>NC_091282.1:703049102-704285352 GCF_032444005.1 Ranitomeya imitator
GACGTAGAAATCCCGCGTCTCTGATTGGTCGAGGCCGCTAGGCCTCGACCAATCAGCAACGGGCACAGCGACGATGATGTCATAAAGGACCAATCAGAGACGCGGGATGTCTACGTCCTTTATGACATCATCGTCGCTGTGCCCGTTGCTGATTGGTCGAGGCCTGGCGGCCTCGACCAATCAGAGACGCGGGAATTCTACGTCGATGCTGTGCCGGTCTCTGGTCGAGGCCTGGCGGCCTCGACCAATCAGAGAGCCGGGATTTCCAGGACAGACAGACAGACAGACAGACAGACAGACAGACAGACAGACAGACAGACAGACAGACAGACAGACAGACAGACAGACAGACAGACGGAAAAACCCTTAGACAATTATATATATAGATATCTATATCTCTGTCGCCTCATTGGGGGACACAGGACCATGGGTGTTATTCTGCTGTCCACTAGGAGGCGACACTATGCATAATCTGAAAAAGATTAACTGTGGCTCCTCCTCAGTAGTATACACCCCTGGACGGCGTCAGCCTTCTCCAGTTTTTGCTTAGTGTCGCATAGGAGGCACACCTAAGTTTTTTTCCGACAGATTACAGATGAAGAAAAGTGGGTCTCCTGTGAGACTCCCGGCATGGCTCCTTCCTCGGCCCCCTATTATGAGGTGCCCGGTTGAAGTCGAGATGGCTTTTTCCCCATGTCGCTCCTTCCCCAGTCCCTCGGGTGCTGGTTCGAGGTCGAGACCCCCCTCCTTCCCCAATTCCTTTTGGTTTCTGGGTTGAGGTCGAGGCAAGGATAAAGCCCCCTGATGGTCACAGCAGCACCCTGCCTAATCCCCTCTGGGGGCATTAGGTTGAGACGCCTCAGGTAGGGCCTGTACAGGCAGCACTCTGCAGCTCCCAGCAATGGGCCAGCACACTGCACCTGCATCCAGGGACCCCAGCCCAGCTGCGGGCTCCTGTCGGGGCCGGGGGGAGTGCAGGCAGGCATGGCACAATAGAGACACCGGGCTCTCTGCGCCCGTCTCTGCGGCAGCACCAGCTCTATACTGCCTCAGGGGGACCCCTCACAGGGCCTCCCTTCCGCTTATAGCCCCACCGCTGTCCTGCCTTTAAATCCGGGGGGGGGGGGTGGTCCGGTTCAGATCCGACCCCCTTCCGGACTTCCGCGCCGACCTGGGGCCTTTCTGGGCACCAGGCATCTAATTTAGGCCGCGGCTTCGGCCTAGCTGAAGCCTCCACCTCCTCTCCGCCCCCCAGCCCACCCCCCGGATGACAAGTATGACGCTCTACAGTGTCATAGAGGGGGCGGATCGAGACAGAAAGGGCGCGTTTTTACACAGCTTTGCCGCCTTTTTTTTCTCAGCTCTACACCCCCTTCCTCTTCTCCTCGGCTGCCATTTCTACTGCAGGAAGGATTAACCCTGCATCTCCCGGTCAGCAGGACCAGGCCAGCCAGTCTCCGGGGGGCACAGGACTGTGGATCTTCGGCGCTGGACCTAGGGGCAAACTGGTGGGGTAAGATCACAGCTGCGTTGTTTTACTCGGCTGTGAATCCATATTCCCTATAAGGCTCCCCTATAGGTTCCTCTGCATAGCTACCCCTATAAGGTCCTCTGCATAGCCAGCCCTTCTGCACTCTGTGCACTAAGCCGGCTCAAGGTTCAAGAGAACCAGGCAGGGCTGCTATTATGCATTCTGCACAGCCTGTAGGACCGCTCTTCCCAGTGGCAGCTCGTACCCGCACTGCCAGGATTGCACTCAGACTACTGTGTCAGCCCCAAGAAGCCCCTGCCAATGCTTCGGTGTCTAATGCCACGCCGGAATGGGTCACTCAGATGTTGCAATCTGACGCAGTCTATAGATAACCTAACCTCCACATTGCTTCAGGCTCTGCAGAGTCATGCCTCGGCTTTGACAGTTACCCAGCAAAGGGAGAGCTTGACTCAGGGACAGGACGACTCTGGCACATCCACGTCTAGGTCAGGACGCAAGCGGACCCACAGGTCACGTTCATCTGCGTCATCCCATAGCACACGGTCATCCCCTTCTAGGGAGAGACACCGTAGTTCCAGGTCATCTATACCGTCCCCTTCCAGGGGCAGACAAGGCAGATCTCCGCAATCCCCGACCAGAGAAGGCCTCCTCCCCAGCTCACCCAGGGGACGCCTCAGTGATACACAGGATTCGGAAGGCATCTGTGACTCCGACTCAGACAAGGAAACGGAGGGGTCTCTGATCCAAATCCCTCCTAGCAATACAGCGCTAGTTGAGGACTTAATCTCTTCCATCCATCGGGTGCTGGACATTTCTGATCCGCCACCAGAGGCCCCAGAACACAAGATTTCCTTTGAAGGACCTCTGAAGCCGCCTAAGGTTTTCTCTAACCACCCAGAGTTTAAGGCGATCCTTAAAGGGAACCTGTCACCCCGAAAATCCACTTTGCTCTGCCCTGTTGAGGGCAGACAAAGTACTGCAGTGCGCAGGCGCCGGGCCTCTGACCTTTCCGGCGCCTGCGCACTGCAGTACTATCCTCTGCCCTCAACCGGGCAGAGCAAAGTACGCCTGCGCCGGAGCCGTGGCTGAAGATCAGAAGAGGACGTCATGGAAAGAAGATAGGAGGCGCCGCAGCGGACCGGAGACGCCCATCCGACCTGACCAGCAGCGGGACCGCCCCTGGGTAAGTATAATATAACGTCTTTTTCTCCTTTTTCAGGTAACATCGGGGGCTTATCTACAGCATTACAGAATGCTGTAGATAAGCCCCTGATGCCGGTGGGATTACCTCACCCGCGATTTTCGGGGTGACAGGTTCCCTTTAAAAAGCAGCTCTCACAGCCTGAGAAAAAATTAGCTAAACGCAAATATCTGGAGGCGAGGTACCCCTTCCCGCAGAAGGATACCAAGAAATGGACAGACCCACCTGAAGTGGACCCCCCCAGTCTCTAGACTAGCAGCACAGACCCTCCTTTCACTGCCAGATAGCTCAACCCTCAGGGACGCAGCAGACCGGCAGGTAGAACGCATGGCTCGTTCAATTTTCGAGGCCGCAGGGGCATCCCTGGCTCCCGCGTTTGCTTCCGTTTGGGCTGCCAAGGCCTGGGCCAAAAATTTACAAGCTGGCCTCCAAGCATCCGCTCCTGAGCTGTCGGACCAAGCGGTTCAAATAGCAGTCGTAGCAGCTTACATGCTTCATGCAGCTCTGGATTCAGCAAGCGGTGTAGTGGGGATAGCATCAAACGCCATCACAATTCGGAGTATCCTCTGGCTGCGGGAATGGAAAGCGGACGCAGCCTCAAAGAAGTCACTCACGTACTACCCCTACCTCAGTTTGCAACTTTTTGGTGAACAGTTGGACACGATGATATCCAACGCCACCGGGGGTAAGAGTACCTCTCTTCGCCAACTGAAACCTAAACGCTCTTACAAGAAGCGTAACCAAACTCGATTCCGATCTGCGTCCAGCACAAAATCGTAACCGTTCCCCACGCAGGGACAACTCACGGTCGACGCAAAGGTCGGACAAGACCTGGCAGTCAAAAGCAGCCCAGTCTAAGCCCAGAGGAGGAAAATCTCAGACTTTCTCCTCATCATGACTCACGGACTCCGGAAGAGACCACAACCGTAGGCTGCCGACTTTTGTTCTTCCATCAAGTCTGGCTGCCTATTACAGAAGACAGGTGGGTCAGGGAACTAGTGTCTTCCGGATACAAGATAGAGTTCACCTCCAACCCACCGGACCGATTCTTTCTCTCTGTCCCCCCAAAACCACCAGCCAAGGCTCGTGCCTTCCGGCAAGCGGTCTCCTCGCTTTTTCAAGCAGGAGTCATAGTACCAGTCCCCATGGCTGAGCACTTCCGAGGGTTCTACTGAAATGGATTCGTAGTCCCCAAGAAAGGAGGCAGCGTGCGGCCCATACTGGACCTAAAACAACTCAACAAATATGTACGGGTCCGTCCCTTCCGCATGGAGTCCCTGCGGTCTATCATTGCGTCCATGGAGAAGGGAGAATATCTCGCCTCCATAGACATACAGGACTCATACCTGCATATACCGATTGCACCTGCCCATCAGAGATTTCTCAAGTTCGCAATCGACCAGGACCACTACCAGTTCGTGGCTCTCCCGTTCGGACTCGCCACGGCTCCCAGAGTGTTTACCAAAGTCATGGCAGCCACCATGGACGTCCTGCACTCCAGAGGCATAGTAGTCGTTCCATACTTGGACGATCTACTCATCAAGGCTCCCACCTTCAAGGACTGCGAGCTCAGCGTCTCAATTACAATCGACACTCTGAGTCGCATGGGCTGGTTAGTCAACCTACAAAAGTCATCACCAACCCCGAGTCAGTCTCTGACCTTCCTGGGAATGCTATTCAACACTTCCAGGGGTCTAGTGCTCCTTCCCAAGGACAAGGCACTGGCTCTCCGCCTAGGAGTTCGAACCCTCCTCCGCAAACCCCCTCGATCTCTCCGGTTTGCCATGAGAGTCCTTGGCAGGATGGGGGCAGCAATAGAAGCCATCTCATTTGCTCAGTTTCGCCTCAGGCCTCTCCAACTAGCCATCCTCAAGTCCTGGGGCAAGAACCCTTTCTCTCTCGACAGGGAGTTCCGGCTAACGTCGTCAACCAAGAGGTCCCTGCACTTGTGGCTCAAGCCAACCTCGCTAGCAAAGGGGAAATCCTTTCTCACATGTCAATGGAAGGTTCTGACCACCGATACGAGCCTGATGGGTTGGGGTGTAGTGCACCTACACCACAGGGCAAGTGGTCCCCAGTGGAAGCGACCATGCCCATCAACATCTCGGAAATTTGTGCCATCCCCCTGGCATTGAGGGCCTTTCATCACTTACTGCCAGCCTCTCGCATCAGAATACAGTCGGACAATGCCACGGCTGTGGCATATGTGAATCACCAAGGGGGGACCCGCAGTACCCAGGCGATGCGAGAAGTGTCACATATCCTCTACTGGGCAGAGGACACTGGGTCGGTTCTCTCGGTGGTCCACATTCCAGGTGTGGACAACTGGGAAGCAACTTCCTCAGCCGACGAGGAATAGACTCGGGAGAGTGGTCTCTCCATCCCGAAATTTTTTGCCAGAGCTGCCATCGCTGGGGGACCCCGGATGTGGACCTAATGGCATCCCGCTTCAATGCCAAGGTCTCCAACTTCATGGCCAGAACACACGATCTGTGATCGCTCGGAGCAGACGCTCTGGTTCAGCACTGGACCCAGTTCCAGCTTTTGTACATTTTTCCACCTCTCCCCCTGATATCCAGGGTAGTGAGGAAGATCAAGCAAGAGGGAGTACCAACCATCCTAATTGCACCGGACTGGCCCAGATGTACATGGTACGCCGACATCGTACATTTTACAGCAGACGCCCCCTGGCGTCTCCCCGACCGCCCCAATCTTCTATCACAAGGCCCATTCTACCACCAGAACGCAGGGGTTCTCAATTTGACGGCGTGGCCCTTGAGACCTGGGTTCTAACCCAGGCAGGGCTCTCACCGGACTTCATTGGAACCATGATCAGGGCACGGAAGCCAGCCTCTGCCAAGATTTATTACCGTACCTGGAAAGCTTTCTTTACCTGGTGCGAATCTCGTGGCCAGACCCCACTCCCTTATGCCCTACCCAAAGTACTAGGTTTTCTCCAATCGGGTCTGGAGGCCAGGCTGTCCCTGGGCTCGCTTAAGAGCCAGGTGTCAGCCCTCTCAGTGCTTTTTCAATGGCGCATTGCTACCAAGCCGCAAGTAAGGACTTTTCTTCAGGGGGTTTCCTGATTGGTTCCCCCCTACAGACGACCACTAGAAACGTGGGACCTCAACCTGGTCCTGACAGCATTGCAGGAACCACCCTTCGAACCCCTTAAGGAGGTCTCGCTCTGCCTTCTATCCCAGAAGGTGATTTTCCTGGTGGCAATCACCTCGCTGCGCAGGGTGTCTGAACTGACAGCACTCTCCTGCAGACAGCCCATCCTGACTTTTCACCAGGACAAGGTAGTTCTCCGTACGGTCCCATCCTTCTTTCCGAAGGTTGTGTCCCACTTCCACCTCAATGAGGAAATTTCACTGCCATCCCTTTGTCCTGTCCCGATTCATAGAGTGGAGAAAGCTCTGCATACGCTTGACCTTGTCAGGGCATTGCATATATATGTGTCTAGGACTGCATCCTTCTGGAGGTCTGATTCTCTTTTCCTGCTTCCAGAAGGCGGCCACAAAGGTCTGCCAGCTTCTAAAGCTACCCTTGCCAGGTGGATCAAATCCACCATACAAGAGGCCTACCGCCTTAAGAATTCTCCTCTTCCAGCCGGTATTATGGCACACTCTACACCGGTGGTAGGGGCCTCCTGGGCCATTCGGCACCAGGCTTCGGCACAAGAAGTGTAAGGCAGCCACTTGGACTAGCCTACACACGTTTACTAAACACTACAGGGTTCATACCCAGTCCTCAGCTGACGCGATCCTGGGTAGATGTGTTCTGCAGGCGGCGGTGCCCCAAGTGTAGGGGCCTGTCTGCACAATATTCGTCCATTGCTTCCTACCCAGGGACTGCTTTGGGACGGCCCATGGTCCTGTGTCCCCCAATGAGGCGACAGAGTAAAGGAGATTTTTGTGTACTCACCGTAAAATCTTTCTCTTAACCTCTAATTGGGGGACAGAGCTCCCACCCTGTTGCCCTTTCCAGGCCGTTGTTACTGTCGAGTTCTCATATTGTTTTCTTGAGCTCGTACATAGTTGCCTTCTTATAGGCATGTCATGTTATTCATGTTACGTTCCTTCTACTGCTTTTGCACAAAACTGGAGAAGGCCGACGCCGTCCAGGGGTGTATACTGCAGAGAAGGAGCCACGGTTAATCTTTTTCAGATTATGCATAGTGTCGCCTCCTAGTGGACAGCAGCATAACGCCCATGGTCCTGTGTCCCCCAATTAGAGGCTAAGAGAAAGAGATTTTATGGTGAGTACACAAAAATCTCCTTTTTTCTTTATAGTGTTTAAAATAATTTCTTTACTTTTTACTGTATTTATTACTCCCCTGTGTATAGTACAATCCTGTAATCACTTGTGCTATATACAGCAATGCCACAGTATTGCTATTTATAGTAAAAATCACGGTCTCCTTTAAAGTCTTCAACGACTCTCCCCACCCCCATATTTAATAGCAACCTATTGGTTCGCCTCGATCACGTCATGGGGGCGCCGATGTGTACATAGAATGATATGCCCCCATGATGCCGGAATATTAATTCCGCTGTCAGTTTGACAGTGGAATTTAACAGGTGGTACTCCATACCACCCTCATCTGTTAAGAGCAGCTCCTGGCTGTTTATCTTGGCCACTAGATGGTGGCCCGATTCTAACGCATCGGGTATTCTAGAATATGCATGTCCACGTAGTATATTGCCCAGCGACGTAGTATATTGCCCAGTCACGTATTGCCCAGCCACATAGTATATAGCACAGCCCACGTAGTACGGTATATTGCCCAGCCACATAGTATATAGCAGAGCCACGTAGTATATTGCCCAGTCACGTAGTATATTGGCCAGCACAGAGCCACGTAGTATAGAGACTTAAAAAAATAAATAAACATATACTCACCTATAGCCCGTTGAAGTCCTGCTATACTTATCATCCGCCGCCTTTTCCGCTCCTTGCCACGCTCCCGGGATCGCTCCATTGCAAGCTGCAGCTTGTGGTCCTAGGGCTGGTGTGAGCAGGACCTATGACGACGTCGCGGTCACATGACCGTGACGTCACGGCAGGTCCTTGTCGCACACCAGCCCTGGGACGGGACCGGAAGCTGCCGCTTGCAATGGAGCGGTCCCGGGAGCGTGGCGAGGAGTGAGAAAGGCGGCGGAGGGTGAGTGCTGCATAAGCAGCATCAATAGTAAATAGTTGGGGACACACAGGGTTAATAGCAGCGGTAACGGAGTGCGTTATACCGCGGGCCGTTACCGCTGCCATTAACCCTGTGTGAGCGGTGAGTGGAGGGGATTACGGAGCGGGCGCCGGGCAGTGAGTGCAGGGGAGTAGGGGAGGGACTAATCGGACTGTGGCCGTCGCTGATTGGTCGCGGCAGCCATGACAGGCAGCTGCCGAGACCAATCAGCGAATGAATAACCGTGACAGAAGGACAGACAGACGGAAGTACCCCTTAGACAATTATGTATATAGATTACCTGGTGGGTATGGGTCATTCTCACCTTGTGAGCCCACTCTATACACCTGCTACCAACATTAAGAATATTGAATAATTCCTTCAATTTTCTTGGGGCTGCTCACGTGTCTCCGGTTTTTGTCGTCCGCCCAGGTAATGATTTATCAGCTTGCCGACCATGTGCAGACTTTCCTAACTGAACATAACCATTCTCCTCCCAAATCATTTCATGAAGAGATGTTGAAGAATCAACAAAGACAGCAGGAGAAAATGGCTTTGGAAGAAGAGAAAAGAATTGAAGAAATAAAAATGAGAGAGGAGCAGACGGTAAGCCAGTGAGAACGATGCTTACTTTTTTGGAAGCAACCCTTCCTATCATTAGTGAACTGGGCTCTGCGGCACAGGGTGGATGGTCACTCATACGCCTGCTTTGTCTATTTGGCAATTTTTTAAAAACCTGGCCAAATATATAGGCGATAGTGAAGATGTGTCTATTAGTGATGAGCGAACGTGCTACGATAAGGTGTTTTCTGAGCATGCTCGGGTGCTAACCGAGTGACCTTGGCGTGCTCGCATAATATATTAGAGACCCTGTGGCTGCATGTCTCGTGGGTGTTGTTAGACCGCCACAAAACACATGCAGGGATTGTGTAACAGCTGCGAAACATGCATCTGCAGGTTATCGAACGTATTATTAGAGCACGCTGAAGACACTGTTAGCACTCGAGAATACTCAGATAACGCCTTATCCCAGCACGTTCACTCATCACTAGTATCTGTTATCGTGGCTACAACTGCAGGACCTCAGCGGTAGCCATAAGCGTCCATGAGAATACAACGAGGGGGACCTGGACTGCATCAGATGCTATAGCTGACAAATGACAAAAGATCATTAGAAATATTAATTCATTAACATAAAGGACTGGATTAATAAGATGAGAATACCCATTGAAATGATGAGCAGGACTATTAACTATTAATGCCATTTTGATAGGTATAACCTCCATTTAATAAATATTTTTAATTTAATCCTGTAATTTTTTTTTTTATATTTTTTTTTAAATAAATACTTAGAATACTGCACTTTGGTGTTTTTGGGCTAATGCTGTATTCTTACTAGAGCAATGGAGGCTTCTATATATTGTGTACCGCTGCATTATTTCCTTTTGTCTGTCCTTTTTGTCATTCTCGTGCTTTTACATTAGTTTTTCGTCTTGCCTTATACTGACAGAGGCGTGAAATCATTGATGAAATCAGAAGGAGGGAAGAAGAGAAAAAGGAGGAGAAAAGAAGGCAGGAAATCGAAAAGCAGGTGACCAGTTTAGTGCATAGAATGGTAAATTGACTGCAGATTTAGTTAAACTAAAACGGAGACGCTGCACGGATGTAAATTCTGCCATCTTCCCAGCAGTCCATCAGGAGGTGACAGTCAGTAACCTACACTTTGTAGGTAAATTTTTGCTGACTAAAGTAAGAAAGTAAAATGTATTAAAGGACTCTAGAAGAAAATACAGGGTTTGCTTTCTCCACCTCCCCTTCTCAGGCTGCTGATTGCTCCTGCTTATATTGGGAATTGAAGATCATGCTTCTACCATGTAGTTTCATACCTAACATATGCCATAGGGCTCATTAAGACGTCCGTTTTTTTTAAATTTTCCACGTGCGAGAAAACAGACCGATTATTCTGGTCAGACTTTGATCAGTGTCATCATTTTTTTTCTCGTACATGTAGGAATAATAATAATAAAAAATGTCTATACATCGTCTTCATTCTGTCACTCCATGAAAATTGGACTGCACTCGGATGTCATTAGAGTGCTACCCATTTTTTTTTTTTCACATTTATTGATTTGGATTGCTGATTTTCATCCGACTGCCGATCAACATTGGACATATTTCTGCGGCCCACTCATCTGCAGAGAATCAGTCGTCGCAATGGCCCCATAGACTATCACAGGTACAAGTGTTATCCGTGAAAACCAAGAATTGTGCGCGTACGTGAAAATCAGACTTGTGAATGAGCCCTTACTAGTACTGTGAAGTAAAATTCTTAAAAGGGATTTCCAGGGTATATTTATAACCTATTGTAGTACAGATCCTCAGTATCAGATCGGTGGGGGTCTGACACCCATCATCCTCATTAATAGCTGTGCTGTTCAGCATCATTCACTATTTACATTCGGCCATCACTGAAGATAAAAATTGATGGTCGGTGCCAGGTGTAATACCACCACCCCACCAATTCTTATGACATATCCCAAAGTTAGGCCATCAATATCATAAGCCTGGAAAGCACCTTAATTTCACTTTTTTTTTTTTTTCTTTTTATTGCAGGAACGCCTTGAAAGTGCCAATCTAACGTGTCGGGAAAATTCAGCTAAAACTATTAATAATTCAGGGCCTAAGACACCACCAGCTAATGGTGGCCCTGCTGATCATGGAGGAAGCAACAGGACTCGCACTACCTCTGTTGGCAGATCCAAGTAATTTTTTCTTTTTTTTTTTTTTATTTTTTTTATACTGATTGTAATTAACTTCCTTTTTTCTCCATGGTTTACATGGCTTGGCTTGAGAAACGTCGCCACACCATTTGGGCATTAAACATCACTTTTTTTGGAAGTCTGCTGTGCTGTATATATATATATATATATATATATATATATATATATATATATATATATGTGTGTGTATATATATATATATATATATATATATATATATTAGATGGTGGCCCGATTCTAACGCATCGGGTATTCTAGAATATGCATGTTCACGTAGTATATTGCCCAGCCACGTAGTATACAGCACAGAGCCACGTAGTATATTGCCCAGCCACGTATGTAACAGGTTAAAAAAGACTTAACATAAAAAAATAAACATATACTCACCCTCCGAAGAGCCCCTTGTAGTTCCGATGCTTGTGTGTGGTGCATGCGGCAGCTTCCGGTCCCAGGGTTGGTATGAGTGCAGGACCTGTGATGACGTCGCGGTCACATGACCGTGACGGCACGGCAGGTCCTTCTCCCATAGCATCCTTGGCGCCGGAACCTGCCGCTTCCACTGCCGAGGAGAGGACGCGACGTCGGAGGGTGAGAATAACGTTTTTGGTTTTTTTAAATTATTATTTGTAACATTAGATCTTTTTACTATTGATGCTGCATACACAGCATCAATAGTAAAAAGTTGGTCACATAGAGTTAATAGCTGCATTAATGGAGTGCGTTACACCGCGGTCAGTTAACGCTGGCATTAACCCTGTGTGAGGGCTGACTGGAGGGGAGTATGGAGCGGGCACCGGGCACTGACTGCGGGGAGGAAGGAGTGGCCATTTTTCCGCCGGACTGTGCCGGTCGCTGATTGGTCGTGGCTGTTTTGCCGCGACCAATCAGCGACTGGGATTTCCATGACAGACAGAGGCCGCGACCAATGAATATCTGTGACAGACAGAAAGACAGACAGATGGAAGTGACCCTTAGACAATTATATAGTAGATAGTCATCATCTCGCGAGACCGCAATGCATGGACCGGTCACCGTAGCGTCGCGAGGAGCGGGAAAGGCCTTAGCTGGATCCAGGGGCCCACGGAGGGTGAGTATGTAATGATTTTTTTTTTTTTTTCATTATTTTTAACATTAGATCTTTTTACTATTGATGCCGCATAGGCAGCATCAATAGTAAAAAGGTGGTCACACAGGGTTAATAGCAGCGTTAACGGAGTGCGTTACACCGCGGCATAACGTGGTCTGTTAACGCTGCCATCAACTCTGTGTGAGCACTGACTTGGGGGGGGGGGGGAGTGAGTATGGAGCGGGCCCTGACGGCAGGGGAATAGGGAGCGGCCATTTCGCCGCCGGACTGTGCCCGTCGCTGATTGGTCGCGGCAAAACAGCCACGACCAATCAGCGACTTGGGATTTCCATTACAGACAGACAGAAAGACAAACAGACGGAAGTACTCCTTAGACAATTATATAGTAGATATACATATACACACAATTTATTTAATATAAAAGTGTAAACTAATGAAAGTTTAAATGAGGTAGCATGCATAAGCTGGAAAGTTTGCATACGTGTGCAGTACCCAGTGGAAAGAGCATCCCATTGTATCAAATATGGCTCATAAATAAGCTAAAGCATCTGGCAACAAATTGGGAAGTTTTCAGTTTGTGCCACAAAAGGTAACTGTTACAATAACAGGAGACTATAGTATTTAAGTGTAGATTTTGTGTCCACACTGGATACAGCCATTCATTTACTAGGCCAATTTGGCTGAAAGGGCAATAGTGAAATGGCAGATTAATGTACCATATATACTCGAGTATAAGCCAAGTTTTCAGCACATTTTTTATGCTGAAAAAGCCCCCCTCGGCTTAAACTCGATGGAGGGGGACCAGCAGCGTCGGAGCAGAAGCAGCGTTGGAGCAGCGGGTCACAGGAGGCAGGAATCGGTTAAGCCTGTGCCCGCTGCTAAAGAGAAATGATTATTCACTTCACTGGCAGTGAATATTCATTTCCCTTTATTAGCGGGCACAGTAGTCACAGCAGCGGGCTCCTGCAGCTGTGCTAGACTTTCATGCGTGTCTGCTACTAAAGCGAATGAATATTTACTGCCCTTCACGCACAGAGTCCTGGCACGGACAGCAGTGAGTATTCTGGCAGCTGTCACTACCATGCACTGCTTACAAGCATAAATCCGCTGCTGGCATCGGAACAAGACGCGAGGGAGCGCAGGATAGTCAGTAGGATGGTTTATTTTTTGTTTTTCTGATGGGGGCCATGCATACCAGGATCGGGATGAGATGGCCATTCATACCAGGATAGGGATGAGGAGCCATGTGTACCAGGATGGGGATGAGGAGTCCCACGGCTTCAGGAAGATGGCAGCAGGAAAACCGCTGATGCACTCAGCTCTGCTTGCCGTGGACACTGGGCAGTGGCGTCGCCACATTTCTGCCGCTGGCATCCTGAGGAAGGGACCCTGCTCAAGTGCACTCCACACCGCCCGCCGCCGCAGCATCGCCACATCTCTACTGGTTCCGCTGCTGCACCACTGCCGCAACCCCCGGTTCGCACTATAAGACGCACCACCCATTTTCCTCCCAATTTTTTGGGGAAAAAGTGCATTTAATATATAGTTGGAAGGGACCTCCAGGGTCATCGTGTCCAGCCCCTGCTCAGTGCAGGATTCAGTAAACCATCTCAGACAGATGTCTGTCCAGCCTCTGTTTAAAGACTTCCATTGAAGGAGAACTCGCCAATATCTAATCTGTATCTTCTCCCTTTCAGTTTCATTCCATTGCTTCTCGTGTTTCCATGTGCAAATGAGAATAATCATGATCCCTCTACACTGTGACATCCCCTCAGATATTTGCAGACAGCTATTAAGTCTCCTCTTAGCCTTCTTTTTTTGCTAGCTAAACATTCCCAGTATCTTTAACTTTTCTCCGTAGGACATAGTTTGCAGTTCCCTCACCATCCTGGTAGCTCTTCTCTAAACTTGCTCCAGTTTGTTGCATGAGCAGTCTTTGCTTATGCAACAAAGGCTTCCCACCCACCATTTTTTTAAATAGATGCTATATATGGTGATAAAAATAACTAGAAATATTAAAGAAGTGAAGCAGAGTTAAGAAAGAGCGAGATGAGGAGGAACAATCCAAGACCAGCGTTGCGATATTTCTCGGTTCCCTGAAACTCCATAAAATTGAAGTTTTGGTAAAGACATTAGTACCTTTAAATGATGTTGCAATGTCTTTTGTATGTACGATGTCATTTTACTGTCACTTTCCAAAGCTGTCTACTTTTTAGGTAAAACCCTTTCAAGGTTTACGCCAGGGGTGGGGAATCTTTTTGTTTTCTACCTAGGGCCAGTTGGATATTTATACCATCCTTCGGGGGCCTACAAACTCCGCCCACAAAATGCATCCTGAATCTGGCACTGATGCCAGGACGTAATCTTTCATTGCATGCCCTTCAGTGTTCAGTAGTGAACACTGTGTGTGTGTGTGTGTGTGTGCGCCAACAGAGCAAGAAGAAATTAATGAGCTGGTGGCAATCAAAATACAGCTCTCTGCCCAAGAATGCGGTCCCTGAGAATCTGCCTGGGGGCCTGATAAAAGGTCATTGAGATCCATAAATGGCCCTGGGGACTGAGGTTCCCCACCCCTGGTTTAGGTCATATGAGTACTATATATGTATCCCTATGTAATAATATAAGGCAATGTCAATCATAAAACATGTTATGATTCAAGTTTTTTTTTTTTTTCCCTATCTTATAAAGACGTGACCGGCAGTATTCTGCGTGCAGTGATGACGGGGCACCAAATTTTGAAGTGATGACATTTGACATTGGTTGCAACGGCCAGCTAGTTGTACACAGGGGAAAGTGCCTCGGTGAGCTACAGTGGACCATTGCAAAGTGTCTTTTACATTAGTTATGGTAAATAGAAGAAATGGTATTACCTGCGCTGTACTTAGGTATGCACTCTGTACTTTTACATACAGGAAAAGACGAGCAACTTGGCAAATCCATTTATAATGGCTTGGAAATGACATCTGGACATTTTGTTGTGATTTACGAATGGGTTCTACAATGGCAAAAGAAGATGGGGAAGTTTCTTACCAGCCAGGAAAGAGAAAAAGTCGACAAGTGTAAAAAACTGGTAAGAGAGGGGTTTACTTGGTGTCCTGGTTTTGCACAATAATTGCACGGTCAAAGACTACAACAATGTCTATGCTTATAGTACGCTTTCCTTGTATTTCCTTTACTGAATGATATTGCACTATTTTGCTTCTCTTCTATGAAGTCAAGTAAGAGTAAAATGCTTTAGGTACCGACTATTTGCACGGCTTTGTATTGTCATAGCATGAGTAACTTTATGATGGTATTAAAACCTCACATGTGACTATAGCAGGAGCACTGCTGAAATCTTGCCAATAATTGTATATACAGTATGAGACTGGATGTCTTTTGTGTCTGGGAATTGTGTAGTTGCAGTTGCAAAGTAATTCTAAAGTGACAGGAAATAATGCAACTAAAGAGGACACATTGCCTTTGCCTTAGCATATATGCAATACCCTAAGCTTCTCCAGCAGAATTGGCTTGGATCGTCGTATTGTTGTCTTTGTATGTTCCACCATTTGCAAATGTTGTCGGGATATAGAGCTGCTACTTAAACGCAATTTTTAGCCTGAAAATTTTCACTGTTCTATGTAATTCAAGGGGTTTTCTCTTACCCCATGACGGCACCACGGAGAGAGAGGGATCCGCCCTCAGGGACAGGAAACCCACAGGTTAAAAAGGCGGGACCTCTCCTCCACCTCAGTTCGGTTTCCTGTCCCTGACTGGGAACCCACAGCTTACCAGATTCCAGGGACCATCGGGCCGAGTACAGGCAGCGGGGGGCCCTGCCACGGTCACGGGTGGATATCCTCCCTGAAGACACATTCCGGGGTCGGCGGGCCTCGTGGGTATATGTGGAGGGGAGGCAGTGAAGAGGACCAAGTCTGCCTCTCCTCTTTCTAAATAAGCAGCCGGTAATAGGTAGCGGCGGCTACCTGGAGTAACTCCGCCGGTCTAAGGGGCTCATAGGAGGAGGTGACGCCTGTCACCGACAGGAGGGACAATACAGGGAGCAGCAGCAGCTGCGGCAGCTCTCCGTCACCTCCGGCGAGCCAGCAGCCAGTGGAGCACGCGCGAGGCCCGGCGTTACTTACTGCGCAGGCGCGGGGGTCACTTCCGGGGCGGCGCAGGGTACCTCTGGGTAAACCGGATGTTACCTTGCACCGCATTATGAGGATAAAACCGGCGGGAAATATGGATACCGCTGCTCAAATAACACCACTATGAGTGGAATAGAGCAGTCGGTGGAAGAAATTCCACAGACCCCTGTAAGAAAAGACCCGAAAGAGCGCCGTTCTTCGCAGAGAGAAAGGCCTATACAGCGCAGCAGTTCAGGATCCCAACGCAGCAGAGGCTCCGAGGGATCCAGGAGGAAAACGGTGGTCCAAATGGAGGAGGCGTCCCCAAGACCAGAACCGGTATCTTCCTCACGATAGGAGGGTAAGTGACCTCCGTGAAAGTGTATATTCTAATAGGGGTTTATTGTTTTCTTAGGGAAAGAAATGCCAGACGAAAAACTAAGCATAGAGTGTGCCCGCTTTGCTCGGTAGGTTTGCCAGATAAATGGGTCAAAAAGCTCTGTGCTTTATGCATAGAGAACACCATTAGTGAGGAGACTCCGAAGTTCACGTCTGAGCTTAAAGACTTAATTAAAACCCAAGTGGCAGACGCACTAAAAAGCCGTAAGAGGAAACGTAAAGAAAAAAGTATTGTTAACCCCTAAAGGAAATACCCATTCTATGACCCAGCCTGTGCCTCATGGGGAAAGGCGCCAAAATTAGATGTCGCTATTGCGAAGGCTTCTAAAAAATTCGCCCTGCCCTTTGAGGATATGGGAACCCTCAAGGATCCTATCGATGAGAGGGCCGACGTCTTCTTAAAAGGGTCCTGGGAAGCCGCCAGCGGGGGATTGAAACCCAGTATAGCTGCTACATGCACATCTAGAGCGCTGATGGTTTGGTTGGATCACCTAGAAACTCAATTAAAAAATAAAACCCCAAGAGAGTCTATATTGGACTCCGTGTCAGCTATGAGAGGGGCGGCGGCATATTTAGCAGATGCTTCCATAGACTCGGTAAGGCTGACAGCAAGATCAGCTTCATTCTCAAATGCAGCCAGGAGAGCACTATGGCTGAAGTGCTGGCCGGGTGACTTGCAAACTAAAGCTAAGCTATGTTCCATACCGTGCAAAGGTGAATTTTTGTTCGGACCCACCCTAGACGATGTCCTCGAGAAAGCGGTAGATAAAAAGAAAGCCTTTCCAGGATTTCCAAATCAATCCTATAGGCGGCCCTTTCGAGGGAGGAGATTCATTCAAAGACGCCCCCCAAAAAAACAAAAAGAGGGATGTGAAGACAAAAAATTCAAAACAGGAGGTTTCATGTTCAACAAACCGGATAATAAGAAAACAGCCACAATGAGGGTGCGCCCCAGGTAGGAGGGAGACTGACCTACTTTCTTCAAACCTGGGAAAACATTTCTGGAAGTACTTGGACTTTAAACATAATAAAGACGGGCCTAAAGCTAATGTTTCACACAAGACCACACAATCAGTTTGTGGTAACACCACAAAGGAAGTCGGAGGTCGAGCAACTGAGCATCCAGAAAGAAGTCCTCAGTCTTCTGGAAAAGAAAGTTATACAGGAAGTTCCACAACAGGAAGAGACAACAGGGTTCTATTCTCCGCTCCTTCTTCGAACGAAGCCAGACGGAACTTTCAGGGTAATAATAAATTTGAGACAATTGAACAAATACCTGGTGATAGAGAAATTCAAAATGGAAACAATAAAATCATGTGTCAGATCCCTTCTCCCGTCTTGTTTCATGACTGTTATAGACCTAAAAGACGCATATTATCATGTGCCAATCCATCTGGATTTCCAAAAATACCTAGAGTGGCGGTGATGATACAAGGGAAACTAAAACATTACCAATACAGAGCACTTCCATTTGGTCTAGCCATTGCCCCGAGGGTGTTTACAAAATTAATGGCGGAAGTAATGGCCCACATAAGGGAACAAGATGTATTGATTGTCCCTTATCTGAACGACCTCCTGGTGATGGGCAGATCCCCTCTACATTGCAGTCAGCAACTAGACAGAGTGATGTTAGCCCTATCAAATCTAGGATGGGATAAGCCTGGACTTTTCCAGGTTCAATAACCATCACAAGTGCAACAGTACTTAGGGCTAATAATAGACTCAACAAAACAAGAATGTCGTCTGCCGGAAACAAAAGTATCCAACATGATACGTCTAGTGGACCATTTGAGTCTCACTCCGCGGGTCACTTTAAGGAGAGCCATGTCCATACTGGGGTCAATGACCGCTTGCATCCCAGCAGTTCAGTGGGCTCGGAGCCACTCAAGAGATCTCCAGTGGGAGATACTAGAGGCGGAATCCCGCGCAGGAGGAAATTTAGAGAAGCAATTAAAAATATCCTCTCAGACAAAAGCTTCGCTAGCTTGGTGGACGGATCCGTCCAATCTCAGGAGAGGGGTTCCATGGGTGTGGCCGGTTTCAGTAATCCTGACCACAGACGCAAGCCCTTGGGGGTGGGGAGCCCACCTAAACGGTTAGATTGCCCAAGGTCCTTGGTCAAGGGAAGAGAAGGCCCTTACTTCAAACATGAAAGAGCTTTTAGCAGTACAGTACGCCGTCAATCACTTTTTAACATCCCTCCGTTCCCATCACGTGAGAGTACTGATAGACAACAGGGTGGTAGTGACGTATTTAAATCATCAGGGGGGGACGAGGTCTCAATCCCTAATGAAAGTAACAAATTCCATCCCGTCACGAGCAGAAGCCAACCTGTCCTCTCTGACAGCCCTTCACATCAAAGGGTCAGAAAATCAGACTGCAGATTTTTTGAGCAGAACACAATTAACACAGGGGGAATGGGAGTTAAACACAGAAATATTCAACCGCATAGTGGATCAATGGGGGGCCCCGGATATAGTTTTATTCGCAAACAATCAAAACCGGAAAACGAAGGCCTTTTGCTCACTAGATCCACGGGGGAGTCCAGTGGCTCTAGACGCGTTGCTAATTCCCTGGAGTTTCCAACTAGCTTATACTTTTCCTCCGATAGCTCTAATTCCCTTAGTCTTGAAAAAAATCAGGGAGGACAGAGCCAAAGTGATAATGATAGCCCCGTTCTGGCTGAAAAGAATATGGTTCCCATGGCTACGCCTAATGTCCATAGCGGATCCGTGGGTTCCCCCAGATATCCCAGACCTTCTGCACCAAGGGCCAGTAAATCACCCACAAATAAAAAGTTTACATATGACGGCCTGGCTTTTGAAAGGGAACTTTAAAAAAAAAAAAAAAAGGGTTTTCTTCAAATTAGTTTCAACCCTACTAGCCAGTAGAAAACCAATAACTACCAAGGCGTACGGCAAAGTCTGGAAAAAGTTCCTCTCCAGTTCGGGGGTTAGCCTATCAGAAGAAATCACAATTCAGGAAGTTCTAGAATTTCTACAAAAAGGATTAGAGAAAGGCTTGGCAACAAGCACTCTGAAAGTTCAGATTGCAGCATTAGGTGCCCTTTATAACCAGGATTTGGCGGGGAATCACTGGGTAAAAAGGTTCATTAAAGCATCAACTAGGTCCAGACCAGTTATATATCTCACTGCACCTCCATGGGATCTGAACCTAGTCCTTTCGGCACTAACTAAAGCACCTTTCAAACCCTTATCTCAGGCTTCCTTAAAAATAATATCTCTGAAAACCTGTTTGTTGGTGGCCCTAACTTCAGCTCGCAGAATTAGTGATCTGCAGGCCTTGTCAGCTTACCCACCTCTAACCCAAATATTAGAGGACAGAATGGTCCTTAGAACTGACCCATCCTACCTCCCCAAAGTGGCATCAAAATTCCACAGATCCCAGGAGATAGCTTTACCATCCTTTTGCCCAAATCCTAAAAACAGAAAAGAGGAAGTTCTACACACACTAGATGTGAAGAGATGCCTAACACACTATATCAGCTACAAGGGAGTGTAGGAAAGGGAGGGTTCTGTTTGTCTGCTTTCAGGGACCAAATAAGGGTCACAAAGCATCGAAAGCCACGTTAGCGAGATGGATGAGATGCCATCACGATGTCATATACCTCATCCGGGGAACAAGTTCCAGACCCAATTAAGGCCCATTCAACCAGGTCGGTGGCAACTTCTTGGGCAGAACGTGGTGGAGCATCGATTGATCAGATATGTAGGGCAGCCACTTGGTCTTCCCCCTCTACATTCTTCAAGCACTACCAGCTTGACCTATCTACCTCCTCAGACTTAACGTTTGGTAGAAGAGTTCTTGAGGCAGTAGTCCCACCCTAAATACTCATTCTTTGAAATTCTCTCCGTGGTGCCGTCATGGGGTAAGAGAATATCGTAGTTACTTACCGATAACGGTATTTCTCTGATCCCATGACGGCACCCGTACATTCCCTCCCTTCACGTGTGGGTGTTCACACTACTAATGCTTTAAGTCACGCGGTGTCGCAAAAAAAAAAAAAAGATTGTGTGTATATATGTATGTGTATATATATATATATATATATATATATATATATATATATATATATATATATATATATATATATATATATATATATTTATGTTTTCTTGTGTATAATCAACCAATTAAGTTACAGCAGAAAGTCCTTGAAAGGCTCTGTAAACCAAACTGAGGTGGAGGAGAGGTCCCGCCTTTTTAACCTGTGGGTTTCCTGTCCCTGAGGGCGGATCCCTCTCTCCATGGTGCCGTGGTGGTATCAGAGAAGTACCGTTATCGGTAAGTAACTACGATATCCTCTAAAATTAATACATAAAACAGGTCAACTCGGGTCAAAATCAAATTTTTGAAGGTCCATCTCCTCAACACCCCCACCGATAAGTTGATTGAAGAGGTTGCATCCTTTTAGTTGTTGTCTGTACATGTCGTTGAACATCTTGCATCATACATTGTTGGAGTTGGAAGGGACCTCCAGGGTCATCGTGTCCAACCCCCTGCTCATATATATGATAGATATAGATATAATGGGACACCTTCCTCCCCAAGTTGGTGCCTAGCAGCACATTGGTGGGAATAGCCTCTGATACCCCCACTTCTCTTAGTCCTTTCCCTGCTCCCCAGTCCAGGTACACATGGGTATGGCAGGGCTGACCCCTCCAATCCCGGTTATAGACATAATCTTTCCTGGTATGATATCGCAGGGTTTACCATTGCTGGGAGGACCATAGTCACCTCTGCCCGAGTGTCTGAGGCCAATGGTGAGTTTATTGCCAGCAATGACAGATTGACAGTTCTCATTGGTCCTCACATCAGAGCTGGCCACAAAGAGGACAGAAGGTGGGGGCCCAGACGGCTTTGTGGTTGTAGTTGGGCGTACCTCCCTATCAGGACAAACTGCACTGACATGTCCCACTTTGTTGCAGGAGAAGCATCGGCATGCATCGCCTAAAGAATGTCTGTTCCCCGAGCCCCATAGGAGGTGGGCTTGGACAGCACTGGTGATCGTCTGGCAGAGGGAGAAGGGTCCCAGTTTGGCTTACCTCCCTTCCAGCTGAATCCCGATGGCTTCCGCACCTCAGGCATCCTGTTAGCCACATAACAGTCTGCAATCTTTGCAGCCTGATCCGCAGTGTGTGGCTCTCGATCACACACAAATTATCGTACATCTGTGGGGCACATATGAAAAATTGATCCTTGACTAGAAGATCCGTTAAGTCCTCAAAACTGTTAAAAGAAAGTCCCCTGATCCATTGGTGGAACATGGTCCTCAAGGTGCTCATGAAATCCGCCAGCTGTCAGTTGATCCATGTTGCAGGTTCCGGAACTTTCTCAGATACACTTCTGGGGTTAGGTTGTATTTCCTGATCAGGGCCTGTTTTATGGCCTCATAGTTCCCATCTAGGTCTGGTGGGAGGCCAGCAAAAGCTTCCAGGGCTTTGCCTCTCAACCCTGGAGTTAGATACTGCTCCCACTGCTCACAGGGTAGATGGTATTACCTGCAGGTTTTTACACCCCCCCGAAGGAAAGTATCTAAGTCCGTATCCTTCTCCATCACAGGGAAGTTTTCCAGACGTGGTTTCCTTGGATTTATGTCCTGGCAGGGGGTTAGCTGCGGGATGTTACCCCTTTCTATTTGAGCCATCTGAAGCTTTAAAGCTCTTTCCTCCAGGCATTCTGCAGCAGCAGACTGGCGTTCTGCAGCCTCTTTCTCAGCCTGTCGTACTGTAGAATAAGCTGCAAGGCGCAGATTAGGATCACTTGTTCCCAGCTGTTGTAAGTCCATTTGTAAAGTAGAGTCCATAAGCTCCTCAGCACTGGCATTGCTGGCACCTCCAGAAGGTATCTCTGGTGCAAGAGCTGGCATTGCTGGGTCTCTCCGAGGTGGACCCTCTCCTTGGCCAGATGCTTCAGTATTTTGCTCTGTCCTGCTCGACCAAGGCGCGTATCAGCAGTTCATTGGATTTGCCGGCCGTCTCTATTCCTCTCTTCTCACAGAGGTCGATCAAAGCCTCTTTGCTTTGCGTCTTGTACAGGGTTGCCGTATCAATGAACAGCCTTTTCAAAAGAAAAGAAAAATGGGGAAGGGAAACTGTTTGCAAGTATGTCTAAGTAAGCAATGAGTTGAACCTTGTAGAACTGGTGCACTCCTCGCAAGGATGCCAATTCTTTAGTACAGTGAGTAATTGCTTAAACCATGCACTATTGGTCTAATACTAAGAAATTCTATCCCACCGCTCTGCCTCCAATTTGTCACGTACCTGCTTCTCTGTGACTGAGGGTTGCGCCTTCAAAGGTTAATCTATCTCCTCTCTCTGTCCGGCATTCAGCCTCTGTCCTATGCTGCAATGGGAGCATAACTCATACCCCGATACAGACCATGCACCCTGCTCATACACGCTGCCACCACTCACCGAACACACGGGTGATGAGTCCCGGAAATACTGTTGCTACTGTCTGCCAATTAGCAGGGTCACACACTCTAAGGCTATGGATTCTTTAGAGCATACAAAGTTCAAACTTATTAAAGTTTTAAGCTTTAATAGAAAAGGTACAGTGCTTACAATAAAATATATAAAAAATATGGTAATAAAATGACATACAAATATGCAAAAACAGTTATAAAAATAAAGGGAGAAAACTTACAGAAATATCTAAACTTTGCAGTCTGGAATTCTGCTTCCTGAGGAGGGGATGAATATGGAATGGCTCACAATCTCTGAACAGCTTTCTATGTGTAAAGGCCTACCGTAATTTATAGAGTCAACCTGGAGGTCAAATTTCTAGACCAGCCTCCTGGGGTGAGACTAGAAAGGCTGTCTTTTTCTCAGGATAATAGGTCATGACCTTTGTGAAGTGCTGCAGCCTAGAACAGATGCTAACTTACTGCTGTACATATATGCTAGCCACGTTAGGGAGAGACCCAAGTTGGGCTAAATGTAGCGGGACGAAAGAGACCGAAAAGCCCTCTACTTAAAGGAAATACATAGTGGATGCTTTCCTGAAACGGAAAGTACTTGCAAGCAGCATAATACAAAGAATAGCAGGTTTACCCAGAATCCTTTGCAGTAGGCGGAGCTATGCAAATCATCTCTTTCCACCCCAGTCTAATCCACAGCACTTGGAACCACCAAGCGTGCAATGCTGCGGATTAGTTTCTAAATTTACACAGCCAACCAATTCCTACCTGTGGACACGTGTTTCGGGCTTTAGGCCCTCATCAGCACAGGGCTGGAATTGGTTGGCTGTATGGAGTGGGGCTCAGTGAGCAAGCGATACATATATGCTAGCCACCTTAGGGAGAGACCCAAGTTTGGCTAAATGTAGCAGGACGAAAGAGACCGAAAAGCCCTCTACTTAAAGGAAATACATAGTGGATGCTTTCCTGAAACGGAAAGTACTTGCAAGCAGCTTCTCTCCCTAAGGTGGCTAGCATATATGTATCGCTTGCTCACCGAGCCCCACTCCATACAGCCAACCAATTCCAGCCCTGTGCTGATGAGGGCCTAAAGCACGAAACACGTGTCCACAGGTAGGAATTGGTTGGCTGTGTAAATTTAGAAACTAATCCGCAGCATTGCACGCTTGGCGGTTCCAAGCGCTGTGGATTATACTGGGGTGGAAAGAGATGATTTGCATAGCTCCGCCTACTGCAAAGGATTCTGGGTAAACCTGCTATTCTTTGTATTATGCTGCTTGCAAGTACTTTCCGTTTCAGGAAAGCATCCACTATGAACGTACTGCTGGTCATACATCCATACAAATTCCACTACACCCTCACTGTGAAAAAGTTTATTTTCTAATATCTAATCTGTATCTTCTTCCTTTCAATTTCATACCATTGCTTCTTGTGTTTCTGTTTGCAAATGAGAATAAGAATGATAAATTTACATCGTAACATCCGTTCAGATATTTGTAGACCGCTATTAAATCACCTCTTAGCCTTCTTTTTTGCAAGCTAAACATTCCCAGATCCTTTAACCTCTTCAAGACGCAGCCCTTTTTCGTTTTTACATTTTAATTTTTCGCTCCCCTCCTTCCCAGAGCCATAACTTTTATTTTTCCATCAATATGGCCATGTGAGGGCTTATTTTTTGCTGGACAAGTTGTACTTTTGAACGACACCATTGGTTTTACCATGTCTTGTACTAGAAAACGGGAAAAAAATTCCAAGTGTGGTGAAATTGCAAAAAAAAGTGCAATCCCACACTTTTTTTTTTGTTTGGCTTTTTTGCAAGGTTCACTAAATGCTGAAACTGACCTGCCATTCTGATTCTCCACTTCATTACGAGTTCATTGACACCAAACATGTCTAGGTTGTTTTTTATCTTAAGTGGTGAAAAAAAAATTCCAAACTTTGCAAAAAAAAAAAATTTGCGCCATTTTCCAATGCCCGTAGCGTTTCCATTTTTCGGGATCTCGGGTCGGGTGAGGGCTTATTTTTTGCATGCCGAGCTGACGTTTTTAATTATGCCACTTTTGTGCAGATACGTTCTTTTGATCGCCCGTTATTGCATTTTAATGCAGTGTCAAGGCAACCAAAAAACGTAATTCTGGCGTTTTTAATTTTTTTTCTCGCTACGCCGTTTAGCAATCAGGTTAATCCTTTTTTTAATTGATCGGGCGATTCTGAACACGGCGATACCAAATATGTTTGATTTTCTTTTTTGTTTTATATTGAATGGGATGAATTAAACTATATATATATATATATATATATATATATATATATATATATATATATATATATATATATATATATATATATATATATATATATATATATATATATATATATATATATATATATATATATACTTTATATATAATTTTTTTTTCTTTTTTCATATTTTTTTAAAACTTTTTTTAACTTTTGCCATGCTTCAACAGCCTCCATGAGAGGCTAGAAGCTGGCACAACAGGATCAGTTCAGCTACATAGGAGCGATCATCAGATAGCTCCTATGCAGCTGAATTAGAGGCTTGCTATGAGCGCCAACCACAGTGTGGCACTCACAGCAAGCCAGCATCAACAACCATAGAGGTCTTAAGGAGACCTCTGGTTGTTATGCTGACGCATCGCTGACGCATCGCTGACGCCCGATCACATGATGGGGGTCAGCGATGCACGCATTTCCGGCCCGATGCCTGGAAGCGGTAGTTAAATGCTGCTGTAAGCGTTTGACAGCGGCATTTAACTAGTTAATAGCGGCGGGTGGATCGCGATTCCACCTGCTACTATTGCGCGCACATGTCAGCTGTACAAAACAACTGACATGTCACGACTGATATGGGCTCAGCGCCGGAGCCCACATCAAAGGGGGAGACGCGACATGCGCAGTACTAGTCAAGCGCATGTCGTGAAGGGGTCATTGTAGGACATAGTTTGCAGACTGCTCACCATGCTGGTAGCTCTTCTCCGAACTTGCTCCAGTTTTTCAATGTCTTTTTGTTTTAAAATGTGGTAACTAGAACTGGACACAGCATTCCAGATGAGGCTTGACTACGGAGGAGTAGAGGACAATTATTTCACGTGATCTTGTCTCTATGCTTCTCTTAGGGTATGTGCACACGCTGCGGATCCGCAGCAGTTTCCCATAAGTTTACAGTTCAAAGTAAACCTATGGGAAACAAAAAACGCTGTGCACATGCTGCGGAAAAAAACGCGCTGTAACGCAGCGGTTTACATTCCGCAGCATGTCACTTCTTTCTGCGGATTCCACAGCGGTTTTACAGCTGCCCCTATGTAAAACCGCAGTTGTAAAACCACAGTGAAAACTGCAGAAAAAATGTGGTAAATCCACGATAAATCTGCAGCAAAAACACAGCGTTTTTGCCCTGCAGATTTATCAAATCCGCTGCAGAAAAATCCGCAGTGGACAAGAATATGTGTGCACATACCCTTAATACACTCCATTTGCCTTTTTTGCTGCTGCATCACACTGTTTTATGTGCAGCCTGTGATCTATTAGTACAACCAACTCTTATCACACTTGCTGTTGCTTACCATAATTTTATTCCTCCCATTCTGTAGATGTAACTTTCGTTTTTCTTTCCCAGATATAGAATCTTTAATTTCTCCCTATTAAATTCCATTTCATACAACATACAATACTGCCTTTCACCTCTCCAAACAAACCTATTTCAACACCCTCATCACCTCACTATCCAATAACCCGAAACGTCTCTTTGACACGGTTCATTCCCTACTCAACCCTAGAGTGCAGGCCCCAACCACAGATCTCCGCGCTGACGATCTGGCCAATTATTTAAAAGAAAAAATTGACCATATCCGACAGGAAATTATCTCCAAATCCCCTCATACCATGCACTCTCCTCCCTCACCTACATCATCTCACTCACTCTCTGACTTTGAACCAGTCACAGAAGAAGTGATCAGTCTCCTTGCATCTTGTCGCTCGACCACTTGCACCAGTGACCCCATTCCATCACATCTCCTCCAGTCCCTTTCCCCTGCTGTCACCACCCACCTAACAAAAATACTCAACCTCTCTTCTGGTATCTTTCCCCCCTCATTTAAGCATGCCATCGTACATCCTTTACTTAAAAAAACCATCCCTAGACCAATACTGTGCCGCTAACTATAGATTTGTCTCTAATCTTCCCTCCATCTCTAAACTCCTGGAACGCCTGGTCCACTCCCGTCTTATCCACAATCTCTCAGATAACTCTCTTCTCGACCCTCTACAATCCTGTTTCCGCTCTTTACACTCTACTGAAACTGCCCTTACTAAAGTCTCTAATGATCTACTAACAGCTAAATCTAATGGTCACTTCTGCGTGCTAATTCTCTTAGATCTCTCTGCAGCATTTGACACTGTAGATCATCAGCTCCTCCTCTCTATGCTTCGCTCCATCGGCCTCAAGGACACCGTTCTCTCCTGGTTCTCCTCCTGGTTCTCCTCCTATCTCTCTGACCGCTCCTTCACTGTATCTTTTGCTGGCTCCTCCTCTCATCTTCCCCTTACTGTTGGAGTTCCTCAAGGATCGGTTCTAGGCCCCCTCCTCTTCTTTATATACTGCCCCTATTGGTCAAACAATTAGTAGATTTGGTTTCCAGTACCACCTCTATGCTAATGACACCTAATTATACACCTCTACTCCTGATATCACGCCTGCCTTATTAGCAAATACTAGTGATTGTCTTACTGCTATCTCTAACATCATGTCCTCCCTCTATGTGAAACTGAACTTGTCAAGAACTAAACTCCTTGTGTTTCCTCCTTCTACTAATGTGCATATGCCCGACATTGAAATTTCCGTGTGTGATTCCTCCATTACTCCCCAGCAACACGCCCGCTGTCTTGGGGTCATACTTGATTCAGAGCTTTCATGCCAGGATCATATTCCTCACCAACTATTACACCGATGCCTCTACCTTGTGCCAGTCATTACACTGGTTACCCATCCACTCCAGAATCCAGTACAAACTTAATACCCTCACCCACAAAGCGCTCCATGGCTCAACACCACCCTACATCTCCTCTCACGTCTTAATCTACCACCTTACCTATGCCTTCCGTTCTGCTAATGACCTGAGGTTAGCATCCTCAATAATCAGAACCTCCCACTCCCGTCTCCAAGATTTTTCATGTTCTGCGCCAATTCTTTGGAATGCACTATCCAGGTTAATACGATTAATCCCCAATCCACACAGTTTTAAGCGTGGCCTAAAAACGCATTTGTTCAGACTGGCCTACCGTCTCAATGCTTTAACCTAACTATCCCTGTGTTGCCCATTCAAAATTTTTACCATAACCATGTTCCTTGCATCATGTTCTCACATGCTTTATGCATTTAATATCCCTTTGTGTCTGTACTGTTACATACTTGGGCTGAATACCTGTTCACGCAGCATTACATGAACACCCTATTCTTACGCTATGGCTGGTCCAAACAACTAAAGCAATTGTTACCATCCACCTTTCGTGTCTCCCCTTTTGCTCATAGATTGTAAGCTTGTGAGCAGGGCCCTCATTCCTCTTGGTATCTGTTTTGATTCCTGTGTTTATTGTTATGCTGTAATGTCTATTTTATGTACAAGTCCCCTCTAAAATGTAAAGTGCTGTGGAATATGTCGGCGATATAAAATTATTATTATTATATTTCTATCAGTCGCTGCCCATTGTTCAAATTTATCTAGATCCTTCTGAATCCTTTCTCTGTCTTCTCTAGTGTTGGCTATCCCTCCTAGCTTTGCATCCTCTGCAAACTTGATTAGTTCACCTTCAGTTCCCTTACCTATATCCTTTATAAAACAACAGCACTGGGGCCAGCACAGTCTTGTTTTACTCTATTTGAAACCCTCACCAATTGGATGTGCAACCATTTATCACCACTGTTTGATTACAATCACTGAGCCAGTTATGAATTCACCTAACTGTAGCCTTCCCAATTGCATACTTGGTAATTTTGTCAATAAGGATAGTATGAGATAATTTATTAAATGCTTTGCTGAAGTCAAGAAATGCTATATCTACCTAATTTCCCTGATCCACCCAGTCAGTGATTCCATCATAGGACAGTAGATTAATCTGGCATGACTTGTTTATTACAAACCCATGCTGGCTGTGGTTAATTACTGTATTATCCAAGTACTCACATGCATGCTGTTAAATATATTCAAAGATCTTTCCTGGTATAGAAGTAAGGCTCACTGGCCTGTAATTTCCTGGCTCCATCTTCTTTCCTTTTTAGTTTCTCTTCCCTGTCCAAAGCAAATGAGACTGAGCTGCAGTAGCAGGCTTGGTCACTACAAAATTTATGACCAAGATGCAACGCAGGGGAGTTGCTGGGAATTAGATTTGCATCAATCTAAAATTGATGATTTATTTTAATGATATGGCATCACTATTAATTTCCTTAAATAATAAGAATGCTAATATTTATATATATTTTTTACTAATAGATTCAAGGTACAGAAGCAGAGTTTAATTCCCTCATCAAACTCGGTCACTTGAATATTGTGCATTATCTCGCCATGCGAGTGAAAGAGAATGAAGATTCCATTTCTGTCGGAATCGTCGTGGAACACGTTAATGGATCTAAGCTCTCCACTTTCCTTGAGCAGGAAGTTCTAGTTCCTGTGGATCAGCTTAGACATTATGCAACTCAGCTTCTCTCTGCCCTTGACTATTTGCATAGCAATTCAGTGGTGCACAAAGTGTTATGTGCTTCTAGCGTACTTTTGACCAGTGATGGCAAAGTCAAGCTCACGGACTACAGTTTATCCAAGCGGCTTGCCGATATCTGCAAAGAGGATGTTTTTGAACAAATCAAGGTCCGATTCAGTGAGGATGCTCTACCAAGCAAAACTGGAAAGAAGGGAGATATATGGAAGCTTGGCCTCTTGCTGCTGTCACTTAGTCAGGGGAAAGTAACCAAAGAATATCCTGTCAAAGTACCCAGTGACCTGCCTGCAGATTTTCAGGATTTTTTGAAAAAGTAAGTTTAAATTAATCAGAAAACTAATTAAGACACTTTTGTTAGTATCTAATATTTTCAGAAAGATATTGAAGTGAACAGTTTTCTATTAAATCAAACTGCTTGCGGATTGCCTAATGGCTCAAAATATTTAGCTGGCCCGCCTATTAGGCTGTGTGCACACGTTGCTGATTTTTCGCATTTTTTTCGCTATAAAAACGCTATAAAATCACAAAAAATGCATACATTATGCATCCCATCATTTAGAAAGAATTCCGCAATTTGTGTTCACATGTTGAGTTTTTTTCGCGGAAACGCAGCATGTTCATTAATTTTGCGGATTTTTTGCAGATTTCCACTGTATAATGCATTGGGAAATGTCCGGAAACAGCCGCAAAAAAATCGCACCAAAAACGCGGTAAAAACACGCAAAAAACACATGCAGATTTCTTGCAGAAAACTTCAGGTTTTTCTCAGGAAATTTCTGCAAAAAATCTTGAACATGTGCACATAGCCTTAGGCCATGTTCACACCATCCTTTTTTTCATGCGGAATCGCCGCGATTTTCCCGCTGCGGGTCCGCAGCTGTTTTCCATGCAGGGTACATTACAATGTACCCTATGGAAAACAGGAACTGCTGTGCCCACATTGCGGAAAATCGCGGAAAAAGCTGCACTGAATTGCCGCGGTAAAAAAGAAGTACCATGTCACTTCTTTTTGCGGAACTGCAGCGGTTCTGCACCCATAGACCTCCATTGTGAGGTCAAACCCGCAGTAAAACCCGCAGATGAAAAATATGTCTGCGGGTTTTACTGCGGTTTGTGGTGCAGAACCGCTGCAGTGTGGCTGCCCCCCGTGCCCCAATCCCACCCCCTCATGCTCCGATGCCACCCCCCCGTGCTTCCTACTCCCAGGAAATTCAACACAGGTTGTTCAGTGTGCTATTCAGGACTCCTACTCCCAGGAAATCCAACACACCCGCCTCACCAGGTCCAAAGCCCCACCATGTGCTATTCAGAACTCCTACTCCCAGGAAATTCAACATAGGTGGTTCAGTGTGCTATTCAGGGATCCGGTCCTACTCCCAGGACCTCCCAACACACAGGCTCTCCAGGACCTTCCACTGGAACCACACAGGACCCACAGGTCACTCACAGCGACCATGCACAGGAACCATGTGACCCACACCCTGGTCACATTATATACCCTTAACCACTCCCCTGGATGGGAGTCTGGATGTGTGGCTAGTTTGTTCCACCCATCTCACACAACTAGCCTAGTAAGTCTCCCTTACAGCTACACCATACATATACACTCTTGAGGGACTACAGGTCCCAGAACAACAACATTGCATCAGACTTACTACGCAGACTGCGTCTGCGACACATATTGGCCATTCACAACACAGCCAGTCACTGTTTCACCACGATTATCACAATAGATATGCCTCCATGCACATCCCAAAGAGCACTCACAGCGCCCCCTAGCTGTCACAGGGCTCACTGCATCACAATATATATATATCTCATACAGCGCTAGATAGCTTAAAAGCCGGTAATTCAATTGCCGACTTTTGCCATCTCCTTCTCAAACCCGACATGATATGAGACATGGTTTACATACAGTAAACCATCTCATATCATATCATATTTTTATTTGCATATTCCACACTACTAATGTTAGTAGTGTGTATGTGCAAAATTTGGGCGCTCTACCTATTAAATTAAAGGGTTAAATCGTGGAAAAAATTGGCGTGGGCTCCCGCGCCATTTTCTCCGCCAGAATGGTAAAGCCAGTGACTGAGGACAGATATTAATGGCCTGGAGAGGGTCCATGGTTATTGTCCCCCTCCCCCTGGCTAAAAACATCTGCCCCCAGCCACCCCAGAAAAGGCACATCTGGAAGATGCGTCTATTCTGGCACTTGGCCACTCTCTCTATTCTGGCACCTGGGCCTCTCTCTCTCTATTCTGGCACCTGGGCCTCTCTCTCTCTATTCTGGCACCTGGGCCTGTCTCTCTCTCTCTCTCTCTCTCTCTCTCTCTCTCTATTTATGCACATATATATTATACACACATATATTATACACACACAATTTCTTTGTACACATATATTTTTTTTCTTCCATCAGGTGCGTGTGTTTGGAAGACAAGGAGCGCTGGACTACTCAGCAGTTACTGGGCCACAGCTTCATCAATCCTCCTCCACAAAAATGTCCCTTGAGTGATGAAAGCTCAGACGGTGAGAAATTTAGAAATACATTGTCTAAAATGGCTTAATCTTGCAAAATAATGGGATTCAAGTTTTAAAGCAAAATACTTGAATGAAGCATTAGTGTATATCTGCTCTGTCTATATGTACCGTAGTTTCTCCTAGGCCTCATTGGGGGACACAGGACCATGGGTTGTATGCTGCCTGCCACTAGGAGGACATTAAGTTCACACAGAAAGATTAACTCCTCCTCTGCAGTATACACCCCTCCACTGGCCAGGATTCAACCAGTTCTTGCTTAGTGTCTGTAGGAGGCACTTGGGTGTGTTTTCAGACCCCAACTTTCTTATTTTAATTTTAATTTTTCTGTAAATTTTTATTTTTTATTTAACAGAGCGAAGGGGGCGACAGATTCCTTTTATAGGGTCCGCTCTCCCCCGAACCATCAACAGGCGAGCACGGCGCGTATACCTCCCCGTCCCTCTCCTGCGACGTCTGGGGCACACCAAATTTTACCAGGGTGACGACGGTTCCTCCTTGGTACCGATTCCCCCCCCCCCCCCCTGCAAGACGGCGAGCATATAGAGCCCTGCTCTCATGTCCCTCTCCGGGGCCCGACAGAGGAGGACGTACCACCTGAGACAAGGCCCACATCTGATGGTGTCACACAGCCCCAAGACAAAGCCCCCTTAGGGGACAGACGAAGATGTATCAGGGGCCTCTCCATCCCCCATCCAGGGTGCATGGATTGAGCGCGCACCCTCATAGTGACAGGAGGTCCTGCAACACTGTGAGTACATACCCTCCCTGCGCTCCCATCTGCTGCCGCGCATTGCAGGCAGGGCCCAGAAATTTAGTCCCCGACTTTTCAGCCGGACTAGGCCGCTGTGTGCAGATCCGCCCACGGCCGTAACCCCGCCCCCTATATCGGCGCTTCTCGTCTGGGACGAGAGGTGCCCTAGAATCTCGGGGGCCATATTGCCACTCATCTCCTGCGGGGATGACAAGACCCCGAAGGTGGCTCACGCTGACTTGCACTACCAGACTGCCGCGGCTACATTCCTCCCCGGGGACGCAGGCACAGGACCGTGGGTAAGCTGCTTCAAGAAAGCTTAACCCCTTCCCTGCACAACAGTGCATATCCTGTCTCTAAAGACACTATGTCTCAACCTAAGGAGACCAAAAAGGTAACAAGAAGCACACAGTGTTTTTCACTTTATGTGCCACTTGCAATTCGGCCCTGCCCCGAGCTCACAATACCCCATTATGTGCGGATTGTGACCCGGCCTCTGTGCAGCCGCCTCCCGCCACCGCCGACCCTGCAGAGCCTAGTCCCCCTGAGTGGGCCACTTCCCTGTCACAGTCTATGGCTTCCCTAGCCAAGGCAATTGACTACCTCCGGGGGTCCCTCTTTAAGTCAGCCCGCGGAGGACTCTGGCGACGGTATGGATCCGTCCACCGGCAGGGGGCGTCCTCTGTCACTAAGAGCTCGGGGTGCCAGGAAACGTACCCATGTCTCACCCCCCGACCTCGGGCATGTTTGTTTTTCAGCATCCGCGAGCTCAGTCTCTCGTTCCCCTTCTCCGGAGAACCCAAATGACACTGAATATGAGTCCGAGGACTCTTACGTCCAGGATTCCTCTACTTCCCAAGAGACTCTAGATTCTCTCATTGAAGTGGTCAACAAGACCCTGAAGGTGGACGAGGAATCAGTATCCACTCCGGAACACGCGATGTCTTTTAAGAAGACAAAACATGTTCAAAAAGTATTTGTCACTCATCCTGAGTTTAAAGAAATCGTACAAAAACACTGGGACCGCCCTGACAAACGCTTCATGGAGCAAAAGCCTATTGAGGCCAAATACCCCTTTACTCAGGAACTAGTCAAGGACTGGCTACAGTCTCCCTTAGTGGATCCTGCAGTATCGCATCTCGCTTCCAAAATGATCCTATCACTGTCAGACGGTTCCTCAGTTAAGAACCCCTCTGACCGCCAAATTGACTACCTGGCTCGCTCAGTCTTTGAAGCCACAGGAGCGTGTCTCTTTCCATCCTTCACGGCTTCTTGGGTGGCTAAGGCTATGGTCGCTTGGGCTGAGGTGCTTACCACGACCATCCAAGACAGTAATCTCCCTCCAGAGGCGATCAACCTGGCTAACCAGATAGCCCAGGCCGGGGACTTCGTAGTTAACGCCTCGATAGACGCGGCCAATTGCGCTGCTCAGGCAGCCGCAAATGCAATTTCCATCAGAAGAGCCCTGTGGCTCAGAGATTGGCCAGCAGATTCTGCTTCCAAGCGTTCATTGACATCTCTACCCTATCAAGCCGGTCGCCTATTTGGAGAAAAATTAGACCAAATAATCTCGGATGCTACCAGGGGGAAAAGTAAATTTCTCCCCCAACAAAAGCCTACCCGGCTGTTTCGGTATCAACAACAATCTCGATTTCGGCCTTTTCGCAACAATCCCAATTGGTCATCTTCATCCTTCTCCCCCGCATCAGGACAAGGTGTGCGTGGGGACCGAGGCTCCCAGGTCTCATACAGACCCAACTGTAACTGGAAACCCAGACCACGGCCATCCGGGTCTAAGAGATCCAGATCCCTTAGATCCTCCACCCAATGACTCATTGCAACATCGGGAGGACATCAACAAAGTAGGAGGTCGCCTACTTTCTTTCCGTCAAGCCTGGCTCTTGGTTGTCTCCGACGAGTGGGTTAGGGAACTGGTGTCCTCCGGATACAAAATATAATTTTCTTCCCCCCGACACGGTTCTTCCAGTCGTGTCCTCCCAAACCAAAGGCAACGGCCTTTCTCCAGGCCATACAGGCACTACAAAAGGATGGAGTCATCATTCCGGTTCCCCAAGACCAAAGGTTCAAAGGGTTTTACTCGAACCTATTCATTGTCCCAAAAAAGGACGGATCGTTATGTCCAATTCTAGACCTAAAATTTCTGAACAAATTTGTCAAAATTCGGAGCTTCAGAATGGAATCTCTCCGCTCTGTCGTCGCGTCCATGGAAAAAGGAGAGTTCCTAGCATCTATAGACATCAAAGATGCTTACCTCCACATCTCAATTTTTCCTCCTCATCAACAGTTCCTTCGCTTCGCATTTTGCGAGGAACACTTCCAGTTTGTGGCCTTACCTTTCGGCCTCGCCACCGCTCCCAGAGTCTTCACAAAGGTCATGGCGGCTGCCATGGCCATTTTTTATTCCAGGGAAGTGGTGGTACTTCCGTACCTGGACGACCTACTGATAAAAGGCCCATCATACCCAGCCTGCAAAGAGTCCGTCGATCTCATGGTGGATACTCTTTCTCGCCTGGGTTTGAAGATAAACTTCGAAAAATCCTCTTCGATCCCGACTCAAAGGATCTCCTTTCTGGAAATGACACTGGACACTTTCCGCGGTCTGGTCATTCTACCTCCAGACAAGACCTTAGCCTTGCAGCGAGGAGCACGGAGTCTTTCCCATCCAGTCTCCCACTCCATTCGGTTAAGCATGCACATTCTCGGGCAGATGGTAGCAGCCATAGAAGCGGATCCGTTCGCGCAATTTCACCTCCGTCCCCTACAACATGCGCTGCTGTCGGCGTGGAACGGAAACCCGTCCTCTCTCGACCGCCGTTTCATTCTATCCCCACAGGTCAGAAAGACCCTCAGGTGGTGGACGCTGAAGTCCTCCCTGAACCAGGGAAGGTCTTTTCTCCCAGTGCAGTGGCTGGTGGTGACCACCGATGCCAGCCTCATGGGCTGGGGGGCGGTTTTCAACCACCACACAGCACAGGGGCGGTGGTCCACTCAAGAGTCTCGTCTCCCCATCAATATCCTGGAAATATGGCTAGCGTTGTTCAGGTTTCACCATCTTCTGGCGGGTCACCCCGTCAGAATCCAGTCCGACAACGCCACAGCTGTGGCGTACATCAACCGTCAGGGGGGAACCCGCAGCAAGACGGCCATGCTCGAGGTGTCCCACATTCTCCGTTGAGCCGAAACCAACCATTCGCCCATCTCAGCGATCCACATACCAGGTGTGGAGAATTAGGCGGTGGACTTCCTCAGTCGCCAGGGTCTCGCCTCGGGCGAGTGTTCCCTCCACCCATAAGTTTTCCAACAGATTTGTCATTGTTGGGGGACCCCGGACGTGGACCTCATGGCCTCCAGGCTAAACAACAAGGTCCCACAGTTCATTGCCCGATCCCTCGACCCACATGCCGTCGGAGCAGATGCCTTGGTCCTCCCGTGGCGTCAATTCCGCCTCCCGTACATTTTTCCTTCTCTCCCCCTGCTACGGAGGGTCATCAAAAAGATCAGGGCAGAGGGGGTGCCAGTGATCCTCGTGGCGCCGGACTGGCCGCGCCAAGCATGGTACGCAGAACTGGTTAAGCTTGTCACCGACGTCCCCTGGCGTCTTCCAGATCGCATGGATCTTCTCTCACAGGGCCCGATTTACCACCAGAACTCAGGGACCCTGTCTTTGACGGCACGGCCGTTGAATCCTGGATTCTAGGCCAAGCGGGTTTCACTCCCAAGGTGTCCTCCACCATGATCAGGGCTCAACGAGGAGATTATTCTGCCTTCGTTCTGTCCGGCTCCAGTCCATCGCATTGAGAAAGCTCTGCACACTCTCGACGTGGTGAGGGTATGTCTCACGGACGGCTCCCTTCCACAAGTCGGATGTCCTATTTGTACTTCCAGAGGGACCAATGAAGGGTTCTCCCGCTTCCATGGCTACTCTAGCCAAGTGGATTCGATCGGCTATTTAGGAATCCTTTCGTGTCAAGGGTGTTCCTATCCCAGCAGGGATTAAGGCCCATTCTACTTGGTCGGTGGCGCCTCTTGGGTCATTCGGCACCAGGCGTCAGCACAACAGCTTTGCAAAGCTGCGACATGGTCCAGCTTACATACTTTAACGAAGCATTACCACATTCATTCTCTATCTTCTGCAGACGCCGCCCTTGGCAGGCGCATTCTTCAATCGGCGGTACCTTAGCTGTAAGCCAGCGGTACATGGGGTATTAGCAGATATGTTGCTCCCCACCCAGGGACTGCTTTAGGACGTCCCATGGTCCTGTGTCCCCCAATGAGGTGTAGGAGAAAAGGAGATTTTTGTGTACTCACCGTAAAATCTTTTTCTCCGAGCCAATCATTGGGGGACACAGCACCCACACTGTTAGCCTTTTGGCTTGTTGTTACTTCTTTGGTTTTGACATAGTTTTATTGTCTTACTCCTACTGCTTTACTACCGAACTGGTTGAATCCTGGCCAGTGGAGGGGTGTATACTGCAGAGGAGGAGTTAATCTTTCTGTGTTAACTTAGTGTCCTCCTATAGGCAGGCAGAATACAACCCATGGCCCTCTGTCCCCCAATGATTGGCTCGGAGAAAAAGATTTTACGGTGAGTACACAAAAATCTCCTTTTCTTGATCTTCTGAACCTTTTTTTCTCTTTAGGTCCTGGGGTATATTTGCTGCATTTGTAGTGTACTTAGGGATATCTTGCTAAAGCTTGCCTCCGATCTACACTTCTTATGTATGCCACTATATAGACCTACAGTGGCATAAAGTCACCCTTCTTGTTAATATTACTCAGTATTGTATTTTTTCTTTACCGGTGCCTCTCTATAAAATTGTATAGAATGGGGAAGTCAACTGTTATTCCGTACAACCTGATGAATGCCCAAATACCTTTTTTTTGGCCTCCATTGGGTCTATGGAGCCTGTAGATATGAATTTTCTGTGTGATTTTCTTGAGCATACACTGTATATGTTTCCTAATCTGGATAAGGAATGTGCTGCCTTTGTTCTAGATTACACGGGTGTAGATTGCACGGAGACGGTGATGCCCGGTGCTTCCATTTCTAATGCTGCATTCCATATAGAATCACAAAGGCAGCTTTCTCGCTACTTCAGTGAATTTGAAGAATTACAGATGCTTGGGAGAGGTGCATTTGGGGCAGTTATTAAGGTAATGTACCCATGTTAAGTGCTTAACAAGAAAAAATATAAAAGACCACATAATAGACCATCTGTTGTGAGACCATGATTAAGGCCTTGTCACAGGCCCAAACATGTTGGTCCTAGATGTCCACTGGCTGATCTGACTGCATGTAACTGTGGTCTTTTATATTTTTCTATTATTCTTCAATAAAATGGAAGTTTTATACATATAAGACCTCTGAAGGTGCAGTGGATTCATCATCATCATTTTTTGGATTGCTAATTGCTATAATATACATGCCTCCTTTGATTTTTATTTTTCCCCCGTGATTGATTGTATATATATATATATATATATATATATATATATATATATATATATATATATATATATATATATATATATATATATATATATATATATATATATATATATATATATATATATATATATATATATATATATATATATATATTAGTATATATATATGTGTATATATATATATATGTGTGTATATATATATGTGTGTGTATATATATATATATATATATATATATATATAAAAATTGTATTTAATTTTTAAAGTGTAACACTAGTTTTAGGCATTTTATGCAGATTTTTATATATTTTATTTTGCTTCCTTAAAGGGGTTGTATAATCTACTGCACTGCAGTGCGCTCGTGCAGACTGACTATTCTGAGTAACGGCATGGTCATACTACTGGTATGAACTGTTCGCTATCTCATGCTGTAAGCTTCGAAGGAACGCAGTTGCACTGAAACTGGCCGTATCCAGTTATCCGGCCAGCTTCAGAGCAGCTCTTGCAAGCTCTAAAACAAAGAGATTGTAAGCACTGTGTTCCTTGCTTAGGAAACTGGCCGTGTCTGATCTGCTATAGAGTTGGCTGGTTTCTAGGGAATCCCTAAATGTAATCAAGCTGGCTAGTAGCTGTAAATCATTCAGCTGAGGCGATGAAAACTAAATCTCCGAGCAGTTACAAATACTCGGAGATCAACCCGAGCAACGAGTACACTTGCTCATCACTTGTCCCTGCGCTTCACCATCCGAGAGGAACATTTCCAGTTTATGGCTTTGCCCTTCGGCCTTGCCACCGCTCCCAGGGCGTTCACAAAGGTCATGGCGGTTGTCATGGCCATTTTGCACTCTCGGGGCGTGGTCGTTCTGCCATACCTAGACGACCTCTTGATCATGCGGCCGTCTTTCCAAGCCTGCGTGGAGGCGTCCGTATCTCTTTGGACACATTTTCTCGCCTGGGCTGGCTGAAAAATGTAAACAAATCTTCCCCGGTCCCGCCTCAGCAGATATCCTTTTAGGTATGACCCTGCACACCTCCCGAGGGTTGGTAATTTTCCCTTAAGACAAGGTCATAGCCCTTCAACAGGGAGCCCTGGCACTTTGTCACCCATTTCCTCACTGTGGGCCTGGGACTGGAATCCATTCTCTCTTGACCGTCCATGCCGCTCGTCTCCGTGCATCAAGCGGGCACAGGGCCTCTCTTCGGGAGTCGCCGCTTGCGACCAATGTCCGGAGATCCGGGCGTTTAGGTTGTTCCTGCGGCAGTTCCATCACCTCCTGGCGGGTTGTCCCATCCGAATACAGTTGGACAACGTCACGACTGTGGTGTATATCAATCATCAGGGGGGCACCCGCAGCAGGGCGGCAATGCGTGAGGTGGAACACATTCTCTGCTGGGCCGAGATGTCTCACTCAGTCATCTCAGCGGTTCACATCACGGGCGTGGAAAACTGGGCGTCAAACTTCCTCAACCATCAGGGTCTTGCCTCGGGAGAGTGGTAACTTCTTCCAGAGGTATTCCAACACATTTGTCAGTTACTTTCAAGGGTTATCTGGAAGATCAAGGCGGAAGGGATTCCGTTGATCCTTGTCTCTCCAGACTGATCTTGCCGGGCGTGGTACACAGAGTTGGTTCAGCTAGTCGTCAATGCTGCCTGGTGCTACTGGATCGACCAGATTTGCTCTCCCAGGGCCCGATTTGCCACCAGAACTCAGGGGCCCCTGAGCTTAATGGCCTGGCCGTTGAATCCTGAGTCCTAACCAAGGTGACTTCTCCCGAGAAGTGGTTCCCACTATATGTTTAGCGCTTGGAAACCTGCACTGGGGCGCATTTATCGCCACACCTGGAAAGCGTTTTTCTCCTACACCTCATTGGGGGACACAGACCATGGATGTTATGCTGCTGCCACTAGGAGGACACTAAGTTGAAACAAAAAGAGTTAGCTCCTCCTCTGCAGTATACACCCTCCTGCTGGCTCCCAGAGAACCAGTTCTTGCTTTGTGTCTGTAGGAGGCACTTGGGTCTGGTTCAGACCTCAACGTTTTTATTTTATTTTTACTTTTCTGTAAATTTTTAGTTAACGGAGTGAAGGGGGCGACGGATCCTTTCAAGGCTCCGATCTCCCCCGAATCTCAACAGGCGAGAACGCGGAGAGTTCCTCCCCGTACCTTCTCCTGCGACATGGGATGCCATGCCTGAGCTCACTTCAGGGGCGAAGGTTCCTTCACAGTCCCGATCTCCCCAATCCAGCAACAGGCGACCACATAGTGTCGCCTCTATGTATCCTCTCCTGGAGCCAGGCCTACAGCAGGACATTCTGCCCTGTTCCACAATAGAGAGCCCACTGTGGCGTCTATGCAGTCGCCACTGCATCACCACTGATTGAAAGCGGATGATGGAAGGAGGCAGAAAGTCCCTCTCCACCCCCCTGACTATGGGGATGGTGGATTGAGGGGGGAGTCCCACAACCAGCCACACCGCAACAGGTCTGCACCAGCTCTGCTACATCACCTCAAAATGTGAGTATGACTGCGGCTGGCACCATCTGGTTGCAGAGACGGGGTCCTGGTCCCTGGGGGAGCAGTGTCACGGCGTCCAACGGCGTTTTACACAGCTTTATTCGTCTGTTTACGCCGCCGCCGGCGCTCATTTCCTGCAGGCTTCACAGTTTTAGTCCCCGGCTTTTAGCCGGCCCTGGCCAGGACTTACATGGCTCCGACCACCGCAGCCGGCGACACCCACACTTCTGGCGCTTCTCGTCCTAAACGAGAGGCGCCCCTCCTGCTCTTGGCGGCCATCTTTCTACACCCAGGAAAGGAGCCGGCTTCCTGACAGCGGTGACAGTAACAGCAGTGCTAACAGAAGCACTGCAAGGTGTGAGGACACAGACACCTTCCTTGGGGACACAAGAGCAGGACCTGAGTAAGCTGAATCCTCCAGAACTGACAGCTTAACACCTGAGGTAACACGCCGGTCGCAAAAAATTTAGTCCCTGGCTTCGTCCGAGGTGTAAGTCCCTCTCCACCCCCCTATTAAAGGGATGGTGGATTGAGGGTGACCCCTTTTTCCCTGTACCATGGTACTAGACTAGCAGCGGCACTGGACAGGCGGTCTGCGGCGACGCTGCCAGTGGAACTTACTCTGGCAGCAAGGGCGCATTTCTGGGGCCGACTCAGAGGCGACAGTTTGGCATTTACAACGACTCTGCATGCAGTTTCCTTAAAGGCGCCATTACATCGTCACGGTCCAAGCTCCCAAAGGGTCCAATAAGACTATTAGTTTTATCTAACTTGCAAAACCCGCTCCCTCAAATGTGTTCAGGAGCCCTCCATCGCCCCAATCCCAGTGTACCTAGTTCCCCTGAGGGGCTTCCATCAATCCGTGGCTTATCTGGCCAAAAGAGAATTGAATTCCTCTGTGGATCGGAGCGTTTACAGGTCTGATATAAATGGATCCTCTCCTACGCTGAGTCATCAGCTAGCAGTGGCCGCAAGTATTCTAGAACCGTACAAGCGTCTAGAAATCGGATCCGTGGTACGATTATCAGAGCAATCTCGGGCCTTGGCGTCCATGAGCTCTGTTTCTCGCTCTCCCTCACCAGTGATTTGCAGAACGAGACTGAGTTTGAATTGGATGTTTCCCAAATCGGCACTCACCAGATTTCCAGAAATTGAGGGACTCGCTTATTGAGCCCCTCAATCAGACTCTAAAGGTTGACGAGGATTGCGGCTCTGTCCCAGAACACACAGTGCCCTTCAAGAGGACTAATCACCCTCATACAACGTTTACCATTCACCCGGAGGTCCGGGTTATACTTAACCAGCGCTGAGAGCAACCTGTTAAACGTCTCAAGGGTCAGCACCCTCTTGAGGCGTGGTACCCCCCTGTTTTGATCTGTGGAAAGATTGAGCTGAATCTTCTGCGGTGAAACCGCCAGTATTTATTTCCGTATTCAGAATCCTTCTATCCTGGCTGGATCATCATCCTCGGACTGTCAGAGACTCTGACTCGCTCCGCCTTTGAGACCTCTGGTTCAGCATTATCCATCGTATGCCACGGCAGGGGTAGCTAAAGCCATGGTATCCTGGTCGCCTTTTTGGAGGCAGTGCAGAGCAGCTAGCCATCAGCGGCGGATACCATCACGTTCAGAAGGTTTTTATTTTATGGCTCATTGAATAGAAAACGGACTCTGTGTGGGGGGTGGGGGGGAAAGGGCTCTGACATCTCTTCCTTCCAGAGTGGCCGTTTCTTTAGAGTGAAGCTGACTCACCTTGTCTCTGATGCTACGGGAGGAAAGAGCAATTCTTTCCCGCGGCAAGGCTTGGATGCCCTTTTTTGGTGTTAAAAAACAAACCCTTTTTCAGACACCATAGAGTTAGGAGGAGCTCAAGATGTTCTACTCGAATCTGTTTGACGTTCGCTCATTACTTTGGCTGCATGGGGTCCTGGGATCAAAATCCCACCTTAGTTTATCAGACCTGCAGCACCATTGGGCCACAGCCCTGGGTAAGTGTTCTAACCCTGAGGCCCGGTTGTTTTTCCTTGCAAAGGATGCATGAGATTAAAAGGTTATGGGGTAATCTGTCTTACAGCCTCATTTTACTGAGGCTGGGATCTAGACTACACTATACCTCCCCCCAAGTGGTCTTTGTCACTGTCGCAGCCCATGGCATTACTGACCACAGCGATGCAGTCCCTTCATGATCCTTCCTCTATGTATAAATGTATACAGGCTCCCCTCATTCCAGCCCAGTGGATATCCTTTTTAGGAATGACCCTGGATGCCTCCAAGGGTTAGTGATTCTCCCTCAACACAAGGTCCCAGCCTTTTTTAACAGGGAGCCCACGCACTTAACCACTCACTCAGTCTATCCGGTTTGCTATGATGGCACTGGGGCAAAATGGTGACCGCAATGGAAACTGTCTTCTTTTTCGTTCAGCTGAATCTCCGTCCCCTGCAGCATGAACCAGTTTTCTTCCTTAATCGCCGGCGCTGCATGCCCCGGCGGATCAGGCAACCTCTCAGGTGGTGGACATTGAGGCCTTCTCTCTTCCAGAGGAAATATTTTCTCCCTGTTTAATGGCTAGTGGTGTCTACCGATGTCAGTCTCCTTGAATGGGGAGTAGTCTTAGGCACCTCAAGGCTCAGGGGCGCTGATCAACTCGGGAGTCGAGCCTTCCGATTAATGTCTGGGAAATCCGAGCAATCAGGATAGCCCTGCAACAGTTCCATTATCTCCTGGCGAGTCACCCCATCCGAATTCAATCGGATAAAGCCACGGCTGTCACATGTATCAGTCATTAAAGGGGGTACCCACAGCAGGGTGACCATGCACGAGGTAGCCCATATTGCCTGATGGCCAGAGAGGCACCACTCAGTATTTTCAGCAGTCCATATCCCAGGCGGCAGTTTTTTCCTAGCCGTCAAGGTCTCGCCTTGGGACAGTGGGAGGCCTTTCGACAGAAATGTATTCATTTAAGGACTCCGGGCGTGGATTGGATGGCTTCAAGTGAACGCCAAGGTATTCCACTTCAGAGCTCGGTCTCGGGATCCATAGACCATCAAGGGGCATACACAGGTCTCTCCACGGCTTCAGTTTCATATTCAGTACATGCTTTTTTTTCCCGCTTCCTTTACTTCCGAGAGTCGTCAGGTAGACCTGAGCAGAGGGGACTCCAGTAATCCTTGTCGCCCAGGTTAGGCCACGCTGGGCGTGATATGCAGATTTAGTGCAGATAGTCGTCGATGTCCTATGGCGACTGCCGGATCATCTAAATCTGCTCTGCCGACGTCCGTTTTTTGTCAGGACCGCCTCATGTCTTCTCTGTTCCCTCCAATTTGGGAAATTCTCTTTTTCTTTCTCTCTCCCTCTCTCTCAATGGCCAGAACTTGGCCTTATCTGTTTTATTCCAGCGCAGAATTACTTCCATTCTGTAAGTGAGCATTTTCTTTCAGGGGGTCTCCCATGTGGTATCCCCCTATAGCTTGCATTTAGAGCCCTTATATGGACGCCTTTCGAACCGTTGCAGGATGTCTCTGAAGTCGTCTGTTTCTTCTCGCTGCGCTGTCTATCAACCAAGTTTCAGAGCTACCACTCTGTTCGGTCGAGTTCCGTTCCTTTCCTGATTTTCCTCTAGGACAAGGCTGTCATTGAATCATCTACGGTCTCCGTTTTTTCCCAAGGTGGTTTTTCTCTTTCAACCTTAACATGGACTTTGTCCTCTCTTTTCTTGTCCAGCTCCGGTACATCTGGTGGAATGAGCCGATCACACCGTGGACATAGTAAATACCTTCCGAAGGTGCATCTAGAAGACGGCGCCCTTCAGTAGGACGGACGCCCTATCTGTGCTTCCTGAGGGTCTCAAGCAGTGTTTAGCCATTTCAGGGCTACGATACCAAATGGTCTCACTTGACTTTTCAGATGTCCTACTGCGTCAGAGACGAGCCTATCCCAGTGGGGATTACGGCACACCCTACTCGGTCGGTAGACGTTCTTTTTTGTGCCTTTCGGCATCAGGGGTCAGCACAACAGGTCTTCAAGGCTGTAACTTGATACAGCCTACGCTCTCAGACTTCTGCACAAACAGCCCCTCGCAGATGTATTCTGCAAGCGGCGGTAGCGCAACTTTAGTCAGTTGGTACATGGGATTAGATCTGTGATGTGATTCCTCACCCAGGGACTGCTTTGGGTCGTCCCATGGCCTGTGTCCCCCAATGAGGCGTAGGAGAAATAGAGATTTTTATGTGCTCACTGTAAAATCCTTTTCTCCGAGCCAATCATTGGGGGACACAGCACCCACCCTGTTAATCTTTTGGCTTGCGCTTGTTTTTTCTTTAATCTGATATGAAGTTTATGATCGCCTACTGTTTTTGCACCGTTCTCTGGGAGCCAGCAGGAGGGTGTATACTGCAGAGGAGGAGCTAACTCTTTTTGTTTCAACTTAGTGTCCTCCTAGTGACGGCAGCATAACAGCCATGGTCTGTGTTCCCCAATGATTGGCTTGGAGAAAAGGATTTTACGGTGAGTACACAAAAATCCCTATTTTGCATGGTGCAGGGAACACCGTTGTTCTACTCTTGCATTCTCCATTGCAACTCTTTTGGTGTTCCTTCATTCTGGGCTTGACTCATGCATAGCTTAGTTTCCTCAAAGGACAGTTCTCTGCCTTATCACTTCTGTTCCAGAGCCTTAGTGCTTCTAAGCTGCAGGTGAAGTCTCATTCTGGGGTCTCCCACGTGGTATCCCCCTACAAAGAGCTGTTGGACGCATTGAGCCTTAACTCGGCTCTATCTGAGCTGCTGCAGGACGTCTCTCTGACGTCTCAGGCGATCTTCCTGGTTGCGGTGACTTCTATCAGGCATGTATCTGAGCTAGCTCCTCTTTCCTGTCGAGCTCTCTTTCTTTTTTTCTTCAACAGAACAATCTGGTTCTCCAACCGTCCCTGTCCTTTTTTTTTTTTTTTTTTTTTTTTACAAAGGTGGTCTCTTCCTTACACCTTAACGAGGACATTCTCCTACCCTCGTTTTGTCCACCACCAATACGCTGTTTTGAGGCATCTCTACACCCTAGATCGTGAGGACTCTCAGAAGATACGTCTTCCGGACAGCGTCCTTCCACAATACGGATACCTTATTTGCTATTCCTGAGGGTCACAGGACGGGACTATCTGCTTCCAAGTCCACAATATCCAGGTGGATACGCTTGGCTGTTCAGGAGTCTTACCATGTCAGAGACAAGCCTATCCCAGTGGGGATTAAGGCACATTCCACTCGTTCGATGGGTGCTTCCTGGGCCATTTCGCTCCAGATGTCGGCGGAACAGGTTTGCAGGGCTGCGACTTGGTCCAGTCTGCACACCTTCTCAAAGCACTTCAACATTCACACTCAGGCCTCAGCAGATGCGAGCCTGGGAAGACTGATCTTTCAGGCGGTGGTAAAGCATCTCTAGGCAGCTGGTGCATGAGGTTTTGTCTCTTCTATTGGTTCCCCACCCAGGGACTGCTTTAGGATGTCCGATGGTCCTGTGTCCCCCAATGAGGCGAAGGAGAAATAGGGATTTTTGTGTACTCAACGTAAAATCCTTTTCTCCTACGCCTCATTGGGGGACACAGGACCATGGGTGTTATGCTGCTGCCACTAGGAGGATACTAAGTAATACAGAAAGAATAGCTCCTCCCCTGCAGTATACACCCTCCTGCTGGCTTCAAGTGAACCAGTTCTTGCTTTGTGTCTGTAGGAGGCACTTGGGTCTGCTTTCAGACCCCACCGTTTTTATTTTTATTCTATTTTTCCCTTAACGGAGAGAATGGGGCGACGGATCCTTTCTAGGTTCCGATCTCCCCCGAACCATCAACAGGCAAGAACGCGGAGCGTCCCTCCCTGTACCCATTCTTGCACCGTTGGATGCAAGCTGAGCTCACTTTACTGGCGACGGTTCCTTCGCGTTCCTATCTCCCCCCTCCATAGCGGGCGACCACATGGAGTAGCCCTCCATCTACCTCTCCTGGAGCCAGGTGCATAGCCGGACATGTTTATGGTGTCCGTGCAGCCCCCCACTGCATCACCACTGTTATAGTGGATGATGGAAGGTGACAGAAGCTCTCCACCCCCTCCCTGACTATGGTGACGGTGGATTGAGCACCGGCCCACCACGTCTACTGTGAGTGAGTACACCTGCGGGGCCGAGGCGCTGGGAGGTCCTGGTCCCTGGGATAAGGGACGTCCGCATATATCTTAAAGCCCGGGTGTGTGGGGCAAAAATAGCGGCCGCGGCGCGCCAAGCTTAAAATTTAGCCCCCGGCTTTTCTCTCGTCCAGGCCGGAACGTTGGCTCCGCCCACTGGCGGTTACCGCCGCCCACTCTCTCTGGCGTTTCTCGTTCTGCAAGAAGCGCCTTCTCTTCCTGATCTCGGCGGCCATCTTTGGACACCCACAAGGCTGATGCTGCAGCGCTGCTCCAGCATTCTGAATCACAGCTTCAGGGATTAGTGATTTTGGTGGGCACATTGCGGACCTCCCCCGGGGACTCAAGACACAGGACCTGGGTAAGCTGCAGAAACCTAGCTTAACCCTTCCCCTGCTAGTAAGTGCTCTCCTCAAGGCTACATTATGTCTAAATCAAAGCCTAACAAAAAGTCTGGGAAAACCCACACTGTGTTTTTTGCTGCTTGTACCTCTTGTAAGGTATCTCTACCCCGGGGTCACAATACTGCTTTATGCTCAGCTTGTGAACCGGTGACTGCTCAGGGACCACCTGTTTCTGATACCGAACCCAGTGAGCCTAGTCCACCTGAGTGGACTACCTCCCTTACCCGGTCTATGGCATCCCTGGCCAAAGCATTAGACTCGTTCCGAGACCCTTCCTCTAACCAGGGCACTCTTACGGACAACGCTTCCGATGATCAGAACCCCTTGTACACTAGGGGTCGTACCTTACCAAGGAGCTCTTGCTCTTCCAGGAAAAGGACTCATGCCTTGTCCCCAGACCATCACCGGGAATCGGGTTCTGAGAGTTCTTTTTCTCGCTCCCCCTCCCTTGGGGCTAGTAGAGAACCTGGCTCAGAGGACGATTCTGACATGTCCCTAGATCAGGAATTTCAACACGATCAGGAGACTCTCGACTCTCTCATTGAGTCAGTAAACAAGGCCCTGACTGTAGATGAGGAACCTTTAACTAAAACGGATCATGCTGTGTCCTTTAAGAGGACCAAGTGGGCTCACAGAGTGTTCGCCAATCATCCTGAATTTAAGGAAATCGTTGAATCTCATAGGATCTGTCCAGATAAATGCTTCACAGGGCAAAAGATCATGGAGTCAAAATATCCCTTTGCTCCTGATCTAAGAAAAGATTGATCAGTCTCCTCCGGTATCGCGCCTAGCTACTAAATCTATTTTATCCTCTTCAGAGGGTGCCTTGATTAAAAACCCCACCGATCGTCAGATCGACAATATGGCTCATCCAGCTTTTGAAGCCTCAGCAGCTGCACTCTTTCCATCTTTTCCCACTACGTGGGTGGCTAAGGCTATGACCCATTGGGCTGAGGTCTTGTCTTCAGCTGTTCTGGATACCAATCTTCCCCCGGAGGTAGCAGACCTTGCTACTCAGATAGCTAGAGCTGGGGATTTTCTAGTGACCGCGTCTCTGGATGCCACTGACTGCGCTTCTCAAGCAGCAGCAAATGCCATTACCATTTGGAGGTCCTTATGGCTCAGGGACTGGTGTGCGGAATCTGCTTCCAGAAAGTCATTGACTTCTTTACCATATCAGAGCGGTTGCCTTTTTGGAAATGTAATTTCCGACGCCACTGGAGGGAAGAGTAAATTTCTCCCACATCTGAGACCCTTTCGGAACCAGCAACAGCAGGCTTGGTCCCGATTTTTTTTTTTTTTTTTGGTTCCAACTCAAATTGGTCCTCTACTTCCACATCTTCCGGACCCGGCCGGACACAACGTAGGCCTAGGCAGTCAGGATCCAGGGGGTCCAGACCGGGCAGATCTCCCACACAATGACTTCCTGTGGTATCCGGGGGACACACTGAAAGTAGGCGGCCGTCTGCTTTCCTTCAGCGACGCGTGGCTCTCGGTCGTTCACGACGAATGGGTCCGCGACCTAGTGTCCTCTGGATACAAGATGGAATTCTCCTCTCTTCCACCAAATCGCTTTTTCCTGTCTTCTCCTCCCAGGGCAAAGGCATCAGAGTTCTTCCAGGCCATAAGCTCTCTAAAAGAAGACGGGGTTATTATCCCGGTCCCTCAAAGCGAAAGGTTTCAAGGTTTTTATTCAAACCTGTTCTTTGTTCCAAAGAAGAACGGTACAGTATGGTCCATACTGGACCTAAAACTGCTGAACAAGTTCGTCAGGGTACGACGGATCCGAATGGAATCGCTTCGTTCGGTCATCGCCTCTATGGAAAAAGGCGCGTTCCTGGCATCTATAGACATCCAGGACGCGTACCTCCACATTCCAATTTTCCCTTCTCACCAGAGGTTCCATCGCTTCGCAGTTCAGGAACAACACTTACAATTCGTTACTTTGCCCTTCGGCCTCGTCACCGCTCCCAGGGTATTCACCAAGGTCATGGCGGCCGTCGTGGCCATCCTTGACACCCGAGGCGTGGTGGTGCTACCGCATCTAGATGATATCCTCATCAAAGACCCCTTTTTCCGCGCCTGCAAGGAGGCTGTGAACATCACAATAGATTCTCTTTCTCGCCTGGGTTGGAAGATAAACTTCAAAAAATCTTCCCCAGTACCTGCTCAGCGAATTTCCTTTCTAGAAATGATACTAGACTCGTCCAGGGGTTGGTGCTTCTTCCCCCGGAAAAGATGTCAGCCTTACAGCGGGAAGCTCAGAAGCTCTCTCAACCTCGCACTCACTCTCTGCGCTTCAGAATGAGAGTCCTCAGCAGGATGGTAGCAGCCTTGGAGGCGGTTCCATTTGCCCAATTACACCTCCGTCCCTTACAGCATGCCCTCCTGGCTGTTTGGGACAGGAACCCGTTCTCCCTTGACCTTCGGTTCTTCCTTCCCCACCGAGTCAGTCAGTCTCTCAGGTGGTGAACATTAAAGTCGTCCCTGAATCAAGGGAAGTCTTTTCTTCCAGTACATTGGCTAGTTGTGACAACAGATTCCAGTCTTCTAGGCTGGTGAGCGGTGTTCTTACATCACACTGCTCAGGGCCGCTGGTCACTTCAGGAATAACGCCTTACGATCAACATCTTGGAATTTCGGGCAATCAGGTTAGCTCTTCTCCAATTCCATCCCTTCCTGGCGGGTCGTCCCATCAGGATTCAGTCCGACAATGCCACTGCAGTGGCATACATCAACTGACAAGGGGGAACCCGCAGCATGGTAGCCATGAACGAGGTAGGCTACATTCTCCGTTGGGCCGAGGAAAACCGCTCAATGATTTCTGCGGTTCACATCCCGGGAGTGGACAATTGGGAGGCAGATTTCCTCAGTCGTCAAATCCTCGACTCCGGGGAGTGGTCTCTCCATTCGGAGATCTTCCACCAGATCTGCTGTCGTTGGGGGAACTCCGGACGTGGATCTGATGGCCTCACGGCTAAATTCCAAGGTTCCCGACTTCATAGCTCGGTCCCACGATCCAGCAGCAATCGGGGCAGATGCACTCGTACTCCCGTACATATTTCCCCCGCTCCCATTATTGCCGAGAGTCATCAAGAAGATCAGAGCGGAGGGAGTACCGGTAATCCTGATTGCGCCAGATTGACCACGCCGGGCGTTGTATGCGGAACTAGTTCAGCTAGTCGCCGATGTTCCCTGGCGATAACCGAATCGCGCAGTCCTGCTATCACAGGGCCCCATTTGCCACCAGAACTCCGAGGCCCTGTGTTTGACGGCATGGCCATTGAGTCCTGGGTTCTAACCCAGGCAGGTTTCTCTCCGGAAGTCATCTCTACCATGATCAGCCCTAGAAAGCCTATGTCTATGCGCATTTATCATCGCACTTGGAAAACCTTCTTTTCCTGGTGCAACAACCGGGGACGTTCTCCTCTTGAATTTTCCATTCCTTCCATCCTCGAATTTTTACAAACGGGTTTGGACTTAGGTCTCGCCCTTAGTTCTCTCAAGGGGCAGATTTCAGCCCTGTCCGTTCTGTTCCACCGCAGGATTGCCAACAGATTACAAGTGAAGACGTTCATTCATGGAGTCTCCCAATGGGTGCCGCCTTTCGAACAAAGTTTCCCTGTCCTTTCTTTCAAGGAAGGTTGCCTTCCTTGTTGCGGTCACGTCCATTAGACGAGTCTCGGAGCTAGCGGCTCTGTCTTGTCAAGTTCCGTTCCTGAATTTTCATTAAGATAAGGTGGCTTTGAGAACATCCCCGTCCTTTTTGCCAAAAGTTGTCATCCTTTCATCTCAATCAGGAGATTATCTTACCGTCTCTCTGTCCGGCACCAGTACACCGCATCGAGAAGACCCTCCACACACTGGATTCAGTGAGAGCTTTCGAGATACGTCTCGCGGACGGCGTCCTTCCCCAGGTCGGATGCCCTGTTTGTGCTCCCGGAAGGGCCAAGGAAGGGGTTTCCCGCTTCCAAGGCGACAATAGCAAAATTAATTCGTTCAGCTATTCAGGAGTCCTACCGAGTCAGAGGTCATTCTGTCCTAGCAGGGATTAAGGCTCATTCCACTCGGTCAGTGGGTGCGTCTTGGGCCATCCGGCACCAAGCTTTGGTAGCACAAGTTTGCAGAGCTGCGACCTGGTCCAGTCTGCATACGTTTACAAAACATTACCATATTCATTCTCGGCTCCCGCGCAATTTTCTCCGCCAGAGTAGTAAAGCCAGTGACTGAGGGCAGATATTAATAGCCTGGAGAGGGTCCACGGTTATTGGCCCCCCCCTGGCTAAAAATATCTGCCCCCAGCCACCCCAGAACAGGCACATCTGGAAGATGCGCCTATTCTGGCACTTGGCCACTCTCTTCCCATTCCCGTGTAGCGGTGGGATATGGGGTAATGAAGGGTTAATGCCACCTTGCTATTGTAAGGTGACATTAAGCCTAATTAATAATGGAGAGGCGTCAATTATGACACCTATCCATTATTAATCCAATTGTAGTGAAGGGTTAAATAAAACACAAACACATTATTTAAAATAATTTTAATGAAATAAAAACAATGGTTGTTGTAGTCTTTTATTCAACGCCCAATCCAGTCACTGAAGACCCTCGTTCTGTGAGTAAAGAAACATAATAAACCAACAATATACTTACCCTCCGCAGATCTGTAACGTCCAACGATGTAAATCCTTCTGAAGGGGTTAAAACATTTTGCAGCAAGGAGCTGTGCTAATGCAGGCTGCTCCTCGCTGCAAAACCCCAGGGAATGAGGCTAAAAATAGATCAATGATCTATATTTAGCTTCATTTGCGGTGAGGCGCCCTCTGCTGGCTGTTCATAGATCGTGGGAAATTACCTAGAAAGCTCCCTGGCTCCCTGGCTTTCTAGGTAATTTCCCACGATCTAAGAACAGCCAGCAGAGGGCGCCTCACCGCAAATGATGCTAAATATAGATCATTGATCTATTTTTAGCCTCATTCCCTGGGGTTTTGCAGCGAGGAGTAGCATTGCATTAGCACAGCTCCTTGCTGCAAAATGTTTTAACCCCTTCAGAAGGATTTACATCGTTGGACGTTACAGATCTGCGGAGGGTAAGTATATTGTTGGTTTATTATGTTTTTTCTTTCACAGAACGAGGGTCTTCAGTGACTGGATTGGGCGTTGAATAAAAGACTACAACAACCATTGTTTTTATTTCATTAAAATTATTTTAAATAATGTGTTTGTGTTTTATTTAACCCTTCACTACAATTGGATTAATAATGGATAGGTGTCATAATTGACGCCTCTCCATTATTAATTAGGCTTAATGTCACCTTACAATAGCAAGGTGGCATTAACCCTTCATTACCCCATATCCCACCGCTACACGGGAATGGGAAGAGAGTGGCCAAGTGCCAGAATAGGCGCATCTTCCAGATGTGCCTGTTCTGGGGTGGCTGGGGGCAGATATTTTTAGCCAGGGGGGGGCCAATAACCATGGACCCTCTCCAGGCTATTAATATCTGCCCTCAGTCACTGGCTTTACTACTCTGGCGGAGAAAATTGCGCGGGAGCCCACGCCGATTTTTTCCGCCATTTAACCCTTTATTTTAAGAGCTAGAACGGCCAATTTTTGCAGATACACACTACTGACATTAGTAGTGTGGAATCTGCAAAAAAAATGGAGAGAAGACATGGTTTACTGTATGTAAACCATGTCTCAAATCATGTCGGGTTTTATGAAGGAGAAAGAAAAAGCCGGTAATTGAATTACCGGCTTTCAAGCTGTATAGCGCTGGAATAAATATTAATATATATACATATATGTGTCTACTGACATATATATATATATATATATATATATATATATATATATATATATATATATATTCTTTTCTTTTTGGGACACATGGATCACTTCTATAGCGGTATGTTGGTTTTGCAAGCCTGCGAGAAAACCACGCAGTACGGATGCCATACGGATTACATACGGAGGATGCCATGCGCAAAAAACGCTGACACAGCCTGCCTACGGAGGAGCAACGGACCATTTTTTTGGGGACTTTTCAGCGTATTACGGCCGTAATATACGGACCGTATTGTTTTACGCTGTGTGTGACGCCGGCCTTATAGTCCGGAGGCAGCTTCCTGTGATGGAGGAGAACGCTGACACTGCATCCTTCCCAATCGCAGAGAGAGCTGCTGTCTCTCTTCCTGCCTGATGCTGATCTATGTGATTGGTTCAGAGGATGAGAGGAAGCTACCGGGACCTCAACAAAGGCTGCACAAGCTGAGGACCTGCAGGACCTTCTGCACAAATAATTCCAGGACATTTCAAGTCATGTGACCGCATGACTTGAAAGGTACTGGAGTTAATTATTGGAAAGTCCTGCAAATGCCCTTCTACTTCAGCCCCCAAACAGGTCCTCCTCAGTAACTGAAGGATCTGGTAATGTATAGTGTTTGTGTGCATGTAGCTGAGTTGTTTGTCTATATGCACATGTAGCAGAGCTGTGTATGTCCATAAGTTCATGTAGTGTGTATGTAGAAGAGCTGTGTATGTATATGGGCATGTAGCAGAGCCCTGTGTCTATGGGCATGTAGCACAGTTGTGTGTCTATATATGCTTATATAGCAGCACTGTGTGTGTCTATGTGCGTGTAGCAGAGCTGTTCACCTGCAGCGTTACATCTCCGAACATCCCCTCCTCCCAGCCTGCGACCCGCAGCATCTCCCCACTCTTGCCTCCGCCAGCAGTGAGTCTGATAATCCGAAAAATATAGGTTAAGATGTTTTTTTTTTCTTTTTCTGCTGTCTAAACCTGGGATGCTTTTTATGGTCTGAATATTATGGTAATTAGATTGATTTTTGAGGCAGCCTTCACATGGAAACTGCTGTATGTAGCCAAATGTGCATTAGCCGTATTGAACTGGACTAATTACTGTGCTGAACCACAGCAGTGCATTCTTTTAATCCAGAACAAAAATCTGCCAAATTTCTCTGGCTAATCGCTGAGTGTTCCAGCAGCTTGTTATCGAGTGATCTTTTTAATAAGTGGAGAACCCCTTTAATAGCAGGACACGGTAAAGTATGCATCATTTTGCAGGATTTGTGTCTAGTGTCCTTAGACTAGAACTTTGCAATGATATTTTCATATAGTGAGCTCCTCTTATTTTAGCATAAATAAACCGCTGTCTTCTCATGTTTGTTTTTAGGTTCAGAACAAGCTCGATGGCTGCTACTATGCTGTCAAACGCGTTCAGATTAATCCTGCCAGCAGACAATTCAGGAGAATTAAAGGTGAAGTGACGCTGTTGTCTCGACTCAATCATGAGAATATAGTGAGATACTACAACGCTTGGATTGAAAAGCACGAAATTCCATCTTCCAATACCCCTAAACCCGGAAGTTTAGTAGATAAGAAAGTGGTAGTGAAGCCGGAGCAGGTGGTGAAAAACGAGTTCGGTCTTGCCGATGACATAGAGGCCAATGCTCCAGCTCCCATTATGACCAGCTCGGTGGAGTGGAGCACATCTTGTGAGCGATCATCAAGTGCACACTGCAAGAATGCTGATCAGGATTCAAGCGACGACGATGAGGATGAAGAAGGAGTTTTCTCTCCATCGTTCCTGTAAGTTGCTCAAGCAAATGTATAGCTGATGTGTTAGTTATTTAAGACGATATAATGTTATGCTACATCACTAGGGTATACCATAATATTAGGCTTACACAAAACAAGTATGGTCAGGGCCCCCACTGTGGATGATAGATGCGTCCCATGCACGGAGGCTTCTGTTCGGGGCGACAGCAAACTGAAAAAAATAATTCCAGCTTTATTCAAGCCATATTAAAATCCAGTTGTAGTCTGTGTACATAGTCTGACCGATATGTTTGACTGCATCAGTCCTTGTTAGAGATGGTGTAAATCAATTCACAGGACCCATTACAGCAGCCGCATCGGTAATCTGTGGGAACCAAGTGAAGCGCCATCCTACCGGACATGAACCCTGGTTGAACTTTGGTTTAGCTGACCTGGTGTGACGCATATGTAATGGCGCAGGAGGCTGGCTAATCAAAAGTAGGACTGTGGATCATGGGGATGTACTCTAATAACACTTTGGCACCATATGCCTCATTAGGGTATATGGATGCCTTAGAGGGGGCACTCGTCTGTATCTCACATAGGGAGCTGTTGTTGTGCACCGGACCCTCTCATGCGTTACATAGACATCTATCTGTCTGAGTGATCATCTAATCTTATAGAGGACTTGTCAATTGCCATAAATATTAAATTGCTTCCCTGAATATAAATCTAGTATATTTAGCGAACTGGGCATGGCACTGAAATCTCCAGCATGTCTTCATGGGGAACGCACCCAGTTGCTAAAATACTAGATTTATATAGAAGGGATGAAAGGCAGAATCTCGGGGACGGAGAGGCACAGGAACAAAAGAAAAACTACCACAAATTTAAGAGATTTTCCCTGCAGTCAGCGGCTACAACAGGAAAAATGAGTGGGCAGTTGTAGGTATACGGCTTCTATGGTCCTTGCAGTGAAGCACAGCGATTTATTCCCTCTGATACTACACACCTCAAAAGGCAACCTTTTTTTTATTGCCACAGACCATTGCATGCTGATAAATGTGGATACCTCCTAAAGTGGTTTGTCTCTGGACAATTTCCACTTATCAAATTATTATCAAGGATCCTCTCTTAATAAGTCCCCAAGAGGAAGCTGCCAGAAGAATGGACCCGTCACTTCTTTTAGCTGCTTGATTGCTTTAGAAGATGCACAAAATGGAGGAACACTTGCAGAGCAAATTGTTTTAACATTGCTGTGTAATACAGTCATTCTTTTTTTTTTTAAGTGCTTTTTTTCCAGGCAGATTCAAAAACAGAATTCACCTGAAAAAGACTTTGCATAGGTCCTGATCTGAGGAGCCTTCAATAATTCCTGGAAAAAAAAAACTTGTCTGTGAAGAGGATTTTCAAAACTAGTGAATCCATGAAATCCTAAATAAATTGTGCAAAATACCTGGATCAAATCTAAGATTTAGGCTGGTGCTACCCGGCAACTCTGGCTGCAACACCTTTCTCAAGACGAAAGTTCACTGCTACATGGCAGCGCGATTCTAATTAATGGGGGCACATTGCGACCCCCCCCCCCCCCCCCAAAGGTACTGTGACAAGTCCCAATTCCTTTGTATTGCGCTGCCATGTAGCAGCGGCACATGGCGAACTTTGGCCGGGCGACCATTGTGTCACAAAGGGGCACCGTGTCACAGCAGTCTGTTTTTAAAGCTTAAGTTAATTAAAATTTATGAACCTTCCTTCCAATTACACATTTGTGTTTTCTGAACGGTACATTAGGCTCATGTCTGATTATGCTAAATATATGCAGTCACTGAACCAATGATAGATCCAGGCGTCACAAAAACCTGTCACGTATCGTGTGCGATTCAGTTCTGAGAATTTGATTTTTTTTTTTTTCTATTCACAGACCAGGAACAGACTCTGATAGTGAGATTGTTTTTGAAAATGAGGATGAGAACAGTCCAGATCAGGTAATGACTGCATTGCTATAGTCATTATTTTTCATTAAAGGGAATCTGTCACCAGGTCTTTGCCACCTAATTTGCATAATGTACAGGCAGAGACCCTGAAACCAGCGACGTCCCCTGGCTACTTCATCTTCGACAAGATCTTACCTGAATTCAAGGAAATATCATACCATGCTGAAAACAGGAAAATTATTTTTAAATATTTACCATACTCCTAAATTAGCCGTATGCGCCTTCTTACAAGGAGCGGCTCGTGCAGCCCCTACATGTCAACAACTCACAGCACCATGGGATCTCAGTCTGGTCCTTCTATACTTCAGTAAATCCTTCTGAGCCCCTCTGCAGTGTCTGATTATGCCTGCTCTCCTGGAAAGATGGCTCCATGGCCATCAGGAAATATTGGTATCGGCTACCTTTTCCTTTTAAATGCCACTTAATGGATTTTCCCAAGTTTGCTCTACACCTGATACTTGCATTATCGCACCCCACCTTTATTGAGGTGTTACTCCCCCCCCCCCTCGATCTTATTGCATTGAAAAGTCCCTTAATAATTACAACATAGTCTGTTCTATGTTCATATACTCCTCTCAAGCCGCTTCTTTCTTGTTGTATGACTCCCTTTTCATATGTCCAGAGGGTCACAGGCATGTTCTGTCAGCATCTGAAGCCATGATAGCCTGTTGGATTCGGTTTACCTTAAACCTAAACCAGACCTAAAGCTCTAAGGGCCAAGTGTCTCCCTTCCGTAAGGTGACCTATTATACCCAAGCAGTGGGAGCATCTAGGCCTTGTCATCACAAAGCCTCCGCCTCGTAGGGTGTGCAAACTTGTTCACATGTATGTTGCTTCTCTTTTTTTTTTACACAATGCATTTTTTTTTCTTTTCTCTCTGTACAGGTGTCACCATTTATTACACTGCTTGGCTTCATTATGGTGTTCAATACATGTATGCTTTATTAAAGGGGTCATCCACTACTCGGACAAGCCCTTCTCAATAATTATGATCCCCCCCCCCCCCTTATAAAACAAATGGCTATACTTGCCTCCTGTGGATAAGCCACCAAAGCGATATCGGCACTGGCTTTCCCAGGTACTTTACATTGTGTCACGAGAGCCCTGCAGCTAATCAGCGGCCACTTCATACTCTCCTCCTTCAGACAAATCAGTCATCCAGAGGTACAGTACAGACCGAAAGTTTCTGGGTGCCGGCCCGCCGGCCGGCACCCAGAAAATCTTTTGGGGTCTCAGCTGCCAGGGGTAGCTGAGACCCCAAAGAACATGATCGGGGTTGGTTTTTACCAACCCCTGTTTTGCGATCGCCGGTAATTAACTGTTTACCGGCGGCCGCAAAAAAAAGGGATCTGTCATTCTCTGTCCTCTGATGTGATTGCACATCAGAGGACAGAGAAATAGGGGGATTCGGGACCCTGCTATACTTACCGGTGTCCCTGGGTCCTCCTGCGTCCCCAGTGCGCCCGCCATGATCTGCTGGCTGACAGCTGGAGGAGTTGGGGCTAAATTTAGGGTTAGAGTTCGGGTTGGGGCTAAATTGAGGGTTAGGGTTGGGGCTAAAGTTAGGGTTGGGGCAAAATTTAGGGTTATGGTTGGGGCAAAATTTAGGGCTAGGGTTAGGCTTTCACACTTGCATCGGTACGGGGCTGTCGCAATGCATCGGCCCGACGTACCGACGCATGTTGTGAAAATTGTGCACAACGTGGGCAGCGGATGCAGTTTTTCAACGCATCCGCTGCCCAGTCTATGTCCTGGGGAGGAGGGGGCGGAGTTACGGCCACGCATGCGCGGTCGGAAATGGCAGAGTTAGGGGTGTGTTGGGGTTAGGGTTGGAGTTAGAATTGGGGGGTTTCCACTGTTTAGGTACATCAGAGGGTCTCCAAACACATAGTCATCACCACACATCTAGATATGCTCTTTGGGGGGTCTAGTTTCCAAAATGGGGTCACTTGTTGGGGTTTCTACTGTTTAGGTACATCAGGAGCTCTGCAAATGCAACATGACGCCCGCAGACCATTCCATCAAAGTCTGCATTCCAAGCTCCTTCCCTTCTGAGCCCCGATGGGTGCCCAAACAGTGCCCTCCCCCACATATGGGGTATCAGCATACTCAGGACAAACTGGTCAACAGATTTTGGGGTCCAACGTCTCCTGTTACCCTTGAGATAATAACAAAAAATTGCAGGCTAAAAAATCATTTTTGAGGGGGAAAAAAAAGGATTTTTTTATTTTCACGGCTCTACTTTATAAATTTCTGTGAAGCACTTGTGGGTTTAAAGTGCTCTCCCCACATCTAGATAAGTTCCTTAAAGGGAACCTGTCACCTGAATTTGGCGGGACTGGTTTTGGGTCATATGGGCGGAGTTTTCGGGTGTTTGATTCACCCTTTCATTACCTGCTGGCTGCATGCTGGCTGCAATATTGGATTGAAGTTCATTCTCTGTCCTCCATAGTACACGCCTGCGCAAAGCAATCTTGCCTTGTGCAGGCGTGTACTACAGAGGACAGAGCATGAACTTCAATCCAATATTGCAGCCAGCATGCAGCCAGCAGGTAAGGAAAGGGTGAATCAAACACCCGAAAACTCCGCCCATATGACCCAAAACCAGTCCCGCCAAATTCAGGTGACAGAGTCCCTTTAAGGGGTCTAGTTTGGTGGTGAAAAGATAATTTTTGTGGAAAAAATATGATTTTTTAATTTTCATGGCTCTACAATATAAACTTCTGTGAAGCAGTTGGGGGTTCATAGTGATCACCACACATCTAGATATGCTCTTTGGGGGGTCTATTTTCCAAAATGGGGTCACTTGTGGGGGGTTTCTACTGTTTAGGCACATCAGGGGCTCTCTAAACGCGACATGGTGTCCGATCTCAATTCCAGCCAATTCTACAATGAAAAAGTAAAACGGCACTCCTTCTCTTCCAAGCTCTGCGGTGCGCCCAAACAGTGGTTTACCCCCACATATGGGGTATCGACGTACGCAGGAGAAATTGCACAACAACTTTTGTAGTCTAATTTCTCCTGTTACCCTTTTGAAAATAAGAATTTGTGGGCGAAAAGATCATTTTTGTGTAAACAAATGCGATTCAGGAGAAATTGCACAACAAAATTCATGGTTAAATTTCTGTTTTTACACTTGTGAAAATAAAAAAAAAATGGTTCTGAAGTAAAATGTTTGCAAAACAAAAGTTAAATGTTCATTTTTTCCTTCCACATTGTTTCAGTTCCTGTGAAGCACGTAAAGGGTTAATAAACTTCTTGAATGTGGTTTTGAGCACCTTGAGGGGTGCAGTTTTTAGAATGGTGTCACACTTGGGTATTTGCTATCATACAGACCCCTCAAAATGACTTCAAATGTGATGACGTCCCTAAAAAAAAAAATGGTGTTGTAAAAATGAGAAATTGCTGGCCAACTTTTAACCCTTATAACTCCCTAACAAAGACATTTTGTTTCCAAAATTGTGCTGATGTAAAGTAGACATGCGGGAAATGTTATTGATTAACTATTTTTTGTGACATCTCTCTCTAATTTAAGGGCATAAAAATACAAAGTTTGAAAATTGCTAAATTTTAAAAATTTTCGCCATATTTCCGTTTTTTTCATAAATAATCGCAAGTAATATCGAAGAAATGTTACCACTAACATGAAGTACAATATGTCATGAAAAAACAATCTCTGAATCATCGGGATTCGTTAAAGCTCGTTATAACCTCATAAAATGACAGTGGTCAGAATTCTAAAATATGGCTCGATCATTAAGTACCAAATTGGCTCTGTCACTAAGGGGTTAACACATGTGGAATTATATACATAATACAAAAGTGTGAAACAACTGAAAATGTCTTATACTCTAGGATCTTCAAAGTAGCCACCTTTTGCTTTGATGACTGGTTTGCACACTCTTGGCATTCTCTTGATGAGTTTCAAGAGGTAGTTACCAGAAATGTTTTTCACTTCACAGGTGTGCCCTGTCAGGTTTAATAAGTGGGATTTCTTGCCTTATAAATGGAGTTGGAACCATCAGTTGTGTTGAGCAGAAGTCTGGTGGATACACAGCTGATAGTCCTACTGAATAGACTGTTAGCTGCTTTATTCTTGCCATAATAGAAATTCTAAGTAAAGAAAAACAAGTGACGATCATTACTTTAAGAAATGAAGGTCAGTCAGTCCAAAAAATTGGGCAAACTTTGAAAGTGTCCCCAAGTACAGTGGCAAAAACCATCAAGCGCTACAAAGAAACTGGCTCACATGAGGACCGCCCCAGGAAAGGAAGACCAAGAGTCACCTCTGCTTCTGAGGAGAAGTTTTTCTGAGTCACCAGCCTCAGAAATCGCAGGTTAACAGCAGCTCAGATTAGAGACCAGGTCAATGCCACACAGAGTTCTAGCAGCAGACACATCTCTACAACAACTGTTAAGAGGAGACTTTGTGCAGCAGGACTTCATGGTAAAATAGCTGCTAGGAAACCACTGCTAAGGACAGGCAACAAGCAGAAGAGACTTGTTTGGGCTAAAGAACACAAGGAATGGACATTAGACCAGTGGAAATCTGTGCTTTGGTCTGATGACTCCAAATTTGAGATCTTTGGTTCCAACCACCGTGTCTTTGTGCGACACAGAAAAGGTGATCAAATGGACTCTACAAACCATTTCCGGTAGACACAAAAGTGAATGGTAAAACCAAAAACACTCAGTTTGAAAAAATGTTTGCAGTAATCCGCAAGTGCTAGTAAAAGATGTAAATAACAGGGTATTTGGTTGATACTTTTTTGCAAAAAATGTATACTAAGCTGCTCTACCAATCTTCACGGTATACCCATATCAGAGCAGTCCTAACTAATGTATGCAATCCCTATCTGATGTATTTAAAAACCTGATCATCTGTATATTACCTGTGTGAACAGGGTTCAGAGAGGAAAAATCCATGTGTGCATACAGGGCAGAACAGCTTTTGTGCAGCTAGCCCAAGAGGAGTGGTGGAACTCCCCAGTCTTGTAGACACAAGAGAACAATCATGGAAACAGGAACACATGGGCTACTTGCACAGTGAACAAGTCTGTAAGAACATGTTCACACACCACCAAGAAACCTGAAGACACAAAAGAGAATGGTAAAACCAAAAACACTCAGTTTGAAAAAATGTTTGCAGTAATCCGCAAGTGCTAGTAAAAGATGTAAATAACAGGGTATTTGGTTGATACGTTTTTTGCAAAAAATGTATACTAAGCTGCTCTACCAATCTTCACGGTATACCCATATCAGAGCAGTCCTAACTAATGTATGCAATCCCTATCTGATGTATTTAAAAACCTGATCATCTGTATATTACCTGTGTGAACAGGGTTCAGAGAGGAAAAATCCATGTGTGCATACAGGGCAGAACAGCTTTTGTGCAGCTAGCCCAAGAGGAGTGGTGGAACTCCCCAGTCTTGTAGACACAAGAGAACAATCATGGAAACAGGAACACATGGGCTACTTGCACAGTGAACAAGTCTGTAAGAACATGTTCACACACCACCAAGAAACCTGAAGACACAAAAGAGAATGGTAAAACCAAAAACACTCAGTTTGAAAAAATGTTTGCAGTAATCCGCAAGTGCTAGTAAAAGATGTAAATAACAGGGTATTTGGTTGATACGTTTTTTGCAAAAAATGTATACTAAGCTGCTCTACCAATCTTCACGGTATACCCATATCAGAGCAGTCCTAACTAATGTATGCAATCCCTATCTGATGTATTTAAAAACCTGATCATCTGTATATTACCTGTGTGAACAGGGTTCAGAGAGGAAAAATCCATGTGTGCATACAGGGCAGAACAGCTTTTGTGCAGCTAGCCCAAGAGGAGTGGTGGAACTCCCCAGTCTTGTAGACACAAGAGAACAATCATGGAAACAGGAACACATGGGCTACTTGCACAGTGAACAAGTCTGTAAGAACATGTTCACACACCACCAAGAAACCTGAAGACACAAAAGAGAATTGTAAAACCAAAAACACTCAGTTTGAAAAAATGTTTGCAGTAATCCGCAAGTGCTAGTAAAAGATGTAAATAACAGGGTATTTGGTTGATACGTTTTTTGCAAAAAATGTATACTAAGCTGCTCTACCAATCTTCACGGTATACCCATATCAGAGCAGTCCTAACTAATGTATGCAATCCCTATCTGATGTATTTAAAAACCTGATCATCTGTATATTACCTGTGTGAACAGGGTTCAGAGAGGAAAAATCCATGTGTGCATACAGGGCAGAACAGCTTTTGTGCAGCTAGCCCAAGAGGAGTGGTGGAACTCCCCAGTCTTGTAGACACAAGAGAACAATCATGGAAACAGGAACACATGGGCTACTTGCACAGTGAACAAGTCTGTAAGAACATGTTCACACACCACCAAGAAACCTGAAGACACAAAAGAGAATGGTAAAACCAAAAACACTCAGTTTGAAAAAATGTTTGCAGTAATCCGCAAGTGCTAGTAAAAGATGTAAATAACAGGGTATTTGGTTGATACGTTTTTTGCAAAAAATGTATACTAAGCTGCTCTACCAATCTTCACGGTATACCCATATCAGAGCAGTCCTAACTAATGTATGCAATCCCTATCTGATGTATTTAAAAACCTGATCATCTGTATATTACCTGTGTGAACAGGGTTCAGAGAGGAAAAATCCATGCATCCTGTATGCACACATGGATTTTTCCTCTCTGAACCCTGTTCACACAGGTAATATACAGATGATCAGGTTTTTAAATACATCAGATAGGGATTGCATACATTAGTTAGGACTGCTCTGATATGGGTATACCGTGAAGATTGGTAGAGCAGCTTAGTATACGTTTTTTGCAAAAAACGTATCAACCAAATACCCTGTTATTTACATCTTTTACTAGCACTTGCGGATTACTGCAAACATTTTTTCAAACTGAGTGTTTTTGGTTTTACCATTCTCTTTTGTGTCTTCAGGTTTCTTGGTGGTGTGTGAACATGTTCTTACAGACTTGTTCACTGTGCAAGTAGCCCATGTGTTCCTGAAACCATTTCCGGTGACTACCTCTTGAATCTCATCAAGAGAATGCCAAGAGTGTGCAAAGCTGTCATCAAAGCAAAAGGTGGCTACTTTGAAGAACTTAAGACATATTTTCAGTTGTTTCACACTTTTTTGTTAAGTATATAATTCCACATGTGTTAATTCATAGTTTTGATGCCTTCAGTGTGAATTTACAATTTTCATAGTCCTAAAAATACTGAAAAATCTTTAAATGAGAAGGTGTCCAAACTTTTGGTCTGTACTGTATTCAGGGCTGCATCTCCTCTCGCTCTTTTTCCGGATGTCTGATTTGTCCAAAGTATGGAAGAGTGAAGTGGTCACTGATTAGCTGCAGGGTTCACTTGACACAATAATCTCACACAAGCCACCGGGAGAGACAGTGCCCACACAACTGGAATGGATTCTGCTTTGTAGGGGAGTATAGCTGGTATTAAGAAGGGGTTGTCCGTGTAGTGGACAACCCCTTTTAAGTTTTTTCTTCTCCTACTGATTGCTACAGACTGATCAGCTCAGCAGCTTCCAGAGTGCCTAACTACGCCTAACTACTCAGTGTCTGCCTCCTAGTGGTGGCAGCTATAACCCTGGTGTTCTTCACCCTATAGACTGTACAAAAAAGGGCTTTTACCAGGGACTAATAAAAAGCCAATTAGAAAAGTGGAAGATTTTCTTTTGTTTTCTAGTGAAAAATCTTCCCCTCAATTTGTGTTCTTTAGAGTTATCAGTTTGCAGTTTCTTCTGCAGTGCTTGGCATCAATGCCATTCTCGTCACTCAGGGATATCCCAGCCTGTTATGTACGTGTTCTCTAATGACTGTCAACTTAAACAGGATGAAGAATGTGCTGTGGAAAAATCAGAAGGGCTCAATGAATCCCCCTATGAGATGTCCAGTCAGAGCGTCCATTATCTGTACATCCAGGTAAGCTTATCCTGTGATAATTGGATAAAGGGTTGGGGTCACCTGGCTTCCACAGGGTTGGGGTCTCCTGGCTGCCGCAGGGTTGGGGTCACCTGGCTGCCACAGGGTTGGGGTCGCCTGGCTACCGCAAGGTTGGGGGTCGCCTGGCTGCCGCAGGGTTTGGATCGCCTGGCTGCCGCAGGGTTGGGGTCGCCTGGCTGCCGCAGGGTTGGGGTCGCCTGGCTGCCGCAGGGTTGGGGTCGCCTGGCTGCCGCAGGGTTGGGGTCGCCTGGCTGCCGCAGGGTTGGGGTCGCCGGGCTGCCGCAGTGTTGGGGTCGCCGGGCTGCCGCAGGGTTGGGGTCGCCTGGCTGCCGCAGTTTTGAGTTATTTACAAATACTTCTTATTACAGTTTTACTATGTAAAATTACACACACATCTTAGACCCATCCTAACCCTTTCCCCAATCTCCATGCAGCCCAACAAGTAGTGCTTGACCTTAAGTAATCCAACATTTTTCTCAGCAAAGTATGAAGATGTGTTTTTATTATCTCTTAGATGGAATATTGTGAGAAGAGCACCTTAAGAGACACAATAGATCAAGGATTATATCTGGACAATAATCGCCTTTGGCGGCTGTTTAGAGAAATATTGGATGGACTGGCGTATATTCATGAACAGGTTTGTATAAATCAGACATAATTTATTACCTGCTGTGATTTCATTATGTTGCTTTATTAAAATTCAACAGAACTGCTGTAGCTGTGTGTTAGGCAGGGGCGTTCCTATAATGAGGCAACTTGAGCTTGTTGCCTCAGGCGGCGCCACCTGCTGGGTGGCAGTGGGAGCGATCAGTTCAGGAGACTGATACACAAAGTCCTGAGCGTTGCTCCTGTGCAGAGCTTGGTGCTGCCTCCAGCACTGGCTCCTCCTCTGTCTTCTCTCCCCCTCACCCTCCAGGCTGATCAGGACGTCGGCAGTGAGGGAAAAAGCAGGAGGAGCTCGGAGCCACAAATCTCCTCAGTGTGTGACAATTACAGTGGCCACTAGGTGGCAGCTTCACAAATTGATGCTGCCCCCTCCTGGCTCCAGATGTAGGGCTGCTCCCTCCCCCAGCTCCTACCATTCCTGAGACTAGCTGCTGACGCTGCCTGCTGGTGCGTCTTGCACTGTCCCCTCCATAACTCCTTCCTAGTTCCTCTCAGATCACAGGAGGCAGTCGGACCAGAGGAGGAGGGGGAGAATCCTGTCTACACAGACTCCTAGAGGAGGCAGCAGCTCCCTGTGTCCTCTGCCCCTGGTGTCCTGGGATGGGGCGAGCAGTGACGGCTCTGCTGCAGCACACGTGAGTATATGGAATGTCATTTATAGTGTATATAATAGTGTGTATAGTGTCTGCTTTCCTATGTGTGAATGGATGCAGAGGTTTCTTGTGTATGTAATAGTGTGTGTAGTGTACAGTATGTGTGTCTCTGTTTATAAATGAGTGTATTTGGCTATACTGCCTGTGATTCTTGAGTATGATCAGGCCTCAACACACAATTGTCTCTGCTTGGCAGGATCCCACATAATAAATTCCCCCCAATAACAATCCTTTGCATATATCCAGCACAATGTAATCTGTGCACTCCCGATTATCCGGAGTCCTGTCCAGTAATGTGCTGGGGTGCAGGTGGTGTGGTGCTGGTGTATGTGATGTGCTCTTCCCTGAGTATCCGGAGTCCTGTCCAGTAATGTGCTGGGGTGCAGGCAGTACAGTGCTGGTGTATGTGTTGTGTGCTCCCCTGAGTATCCGGAGTCCTGTCCAGCAATGTGCTGGGGTGCAGGCAGTGCTGGTGTATGTGATGTGCACTCACCTGAGAATCCGGAGTCCTGTCCAGTAATGTGCTGGGGTGCAGGCGGTGCTTGTATATGTGATGTGCCCTCCCCTGAGTATCCGGAGTCCTGTCCAGTAATGTGCTGGGGTGCAGGCAGTGCGGTGCTGGTGTGTGATATCTGCTCCCCTGAGTATCTGGAATCCTGTCCAGTAATGTGCTGGGGTGCAGGCAGTGCGGTGCTGGTGTATGTGATGTGTGCTCCCCTGAGAATCCGGAGTCCTGTCCAGTAATGTGCTGGGGTGCAGGCCGTACGGTGTTGATGTATGTGATGTGCACTCACCTGAGTATCTGGAGACCTGTCCAGTAATGTGCTGGGGTGCAGGCAGTGCAGTGTTGGTGTATGTGATGTGCGCTCACCTGAGTATCCGGAGTCCTGTCCAGTAATGTGCTGGGGTGCCGGCGGTGCTGGTGTGTGTGATATGTGCTCCCCTGAGTATCTGGAATCCTGTCCAGTAATGTGCTGGGGTGCAGGCAGTTCGGTGCTGGTGTATGTGATGTGTACTCCCCTGAGTATCCGGAGTCCTGTCCAGTAATGTGCTGGGGTGCAGGTGTATGTGATGTGTGCTCCGCTGAGTATCCGGAGTCCTGTCCAGTAATGTGCTAGGGTGCAGGTGTATGTGATGCTATCAGTGCAGACGATAGCTGTGCAATCTGGTATCCAGCACCTGTATGTTCAGCAGTTATCGCCCTCTGACCCTCACATTATCACACCTCAGCTAGAATGTCTGCTCTGTGCAACATCTCCTGAAGGTTCGTGCATGATTCCAGAGCTCTGGTCATTCTAGCAATGGACCTAATAGTCCGGGCAGTGGTGACCACGGTCATTTCACTATATATAGATGTAGTGATGAGTCTGGGTTTAGGTTCCTCTCTGACTGAGAATCATGTCGGTTCCGCCAAAGTCTCTTTTTTTTGTTTGACTAAACTATTACAGATAGGACACGCAGGCTGATATCAGAGATTTCTGTTGAGAACAATATGTATTGCTGACATAGCACAACGACCTAATGACTGCGGTGGACTCTTTTGTGCAGTTCCTCTGTTGGATAGTGGTATTAAGTTAAATGCCTTTGATCAGAATGTCGGCTTAACATGGTCCAATAATCGGAGCACACTGAGGAGAAGATGGAGGAAAAAATTCTCTATCTTCTTAAACTTATCACTTTGTGGAAATCAGACTGCACTCAGATGTCATCCAAGTGCAGTCCAATGTTCTGCCTCCACTCACTGATTTGAATGTTTGCATGCTGTCCAATATACCCTGCTACTCAGCATTCTGTGATTTTTTTTTTTTTTCTCCTGCCAATTCAGTATGAGAAGAAGACACTAGTCTTCTAGAAATCCAATCCTCACTATGTTTCTCCCCTCCGCAGCGTTATTTTAGCTGCAGTGCAGGTTTTGGGACTTCCGCATCACCACAGCATGTTCATTTCATGCTGCGGAGTCAGAAGAGATCGCCATCGGGTAAATGCGGGGGAGAAGCCGCCCTGCACCCACTGCAGATCGTGAGTAAAGGGCAGCTGTGGTCTCCCTGCGTTCACCCGCGGGTTCCCACAGGTCCGGAGACACTGCTTCCAAGACGCAGCCCCCCATATGTTGAGCACATACCCTAAGACTATGTTCACACACTGCATTTCTGTGTTTTTGCCCATAGCACGCTGCAAAAATGCTGAAAAGAATTGGTGCTCATTCTTCCCAAATCGCAGCAAAACCTGTGCAGATTTCACTTTCTGCAAATAAATAAAACCAATGTGCGTTCTCAGCTATGAAAAATACAGGTTTAGATGAGCATAAAACCAAGGTAAAAATGCAGCAAAACCTTCATTGTGTAAACACAGCCTAAAGAGGAGGAGAGAGTGGAGAATACATGTTATATGCGGCTCCTTAATTCATTCAATGACGAATAGACCTGTCATAGGGGGGCACCAAAATCTCCTCATTTGCATTAGATGTAAACAATGTTTCTAGGAAATTGTCCTGTTCTAGTCTGTATTTTACCGGAGGTGAGCCCCTTATGCTACTATGTAGCAACTTAGTATACATCTTGGGGGTCACTGACTTCCTTTTTATGTAGTGGTGTTACCATTTTTTGGAACGTAGAAATTTGGAAGTGGACAATACAGTACGTGGGCTGGTAGGGTCTGGAGGGGGGCCAATTAGAACTAATGTTATGGGGCCCCATAATTTCTATTTACGCCCCTGGTGCAGGATGCATTGCACCATTCACGTATGTCTCTGCTGCAGGACTGACTGGTCATAACTTCCACACCACGTCCAATGTCGCCCCTTGGTACATACAAGCATCCAGCCATGTTTCTCCCGAGCGGCGGTTGGTCGGTGGCGCTCGTCCCCCTTCCCGCTCCCACATCCCTCGCCCAACCCAATGGGAAGCCCCTATTAGCCCTGAACAGCCCTGTGTGCGGCTCTTGTGATTGGCTAATCATTTCAGGACACGGAGGTGTGGTCTATTGGAGAAGTCGCACCATTTTTTACCGATTTTAAATATTTACTATGGGGGGGGGGGGGGGGAGGGCGCCATTTTGCAGTTTGCCTCAGGCAGCAGAGAGGCTAGGTTCACCCCTGCCATCAGGTCTCATATAGAGCCAACCCATTGGGAAGAATGCGGTCCCAATGGCCAAGGTCAAGGGGATCTAGATCTTATCGGTCCTCAGCCAAATGACTGGAGGCATCCGCGGCTCGTTTCCAAGAGAGTAGGTGGTCGTCTGCTCCTGTTTCATCAGTCTTGGCTCACCGTCGTTTCTGACAGATGGGTAAGAGACCTGGTGTCTTCAGCGTACAAGATGGAGTTCCTCTCTCTTCCCCCGAGCCGTTTTTTTCCATCCCATCTCCCCAGTTCAAAAACCCGTATGCAAGTGTTGGTGAAAGCCGTCGAATCCCTTCAAATCAACGGGGTCATTTCTCCCGTCCCAAGGGAACAAAGGTTTCAGGGGTTTTATTCCAACCTGTTCATCGTTCCCAAAAAGGACGGAACATTAAGGCCCATTTTGGACCTAAAGTGTTTAAACAAATTTGTCTGCATTCGTCTGTTCCGAATGGAATCCCTCCGGTCAGTCATTTCGGCTATGGAAAAGGGAGAATTCCTAGCCTCCATAGATATTCAAGATGCCTATCTTCATATCCCCATATTTCCTTCACATCAAAAGTTCCTATGCTTTTCCATAGGCCCTTCGGGCTTGCCACTGCTCCCAGAATATTCACAAAGGTAATGGCAACAGTTGTGTCTATTCTGCATTCTCGGGGCATAGTCATCATGCCATATTTAGACGACCTTTTGGTAAAAGGTTCAACTTTTCTGGCATGAGAGGAGAATGTCAACATTACTATGGTTACTCTGTCTCGCCTAGGGTGGCTAGTGAATTTAAAGTAGTCTCTGGTGCCATCCCGGAAAATTTCTTTTCTAGGGATGGTCTTCGACATTTCCTGAGGTCTGACGGTCCTTCCCCAGAACAAGGTACTCACCCTCCGGCAAGAAGTGAGGGTCCTTCGCCAACCAGGTGCCCACACGATCTGGTTTTGTATGAAGGTCTTAGGAAAGATGGTGGCAGCAATAGAGGCAGTGCCTTTTGCGCAACTCCATCTTCGCCCTCTCCAACACGCGCTTTTAACTTCCTGGGACAAAAGTCCATCCTCTCTCAATCTCCGGTATCGTCTGTCTTCCCAGGTCAGACAAGCTCTGACATGGTGGACGAGTCCCTCTCTGCAGTAGGGGAAGCCTTTTCCCCTGATAGGGAAATCATTGGCTGGTGGTCACAACGGATACCAGCCTGCTCGGTTGGGGAGCAGTATTTTGCCACCACACAGCCCAGGGACGCTGGTCCTCAAGGGAGTCAATCCTTCCGATCAACCTGTTGCGTTGGAGATTCGGGCGATTTGGCTGGCTCTGCATCACTTTCATCCCTTTCTGGCAGGCCACCCGGTCAGGATCCAATCAGACAATGCCACGGCGGTGGCATACATAAATCACCAGGGAGGCACCCAAAGGACGCCCGTTTTTCCCAGCAGGTCATTCAGACCATGATTAGAGCCAGAAAAACAGCTTTCTTGCTTATCTATCACAGATATTGGAAGGCCTTCTTTTGGTGGAGTGAGAACAACGGTTTGGTCCCTATGTCTTTTTCCCTTCCTTCCTTCCTGGACTTTCTACAAGCGGGTCTTGACTCTGGTCTGTCAGTACTCTAAAGCAGAGGTCCCCAACTCCAGTCCTCAAGGCCCACCAACAGGTCATGTTTTCAGGATTTCCTTTGCATTGCACAGGTGATGCAATTATTACCTGGGCAAGACTAAGGAAATCCTGAAAACATGACATGTTGGTGGGCCTTCAGGACTGGAGTTGGGGACCCCTGCTCTAAAGGGTCAGGTTTCCGCTCTGTCAGTTCTTTTTCAACGAAATCTGGCTTCTAGTTCCTAGGTAAAGACTTTTCTTCAAGGAGTTGCCCACCTGGCTCCTCCTTACCGTTTTCTGATAGATCCATGGGATCTTAACCTTGTTCTTGCCACACTCCATCGCTCTCCTTTTGAACCCATTCAAGATATTCCATTTTCTCTCCTGTCATGGAAAGTTGCCTTTTTAGCTGCCATTATGTCCATCAGGAGAATTTCTGAGTTAGCGGCATTATCCTGCCGTTCCCCGTTCCTGATTCTTCATCAGGACAAGGTAGTTCTTAGACCTGTTCCTTCCTTCCTAAGGGGGTCTCTGTCACTCTCACACCCTGACTGGTGGCCCCACTGTGCCACAAACAAGACTTCCCTGGAAGGGGCATGACTATGACAGCAGCCTGGGTTTTCACTGGAACCTCTGATGGTGAGATCAGGCTTATGCAGCAGGCAGCTACCAGGTGCTACTCCAGGGTGGTGTCTGGCTGTGGCTGCTGATCCCACTTGGAGAACAGGAATACTAGGACAGGTGCGTGCATCAGGCAGGACTGGCAGAAGAGTACAGCTGAAACTCAGACAAGTAGGCTGGCACGGCTCAGACACAGGGCTGGCAGGAACGACAGACACAGGGCAGGTTGGTGTGGTGTATGAAGGAACGGGTAGGGACCTGTTCACACTGGAGGTGCAGGTACAGAAACAAGCCAGAAGGAAAGTAGAATGAAGGAACAGGTTGCGACCTGTTTACACAGAAAGAGAAGTGCAAGACTGCAGATAGGAATGGTAGAGCAGCAGTAGATGGAGCAGCAACAGAAGCAAAGCAGATCGGAACCGCAAGCAATGAGGAGAGGAGCTGCAGCAAGAGGTTTCTGCAGCAGCAAAGCAGAGCGGAGCCACAAGGAATGTGGAGAGGAGCTGCAGCAAAAGATTACTGCAGCAGCAAAAGCTAAGCAGAGCGGAGCCACATAGGTACAGAGCAGGCGGAGCCGCAAGAGTGCGGAGCATAAGCAGACTGACAACACAAGGAAAGACACAACAGGGAAGGAAGCCACAGACAAGGAGACCGAGATAAGACTAAGTTCAGACAAGGAAATGGAACAAGACAAGAAACAAGAACAAAGACACAGGGACCAGGATATTCTGCCTCCTGGAGGGCGGAAAACAAGATCAAGGCAAGGAGAAAAGCCTCTAGAGAGGGAGTAACACAGAGCAAGGCCTGGCAAACTCATTAGCTAAACACAAACTGAGCTAACACATTGCACAGGCCCAGTCCACTGGGTGGAGCTGTAGTAAATACTGGAGGCCTCTTGGTAATTGGTCAGGAACAGATTAGACAGGTGCACCTGATTCCTATAAGAACTAGTGAGTTCAGGCGCCGCCCCCTATACACCTATACACACAACCAGGAAGCATGCAGAGAGCAGAGGAACAGAATATGAAGCTGGCAAGAAACAGAAACCACATCATGGCCTGGAGCAGTGGATAAGATAGTGTGAGAGATGAGAGGCCATGCCATGATGCAAGCAGAGTTGTTGCAGTCTCTTAATTTCACATTAATGAAGATATTGTCCTTCCTTCTCTATGTCCCTCTCCGGTCCATCCCCTGGAGACGTTCCTCCACAAGTTGGATCTGGTCAGAGCTATCAGAGTCTACCTCTGAAGGACTGCTTCCTTTCGTCTCTCTGATGCCCTATTTGACATCTGTGAAGGTCATCGTAAGGGGCTTCCAGCTTCCAAATCCACCCGTTGGATTTGTTTGGCAATATTAGAAGCATACCGGGTTCAGGACAAACTGCCCCCTCCGGGGGTAAAGGCTCACGCCACACAGGCGGTGGGAGCTTCCTGGCAGTTTGTCACCAGGCCTTGGCTTTGCAGATTTGTAAAGCCGCAACCTGGTCTTTTTTTGCACACCTTTGTGAGGTTTTACAGTGTCCATACCCATGGCTCGTCTGATGCAGGCCTGGGAAGGAAAGTACTTCAGGCGGCGGTTGCGCACTGGCCGACTTGAGTCCGTTTTTCTTTGCATTCTTTCTCTTTCCCCCACCCTAGGGACTGCTTTGGGACGTCCCATGGTTACATATGTCCCCCACTGAAGCTATCAAGAAAGAGGGATTTTTGGTACTCACCATAAAATCTTTCTTGGAGCCTTTATTGGGGGACAAAGCACCCTCCCTAACTGTTGGCTCTATTGGGCCTATGTGCCTTTGTTGATGGGTTGGTACATATGTTGAATTTTGGTTGCTTCTCCTACTGCTTTAACACTAACTGTGGTACTTTGTGCCTGTCCGTGGGTGTATACTGCTGAGGAGGAACTATTTTTCTTTATGCCTAGTGTCAGCCTTCTAGCGACAGCAGCATACACTCAGATACCTGTGTGCCCCAATGACGTCTCCAAGAAAGAGATTTTATGGTGAGTATCAAAAATCTCTCTTTTCTGCACATTTAACTTTAATTTGGTCATAGATCAGCAGAGTGGAGTAAAAAAAAAAAAAAAGAGTTAAATTCTGCTATTGGACTGTCAGGCTGACGTCCCCTGACAGATTCTCAGTTAACCCATTCAGCAGCCAGCAATAAACAGTGCAACATGGAGGCTGTAGAAGGTAAAAGGTGCCACATTTTTAATGAAACCTCATCTCAAAAATCATTAAGCCAAAAATGCATGCTTTCAAGCAAAGGGTAAAAAAATGGTCTCCAAAAGTGGACCACCCGTCTCAAGGTTTAACAAGAATCTGACCGCCCGTGTTTAATGTGGTGTTTTTTTATTTGGTTTTTGTTGAAGTACTAGTTGCACATTAGCAAACTTGACACAAGACATTAATCGGCCAGCAGGATGAGTTGACTAATGTGTTTGGAAATTGAGTTTGATCCTTTGTCCCTGGGTTAGATAATATCCTACCAGATATGTCTGACGGAAACATTCACACTTGGCGCTGATCTCTTGTTTGTTAGTCGTCACAAATGTCTGTTGGATAAATGAAGATTACATCCGGCCGCTGTGGTGTGTGACCTGCCTAGCACTTTTATATGGTTTTTACTAAAGTTTCTAGTGACTCCACTGTACTGCTTTCACTTGCAGGGGATGATACACAGGGACTTGAAACCTGTTAACATTTTCTTGGATTCAGAGGATCATGTAAAGATTGGGGATTTTGGTCTGGCTACAGATCATCCAGCCTATAAAGTAAGTGCTTATATTTTAGCAAATCAGTCCTTACTGTTATATTAGTTATCCAGTCACAGATGGATAAAAATGTTAGCAGATTTATTAATGGAAAGATGACTGAATTTAGGAGCCGGGAAACGGATTCACACTTTTTAGGACATGTTCACATGTAGCATAATTGCTGCTGAAAGTTTCAGGAAGATTCTGCAGCTGCGAGTGTGCAAAACTTCATGCAGAATTAATTGTTGAGTTCACTCCATTGAAATGGCATGATAGTCTTCAACTGTGCAACAGAAATAAAATTAGATGTTATACCCCACCAGGGCACTGGAGTATAAGTGTGCAAAAAGAAATAAAAATAAAAAAAAGCGGCATTTTGCAAAGTCGCAAATGATGAATTAGGCTGCAACTTTTGAATACCCACAACCATTGCCAAAAAATAACTCAATAACAAAAAATAAAAATAAAATTGAAGTACAAAAAAAGTAACAAATTAAAGTATTAAATGGGATACAAAAAAAGTCACTAGAACCATTTTTTAAACAGAAAAAAAAAACCCGCAACAACAATGGTGAATCGTGGCCTAAGAGTTATACCAGGCATGAAAGTGTCCAAGGCATAATTAATTTGATGAACTGCAGTTGAATTTGATGTTTGATGCATTTTGTGTAACAAATCTACCACCATTTTCTTTTTCTTTTTTTTTCTGAAGACCGAATCGACACAAGATGAGGACCAAGTTCGTTGTGATCTTGCGAAGGTTGACCCTGAAGGTGATTCCTTTGTTCACTTTGGCAACTCTTCCATTTTTTCTTTCTAGCAGTTACCGTATTTTTTAGACTATAAGACACACCAAACCATAAGATGTACCTAGGTTTTAGAGGAGGAAATTAGGAAGAAAAAAAACTGAAGCAAAAAATGTGGTCAATTCTGTACTTAACCCCTTCCCGACCTGTGACACAGCGTATGCGTCATGAAAGTCGGTGCCAATCCGACCTGTGACACATATGCTGTGTCACAGAATGATCGCGTCCCTGCAGATCCGGTGAAAGGGTTAACTCCCATTGCAGGGACAGGGGGAGTGGTAGTTCAGCCCAGGGGGGGTGGCTTCACCCCTCTGTGGCTACGATCGCTCTGATTGGCTGTTGAAAGTGAAACTGCCAATCAGAGCGATTTGTAATATTTCACCTATTATAACTGGTGAAATATTACAATCCAGCCATGGCCGATGCTGCAATATCATCGGCCATGGCTGGAAACACTGATGTGCCCCCACCCCACCGATCGCCCCCCCAGCCCCCCGATCAGTCCTTTACACTGCTCCGCTCCCCTCCGTCCTCCTGTCCGCTCCCCCCCGTGCTCTTGTCCGCTCACCCCCGTGCTCCAATCCCACCCCCGTGCTCCAAACACCCCCCTGCACTCGGATCCACCCCCCCTGCAGTCCGATCCACGCCCCGGTGCTCCGATCCGACCCCCCCCCATGCTCCGATCAACCCACCCCGTGCTCCGATTTACCCCCCCCCATGCTCCGATCCAGATTGGCCGCTGCGGATTCGCTGCAGTGTTCCATCAGGCTTACAGTACCATGTAAACCTATGGAAAACGAAATCCGCTGTGGTGCGGAAAATACCACGCGGAAACGCTGCGTTGTATTTTTCGCAGCATGTCAATTCTTTGTGCGGATTCCGCAGCGTTTTACACCTGTTCCTCAATAGGAATCCGCAGGTGAAATCCGCACAAAAAACACTGGAAATCCACGTTAAATCCGCAGGTAAAACGCAGCGCCTTTTACCTGCGGATTTTTCAAAAATGATGCTGAAAAATCTCACACGAATCCGCAACGTGGGCACATAGCCTTAGGGTTAGGGTTGGAATTAGGGTTGTGGTTAGGGTTGTGATTAGGGTTAGGGGTGTGTTGGGATTAGGGTTAGGGGTGTGGGGGGGTTAGTGTTGGAGTTAGAATTGAGGGGTTTCCACTGTTTAGGCACATCAGGGGTCTCCAAACGCAACATGGCGCCACCATTGATTCCAGCCAATCTTGTATTCAGAAAGTCAAATGGTGCTCCCTCACTTCCGAGCCCCGACATGCGCCCAAACAGTGGTTTACCCCCACATATGGGGTACCAGCATACTCAGGACAAACTGCGCAACAATTACTGGGGTCCAATTTCTCCTGTTACCCTTGTGAAAATAAAAAAAATGCTTGCTAAAACATCATTTTTGAGGAAAGAAAAATGATTTTTTATTTTCACGGCTCTGCGTTGTAAACGTCTGTGAAGCACTTGGGGGTTCAAAGTGCTCACCACACATCTAGATAAGTTCCTTTCGGGGTCTAGTTTCCAAAATGGGGTCACTTGTGGGTAGTTTCTACTGTTTAGCCACATCAGGGGCTCTGCAAACGCAACGTGACGCCCGCAGAGCATTCCATCAAAGTCTGCATTTCAAAACGTCACTACTTCACTTCCGAGCCCCAGCATGTGCCCAAACAGTAGTTTACCCCCACATATGGGGTATCACCGTACTCAGGAGAAACTGGACAACAAATATTGGGGTCAAATTTCTCTTGTTACCCTTGGGAAAATTAAACAATTCTGGGCTAAATAATTATTTTTGAGGAAAGAAAACGTATTTATTATTTTCACGGCTCTGCATTATAAACTTCTGTGAAGCACTTGAAGGTTCAAAGTGCTCACCAAACATCTAGATAAGTTCCTTTCGGGGTCTAGTTTCCAAAATGGGGTCACTTGTGGAGGGTTTCTACTGTTTAGCCACATCAAGGGCTCTGCAAACGCAACGTGACGCCCGCAGAGCATTCCATTAAAGTCTGCATTTCAAAACGTCACTACTTCACTTCCGAGCCCCGTCATGTGCCCAAACAGTAGTTTACCCCCACATATGGGGTATCACCGTACTCAGGAGAAACTGGACAACAACTTTTGTGGTCAAATTTCTCCTGTTACCCTTGGGAAAATAAAAAATTGCAGGCTAAAAGATCATTTTTGAGAAAATATATATATTTTTTTTTCATGGCTCTGCGTTATAAACTTCTGTGAAGCACTTGGGTGTTCAAAGTCCTCACCACACATCTAGATTAGTTCCTTTCAGTGTCTAGTTTCCAAAATGGGGTCATTTGTGGGGGATCTCCAATGTTTAGGCACACAGGGGCTCTCCAAACGTGACATGGTGTCTGCTAATGATTGGAGCTAATTTTCCATTTAAAAAGCCAAATGGCGTGCCTTCCCTTCCGAGCCCTGCCGTGCGCCCAAACAGTGGTTTACCCCCACATATGGGGTATCAGCGTACTCAGGACAAACTGGACAACAACATTTGGGGTCCAATTACTCCTTTTACCGTTGGCAAAATAGGAAATTCCAGGCTAAAAAATCATTTTTGAGGAAAGAAAAGTTATTTTTTTATTTTCATGGCTCTGCGTTATAAACTTCTGTGAAGCACTTGGGGGTTTAAAGTGCTCAATATGCATCTAGATAAGTTCCTTGGGGGGCCTAGTTTCCAAAATGGGGTCATTTGTGGGGGAGCTCCAATGTTTAGGCACACAGGGGCTCTCCAAACGCGACATGGTGTCCGCTAACGATGGAGATAATTTTTCATTCAAAAAGTCAAATGGCGCTCCTTCCCTTCCGAGCCTTACCATGTGCCCAAGGAGTGGTTTACCCCCACATGTGAGGTATCGGTGTACTCAGGAGAAATTGCCCAACAAATTTTAGGATCCATTTTATCCTGTTGCCCATGTGAAAATGAAAAAAATGAGGCTAAAGAATTTTTTGGTGAAAAAAAAAAAAAAGGACTTTTTCATTTTTACGGATCAATTTGTGAAGCATCTGGGTGTTCAAAGTGCTCACTATGCATCTAGATAAGTTCCTTGGGGTGTCTAGTTTCCAAAATGGGGTCACTTGTGGGGGAGCTCCAATTTTTAGGCACACGGGGGTTCTCCAAACGTGACATGGTGTCCGCTAAAGAGTGGAGCCAATTTTTCATTTAAAAAGTCAAATGGCGCTCCTTCCCTTCCAAGCCCTGCCGTGCGCCCAAACAGTGGTTTACCCCTACATATGAGGTATCAGCGTACTCAGGACAAATTGGACAACAAATTTCGTGGTTCAGTTTCTCCTTTTACCATTGTGAAATCAAAAAAATTGTTGCTAAAAGATAATTTTTGTGACTACAAAGTTAAATGTTCATTTTTTCTTTCCATGTTGCTTCTGCTGCTGTGAAGCACCTGAAGGGTTAATAAACTTCTTGAATGTGGTTTTGTGCACCTTGAGGGGTGCAGTTTTCTCCTTCGCCACATTGGGGGACACAGGACCATGGGGTGTTATGCTGCTGTCACTAGGAGGCTGACACTAAGCTGAGACAAAAAAAGGTTAGCTCCTCCCCTGCAGTATACACCCTCATGCTGGCTTCCAGAGACCCAGTTTAAGCTTAGTGTCCGTAGGAGGCACACTGATTTTTAATCTCACTGATTTTTAACCTTCCCATTCCGGACGAAGGGGACGAAGGGGGCGACGGATTCTTTCATGTTCCGATCTCCCCCGAACCAACAACAGGCGAGCACGGGAGTTTCACCTCTCCGTATCCTCTCCTGCGACGTGGGAGCCACTGCCTGAGCTGACCCTTTTGGGCGACGGGCCCTTTCCCGGGCACCGATCTCCCCCCTAAGTACAGACGAGCACTGGTGTTTTCCCTCCAGTATCCTCCTCTGCAGCCAGGCTTTTTATTGCCGGACATCTGCCCTGTCCACCAGGTTTCACCCTCGGCTGTACAGAGGCCCTATTACCCGTGGCGTCCGTGCAGCCCACACTGCATCACCACTGTTTTATGCGGCTGATACAGGTGGTGGATGGTTCCTCTCCACCCCCCTTCAGGGGTCGGTGGATGGAGGCTTCCCAACCCCTGCACCGTCCCTGTGTCCACCCCAGGCACTCCTCACCTCATCTCCTCAGACCCCTTGGGGCTCTATCGGGGTAAGTGTCTCGGGGGGGGTCGGTCGCCGACTCTGCGGTCCGGAGGGCTCGCTCTTAGGGTGGCACACTTTTGTTCTGGGCCCCTTATATTCCGGCCATCAGCGGCCGCGTGCCGGGCCGAAGCCGAAAACTTAGTCCCCGGCTTTGGCCTAGCACAGGCCACATCCCGATAGGCTCCGCCCCCCATTACGCGTCATTATGCGGCGCCGCCCCTTGGTCCTGGCGCTTCTCGCTCTCTGCGAGATCTCCTCTCCCCATTCTCGGCGGCCATCTTAGATCGTTCCTCTGCACGCCGCAAGCTTCTGCTCTCCAGCCGCACGTGCAGCGTTTCCTCACATCATCTGTCTCCAGCACCGCCGCCGCCTCTCCTCTCTGCGGGACACAGGACCTGGGGTAAGGAGACCACGTCAGGTTCTCCCCTGCAGCGCCGCCCTCGCTTCCTTAGTTTTAGACCCTGGTCTATTTTTACATTAGGGTACACCATGTCCCAGTCAAAGTCTAAAAAGTCTTCTAAGGTGCATACTACCTTTTTTTCTGCGTGTACCACCTGCCAGGCTCCACTTCCTCGGCCTCAGAGCTCCCCCCTCTGCTCAGCCTGCGATGCCCCATGTGCCCAGGAGCCCTCCACCGCCACCGAGTCCGGTGTACCTAGTCCCCCCGCGTGGGTTGCCTCGCTGTCGCAGTCCGTGGACTTTTTAGCCAATGCCATCAAATCCATTCAGAACCCTCCTGGGGAACGGGGCAATCCGTTACAGGTGTTAAGAGATCCCTCCGTATCAGGGGAATCGTCGGCCAGCAGGGGCCGCTCTCTACGGAAAGAGGCACGGTCATCCAGAAAACGGATCCGCACTACCTCTCCTGAGCGCTCACCTCGCCACTCAGCTTCTGGCAGCTCCACCTCTCGCTCACCCTCTTTGGGGGCTCGCAGCGTTCACGACTCTGAATATGAGTCTGAGGTATCCTTAGACCCGGAGGCTCCGGAGTTTAGATCTACGGTTGACTCCCTCATTGTAGCTGTCAATCACGCACTTAAAGTGGACGATGACTCTAACGCTGCTCCGGACCACGCAGTCTCCTTTACCAGATCCAAACGTTCTCATAAGACGTTCGCCTCTTACCCAGATTTTCTGGAGATAGTCAGGCGACACAGGGAGCGTCCGGATAAGCGTTTCACGGGAAAAAAGGAACTGGTATCGAAGTATCCTTTTTCAGCAGATCTAGTGAAAGACTGGACGGACCCCTCACTAGTAGATCCTCCGGTTTCGCGCCTTGCTTCCAAAACGCTCCTATCCGTTCCGGAGGGCGCTACGATTAAGAGTCCCACTGAACGCCAGCTAGATTCCCTAGCTCGCTCAGTGTACGAAGCCTCAGGTTCTTCCCTATCTCCCTCCTTTGCCGCAGCTTGGGTGGCCAAGGCAATGGTTTCCTGGGCGGATGCTCTAGCGAAATCCATTCATGAACAGGATCTCCCGGCTGAAATGGCGGACCCTGCTAAACAGATTGCCATGGCAGGTGATTACGTGATGTACGCATCTCTCGATGCAGCGAATTGCGCAGCCTCGGCGGCCTCAAACGCCATCACTATCCGAAGGGCCATTTGGCTCAGGGAGTGGCGCGCAGATTCCTCCTCTAAAAAATCTCTGATTTCTCTCCCTTTTCAGAGCGGGCGTCTTTTTGGTGAAAAGCTAGACCAGCTGATTTCCGACGCTACAGGGGGAAAGAGCAAGTTCCTTCCACAACAGAGGCCCAAGTCGGCATTCCAGCGACAGCCTTATTTTTGTTTTCGGCCCTTTCGTACCAGCCCAGCCTGGTCCAATCCGGCCGGTTTTTCCAGATCGGACTGATCCGCTCGCTCAGACAGAGACGTTCGTCCCTCTTTCAGGCCGAATCCGTCCTGGCGAGGAAAGCCTAGGCAGCCCAGGACCAGAGGTTCCAGACCTCCCAGATTCCCTTCCCAATGACTCGGGAACGGCGCCAGTCGATACCACCAGAGTAGGCGGACGCCTACTTCTTTTTCAGCAAGCCTGGCTCTCCGTCGTTCACGACGAATGGGTCAGGGATCTGGTGTCGTCTGGCTACAAAATAGAGTTCTCCGCTCCTCCTCCAACTCGGTTTTTTCCCTCTCGTCTCCCCAGTTCGGGAGCTCAGTCTCGCGCCCTCCTTTGCGCCATTCACTCCCTCCGCCAGAGCGGGGTCATTGTTCCGGTTCCGGAACACGAGAGGTTCAAAGGTTTCTACTCAAACCTCTTCGTTGTGCCAAAGAAGGATGGGAAAGTGCGCCCTATCTTGGATCTGAAGCTCCTAAACAAGTGTGTAAAGGTACGACACTTCAGGATGGAATCGCTCAGGTCGGTCATCGCCTCGATGGAAAGAGGGGAATTCTTGGCATCGATAGGCATCCTTGATGTCTATCTTCACATTCCAATATTCCCGCCACATCAAAGGTTCCTCCGCTTTGCCGTTCTAGAGGACCATTTCCAGTTAACGGCCTTACCCTTCGGTCTTGCCACGGCACCCAGGGTATTCACAAAGGTCATGGCGGCCGTCATGGCCATTCTTCACTCGCGAGGAGTGGTCGTTTTACCTTACTTGGACGACCTTCTCATAAAGGGTCCGTCTTATCAGGCCTGCGAGGCAAGCGTCCACATTACCTTGGATTCCCTTTCACGCCTGGGCTGGTTGATCAACTTGAGCAAGTCCTCTCCCGTTCCTGCCCGACGCATCTCCTTTCTGGGAATGATCCTGGACACTTCAAGGGGTCTAGTCATGCTTCCTCGGTCCAAGGCCCAAGTTCTTCAGCATGGAGCCCGGACTCTCTGCCATCCTCGCCCGCGACCCATTCGGTTCGCTATGAAGATCCTGGGCAAAATGGTCGCAGCAATCGAAGCGGTGCCTTTCGCTCAACTCCATCTCCGTCACTTGCAGCAGGCCCTGCTGGACAATTGGGACAGGAGCCTCTCATCTCTCGACCGTCCTTGCCCGTTGTCTCCGCGGGTCAGACAATCTCTTGTATGGTGGACTCTGGGTCCATCTCTGCTCCAGGGGAAGTCCTTTCTCCCGATCCGCTGGTTAGTGCTGACTACCGACGCCAGTCTCCTCGGTTGGGGTGCGGTGTTTCTTCACCACTCTGCCCAGGGCCGCTGGACTGTTCGGGGGTCGAAGCTCCCTATCAACATTCTGGAGATTCGTGCGATCAGACTTGCTCTGAATCGCTTTCACGCCCTGCTTGCGGGTCACCCGATACGAGTCCAATCGGACAACGTCACTGCGGTGGCTTACATCAACGACCAGGGGGGTACCCGCAGCAGGGCGGCGATGCAGGAAGTCTCCCCCATTCTTCGTTGGGCCGAAACCAACCATTCCACCATTTCCGCGGTGCACATTCCGAAAGTCGAAAACTGGGCGGCGGACTTTCTGAGCCGCCAGGGCCTTGCCTCGGGGGAGTGAGAACTCCATCCAGAGGTCTTTCGACAGATCTGCCTTCGTTGGGGGACCCCGGACATGGATCTGATGGCGTCCAGATTGAACGCCAAGGTCCACAACTTCATTGCGCGCTCTCGGGATCCTCAGGCCATCGGAGTGGACGCGCTGATAATCCCTTGGAATCAGTTTCAACTCCCATATGTGTTTCCTCCACTTCCCTTACTGCCGAAAGTGATCCGAAAGATCAAGACGGAGGGAGTTCCGGTCATTCCGGTCGCCCCAGATTGGCCACGTCGCGCTTGGTACGCGGAGCTCGTTCAGCTCGTAGCCGACGTCCCCTGGCGGTTACCAGACCGCCCAGACCTGCTTCGCCAGGGACCGATCTGCCACCAGAGCTCAGGGGCCCTACGTTTAACGGCGTGGCTGTGGAGACCTGGATTCTAACTTGAGCTGGTTTCTCGCAGCAGGTCATTCCCACCATGCTAAGCGCTCGCAAGGTGTCTTCCGCTTCCATTTTCCACCACGCCTGGAAGACCTTCTTCTCATGGTGCAGGCTCCGAGGTCACCCTCCGCTAGTCTTCTCAATCCCTTGCATGTTGGATTTCCTTCAGTTCGGGTTGGATTCCGGCTTGGCACGGAGTTCCCTCAAAGGTCAGATCTCAGCGTTATCCGTGTTGTTTCAACGCAGGATCGCTGCCAACCTTCAAGTCAAGACTTTCATTCAGGGGGTCTCCCATGTGGTACCCCCCTACAGAATGCCGTTAGAGACATGGGATCTCAACTTGGTCCTGGGGGTTCTTCAGGAACCTCCATTTGAACCTCTTCAGGATGTTCCTCTTTCTGTCCTCTCCTGGAAGGTTGCCTTCCTCGTAACGTCTATCAGACGGGTCTCAGAATTGGCCGCTTTATCTTGCCGGGCTCCTTTTCTTGCCTTCCATCAGGACAAGGTAGTCCTACGCCCTTCCCCGGTCTTTCTTCCTAAGGTGGTATCATCCTTTCACCTTAACGAGGACATCATTCTTCCCTCTTTTTGCCCGCAGCCAAAACACAAAGTTGAAAAAGCCCTTCATACCCTGGACGTGGTACGGGCTCTTAGGAGGTACATTTCCAGAACGGCTCATTTCAGAAAATCGGACGCCCTTTTCGTGCTCCCGGAGGGTCACAGAAAGGGTTTGGCTGCGTCTAAAGCCACGATAGCCAGATGGATTCGGTCTGCTATCCAGGAGTCCTATCGGGTCAGGGGCAGTCCTATCCCGGCGGGGATTAGAGCACACTCCACTCGGTCGATGGGTGCTTCCTGGGCCATCCGGCACCAGGCTACAGCGGAGCAGGTGTGCAAGGCTGCTACGTGGTCCAGCCTGCATACTTTCACAAAGCACTACAATGTCCACATTCACTCCTCTGCGGACGCGGCCCTTGGCAGACGTATTCTGCAAGCGGCCGTTGCGCATTTGTAGTCAGATGGTACACGGAGTTATTTGGTTGTATTGTTTCCCTCCCAGGGACTGCTTTAGGACGTCCCATGGTCCTGTCTCTCCCAATGTGGCGAAGGAGAAATAGGGATTTTTGTGTGTACTCACCGTAAAATCCTTTTCTCCGAGCCACTCATTGGGGGACACAGCACCCACCCTGTTAGCCTTTCGGCTCGTTACCTTTTTTTAGTTTTGACTGTTTTGTTGACATGTTATACTCTAATGTTACTTGATATTTTGTTGTTATTATCCTACTGCTTTTGCACTGAACTGGGTCTCTGGAAGCTAGCATGAGGGTGTATACTGCAGGGGAGGAGCTAACCTTTTTTTGTCTCAGCTTAGTGTCAGCCTCCTAGTGACAGCAGCATAACACCCCATGGTCCTGTGTCCCCCAATGAGTGGCTCGGAGAAAAGGATTTTACGGTGAGTACACACAAAAATCCCTATTTTAGAATGGTGTCACTTTTGGGTATTTTCAGCCATATAGACCACGTAAACTGACTTCAAATGTGAGGTGGTCCCTAAAAAAAATAGTTTTGTAAATTTTGTTGTAAAAATGAGAAATCGCTGGTCAAATTTTAACCTTTATAACTTCCTAGCAAAAAAAAATGTTGTTTCCAAAATTGTGCTGATGTAAAGTATACATGTGGGAAATGTTATTTATTAACTATTTTGTGTCACATAACTCTCTGGTTTAACAGAATAAAAATTCAAATTGTGAAAATTTTCAAAATTTTCGCCAAATTTCCGTTTTTATTACAAATAAACACATAATTTATTGACCTAAATTTACCACTAACATGAAGCCCAATATGTCACGAAAAAACAATCTCAGAACCGCTAGGATCCGTTGAAGCGTTCCTGAGTTATTACCTCATAAAGGGACACTGGTCAGAATTGCAAAAAATGGCCAGGTCATTAAGGTCAAAATAGGCTGGGTCATGAAGGGGTTAAGATCACCTATCCTGGTAAATATGGTCCCCTCATCCCTATCCTGGTATGGATGGCCCTCATTCCCATCCTGGTATACATGGCCCCATCCTCATTCTGCTGTGATTGATTAGCCCCATCCTTATTCTGGTATGATTGATTGGCCCCATCCAGTTCCTGGTATGATTGATTGGCCCCATCTAGTTCATGGTATACATGGCCCCATCTAGTTCCTGGTATGATTGATTGGCCCCCTCCAGTTCCTGGTATGATTGATTGGCCCCATCTAGTTCCTGGTATACATGGCCCCATCTAGTTCCTGGTGTGATTGATTGGCCCCCTCCAGTTCCTGGTATGATTGATTGGCCCCATCCAGTTCCTGGTATGATTGATTGGCCCCATCCAGTTCCTGGTATACACGGCCCCATCTAGTTCCTGGTGTGATTGATTGGCCCCCTCCAGTTCCTGGTATGATTGATTGGCCCCATCCAGTTCCTGGTATGATTGATTGGCCCCATCCAGTTCCTGGTATGATTGATTGGCTTCATCACCTTGCTCGTATGATTGACCCCATCCCAGTCCTGGTATCCATGACCCCATCAGAAAATATTGAAACCTTTACTCTTACCTTTTTCCGTTCCCTCGCAGTCGCAGCGTCCTGCTCCGGTGCCAGCAGCTGCTTAATGCTTGTAAGCAGCGCATGGCAGGGAGATCATACATTGCTCACAAGCAGAGCACAGCTACCAGAATACTCACATTGTGTTCATCAGAGATCGCGGTGAGTATTCATTCCTTTTCAGAAGCGTGCACTGTTAGCCGCCTGCTTACTGCTGGGTCCGGTGGTCACATGTGCCGATAGTTAAGAGAAATGAATATTCTGAATATTCATTTCTCTTAAGTATCAGTACACGTAACTGCCGGCGACAGCAGGAAGCATGCGACTGACTGTGCACGCTACTGTAGAGGAATGAGTATCCATCTTTTCTGATGGGGCCATAGATACCAGGACTGGGATGGGGCGAATCATACCAGCAAGGGGATGGGGACAATCATACCAGCAAGGCGATGAGTCCAATCAATCATACCAGGATGCCAGGAAGAAATGAATATTCATTGCCCTCCACGCCCATGGGCGTGGAAAGCATTGCATATTCATTTCTCTTTAGCAGCGGGCACAGGAGTTAGCCGGAGCTGCCAGCTCCTACCTCTGTGACTTTTGCTCCTCCGATACCGCTAACCCCCCACCTCCCCACCACAGCCAGAGCCAATATATCCGGACTATAAGACGTACCCCCCATTTTCCTCCACTTTTTGGGAGGAAAAAAGTGTCTTATAGTCCGAAAAATACGGTATATGCAAATTTTTGCTTCTGTAATTTGTAATCCTGTAGTTTAATTGTAGTAGTTTTAAACCTTTTTTCCTTTTAGGAAAACTCACTGGCATGGTGGGCACAGCTTTGTATGTGAGCCCAGAAGTCCAGGGGAACACCAAAGCTTCCTATAATCAGGTATTAATAATGTGGAGGTCTGGATGTCGTTCTTGAACTGAAAAGAGTGGATCTAGAATAGGGGATCGATTATCCAGGCATCTCTTAACCCCTTTATGACCTTGGGATTTTTCGTTTTTCCATGTTCGTTTTTCACTCCCCTCCTTCCCAGAGCCATAACTTTTTTATTTTTCCGTCAATTTGGCCATGTGAGGGCTTATTTTTTGCGGGACGAGTTGTACTTTTAAACGACATCATTGGTTTTAGCATGTCGTGTCCTAGAAAACGGGAAAAAAATTCCAAGTGCAGAGAAATTGCAAAAAAAGTGCAATCCCATGCGTGTTTTTTGTTTGGCTTTTTTGCTAGGTTCACTAAATGCTAAAACTGACCTACCAATATGATTCTCCAGGTCATTACGAGTTCATAGACACCTAACATGTCTAAGTTATTTTTTTACCTAAGTGGTGAAAAAAAATTCCAAACTTTGCTAAAAAAAAAAAAAAAAAAAAAAGCGCCATTTTCCGATACTCGTAGCGTCTCCATTTTTCATGATCTGGGGTCGGTTGAGGGCTTATTTTTTGCATGCCGAGCTGGCGTTTTTAAGGATAGCATTTTGGTGCAGATACGTTCTTTTGATCGCCCTTTATTGCATTTTAATGCAATGTTGCGGCGACCAAAAAAACGTAATTCTGGCGTCTCTAATTTTTTTCTCGCTACGCTGTTTAGCGATCAGGTTAATGCTTTAATGCTGGTTTATTGATAGATCGGGTGATTCTGAACGCGGCGATACCAAATATGTGTATGTTTGATTTTTTTTTTTTTATTGATTTATTTCGATTGGCCGAAAGGGGGGGTGATTTAAACTTTTATATTGTTTTTATTTTTTTCACATTTTTTTAACTTTTTTTTTTTACTTTTGCCATACTTCAATAGCCTCCATGGGAGGCTAGAAGCTGGCACAGCACGATCGCCTCTGCTACATAGCAGCGATCTGCTGTTCGCTGCTATGTAGCAGAAAATCAGGTGTGCTGTGAGCGCCGACCACAGGGTGGCGATCAGTAACCATAGAGGTCTCAAGGACCTCTATGGTTACAATACTGAAGCATCGCCGATCTCTGATCATGTGACGGGGGTCGGCGATGCCGTCATTTCCGGCCGCCCGGCCGGATGCGGTAGTTAAATGCCGCTGTCTGCATTTGACAGCGGCATTTAACTAGTTAATAGGTGCGGGCAGATCACGATTCTGCCCGCGCCTATTGCGGGCACATGTCAGCTGTTCAAAACAGCTGACATGTCCCAGCTTTGATGCGGGCTCACCGCCGGAGCCCGCATCAAAGAGGGGCTTCTGACCTCGGACGTACTATCCCGTCCGAGGTCAGAAAGGGGTTAATATGTATCAGTAGATTGATATCTAGTCTATGCTGCTTTTGTTTTTGGTAACTGAGGATTTGCACCACTTTCAATTTGTCATCTAAGCAATACTTGGTATTCTAAAAATTGGTGTTTTATTCTGTTCTAGAAAGTTGACCTGTTCAGCTTGGGGATAATCCTTTTTGAGATGTCTTACAAACCTATGGACACGAGCTCTGAAAGGATTTCTGTGTTGGGCATGCTGAGACAGGTATCGTAAGTCGTGTATATAATATTTTATGTGGTTTGTTATTGGATACATTACAGTACCAGGGCTGGTATCAGGAGCAGGCAGACCAGGCAGTCGCCTAGTGTCCCCCGCACCTCCAGGGGGCCCCAGCCAGTGGCCACTATGGGGCCCCTGAGTAAGAGGGGGACCTGCGCCGCCCCTCCCCGCATCGCGCATTCAACTTGAAAGCAGTGATGGAGGAGAGAGCGTCATGTGAGGCTCCGTCTCCCATCACTCCTCCTCTGCCTGTGACTCTGCGTGCTTCAGCAGTGGAGCTGATGAGACGCTCTGCAGAAGTCAGAGCAGCTGGGGAAAGAGGAGGAGAGGTAAGGCATGTGTGTGTATATCTATCTGCTGCACGATAGTGTGTGTGTGGGGGTACTGCACTATACGGTGTGTGGGGGGACTGCACTATGTTTGGGTGTGTAGGGCTGCTTTATACTCTGGGGGGCTGCAGTATACTCCTGAGGGTGGCTGCATTATACTCTACCAATGACCATGGGGAGTGCATTTTACCATATGTTCTATTTGGGACCTGTATTATACTGTATCGAGTACCATCTATATCAGTCATTCTTCCTCAGCCAGAGTAAGGGTAGGTGCACATGGTCAGTAAGGCTACGTTCACATTGGCGTTCCGCCAATGTGCGTCGCTGTTGCGCCGGCGACGCAGCGGCGACGCGCCCCTATGTTTAACATAGGGGACGCGTGCGTTGTTTTGGTGGCGTTTTTCGCCACGTGCGTCGTTTCCGACGCTAGCGTCGGACGCAAGAAAACGCTACATTGTAGCATTTTCTGTGCGTCCGATTTTCGTCAAAAACGACGCACGCGTCGCAAAACGCGCGCGTTTTTGCGCGCGTTTGCGCGCGTTTTTACGTGCGTCGCGCGTTGCGTCGCCGACGCAGGGCGGCGCAACGCTAGTGTGAACCTAGCCTAAACGAAGCGGGGTTGGACGTTGCATACTTGTGCAGCATCCAGATGTTACAATATAAGAAATCCTATGCCCACTATGCGTGCACAGTTGCCCGCGGCTCACCCGCGGAGATGGACATGCGGTACGTCTTGTCAGACCGCAGCATGTCAATTTATCTTTATTTGTCTCCGCAAGATAAATTTCACCAGTATAATGTATTGGACGCGATGAATCCGCAAGGTTCAATGAACACATGCAGATTCACCTGCGTTCAATAGCCAGCAGCGGACATGTGCTGCCAATTACTGAACGTGTGCACCTACCCTAAGGAAGCAGGGAAACAAGCGTCGAACGACTTCAATATTGTCGATCGCGCTCATTTAGTGGCCTGAACTCAGCGCTTGTAAATACAACAGAACTGTTTCTGTGTGATGGTGCAATATGTGAGCATTTGGAGCCCCACTTTAAACTTTTGCCCACAGCCTCAGTTTGTCTAAAACCGGCCCTGTACAGTACAACAATAATTTGTGAGCTAGTATCTGAATCACCTCATGTCAGAGCTTTATGGTACATTCCCAGTTTACCTTTCCTCTGTGAAATTTCCACAATGGTAAGTACTGGTGCTACATATATTAAAGATCTCTTTCAAAAAGACACCTGCGCTAGAAATAAAACAGAAATAACCAAATAGGCTGTTGCGGCAGATGAGTATGTTTGACAGGTCTCAGTAACTGTGATCACCTGCAATAAAAAATCCCCCACATGCAGTAAATGTAGCTATAAAAGAGCCAAAGATGTACACCCAGAGATGCTGGTAAGCAATAAGAAGAACTTACTTGTGCCTTGTAGGTGCAGGGTAGTTGATCACAAATACAATTGACTGGGGGTGATGCAGAGTGCACTCGCAAAGTCTGGTGAGGATCGCAGCAAGGGTTAAGTGGAGGTATGGCGTGCCACATTTAAAGCAGTTAACTTAACCTTTTATAATGTGGATTTTATGTAGAATACACTTTGCATCTTATATGCAAACACTGAGCCAACAGGGGATGGTTGTAAAATTCATCTTGAAATCTGCCAGAATTGTAAAAGTCTGAATTCTTTTTCATCTTTTTCTTTCAGCCCTCGATAGGTTTTCCAAATGATTTTGAGAAGCCAGAAACCGAAAAGCAGGTATAATATTTATTCCTGAACAATTCACACCTTCAATACATTTAAAGGGCCACTGTCACCCCCTCCAGCCGTTAGAAACTAAAAGAGCCACCTTGTGCAGCAGTAATGCTGCAGTCTAACAAGGTGGCTTTTAGTTTTGTGTTCATGTATTACTAAAATAAAGCGCTTTGAAACTTTTCAAAAATACCTATCTTTGTCCACGGAGGCATAACTGTGTTATGCATGATGCACAGTGCGGGGCTGGGATTCCTGGGCAGATTCCTGCACAGACCGACGCTGGAAGGCGGGGAACCTGGGGGAGCATCTGACAAGCGCAGTGCGCATGCCCTGGAATCCCAGCCCCGCACTGTGCATAATGCATAACACAGTGCGGGGCGGGGATTCAGTAACAGGGTGGCCGCACTGCCCGCACAGGCGCAGTCAGGAACCCGGCATCTGAGCTATGACTGCCAATTCTCAATGCGCCTGCCCCAGGCAGGCACGCACAGCGCAGGCGCTGGATTTAAGAAGAACAGCGTGCAGGGGGCGACGACCATCGCCCCAGAAGAGATGAGTGACGGCAGTTGGGCGCTTCACAGAGGAGGCTTCAGACCCGCCTCCATGGACAAAGACAGGTATTTTTGAAAAGTTTCAAAGCGCTTTATTTTAGTAATACATGAACACAAAACTAAAAGAGCCACCTTGTTAGAATGCAGCATTACTGCTGCACAAGGTGGCTCTTTTAGTTTATAACGGCTGGAGGGGGTGACAGTGGCCCTTAAAGTATTTGGTACCAACATTTCTGGTTTTAGTAAACTGAAAGGGGGTATCCGGGACATTAGTTAAAAAATGTGCTTCTTACCTGCCTGTTGTGCACGGCACTGTTCTTCCCCAGCACAGAGCAGTCAGAGAGCACTCCTGCCGGGGATTCAAAAGCCGCCGCTGATGTCACGTATTATTTTCCACTCCACTCTGTCAACGGTGCGGGACTTTTGATGTCATTCTGAGTGACTGCTGGATCCCCGCTGCCTAACTGGGGGACTCGGCTGCCAATCAGAATGACGCCCCGTCTCATCAGCAGAAGCAGCAGAATCCCTGGCAGGAGCGGTCTGTGACCACTCTGTGCTGGGGAAGAATGGCGCCGGGCAGAACAGTTTTTTTTTTTTTTCATCAAGTCCCAGATATACCCTTTAAGCTTTTTACGACCTCCGCCATACTAGTACCTCGGAGGTCGCTTCCTTCCCTTTGATGTGGGCTCCGGCCCTGAGCCCACATTTTTCTCGGAACATGTTTTGAACAGCTGACATTTGCCCGCAAAGCTATGGGTGGAATCGCAATCTACCCGTGGCTATTAATTAGTTAAATGCCACTGTCAAACTCTGACAGCGACAGACCCGGTCGCCGGTTCCTTGGCATAACAACCAGAGGTCTCCTGGAGACCTCTATGGTTGTCCGTGCCGGATTCCTATGAGCGCTGCCCAGTGGTCGGCGCTCATAGCAAGTGAGTAGTTCTACTACATAGAGGCGATCTGATCATCGCCTGTATGTACCGGGTTATGACAGCTTCTAGTCTCCCGTGGAGACTATTGAAGCATGCCAACAGTTAAAAAAAAATTAAAAAAATATTAGAAAACATAAAATATAAGTTTTTAAATCATCCCCTTTTTGCCCCATTCAAAATAAAATAAAAAAATCAAACCTACACATATTTGGTATCGCCGAGTTCAGAATTGCGCGATATATCAATTTTAAAAAAAAGGATCGCTAAACGGCATAGCGAGAAAAAGCCAAAACGCCAGGATTACATTTTTTTAGTCACCACGACGTTGCGTTAAAATGCAATAACAGGCGATCAAAAGAACGTATCTGCACCAAAATTGTATAAATAAAAATGTCAGCTCAGCACTCAAAAAATAAGCCCTCACCCAACTTGAGATCACGAAAAATGGAGATGCTATGGGTCTCAGAAAATGGCGCAATTTTTTTTCTTTTACAAACTTTGGATTTTTTTTCACCACTTAAATGAAAAATAACCTAGACATGTTTGGTGTCTATGAACTTCTAATGACCTGGAGAATCCTAAAGACAGGTCAGTTTTAGCATTTGGTGAACATGGTAAAAAAAAAATCCAAATTTTGTGGAATTGCACTTTTTTTTTTTTTTGCAATTTCACACACTTGAAATTGTTTCCCATTTTTGAGTACACAATATGGTAAAACCAATGGTGTTGTTCAAAAGTACAACTTGTCCCACAAAAAACAAGCCCTCACATGGCCATATTGATGGAAATATAAAAAAAGTTATGACTCTGGGAAGAAGGGGAGGAAAACCAGAAATGCAAAAATGGAAAAGCGCAGGGTCTTGAAGGGGTTAATCACACCAAATACTTATCAATGCGATCCCTATTTTTATGTACTTATTTTAATTTTACCAAGCATTTTATACACTTTTACAGAGAAAAGTTATAACCTGGCTTCTGAACCATGATCCGGCAACCCGACCCACAGCGATGGAGCTTCTGAAATGTGACCTCTTGCCGCCACCACAGCTAGAAGAGTCCGAGCTCCATGAAGTTCTCCATCACACCTTGGCCAATGTGGATGGCAAAGCGTACCGCACGATGATTAGCCAGATATTTTCCCAGCGCATTTCACCTGCCATGGACTACACATACGACAGTGACATATTTAAGGTACCTGTGTGTGTGTACCGTATATAATTATCTGTTTTTTAGTTTCAATAAGTTTTATTTTCCGAGCAAGCAGTAAAATAATACATTAACAACAGATTTCCCGTACAAGAAGGTGGTATAGTGTTTAGATCGTGGGAAAGAAACAAAACTCAAACACCGATAAAATTAAACTTTCATGAACTACAATACGTAGACAGGGGGGGGAAGTACATAGGGGAGGGGGACAACAGAGTATCTCAAACAAGATATAAGAGTGGTCGCATTCAATTTACCCAGCAATCACAAGGACAATATTAGGGTCTGTCCCAGGTTTACATTATTGTCTAGTTCCATCCAGGGTTGCCAAGTCTGATAGAAAGTGTCCCATGAGTCATTCCTTGTAGCTTGGATTCTTTCGTATAACAAAATAGTGTTCATCTTGTCCATCACAAGTGGCAGTGATAAAGAAGTAGTTCTCCACTTCGTTGCAATGTGTAACTTTGTCGCCATACAAAGTTGGCTGACTAGGTTGTGGAGTTTTTTAGGTAAGCCGGGTAACCTAGCACCTAGAAGAAACACAGCCGGGTCCAAAGGGACTGTCCTACCACACATTTTTACCATTATGGATTGTACCCTCCGCCAAAGTGCAGATACCATCGGGCACTCCCACCAAATATGTTTTAGATTGCCCTGAAGTCCACATTCTCTGAAACAGCGGTCTGATACATTTGGATAGATGGTGTGCAATTTACTCGGGACCTGGTATGTCCTATGCAAGAGTTTAATGGACGTCTCAACCATCGAGGACTGGTAGCTATCCTTAGAAAGTGTAGTACAGTTCCTCCTCCAGTCCTCCAGGGACAATGATATATTTAGGTCCGCCTCCCACTGTTTCATAAATTTAAGTTTTTCGTCACCCTGGGTGCTATTTAGGGTTGCGTAGATGAGGGAAATAGTTCCTCCACTCAAGGGGTCATTCAGGCCTCTCTGTTCGTAGCTTGTAGGACGTGGGGGTGTTTTGTGTTGTAGGATCTGTTTGGCAAAGTGGAAAACCTGGCAGATGCGCAACGTTTCCTCTGCTGGTGGTTTAAGTTTTTGGATGAAGTCCTGTTGGGAGAGGAGTGTAAGGAAGGGTGTGCAAAGATGTCTCAGGGTAGTTATGCCATTAAGGATCCACCAGGAGAAGGGACGGGGATCTAATCCTGGAATAAAATCAGGGTTATGAAAGAAGTTGGTTAGAAGAGATGATTTAGATTGTAGATCATATTTAAATCTCTCCTTCCGCCACATGATGAGGGAGTGAAAAGAGAATGGGGCTGTTATATGGATTCCCTTTGGGAGCTTCTGCATAGACCATAGTAGGCCTGGTAGAGAGTAGGGGGCCATGAAGGATGACTCTAGATCAATCCATCTGGGCCGATTGTCCCTGCTAGTACAAACGCTAATTAATTGGGCTAGTTGGGCAGACTTATAGTATAAAATAAAATTGGGAAAAGACAAACCTCCCATTCTTCTATGTATGAATAGGGTTCTAAGCCGTATTCGAGGCCTTTTGCCCTGCCACAGGAACCTCGAGATCGTGGTATTGATTTCATGCAGTGTCCTGGATGGTAGTGGGATAGGCAGAGATCGAAAGAGGTAGAGAAATTTTGGGAGGGTAATCATCTTAATAGCGTGCAATCTACCAAGCCAGGACAATTGCATAGAGGACCATCTAGTGAGGTCCGATTGCAGGTTCTTTATCAGTGGTAGGTAATTCCATTTAAACAGTGTTGACCTATGAGAGGTCACGTTAACTCCCAGATAGGTCAGATAATGATCTTTTTTAGAAAATTTAAATTGAGAAACTAGGTTGGTTTGGGCCTCTTTTGGAGTATTGATGAATAGTGCCTCGGACTTGTCGACATTGATTTTAAGGCCTGATATGAGTTCGAATTCGTGTAGAACGGTGAATAGATTCGGGAGTGAGGTGACTGGATTGGTAATGGCTAGAAGTAGATCGTCTGCAAAGAGACTTGTCTTATATTGGCCTCCTAGGTCCTGGGGTCCATGGATGTTAGGGTTGGTTCGAATGGCCTCTGCCAGAGGCTCCATAGCCAGGGCGAACAAAGCTGGTGACAATGGGCAGCCTTGTCTTGTGCCTCTTTGAATTTTGATGGGGACAGGTTGATTAGTGGGTAGCTTTAAGTAGGCTATGGGGCTATCATATAATAGTTTGATGCTAGTTATAATTCCTGCCGGGACTCCAAATTTTGCTAGGGTTTCAAATAGATAGGTCCATGATACCGAATCGAAGGCTTTTTCTATGTCAAGAGCCAGCATCAACAATGGCCGTTTAAAGTGATTTGCTGAGTGTATGAGATTCAGGTTCTTTCTAATATTATCAGGACCCTGTCTCTTAGGTATGAACCCCACCTGATCTCGATGGACCAATAGGGGTAGGACTGTATTGAGTCTGGCCGTCAAAATAGATGTGTATATTTTAAGGTCTACATTCAATAAGGAAATGGGCCTATAATTTTTAGGGTAGAGATGGTCTTTTTTAGGTTTAGGGATTATTGTCACATGTGCAGTGTAAAATTCGGGTGGCATTTGGTGTCCGTTGAGGAGAGAATTGCAAAATTGTTGGATGTAGGGAGTAAGTATGTCTCCAAATTTTTTATAGTAAAGTGCCGTGAGGCCATCAGGACCAGGGGCTTTGCTTTTTTTAAGATTCTTAATTGTTGACATTATCTCTTCGGTAGTAATGGGCGTTTGGAGGTGATCGATTGCGGAGGCAGGCATCCTAGGGAGATTCAGTCTTTCCAAAAAGGTCTGAAGGCGCTGCGGGGGGGGAGGCTGGGGGGTGGCGTAGAGTGATTGGTAATATTTGTGGAATGTGCTGTAGATAGCCTCCGGGTTAGCTGTAGTTTGACCTGTTGGGTCTCTAATGGATGAGACATTGTTTAATAGCTCTTTATGTCTAAGTTTACGGGCTAGCATAGAACTAGGTTTGTTGGCGTGTTTGTAGAAGGATGATTTGGTCCATGTTAGTGCTTTTTCGGTTTTGTTTGTGAGGAGTGCATCTAATTTTAGTTTAGTATCATGGATCTGTTTGGTTAAATAGAGAGATGTAGTTGATTGATTTGCCTGCTCTAACCTAAGCAGTTTGCTTTCTAGTTGCAACTGCTGCTCCGATCTTTGCCTCTTTTTGGTGGAGGCTATTTTAATCAGTGTTCCAGTTATGAATTTTTTATGTGCCATCCATACTGACCCAGGTGATATATCACCTGTCGAGTTAGCTTCGAAGTATACGTTTAGATCTTTTTTAACATCGATTAGGGTGGAGGGGTCAGTGAGTAAGGATTCGTTTATTCTCCATTTGAATAGTCTAGAAGAGACAGTGTTAAATTTGAATAGAGATAAGACTACATCATGGTCTGACCATGGAGATGGGATATGTCGGGAATAGAGGACTGATGGGAGTGTTGATGCAGAGGTTAAGTGAAGGTCTATTCTCGAGTAGGATTTTTGTGCTGGGGAGTAATATGTGTACCCTCTAATGCCTCCGTTCATCTCTCTCCACACGTCCGCAATGTGACTCTCTTTCATCAGCTGGAGTATTTTCTTCCTGTCAGTTTTTGTTATGTCTGTCCTTTTCAGTGAGCTACTATCAATTGATGGATTCATAGTGAAGTTAAAGTCTCCACACCACACAAGGTGGATGAAATATAGGAAAAGGGAGGTGAGAGATAAAAGAATGAGTAAGATGGGGGAGGGTGGGAAGGGATAGGTGGGGGTCAGATGGGTTTAGTAAACCTGATAGAGGTAGGTCAGGCACAACATGGCTAATTACTCGTCCGAGTTCGGGGTATTTTTCATATGGAGGAGAGTTCAACCAAGATGGAGGTTCCCATTCTCAGTAGAGGTGGCCTTTAGAAGATTCAGTTCTCTTTCTTTCACGTGACTGTAAGTCCACATCAGGAGATCCGTGAGTTTTGACTTCTCGTTCTGGGGGAGTCTTTCCACTCTCTTGCTGGTCTGGATTTTTGCTGAGGAAGCGAGGGTGCGTCTATGCTGATCGGTATTCCTGCTTTAACCAAGGCTTGTTTTCCTTCCTCCAGAGATTTGCAGATAAATGATTGGGAGTTGGCTGTGAAGTTCAGGGTGAAGGGGAATCCCCAGCGGTATTTAATTTGGGCCTTCTGAAGGGAGGCCGTGATGGGTTTGAGGGATCTTCTCCTGGCCAATGTAGCCGTGGCTATATCCGCATATATATGCACAGTATTTGGTAAATTAGGCAAGGAAGAGCGGTCTCTGGTTGCTATTAGGATCATATCTCTTGTTTCTTCGTAGTGCAATTTCAGAATAACGTCTCTAGGCATGTCAGGCGAACGAGGCTTGCCCAGTGCCCTGTGGATCCTGGTAATATGTAGGAGGGATGGGTCTAAATCAGGCAGGAGCACAGCAAAAAGTGTGGTCATTGTTTCTTTAAGGGCAGTAATATGTTCCGGGAGACCTCTTACTCTCAAATTACTCCTGCGGGACCTGTTTTCATAATCCTCACAGCGAAGTTCCAGCTCATTAATGCGGTCTGTGTGATTTTTGGATGTCTCGTGATCCTCCTCCAGGGCATCTATCATAGACTCCATTTTTTCCTCTAAGTTATTTGTACGTTGCATAATGTCCTGTAATTGAGACGCAATGCCCTGCATGGCTGCAGAGAGTTCTGCTCTAAAAGTCTCCTGCAGCGATTTTGTGAGCGCTGCTGTGGAGATTATAGTCTCCATGCCTGGGGCAGTTCCCCCCTGGTCTGTGTTCTCCTCTACCTGCGGTGCTGTGGCCGGGGACGGAGCTGCTGCGGCGGCCATCTTGGATGTGTTGCCGCTCAGGAGAAGGTCCGTAATGAGGCGGCCAGCGGGTTGTGCCACGCTCCCCTTCTTCGGCATTACCGGTGGTGCCGATCCCGGGGGTGTAGGTGCCTCGGCTCCGGTGAGTTAGATGTGCTCTGACGGCTAATTGGGGCTGCGTGGGATCAGTTTGGGAGCGGAGCTCAGCACGACATGACCGTCGGCATCAAGGTCCGCGCATGCGCCTCATAATTATCTGTTTTTTAACTTTACTCCTGAATACATTTTGCCTGGAGTACACAATACCTGTTGTTTTACTTACCCAGACTGTAGTCAGTCAGCTCTCATTCTTGTAATGTTTCCCTTTTTAATGGTCATTATTTTCTGATACTTGGTTGTATGTAAATGTTATTTACCTGATTTTATGTTTATATTCATGTGTGGGATAAGGTTATTTTATGACAGTGTGTTTTTTTTAGATTATTTTGTCCATCTTGAAAAAAATGCTACTACAGATCCATCATCCTTTGTTAATATCCAGTTATTCACCAGTCTTTCATTGTTTTTCAGGGTAGTTTCTCTGTCCGATCAGCTAGGATACATCATCACGTGTGTGAGACGGTGTGCCGTGTATTTAAAAGACATGGTAAGTCCACAATTCTGGTGAGTTCATGTTGTCCATGCTATGATCCCTGAACATCTTGGATCTTTTAATTCGACGAAGACCTGAATTTTGCTTCTTCTTAGCTTTTCAAGTGCTGAATATTGGAAGCAGTATTTGGGCTGCAGAAAGTCAGGGGGTTTAGTTCCTTCCTCTTTATATTAAGAAAGAATGAGAGGGAAGGAATCTGCATAAAAGATCACATATGCTGTCATGTTTTCATGCAGCTTTCTCCACTTCCAATCTTTTTTAATAGACCGAGAAGAAGGAACTAAAACTCATGACTTTCAGCCTAAATACTACATAGGAGCGCCTCCTCCTAACTAAACATGTTTCCCAGACTTGGTTATAAGAATTACGTTTATACTGTTATCTCTGCAGTAAAAAAAAAAAAAAAGCAAACTAAGACAGCTGACTTTTCTCTATTTCTCTGGTTTAGGAGCTGTGAAGTTACATACGCCTTTATTAATGCCTCGAAGCAAGATGGTGTCAGAAAGTGGTGAATCTGCATGTTTCATGGACCACAGTGGTATGCTTGTCACTCTGCCATACAATCTCAGGGTATGTATTGTCTCAACTATAATCCACTTCTCATTGGTTACATATTTTTTTTGTTTTTAATAAATGCATAAGTTACTTCTTAAGAGTATATACTTGGGTAGAGATACAGTGTGTACGGAAAGTGTTCAGACCCCTTTTACATTTTTCACTCTTTGTTTCATTGCAGCCATTTGGTAAATTCAAAAAAGTTCATTTTTATCTCATTAATGTACACTCTGCACCCCATCTTGACTGAAAAAAACAGAAATGTAGTAATTTTTGCAAATTTATTAAAGAAAAACTGAGATATCTCATGGTCATAAGTATTCAGACTTTTTGCTCAGTATTGAGTAGAAGCACCCTTTTGAGCTAGTACAGCCATTCGCCGCCTTGGGAATGATGCAACAAGTTTTTCACACCTGGATTTGCGGATCCTCTGCCATTCTTCCTTGCAAAATCCTCTCCAGTTCTGTCAGGTTGGATGGTGAACGTTGGTGCGCATAAAAAGCGCAAACGCATGCAAAAAAACGCAGCATTATCATGTTTGCATGTATTTTTCCATGCGTTTGCAGTTGCAGACGATACACTGCGGACTCAACCGCAAATGTGAAACTAGCCTAAGAGATGACGTTTGTAGTGGTCATACCCAAGTGTCTGCATGAAAGCAAACTACAGTCAAAACCTTCAACCCTCTTTATTGAAGAACTTGACTGCAGGATAGGACTACATGAGTGTAACAATGAAGACATGTAGATGCTTGGTAAAATAATAAATCTATAGGGACTTTCTATATACAGTGGGTACGGAAAGTATGCAGACCCCTTTAAATTTTTCGCTCTCTGTTTCATTGCAGCCATTTGGTAAATTCAAAAAAGTTCATTTTTTTCACATTAAGAACACACACCTGCCTTTCCAAATCAAGTCCTATCAGTTTAATTAAACACAGCTGGACTCCAATGAAGGAGTAGAACCATCTCAAGGAGGAGCACAAAGAAATGGACAGCATATTTCTGCTTTTTTCAGTCAAGATTGGGTGCAGAGTGTACATTATTAATGTGAAAAAAATGAACTTTTTTTGCTTACGCATGATGGAAAAAAACCGCTGCATTTGCATGCGTTTTTTGCATGCGTTTGCGCTTTTTATGCGCACGCGTTTGATATTTCCAGGAGGGCGTGTCTCAATGGGTGTGCCTAAATCAGTTTCTCAATATGTGCAGGTCGAAGTACGCAAGCGCATCGAACGCATGCGTAATCATGCGTTCCCATAGACAGTAATGCGGTTTTTTAATGCACTCATGCGCATGCCTGCGCATATTTGACAGAAATTTGCCGCCTCAAAAATTGCAACATGGTGCGTTTGCTGCACTCAGCCGCACATCACAAAAAGACGCATGCGTAAGCAAACGCGGGCGAACGCTTTCACCTGCGTCTACAATGTTAAAGATATGAAATCAAGACCAATGCGGATGTATGCATCAGAAACACTGCGGACACAACCGCAAATGTGAAACCAGCCTTAGAGTAAGGCTGGCCATACACTTTAGATAGCTGTTGGCTGCACCATTGTCAGCTGACCGTTGGCGCTCCTGACTCCACTGTTCACATGGACTCTCAGCTTGGCGGAGTGCTCCTCTGTTCCAGCAGAATAGTCCGCTGTCCGCAGCAGAATAGTCTCATCTGATCCTAGGACAAAGGACAATGTCAAAGGACAGTCAGGACACCCCATACACATTAGATGATTGGCTGATATTGATGCGTTTGGCTGACTATTATCTATGAGAGAACCACTGCCACAATCCTCAGCCAGCAGCTTATTCCCTACAGAACAAAAGGATCTGACCAGGAATTGACATGATCTGTCGGAGGACAGTCTGTAAAACCCTATATACATTAGTTGTCAGGAATCTGTGGGTTTGACTGACTTTTATCTAATATGTATGAAGGACCTAAGGGATTGTATTACCTTTTTGTAAATGTCCTTTTGTCATAATGATCTTTTAACATTTGTATATACATTCACACATACTAAATCTGAGGATCTGTTTATACCAAGGAAGGTGACGGGCACAAGGGGGCATTCTTTGCGTCTGGAGGAGAGAAGGTTTTTCCACCAACATAGAAGAGGATTCTTTACTGTTAGGGCAGTGAGAATCTGGAATTGCTTGCCTGAGGAGGTGGTGATGGCGAACTCAGTCGAGGGGTTCAAGAGAGGCCTGGATGTCTTCCTGGAGCAGAACAATATTGTATCATACAATTATTAGGTTCTGTAGAAGGACGTAGATCTGGGGATTTATTATGATGGAATATAGGCTGAACTGGATGGACAAATGTCTTTTTTCGGCCTTACTAACTATGTTACTATGTTACTAAATGGGTTTAAAAATGATCCACTATCCCTAGCTGAAAATCGTACCACAGTTCCCATAATCATGTTGATAGTTCATAATCATAGGTTAGCCTCCTAATCATCTTCCTAGCCTATAATCATAGAGTATCTGCCTTTTAATGCTGTGGTTTTTGTGTTGTTTTTTTTCTTCTTTTAGATCCCGTTTGCACGTTTTGTTGCACGGAACAATGTAACGAACCTGAAAAGGTAACCTGTCAGGATTCACATCAGCCCTCGTATGAAAAGTATAGCAGCCAGTAAATGGAGGTGTTGCTTGTAGAAGCCAATAAGATCTAAACTTGGGCTCTGGATAATGGCTTAGTGGGTAGTATTGTTACTTTGCATTGCTGGGGTCCTGGGTTCAAATCCAACCAACGGCATCATGTTATGTCTTATGTGTGTTATGATGATGTCATCCAACTGCTGCTGTGTCACACAGTAAGCGCCGGGCAGGAAGCAGGACGGCATCGGAATCCCTGCAGCTCCGCTCCACTGCTATTGCCTGCCGATTGCCTTCAGTGTTAGCTGCCCTGCAGGGGCCCACCTCCGGAGCCCCAATGCAGCCGCTCCGGCTTTACATGCAGGCACTGTTAGCCTGCAGCCTCAGCCTGCGGCTAACGCTGCCCGGTATTAAAGTGAAATGAACATTCACCCCTCTCCACGTCCATTGGGGCGTGGGGAAGCGTGAATATTAATTTCTCTTAAGCAGCGGGGACAGGCTCCCGTCTCCAGCTGCTGCTCCGCTGGCACCATGTGAGCCCCTCTGACTCACGGGCCCCATAGCAGCTGGGTGTGCCGCTATTAGCGACCCACCACTGGCTAGGGGCCCCTGGAGCAGCGAGAGCCCTAGGCAGCTGCCGACCCTTTATGCCAGCAGGTGTAAGTGCCTGTGCCCACCGGAGAATCCTCCGGTTCCCCCGGTGGGCCAGTCCGACCCTGAATAGGTGAATTTTATGTGTGGCCCCATGGGGACAGGGGCCGATCTTGAAACATTACTCGTATTTGTGCCTAATGAATTGCTGCTTTTTATCTATAGAATTGTGCAGATAGCAATTTGTCTCTTATCGCATGAAAAATACTTATAAACTGCTTCATAGCGCTGATCTAGGTTTAGGGGTGTACAGTCAGCTACCATGGGGGATTTTGATAGTCCAGGCGATGCTTCCTGGGGAAGAAATGTGTGCAATTTAACTCTCCTCCACATTGATGCCACTTATTTGGAATTCGCTACCTTTTATAAGTTAAAGGGAACCTGTCAGTAGGATCAACCCTTTAAAGCCATCTATATGTTGGTCATAGGAAGCTAAATAACATGATACCTTGATATCTGCAATCCAATGTTTTATCGCAGAGAAAGCCACATTTTCCTTAACCTGTAAATGAGCTGTTAAGATCTATGGCCTGGGCATATATCTGCCTGAGAATCTGCCTCTAGAGATTATTATAAATGAAAGATGGTGTTTACCAGTTATGTAATGACTGACAGTCTGCTCTCCTGATCTACATGTCTCACACTGGTAACGCCTCCTGTCATTTATAATAAGCTCTGGAGGCAGATTCTCAGGCAGATCTATGTCCGGCCCATAGATCGTAACAGCTCATTTACATATTAAGAAAAATGTGGATTTCTCTGCAATAAAACATCGGATCGCAGATATCAAGGTGTCATTGTATTTGGCTTCCTATTACCTGCATGGCCATATAGATGGCTTGGGAGGGTAGATCCTACTGACCGATTCCCTTTTAATGTACGTCCCTTTACAAAAGTCGAAACCAGGGTCTCCTCCAAAAGGAAGAGGCCCCATAAGCATACAGCTGTTTTAGGTTCTTGTCCCTTGTCTTGGCAGATGTAATATAGGTTATAACTAAACCATATATGTATTCAGATACTGCATTGAACGAGTATTCAGACCCCGGAAATTGAACCGCTGTCACCCAAAGGAACTCACAGAATGTGCATTTGATGTGATCACCTCATCGGCGAACAGCTACTTACCAGTTACGGAGACCATGTATACTATATATGAGATTATCCAGGAGTTTCCAGTTTTACAGGTATGTTTATTTTACATTAAAAAGCTGTTCTTTTGGTTTTATATCAACCTATGTATAGGTTTTGGTTTTTGTCAGTTCTGAGTTGACTTTTGTGGGTATTCAGATTAGAAAGATCCTAAAAATACCTGTGGTGCCACTATTAATGTGTGATGGATGATGCTCCGTCTGCACAACGTATCGACACAGTTCAGCAATACTCGGATATGTCTCAGCTGGTTTGATTGCAAAAATAATTAAGACATGAATGATCTTTGCCAAAACTCACAAATTTGTGGTGAAGTCTCATGCTGATAACATTTTTGGCCAACCAGCACTTGTACTATGCCTGTAATTATAACACAGTGGTACAATTCTAAATTGTCGTCAGCCGTTCCTCCTCCCAAGTATGAAAGTACTTTATAAGAAGTGCGTTCTTCCTGCAAACCAACATAGTTTTGTGGTGCAGTGACCACCACTGTGGTCCTCCTTGGGATTATTCAGGTACGGACCACTTCGCACTGGTGTCATTGAGGCCATCCCAGTAGCGGAGATGAACGGCTTTTACTGTTTTGTAGAATTCATTGATATGTAAACGACTATAGAAGACCATTTTGAGGAGGGGGCATGAGCATTATTATTATTTTATTTCATGCTCGCTCATTGGAGAATTTTGACTATCTTTTATTTTATAGGAGAGAAATTACAGTATTTACATAAACCACACATCTTTATTGAAAGCCATTTTACTCCATTGTGGCATGCCAGAAGATAAACTTGTGCAAGTGTACAACATTTTGTACGATGCAATGGTGAGCATTTTTTTTCTGCTTCAACTGTCTTGCCCGACTCTCTATATATAAGCATTTGGCTGTGCCTGGGGTTCATGTGCTTTCATGGGGGAAGAAAGGTGTCTGACAGTGGCTCGTCTCCCCTAAAAATCAGGTGCTGAAATTCCAACAGACTGAACCCTCTCTCCCTGACCTCATCTATTGGGGGGTCTGGAGACACCTATTTACATTAAATGGCTGTCTAGTCACACTGAAACTATTCGGTTCATCCAACTTTTATCTAGTGCAAGAATATGTGACAGTAGAGCATTTTCTATCTTTCTCTCTGCGTTTTCTTCTGTCTCTCTGCGAGTGCGTGCTCATGCGCACTCGCCTTTTCTTTTTCTTTCTTTTTACTTTAATTTATGCTTTAATAAGGTTTGCTTTATTTTCTGCAGATTGACAAACTTACTAAAAGGGAAGTGGAAGCAAAATTTTGTAACCTGTCACTTTCAGTGAACAATGTAAGTACAGTACATCCAGTTAGCATCCCGCTACAGGTGCCTAGTCATGCTATTAGCTAGTCGTTCTCATTACACAGATACTTTGAGATCAGACCATTTCAGCTAGATATGCAGGCTGTCTAATGTTTATGGGAGTACCCGAATTGGGATCATCGTGTCCCCTGGTTAGAAGCTTGTCCCCTGCCTTCTATAGCAGATAAGACCGTATCACACTGAAATTATTATGATGGTTTCTTCTCTTTTTTTTTGCCCATGTGACATTGATGTAAAATTGACCTACACATGTATTCTGAACCCATTTGATCATTCTATTTTACTGGTCTCCCAAATGTACCATAAAGGGAAACTGTCACCCCATTTCCCCGCAAACCTATGTCGATAATTACCGTACATGTTTAGTGAAACCTTGGTTATTTTATTTAGCCCTAATCTTGTAATGAAGACACAACAAATAAAAATGTGAAATGGTGAATGATTAATTCTCTTTCCGTTCTTGTTGCTTGATGATGTATGCAGATTCTCTTTAGTTTCAGTTGAATCGTCTTTATAAGTATATTGAGCAGAAAGGAGAACTTCAGGAGCTCGGATCTATGCTGACTTCACTGACCAAACAAAAATCGGTAGTAGGTGTGCTGGCCAAACAAGGCCTAAAAGACCTGGAGGAAATTAATGGACTTGTCAAGAAGATGAATATTAAGCTCCAGGTTAGAGCTGTGATGCCATGTATCTTTAGCCTTTTTCCATGTTTTGTTTTTGGCTACTTTTACCTCTTGAATTACTGAATTTAATGTCCAAACTTTGTGTTTGCTCCATACATTATTATTATCAAGCTGCCAGACTATAAAGTACTTTTGTCTATCACTTAATTGGGAAACACACAGAACCATGGGTGCTGTGTTCCTCAATGCAGGTTCCAAGAAAGACAGAAAAGAAGATTTTGGGTACTTACCATAAAATCTATCACTTCACTGCGGGACACAACACCCATGGTTTCCTGTGTCCCCCAATGAAGGATCCAAGAAAAAGATGTTTCGGTGAGTATCCAAAATCTTTTTTCCCTTAGCACTTCATTGGGGGACACAGAAACTATGGGTGCTGTGTCCCCCCCCAATGAAGGCGCCAAGAAACAGATTTTATGTTGAGTACCCGAAATCTTCTTATCCTGCCAATGCAGCGAGGGGCTGTCTTAGGGGCTTAGTGCCAGATGATCTTTATTTTCACATAACTGGGTGCTGGATAGAGACGGTGCTAATCAATTTTTAGGAACCAGTCCAGTGACCCAATTCGTGATCTGTGTCTGCTGAACAAGAGCCCAGCACACTACTTCTCTGCATCCCCAGCTCTTCTTTTGATTAGTCGGCTTGTTATAACATCGTTGCAGTGTGATGCTCATGTAATGTCAGACCAGGTTGGCTAATCGAAAGTTGGTATGAGCCATAGTTCCCCAACTCCGGTCCTCACTGTCCCCCAACAGATCATGTTTTCAGGATTTCCTTAGTATTGCACAGGTAATAATTCCATCGCAATACTAAGGAAGTATTTGAAAACCCTTCCTCACACACTGACGTTGGGAAACACTGGTGTAAGCAATTCAATATGCAATAATTAGGAGACCCCCCTAATTCTCAGGAGTATATTACCAAATATGTTCATTGTTGACCTGATTACTACAGCTGGAATGAAGATCCTGGTCACGTTGTAAACCAGTCACTGACTCTGCAAGTATGTCACATGTGTACATCAGTGTAATAATAATTTCCAGCAATGTAGGTTAGAAATGGTGATGAGCGAACGTGCCGGGATAAGGTGTTATCTGAGCATGCTCGGGTGCTAACGAGAGTCCCCGTGGCTGCATGTTTCACGGATGTTCAACACCTCTAACGCACGTATGGATTTCCTGTTTGTTAGGTAATCCCTGCATATGTTACAGCTGTCAAACAGTCGTGAGACATGTGGCCGTGGGGACTCCAACATATTATTTGAGCATGACGAAGACACTCGGGTAGCACACGAGCATGCTCAGATAACACCTTCCCTAAGCGTGTTCATTCATCACTAGTTAGAAGTAGTGAAGGAACACTTCAGGAACAGAAGAATTTCTGCTGTGCCTATGCAGAACCTGAAGGGTGCAGTACAGGACCTTCCCATGCTCCTGAGTATCTGAAGAATGGAGAGCATACATAGACATTTTTTCCCATGTGCTTTGACAATTCATGTTATTATAGGTACTCTGGAAGCAAATCGTTTTCTCGCGCGCAAAAAAAAAAAGAGAAAGAACAGCGTTCTGGATTGTTACTACACTGTCTCTAATTTTTTTTTTTTTTAACTTGTTTTATTGAAGATTATACAACATAACGAGGTTACATTTTAGAACAAAAGAACGATTTTTCTCATTGGTCATTAATGCTGTCTGTCAACATTAAAGGGAATCTGTCACCCCATTTTTGGCCTATAAACTGCGGCCATCGCCATCAGGGGCTTATCTACAGCATTACAGAATACTGTAGAAAATGCTATAGCATTCCGATGTAACCTGAAAGATAAGAAAAAGAGGTTAGATTATACTCACCCAGGGGCGGTTCTGGTCCGATGGGCGTCGCGGTCCGGTTTGGGGCCTCCTATGTTCTTACGATGGCGTCCTCTTCTTGTCTTCCTGCCGCTGCTCCTGCACAGGCGTACTTTGTTTGCCCTGTTGAGGGCAGTGTAAAGTACTGCAGTGCGCAGGCGCCGGGCCTCTCTGACCTTTCCCGGCGCCTGCGCACTGCAGTACTTTGCTCTGCTCTCAACAGGACAGACAAAGTACGCCTGCGCCGGAGCCACGACAGGAAGCAAAGAAGAGGACGTCATCGTATGAAAATTGGAGGCACCGGACCCGGACCGCGACGCACATCGGACCGGATCGCAGCAGGACCGCCCCTGGGTGATTATAATATAACCTGTTAATCTTATCTTTCAGGTTACATCGGGGGCTTATCTACAGCATTACAGAATGCTGTAGATAAGCCCCTGATGCCGGTGGCCGCAGCTTATAGGCCAAAAATGGAGTGACAGATTCCCTTTAACCCTGCCCTTACAACCATAAGACACCAATGCCAGGCACCAAATATCACATACTTTATCATGAAAGGAATACTCCTCATCCATTGACTATACTCTGACAGCTCAGTGTCCTGCCGGTGACAGTGAAGTATTATCGTGGGGAAACACATGCATTAACGTTCTCACATAAACGTTAGTACATCATCTTCTGATACCTTGAAACCAGGGGTGCTCAACCTGTCCACTGCAATACCCTTCTGTGCGTCCCTCAACCGTCTACACAGTATCTGGTCACATGTATGTCCCATGTTATGGATGGTGGCCTGTGTGGTTATTTCTAGGCGCCTCTCCTGATAGACCTTATCTATCAATGGAACCAACACCTATAAGGAATCTATTCAGTATGCAGTTAATGTCTCTGAAGGTAATACTTTGGGTATATTGTGGCCCATGGGGTTGGCACGATCTGACCATGTGGCTCTCTGACCCAAAAAGGTTGGTGCACCTTTACTTTTAAACCTTCTTGTAGTACGCCTTGCTTGTATTCCTTTTTAATGTGACATTAGCAGGTTACACCTCCCATATTTTCACATAAATGAGGTGCCGTTACCTTCATTACATGTAGTTATGGGCAGTGGAGATTCCTATAGCCCAGTGTTTCCCAAACTCCATTCCCCATGGCCACTCACAGATCACGTTTTCAGGATTTCCTTAGTTTTGCACAGGTGAGAACCTCTGCTAATTTCTTATGTCTTGATGATAATTCCAGCAATACTATGAAAATCCTGAAAAACGTCATCTGATGGGGGGCTGTTAGCCATGAGGGCTGGGTGTGCGAAATGCTGCTATAGTCAGACCCTTTTGTGCTTACTTGGGAAAGTAATTCCCATCTCTTACGCTTAAGGTTTCTATTTATTTGCTCGTACACCAACGACTTTTATAAAACTTTATGAAATATAAGAGAGGTGACATTTGCACCATCTGTAAGGAAGTTTTAACCCCTTCACAACATCCGCCGTACATGTACAAATTGGAAGTGGGTGTATGGAGAGCCTGCCTCATATCCGACAGGTGATTGCTGTGTATTACAGCCAGGACCTGTGGCTAATAATCGAGGGTGGAGCAGAGACCCTAATTTTTTAACCTGTTAAATGCCGCTGTTAATCTCTGAGCATGGCAATTACCTCTCCCCAGCATGTGTGTGCGTCATTCTCTCCACCCATCGGCGTACCCCTGACAGCTTATGACTCCAGTGCCTGTCATTGCGGAGTTACTTTGAAACCTTGCCTGTGACCGGGCTTCAAAGGAGACCTTGATTTCTACTATATGCAGCAATGATCGGAGGATTGCATCTTCAAGTCCCCGAAGGGGCTAATAATAATTTAAAAAAAAAAAAAAAAACAATGAAAAAAATAAAAACCTAAAAGTTTAAATCCCCCCTTTTTACCATTCAAAATAATAATAATAATAATAAAAAATCCACGTGTTATTGCCACTTTGAGAAAAGTCAGATCCATCAAAATATAATAACAATTAACCCAATTGGTAAACTCCTTTTTTTTTGTCGTCTCAATTCAACAAAAAAGAGGGAATCTAAAGAGTCACTTCTATCCCAAAATGGTATTAATGAAAACATTACGGGTCCCCAAAAACGGTGACACAACCCAAAAATTTGTTTTTGCAAACTTCTGATTTTTTTTTTTTTTCACCACTAAACTAATAAAACAAAAACTGCACATGTTGGGAATTTACCACAAAATATAAACCATAAAAACAATTCCAGAAAAACAATGTCAGAATTTTTTTTTCTCAATTTCACCGCACTTCGAATTTTTTTCCTCATTTTCCAGTCCACTATGTGGAAAAATGAATGGTGTCATTCAAAAGTTCAGCTCACTAAAAAACCCAGTCCCTCATATGTCGATGTGGAGAGGAACATTAGAGTTCTGGCTTTCGCATGTTGCTACGCTTGATCGCACTTATGAAGACACGCTTTTTATTTTAGGTTGTTGTGAATTTCGGTCTCGTCTATAAGATGCAGCAGCACAATGGGATTGTTTTTCAGTTTGTTGCATTCATCAAGCGCCGACAGAGAACCGTTCCCGAGATCCTGGCCGCCGGAGGCAGATACGACCATCTGGTACGTCTTCAGTATAATGGATGGGGGCGGTGTGTGCAGCGGTGGAGGAGTTAATCTCCTGTCTGGTACGGAGTGTCACCACCTGCTGATTGTCTGCTGAAACGTTTACTGTCCTCATCTCCTCAAGGAAAAGAGGAACTGGTCCATTATTATTTTACAAAGTTGTGTTTAGCCCCGTCTGTCATTAATGAGGACATTTCTAGAATTTCCAAGGCTCTGGACATTTTTTTTTTTTTTTTATTAAAATTTCATGTATGTGTTCTTTTGCAACTTCCTTTGGCCACCTGTATCTCATGACCACGTTTAGGCTGGCCACTTATAGGGGTTATCCAGCCCCATTAAGTTCCATATTAGGAGGTGACATGACCCATATTGGCGTAGAAACTAGGCAGCAAACGAAAGCACAATAGGGTCTTAACTGGTGAGAACCAATTGCAGGCGCTAACTCACCTGGTGGGGTTGCAATATAGGAACATGCACAACAACATAAATCGTCTGCAGCAGGACACGGGTCCGCAGACCGAATATCATATTCAATCAGTAGAGGAAAAAACATGTCTGATTCTGCGATGTTGAAAAATCCAGGATAGCGGCTATTTCTTAAAAAATTGTTTTTGGAACAGGTTTGAGTTAACGTGTTTCAAGGTCACATAGGACCTCTTCAGGACAAAACCTAAAACGTGAAGAAGTCCTGTGTGAACTTGAAGTATGTTGACTCTAAAAACTGCTCAGAATAAACAATTTTCTAAGACATAGCCGACATCCTGGATTTTCCTCCACTGGTTGAATATGACCCATGTTGTTCTTTTGCCAAGTGTCATGCAAAAGTCCAATTAAAGGACAAGTAAGGAATGCACAAGACTTGGAAGCTGCCGACAAAGTCCACGTCAGTCGCACCACTCGGTTTCTGATGCAGAACTACAAAACGCAGGATAACCCCTATAAGTGCATAATCATATGGCTTGTCCCTTTTCAAGAACCTGTCTATTGAGCAGGAACCTCGACACTCCACTGTGTCCATTGGTCATTCGTGAAGTATATGGATAACAATAGTCCACCTTATACATGCCGCTCTTGAGTGATGTCTCTTTATCACCTAGAGAATTTGGATATCCCATTCACCTTCTACACACTGTGGCAGCTAGAGATGTGCTGGGTTAATTGTAAGTTTTGGAGTACAAAAAAATGTAAAAAATTTCTTTTTATCAGATAGACACCCCATCCACCCAGCTCTACAGGGAACTTGCAAGGCAGGATAGCTGAATCAGTAGTGCTGTGTCCCCTTTGTCCTAGCAGTCTTTGGTTCCCCATTGATCATAAATTGATAGAATATAGTAGCGATATGCCATCACTTTGAGATGGGAATAACACTCTAATTTACAGTTTGTTTGTGCAGCGCTTTAAATGGAGTCTATAATCTCTGAAATTCATATAAAAGTAAGCACGAGTCGTTGTAGGGGCGAGGAGAGGGGGACATGTTCTTATACAAACGAGGCACTCGGAGCCCCATGGCCAGGGCGGTCCAGTCCAGAGCACCTTACTTCCCACAATTTTACTAATTAGGGTGTTTGCACCCTTTCAGTGGCTTCCGTTGGGTTTTAGGGCTGAACTCCCCCTGCAAAACAGGATTCGTACGTATGCGCCTAAGGGCGCATAGTCTATATTGGCAGAGCCAACGTGAGCTCTGTCGTGCATAATTTTCAAACGTGTAGGCCTACTGGAGACAGACATCAGACCTAGTAGACTGCATCTGGGTGTCCACCTCCAGTAGGTGTATACACCCCTAAAATGAGGTACGGCAGAGTGCACGTTCGCTCTGTCAGCACCATTATAATCTATGTCTGAATCCTGTTTGATGGCGGTTCGGCCGTAAAGCCCCCGTCTCACATAGCGAGATCGCTAGCGAGATCGCTGCTGAGTCACAAGTTTTGTGACGCAACAGCGACCTCAGTAGCGATCTCGCTATGTGTGACACGTAGCAGCGATCAGGCCCCTGCTGTGAGATCGCTGGTCGTGTCGGAATGGCCTGGACCGTTTTTTGATCGTTGAGGTCCCGCTGGGTAGCACACATCGCTGTGTTTGACACCTTACCAACGACCTCGTTGACAGGACGTCCCATTGAATCATCATGAAATAGCATCGTTCTACAGGTCGCTACAGTTCGCCGCATCGCTGCTACGTCGTTGGGAAGATCGCACTGTGACATCTCACCAGCGACCACATAGCGACGCAGCAACGATCCCTGACAGGTCGTATCGTTGTCGGGATCGCTTAAGCGTCGCTATGTGTGACGGGGCCTTAAGACCCAGGAGAAGCCACATGAACAGTTGTCTGAATGCACTGTGAACGCTCCCTTACGGATTTTATCTTTAGCAGTGTGTTCCCCTGCTGTGTTGGCAGCTTTGTGACAATAACCATTAAGTAACGCTTTGTTCTGTCTTTTAGATTTCACAGTTTAAAGGACCTCAGACTGGATCCTTCGCTCTGCCGTGTGCGGTCGGCGTTAGCATAGCGATAGATAAGATCTCCGCTGCTCTTTCCAGCACTGATGAAAATGTAAGTTAATGTACCACTTCTAGTACCTAATGAGAAAAGGACAGATCGGTGTCATCATTTTGGAATTTTTTAGATAATTCGGAGAAAAACGCTGAGAATTGGCTGAAAATGTGTCAGTTAATGCGGACTGCGCGATGCTTTATTAAAGTCAAGCATAGTAACATAGTAACATAGTAACATAGTTAGTAAGGCCGAAAAAAGACATTTGTCCATCCAGTTCAGCCTATATTCCATCATAATAAATACCCAGATCTACGTCCTTCTACAGAACCTAATAATTGTATGATACAATATTGTTCTGCTCCAGGAAGACATCCAGGCCTCTCTTGAACCCCTCGACTGAGTTCGCCATCACCACCTCCTCAGGCAAGCAATTCCAGATTCTCACTGCCCTAACAGTAAAGAATCCTCTTCTATGTTGGTGGAAAAACCTTCTCTCCTCCAGACGCAAAGAATGCCCCCTTGTGCCCGTCACCTTCCTTGGTATAAACAGATCCTCAGCGAGGACGAGAAAAGCATTACCTGTTTTTCAGTGGAGAATATCCCTGAGATACAAAAGCTCCCTACAGCTGCTCTTCTGTCAGCATGATGCCCCATTCACACTGTTGTATTACCGCTGCATTGTAGACGAAAATAATTTAGCCCCCAAAATAGGAATCTTTCAGGGAAATGCAAGCAACACAGCGAGGTTGTTCTGGGGAAATGTTTTCCTGCACAAAATCCTGATGACAAAAAAAAACCCAATGTGTGTGCATGAGATTTCTGAAATCTCATAGGCTTTGCTGGTACTGTAAAACTCGGCTGAAATTCGCACAAAGAAAACCTCCTCAAAAACACCTAGTATGAACTTAGCCTTAATGGCTGGGGTGTCCCCAGCATGGTGCATCGTAGTCTTAAGGTCCCATAGACATTACATAACTGATGGTCTCCGGCTAGCTCTCCAGTCTCCTACATACGCATAAACGCTTGGCTCCAGTGTCTTTTATGACCGAGGCAAAAGAAAAGGATCTTACTTGTTCTCCCCGTTAGTTTTTGGGACATATGAAAATCATAGCTGGGTTATCCAACCAGGGACACTCTATACAGGACCACCCTACTAAATGCTCGGGAAACAAAATATATAATCCTGGTGAGATCCTGTCATCAAATATACAGCATCTAAAGTTCTGCTATAGCGATTCACGGGTTTTAATAGCTTTCTATAGCAGCGAGCCGCTGATGCCACCTGTCGTGGCTTGTAATGCTTCTGTACGCTTCGCTGTACTTTCATTATGTGCCCCCACGTACATTGCAGATGATAAATGTATATACTTGGAAATATTACAAGCCTCCTGCAGATATTGCAGATATTGATTTGTGCTTGTTAATTCCAGGTGAGCAGCTGTGACCTGCTTGTGGTGAGCGCCGGCCAGATGTCTGTGAACAGGGCTATCGGCATTATTCAGAAGCTGTGGACTGCTGGCATTACAGCCGAGATAATGTATGACTGGTCTGAGGCAAGTAGTAGCCAAAACACGATTAGTGATGAGTGCAAGTGCTCGCTATTCGAGTTAGCATCAAGTGCTCGGGTACGCACCGAGTATCGCAGGTGCTCGAGCGACCTGCTAGAGTCCCCGTCTTCACGCTTCTGGGGCAAGGACTCAAGCATGTTGTTCGAGGACCCGTGATACTCAGTGTGTACCCGAGCACCCAATACAAACTCATGTAGCAAGTGCTTTTGCTCATCACTAAGAATATGCAGGAAGTAAAGAAAAAAAAACTTTGAAAAACTTTTATATAAAATAACTTTTTTTTTTTTTAATATATATACAGATTAGATCAACTTTATTAAATGTAAAGTGGGAACAAATGAGAAAGGTTCTAGACCCCAGGGTTAAAGTGCATTTTACCAAATTTTTTAGGAAAAAGGGAACAACCGTTATTTTATAGTGTGGATTTTGCTCACTTAAAATCTGTGGCATTTTATTGTATTTTGGGGTTTGTATAGGGCAGTGGAAATTGGCTTTTGTTGCATTTTTTTTTTTTAATTATACAGTACGTCAACACACAACTTTCAGAAAAAAGTATCCCTGGCTTCACTTATGCGGCCCAGATGTGATTCATGCTGCCTGTTGTTCGGGCAGCATGAATCAGATGACTGTTTCCCTTTAACCATATTCTTGATTTTATCCTCATCCTTTGGGAAGTTCCTGAATAAATCTTTGTAACGGAGTTGATGTAAACGTAAATGTTGGAACGTTTCTATTCTTGGCCAAGTTTTACTTATTCAGCCCAAGCAGAATATTATGCTCCACTCCATCGGCCTCAAGGACACCGTTCTCTTCCTATCTCTCTGACCGATCCTTCACTGTATGTTTTGCTGGTTCCTCCTCCTCTCACCTTCCCCTTACTGTTGGGGTTCCTCAAGGATCAGTCCTAGGCCCCCTCCTCTTCTCGTTGTATACTGCCCCTATTGGACAAACAATCAGTAGATTTGGTTTCCAGTACCATCTCTATGCTGATGACACCCAATTATACACTTCTGCTCCTGATATCTCGCCTGCCTTATTAGAAAACACCAGTGAATGTCTTACCGCTGTCTCTAACATCATGTCCTCCCTCTATCTGAAACTAAACCTGTCAAAAACTGAACTCCTCGTGTTCTCTCCTTCTACTAACCTACCTTTGCCTGACATTGCCATCTCCGTGTGCGGTTCCACCATTTCTCCAAAGCAACATGCCCGCTGCCTTGGGGTCATACTTGATTCCGAGCTTTCATTCACCCCCCACATCCGATCAGTGGCTCGCTCTTCTTATCTGCATCTCAAAAACATTTCTAGAATTCGCCCTTTTCTTACTTTCGACTCTGCAAAAACTCTTACTGTTTCACTTATTCATTCTCGTCTGGACTATTGTAACTCTCTACTAATCGGCCTCCCTCTTACCAAACTCTCCCCGCTCCAATCTGTCCTGAATGCTGCTGCCAGGATCATATTCCTCACCAACCGTTACACCGATGCCTCTACCTTGTGCCAGTCATTACACTGGCTACCCATCCACTCAAGAATCCAGTACAAAACTATTACCCTCATCCACAAAGCACTCCATGGCTCAGCACCACCCTATATCTCCTCTCTGGTCTCGGTCTACCACCCTACCCGTGCCCTCCGCTCCGCTAATGACCTCAGGTTAGCATCCTCAATAATCAGAACCTCCCACTCCCGTCTCCAAGACTTTACACGTGCTGCGCCGATTCTTTGGAATGCACTACCTAGGTTAATGCGATTAATCCCCAATCCCCACAGTTTTAAGCGTGCCCTAAAAACTCATTTGTTCAGACTGGCCTACCGCCTCAATGCATTAATGTAAGGATCCCTGTGTGGCCTATTCTAAAAAAACAAACAAAAAAAAAAAAAAAAACAGGTTCCTCGCATTATGTTCTCGTCCCTTTATGCAGTTAATAGCCCTCTGTGTCTGTACTGTTACATACTTAGGCAGTTAACTGGTTCCTGCAGCTTTACATGAACACCCGAGCCTTACACTATGGCTGGTCCGAATAACTATAGCATTTGTTACCATCCACCTCTCGTGTCTCCCCTTTTCCTCATAGTTTGTAAGCTTGCGAGCAGGGCCCTCATTCCTCCTGGTATCTGTTTTGAACTGTATTCCTGTTATGCTGTAATGTCTAGTGTCTGTGCAAGTGCAAGTCCCCTCTATAATTTGTAAAGCGCTGCGGAATATGTTGGCGCTATATAAATAAAAAAATTATTATTATTATTATTATTAGCAGAAACTGGCCAAAAAATCCTGCCGGCACCATATACAGTACCAGCGATGTATCCAGCCTTTTTTTGTAGAAAATGATGCAAATTTATATGAATCTTTCGCAAGTGTGAAGAAAGGAGCGCACTACCTGGACGTCCGGTGCAGGTGAACTTTATTCCAAACACATAAAAGACATCTTCACGACCGGGGGTGCTGTGATAAGAGACACTGACCCATTGAAGCGCCGGTCGGGCGCGAAACGGCCGTCGTCAAGCTTTGCCGCATTCTTATCACAGCACCCCCGGTCGTGAAGATGTCTTTTATGTGTTTGGAATAAAGTTCACCTGCACCGGACGTCCAGGTAGTGCGCTCCTTTCTTCACACTTGCGATACATTTGAGGCTGTTTTCCTGCGGAGCTTCGCACCCAGGACTGAGCTTAGCCTTCAGGACACAGGTGAGTGGTTCCCACAGTATCATTGGCGGTGGTGCCGCCCGGCTGTTTTCTCTTTGTTGTTATATGAATCTTTGTTTCACTTAGCTACACAAGCAACATCTTGACGTTGATAGGATTTTTATTCTAAGGCTGGGTTCACATTGCGTTCATGGTGTCCGTTAGACGGACTACGTTACACCGCGGTGTAACGTAGTCCGGTAACGCCGCCATTGAATGCAATGTCGGACGCATCGCTAGCGCACGCCCACAATGGGCGTGCGCTAGCGATGTGCTGTCATTTGAGTGACGGACCCCGCGACGCGGGCTGCAGCGTTTCCGGGTCCGTCACTGCTAGCGCAGATAGAGCTAGCAGATGCTCTATCTGTGCCAGCGTGCTGCCATAACGACACTTGCGTTAACAGCAGCAACCCGTTAACGTGTTTAACGGGCTGCTATTAACGCAGTGTGAACCCAGCCTAATGGCCTCATGACAATTCCTAACTTTTTTGCACATTTTTAGTCGCAGGATGAGCTGCAGGAACATTGCAGACTGTCCGGCATCCCTTTCGCTGCTATTGTCTCTGATAAAGAAGGAAGTCACGTAAAGGTAAATAAGGCTAGATGTAATCTGTATGTGTATTTTTAATTGTTTGCTCAAGCCCTGTTCCTGTGTAAAAAAAAAAAAAATAGAAATATTAGATGCGTTGAAATGAAATTACAAATGCAGTGTAGAGCAAACACTTAAAAACTAAAGATTACTTTTTTTTGTTCTTTTCTTGCTGATCCATCTCAAAATGTCACTTGGGAGCATTTCATAGAAACATTACCAATAAGTTTGGTAATATATAAATAAAGATATATATATAAACATATTTTTTTATTCTAATTATTATGCTTAAAGAAAAAAATATTGTTAAAAATGCTGTCATACTTAACTGCTGATTTTGCAGTGTTCATTGTGCCTAACCATGCTTTTTATTTATTATTTTCTGTCACTAATCACAGTTACTGATGATTATTAGACGACTCCTGTCACAATTGTAATGAAGATACTAAACACAGTTACTGATGGTTTTTAAACGACTCCTGTCACACAGTTATAATGAAGATGACATTTGTAGACAGTATGCTTTTTGTGCAAATACAAAATTGAGAGGAAGAAAATCACACCAGCAGGCATACACAGTCTTCCTCTTTGGCCATAAAATGCTGTAATGATTCATTATGGGATTGATAGACGAGCGTAAGGGAAGAAAGCAGGGTGAAATCTAAATTCAAGATGGTGATTAATTGAGAAAATACGTAATTTGGGGTTAAATTCTTGTCCTGATAATAAAAATAAAGCTGACACCATGGAAAGTGTGAGTTGCTCTTTCCATAATGCTTCCTCACCACCAGCTGCTCTCACACTGGCTCCACTAAATGCATGTTGCTATTAACACGTCTCGTTTCTTTGGCTACTAACAGCTGAAGGCGTTTGAGAAGGAGCGTCAGACCGAGAAGAGAATCCTGGAGTCAGAACTTGTGGATCATCTGTTACAAAAGCTCCGTCTCCGAGGGCAAGAAGAACGAAACAACAGGTGCGCATGTGTGAATGACGTGCCACCTGGATCACACAGGACCAGTTGCGTCACTGTTTGCCAATCACACAGTATATAAGGGGTGTTGGCTGCCCCTAAGGGCAACATGTCAACTTATACTAAGGATAAGTTCTCACAGGGCGTTTTGCTGCGTTATTACTGCTGAAAATTCAAGGACATTAGCATGGACAAAGAGAAAAAAAACACGCACCTAAACCTGTGTTTTTGGCACAGCTTCTTTCCTGCCAAGAAGATCAGGTTTTGATGCAGAAAAAAAAAAGCAGCAAAAACGCCCTGTGTGAACTTACCCTAATTGGTGAAATGTGTATTCAATGTATCCCTTGTGTCTTCGGCGTGCTTGAATAATAATAATCTTTATTTATATAGCGCCAACATATTCCGCAGCGCTTTACAGTTTAACAGTTTCAACCACAACAGTCATAGGTAACAATGTTTACAATACAATAAAGCAAAATAAGACGACCCTGCTTGTGAGCGCTTACAATTTAAAATGAGGTGGGGGAGATACAAAGTATAGGTGTGTATTTACAATGATGTATTTACAATGATGGTCCAGCCATCTTCAGGGGGTGGGGGATAGGTGGAGATAGTGAATGGGCTACACACACAAACATGAGATGACTTTGATTAGTTAACATGGTAGGCCGCTCTGAATGTGTTTTGAGCGGACGCCTAAAACTTATCAAATTGTGGATGGTCCTAATATCTTGGGGTAGAGCATTCCAGAGGATTGGCGCAGCACGGGAGAAGTCTTGGAGTCGGGAGTGGGAGGTACGGATTAGTGCAGAGGTTAGTCGAAAGTAATTTGCAGAGCGCAGCGGTCGGCTAGGCCGATAGACAGAAATGAGGGAGGAGATTAAGGGGGTGCCGCACTGTGGAGAGCTTTGTGGGTGAGAACAAGTACTTTGAATTGATAAATAAGAAGAGACTGAAAGCGCACTCACCGGTATTTGAACAATCAGAGCGGTTTATTCACATGAGATCATGCGGTGCAGGGAGGGTATGTGAATACAAAGAGGATGACAGCTGTTTCGTGCTAGGTGAGCAGATCCATTGGATCTGTTGAAGTGCTCACCTAGCACGAAACAGCTGTCATCCTCTTTGTATTCACATACCCTCCCTGCACCGCATGATCTCATGTGAATAAACCGCTCTGATTGTTCAAATACCGGTGAGTGCGCTTTCAGTCTCTTCTTATTTATCATATTGGATCTGTTTTTCTTAAGCAGCACCAAGGTATAATCTTTTCAGCGGTTTTTTTGTTTAGTTTGTTTTCTGACAAAAGGCTTAAACAGTGCATTTTTTTGCCCCTGGAGCAGTAAGGGTCTAGCGTATAGCGGCTGTGCGATTGCATTTTTTTCTCTTTACTCTGGACTAAGTACTTTGAATTGTATCCTGTAATGAATGGGTAGCCAGTGTAACGACTGGCGAAGAGCGGACGCGTCCGAGTAATGATTAGCCAGATGGACGACCCTGGCTGCTGCATTAAGGATGGACTGGAGAGGGGAAAGTCGAGTAAGGGGGAGGACAATTAATAGAGCGCTGCAGTAGTCCAGGCGGGAGTGGATCAGGGCGACAATGAGGGTTTTTGTTGTCTCCATGGTGAGAAAAGGGCGGATTCTAGAGATGTTCTTTAGGTGTAAGCGGCACATATGGTCGAGCCCCTGCAGCTGCATGTCTCTTGGATGTTCGACAGCCAGAACACATGTAGAGATTACTTAACAGTCTAACAGCCGTGAGACATTCAGCCGTGGGGACTCAAACATATTATTCGAGCATGCCACAGCGACTCGATTAGCACCCGAGCATCCCCAGATAACACTTTTACTCTGTTGCCTCATTGGGGGACACAGGACCATGGGTGTTATGCTGCTGTCCACTAGGAGGCGACACTATGCATAATCTGAAAAAGATTAACTGTGGCTCCTCCTCTGCAGTATACACCCCTGGACGGCGTCAGCCTTCTCCAGTTTTTGCTTAGTGTCGCATAGGAGGCACACCTAAAGATTTTTTTTTTACTCCGTTTTTTCTGACGGGATTACAGATGAAGAAGAGGGTTTCCTGTGAGACTCCCGGCATGGCTCCTTCCTCGGCCCCCTATTACGGGGTGCCCAGTTGAAGTAGAGATGGCTATATCCCCATGTTGCTCCTTCCCCAGTCCCTCGGGTGCTGGTTCGAAGTCGAGACCCCCCCTCCTTCCCCAATTCCTTTTGGTTTCTGGGTTGAGGTCGAGGTGAGGATAAAGGCCCCTGAAGGTGTGACAACAGCACCCTCCCTAATCCCCCTCTGGGGGCATTAGGTTGAGACGCCTCAGGTAGGGCCTGTACAGGCAGCACTCTGCAGCTCCCAGCAATGGGCCAGCACACTGCGCCTGCATCCAGGGACCCCAGCCCAGCTGCGGGCTCCTGTTGGGGCCGGGGGGAGTGCAGGCAGGCATGGCACAGACAGACACAGGGCTCCCTGTACCCCTGTCTCTGCGGCAGCACTAGCTCTATATTGCCTCAGAGAGACCCCAACCAGGCTCCCCCTTCCGCTTATAGCCCCACCGCCATTCTGCCTTTAAATCCGGGGGGGTCCGGTTCTGATCCGACCCCCTCCCGGACTTTCGCGCCGGCCTGGAGCCCTTCTGGGCCTCAGGCATCTAATTTAGGCCCCGGCTTCGGCCTAGCTGAAGCCACCGCCTCCTCTCTGCCCCCCGGCCCGCCCCCCGTATGACAAATATGACACTCTATAGTGTCATAAAGGGGGTGGATCGAGACAGAAAGGGCGCGTTTTTACACAGCCTTGCCGCCTTTTTCTAGCTCTCCGCCCCCTTCTCCCCTTCTCAGCAGCCTTTTTCTGCTGCAGATTAACCCTGCATCTCACGGTCTGTAGACCAGGACCAGGCAGCCAGTCTCTGGGGGGCACAGGACTGCGGATCTTCGGCGCTGGACCTAGGGGCACACTGGTGGGGTAAGATCACAGCTGGGTTCTTTACTCAGCTGTGAATTCATATTACCTATAAGGCTCCCCTATAGGTTTCTCTACCCCTGTAAGGTCCTCTGCCAGCAGCCCTCCTGCACTCTGTGCACTATGCCAGGCTCAAGGTCCAAGAGAACCAGGCAGAACTGCTATTATGCACAGCCTGCGGGACCGCTCTCCCCAGTGGCAGCACGTACCCGCATTGCCAGAACTGCATACAAACTAATGTGTCAGAGCCCCAAGAAGTCCCTGCCAATGCCTCGGTGTCTAATGTCACGCCGGAATGGGTCACTCAGAGGTTGCAATCTATGATGCAGTCTATAGATAACAAACCTCCACATTGCTTCAGGCTCTGCAGCGTCATGCCTCGGCTTTGACCGTTACCAAGCAAAGGGAGAGCTTGACTCAGGAACAGAACGACCTGGCATATCCACGTCTAGGTCAGGATGCAAGCGGACCCATAGGTCAAGTCCATCTGCGTTATCCTATAGTACGGTCATCCCCTTCTAGGGAGAGACACCGTAGTTCCAGGTCATCTAGACCGTCCCCTTCCAGGGGCAGACAATGCAGATCTCCGCAATCCCCGACCAGTGAAGGCTTCCTCCCCAGCCCACCAGCAGGGGATGCCTCAGCGATACACAGGATTCGAAAGGCATCTGTGACTCCGACTCAGACAAGGAAACGGAGGGGTCTCTGATCTTAATCCCCCCTAACAATACAGCGCTAGTCAAGGACATAACCTCTTCCATCCATCGGGTGCTGGACATTTCTAATCTGCCACCAGAGGCCCCAAGATCTCCTTTGAAGGACCTCTGAGGCTGCCTAAGGTTTTCTCTAACCACCCAGAGTTTAAAGCGATCCTTAAAAAGCAGCTCTCACAGCCTGACCAAAAATTCGCTAATCGCAAATATCTGGAGGCAAAGTACCTTTTCCCACACCAAGGAATGGACAGATCCACCCGAAGCGGACCCCCCAGTCTCTAGACTAGCAGCACAGACCCTCTCTTCACTGCCAGATGGCTCAACCCTCAGGGACGCAGCAGACTGGCAGGTAGAACGCATGGCTCGTTCAATTTTTCGAGACGGCAGGGGCCTCCCTGGCTCCCGCGTTCGCTTCAGTTTGGGCTGCCAAGGCCAAAGGCCATCCTGGCTTGGGCCAAAAATGTACAAGCTGGCCTCCAAGCATCTGCCCCTGAGCTGTCGGACCAAGCGGTTAAAATAGCAGTTGTAGCAGATTACATGCTTCATGCAGCTCTGGATTCAGCAAGGGGCGTAACGAGGATAGCATCAAACGCCATCACGACTCGGCGTATCCTCTGGCTGCGGAATGGAAAGCGGATGCAGCCTCAAAGAAGTCCCTCACACACCTCCCATATCTCAGTGGGTGACCTTTTTCGGTGAAAGGTTGGACACAATGATATCCAACGCCACCGGGGGTAGGAGTATTTCTCTCCCTCAACTGAAACCTATACGCACTGTCAAAAAGTGTAACATCCGATTCCGATTCTTTTGGAATTCCTTGGGCTGGGTCCGTCTTGCGTCCAGCATGCAACCGTTCCCCACACAGGGACAACTCACGGTCGACGCAAAGGTCGGACAAGACCTGGCAGTTAAAAGCAGGCCAGTCAAAGCCCAAAGGAGGAAAACCTTAGACTTTTTTCCTCCTCATGACTCAGGGACCCCGGAAGACATCCCACCCGTAGGCGACTTTGCTCCTTTCAGCAAGTCTGGATGCCTACTACTGAAGACATGTGGATTAGGGAACTAGTGTCTTCCGGATACAAGATAGTGTTCAACTTCCAACCACGAACCGATTCTTCGTCTCGGTCCCTCCCCCCCCCCGAAACCGTCAGCCAACACTCGTGCCTTCCACCAAGCGGTTTCCTCGCTTCTTCAAGCAGGAGTCATAGTACCAGTCCCCACGGCCGTGCGCTTCCGAGGGTTCTACTCCAATCTATTCGTAGTACCCAAGAAAGGAGGCAGTGTGCGGCCCATACTGGACCTAAAACATCTCAACAAATATGTCCGGGTCCGTCACTTCCGCACGGAGTCTTTTCGGTCCATCATTGCACCCATGGAGAAGGGAGAATATCTCGCCTCCATGGACATACAAGACACATACCGGCATATACCGATTGCACCGGCCCATCAGAGGTTTCTCAGGTTTGCAATCGACCAGGACCACTACCAGTTCGTGGCTTTACCGTTCGGAATCGCCACGTTTACCAGAGTGTTTACCAAGGTGATGGCAGCCACCATGGACGTCCTACACTCCAGAGGCATAGTACTCGTTCCATACCCGGACGATCTACTCATCAAGGCTCCTGCCTTCAATGACTGCGAGCTCAGCGTCTCAATCACAAACGACACTCTGACTCGCGTGGGCTGGTTAGTCAACCTACAAAGGTCATCACCAACCCTGAATCAGTCTCTGACCTTCCTGGGAATGCTAGACAACACCTCCAGGGGTCTAGTGCCCTTTCCCAGGGACAAGGCACTGGCTCTTCGCCTAGAAGTTTGCATCCTCCTCCGCAAACCCCTCCGATCTCTCCGGTTTGCTATGAGAGTCCCTGGCAGGATGGGGGCAGCAATAAAGCGGTTCCATTTGGCCCAGTTTCACCTCAGGCCTCTCCAACTAGCCATTCTCAAGTCCTGGGACAGAAATCCTGTTTCCTCTCGACAGGGAATTCCAGCTAATGTCGTCAACCAGGAGGTCCCTGCACTGGCTGCTCAAGCCAACCTTGCTAGCAAAGGAGAAATCCTTTCTCACAGGTCAATGGAAGGTTCTGACCACCGATGCAAGCCTGACGGGTTGGGGTGCAGTGCACCTATAACACAGGGCAAGTGGTCCCCAGTGGAAGCGACCAAGCCCATCAACAAAATTCGTGCCATCCTCCTGGCATTGAGGGCCTTCCATCACTTACTGGCAGCCTCTCACATCAGAATACAATCGCACAATGCCACAACTGTGGCATAGGTGAATCACCAAGGGGGGACCCGCAGTACCCAGGCGATGCGAGAAGTGTCGCACATCCTCCACTAGGTGGAGGACACAGGCTCGGTTCTCTCGGCGGTTCACATTCCGGATGTGGACAACTGGGAAGCAGTCTTCCTCAGACGACAAGGAAGAGATTCGGGACAGTGGTCTCCCTCCCAATTTTTTCTTATAGGCATGCCTATGTTATTCATGTTACATTCCTCCTACTGCTTTTGCACAAAACTGGAGAAGGCTGACGCCGTCCAGGGGTGTATACTGCAGAGGAGGAGCCACAGTTAATCTTTTTCAGATTATGCATAGTGTCGCCTCCTAGTGGACAGCAGCATAACACCCATGGTCCTGTGTCCCCCAATTAGAGGCTAAGAGAAAGATTTTACGGTGAGTACACAAAAATCTCCTTATCCCAGCACGTTTGCTCATCTTTACTCTTCGCGTTTTGATGGGGCCAAAGACTAGCTTTAACCCATGTTGCATAGGCCCTGTGTTTAAGAGGCTGCATAGTATGTGCAATATAGTATGTCCACACAGAGCTGTACCTGTCATCACCTAGGTGGTTGTTAGACCTTTCTCCAAGACACAGACTTGTATCCCTGCTACTCCACTGATTACAGATCTTCATAGACCAGAATTATATTCCCTTAAATTGTTGAGAGGTCTAATTGTAAAATGTATTTTAGAAGACATCCGATATTAAATAGGAAATCTGCTACATTCCAGAATAAATGTCATTGGCATAACTGGGTGACCAAAATAATTTTATTTCTATATGTTCCATATATCTATGACACGGCTTATTTGTATCTCCCTTATGTACATTTGATGTGACATTGAAGGAATCTATTACCAGGTTTTTGCCAAATGATGGGAGGGCAAGTTTAATGTAGGGGCAGAGACCCTAATTCCAGTGATGTAGAACTTACTGAGCTGCGTGTTTTTTTTTTTTTTTTAAATAAAATCCGTTTTATCTGTTGTCGATCTATTAGTTCTCTGAATGTTGAACTCTGTATAGCCCTGCCCACACCACTGACAGTTTTCTGCCCATGCGCAACGTACATAGAATGCTGCCAATCAGTGGTGGGGGCGGAGGTATGCAGAGTTCATAAATGTGGAGGAAGGACTACATGACATCAGGTTTACTAGTCCTCTAGTGATAATCTGCTGATTAAAATTGATTTTTACCACTACAAGACTACTAAACTTGCTTCCGTGTAGACCCCGTATTCATCGGCTCTGTATAAACCACCCTCCACCTCTTATTGGCAGCTTTCTGCCTATGCACAGTGTACACAGAATGCTGCCAGTCAATGTTGTGGGTGGGGTTATACACAGCTCAGCCTTCAGAGAACAGCTAGATCGGCAGCAGATGAAACTTTTTATCAAAACTGCAGCAAGCAGCCCAGTAAGTGATACATCACTGAAATCGGGATCTCTGCCCCTACATCATGCTGATCTCCGATGAGGTAGCATAAACCTGCTGACAGATTCCCTTTAATGGTGGTCCATTGTGGACATTCATTCCATAACTTAGAAATATAAAAATATGGGAAAATATTGTTGTTGCACTTGTTTTAGGCATCTAATGCTGCAACTAGAACAGCAGAAAACAGTTTTGACTCTGTGGAATACCTGTGCAGTCTTACATAGTATTGCAGTATATAATTCGGCCATCCTGCTGCTGTGGTGTTACAGTCGTGGTAATGTGGAACTATTTTTCTTTCCGTCTAGAGAAATGCTGGATACTCTGTCTGGGCAGAATCCAAAGGGCTCATTCTCGAGCACACAGAGTAAGTACTGATCTGCGGTACTGTAGTCAGGCGATGCAGTGGGATGACGGCTGGCTTGTACGGCTGCCATTACATTAGTCTTCGATGAATGCCTTCCACTGTTCTAATCACTTATTGTCTGTTTTGGACAATGCGGCTCTTTCTTCCTGATGATTCATTTCAGGCCGTTTGTTCATTGTTTTCTCAGTTTAAAAGATGGGTGAAGTGTAAAGGTACCGTCACACTTAGCGACGCTGCAGCGATACCGACAACGATCCGGATCGCTGCAGCGTCGCTGTTTGGTCGCTGGAGAGCTGTCACACAGACAGCTCTCCAGCGACCAACGATCCCGAGGTCCCCGGTAACCAGGGTAAACATCGGGTAACTAAGCGCAGGGCCGCGCTTAGTAACCCGATGTTTACCCTGGTTACCAGCGTAAAAAAACAAACACTACATACTTACATTCAGCTGTCTGTCCCTTGCCGTCTGGTTCCTGCACTGACTGCTGGCCGTAAAGTGAAAGCACAGCACAGCGGTGAGTCACACAGCGGTGACTCACCGCTGTGGCTGTGCTCTGCTTTCACTTTATGGCCAGCAGTCAGTGCAGGAACCAGACGGCAAGGGACAGACAGCTGAATGTAAGTATGTACTGTTTGTTTTTTTTACGCTGGTAACCAGGGTAAACATCGGGTTACTAAGCGCGGCCCTGCGCTTAGTTACCCGATGTTTACCCTGGTTACCAGTGAAGACATCGCTGAATCGGTGTCACACACGCCGATTCAGCGATGTCTACGGGGAGTCCAGCGACCAAATAAAGTTCTGGACTTTCTTCCCCGACCAGCGATCTCCCAGCAGGGGCCTGATCGCTGCTGCCTGTCACACTGGACGATATCGCTAGCGAGGACGCTGCAACGTCACGGATCGCTAGCGATATCGTCTAGTGTGACAGTACCTTAAGCCTTTTGTTACTAGAGGTATAGCACACTGTCACAATTCAAACTGCACTCACTATCAAATAGATCTTGGACCTGATGGGGATAAACTACTTACTTTGAAATTCTATCTCAGAATGGCTTTACAAGTCCCATGTCTAAAAATAAAAATACAGTATTTCGTATTGTACGCAGTTTTTATTTTAAATTGTGGTGACAGATGCTTTTCAAGGGGAGTTGCACGAAATGACTATTCAAACCAAGCACCACATGTTTTGAGGACATAGCCTCAGAGGGGTATTCTGGTTTTAGCGTTCTGACCTCTGACAGCGCTGGGTTAAAATGATCAAATCAGACGTCGCTCCCCATCCCCCAGTTTAAGCTCTGCCTCTCCGCCATTGCTCTGTTTACTGGCCTCACTAGTTATGTCACAACTATAATACAAGTAACCACTGCAGCCAATCGCCGAGATCAGTGGCTCATGTCACCTACATCAACATAGCTGCTGATCTCAATGATTGGCTGCCGTGGTGACGTGTGCTGTATTCGTGACATCACCGCTGAAGCTATTAAAGGAACAGGTCCGAGAGGGTGAGTGACATTGGATTTTAGTATTTTTACCAAGTATTGGCAATTAGCATACCACTGGAAAACCTCAGTGATGAATACTTGACTTTTTAGTGTACAGAATTGTTGCTTCATTTGCCTGACACTGTTCTGTATACAGATGTGCCAAAAGGTGATCAGTGCCCCCCATCTGATGGGGCCGCCCCCGAGCAGATGGGTACTCCCTCCTGCTTGTTTTGTATCGCTCTCTGCCACCCCTTGATTGATAGCTCTGCCTTCCACACTCACAACACTCACCGTTTGACAGTCGCGCAGGTTTTGCATACTTGGAATTGCGTACCGCTCCCATTGTCTTCCACTTCTCTGTGGTCTCAATTGAGAGAAGCAGAATAGAAAGTAGTTGGGCTCCTGCATGTAAGGGTATGTGCACATGTTCAGTATTTGCAGTAGAAAAATCTGCTGCAACTGTTGATGTGGCAGGAAAAACCACCGCATAACATATGCTCATTTTTGCTGCATTTTTTTTAAGCGTTTCTCCCCCCAGTTTTTGCATAAAGGCTGAAAGAATTGACATGCTTCATATGAAAATTGCTTTACATCTGCAAGGAAAAAATAAGCAACGTGCGCATGGGATTTCAGGAATGTTTCCCTTTGCTGGTACTGTAAACTGCTGCTTTTGTTTGCGGCAAAACACAACTGGTACACGCACCCTTATAGCTCTGGTCCAAATGATATAAATGTCCCGGACAAGCCCTTTTATTGATGGCTGGTGGGAGGTTAGTTGTATATAGATGAATAAAATGAAAGAACTGTTCTGCTCAGCTTTATGCCAGTGTTTCTTCTGTAACATTTCTGGCATATATTTGCCAGCCTGAGTGTACGCTGTGTATATGGTCACTTGTTTGTTCCCTTTTATGACAGGTCAGTTTGAGCCGCACAGCAGTGTTGTGATCCCCAGCGTCAGTATCATTGCCCCAGAAAGGCTTTCTGCCAGTGTAAAAAGACGTTATGAAACTCAGGTAAGCGAAGGCTGTTCCAGGGACTAGATCTTTTCCTGAATTAAATTTTCCTAATTTTGCTGATAATTAGCAAGCAGTTTGTAAGCAAAGTTGTATGCATCGGTCATAGGGCTTCATGGAAATTTGTGGTCATGAGAACCATTAAGCTGGGGATTGCAAGTCACAACTAGTGGATGTGCAGGAATCCAGGTTAGGATTTCTGACACCTGCAGGCCACGTGTGTGACAACTTGTGGAACACAACACAACCACAATATCATTGGTTGTAATGGTACATTAGGGCAACATGGATATATTATGCATCCAGACCGCTGCAGCCAGTGATTGACCAGTGCATCATCATGAAACATTCAATGAAAAACTGCTGCAGTCCCCTGACCACTGCAGCCAATCGCAGGTCCCAGTGACTGACTGACTGATATCAACACTTCCTGACTCCATACAGATCATGGAGCGCTCTGCGCTGGATCCTGGTGCCAAATATGATAGTTTACCTACCGGTCTGGATATATAAAAGATCCCTTTGTATTTTGCCTCTTTAAGGCCTCCATGTACACATAACGTCCGCAGTACCAGTGCATAATGTGTATTGAGCCTTCCTGTGTCAGAGGAGGGAAGGATCTATAATGTCAGATTTTTGATTGAAGATCCTTTAATTTATTTGGGTATAGGGCTTCCTCATAGACAAAACAGGAGTGCTCCTGATTATGTAGGACTGAGGAGATATTGCAGGCAGCTGTACAAAGGTTTGAAATATGAATACTTATAATGCTGCGTTCAGTAGATCTATTAAACCTATAATGGCTGCTTCCAATATTTAAGGAACCTGACAGAAGTTTTTTGCAATTTAATCAGAAAGCAGCATAATGTAGGGGCAGAGACTCTGATTCCAGGGAAGTCCCTTATTAGGCTGTGAGCTGCAGTTTCAGTACAATCAGTGTTTTATCAGCAAGATATTATCACAACCGGACTAGGTCTCAGTGCAGTCCAGTCAGGCTAATCTGTATAACCCTGCTCCCACCACTGATTGGCAGCTTCCTATGTATAAGCTGCCAATCAGGGGTGTGGGCAGAGTCCTACACAGCTCAGCATTCTGAGCACTGCTACAGTTAGAGTAGAGAAAACAGGAATTCTATGAAAATTGCACCAAGCAGCCCAGTAAGTGATACATCGCTGGAATCAGTGTCTCTCTGCTGCTCTCGGATTACATAACAAAAACCTGCTGACAGATTCCCTTTGTGGCTTACAGTAGAACATCTATTTGTGGCACCTTTGGCTGGTTTCACGTTTGCGGTTTTTTGTTTTTGCGGTAAAAAAATGCAAAAAAAAAAACACATGCTTTTTCCCCCTATACTTAACATTAAAACCGCATGCTTTTTTTGCGTGCGTTTTGCCGTGTTTTGATGACGCATGCGTCGTTTCTATGCATGTGTTTTGTTGCAGAAATGCACCATGTAGTAATTTCTAGCGGCGTTTTTTTGCTGCAAAAAAACGTATTGATGTCTATGTAAACGCATGCGTTTTTAAGCACATGAGTTTGCATGCGTTTTTATAGAAAAACACATGAAAACACTGATAAGCCAACCCTAACCCAAACCCTAAGGGATCCTAACCCAAACCCTAACCCTAAAGGATCCTAACCCAAACCCTAACGGATCCTAACCGTTAGGGTTAGGATCCCTTAGCGTTTGGGTTTGTGTTAGGGGTAGGGTTAGGATCCCTTCAGGTTATGGTTATGATCCCTTAGGGTTAGGATCCCTTAGCATTTGGGTTTGTGTTAGGATCCCTTAGGGTTAGTATCCCTTACCGTTTGGGTTTGTGTTAGGGTTAGGATCCCTTAGGGTTAGGATCCCTTAGCGTTTGGGTTTGTGTTAGGGTTAGGATCCCTTAGCGTTTGGGTTTGTGTTAGGGTTAGGATCCCTTAGGGTTAGGATCCCTTAGGGTTAGGATCCCTTAGCGTTTGGGTTTGTGTTAGGGTTAGGATCCCTTAGCGTTTGGGTTTGTGTTAGGGGTAGGGTTAGGATCCCTTCAGGTTATGGTTATGATCCCTTAGGGTTAGGATCCCTTAGCATTTGGGTTTGTGTTAGGATCCCTTAGGGTTAGTATCCCTTACCGTTTGGGTTTGTGTTAGGGTTAGGATCCCTTAGGGTTAGGATCCCTTAGCGTTTGGGTTTGTGTTAGGGTTAGGATCCCTTAGCGTTTGGGTTTGTGTTAGGGTTAGGATCCCTTAGGGTTAGGATCCCTTAGGGTTAGGATCCCTTAGCGTTTGGGTTTGTGTTAGGGTTAGGATCCCTTAGCGTTTGGGTTTGTGTTAGGGTTCCTAGGGATCCTAACCCTAACCCTAGCTATTTCTGTTTATAGTGGGTTTTCTTTATCGCCTCTCATTGGGGGACACAGGAACCATGGGTGTATGCTGCTGCCACTAGGAGGCTGACACTATGCAAATAAAAAAGTTAGCTCCTCCTCTGCAGTATACACCCCACCGACTGGCATCATGCTCTTCAGTTTAGCTTAGTGTCAGTAGGAGGTGGACACGGGTCTTTCATTAGACCCTTATCTACCTCAATGTGCGTCGTTTCTTTTCAGGTTTTCTGGAGGGATACAGGGTGAGCAGTCACACCTGTAGTCCCACAAAACGGACTATGAGTACGGCGTGTACTGCCACCCCGTATCCTCATAGATCCCTCTCCAGGACCAAGAGCCTAGCACACAAGCGCGCTTAGAAGTCCGGTCCTGGCTCCGTCCCCCACCCACTCGCCCACCAGAGCCTGTCGGTTGCGGAGACGAGGACGTCCATCAGCTCCCTGGACGTCTCACTTTTTTCCAGGTTAGTACCGGCGTGGGATGTCTAAGGTGAGTATTTATTTTATTTTTTTTCTTTCTGCGGCTTCCCTGGATCCTCAAAAAAGGGGGTGCCTGTTAATGGGTTCATAATGCGGGTCACGTTTCTTCCCAGCCGCCGCACCTACTCCGGCTGCCCTCTCTTGTCTGGCGCGGCCGCCTTTTCGGACTGCCGCGCCGCTTCTTTTCTGTCACCGCGCTATGCTCCCAGTAAGCGCGGCCTTGCCACACGCTTCGGGCCCCTGCGACTTCCCTGCTCCGGCGCTGTAAGCGCCCGTCTCTTTCCTCTCAGCGCGGCGGCTTTGCCAGCCGTCGCATCGCTTCGGCCCCCTGCGTTTTCCCTGCTCCGGCCGCTGTACGCGGCCGGTCCTTTTCTCAGCGCCGCCGCCGCATCTTTCCACTGTAGCGGCCATTCCTTCTCCCTCAACGTGGCGGCCTGCCAGGTCGCCACACGGCTTGGGCATGCACGGGGTATATCCCCGGCGTGGACAATTGGGCCGCCGACTTCCTCAGCCGCGAGGGCCTCGCGGCAGGGGAATGGTCCTTGCATCTGGAGGTCTTCCATCAAGATTTTTCTTCGATGGGGGACTCCGGACGTGGATCTCTCGGCGTCTTGAATGAACAGGAAGATTCTGCAGTTCATCTTCAGGTCTTGCGATCCTCTTGCAGTGGGCGTCAATGCTCTGGCCATTCCTTGGTCACAGTTCGTGCTGCCCTACCTGTTCCCACCCCTTCCATTACTTCCCAAACTGTTGAAAAAGAGCAAAGCGGAAAAGGTGCCGGTCATTCTGATCGCCCCGGATTGGCCCAGGAGAGCTTGGTTTGCGGAGCTCGTCAATCTTCTTGCGGACGCTCCCTGGCGCCTTCCAGACAGGCCCGATCTGCTGTCTCAGGGTCTGATCTGCCACCCGAATTCTCGGTCGCTCAGTTTAACGGCGTGGCTGTTGAGACCGCAGTTCTCAGAGCGTCCGGCCTTTCGGACCGGGTGATTCACACCGTGATTCAGGCTCGGAAGCCTTCATCTTCCAGGATCTACTATCGTACCTGGAAGGCTTACTTTCGTTGGTGCTAGTCCAACTGCGTTTCACCTATGTCCTTTTCCCTGCCTTCCATTTTGGCCTTCCTTCAGGCAGGACTGGATTCGGGCCTGGCTCTTAGTTCCCTGAAGGGCCAGGTCTCTGCGCTTTCCATCCTCTTTCAGAAGACTTTAGCTTCTCGGCCACAGATTAAGACCTTCCTTCAAGGAGTAGCCCACGCTGTCCCTCCGTACAGGGCCCCCGTGGATTCATGGGATTTAAACCTGGTTCTGGACGTTCTGAGGGTTTCCCCCTTTGAGCCTCTCAAGGAGATTCCCCTGTCAGTTCTATCTTTGAGGGTGGTCTTTCTTGTGGCCATCACCTTTATATGCCGTTTTTCCGAGTTGGCGGCCCTGTCCTGCTGAACTCCGTACTTGGACATTCACCAGGACAAGGCGGTCCTCAGGCCTCTGCCTTCCTAAGGTGGTTTTCCACCTCAACGAGAACATCGTTCTACCTTCCTTTTGTCCAGCTCCGGCTCATCCCCCTGGAATGATCGTTGAACAGGCTGGACCTCGTCAGGGCAGTGAGGATCTACCGGGATAGAACGTCCACTTTCCGGAAGACGGATTCCTTTTTCGTCATTCCTGATGGCACGCGCAGAGGCCAACCGACTTCTAAAGCAACTATTGCTCGCTGGATCAGAATGGCAATTTTGGAGGCTTACCGGGTCAAGAACAGAGTGCCCCCTCCTGGGATTAAGGTTCACTCTACCCGGGCAGTCGGCGCCTCCTGGGCGGTGCACCACAGGGCTTCCGCCCTACAGCTTTGCAAAGCGGCAACTTGGTCTTCCATCCACACGTTCGCCAAATTTTACAAGATCCATTACTACGCTTCGGCGGATGCCAGCCTAGGCAGAAGGATCTTGCAGGTGGCAGTGGTGAGTCCTCTGACCTGATGGAAGTCTGTTTTTCCCGCCCTAGGGACTGCTTTGGGACGTCCCATGGTTCCTGTGTCCCCCAATGAGAGGCGATAAAGAAAACAGGATTTTTGGTTGCTTACCGTAAAATCTGTTTCTTGAAGCCTCCATTGGGGGACACAGCTCCCTCCCAATGTTTGTTATCTGTTCTATGACTGTTCTCACGTTTACAGTTCTCAAGTTTGTGGTTATGGTTTTTCAACCTTGCTACTTATCTCCTACTGCTTTCTCACTAACTGAAGAGCATGATGCCAGTCGGTGGGGTGTATACTGCAGAGGAGGAGCTAACTTTTTTATTTGCATAGTGTCAGCCTCCTAGTGGCAGCAGCATACACCCATGGTTCCTGTGTCCCCCAATGGAGGCTTCAAGAAACAGATTTTACGGTAAGCAACCAAAAATCCTGTTTTCTTGTTGATTTTGATGATTGGCAGCTGTCACACACTTCTCATCATGCGTTTCAAAAACGCAAACGCAGGAAAAAACGTGTTTGTATTAAAACATACAAAAACGCTCGCGTCTAAAAAAACGCAGCGTTTAAACGCGTTTTTCCACCAAATGTGTTTGCGTTTAAAACGCTGCGTTTTTAAACGCAAATGTGAAACCAGCCTTATTCAGTACCCCAAATTCGTGCTAGTCACAGCGCACTGTAGGATCATATTACACCTTACATTGTAGGCTCCTCTAGCAGAGACAGAGCAGGAAGCCAACAATCATAGAAAATTACTGCACTTTTAGGAGAGAATTCATTGTGTCACTTAGATCAGTCCGTTTTATGGCAAATGTGTGTTGCTCAGTTTTTGCACAGTGTAGATTAAAAATTAGCAAATAAATGTAGCAACTTTGTGTTTATACCGATCTCGCCTCTTATAAAGTTTACACTATAATTTGTAAAATTCGCCTTCATGTATAGAGTATTGGCAAGGATTAGACAAGCGCCTGTCCATGGTTGTAGCTGGTATTGCAGCTCTAGTAGCGGTTATGAATGAGGGCTGAGCTTCCATACCGCACACAACACAGAAAGGCACAAAGCGTTCCTCCGTAGTCAGACTGCATGACTCTTGTGCCTGGCTTCAGATGAGAGGGGACACCACATTGTTACACGCTCTACTGTATAGTACCTAATTATTAATTCCAAGAGAACAGTTATTTGGGATGTTTTCATTCACGATTTCTTATTAATTTTTGCAGGTTCTTTCTAAACTTCAGGCTTCTATCACAAACTTCCAGCAAAGAAACACAGAAATTGAAATTTTGGCAGTAAGTAAAAGACTTTTTCTGAGTGTAAGAAGTCCGATCTGAGAGGGCATCATTCTCAGCTGGCACCTTACCATAGCTGGACATTTTGTAATGCATTGTGACCATCTGGAGTTTTACTTTGAGGAGAATCCTGCTACTTCTAGTAGTCATGTGGCTCCCAACTTTGGCATAGATGAAAACCACCTTGTAAACTAGATGCTCTACTTTTACATATGGCCATAAAGGGCACATTTTCTGCTCATGATCAAACACCATATGCTTCACGGGGAAAAAACAAAACAAAAAAAACTCAAATTGTTGTCTAATGGGTGCACAAAAAGTAGCCATATGACAGGTAAGCGTCCCGGTTTTAGACCTGTAGACGTTCAGTAAGAAATTAATTCACCATTATGACCAGTAGAAGGGGCGATTATTTGCCAAGAGCAATACATAGGTCCAATCTATTTAATAGTGGTCCTTAAAGTGTTAGGTGCATGAAGAATATTGAATGAACACTCCCTTGGTGGCAGCCTCCCCTCTTGTACAGGAAAGTCCTCCATTACATCCATACACCCCCCACTATTCCTTTGACTTGTGATGGTCTACATGAGCATCAACTTTACTGCCCAACAATTGTCTGAATTAGTTGTTTTTCCTATTAAGGCATCTTTTCTTTATTTATTTTATACTCCTAGGTTGATCTACCAAGAGAAGCAATACAAAGTTTATTGGCATTGGAGGTAAGTAATTCTGCGGTAGTGATGGTTCAGCCACCATACTGAGGGTTGGAGAGGAGCGGACCTTACTGCTACATTCACTTATACGGGCACTAAAAGAATATTGATTCAGGAGGTACAAACCTAAAACGTTTGAAGCAATTTCAGCTACTACGTAAGAGTACACACCTGCACCTATAGAGTCCTGCTCTTGCCTAGCCCAGCATATTAAGCAGACATCTTTGGGAACATTATATTATTTCAAATCACAGAAAAGTTCAACTTGGATTTGATCAAAGAAAATAACCTGGATGAACATTCAGGTAAAAGAGATTAGGGTGGTAGATGGTGAGGATAGAACAAGCTCACTGACTGATTTACTGTTCCCTCATCCTGCTGTGCACAGTAATACTTAGAGGCTGCAGTACCTAGTTAAAAAGGTTACCAGGCTATCAATTATGTCTATGTGACAAATGTGTCTGAGCGTACCTCAATGGGGAAAAAGCTGCATGGATGAGTACTGGAATATTAAAGGGATAATCCAGCACTGCTCATGTCTCCAGGTCCTGTGTGGAAGCAGCAGCTGTTGTGCCCTTGTCCCAGCCTCTAGAATTGGACAGGAGTGTAATACCTTACACATGACACATCAGATTGCTGCAGATGTGACATTGATTCTCTGAGCAGAGACAGATGACCACTTCAAAAATCCATGAAATTCATTTTAAAAAAAAAACCAAACGTATAACTAATCTGACCCAACAAAGGTTTTTGCTGATTAGCATGGCTTTTGTTGCAATGGCCAAGGTGGCAGCTATGCGGACGTTTAACTTGTTATAGAACTGATTAATTATTTCATCTGTTTTCTTTATAGTTTACAGACGAACAAGCATTTAACGCATCGGTGAAGCATCTCATGTCGAAATTACCAAAACAGAGATACCTAAAACAAATATTTGATGAAATCAATACTATAAAGATTGAGAAGCGGTGAGTATCTCCAGTGTTCACATCCTTACTCTACTTACTGGCCAATCATAGAAAATAATCCTAGTGAGAACCAATCTAAAGGTACCGTCACACTAGACGATATCGCTAGCGATCCGTGACGTTGCAGCGTCCTCGCTAGCGATATCGTCCAGTGTGACAGGCAGCAGCGATCAGGCCCCTGCTGTGCTGTCGCTGGTCGGGGAAGAAAGTCCAGAACTTTATTTGGTCGCTGGACTCCCCGTAGACATCGCTGAATCGGCGTGTGTGACACCGATTCAGCGATGTCTTCACTGGTAACCAGGGTAAACATCGGGTTACTAAGTGCAGGGCCGCGCTTAGTAACCCGATGTTTACCCTGGTTACCATCGTTAAAGTAAAAAAAACAACCACTACATACTTACCTACCGCTGTCTGTCCCCGGCGCTCAGCTTCTCTGCACTCCTCCTGTACTGGCTGTGAGCGTCGGTCAGCCGGAAAGCAGAGCGGTGACGTCACCGCTCTGCTTTCCGGCCGCTGTGCTCACACAGTCAGTACAGGAGGAGAGCAGAGCACAGCGCTGGAGGACAGACAGCGGTAGGTAAGTATGTAGTGTTTGTTTTTTTTACTTTTAGGATGGTAACCAGGGTAAACATCGGGTTACTAAGCGCGGCCCTGCGCTTAGTTACCCGATGTTTACCCTGGTTACCGGCATCGTTGGTCGCTGGAGAGCGGTCTGTGTGACAGCTCTCCAGCGACGCTGCAGCGATCCGGATCGTTGTCGGTATCGCTGCAGCGTCGCTAAGTGTGACGGTACCTTTACGCTATTCCACATTGATAGTTGTAAATTGGTAATATCAGATGTGCTATATTAGTAGGGAGCAGTGACAAGGCTACTATGGCTTAGGTTGGTGTGAATACAGCCTCATCCAGGAGAGACCCCAACCTTTACTTAGGCCTCTTTCTCATGTCAGTGTCTCCAGTAAGTGGGGCGACAGTTTTCACACTTACTGGAGACACTTGTGCACAGACCCATACACCTGAATGGGTTATGTGTGTCTATGTCAGCATGATTCCATGGACAGTGTGTCTATGGGCAAAACGCGCTGACTTGTCAGTTTTTTTTGTTTTTGTTTTTTTTTTTTAGCAGCAGCACATGCTACAAAACGTCCTGCACACTGACTGCATCCGTGAGTCATCAGTGTGACACATACCAGCACCTGGGAATCAGTGGTACTATTCGCGCTGTTCCCAGGCGCTGGGTTCTGAAGACTGCTCACATCATTGTCCCCCTGCTCTGCCTGCAATCAGCGCGCACAGAGGACAATGTTGACAGTTGTATTCAAGTGTAAAGGTACCGTCACATTTAGCGACGCTCCAGCGATATAGACAACGAGCCGATCGCTGGAGCGTCGCTGTTTAGGTCGCTGGGAGACGTCAAACACGGCAACAGCTGAACGATGTAGGAGCGATCCAGTGACGTACTTATCTTTCTCGCTGGTTGTTAGCTCTATGTAAAAACATTGCAGGCATCGTTGCTTTTGCTGTCAAACATGATGAATCACGCCGACTTGACGACCAAATAAAGTTGTGGCCTTCTAGCTCCGACCAGTGATGTCACAGCGGGATCCAGATCGCTGCTGCGTGTCAAACACAACGAGATCGCTATCCAGGACGCTGCAACGTCACGGATCGTTGTCGTTCTCGTTGTAAAGTTGCTCAGTGTGAAGGTACCTTTAAATTAAGAATAATAGTAATAATAAAAAAAAAAAATCACATTTTACTAACCTTAACACCTAACCCCCTGAATTCATTGTCCCCTGTAAACAAATAATAATAAAAAAAACAATGCTACCCTGTACAAAGTTGAATGTTTACCTCCAGTCACAGGTGCCGCTGATGGGAAGTATAAATAATAACGTGGATCTCTCTGTATTTTTTGATAACCGGCCAGGCAAAACTGTCAGCTTTAGCAAGGCTGGCAATCATAAATAGAGGGGTCCCCTCACCATTTAATTTTTTTTATTTTTAAATTAAAAAAAAACTGCATCCTCCCCCTCACTTTTGACAAACAACCAAGCTACAGCTTGGGGCTGGTAAGGTGCCGTGGATATTGCTCACCCACCCCCGTATAAGAAATAACAGCCTGTAGCCACCCCAGAAAAGGTGCACCTATTAAATACGCCAATTCAAACGCTTTGCCCTGCTCTTCCCAATTCCCTATGGCTAGCAGGGTTCGTATTTGTGGGATTGATGTCACCTTTTTAATGTCCAGTGACATCAAGCTCACAGCTTACTAATGGAGAGGTGTCTATCGCTCTATTCTAGTCTTGTTGAAATGGAAGGTGTCAAATTCATTAAGAGGTGTAGATCGATCATTGGGTGACTCAAATAAGTGGTGTGCCAGAAGTGCTACTCTAGTGTGCGACTGGAGTAGCATTTCTGGTGTACAAAGCAACAGCATTTTGACAAATTTGACAGGCTGGCATCGCTGACTCAAACTGGCAAAAAAAAGGCAAGTGTTAGCAAAAACCTTGTGACTTCTCAAAATTAGTGATGAGCGAGTGTACTCGTTGCTTGAGTTTTCTCGAACACGCTTGGGTGATCTCCGAGTATTTGTGACTGCTCGGAGATTGTTTTCCTTGCCTCAGCTGCAACCAGGCAACCCCCACATGTACTCAGCCTGGCTAGTGGCTGTAAATCATGCAGCTGCGACAACAAAAACAAAATCTCCGAGCAGTCACAAATACTCGGAGGTCACCCGAGCAACGAGTACACTCGCTCATCACTACTCAAGATTCTTTTCTAGTTTTTTAGCACACAGTCACATACGCTTAAGTGAGAATGAATGTAGTTAATTCTTTTTATCTGCTTCTTAGGGTGCCGGTTCTTGTGCTGTACAGTTATCGAGATGATTACTACAAGATTCTCTTCTAAGCCCTCTCCAGCCTTGGATGGATGTGCAATCTTACCTTTTATAGTATTCTCAGGTTTGAGGAGCCTTGAACTGTTACAGGCTGGACCCCATTTCAGTAAATTAACAATAACTTGACCCCACGGGACCAGCCATATTAATGCCGTGCTGGCCCCTGTACTTGGAACCACAATGACTGTACTGCAGGCGCGTTGTGAGCCTCACTGTGAACGCTTACCTAGATGTAATATGGCATTGCTGCATTTCATTTACAGAGACACACTAATGTTTTTGTTTTTTTATTGTTTTGTATACATTCCTGCTAACTTAGTTTGTATAAATATACAGATTTTGGCAAAAAAAAAACAATTGTTATAAATCCTTAGGAACAATGATTATCAATTCTGCTAGTGGTTTTAATGTTTTGTTAGGATGTAAAAAGAAAAAAAATAAGTTTCATGAACAAAATGAAAATCCACAATAGCGCGTATACAAATAGGAAAAATCAAAGTGCCAAGCTGTTCCAGTCAGGAGCAACTACTTTATAATAAAGTCCAATCACAATTCTCAGATTGATACATGTCATCTCATGAGATCAGATTTTTTTGAGGGGCTGATGGGAGAATCTTATGTATGGGCTATTTTACATATTTATTCACACATCGGTAATTGCACTAGATCTACAGGAGTTTCTTACTGTCACACACTGCAGACTCCTCTTCTGACGACCAGATTGTGATATGTGCTCACATTTCCTCTGTATTCCCCCATGCGGGTGGACTGTTGTGGATGCACTCTGCTTCTCGCAAAATAAAATTATGAGAAGCAAAGAGTCTAGTTGGCATGTGACTGCAACTGCAAATCACATGTGGTCACCTCTCCGCCCACAGAATCGTGACCTTCTGTTCATTGCACACTGTCAGGATTCGGCTGTCAGTGACTACAGAATTTTCTTTTCAGACTACGCAATACTTTTGATATTTATTTAGGTTGTTAGTATAATATCCAGGTTTTCTACTATTACTCTGAACACTAAAATGTGGAGGCGAGAAATTTGCTTTTAGAATCCGACAATTCTCCCAATGTGCAGGTGTGGAAATTCATGCAAAGGATCCGCTCTCCTATTTTGCATCAAGCAGAATTATAACTCCAAATATTCACCATAACCAAGGTTGGGTTTCAGTACTCCAAAAAAAAATAAATCAATAACTATCACAAAATGTACCATCAGGATATAACCAAGGCAAAGGAGGAAGTACATAAAGTTAAACAATAAAAAGTAATATTTTATTGATAATAGACAATATATTAAACAGTAACAAAGAAAGGTGCTAGATAAAAAGAGGGAGTTTTTTTTGTTTTTTGTTTTTTTAACCATGAGATATGAATAAACATACAGCAACTGCATTCCGCAAATCATTAATTGGCTGCAAACGAAATTGCATAAAAAGATGTGTATAGACAGCCTTATGTTTGGGGTATGTCTCATGGCCACAAACAGCATGCCTTAATATAGTATAATCCAAAACCTACAATAAATGCCCATAAATGAATGGGAAGGTGGAACGGAGTTGCTGTGTTTATGGTGCAAATGCAAAATTTGTGTTTATATTAAAGCTTTGTGAATTTTGCATTTGCACCATAAACACAGCAACTCCGTTCCACCTTCCCATTCATTTATGGGCATTTATTGTAGGTTTTGGATTATACTATATTAAGGCATGCTGTTTGTGGCCATGCATGTTTATTCATATCTCATGCTTAAAAAAACTCCCTCTTTATCTAGCACCTTTCTTCGTTACTGTTTAATAATTTATTTTCTATTAATAAAATGTTACTTTTTATTTTTGAACTTTATGTACTTCCTCCTTTGCCTTGGTTTTATCCTGATGGTAAATTGTGACAGTTATCAAACCTTTTCCAGTCTGAGTATGGACTGTGATGTCTGAACTAACTGTGGGTCTCCTGCTCTGAACTAAGCCTCCTACAGTCATGGCCAAAAGTATTCTGCAATTCTGTCAGATAATACTCAGTTTCTTCCTGAAAATGATTGCAAACACAAATTATTTGGTATTATCTTCATTTAATTTGTCTTAAATGAAAAAACACAAAAGAGAATGAAGCAAAATATTGATCATTTCACACAAAACTCCAAAAATGGGCCAGACAAAAGTATTGGCACCCTCAGCCTAATACTTGGTTGCACAACCTTTAGCCAAAATAACAGCGACCAACCGCTTCCGGTAACCATCAATGAGTTTCGTACAAAGCTCTGCTGGAATTTTAGACAATTCTTCTTTGGCAAACTGCTCCAGGTCCCTGATATTTGAAGGGTGCCTTCTCCAAACTGCCATTTTTAGCATTTTTAGATCTCTCCACAGGTGTTCTATGGGATCCAGGTCTGGACTCATTGCTGGCCACCTTAGAACTCTCCAGTGCTTTCTCTCAAACCATTTTCTAGTGCTTTTTGAAGTGTGTCTTGGGTCATTGTCCTGCTGGAAGACTCATGACCTCTGAGGGAGACCCAGCTTTCTCACACTGGGCCCTACATTATGCTGCAAAATTTGTTGGTAGTCTTCAGATTTCATAAGCCATGCACACGGTCAAGCAGCCCAGTGCCAGAGGCAGGAAAGCAACTCCAAAACATCAGGGAACCTCTGCCATGTTTGACTGTAGGGACCGTGTTCTTTTCTTTGAATGCCTCTTTTTTTTTTTTCCTCCTGTAAACTCTATGTTGATGCCATTGCCCAAAAAGCTCTACTTTTGTCTCATCTGACCAGAGAACATTCTTCCAAAACATTTTAGGCTTTTTCAGGTAAGTTTTGGCAAACTCCAGCCTGGCTTTTTTATGTCTCGGGGTAAGAAGTGGGGTCTTCCTGGGTCTCCTACCATACAGTCCCTTTTCATTCAGATGCCGACGGATAGTATGGGTTGACACTGCTGTACCCTCGGACTGCAGGGCAGCTTGAACTTGTTTGGATGTTAGTCGAGGTTCTTTATCCAACATCCGCACAATCTTGCGTTGAAATCTCTTGTCAATTTTTCTTTTCCGTCCACATCTAGGGAGGTTAGCCACAGTGCCATGGGCTTTAAACTTCTTGATGACACTGCGCACGGTAGACACAGGAACATTCAGGTCTATGGAGATGGACTTGTAGCCTTGAGATTGCTCATGCTTCCTCACAATTTGGTTTCTCAAGTCCTCAGACAGTTCTTTGGACTTCTTTCTTTTCTCCATGTCAATGTGGTACACACAAGAACACAGGACAGAGGTTGAGTCAACTTTAATCCATGTCAACTGGCTGCAAGTGTGATTTAGTTATTGCCAACACCTGTTAGGTGCCACAGGTAAGTTACAGGTGCTGTTAATTACACAAATTAGAGAAGCATCACATGATTTTTCGAACAGTGCCAATACTTTTGTCCACCCCCTTTTTTATGTTTGGTGTGGGATTATATCCAATTTGGCTTTAGGACAATTATTTTTGTGTTTTTTCATTTAAGACAAATTAAATGAAGATAATACCAAATAATTTGTTTTTGCAATCATTTTCAGGAAGAAAATGAGTATTATCTGACAGAATTGCAGGGGTGTCAATACTTTTGGCCATGACTGTTAGTGCTAAGGAGATCTGGACCCTGTCCATACTCAGGTGGTGAAACTGTGTGAACCAGGCCTAACCTTCACACTACGAATTCTGGGGGACACCCAGGCAGAACCACTCTTAGGGATGTGTCCACGGGCCGAATTACATCCGGAATAGCAGCGTCCAGATGTTACAGCATAGTGGAGGGGATTCTATGAAATCCCATCTCCACTATGCGTGCGAACACGCACCCGGCGGCCCTGCGTTTCCAGACATGCGGTGCGTCTTTTTAGAACGCAGCATGTCAGTTTACCTTGCGGCGACACTGCACCGCTGCAAGGTAAAACACAGGGCCCTATGTGTGGGGTGCGATGATACCGGATGTGTGCAATGAACACATCCGGAATCATCGTGTCTCCAGAAGGGGGCGGTCGAGTTTTCCGCTCCGTCCAAAGTGCCAGCCATCCTGAATGTGGACACATACTCTATACTGTGCAGACACAATGGCAGCAGCTTTGATAAAGGTTCATGTGATGCAGTCTGATTTCACCAAGTCATTGCACGTGCTGGTGATATAGTGTTATGAGAGTTTGAGTGTTCTTGAATAATATGTTTGAGTCTCTGCGGCTGTTGGACAATCCCCACATGTGTTGCAACTGTCTACCAGCTGCAGGGACTCAAACATTATTCAAGAGCACTCAAGAAATTTGGATAACACGATATCAGAGCACATCCGCTCATCACTAATGAATACTATTCAATTACTGAGTTTTTAATTTGAGAAAAGTTCAAAAGGTTTACACTTTAACAACATCTGGAAAAGTCACTTTTTTTTGTTGACAGATTCACAAAATGTTTTTATTAAAAAAGGTTTTTTGGCACAACAAATCCAGTAACATCTAGAGTGTTAGTGTTTCTCAACTCCAGTCCTCAAGAACCCACAACAGGTCATGTTTTCAGGATTTCCTTACTATTGCATAGATGATGGAATTAATGCTTGAGCAGGTGATGAAATTATCAACTGTGCAATACTAAAGGTACCGTCACACTAGACGATATTGCTAGCGATCCGTGACGTTGCAACGTCCTGGCTAGCGATATCGTCCAGTGTGACAGGCAGCAGCGATCAGGCCCCTGCTGTGATGTCGCTGGTCGGGGAAGAAAGTCCAGAACTTTGTTTCGTCGCTGGATCTCCCGCTGACATCGCTGAATCGGCGTGTGTGACGCCGATTCAGCGATGTCTTCGCTGGTAACCAGGGTAAACATCGGGTTACTAAGCGCAGGGCCACGCTTAGTAACCCGATGTTTACCCTGGTTACCATCGTTAAAGTAAAAAAAACCAAACACTACATACTTACCTACCGCTGTCTGTCCCCGGCGCTCAGCTTCTCTGCACTCCTCCTGCACTGGCTGTGAGCACAGCAGCCGGAAAGCAGAGCGGTGACGTCACCACTCTGCTTTCCGGCTGCCCGGCGCTCACAGCCAGTACAGGAGGAGTGCAGAGAAGCTGAGCGCCGGGGACAGACAGCGGTAGGTAAGTATGTAGTGGTTGTTTTTTTTACTTTAACGATGGTAACCAGGGTAAACATCGGGTTACTAAGCGCGGCCCTGCACTTAGTAACCCGATGTTTACCCTGGTTACCGGCATCGTTGGTCGCTGGAGAGCGGTCTGTGTGACAGCTCTCCAGCGACCAAACAGCGACGCTGCAGCGATCCGGATTGTTGTCGGTATCGCTGCAGCGTCGCTTAGTGTGACGGTACCTTAAGGAAATGCTGAAAACTTGACCTGTCGGTGGGTCTTGAGGACTGGAGTTGAGAAACACTGATCTAGAGTGTTTTTTTTTTTTGGCAGTAAATTTTGGGCATCGTGCAAAATTCATGAGATATACGGTACTTGAAGAAATCTGTCTGGCCAGCCCCTTTTTGTTGACACATCAGCTCTGACAGAGAAAGGGTTGGTTAATGAAGTCAGCCAGACTGCTCCTTTCTGTGGCAGAACACACCGAAAAATGGAGTGGATTAGTGCTGATTAAGTCACCTTACATGGCAACTTTACAGAACACCAATTACAGATGAATACATCATCCACCATCAATGGGGTAAGGAAAAACAGGTTTGGTCCAAAGAGAGGATGTTGATGAGCATGCACAAGACCACTCCATTCTCTATGGGACTGCTGGAACCAGCTGGGCACAGTACTCCGTCCCATGGATAATTCAAAGGGGACATGCATGCTCAACCTCAGCTCCAGTTGGATGGAACAATTCAGATTTCTCCTTCGCCTCATTGGGGGACACAGGACCATGGGTTATGCTGCTGTCACTAGGAGGCTGACACTAAGCTGAGACAAAAAAGGGTTAGCTCCTCCCCTGCAGTATACACCCTCATGCTGGCATGCAGAGACCCAGTTTAAGCTTAGTGTCCGTAGGAGGCACACTGATTTTTTTCTCTCTTTTTTCATCTATTCCGGACGAAGGGGGCGACGGATTCTTCTAAGGTCCGATCTCCCCCGAACCAACAACAGGCGAGCACGGGAGTTTCACCTCACCGTATCCTCTCCTGCGACGTGGGAGCCACTGCCTGAGCTGTCCTTTTTTTGGGCGACGGTTTCTCCCCTAATGGGCCCCGATCTCCCCTTATACAGACGAGCACTGGTGTTCCTACCTCCAGTATCCTCCTCTGCAGCCAGGCCTTTTTATTGCCGGACATCTGCCCTGTCCACCAGGTTCTACCCTCGGCTGTACAGTGGCTTTATCCCAGTGGCGTCCGTGCAGACCACACTGCATCACCAATGTGACTTGTGACTCAGGTGGTGGACGGTTCCTCTCCACCCCCCATGTGGGGTAGGTGGATAGAAGGCTTCCCAACCCCTGCACCGTTCCTATATATGGCACCATGGTTCCCTCTCACCTCCATCTTCAGGGTAAGTGCCCGGTGGGGGGACTGGGGGGGGGGTGTCGCCGGCGGTCAGGAGGGCTCCTCATCCCTGGGCTCCATCTGCAGGCTTTTTGGGCGGTCCCTGTCCCTTTCCGGCGCTCGCGACCGCGCGCCGGGCCGAGGCCGCAAATTTAGTCCCCGGCTTCGGCCTAGCCGCTGGTCGCCGCCGCTAAGCTCCGCCCACTCCAGCCAGTGTCTGTGGTGCCGCCCCCCGCTCCTGGCGCTTCTCTCAGCCGCCGAGATTTCTCTTCCTGATCTCGGCGGCCATCTTGGTCCCTCTCCTCAGCGCCGCAGCTCCTGCCTGTCGCATCTCTGGCGCGTCAGTGGCCCACGTGCAGCCGGCTTCCTCCTCTCAGAGTGAACACCCCAGCAGTTCGTCTCTCCTGGATAGCGGGACACAGGACCGGGGTAAGGAGACATCGTTAGCTCCCCTCTGCAGCGCCCTCTCAGTCACTGGTCACCTCTATATAGACCCTGTAATTTTGTCTGCATTAGCATCATGTCGCAGTCAAGGTCTAAAAAATCTTCTAAGGTGCATACAACCTTCTTTTCTGCGTGTACCACCTGCCAGGCCCCTCTTCCCAGGCCTCAAAGCTCTCCCCTCTGCTCTGCCTGCGATGCCCCGTGTGCCCAGGAGCCCTCCACCGCCGCCGACCCTGGAGTACCTAGCCCCCCCCGTGGGTCGCCTCGCTTTCTCAGTCCGTGGATTTTTTAGTTAACGCCATCAAGTCCATTCAAAATCCTCCCGGGGAACGGGGCAATCCGCTACAGGTGCTAAGGGATCCCTCCATAGCAGGGGAATCGTCGGCCAGCAGGGGCCGCTCGCCTCTTAAAGAGGCACGGTCGTCCAGAAAACGGACCCGTACTACCTCTCCGGAGCGTTCTCCTCGTCACTCAGACTCTGGCAGCTCCACCTCTCGCTCACCCTCTTTGGGGGCTCGAAGCGTTCAGGACTCTGAACATGAGTCTGAAATTTCTTTGGATCCGGAGGCTCCGGAGTTCAGAGCCACGGTTGACTCCCTCATCGTAGCAGTCAATCACGCACTAAAGGTGGATGACGATTCTAATTCCGCTCCGGAACATGCGGTCTCCTTTTCCAGAACCAAGCGTTCTCACAAAGCTTTTGCCTCTCATCCAGCCTTCCTGGACATAGTCAGGCGTCACAGGGAACACCCAGACAAGCGCTTCACGGGTAAGAAGGTCTTGGTTTCCAAGTATCCCTTCTCAGCTGATCTCGTGAAAGACTGGACGGATCCCCCCACGGTAGATCCGCCGGTCTCGCGCCTGGCTTCTAAGACTCTTCTCTCAGTCCCGGAGGGCGCTTCAATTAAGAGTCCCACCGAACGCCAGATAGACTCTCTAGCTCGCTCGGTGTACGAAGCCTCTGGCTCGTCCCTGTCTCCCTCCTTCGCCGCGGCCTGGGTGTCCAAGGCTATGGTTTCCTGGGCGGATGCCCTAGCGAAATCCATTAATGAGCAGGACCTCCCCTCGGAGATGGCGGACCTGGCTAAGCAGCTAGCCATGGCCAGCGATTATGTTATGTTCGCATCTCTCGACGCGGCAAATTGCGCTGCTTCGGCGGCTTCCAACGCCATCGCTATTAGAAGGGCCCTTTGGCTCAGAGATTGGCGCGCAGACTCTTCCTCTAAAAAATCCCTGATTTCTCTCCCTTTTCAAAGCGGGCGTCTTTTCGGCGAAAAGCTTGACCAGCTTATTTCCGACGCCACAGGGGGAAAGAGCAAGTTTCTTCCCCAACAGAGGCCCAAGGCGGCTTTCCAGCGCCAGCCTTACTTTCGTTTTCGGCCTTTTCGTACCAACTCTGCCTGGTCCAATCCCTCTGGCCTTCCCAGATCGGACCGCTCCGCCCGCGCAGACAGAGACGTTCGTCCATCCTTCAGACCTAATCCCTCCTGGCGCGGGAAACCGAGGCAGCCCCGAACCAGAGGTTCCAGACCTCCCAGATTCCCTTCTCAATGACTCGGGAACAGCGCCAGTCGATCCCAGAAGAGTAGGCGGTCGTCTACTCCTTTTTCAACAAGCCTGGCTCTCCGTCGTTCACGACGAATGGGTCAGAGATCTGGTATCGTCTGGCTACAAGATAGAGTTCTCCTCTCCCCCTCCCACTCGGTTCTTCCCCTCTCGTCTTCCCAGTTCGGGAGCTCAGTCTCGCGCCCTTCTTTGCGCCATCCACTCCCTCCGCCAGAGCGGGGTCATCGTGCCGGTCCCGGAACACGAGAGGTTCAGAGGCTTCTACTCAAACCTCTTCGTCGTGCCAAAGAAGGACGGGACCGTTCGTCCCATTTTGGATCTGAAGCTTCTGAACAGGTGCGTGAGAGTCCGGCACTTCAGGATGGAATCGCTCAGATCAGTCATCTCCTCCATGGAAAGAGGGGAATTTTTGGCCTCGATAGACATCAAGGATGCCTATCTTCACATCCCGATCTTCCCGCCTCATCAGAGGTTCCTTCGCTTTGCCATTCGAGAGGACCATTTTCAGTTCACAGCCTTGCCCTTCGGTCTCGCCACGGCGCCCAGGGTGTTCACCAAGGTCATGGCGGCTGTCATGGCCATTCTTCACTCTCGAGGAGTCGTCGTATTACCTTACTTAGACGATCTCCTCATAAAGGGCCCGTCGTTTCAGGCCTGCGAGTCAAGCGTCCACATTACCCTGGATTCGCTTTCTCGCCTGGGCTGGCTGATCAACTTAGACAAGTCATCTCCCGTTCCTTCCCGTCGGATCTCCTTTCTGGGAATGATCCTGGACACTTCAAGGGGGCTGGTTTTGCTTCCTCGGTCCAAGGTCCAAGCGCTCCAGCAGGGAGTCCGTACACTCTGCCATCCTCGCCCGCGAACCATTCGGTTCGCCATGAAGATCCTGGGAAAGATGGTTGCGGCAATCGAAGCTGTTCCCTTCGCTCAACTCCATCTCCGCCCCTTACAACAGGCTCTGCTGGACAACTGGGACAGGAGTCTCTTTTCTCTCGACCTCCCTTGTCCCCTGTCTCCTCGGGTCAGACATTCTCTCATTTGGTGGACCCTGGGACCATCTCTTCTCCAGGGGAAGTCCTTCCTCCCGTTCCGCTGGTTAGTGGTAACCACCGACGCCAGTCTTCTTGGCTGGGGGGCGGTGTTTCTTCACCACTCGGCCCAGGGTCGTTGGACTGCTCGGGAATCCAGCCTCCCCATCAACATTCTGGAGATTCGTGCTATCAGACTTGCTCTGATTCACTTCCACGCTCTGCTTGCGGGTCACCCAATAAGAGTCCAATCGGACAACGTCACGGCGGTGGCTTACATCAACCACCAGGGGGGTACCCGCAGCAGGGCGGCGATGAGGGAAGTCTCTCTCATCCTTCGTTGGGCCGAGACCAACCACTCCATCATCTCGGCGGTGCACATTCCGGGAGTCGAGAACTGGGCAGCGGACTTCCTGAGCCGCCAGGGCCTTGCCTCGGGGGAATGGGAACTTCACCCAGAAGTTTTTCACCAGATCTGTCTTCGCTGGGGGACCCCGGACGTGGATCTGATGGCATCCAGATGGAACGCCAAGGTCCACAACTTCATCGCTCGATCTCGGGATCCCCAGGCCATTGGAGTGGACGCGCTAATTTCTCCGTGGCATCATTTTCAACTCCCATACGTGTTTCCTCCTCTTCCCTTACTGCCGAAGGTCATCCGAAAGATCAGGACGGAGGGAGGACCGGTCATTCTGGTCGCCCCAGACTGGCCTCGTCGCGCTTGGTACGCGGAGCTCGTTCAGCTCGTAGCCGACGTCCCCTTGCGGTTGCCAGACCGCCCAGACCTACTTCGCCAAGGACCGATCTACCATCAGAGCTCAGGGGCCCTACGTTTGACGGCGTGGCTGTTGAAACCTGGATTCTAGCTCGTGCTGGTTTCTCTCAGCAGGTCATTCCTACCATGCTAAGTGCTCGCAAGGCGTCCTCTGCCTCTATCTACCACCGCGTCTGGAAGACCTTCTTTTCTTGGTGCAGGCTCCGAGGGCTCCCTCCGCTCAGCTTCTCCATCCCTTGTATCCTGAATTTCCTTCAGTCCGGTCTGGATTCCGGTTTGGCCCTGAGCTCTCTTAAAGGTCAGATCTCAGCCTTATCCGTGCTGTTCCAGCGTAGGATCGCCACCAACCTTCAGGTCAAGACTTTCATTCAGGGAGTCTCCCATGTTGTTCCTCCTTACAGGACGCCTTTGGAGACCTGGGATCTCAATTTGGTCCTGGGGGCTCTCCAGGAACCGCCGTTCGAACCCCTTCAAGACGTTCCGCTCTCTGTTCTCTCTTGGAAGGTTGCCTTCCTGGTAGCGGTGACGTCCATCAGAAGGGTTTCAGAGCTCGCCGCTCTATCCTGTCGGGCACCTTTCCTTGCCTTTCATCAGGACAAGGTAGTCCTACGTCCTTCTCCCGCGTTTCTTCCAAAGGTGGTCTCATCTTTCCACCTTAACGAGGACATCATCCTTCCCTCCTTTTGTCCGCAGCCTAAACATAGGGTCGAGAAGGCTCTCCATACTCTGGACGTGGTACGGGCTCTCAGGAGGTACATTTCCAGAACGGCACACTTCAGAAAATCGGACGCCCTTTTCGTGCTCCCGGAGGGTCACAGAAAGGGTTTGGCGGCGTCTAAATCCACGATAGCTAGATGGATCCGATCTGCTATCCAGGAATCCTATCGGGTCAGGGGCAGTCCTATCCCGGCGGGGATTAGAGCTCACTCCACTCGGTCGATGGGTGCTTCCTGGGCCATCCGGCACCAGGCATCAGCGGAGCAGGTTTGCAAGGCCGCAACGTGGTCCAGCCTGCATACCTTCACAAAGCATTACAATGTGCATATCCAATCCTCTGCGGACGCGGCCCTTGGCAGGCGTATCCTGCAGGCGGCCGTTGCGCATTGGTAGTCAGATGGTACATGAAGTTACGTGGTTGTATTGTTTCCCTCCCAGGGACTGCTTTGGGACGTCCCATGGTCCTGTGTCCCCCAATGAGGCGAAGGAGAAATAGGGATTTTTGTGTGTACTCACCGTAAAATCCTTTTCTCCGAGCCACTCATTGGGGGACACAGCACCCACCCTGGTAGCCTTACGGCTAGTTATCTTTTTTAGTCTTTGACTGTTGTTTGACATGTTATGTTCCAATGTTTTTTGATATATTGTTCTCATTATCCTACTGCTTTTGCACTTAACTGGGTCTCTGCATGCCAGCATGAGGGTGTATACTGCAGGGGAGGAGCTAACCCTTTTTTGTCTCAGCTTAGTGTCAGCCTCCTAGTGACAGCAGCATAACCCATGGTCCTGTGTCCCCCAATGAGTGGCTCGGAGAAAAGGATTTTACGGTGAGTACACACAAAAATCCCTATTTTCCATGCTTAAGTAAGACAATACGGTAAAGTATGACATGCTATTGATCTCCTTGTAAGACAGTATTTCTGCCATGTCTGCGCATTCCCTTGGTAAAACCTTACAGCACATTTTGTACGTGCTCACATTCTGTAATGTGCAGAAAGGACACAAGTCATGATGCCTGTTGTATAAAGGGTCTTTCTTCACTATATGGACAACAGAAGCCCTTGGAGATGTTCATCATTAAAAGAAATTCAGCAGTAAATTTTTGGCATGTAATCTAAGAGCAGTATAAAATGACCAGAGAGCCTGATCCTAGCGATGTCACTTCCTGAACTGTTTGGTGCAGTTTTGATAGAATCCCTGTTTTCTCTGCCGTAGGTAGTTCAGCATTCTGACCACTGTAATATGTGTAATCCCACCCCCACCTCCGATTGGCAGCATTTAAACAGTGTATACATGAAGCTGCCAATTAAAGGTGGTGAGGTTACATAGATTAGCCTGACTGCTGTGCACCTGAGACCTAATCAGGCAGTGATGATTTCCTGCTGATTGTATTAACCCCTTCATGACGGAGCTTTTTTCGGTTTTGCAGTTGTTTTGCGCTCCCCTCCTTCCCAGAGCCATAATGTTTTTATTTTTCTGTTAATATGGCCATGTGAGGGCTTATTTCTTTAACGCCTCTCATTGGGGGACACAGGAACCATGGGGTGTATGCTGCAGACACTATGCAAATAAAAAAGTTAGCTCCTCCTCTGCAGTGTACACCCCACCGACTGGCATTATACTCTTCAGTTTTAGCTTAGTGTTAGTAGGAGGTGGACACGGGTCTTTCATTAGACCCTTATCTACCTCAATGTGCGTCGTTTCTTTTCAGGTTATCCGGAGGGATACAGAGTGAGCAGTCACACCTGTAGTCCCACAATCGGACTATGAGTACGGCGTGTACTGCCACCCCGTAACCTCATAAATCCCTCACCAGAACCAAGATCCTAGCACACAAGCGTGCTTAGAAGTTCGGTCCTGGCTCCGTCCCCCACCCACTCGCCCACCAGAGCCTGTCGGTGGAGGAGACGAGGACGTCCATCAGCTCCCTGGACGTCTCATACCCTTCCTGTCAGGTTAGTATCGGCGTGGAATGTTTTAGGTGAGTATTTCCCCCCATCCCACATCTTTTATAGGGGGAGGGGGGGGGGTCTTGTTAGGGGCTCCCAAACGGCAACCCGTTCATACCTGTCATCGCCTGCGTCCATACAGTGGACGCGGCCGGGATTGTTGTTTCGCGCTGTGACATCCGTAGGCTCGCTTTCTTCCCCCCAGTCAGCACCTCTTCCCCCTATTCAGCAACGGCGGCCCTCTGCTTTCTTTCCGGCGCGGGGCCCTTACAGGCTGCCGCGCCGCTCTTCTATATGTCTGCACTTTGGGCTGCCGTACGTTTCTCCTGCGGCGCACTACTCGGCGCTGCGGCTTTTCATGGGGCACCATCCACAGCGCGGCAGCACTGCAAGCTGTCGCGCCGCTTCTCCCTGCGGCGCTCTGCTCTGGCGCCACAGGAGGTCGTTCTCTGCGGCGCTCTTCATCGGCGCATGGGCCTCCTGCCTGGTAGGCGACCGCGCCGCCAGCTCTCCCTTAGGGCGCTCTATTCCGGTGCCGCGACTCCTTTCCTCAGCCGCCGGCTCCTAATTTAGGCCCCGGCTTCGGCCGGGGCCTACTTCCGGTTTTCCGGCTCCCTCACTTCCGGTTCTGCGGGCGGGCTTTTTCCCGCCCGACTTACTGTACCCTGCCCACCGGCGCCTCTGCGTCTGGCTCCGCCCCCTTCCTCCTGGGACTCTCATCTGGTGTGCGCACGCTTCGCAGCAGCAGCAGCTCGCCCCTTCACCACCGCATCTTCTGTGGGGACAGCACGTTCTGCGCAGTATACAGCAAGGGCAGGAGTTATCCACCGTCTAGTGGGACATCTTCCAGGACCGGGTACGTGAGTAGCTGCACTGCAGACTGACACCCCTCTCTGCGCCACTGTCCCCTAACCCACTGGCATCTTCAGGGACCTCTCAAAATGTCTTCTAAAGGGGGCCGCTCTCGCCCCCCCTACTTCATCTTCTGCCTTAGTCACGTACTTTGCATGTTCGTCCTGTAACAGCAAACTTCCCTCAGGTCAGTCCTCCCCACTGTCAGTCCTGCTTCAACCCGATTATTCCCACCGCCCAGGATCCCCCGGCTGCTCCGCCTGAGAGTGATACCCCCATCCCAGGCTGGGCCTCCTCTCTGTCACAATCGGTGGCCGATTTAACACGGGTGTCTCAAACCCTGGTGTCCGGGCTGGATCGGTTACCCCTGCAGACCCCTGCCGTGGCCAGCGGGTCGCAGGAACCGCCACCCGAACCCTCCTTGATAAGCCACAAAAGGTCCAGACAGGAACGTCGGTCTGAGTCCTCTTCTCGTTCCATCTCGCCGCACGGCCCTCCACCGCGGTTGGTGTCCCACCGATCCTCCTCCCCTGAGTCAGGCGAGGCATTATCTGATGCGCCCTCGGAGGATATTTCGGAGCTGGATCCTAACCAAATCGCCACCATGAGTGAGACGGTCCAGAACCTCATTGGGGCAATAAACCAAACCTGTGGCATCAAGGATCCCTCTACAGAACCCGCAGATCAGGCGGTTTCGTTTAGACGGGCCAAACCACCTTCTAAATTTTTCGCTCCTCATCCCGAATTCGAGGAAATCTTGTCCAGAGAGAGAGAGAATCCGACCAGACGTTTTCAGAGGGGAAAACGTCTGGGGGTCTTATATCCTTTTTCACCAGCACTTACCGCCAATTGGACGGTCTCTCCCTCGGTGGATCCCCCTGTTTCCAGGCTGTCCACCAACACGGTGCTTCCACTGTCCGGCGGAGCATCTCTGAAGGATTCTAACGATAGTTATAGAATCCTTCGCGAAATCTGCTTTTGAAGCGGCTTCAGCGGCTCTATGTCCAGCTTTTGCTTCCACTTGGGCCTCAAAATCCATCTCTAAATGGGCCAAGGATCTACGGCGAGGTATCCTGGACGGGGCGCCTCCCGCGCAATTAGCGGAACTTGCCAACCAGATTTCCCACGCTGGCGATTACCTGGTCTCCGCCTCCCTGGATGTCGCGTCTTGTGCGGCTCTGGCTTCCAGCAATGCCATTGCCATCTGCCGGACCGTTTGGCTCAAGGCCTGGCAGGCGGACTTGTCTTCCAAAAAGTCCCTCACTAGTCTGCCCTTCCAGGGCTCTCGTCTCTTTGGGTCCCAGTTGGACCAAATCATTAAGGACGCCACCGGGGGTACAAGTTCTCTTCTCCCCCAGGCTAAGCCTCGTCGCCCTCCTAGACGGCAGTTTCGCTCTTTTCGTCGCTTCGCTGCGTCAAACTCCTTTTCCCAGCAGCAACAGAGGCCACAGGCTCGTCAAGAGAAGAAGGCGGTGTCCTTCAGGCCCACTCCGTTCTGGCGTCCTCGCTACTCCCAGGGTAGATCCTCCAGGCCTAGGACTGGAAGATCCACCTCCGCATGACTCTCGGCAGGACTCCAGCCCAACTCCCAGATTGGGCGGCCGTCTTCTCCTTTTCAGGGACGTCTGGATTTCTGCAGTAGAGGACGCTTGGGTCAGGGAAGTTGTATCCTCGGGATACAAGATAGAGTTCGCGTCCCGACCCCGGGATCGTTTCTTCTAATCCCGTCCTCCAAGAGATCCCGCTCTAGTTCCGGGCTTCTTCGCAGCCATCGCTTCTCTGCTCAAATCCGGGGTAATCGTTCCCGTCCCAGAAAAGGAACGGTTCACGGGTTTCTACTCGAACCTTTTTGTGGTACCGAAAAAAGACGGCAAGGTTCGACCCATTCTGGACCTCAAATTGCTGAACAGGAGAGTTCGCCTGAGACACTTCAGGATGGAATCCCTTCGTTCAGTAATTGCTTCCATGGAGGCTCAGGAATTTCTATGCTCAATAGATATCTACGACGCCTACCTCCATGTCGCGATATTTCGCGGACATCACCGTTTCCTGCGCTTTGCAGTGCAACGAGATCATTTTCAGTTTGTCGCCCTGCCGTTCGGTCTCGCAACCGCGCCAAGGGTGTTCACGAAGATCATGGCGGTGCTGATGGCCATCTTGAGAGTCAGAGGCTTGGTCCTATTTCCATACCTCGACGACATCCTCATCAAGGCTCCGTCCTTTGCTCAGGCTCACGAAAGCCTGTCCATTGTTCTCGACACCTTAGCCCGTTTCGGGTGGCTGGTCAACGGGAAGAAGTCCTGCCTTATTCCTTCTCAGCGCATCATCTTTCTGGGCATGCTTTTCGACACTCGTCAGACCAGAGTCTTCCTTCCCAAAGACAAGAGATCCACTCTTTGTCGGGACATACGCTTGCTCCAGGGTCCTCGGCCTCCCTCCCTCCGATCGGCCATGAAGGTTCTGGGGAGGATGGTAGCTACATTGGAAGCGATTCCCTTCGCCCAATTTCATTCGCGACCCCTTCAGCAAGCCATTCTGTCTCAGTGGGACAGGTCTGTCTTCTCCCTGGATCGGCCGATCAGACTCTCTTCTCGGGTCAAGCGGTCCCTCAACTGGTGGCTGACGTCACCTCTCATCTCCCAGGGCAGGTCCTTCCTTCCAGTTCACTGGCAGGTGGTGACAACGGACGCCAGCCTGATCGGCTGGGGTGCGGTTTTTCGCCACCTGACTGTTCAGGGCCGTTGGTCGTCGCAGGAGTCATCTCTGCCAATCAATGTCCTTGAAATTCGGGCCATCTTTCTGTCCCTCCGCCACTGGGAAAGGATCCTCGGGCCTTCCAGTCCGGATCCAGACGGACAACGCCACGGCTGTGGCATATGTCAACCATCAGGGGGAGACCCGGAGCTCCTTGGCCCTTGCCGAGGTATCCAAGATCCTCCTCTGGGCAGAGGCAACGGTTCCGGTGATGTCCGCGGTGCATATCCCCGGCGTGGACAACTGGGCTGCCAACTTCCTCAGCCGCGAGGGCCTCGCGGCAGGGGAATGGTCCTTGCATCCGGAGGTCTTCCATCAGATTTGTCTTCGATGGGGGACTCCGGACGTGGATCTCACGGCGTCTCGAATCAACAGGAAGGTTCCGGAGTTCGTCTCCAGGTCCCGCGATCCTCTCGCAGTGGGCGTCGATGCTCTGGCCATTCCTTGGTCACAGTTCGAGCTGCCCTACCTGTTCCCACCCCTTCCATTACTTCCCAAACTGTTGAAGATCAAAGCGGAAGGGGTGCCGGTCATCCTGATCGCCCCGGATTGGCCCAGGAGAGCTTGGTTCGCGGAGCTCGTCAACCTTCTCGCGGACGCTCCCTGGCGCCTTCCAGACAGGCCCGATCTGCTGTCCCAGGGTCCGATCTGCCACCCGAATTCTCGGTCGCTCAGTTTAACGGCGTGGCTGTTGAGACCGCGGTTCTAAGAGCGTCCGGCCTTTCGGACCGGGTGATTCACACCATGATTCAGGCTCGGAAGCCTTCGTCTTCCAGGATCTACTACCGTACCTGGAAGGCTTACTTCCGTTGGTGCAAATCCAACCGCGTTCCGCCTATGGTTTTTTCCCTGCCTTCTCTTTTGGCCTTCCTTCAGGCAGGACTGGATTCGGGCCTGGCTCTTAGCTCCCTAAAGGGCACTTGCCATCCTCTTTCAGAAGAACTTGGCCTCTCGGCCACAGTTTAAGACCTTTTTTCAAGGAGTAGCCCACGCTGTCCCGCCGTACAGGGCCCCTGTGGACTCATGGGACTTAAACCTGGTACTGGAGGTTCTGAGGGTTTCCCCCTTTGAACCTCTTAGGGAGATTCCTCTATCTGTTTTATCTTGGAAGGTGACCTTTCTTGTGGCCATCACATCTATTCGCCGCGTTTCCGAGTTGGCGGCCCTGTCTTGCCATCCTCCGTTTTTGGTCATTCACCAGGACAAGGTGGTCTTCCGGCCTCCACCTTCTTTTCTTCCTAAGGTGGTTTCCACCTTCCACCTCAACGAGGACATCGTTCTACCTTCCTTTTGTCCAGCTCCGACTCATCCTCTGGAGCGATCGTTGAACAAGCTGGACCTCGTCAGGGCAGTGAGGATCTATCTGGACAGAACGTCCACTTTCCGGAAGACGGATTCTTTTTTTCGTCATTCCTGATGGCACGCGCAGAGGCCAACCGGCTTCTAAAGCGACTATTGCTCGCTGGATCAGAATGGCAATTTTGAAGGCTTACCGGGTCAAGAACAGAGTGCCCCCTCCTGAGATTAAGGCTCACTCTACCCGGGCAGTCGGCGCCTCCTGGGCGGTGCACCACAGGGCTTCCGCCGTACAGCTTTGCAAAGCGGCAACTTGGTCTTCCATCCACACGTTCGCCAAATTTTACAAGGTCCATACCTACGCTTCGGCGGACGCCGGCCTAGGCAGAAGGATCCTGCAGGCAGCAGTGGTGAGTCCTCTGACCTGATGGAAGTCTGTTTTTTCCCGCCCTAGGGACTGCTTTGGGACGTCCCATGGTTCCTGTGTCCCCCAATGAGAGGCGATAAAGAAAACAGGATTTTTGGTTGCTTACCGTAAAATCTGTTTCTTGAAGCCTCCATTGGGGGACACAGCTCCCTCCCAATGTTTCTGTTGTTATCTGTTGTATGACTGTTCTCACGTTTACAGTTCTCAAGTTTGTGGTTATGGTTTTTCAACCTTGTTCTTTTCTCTTACTGCTTTCTCACGAACTGAAGAGTATAATGCCAGTTGGTGGGGTGTACACTGCAGAGGAGGAGCTAACTTTTTTATTTGCATAGTGTCAGCCTCCTAGTGGCAGCAGCATACACCCCATGGTTCCTGTGTCCCCCAATGGAGGCTTCAAGAAACAGATTTTACGGTAAGCAACCAAAAATCCTGTTTTTTTGCAGGACAAATTGTACTTTTGAGCGACATCATTGGGTTTTGCATGTCATGTACTAGAAAATGGAAAAAAAAAAAATTCCAAGTGTGGTGAAACTGCAAAAAAAAGTGCAATCCCACACTTGTCTTTTGTTTGGCTTTTTTGCTAGGTTAACTAAATGCTAAAAGTGACCTGCCGTTATGATTCTCCAGGTCATTGAGTTCATAGACAGATAAAAAATAACCTAGACATGTTTGCTAAGTGGTGAAAAAAAAAAACAATTGCGCAATTTTCTGATAGCCATAGCGTCTTCATTTTTCGTGATCACGGGTTGGGTGAGGGCTTATTTTGCGTACCGAGATGATGTTTTTAATGATACTTTTGGTGCAGATACGTTCTTTTGATCGCCCGTTATTGCATTTTAATGCAATGTCGCTGACCAAAAAAAATGTAATTCTGGCATTTCTAATTTTTTTCTCACTACGCCGTTAAGCAATCAGGTTAATCCTTTTTTTTTTTTTATAGATCGGGCAAGTCTTAACGCGGCGATACCAAATATGTGTTGGTTTGATTTTTTGTTTTTAAATTTTGCTTTGAATTGCTTTGAAAGGGAGGTGACAAACTTATTTCTCCTACGCCTCATTGGGGGACACAGGACCATGGGTGTTATGCTGCTACCATTAGAAGGACACTAAGTGAATATAGAAAGATTAAATCCTCCTCTGCAGTATACACCCTCCTGCTGTCTCAAAGTGAACCAGTTCTTGCTTAATGTCTGTAGGAGGCACTTGGGCCTAGTTTTCAGACCCCAACATTTATATTTGATTTTTACTTTTCTGTAAATTTTTATTTAACGGAGTGAAGGGGGTGACGGATCCTTTCAAGGTTCCGATCTCCCCCGAATCGTCAACCGGCGAGAACGCGGAGTGTCGCTTCCCCTGCGACGTGGGATGCCATACCTGAGCTCACTTCAGGGGCGACTGTAACTTCACGGTCCAGATCTCCCCACACCAGCAACGGGCAAGCACATGAAGTGTCGCCTCTATGTATCCTCTCCTGGAGCCAGGCCTGTAGCCAGACATTCTGCCCAATACAGAGGCCCCCACTATGGCGTTCGTGCAGCCCCCACTGCATCACCACTGATTAAAGCGGATGATGGAAGGAGGCAGAAAGACTGTCCACCCCCGTACCTATTAGGATGGTGGATTGAGAGTGAACCCTAGGACCAGCCTGCAGATCCGGCTCTGCTACATCCGTGAGTAAGACTTCAGCTGGTTAAAGAGGCTCCATCTGGGCGTGGGTCCTGGTCCCGGGGAGGGGAAGGTCTCCCAGTGTCCGGTGGCAGTCTCCCTTGTACACAGCTTCAGCTTTTTTTTTTTCCCTGCCCCAGAAGTCGCCAGGGTTCCGATCCCATTCTCCAGGTAGGTTCGGCGGGCGCGGCAGTGTAAGATCGTGGTCCGCATTCTCACCCGGCCCGAAAATTCAGTCCCCGGCTTCTAGCCGGGATAGGCGGCGGCGGACGTCACGGCCTGCACTTCCCTCGGGCCCAGAAATTTAGTCCCCGGCTTCTAGCTGGGATAGGCCGCATTTTTAGACCCCACCTACCGGGGGTGGCACCGCCTGTGTGTTCTGGCGCTTCTCGTGCTAAACGAGAAGCGCCTTCCTTATCTCGGTGGCCATCTTCTACACATCCGGCAGCGCAGGCAGCGTTTTTTTTTTTCTGGGAGCCTGGACACAGCAGCAGCAGCGCTGACAGAAGCGTTGCGTGGGCACAGACAGCGGCACCTCCCTGGGGACTAAGACACAGGACCTGGGTAAGCTGCAGAATCTTAGCTTAACCCTCCTTTGCACGTACATCCTCCCTCTCTCTGGCACAGAAATGGGGTACACTATGTCTCAATCTAAAGCTGTATTTCCCAAACTCCAGTCCTCACGGACCCCAACAGTTCATGTTTTCAGGATTTGCATAGTGCTGCACAATTGAGAGAACTCCTGATACTTCCATCACCTGTGCAATACTAAGGAAATCTTGTTGGGGTCCCGGGAGGACTGGAGTTTGGGAAATACTGATCTAAAGCATCCAAAAAGACACATACTGTTTTTTGCCTCTTGTACCACTTGCAAGCTGTCTTTGCCCAGAGGCCACAATACTGCGTTCTGCGTATTGACCCGATAACTGCCCAGGAGCCACCCCCCACTGCTACCGACCCTAGCGAGCCCAGACCCCCTGAATGGGCTACTTCCCTGTCACGGTCTATGGCTTCTCTGGCCAAGGCGATAGACTCTCACCGGGACCCTTCCTTTAGTCAGGTTGTCAGTTTGTTGGTTGCGAAAAACCCTTCCGTCAGTCAAAACTCATTCAGCAGGGGTCGTACTTTATCAAAAGGTGCTCATGCTTCTAGAAAAAGGACACATGGCACGTCCCCAAAACCACCTCGTGCTTCGGTCTCCGTGAGTTCGGCTTCTCGCTCCCCCTCTCCAGGGGTTGATAGCGAACATGATTCAGAATATGAATCTGCTAAATGATCAGGAGACAGTTGATTCCGTCATTGAGTCAGTCAACAAGGCTCTGAGGGTGGATGAGGAACCCGTATCTATCCCATATCACGCCGTGTCCTTTAACCCCTTCCCGACCTGTGACACAGCGTATGCGTCATGAAAGTCGGTGCCAATCCGACCTGTGACGCATATGCTGTGTCACAGAAAGATCGCGTCCCTGCAGGCCGGGTGAAAGGGTTAACTCCCATTTCACCCGATCTGCAGGGACAGGGGGAGTGGTAGTTTAGCCCAGGGGGGGTGGCTTCACCCCCTCGTGGCTACGATCGCTCTGATTGGCTGTTGAAAGTGAAACTGCCAATCAGAGCGATTTGTAATATTTCACCTAAAAAAATGGTGAAATATTACAATCCAGCCATGGCCGATGCTGCAATATCATCGGCCATGGCTGGAAATACTAATGTGCCCCCACCCCACCGATCGCCCCCCCAGCCCCCCGATCTGTGGCCCGCTCCCCTCCGTCCTGTGCTCCGCTCCCCCGTCCTCCTGCCCGCTCCCCCCGTGCTCCAATCACACCCCCCGTGCTTCAATCAAACCCCCCCGCACTCCGATCCCCCCCCGTGCTCCGAACCACCCCCCCTGCACATCGATCCACCCCCCCTGCACACCGATCCACCCGCCCGCACACCGATCACTCTCCCCCATGCTCCGATCCCTCCCCCCCGTGCTCCGACGCCCCCCCGTGCCCTGATCTCCCCCCCCCCGTGCCCTGATCTCCCCCCCTTATACTTACCGATCCTGGCGGGGTCCCGTCCGTCTTCTTCCCCGAGCGCCGCCAAGTTCCAAAATGGCGGGCGCATGCGCAGTGCGCCCGCCGAATCTGCCAGCCGGCAGATTCGTTCCAATGTGAATTTTGATCACTGTGATATAATCTATCACAGTGGTCAAAATAAAAAAACAGTAAATGACCCCCCCCATTTGTCCCCCATAGATAGGGACAATAATAAAATAAAGAATTTTTTTTTTTTTCACTAAGGTTGGAGTTAGAACTAGGGTTAGGGTTAGGGTTAGGGGTAGGGTTAGGGGTAGGGTTAGGGTTTCGGTATGTGCACACGTATTCTGGTCCTCTGCGGATTTTTCCGCAGCGGATTTGAAAAATCCGCAGTGCTAAACCGCTGCGGATTTATGGCAGATTTACCGCGGTTTTTCTGCGCATTTCACTGCGGTTTTACAACTGCGATTTTCTATTGGAGCAGTTGTAAAACCGCTGTGGAATCCGCAGAAAGAAGTGACATGCTGCGGAATGTAAACCGCTGCGTTTCCGTGCAGTTTTTCCGCAGCATGTGTACAGCGATTTTTGTTTCCCATAGGTTTACATTGAAATGTAAACTCATGGGAAACTGCTGCGGATCCGCAGCGTTTTCCGAAGCGTGTGCACATACCTTTAGAATTAGGCTATGTGCACACGGTGCGGATTTGGCTGCGGATCCGCAGCGGATTGGCCGCTGCGGATCCGCAGCAGTGTTCCATCAGGTTTACAGTACCATGTAAACCTATGGAAAACCAAATCCGCTGTGCCCATGGTGCGGAAAATACCGCACGGAAATGCTGCGTTGTATTTTCCGCAGCATGTCAATTCTTTGTGCGGATTCCACAGCGTTTTACACCTATTCCTCAATAGGAATCCGCAGGTGAAATCCGCAGTAAATCCGCAGGTAAAACGCAGTGCCTTTTACCCGCGGATTTTTCAAAAATGGTGCGGAAAAATCTCACACGAATCCGCAACGTGGGTACATAGCCTTAGGGTTAGGGTTGGGTTGGAATTAGGGTTGTGGTTAGGGTTAGGGGTGTGTTGGGGTTAGGGTTGTGGTTAGGGGTGTGTTGCGGTTAGGGTTGTGGTTAGGGTTACGGCTACAGTTGGGATAAGGGTTAGGGGTGTGTTGGCGTTAGAATTGAGGGGTTTCCACTGTTTAGGCACATCAGGGGGTCTCCAAACGCAACATGGCGCCACCATTGATTCCAGCCAATCTTTTATTCAAAAAGTCAAATGGTGCTCCTTCCCTTCCGAGCCCCGACGTGTGCCCAAACAGTGGTTTACCCCCACATATGGGGTATCAGTGTACTCAGGACAAACTGGGCAACAATTACTGGGGTCCAATTTCTCCTGTTACCCTTGAGAAAATAAAAAATTGCTTGCTAAAACATCATTTTTGAGGAAAGTAAAATGATTTTTTTATTTTCACGGCTCTGCGTTGTAAACGTCTGTGAAGCACTTGGGGGTTCAAAGTGCTCACCACATATCTAGATAAGTTCCTTGGGGGGTCTAGTTTCCAAAATGGGGTCACTTGTGGGGGGTTTCTACTGTTTAGGCACACCAGGGGCTCTGCAAACGCAACGTGACGCCCGCAGACCATTCCATCAAAGTCTGCATTTCAAAACGTCACTACTTGACTTCCGAGCCCCGACATGTGCCCAAACAGTGGTTTACCCCCACATATGGGGTATCAGCGTACTCAGGACAAACTGGGCAACAATTACTGGGGTCCAATTTCTCCTGTTACCCTTGAGAAAATAAAAAATTGCTTGCTAAAACATCATTTTAGAGAAAATAAAATTTTTATTTTATTTTCATGGCTCTGCGTTATAAACTTCTGTGAAGCACTTGGAAGTTCAAAGTCCTCACCACACATCTAGATTAGTTCCTTTGGGGGTCTAGTTTCCAAAATGGGGTCATTTCTGGGGGATCTCCAATGTTTAGGCACACAGGGGCTCTCCAAACGTGACATGGTGTCCGCTAATGATTGGAGCTAATTTTCCATTTAAAAAGCCAATTGGCGTGCCTTCCCTTCCGAGCCCTGCCGTGCGCCCAAACAGTGGTTTACCCCCACATATGGGGTATCAGCGTACTCAGGACAAACTGGACAACAACATTTGCGGTCCAATTTCTCCTATTACCCTTGGCAAAATAGGAAATTCCAGGCTAAAAATCATTTTTGAGGAAAGAAAAATTATTTTTTATTTTCATGGCTCTGCATTATAAACTTCTGTGAAGCACCTGGGGGTTTAAAGTGCTCAATATGCATCTAGATAAGTTCCTTGGGGGGTCTAGTTTCCAAAATGGGGTCACTTGTGGGGGAGCTCCAATGCATAGGCACACAGGGGCTCTCTAAACGCGACATGGTGTCCGCTAACAATTGGAGCTAATTTTCCATTCAAAAAGTCAAATGGCGCGCCTTCCCTTCCGAGCCCTGCCGTGTGCCCAAACAGTGGTTTACCCCCACATATGAGGTATCGGCGTACTCGGGAGAAATTGCCCAACAAATTTTAGGATTCATTTTATCCTATTGCCCATGTGAAAATGAAAAACTGAGGCGAAAAGAATTTTTTTGTGAAAAAAAAAGTACTTTTTCATTTTTACAGATCAATTTGTGAAGCACCTGAGGGTTTAAAGTGCTCAATATGCATGTAGATAAGTTCCTTGGGGGGGTCTAGTTTCCAAAATGGGGTCACTTGTGGGGGAGCTCCAATTTTTAGGCACACGGGGGCTCTCCAAACGTGACATGGTGTCCGCTAAAGAGTGGAGCCAATTTTTCATTCAAAAAGTCAAATGGTGCTCCTTCCCTTCCAAGCCCTGCCGTGCGCCCAAACAGTGGTTTACCCCCACATATGAGGTATCAGCGTACTCAGGACAAATTGGACAACAACTTTCGTGGTTCAGTTTCTCCTTGTACCATTGGGAAAATAAAAAAAATGTTGCTAAAAGATAATTTTTGTGACTAAAAAGTTAAATGTTCATTTTTTCCTTCCATGTTGCTTCTGCTGCTGTGAAGCACCTGAAGGGTTAAAAAACTTCTTGAATGTGGTTTTGAGCACCTTGAGGGGTGCATTTTTTAGAATGGTGTCACTTTTGGGTATTTTCAGCCATATAGACCCCTCAAACTGACTTCAAATGTGAGGTGGTCCCTAAAAAAAATGGTTTTGTAAATTTTGTTGTAAAAATGAGAAATCGCTGGTCAAATTTTAACTCTTATAACTTCCTAGCAAAAAAAAATTTTGTTTCCAAAATTGTGCTGGTGTAAAGTAGACATGTGGGAAATGTTATTTATTAACTATTTTGTGTCACATAACTCTCTGGTTTAACAGAATAAAAATTCAAAATGTGAAAATGGCGAAATTTTCAAAATTTTCGCCAAATTTCCGTTTTTATCACAAATAAACGCAGAATTTATTGACCTAAATTTACCACTAACATGAAGCCCAATATGTCACGAAAAAACAATCTCAGAACCGCTAGGATCCGTTGAAGCGTTCCTGAGTTATTACCTCATAAAGGGACACTGGTCAGAATTGCAAAAAACGGCCAGGTCATTAAGGTCAAAATAGGCTGGGTCATGAAGGGGTTAAGAGGACTAAACGCCCTTCACAGGGTGTTTGCCAACCACCCCGAGTTTAAAGGGAACCTGTCACCTGAATTTGGCGGGACAGGTTTTCGGTCATATGGGCGGAGTTTTCGGGTGTTTGATTTACCCTTTCCTTACCTGCTGGCCGCAATATTGGATTGAAGTTCATTCTCTGTCCAGCGGGTAAGGAAAGGGTAAATCAAACACCCGAAAACTCCACCCATATGACTGAAAACCGATCCTGCCAAATTCAGGTGACAGGTTCCCTTTAAGGACATTGTTGAGAGACATAGGGACCGACCAGACAAATGCTTCACAGGGCAGAAGCCCATGGAGTCTAAATATCCCTTTGCTCCTGATTTAAGAAAAGATTGGTTACAGTCCCCCACTCCCCCCGTGGATCCTCCCATATCGCGGCTTGCATCTAAAACTCTTATCCTTGTCCAATGGCGCCGCAGTAAAAATCCTACTCACGGGTCATTCCATGTCAAGTGAACCAATGATTTTTACCACTATATTTTTAATTCTTTTGAGATTTTGTTATTTGGTAACAGTGTGTCAGAGAATGCAAAATGTGAAGAAAAAATTCTAGATTTTTTTTAATTTTTTTATTGATTTTCAAAGTTCGGAAAAAGTGTGAATTTCATTGTTGCCTGCCTTTACATTTCTCCCCATAACTCAGGCTAGAAAAGATATGGAGAAACAAAATAAACACTATTCTACTCAGAATTGTACAGGCATTCACCAGATATGTCACAAGAGTATCTTTGATAATATTTTACCTATGCGAACGCAAGCGCAAAACTTTAAAATGCATTTCCGAAAAAAAAAAAACGTTTAATTTAAAAATTTCAAAAATTGCACATGTTCCTGCTATGCTCCTATCCACATCTGTACCAAAATACAAGATGGGATCGTGATGGGATCATATTTTAAAAAATAAAACTATTACAGTGTCAGTTCAAAAATCTTGATTTCAGATCTGTTCAGCCTGTGGTCTAACAGTGTGGGGTCCATATTTACCAAATAATCCATGATTGCTAGATATTACTGTATTATTTTATTATGTTACCACTTAGAAGCAGGAGAGGACAGAGGAGAAGCTGTGTTAAGGTACCTTCACACTGAGCAACTTTACAATGAGAACGACAGCGATCTGTGACGTTGCAGCGTCCTGGATAGCGATCTCGTTGTGTTTGACATGCAGCAGCGATCAGGATCCTGCTGTGACATCGCTGGTCGTTGCTGAAAGTCTGGAACTTAATTTAGTCAAAACACCAAAAACAGGCAAAGATGCTTACCTGTCTAAACAGGCCTCAATACAAATGCACAAGCAGGGTGCAGCGGACCCAAACAAAATAGCAAATGCACAGGTGCGATACCTAATGAAACAGCCAGCCTTCAATAAGGGTTTGGCCGTGTGGTACACCAATGCACTAAGATAAAATACTCTGTATGTGGCGTGTTCACACAAGGAATACAAAGCGTCTGGCTGCAGCCTATTAATGACGCCATATGGCGGGCTGCCCAGTGCTAAAATGCATCCTGTGTGAACAGAGGCCACAGTGTACAGAACAATTCGGGCCCAGCTGCACCCTGCAAAAAATATACGTGCAAAAAAACATATAAATATATGTAAGGTCTTAGTTGATATTAGGGCCATAATATGGAAGCTGGCAACCCACGCCAAGGGTCCTTACGTATTGCCAGTCCTACTCTAACATGAAAAACACCAAAAAAGGACACATTCAAGAAAAAACACCAAAAACAGGCAAAGATGCTTACCTGTCTAAACAGGCCTCAATACAAATGCACAAGCAGGGTGCAGCGGACCCAAACAAAATAGCAAATGCACAGGTGCGATACCTAATGAAACAGCCAGCCTTCAATAAGGGTTTGGCCGTGTGGTACACCAATGCACTAAGATAAAATACTCTGTATGTGGCGTGTTCACACAAGGAATACAAAGCGTCTGGCTGCAGCCTATTAATGACGCCATATGGCGGGCTGCCCAGTGCTAAAATGCATCCTGTGTGAACAGAGGCCACAGTGTACAGAACAATTCGGGCCCAGCTGCACCCTGCAAAAAATATACGTGCAAAAAAACATATAAATATATGTAAGGTCTTAGTTGATATTAGGGCCATAATATGGAAGCTGGCAACCCACGCCAAGGGTCCTTACGTATTGCCAGTCCTACTCTAACATGAAAAACACCAAAAAAGGACACATTCAAGAAAAAACACCAAAAACAGGCAAAGATGCTTACCTGTCTAAACAGGTTTGCCAGCTTCCATATTATGGCCCTAATATCAACTAAGACCTTACATATATTTATATGTTTTTTTGCACGTATATTTTTTGCAGGGTGCAGCTGGGCCCGAATTGTTCTGTACACTGTGGCCTCTGTTCACACAGGATGCATTTTAGCACTGGGCAGCCCGCCATATGGCGTCATTAATAGGCTGCAGCCAGACGCTTTGTATTCCTTGTGTGAACACGCCACATACAGAGTATTTTATCTTAGTGCATTGGTGTACCACACGGCCAAACCCTTATTGAAGGCTGGCTGTTTCATTAGGTATCGCACCTGTGCATTTGCTATTTTGTTTGGGTCCGCTGCACCCTGCTTGTGCATTTGTATTGAGGCCTGTTTAGACAGGTAAGCATCTTTGCCTGTTTTTGGTGTTTTTTCTTGAATGTGTCCTTTTTTGGTGTTTTTCATGTTAGAGTAGGACTGGCAATACGTAAGGACCCTTGGCGTGGGTTGCCAGCTTCCATATTATGGCCCTAATATCAACTAAGACCTTACATATATTTATATGTTTTTTTGCACGTATATTTTTTGCAGGGTGCAGCTGGGCCCGAATTGTTCTGTACACTGTGGCCTCTGTTCACACAGGATGCATTTTAGCACTGGGCAGCCCGCCATATGGCGTCATTAATAGGCTGCAGCCAGACGCTTTGTATTCCTTGTGTGAACACGCCACATACAGAGTATTTTATCTTAGTGCATTGGTGTACCACACGGCCAAACCCTTATTGAAGGCTGGCTGTTTCATTAGGTATCGCACCTGTGCATTTGCTATTTTGTTTGGGTCCGCTGCACCCTGCTTGTGCATTTGTATTGAGGCCTGTTTAGACAGGTAAGCATCTTTGCCTGTTTTTGGTGTTTTTTCTTGAATGTGTCCTTTTTTGGTGTTTTTCAACTTAATTTAGTCGTCAGGTCGGCGTGATTCGTCATGTTTGACAGCAAAAGCAACGATGCCTGTAATGTTTCTTCATGGAGCGAACAACCAGCGAGAACGATAAGTATGTCACTGGATCGCTCCTGCATCGTTCTGGAGTTCCTGTGTTTGACGTCTCCTATCGACCTAAACAGCGACGCTGCAGCGATCGGCTCGTTGTCTATATCGCTGCAGCGTCGCTAAATGTGATGGTACCGTTAGGGCTGAGAATGACCAGGGGTAGACTGTGACTGCAGAGCAGATGACCGGCTGGCAGCTCGGGCCTCCACAGACCGTATTCACACCAAATCTTATCACCCAGGCAACTCCTCAAATGGAGGGAGAAAAATATTCTTAACATCCAGTTCATGTATTGTACAAACCAGGACTACGAAGAGGAGGAGGAGGAGAGTTTGTTATAACATCAGTTACAGGAAGCAGAACCCATCACAGGGACTCAGCAATACCGGACTGTCATTCCATGTAGTGGAAATAAAGACAGTGACGACCATGAAGTGGTAGAATGCGGCACAAGCTCGGCAATAGATGACAACTGGTGATGTGACCTGTGAATATGATCGGCGCTGGCAGCTACTTGACTCTCCAAAGATTGTGAAAATGAAGACATAGAAGTGACTTTTCGGCACTTTCTGGTCCAGCGCCGTCCTTTGTGTATCCAAGAAAATCAGACATTGTAAAAGTTACAAAAATCAGATATAACTCAGGTGGAGCCGAGCACCATGACCGGCCGCACATACTCTGACACAGAAGTAAACGGCCATTGCTAGTGAGCGCTTCTGGACATTACATTTCACCCACTAGAAGGGACACATTGATGATAAAAGGCCAGTGTAAAAACCTACTATTAATTGTTTGATTAGCTCATATATTATAGAACGAGGATTTAACTACTGGACTATTCTTCTTAAACACTTCAGAAATGACATGTTTAGTGATATAGTAGAAAAAAATTGTTCCATGTATAAATAGGTAGTAGAAATATTGGTTCTTTTAATTTTGTTTTTAACATATAATTACGATCAGACTGTATTTAGAAAATCACACTTGAGGATATGATCACCTTTTTTCTTTTGGCTTGTTCAAAGAATTCAGGTTTAAAATGCTGAGCAAGTTGTTATGATGATTAAGATGGATTTATTCTGGCACTTCCGGATTTGTTTTTTGTGTTTCTTTATTGTTACTTATAAATGTTGAATGCAATAAGTTGTAATTTGAAAAGAAAAAAAAAGGAAGAAACTCACAAACATAAAATCAGATGATTCAAGGCTTAAAAAAAATACAAATTTGATAGATCCCAAGTTGAGTCCCTGTACAAATATAAACAAGGACACGCGTAACACACATACGTTTTTTTCAGAATTGCGCATCAAAAGTTTTAATTTGATTTCTCCAAAACAAAATATAAAGAAACAGTCTTGTGACATATCAAATGAAAGCTGGTACCGTTCTGAGAAAAATGATGCCTCTCCCACCTCTATATCTTAATTCTAGCCCGAGATATGATAAATGTAAAGCCATACCAGGCCAAAATCCGCGCTTTCTCAAAACTTTAAAAATCTGTAAAAAATTAACGGATGAAGAAAAAAATTCTAAACTTTTAATTTGTAATTAAAGTTGTACTTCATAAAAACCAAAAAAAAAAAAAACTAAAGACGTAAGGTAAAAAAAATATTCATATTTGGATCACTTGATATGGAATGACCCTCACCGCCTCGGTCAGTCTTTGAGGCCTCTGGCGCTGCACTCTTTTCATCCTTTGCAGCGACCTGGGTGGCTAAAGCTATGGTTCATTGGGCTGAGGTCTTGTCCACAGCCATTCAGGAAGCTGACCTCCAGCCTGAGGCGGCATGCCTTGCTAAAGGAGAGTTCTTAAGGTACCGTCACACTAAGCGACGCTGCAGCGATACCGACAACGATGTCGATCGCTGCAGCGTCGCTGTTTGGTCGCTGGAGAGCTGTCACACAGACAGCTCTCCAGCGACCAACGATCCTGAGGTCCCCGGTAACCAGGGTAAACATCGGGTTACTAAGCGCAGGGCCGCGCTTAGTAACCCGATGTTTACCCTGGTTACCAGCGTAAACGTTAAAAAAACAAACACTACATACTTACCTTCAGCTGTCTGTCCTCCGGCGCTGTGCTTTCCTCTGCACTGTCACCGCGGAGCCCTGCATCAAAGCGGGGCTTCTGACCTCGGACGTACTATCCCGTCCGAGGTCAGAAAGGTGTTAATAACAGTAGGAGAAATAGGGATTTTTGGGTACTCACCGTAAAATCCTTTTCTCCGAGCCAATCATTGGGGGACACAGCACTCACCCTGTTAAGTCTAATGACTTGTTTTTTGATTGTGACAATTTATTCTTGTTAATAGTTTTTAAGCTCCTACTGCTTTTTTACAGAACTGGTTCACTTTGAGCCAGCAGGAGGGTGTATACTGCAGAGGAGTTAATCTTTCTATATTCACTTAGTGTCCTCCTAGTGGCAGCAGCATAACACCCATCGTCCTGAGTTTGGATCGGTGAAAAGGATTTTACGGCGAGTACACAAAAATCCCTATTTTTCATATTTTTTAAACTTTTTTTTCTACTTTTGTCATGCTTTAATAGCCTCCATGGAAGGCTAGAAGCTGGCACTACTCGATCGGCTCTGCTACATAGGAGCGATGCATGGATCGCTCCTATGTAGCTGAACTGGTGCATTGCTATGAGCACCGACCACTGGGTGGTGCTCACAGCAATCCTGCATAAACAACCATAGAGGTCTTCAATAAAACTCTGGTTGTCATGCCAACGCGTCGCTGACCCCCGATTACGTGATGGTGGTCAGCGATGCGCTCATTTCCGGCCCGATGGCCAGAAGCACTAGTTAAATGCCGCTGTCAGCATTTAACAGCGCCATTTAACTAGTTAATAGCGTCAGGTGGATAGCGATTCCACCCGCTGCTATTGCGGGCACATGTCAGCTGTACAAAACAGCTGACATGTCCCGGCTTTGATGCGGGCTCACCGCCAGATCCCGCATCAAAGCTGGGGTTCCGACCTCGGACGTACTTTTCTGTCCGAGGTCAGAAAGGGGTTAAAGTACTACACAGCCCAGTAAGCGACATCCTTGCAATCAGGCTCACTTACGCAATATTATGTTGCTCTCAGATTAAATAGACAAAACCAGCAGTACATTTCAAAGGAAATCTGTATGATCCTGGAGGTTTTTTCCTTAATATAGCTCTGTTCTGCAGCTGTAGAGAACATCTTTGGACTTTTCTTTTTTTTTTTTTTAGCATGGATAGTAGAAATGCAACATACAGAATTACAGATACTTGCACTACTATCTGTAACTCCACATATGCTGCAACCATGTCCTTCCTCCACCCCCTTTTTTTATTTGCACAAGATTAGTGTCCAGTTTTGAAGAAAAACTGTATTCAGACGATGGTATAATGGCTGCATTTTTTATGGCCTGAGTTATTGCCTTGAGTCCTAACCAAAGAGCAAATCTTCATCTTACAAAGCCTGTTACCTTTTGCGTTAAGAGTGGACACGGCTGTATAAGTGCAAATGACAATAATGATCTTCGACCTGGCGATTCCATATTTTGGCTATATATTCAGTGGAGTATTGAAGGCTAAAAAAAGACTGCTGTAAATGACCAATGAGTCATATTAATGCTACAGTAACAGATCATCCTGTGCACATACTGTAGACACAGACGAACATATCTTCATAGCAATAGTAACAGGTTAACAAAAATAAAATGCATTTTCTAGGTTTTATGATCACCGTGAATTTAGCTGCTGTGCTCACCATATATCTTGAAAGCAGAATGTCTGAAATGGGTTGTCCGCCTTTGGAGACTATTTTTATTCTTATTTAAATGCATAGAATTGGAAAAGTAGTGTGTGCAATTGGGTTTCATTAACAATTTTGCACCGTTGCCTCCTAGAACTGCTTTATTACACTGCCCCGTAAGTTACTGGGGTTGGCCACATTATCTTTATCAGATGGGGTGGAGACATGATTTTGTAGCACTTATTATATAGGTAGGACAGGTTCTCCTGCTTGTTAATGCAGTTTTCCTCAGCCTGCACAGCTCTTCTGTCCATGCAAATGACAGATGGTGGAGGAGCATGCCTGTACTGATCAAATACTGAATGTGGCCTAATACACCCTATAGCAAAATTGGAAAGATTAATTTAACCCCAATTGCATTTATTTAAGCAAGAAAAAAAAAGGCCCCGTTCAGATTCAGGCACTGTCAGACCAAGAGCGTGCAACCGCCCCAGATCCCAAATTTTCTCAGTGCTTGTGAGAGTTGCTTAACCCCTTAGTGACAGAGCCAATTTGGTATTTAATGACCAAGCCGATTTTTGCAATTCTGACCACTGTCACTTTATGAGGTTATAACTCTGGAACGCTTCAACGGATCCCGCTGATTCTGAGATTGTTTTTTCGTGACATATTGTACTTCATGTTAGTGGTAACATTTCTTCGATATTACTTGCGATTATTTATTAAAAAAACGGAAATATGGCGAAAATTTTGAAAATTTAGCAATTTTCAAAATTTGAATTTTTATTCCCTTACATCAAAGAGATATGTCACACAAAATGGTCAATAAATAACATTTCCCGTATGTCTACTTTACATCAGCACAATTTTGGAATAAAATTTTTTTTTTTATTAGGGAGTTATAAGGGTTAAAATTTGACCAGCAATTTTTTATTTTTACAGCAAAATTTACAAAACCATTTTTTTTAGGGACCACCTCACATTTGAAGTCAGTTTGAGGGGTCTATGTGGCAGAAAATGCCCAAAATTGACACCATTCTAAAAACTGCACCCCTCAAGGTGCGCAAAACCACATTCAAGAAGTTTATTAACCCTTCAGTTGCTGCACAGGAACTGAAGCAATGTGGAAGGAAAAAATGAACATTTTACTTTTTTTCACAAACATTTTACTTCAGAACCAATTTTTTTTATTTTCACAAGTGTAAAAAAAGAAAATGAACCACATAATTTGTTGTGCAATTTGTCCGGAGAATGCCGATACCCCATATGTGGGGAAGGACCACTGTTTGGGTGCACAGTAGAGCTCAGAAGGGAAGGAGCGCCATTTGGCTTTTTCAACATAGAATTCCCTGGAATTGAGATCGGACACCATGTCGCGTTTGGAGAGCCGCTGATGTGCCTAAACAGTGGAAACCCCCCCACAAGTGACACCATTTTGGAAACTAGACCCCCTAAGGAACTTATCTAGGTGTGTGGTCAACACTTTGAACACCCAAGTGCTTCACACAAGTTTATAACGTAGAGCCGAAAAAATTAAAAATCATTTTTTTTTTCACAAAAATGATCTTTTCACCCCCAATTTTTTATTTTCCCAAGGGTAGCAAGACAAATTGGACCCCAAAAGTTGTTGTGCAATTTGTCCTGAGTATGTCGATACCCCGTATGTGGGGGTAAACCTCTGTTTGGGTGCACAGTAGAGCTCAGAAGGGAAGGAGTGCCATTTGACTTTTTCAACATAGAATTCTCTGGAATTGAGATCGGACACCATGTCGCGTTTGGAGAGCCGCTGATGTGCCTAAACAGTGGAAACCCCCCACAAGTGACACCATTTTGGAAACTAGACCCCCTAAGGAACTTATCTAGGTGTGTGGTCAACACTTTGAACACCCAAGTGCTTCACACAAGTTTATAACGTAGAGCCGAAAAAATTAAAAATCTTTTTTTTTTTCACAAAAATGATCTTTTCACCCCCAATTTTTTATTTTCCCAAGGGTAGCAAGACAAATTGGCCCCCAAAAGTTGTTGTGCAATTTGTCCTGAGTATGTCGATACCTCGTATGTGGGGGTAAACCTCTGTTTGGGAGCACTGCGGAGCTTGGAAGGGAAGGAGCGCCGTTTGAATTTTTAATCTCTTAATTGTGAGAGCGGACGCCATTTTGGGTTTGTAGATGTGCCTAACAGCAGAAACCCCCCACAACTGACCCCGTTTTGGAAACTACACCCCTCAAAGATTTTAATCAGGGGTATATTGAGCAATTTGAACCCACATGTATGACACAGAGTTTGATAACATTAGGTCGTCATATTGAAAAAATTCATTTTTTTCCACGAGAATCTTGTTTTAGACCTGAATGTCTCACTTTTTCAGAAATAACATCAAAAAGTGGACCCCACAATTCGTTACCCACTTTATTATGAGCGCAGCGATATCCCATATGTAGTCAAAAAGTTCTGTTTGGACAAATGGCAGGGCTTGGACAGAAAGGGGCACAATGTGACAAATTTGGCTTTATTTGAAATTGAAGATCCAGGACCCATTCAAAGCTTCTAGAGACATTGAGCAAAAAAGAAAATCCTTGCAGGAATTATTACTCACAGAGGGAGGCATGCTCCTAAAACACAATGGCTGACTATAAAATTGGTCTTGCTAACAAAACAGTTGTCCCGCATTTGCGTATATTGTAGCAGGAAGAATAAACTGTACTGGAATGAAGGGCAAAATGTGTAGGAAAATGCAGCCAACTATGTGGCAAAGCGGAGTTTGTTCCAAAGATGAAAGAACACCATCAGGGCTAGAATGGCAGACACTTTCAGAGACTGGTCGTACAACGTCCTTTTAGCTCCATCAATCCCTATATGAGAGACGAATGTGCCAATAGACGTGGTACACCATAGCAAGCTCCCACCCGCCAAGGTCAGAACCGCTATATGCACAAAACAACCAGTTCTCGATAGAAAGTATTGTCTGGTACCAGAGGTTCGGCAAGAACCATAAAGTAAAGCCCATAGTGTATAAGTACGGAACTTCCTAATTTTTTTTAGAAATCCTACAATAAAATGATCATGCCCGTATCATCAACATAAATATAAGTAATATAAATGGAAGCCAAAGTTTTGTGTAGCAAGAGTCATAAAGCAGTCAAAGTTAGATAAATGGTCAAAAATGTTTGTGAGTAATCAAGTCCTAGAATTCATTTTCAGATGATTTCACTTTTCAAGATCATTTCTGGGGTCCACATTCTTACGCTTATTGACATAGGTACGTGGACGAGAATTTGTTGGAATAGTAGTTTGGTATGGGATTGATTGAGTCGTAGAATTTTCAGATGACCTGACTTTGCAAGAACATTTGTGGGGCCCACACTCTAGAGCGTACAGACGTGGGTACGTGGACGAGAATTTGTTGGGATAGTAGTTTGGTATGGGATTGATCAAGTTCTGGAATTAATTGTGAAATGGGGTAAAATGGGATCTACTAATTAAAATATTATTTATCAATTGTTCCAAATTGTACTACTGGGGCCACTAAGCAGAAAATAAAAATTATTGAAAAAAAGCAAACTAATAATTGTAGGTGGTGTGGTAGGTCTCAAAACAGGGGGAGATACAAAGGCCTGGTTGGGATGGGCATGTGGGGCAATAGAATCGGGAATCACTCCGCCTGCCATGCTTTCTGCAAACTCGGCACCTTTTTTGAGGATACCTTTGGGTGGGAGTGACAGGGACAGGGTGAGGAAAATGGCGTTCTGACAGTCTCCGGGAATCCTCAGAGTCGAAGGCTTCCCCCGGAGCCATGGACTCAAATATGAGGCTCGCTACTACTTTTTCCTGAAAGTGCAGGAAAGTTAGCGGTCCTTGAGATTTTTTATATAGGACAAAGCTGTTGTAGGTGGCAGTCTGAATTAGATAGATTCCCACCTTTTTATACCACGCCCTGGTCTTCCTCTTGACCAGGTATGGTTGCAGAACCTGGTCTGACAGGTCTACGCCACCCATATGTCTGTTATAGTGTGTGACGCAGACTGGTTTTTCTTTGTCCCTGGTGGCACCCCTCTCTCTGACCGTCACAGTGGTGTCCGTATGCAGTGTGGAAAGCATATAGACGTCCTTCCTGTCTTTCCACTTCACTGCAAGAAGTTGGTCGCTTGCAAGTGAAAATGACGCCCCCCTCTCCAAACGTCTGGACACCAACTGTGACGGAAACCCCACTCTGTTTTTCCTCACTGTCCCACAGGCCCCTGTATTTGCAGCATGGAGGGATTTGTATAGGGGGATACTCGTGTAATAGTTATCGGTATACACGTGGTACCCTTGATTGAGAAAGGGCGTCATTAGCTCCCAGACAATTTTGCCTGGGATACCAATTGTCTGGGGGCAGTTTGGGGGGTTTATTTGGCGGTCCCTACCTTCATAAATTAGGAAGGTGGACGTGTACCCTGATGAGCTCTCGCAAGCTTTATATAATTTTACGCCGTATTTGGCTCTCTTGGAGGGAATAAATTGGCGGAATAACAGACGGCCCTTGTAGCTCATCAAGGACTCGTCGACTGCCATATTTTGCTCTGGGGTATAGGAATTTAGAAAGGAAGTTTTTAGGAGGGAAATTAGGGGTCTTAATTTATTTAGCCGATCGTAGTCGGGGTCAGTTCTTGGGAGAGCTTGGGAATTGTCACTGAAGTGGAGGAATCTCATCAGGGCTTCATAACGGGCTCGGGACATGATGGCTGCAAATACAGGGGTGCAGTGGACAGCTTTTGTTGCCCAGTAAGAGCGGAGAGTGGGTTTTTTTTACTATACCCATATTCAGGGTGAGGCCTAAGAATTTTTTTATTTCAGGGACATTTGTGGGGATCCAGGAACGGGAATGAAAGGCAGTGGGTTTTTGGGAAATATATTGCCGGGCATATAGATTTGTTTGGTGGACGATTAATTGCAGGACTTCGGGGCTAATGAAAATTTCAAAAAAATCAATGGGGGTAAAATTGGCGACATCTACTTTAATTCCAGGGACTGCAGAAAAAGGGGGAATTTGAGGGGAAAATGAGGTGTCATTATACCACAGCGGTGGGGGGACTGTGGTACTTGGTCCTGCCTCTGAAGCTTCAGCAGTGACGACCGACTCCGCTACCACCGGGCTGGGGGATCCCGTGGAGGAAGAGTCGTCATCACTGTCTGAAAACTGCTCAACTTCAGGGGCAGAATCTGTTTCGTTGCCGGAGCTGCCGGAGCAAAGCAGTAAGCTTGCTCCGCGCTAAAAGTTCTGCGGGCCATTTTATCTAATTCCTCCCCTAACCCTAAAAAAAATTTTTTAAAAAAAATTACAATTTTTTTTTTTTTTCTTTTTTTTTTTTTTTAATAATCCTCTGCTGATGATGCAGGGATTACGGAGAACGGGGGTGGGTAAATTGGATGCTGGCGGAGGCAGATATTATGTTTTTTGTAACTGACAGGGCAGCACTTGAACTGTAGTCTCTCTCTCTTCTCTCCTAGAACAACTACAAGGAGAGAAGAGAAAGGTACAGCCCAAGTGCTGCCATGTTTATCAAATATTAGGGGTTTTGATCACTGTAATTGGACATATTACAGTAATCAAAACCCAGCAGCCAATGAGAAAATTCTAATAGGTTGCTGGGTCTCTGCTGGCAGATCATGGCAGGCGCACTGCGCAGGCGCCCGCCATTTTCTTCCAGCAGAGAAGAAGAAGGGGGGCCAGGAGCCATGGGCTGAGGACCGGGGACCACGGACTGAGGACCGGGGACAGGAGCACTGATGTGCAGGCGGTATGGTGGGGGGCTCGGGGGCTCTATTTCTCTCCCTTCTGATGTGCGATCACATCAGAGGGGAGAGAAATGCAAAGCATATTTTTTTTTTTCACAGGTACTGTGTAGAAAGAAGCGGCAACACTCACCGGTCCTGTGTGGTCTGAGTCTTTATTTAGAAGATTACAACCATCGTATCTTCACGGCGTCGGGATACAAACGAAGGGGGAGGTGAGCAGGATGTGACGACGGCCGTTTCGCGCCGACGATAGCGCTTCCACGGGTCTAAGGTGCAGGAGCATGACGCGGGTTCATAAAGGCAGGTGAGGGGAAAACCCCTCCCCCCTCCTCCACATCCCCGCCCCTCTACTTCCTTGTGTCTTAAATTTAACCGAGCGTGTTTTAGAACCCGCGCAACTGTCGTTATTATCTAAGGGTCTTAATTTCTGTATCCCTGATGACTTTGACTTTACTGAATTCCAGGTGGATATGTTTAAAGCTATAAGAAAGATTCATCTCCACAAAGCTTTTATATCTGGCTCTACTAGCACGGTTTGTTTGGAGGGGGAAAGACCTTGTGCCGTAGGACCTTTGGGGTTTATGGCAGGTTCGTCTGATGATACGCTCGCTAATATGCGTGAAGACGCAACTTTGTTATTGAGCCTTGAAGACGACGGTATTAATACTGAGGTAGATGTGTCTAATCGGGTGACCCCATTCACAGGGGGAGTCCCTTCCTCCTTCATGCCCATTACGTCCCCTGGAAATCTAATCGATGTATTTGAATCTTTGGTTTTAAGAGATATGGAGGCTTTGGTGTATAAGCGGGCCCCTAATAATCTTACTGATGCAGAGAGGACAGCCTTAAGGGAATTGGCTGGTTGGAATGATGTCATCGTGAGACCAGCCGATAAAGGCGGTAAGGTGGTATTGTTACCCAGGGAGCCGTATTTATCGGAGGCTAAACGTCAGCTGTCGGACATATGTACATACAGGGAGTTGCCTGGGGACCCGACCAATAGGTATAAGGAGGAGCTACGCTCCTTTTTAAGGGAGTCGGTCGAATTAGGGGTCATTACGCAGAATAAAGCGGAGAAATTACTCCCAGAATTCCCGGTAAGACCCCATTGGTACTATCTACCCAAAGTACACAAGTCCATTTCCCAGCCCCCGGGTAGGCCCATCGTATCGGGGGTGGGTTCCTTGACAGAGCCACTGTCCCGTTATGTAGACTGGCTTCTCAGACCTTTGCTCCGTTCTGTCCCCTCCTATATCAGGGATACGAGCTCCTTTCTGAAACAGATCCAGGGCTTTACATGGCAGCCGGGGTTCTCCCTGGCGTCCATTGACGTGGTCAGTTTATATACCAGGATCCCTCAGTCTTTGGGAGTGGACACTATCAGGCGGGTGTTGGACACCACCGATAAGAGTCCGACTTTCATCGACTTCGTGTGCAATGGGTTAAGGTTCATTCTAACTCATAATGCCTTCATGTTTTTGGATACCTGGTATGTCCAGACCACTGGGACTGCCATGGGGACCCCGGCTGCATGTACTTTCGCCAATCTGTTTTTGGCAGCTTTTGAAGATACTTACGTGTATTCTGCCAACAACCCATTCCTTAAACATATCAAAGTTTTCATTCGATTCGTGGACGATGTATTCCTGATATGGGACGGGACAGAGGATAGCTTTCATTCATTTGTGGATTATTTGAATTTTAATACTATGGGGATGTCCTTTACCTCCGTTTTTGGAGGAGAGAGTCTGGAGTTCCTGGATGTAGCAGTGAGGATTCAAGACGGGGATATTTGCACGTCAGTCCATCGAAAACCCACTGCCACCAACTCTGTCCTACATTTTGGTAGTTACCACCCCGTGCACACCAGACGCTCATTACCCTATAGTCAACTCCTCCGGACGAGGAGGATTAATAATACACAGTTAGGGTTTGAGAGGCAGTCTAGAGAGTTATGTGATAGATTTAGGGCTAGGGGCTACCCGGACAGTGTGTTGCGGAGGGCAGTGGAGCGGGTGGATGGACACGGACGGTCGGGGTCGGGCAGTGGTGGAGCCTCTGGGGGTCAGCGGTTTTCCTTTTGTTTTCGGTTTGGTCCCATGGACCGTGAAATCCGGGCTTCGATCAGAAGGCATTGGCATGTGTTGGCAGGAGATAGAGACCTGGCGGACAAAGTGGCTAAAGGGCCGCTAATTTCCAATAGACGAAGCACACGGATCAGGGACGTACTGGTGCGGAATCGTGTGTCTAACCCCGGTTCAAATTGGTTAGAACGGTGCGTTCCGAAAGGAAATTTCCGTTGTGGTCACTGCCTTTCGTGTAAGCAACATGTAACTGGACGATCTTTAGATATAGGGCCTGTGAGACATACCGTCCAGCAGTTTATATCGTGTAAGACCGATTACGTGGTGTATGTGGTGTTCTGTCCCTGTAAGAGATTTTACATCGGTAAAACTATTAGGCATTTGTGTACTCTGTTTAGAGAGCATTATAGGTCAATTCGAACTGGCATAGGTGCACCAAGGTTAATTGAACATATCAGGGTTATCCATCGAGGGGACCCGGACGTCCTTACTTTTGCAGGCATTGAGAGGGTGGTTGCTCCAGTACAGGGGGGCGATGTGCATAAACTTCTACTTAGGAAAGAGGCACAGTGGATCATGCGCACGCGCGCGGTTGGTCCGGCAGGCCTGAATGACAGAATTGACATGGCTGTCTTTTTGTAATAATCTGCAGTTCCTTATGTATTCAGACTCGCCTGGTTTTGCTGCGTATGACATCCGCACACGCTCGTATTTACGTGCATACGATTAAACGCATTAACTCTTTGCGGTGGGGTAACGATATTGTCCCATCGGTTATATACGTGCTTGAGATTATGCGGGTGACTCATTGTATGTGAATGGGAGGAGGGTATATGTATTGTTACCTTCTGTCTTCATGCCTGTATGGCCGTTTGGGGTCTTGTTTTGTTTTGTATTGTTTGTTTTTAATCGGGAGCTATGGTGTTAATGATCCGGGTTAATCCCGGTTCCTTTTAGTCTCACCTATCACATATGATTACCTTGTCTGAGGGTGCGGGAAGTAGAGGGGCGGGGATGTGGAGGAGGGGGGAGGGGTTTTCCCCTCACCTGCCTTTATGAACCCGCGTCATGCTCCTGCACCTTAGACCCGTGGAAGCGCTATCGTCGGCGCGAAACGGCCGTCGTCACATCCTGCTCACCTCCCCCTTCGTTTGTATCCCGACGCCGTGAAGATACGATGGTTGTAATCTTCTAAATAAAGACTCAGACCACACAGGACCGGTGAGTGTTGCCGCTTCTTTCTACACAGTACCAGTGGTTTGACTTATCTCCTGCGTGCACCTCTACCTGGCGGTTGGATCCAAGATAAGTGATACATGCACCGCTAACATCGCCCATGTGTAAGGAACAGCTGTGCGGCGGTTTAGTTCTAGATTGCGATTTTTTTTTCCCACAAACTATTTGCAGCGATCGCAACCCCGGGGGTCTGTAAAGACCCCCTGGATTGCGATCGCTCCAGGGGTCGGTAAAAACCGACCCCAATACACCGGGGGAAGCTAGGTTTTGGTGGGCGCATCTGCACTTGCGCCCGCCATTTTAGAGCCCGCAACGGAAGGAGGAGGGTCGGGGACCGGGGGGGCACCTTCACCGGTACATTAGGTACCGTGGGGGGCTCGGGGGACCCTATTTCTCTCCCCTCTAATGTCCGATCACATTAGAGGGGAGAGAAACACAACGCAAATCGCGTTTTTTGTTTTTTTTGCGATCGCCGGTAAACGGTTAATTACCGGCGATCGCAAATGCGGGGTGGGTAAAAAAAACCCCGAATCATGTTCTCTGGGGTCTCGGCTACCCCCGGCAGCCGAGACCCCGGAGAAATTCGGCCTCTGGGGGGCGTTATACACTTTTTCCACAGCGCCGTTAATTAACGGCGCTGTGGTTTAAGTACCCTTAGCGGCCGCCGTTAAAAGGCGTATCGGCGGTCGCTAAGGGGTTAAAGTACAGCCAATAGGAGGGTCATAACCAGGAAACGTTGCTCCTCATGATGACCAGATAAATATATTCTCTTATCAGTATTGCTAGTTTTATAGGGTATTTGCTGTTTGTTTTTGTATGGAAACACTCGAAGAAAAGTTCTGCAGTCCCCACCATCCATTGCAGAAGTAGTCAAAAGGGCAGAAACAACGATTGATGGCGATTGAGAATGGCTAACGTTTAATACAGATTAATAGAAAAAAAAATAAATAGTCTCTTGTAAGATTACCATGTATCTGCCATGTGCTCACTTCTCCATCAAATGACTGTTCCTCTCTGGGCGATGCAGTTAAAATGCCTCAGTATGCCATTAAACACCACACAGACCTTATAGGGTAAACAATGGCTTCCTCCAGATTGCATCTTAAAGCATATGCAGCATCGTATGGCAAAGGACTGGACTGGGAAGTGTGTCCTTCAATAGTTATTCTATTTTGTCTTGAAATCTTTCACATCTGGAATCTCTTTCTGCATAAAATGCATGACTGCCCGGCCCACCTTATCAGGAGCGATGTTATACACCGGATGCGTAGGTTTCTGTTACAAAAACAACAAAAAAAAAAACATACAATGATTAAATCTAAAGAAAAAAAACATGAATGAGGAGTATAAAGATAGCATTCTGCCACTTGTCAAAATAAGAATGACATGAGTCATGGATTCATGAGGAGAATGTGCCATCAAGTTATTGATAAGCTGTGTATAAGAAGAAACTAAAAGGCAATATTGAAAAAAAGTGCATGTGTGAGAATAAGTGGCAAAATGTATCTAACCACTATCCAACCAATAATCACATAATCTGGGTTTGCTTGAACAGACTGAGGAATTTGTGGCAGAGAGTGACATGTGCTGGATTTAAAGTACCGGTATATCAATGAGCCGCAGACCTAGATGAAATTTGATAAAAGCTCATCCACAATTCTAAGAGCTTGTGTGTTTGGAACAGATAAAGGATACAATATTACATTTCCATTACATCTATTCTAACAAACAACAAAGTTCTCACTTACCAAAGAGTTCTCTGGTATTCCTAGAATATTTTCATGGAGCATTTCCCCACTACCAAAATGCTGCGCTATGGACAGTCCACTCAGACAGTAGCACGTGTGATAAAAGTCTCTTGATCTACAAATACGAAAAGAAAAAACACTTAATGTGTTACTATAACATATGGAAATAAATTCGTGTACATTTGGCGTTTAATACAATATTGTGTGTTGCCACAACACAAGGCTGCCATTAGAGTACACAAGCTGAAAGTGAGTTTATTCAGAGGAAGTTGTACAGTATTTAAAGGGAATCTTATCAGCTGGATTTTGCCATTTAGTCTGAGCGCAGCGTGGTTGCTGGAATTAGGCTCTCTGTCCATACATGTATCACTTGCTGTAGTTTTAATAAAATACTGATTGGCCTGCACGTGACATCTAGTCCTGCTGATACAATGAGGCTAATCGTTGTAGCCCCGCCTCCTCCACCAATTGGCAGCTTGCTGACAGTACACAGAAAGCTGCCAGTGTGTAGGCAGGTCTATACACAGCTCAGCATTCTGAGCACTGCTACATCTACAGCAGAGAAAACAGGGATTCTATCAAAACTGCACCAAGCAGCCAAGTAAGTGGCACACTGCTAGAATCAGGGTCTCCACCCCTGCATCATGTTGCTACTGGCAGATTCCCTTTAAGTCAGCCTGACAGTATAAACTAAGCACATAGGAGCCATATCTCTTGTAAAGCTAACAAAAAAACACACAATTTAAAAAGGTTTAGTTTCTCCAGAAAGGAGTTTAATCAAACATGCTACTTAGATGCTCAGTGCATCCTTGCTGTGTCCCAGAGACTCGGTGCACTGCTTTTCCCATTAGTTTTGCACTTGTGATTGCAAAGGTGCATTGAGCATTGTTGACTACACCAAGGGTGCACCATACACACCAATCAGTATATTTGACTCCCTTACATAGTGCCATGTGGCTCACAACCTATATTCCCTATCTGTATGTCTTTGGAGTGTGGGAGGAAATCCACGCAAACATGGGCGAATATACAAACTTGGGTAGATGGTTCTCCAAATATTGCCTCCGCACTGACAGACACAATGTAAAACATTTATTATGCCTGTAATATTCAGCCCTTACATAGGACAACATAAATTGATATTAAAGGGGTTACTTCAGCAGAAATGGTTAAAAACAAGCAACTTTGGAATTCGAATCTTATTAAAAATCCTCTCTGTACTCAAGAATGAAGGGATTTTTAACGAGTGCTCAATCCGACCAGCTTTAGGCTAGGTTCACATTGCGTTAGGGCAATCCGTTAAGCGCATAGCACTAGTGGATTGCGCTAAAGCAATGTTTATTTTGGGTCCGCGTTCGCTGTCCCCGCTAGCGCAGATCCCCGATCTGCGCTAGCGATGGACGGACCTCGGACGCTGCAAGCAGCGTCGGAGGTCCGTCACAAAAGAACGGCACATCGCTAGCGCGTGCCGAAAATGGCATGCGCTAGCGATGCGCTACAGGCACAAATCACATTGCTGTCAATGGGTGCGCTAACAGACCCGTTGCACGGCGTTAATTGCGACATTTTCGCCGTGCAACGCAGTCCGTTAGCGTTAACCCATTAACTCAATGTGAACCTAGCCTTAGTGTTGCTGTAGGATCAGAGACTGCACAACCATGCTGCTGGTCCAAACCGTTGACAGGAAGGCAGGGGAGCTTCGCGCACCCAAGAATGAAACTTTAGAACAACCTTTTAAATATTTGTCTTAAAAAAAAAACCAAAACCTTGGTACCAGCAGCACTTACTTGCCGGGTTTATCAAGTAAGCCTCCAGTAGGACACTGACAGCACAACAGGATGTATTCTTGCAGAGCTTTCTGGTCAAACATCCAGTTAGTGAGGCTGAGAGCAGGATCTCCTGCAAGACAATTATATATGGTGTTACAAAGTGTATGTAAAACCCCTTCTTTCCAGTCAGTAAATAGTGTCCCCTTTGTTAGTCATTAATAGTGATGAGCGACCATCAGGTGTTATCCGAGCACGCTCGTGTTCTAATCGAGCATCTTCCGTGTGCTCAGAAAAAAATGCTCAAGTCCCCGCAGATGCAAAGGTATGATCATTTTAGGGTAAACGGACAGGAGGGTTCACTCCTCTTTCTGAAGGACTTTGTGAAGCCATGTAAATTGACTTTAACCCATTATCACAGAAGCCAGTTTTGACCTTCCTGACATTGCCCCATTTTTTGTGTCACTTGTAAGGCTACTTTCACACTAGCGTCGGAATCTCCCCGTCGCAATGCGTCGGGGAGAGATTCCGATGCTAGCGTTTAACGCATTGCACAACGGAGGCAGCGGATGCATTTCTCCGGCGCATCCGCTGCCCCATTGTAAGGTGCGGGGAGGTGGGGGCGGAGTTCCGGCCGCGCATGCGCGGTCAGAAAAAGCGGTCCGTCAGGAGCAAAAAACGTTACATGTAGCGTTTTTTGCTCCCGACGGTCCGCAGAAGCACGACGCATCCGTCGCACGACGGATGCGACGTGTGGCAATCTGTCGCAATGCGTCATCAATACAAGTCTATGGGGAAAAAACGCATCCTGCAAGCACTTTTGCAGGATGCGTTTTTTCTGCAAAACGACGCATTGCGGTGGATTGCAGTTAATGCTAGTGTGAAAGTAGCCTAACTTTGCTTCTTCCAGTCCTAGTAATTCAAAGTTTTTTCATGACATTTTGTACTTTGTAAAGGTGGTAAATTTGGTTCAATGAGATTCGAGATTATGAAAATGACAGATATTTAGCAAAAAATAAAAAAAATTTGAAATGTTCGTATTTGATTTTTATGTGCATAAAAATTCTAAACAAAATAAATTTACAATGTCACTTTACATCAGCATCATTTTTCAAACTGTCTTAGTATGTTACAAGGGTTAAAAATTGAGCAGCAAATGCTAATAAATAAAAAATTAATAAATGTAAATATTTAATAAAATTTACAAAAACATTTTTTAGGCCTCGCTCACACTGGCACATAACACGGCAGTCTGGTCCGATGGGTGTAGCAGGTCCGGCGCATCCCATCTTATGAACGCCGCCCTCCTGCTTGCTTCATTGCTCCCCAGCATCGCCCTCTTGTGCAGGGGTACTTATCTGCCCTATTGAGGGCAGAGCAAAGTACTGCAGTGCGCAGGGAAAGGTCAGAGAGGCCCGGCGCCTGCGCACTGCAGTACTTTGCTCTGCCCTCAACAGGGCAGATAAGTACCCCTGCACAAGAGGGCGATGCCGGGGAGTAATGAAGCAAGCAGGAGGGCGGAATCGCAAGAAGATAGGAGGCGCCGAACCTGCAACACCCATCGGACTGGATCGCCCCTGGGTGAGTATAATATAACTTATTTTTCTTATCTTTCAGGTCTGATCGGGGGCTTATCTACAGCATTACAGAATGATGTAGATAAGCCCTGAAAGGTGACGGCTGTATCTTATAATCGGCCAAAACAGCTGACCGGTTCCCTTTAAAGAATGAATGCAAAGTGGCATGACAGGAATGGGAAAATTTATTTTTACCACTTAAATGTTGCCAACTTCTGAACAGGCCGCTGTAGCCGGCAGACTTTAAGGCCACTATTTGGCTGTGAATTGCAATGACAAACATCAGGACCACACAATCAAGATCTCAGGGTGCACATGGGGGATAAAGAGGAAGCCCCCACGCTCTGTTAAACATTTATATGATGTAGTCATTATCGATGGCAGCATCTAAGGTGTTAAACAGATTTGGACGGTGCCAACACTGATTGTGGCTGGTACAGCAACTTGTCAGCTATAGTGTACAGCCGAAAGCTGTTGGATTGTCACCTGAATGGGGATGCTATTCTTATATCTCAGGTCAGTTAAAAGACGTATTGGCGGTCATTAAGGGGTTAAAAGAGCCCGGGAACTAGGTCTTGTACAAGAGGTGAGGCTACACTCTTCCCTACCAGACTACTGGATCCCCTGATGAATCCCAGTGAGGGAAGAAGGGCGTTTGGGATGGTCTTCTGTCCCATTAATATCCCCCATATTGTCCTTTAGAATGGATTCATAAGCCTGGTTTCACAATAGCGTTCGGCTGGGCTGCGAATGTTAAAGATAGGTACGCAGGATGCATGTGGAGTAGGCAGAGCTTAAGGGAAGAAGTACGCAGTCATCCGCAGCCCAGCCGAACGCTAATGTGAAACCAGCCTAATAGAGACATAAATCTGCCTCTGCGTCCTGATGGGCTCTGTAAAGGGGTAATATTTTTTTGAGCTGGACTTCAATCAAACCTTGGGTGAGAAAGTTCCATTATCTACCATTGATTTGATATATAAACATTCATAATGGAACACGATACTCACCTTGTTTGTATAGTAGCTGCACACCACTATTGTGTATTTAGTATATAGGGTACTTGCTCTCGTTCACAAATGTTACACTTTTGAGGAGGTGATTTTTGTGAGCTGAGGGCTTAAATTATACCACTCAAACAATATGTGTAAATGTGTAGGGGGGTACAAAGCCTTCCTGATACTATTTGTGGGTTGTTTGATAGCTATTCTTAGGGTACGTTCACACTGGGCAGTACCAGCAAAGCCTATGAGATTTCAGAAATCTCATGCACACACATTGGTTTTTTATGTCATCAGAGCATGTCACTTTTTTCAGGATTTTTGCAGCGTTTCACCCATTGGCTTGAATAGGTGTTAAATGCAGCAAAAACACAGGTATCATTATTTGCAGCGTATTTTCTGCAGAAAAGTCATGGGGGCACTATGCACAGAGACACAAGCTAGCCCAAAAACACAACAAAAAAAACGCAACAAAAACTGCGTTTCTGCCGCAGCTTCTTTCCTGCCAAGAAATCAGATTTTGCTGCAGAAAAAAAAGCAGCAAAACCGCCCTGTGTGAACTTACCCTTATGGTGCATATTTCTCACCTGTTTTCTACTATTCCTATTGTTGCACACAGATAAGAGGCAAGGTTTCGTTTTTATGCCTCGCTGGCTGTTAACCAGTTATTTTAGCATAAGATACCTGACCCTCTATATATGGGGGGGTTTGTTGTATGTTTTGTGTGTCTTGTGCGTCTTGTGCGTTTTAATTTTCCTTTTAATTAGCACATCAAAAGTTATGTTTTAAATCCCTATAGCTACTGCTACATCTGTGGACTCAGACAATGGAGAAATTCAATTTAAAGAAGCATTATTTGACTCTGCAGTGAAAATTTTATTGTAAAGCCAGTGTCACATTATCAGTATCAGAGGAATTGTATAATAGAAACATATGCATCCCTTCTGCATTTATCACCCACTCCTGGTTTTGGCTTACAGATACTGATGAGAAATACTGACCAAATACTGCTAGTGTGACTGTGGCCTTACAAAAGTAGTGAGCATAGCCTAATAGATTGCTGTCGCCATGTCACATCTGCAGTGCCCTGGAAGGGGCAGACAGCAGATACCCCCCCCCCTAGTGACCCTACTTCAGAAACCATGCAACTCAAGGAATTCATCTAGGTGTGTATTGACTATTATAAACCCACAGGTTCTTCACAAAAATGTAAAACATGGGGATGCGAAAATGAAAAACATTACGTTGCACTGTATGGCGGTTGTCAGGAAGTAGTTAACAAGCAATTTGAAATATTTACCATTGGTGTTGCTTCTAGCACCAAGAGCATGATGGAAAAGGGGCCATCTGCTAGGGCATATTTGCCAACTAAAGACTGTAGAACCTGTAAATATATGGGTATCCTTGAATGGAAATGTGTTGTTACCTTTAGCATGTAATGTCCTATGGATGAGCGGCAATAAGCCAGCTTGCCAAAAGGAGTAGCAGCCGTCCACCAGCTTGTTGCAGCGGCCTTGGAATCCACCTTCAAATCTCATTTGTCTGAATGTGACCCATCGCTTAACATAAAAGAAAGGCAATTTGATTTTCCAAAAACTTCCATTGTAGATAATTTGTTTCAATACATCATACACGTGCTAAATAATGCATCCACCTCATAAATGTAATATGACTAAGTTCCATTAAGTAAAGCATAATTGCAGGGTGTATAATAGAGCAGACACAGCCCCGGGTCACAAACAGAACCTATAAATACCGACAAGTCTCGGTGTGGAGTAAATGATCACAGCACCATCCCCTCAAGTCAATACAATTAGATTGCATGAATACTTTATGAATGCTGTCAAAAACGATGCCCTGATCTATGCCGGTCACAGCAGAAAACCTTTAAGACAGTTACTAATAACCCAAATCAACTTTCATGTCAGTCTATGAGGTTACATTAAAGTATGAACAAGCCAACCCACCCTTAATTTATGCTAATCTGAAGGATTTCACTAGATATTACAAATATATGGTACAAAAATAGCCTATTTTTTCTATATCAGACAAATCCTTTTGAATCATTGGTATGGGGACTACCAGGCTCTACTAGAGGAGTAATTCTACTCAATACTAAAAAAAAAAAAAAAATCTCCATTCAGAATACCCATCCCAACGGCAGGGCTTGTTCACTCGTCCCATTTGGTTTGCAATTTTCATGGATAGCACTCATACCTATGGGGCTGCACACATCCATTTTTTCCCCTCAAACCGAGAGGTCAGTGGTAAATATCAGAGCCATGGCATATTTTGATTTATGGGTTGGATCAAAATTGGCAATGCAAGTCTATGGGTCAGTGAAAAAAATATCTGATCACGCACCCATAGGTCCGTTTTACTCGTACATGAAAAATCTTGATGTCCAAACATCTGAGTTTTTGTTAAGGGCAGCAGTTTTAGACAATAAATCCTGTGTGATCAGGTTGCACACACAGCTAAGAAAACTATACGATTTCTGCTGCTTCCTGTAACAATCAAAGGACCATTAAAAACTAAAGGTACCTTCACACATAACGATATTGTTAACGATATCGTTGCTATTTGTGACGTAGCAACGATATCGTTAACGATATCGTTATGTGTGACAGCGACCAACGATCAGGCCCCTGCTGGGAGATCGTTGGTCGCTGAATAAAGTCCAGAACTTTATTTCGTCGCTGGACTCCCTGGAGACATCGCTGGATCGGCGTGTGTGACACCGATCCAGCGATGTCTTCACTGGTAACCAGGGTAAACATCGGGTAACTAAGCGCAGGGCCGCGCTTAGTAACCCGATGTTTACCCTGGTTACCATGCTAAAAGTAAAAAAAAACAAACACTACATACTTACCTACAGCCGTCTGTCCTCCAGCGCTGTGCTCTGCACTCCTCCTGTACTGTCTGTGAGCCGGAAAGCAGAGCGGTGACGTCACCGCTCTGCTTTCCGGCTCACAGCCAGTACAGGAGGAGTGCAGAGAAGCAGAGCGCAGCGCTGGAGGACAGACAGCGGTAGGTAAGTATCTAGTGTTTGTTTTTTTTTACTTTTAGCATGGTAACCAGGGTAAACATCGGGTTACTAAGCGCGGCCCTGCGCTTAGTTACCCGATGTTTACCCTGGTTACCGGCATCGTTGGTCGCTGGAGAGCGGTCTGTGTGACAGCTCTCCAGCGACCAAACAGCGACGCTGCAGCGATCCGGATCGTTGTCGGTATCGCTGCAGCGTCGCTTAGTGTGAAGGGGCCTTAATACAACACTTACCAACAAACTTTTCATATCCAACAGGGGGACTCGCTTCAAAATGACCAGAGCAGCCAAACCACAAAAAGTATAGCCTCCATGTGCTTCCATTCCCGGGACCCCACCGATGCCGCCTTCCCAAAACTGGCATCTGCAGCAAGAAAAAGCACAAAATGTCCAGTAAACATATAAAGACAAAATAGTTAAAAAAAAAATAGCAGATTTACAATCAGCTAAAGCAATAATCTTATTCACTCACCGTATTTTGCAGATTATAAAACACATCGGATTATAAGACATACCCCAAATTTTGAGGTGAAAAATAGGAAATTTTTTATTTTTATTTTAATAAAATGGTGGTGTTTCTTATAATTCATGCGTCATATTGCTTATCGGGGGCGGTGGCTGCGGTGAAGCAGGGTCGGTGCTGGAGGAGGCAAGAGTGGAGCGTTGCTGCAGGCTGGGATGAGGGGGGTGTTCCGATGTGCGGTGCGCCACTGCGGGTGTTCAGTGCTGCGGGGGCTCTTGACATTTTGCGAAAGCCCAGAGCCCCTATGCTGTGGGCTCTAGGAAGATGGCTGCCGGGGGCGGGGTGGAGATCTCAGCACCAAGATCAGCGCTGAGATCTCATCTCCTGAGATCTTGGTGCCGAGATCTCCATCTGTGCAGCCCCCGGCAGCCATCTTCCTGGAGTCCACCGTATAGGAAACCATGTAACTGCGGGGGCTCTGGGCTTTCACAAAATGTCAGCAGAGCCCCTGCAGCACCGAACACCTGCAGTGGTGCGCCGCACATCCGAACACCCCCTCATCCCAGCCTGTGGCCTGAAGCAACGCTCGACACTTGCCTCCTCCAGCAGCGACCCTTGTACCCTGCTCCACCGCGGCCGGTAAGGTATATCCGCATTATAAGACGCACCCCCATTTTCCCCCCAAATTTGGGCGAGGGGGGGGGGGGGGATGAGAGTGCTTATAACCTGAAAAATACGGTAAATTATCCACTAACTGCATGGTTATTACTAATCGTGTTAACACCTTAAAGTACCGTATATACTCGAGTATAAGCCGACCCGAGTATAAGCCGAGACCCCTAATTTTGCCACAAAAAACTGGGAAAACTTAATGACTCGAGTGTAAACCTAGGGTGGAAAATGCAGCAGCTACCGGTAAATGTCAAAAGTAAAAATAGATACCAATAAAAGTAAAATTAACTGATACATCAGTAGGTTAAGTGTTTTTGAATATTCATATTGAATCAGGAGCCCCATATAATGCTCCATACAGTTTATGATGGGCCCATAAGATGCTCCATATTAAAATACGCCCCATATAATCCTGCATAAAGGGTAATAATGGCCCCTTAAGATGCTCCATACAGACATTTGCCCCATATAATGCTGCACATGGCCCCATAGAGATATTTGCCCCATATAATGCTGCACATAGCCCCACAAGGTGCTCCATAAAGATATTTGCTCCATATAATGCTGCACATGGCACCATACAGATATTTGCCCCCATATAATGCGGCACATGGCCCCATACAGATATTTGCCCCATATAATGATGCACATGGCACCATACAGATATTTGCCCCATATAATGCTGCACATGGCCCCATAAGATGCTCCATACAGATAATTGCCCCAAATAATGCTGCACATAGCCCCATAAGGTGCTCCATAAAGATATTTGCTCCATATAATGCTGCACATGGCACCATACAGATATTTGCCCCCATATAATGCGGCACATGGCCCCATACAGATATTTGCCCCATATAATGATGCACATGGCACCATACAGATATTTGCCCCATATAATGCTGCACATGGCCCCATAAGATGCTCCATACAGATAATTGCCCCATATAATGCTGCACATAGCCCCATAAGATGCTCCATACAGACATTTGCCCCATATGCTGTTGCTGCGATAAAAAAAAAATAAAAAAATCACATACTCGCCTCTCAGGCCCCCGGCACTTGCTATATTCACCGGTCCGCGTTCCACAGACGGCCGCTGCTATGTCTTCCGCGTCCTCTGCACTGACGCTCAGGCAGAGGGCGGTGCGCACATTAATCGCGTCACCGCGACCTCTGACCGGAGCGTCACTGCAGAGGACGGGGAAGATGCAGCGGCGGCCGTCGGTGGAACGGGGAGCAGGTGAATATCGCGCACTCACCTGCTCCTGGCGTGGTGCAGTCCCTTGTTCTCCGGCAGCTTCTTCCTGTATTGAGCGGTCACATGGTACCGCTCATTATAGTAATGAATATGCGGCTCCACCCCTATGGGAGTGGAGTGGGGTCCATATTCATTACTGTAATGAGCGGTACCATGTGACCGCTCAATACAGGAAGAAGCTGCCGGCGTCCGGGAACCAGGGACCGCGCCAGAAGCAGGTGAGTATAACACAGCTCCGCTCCCCTGCCGACCCCTGGGTATGACTCGAGTATAAGCCGAGAGGGGGAATTTCGGCCTAAAAAAAAAAAAAAATGGGCTGAAATTCTCGGCTTATGCTCGAGTATATACAGTAATCTTTTCATTAATGTCATGTACATACTGAATCTATATCTTGCAAAAAAAAAAAGCCAAGAAGGAAATGCAGGTTATTACGTAGGATGTTTTCAAACCTTGCAATCCATTCAGCGGTGCCATCAAATAGATTGGGGGTGACGATATTTGTGAGGGACGCTACAGAGGCGGCACAATAAGCACTTCTAAAGAAAAAAAAAAAAAAAAAACCAGTTAATATTACTGCCATTATTACAAAGAAAGAAAGAAAGAAAAAAAGAATTTATGCTTATTTTATCCCTTAGGCCTCTTTCACACTTCCGTCACAATCTGTCGATTTTTGCAGGATCCTGCATTTTCCCATAGACATGTATTAGCAACGGATTGTGACAGATGGCCATCCGTTTCATCCGTCGTGCACTGGATCCTATGTAAAAAAAACAAAACGGTCCGTCGGGCAGAGAAAACGTTTAGAGGAACGTTTTTTCTGCACTTCGGAAAATCGGTCAGCGACGCATCCTGCGCTGCCAGTCACTGGCCACAATGGAAGCCTATGGACGCAGGATGCGTCGCTGACTGAACAGCAGGAATCCAGCGACGGGTCCTGACTTTTCAAACTGAGCATGCGTGGAAGAATTTCCCATCAGGGAAATTCTCTCTCCCTCACTCTCTTTCGCTTTTTACTATTGATGCTGTCTATGCAGCATCAATAGTAACAAGATATAATGTGAAAAATAATTTAAAATAAAAAAAACCTCGCAATATTCTCACCTACCGGCGGTCCCACATAGCGTCACCGATGCTCCCGGCAGCTAGCATTCCTAGTAATACATTGTGAAATCTCGTGAGAAGTCGCGGTCTCGCGAGACTGCGAGATTTCGCAATGTATTACTAGGAATGCTGGCTGCCGGGAGCATCACTGCGCGGGACACCTGTAGGTGAGAATACTGTGGGTTTTTTTTTTAACCTGGTTTGTGTTGTGTATGCGTTTTCACAGTGGAAAACCGCTGCAAAGACGCATACACAACAGGTGGACATAGGCTCGGCGGGTCCGTCAGAAAGACGGGCCCAGTGCACACGTTTTCCACAATCTGCACAGGATCCGTCATTTCAACGTCTTGACGGATCCTGTGCAGATTTGGAAGACGGGAGTGTGAAAGAAGCCTTAGAGAAAACATGTAATTTCTTATTTGCCATTTTATCATTTAAAAATAAAAAAGGTAACAATATGGAAAAGCTGTGTAAACGAATCATGTACTGGTAGCATCCAGGGGGCCAATGGGATAGCTATACAGAATTTATTTTCTATCACTTCAAAAAGTATATTATACACTAGATGGTGGCCCAATTCTAACGCATCGGGTATTCTAGAATATGTACAGTGGGGCAAAAAAGTATTTAGTCAGTCAGCAATAGTGCAAGTTCCACCACTTAAAAAGATGAGAGGCGTCTGTAATTTACATCACAGGTAGACCTCAACTATGGGAGACAAACTGAGAAAAAAAAATCCAGAAAATTACATTGTCTGTTTTTTTATCATTTTTTTTGCATATTATGGTGGAAAATAAGTATTTGGTCAGAAACAAACAATCCAGATTTCTGGCTCTCACAGACCTGTAACTTCTTCTTTAAGAGTCTCCTCTTTCCTCCACTCATTACCTGTAGTAATGGCACCTGTTTAAACTTGTTATCAGTATAAAAAGACACCTGTGCACACCCTCAAACAGTCTGACTCCAAACTCCACTATGGTGAAGACCAAAGAGCTGTCAAAGGACACCAGAAAAAAAATTGTAGCCCTGCACCAGGCTGGGAAGACTGAATCTGCAATAGCCAACCAGCTTGGAGTGAAGAAATCAACAGTGGGAGCAATAATTAGAAAATGGAAGACATACAAGACCACTGATAATCTCCCTCGATCTGGGGCTCCACGCAAAATCCCACCCCGTGGGGTCAGAATGATCACAAGAACGGTGAGCAAAAATCCCAGAACCACGCGGGGGGACCTAGTGAATGAACTGCAGAGAGCTGGGACCAATGTAACAAGGCCTACCATAAGTAACACACTACGCCACCATGGACTCAGATCCTGCAGTGCCAGACGTGTCCCACTGCTTAAGCCAGTACATGTCCGCGCCGTCTGAAGTTTGCTAGAGAGCATTTGGATGATCCAGAGGAGTTTTGGGAGAATGTCCTATGGTCTGATGAAACCAAACTGGAACTGTTTGGTAGAAACACAACTTGTCGTGTTTGGAGGAAAAAGAATACTGAGTTGCATCCATCAAACACCATACCTACTGCAAAGCATGGTGGTGGAAACATCATGCTTTGGGGCTGTTTCTCTGCAAAGGGGCCAGGACAACTGATTCGGGTACATGAAAGAATGAATGGGGCCATGTATCGTGAGATTTTGAGTGCAAACCTCCTTCCATCAGCAAGGGCATTGAAGATGAAACGTGGCTGGGTCTTTCAACATGACAATGATCCAAAGCACACCGCCAGGGCAACGAAGGAGTGGCTTCGTAAGAAGCATTTCAAGGTCCTGGAGTGGCCTAGCCAGTCTCCAGATCTCAACCCTATAGAAAACCTTTGGAGTTAGTTGAAAGTCCGTGTTGCCAAGCGAAAAGCCAAAAACATCACTGCTCTAGAGGAGATCTGCATGGAGGAATGGGCCAACATACCAACAACAGTGTGTGGCAACCTTGTGAAGACTTACAGAAAACGTTTGACCTCTGTCATTGCCAACAAAGGATATATTACAAAGTATTGAGATGAAATTTTGTTTCTGACCAAATACTTATTTTCCACCATAATATGCAAATAAAATGTTAAAAAAACAGACAATGTGATTTTCTGGATTTTTTTTTCTCAGTTTGTTTCCCATAGTTGAGGTCTAACTATGATGTAAATTACAGACGCCTCTCATCTTTTTAAGTGGTGGAACTTGCACTATTGCTGACTGACTAAATACTTTTTTGCCCCACTGTATGTCCACGTAGTATATTGCCCAGCCACGTAGTATATTGCCCAGCCACGTAGTATATTGCCCAGCCACGTAGTATATTGCCCAGCCACGTAGTATATAGCCCAGTCACGTAGTATATTGCCCAGCTACGTAGTATATTGCCCAGCTACGTAGTATATTGCCCAGTCACGTAGTATATTGCCCAGTCACGTAGTATATTGCCCAGTCACGTAGTATACTGCCCAGCTACGTAGTATATTGCCCAGTCACGTATGTAACAGGTTAAAAATAAAAAATAAACATATACTCACCCTCCGAGGGCCCCTTGTAGTCCTGTCGCCTGTGTGCAGTGCACGCGGCAGCTTCCAGTCCCAGGGTTGGTATGAGCGCAGGATCTGTGATGACGTCGCGGTCACATGACCGTGACGTCATGGCAGGTCCTTCTCACATAGCATCCTTAGCACCGGAACCTGCCGCTTGCACTGCCGAGGACAGGACGCCATGTCGGAGGATGAGAATAACCTTTTTTTAAAAAATTATTATTATTATTTGTAACATTAGATCTTTTTACTATTGATGCTGCATACGCAGCATCAATAGTAAAGAGTTGGTCACACAGGGTTAATAGCTGCGTAACCGGAGTGTGTTACACCGCGCTCCGGTAACGCTGGCATTAACCCTGTGTGAGGGCTGACTGGATGACTGGAGGGGAGTATAAAGCGGTAACTGACTACGGGGAGGAAAGAGCGGCCATATTGCCGCCGGACTGTGGCCGTCGCTGATTGGTCATGGCAAAACGCCCACGACCAATCAGCGACTTGGATTCCATGACAGACAGAGGCCGCGACCAATGAATATCCGTGAGAGACAGACAGAAGTAACCCTTAGGGTACCGTCACACTCAGCAACTTTCCAACGATCACGACCAGCGATACGACCTGGCCGTGATCGTTGGAAAGTCCTTGTGTGGTCGCTGGGGAGCTATCACACAGACAGCTCTCCAGCGACCAACGATGCCGAAGTCCCCGGGTAACCAGGGAAAACATCGGGTTACTAAGCGCAGGGCCGCGCTTAGGAACCCGATGTTTACCCTAGTTACCATTGTAAATGTAAAAAAAAAGAAACTACGGTACATACTTACATTCCGGTGTCTGTCACGTCCCTCGCCGTCAGCTTCCCTGCACTGTGTAAGCGCCGGCCGTAAAGCAGAGTACAGCGGTGACGTCACCGCTGTGCTTTACGGACGGCGCTCACAGTCAGTGCGGGAAGCTGACGGCGAGGGACGTGACAGACACCGGAATGTAAGCATGTAGTTTTTTTTTTACATTTACAATGTTAACCAGGGTAAACATCGGGTTACTGAGCGCGGCCCTGCGCTTAGTAACCCGATATTTACCCTGGTTACCAGTGAACACCTCTCTGGGTCGGCGTCACACACGCCGATCCAGCGATGTCAGCCGGTGATCCAGCGACGAAATAAAGTTCTGGCCTTCTAGCTCCGACCAGCGATGTCACAGCGGGATCCAGATCGCTGCTGCGTGTCAAACACAACGAGATCGCTATCCAGGACGCTGCAACGTCACGGATCACTATCGTTGTAATGTTGTTCAGTGTGAAGGTACCTTTAGACAATTATATAGTTTATATAATATTAAATAATTAATTAATATTATATATAGATGTTGAGATCATGCAGCGCTGCACAGATTAGGAATGGCTTCAACAATTAAAAGGTATTTACTCACTACTTGTGCAATGGAGCCTGCCTTAGGCTGGGTTCACACTGCTGTATCCTCCTTTAATGCTGTATTGGCTCCTGACATTGTCTGAATTGCAATGAACGAATAAGCAGTGTATGGTGATATAAGTGTCAATCACAGAGCCACGCAGCTTCTCTTATCGTATACATCTGTGCGATATAGGCGTCTTGGCTACAACCACCACTGGCGAGAGTGTGAAGTCTTAACTTCTACCACTGCTTATTCAGCAGCTGATGACGAAAAAAAACATCTCGCCGCTTTACCAGTTCAGGACTGGCCAATTGCTCCTTCAGCCCTACCTCCACCACTGTTACACATTTAAGTTAATTGGATTTTTTTTTCCTTCTTTCTAAATGCAGTTTAGAGAACTGTAAAATTTATCCACATTTGAATAACATTATTTGTTTGTATTTTTCATGAGGTTTCATTTGTTATTTTCACTCTTTTTTTGCTATCAGTGCGAAAAATAAAGGAAACTTGTGTCAGTTTTACACTGTTTTTATGACTACAAAAATACATCTTAAAAGGAATCTATCAGCAAGTTTTTGCTATGTAATCTGACAGCAGCAGACTTTTTTTCCAGGGATGTGTCACTTACTGGGCTGCTTGGTGCAGTTTTGATAGAATCCCTGTTTCTCTGCTGTAGATGTAGCAGTGCTCAGAATGCTGAGCTGTGTATAACCCCGCCCCCACACCCAATTGGCCACTTGCTAACAATGCATAACGTACATAGTTTAGCTGGATTGCGTGGCACATATTTAGTATCGCCGCGTCCGTAACAACCCGACCTATAAAACTGTCCCACTAGTTAACCCCTTCAGAAAACACCGTAAGAAAAAAAAAAAAAAAACGAGGCAAAAAACCACGCTTTATTATCATACCGCCGAACAAAAAGTGGAATAACACGCGATCAAAAAGACAGTTATAAATAACCATGGTAAGTTATAAATAACCATGGTACCGCTGCAAACGTCATCTTGTCCCACAAAAAACGAGCCGCCATACAGCATCATCAGCAAAAAAATAAAAAAGTTATAGTCCTGAGAATAAAGCGATGCAAAAATAATTATTTTTTCTGTAAAATAGTTTTTATCGTATAAAAGCGCCAAAACATAAAAAAAAATGATATAAATGAGATATCGCTGTAATCGTACTGACCCGAAGAATAAAACTGCTTTATCAATTTTACCAAACGCGGAACGGTATAAACGCCTCCCCCATTAGAAATTCATGAATAGCTGGTTTTTGGTCATTCTTCCTCACAAAAATCGGAATAAAAAGCGATCAAAAAATGTCACGTGCCTGAAAATGTTTTCAATAAAAACGTCAACTCGTCCCGCAAAAAACAAGACCGCACATGACTCTGTGGACCAAAATATGGAAAAATTATAGCTCTCAAAATGTGGTATTGCAAAAAATATTTTTTGCAATAAAAAGCGTCTTTCAGTGTGTGACGGCTGCCAATCATAAAAATCCGCTAAAAAACCCGCTATAAAAGTAAATCAAACCCCCCCCTCATCACCCTCTTAGTTAGGGAAAAATAAAAAAAAAATGTATTTATTTCCATTTTCCCATTAGGGCTAGGGTTAGGGCTAGGGTTAGGGCTAGGGTTAGGGTTGGGGCTACAAGTTAGGGTTGGGGCTAAAGCTAGGGTTAGGGTTTAGATTACATTTACAGTTGGGAATAGGGTTAGGGCTAGGGTTAGGGTTGGGGCTACAGTTAGGGTTGGGGCTAAAGTTACGGTTAGGGTTTAGATTACATTTACGGTTGGGAATAGGGTTGGGATTAGGGTTAGAGGTGTGTCAGGGTTAGAGGTGTGGTTAGGGTTACCGTTGGAATTAGGGTTAGGGGTGTGTTTAGATTAGGGTTTCAGTTATAATTGGGGGGTTTCCACTGTTTCGGCACATCAGGGGCTCTCCAAACACGACATGGCGTCCGATCTCAATTCCAGCCAATTCTGCGTTGAAAAAGTGAAACAGTGCTCCTTCCCTTCCGAGCTCTCCCGTGTGCCCAAACAGGGGTTTACCCCAACATATGGGGTATCAGCGTACTCAGGACAAATAGGACAACAACTTTTGTGGTCCAATTTCTCCTGTTACCCTTAGGAAAATACAAAACTGGGGGCTAAAAAATAATTTCTGTGGGAAAACAAAAAGATTTTTTATTTTCACGGCTCTGCGTTATAAACTGTAGTGAAACACTTGGGGGTTCAAAGTTCTCACAACAAATCTAGATAAGTTCATTGAGGGGTCTAGTTTCCAATATGGGGTCACTTGTGGGGGGTTTCTACTGTTTAGGTACATTAGGGGCTCTGCAAACGCAATGTGACGCCTGCAGACCAATCCATCTAAGTCTGCATTCCAAATGATGCTCCTTCCCTTCCGAGCCCTCCCATGCGCCCAAACGGTGGTTCCCCCCCACATATCGGGTATCAGCGTACTCAGGACAAATTGGACAAAAACATTTAGGGTCCAATTTCTCCTGCTAACCTTGGAAAAATACAAAACTGGGGGCTAAAATATAATTTTTGTAGATAAAAAAAAAAATTTTTTATTTGCACGGCTCTGCGTTATAAACTGTAGTGAAATACTTGGGGGTTCAAAGCTCTCACAACACATCAAGATGAGTTCCTTAGGGGGTCTACTTTCCAAAATGGTGTCACTTGTGGGGGGGTTTCTACTGTTTAGGTACATTAGGGGCTCTGCAAACGCAATGTGACGCCTGCAGACCATTTCATCTAAGTCTGCATTCCAAATGGCGCTCCTTCCCTTCCAAGCCCTCCCATGTGCCCAAACGGTGGTTCTTCCCCCACATATGGGGTATCAGCGTACTCAGGACAAATTGGACAACAACTTTTGGGGTCCAATTTCTCCTGTTACCCTAGGGAAAATACAAAACTGGGGGTTAAAAAATAATTTTTGTGGGAAAAAAAATTTTGTTTTATTTTTATGGCTCTGCATTATAAACTTCTGTGAAGCCCTTGGTGGGTCAAAGTGCTCACCACACATCCAGATAAGTTCCTTAGGGGGTCTACTTTCCAAAATGGTGTCACTTGTGGGGGGTTTCAATGTTTAGGCACATCAGTGGCTCTCCAAACGCAACATGGCGTCCCATCTCAATTCCTGTCAATTTTGCATTGAAAAGTCAAACGGCGCTCCTTCCCTTCCGAGCTCTCCCATGCGCCCAAACAGTGGTTTACTGCCACATATGGGGTATCAGCATACTCAGGACAAATTGGACAACAACTTTTGATGTCCAATTTCTTCTCTTACCCTTGGAAAAATAAAAAATTGGGGGCAAAAATATAATTTTTGTGAAAAAATATGATTTTTTATTTTTACGGTTCTGCATTATAAACTTCTGTGAAGCACTTGGTGGGTCAAAGTGCTCACCACACATCCAGATAAGTTCCTTAGGGGGTCTACTTTCCAAAATGGTGTCACTTGTGGGGGGTTTCAATGTTTAGACACATCAGTGGCTCTCCAAACGCAACATGGCGTCCCATCTCAATTTCTGTCAATTTTGCATTGAAAAGTCAAACGGCGCTCCTTCCCTTCCGAGCTCTCCCATGTGCCCAAACAGTGGTTTACTGCCACATATGGGGTATCAGCGTACTCGGGACAAATTGGACAACAACTTTTGGGGTCCATTTTCTCCTGTTACCCTTGGTAAAATAAAACAAATTGGAGCTGAAGTAAATTTTGTGTGTAAAAAAGTTAAATGTTCATTTTTATTTAAACATTCCAAAAATTCCTATTAAACACCTGAAGGGTTAATAAACTTCTTGAATGTGGTTTTGAGCACCTTGAGGGGTGTAGTTTTTAGAATAGTGTCACACTTGGGTATTTTCTATCATATAGACCCCTCAAAATGACTTCAAATGAGATGTGGTCCCTAAAAAAAAATGGTGTTGTAAAAATGAGAAATTGCTGGTCAACTTTTAACCCTTATAACTCCCTAACAAAAAAAAATTATGCTGATGTAAAGGAGACATGTGGGAAATGTTACTTATTAAGTATTTTGTGTGACATATCTCTGTGATTTAATTGCATAAAAATTCAAAGTTTGAAAATTGCGAAATTTTCTAAATTTTCGCCAAATTTCCATTTTTTTCACAAATAAATGCAGGTACTATCAAAGAAATTTTACCACTATCATGAAGTACAATATGTCACGAGAAAACAATGTCAGAATCACCAGGATCCGTTGAAGCGTTCCAGAGTTATAACCTCATAAAGGGACAGTGGTCAGAATTGTAAAAATTGGCCTGGTCATTGACGTGCAAACCACCCTTGGGGGTAAAGGGGTTAAGCTTGCAGATTAAATCGTAAAACCTGCTGACAGATTCCCTTAAAAACGAGCTCCAATTTCTATAAAAATTACTTTTTTATATAATCGGTAAGGGTCATTAATGCTATTACTGTGTATGCAGTGCTTCTTCAGCGCTGTGCATACAGTGACAGAGAAAGCAGAGAAGGTAAACTGTCTTTGCCTTCTGTATGGGAAGTCTGGCTGTGTCTGACAGCAGGCTCCTCACTCCTGCAGCTTCACTATCAAGTGTAAGTGCTCTACTCTGAAGTGACATTCTGAAATGTCACCACGTAGTGGAACACAGATCGTCCATACCTTTACAATCTATGGGCAATCCTGAAGCAGTTAAGAATGAAGACCCGAGTACACAAAAGGAAAGAATACTATTGCGCATGCTCTATTGCGCATGCTCTAGATCAGGGGTCCCCAACCTGTGGCTCGCGAGCTCGTGAAGTGTGGCTCGCGGCTGCCTAACAGCTTGTTGCATTAACGCCAGGTGTAAATAACTATTAAGAGCAGATCTCTAAATGGTGACTTTCATGTGTAACCTTGTACAGAAGAGTAGATGTGAATGGGGGTGAGATAGGAAACCGTGGAGTTTGGCATACTGCCTTGGTGTGATTTCAGTGTGGTTGTCAGTATACCGTTAATGGAGGCTCTAAATGTCACTACTGTGAGTGGGGAAGGAGCTGGTTGTGGCTCGCGACCCTCTCTCAGAGCTGAATTTGGCTCACGACCCTCTTTCATAGATGATGTGGCTCTCAAGGTCAGAAAGGTTGGGGACCTCTGCTCTAGATTAAAACAATATGTAAAAAAAAAAAGGTACGGAATCATATCTTACCTGACATCCACTTCTCCGCCCACGTGCATGTTGAATGAACCATTTGGTTGTTTTAAAAAGTACAAAAATTCCAAAAGTTTTTCCCTGTAAAAAAAAAAAAAACATTTCTAGAAGAAAATGCTAACAATCCAGAAGACTTACGGTTACAGTGCAGTCCTCGGTCTCATAAAGAGACAGTCTCACAATCTTTATCATGCTCCATTCAACCCCCGATGATTCCTTACAAAGAAAACATTACTGGGTGATCAGAACAGTACGGTAAGTTCAGCCTAGCCCTAAAATTCTGCAGTGCATCTTGCCACAAATAAGCTGTGAATTTGATGCAAAATTCACATTCATTACTTACAGAGGTTGTCTGCTACTTTAGTGTTGATGACCAATCCTCAGGATAGGTCATCAATGTCTGATCAGGGTCCAACACCTGGCACCCCGCCAATCAGCTGTTACCGGTGTTCGTCGGCTGTCCAGAAAAATGCTCACTTGCGTAACTGGCCGTCTTCTGGCAGTGGCTGTGGCAGGGTACTGCACATCCATATGGACTCCAGGAATTCTCAGCCTTATCCGGTAACCCTCCATCCCCTTGTGGCATATGGTGTATGGCCGTTCATGCATCTGTATTTTGCGGTATGAGAACAGACCATGATGTATGAACCAGTCATGGGTCTCCTGACCCAAACGCAAAAGTGCCAAATATGCTTTTGAGGCTGTTGGGTTCATAGCAGGAGAACCACGGCAGGGCCGTGCATTGTGGTCTGAACTAGGACTGTGAAACACAGATGTATGAAATCTACCTTAAAGCGGCAAAAAAACAGGATTTTTTTGTTGCTCACCATAAAATCTGTTTCTCTATTACTTCATTTGGGGACTCTGGAAACCATGGGTGTATGCTGCTGCCACTATGCACAAAAAAAGTTAGCTCCTCCTCAGCAGTGTACACCCCACAGACCGGCACTAGGTTAATCAGTTAGTGAGAAAGCAACATGTAAAAAAGAAACAAAACATACAACTCAAATTGTAACAACATAACAGTAACCAGAGCTGCTAAACATAGGAGGATGCTGTGTGCCCCAACGAAGGCTCAGAGAAACAGATTTTAAGTTAATAAAAAATCCTGTTTTCTCCATCGCTTCATTGGGGGACACAGGAAAGTATGGGACGTCCCAAAGCAGTGCATGAGGAGGGAACAGCAGAAATTCCGGTCAGGTCGAGATCTATCCATTGCCTCCTACAAAATCCTTCTCCCTAGGCTGGCATCCGCCGATTCATAGGTATGGACCCTGTAAAATTCGTCAGATATGTGGATGGAGGACCGGTTGCCGCATTGCAGAGATGCAGGGCAGAGGCCCTATGGTGTACTGCCCAGGAGGCACCCACTGCCCGGGTAGAGTGTGTCTTAAACCTAAGAGAAGGCGCTCTGTTCTGACCCGGTATGCCTCCAAAATTGTCATGCGGATCCAGAGAGCAATTGTTGTCCTAGAGGCCGAAAGGCCTCTGTGCACACCTCTGGGGAATGAGTCTGTCTTACGAAGGGGGGGGGGGGGGGCGTGCCACACCCCTGGGAGAAAAGTTCTGACCTGAAAAACAAGAGGAAAAAATCCTTCTGCAAAAAAGGATGAGAAGCACTGACACCTGGTCCTTTAGAAACTGAGAATTCTGGTGGCAGACCGGTCCTTAGGACAGAAGATCCGGTCTGTCTGGGAGCCTCCAGGGGGCGTCAAAGAGAAAAATTGACTACTTCTGCAAACCAAGACCTCCTGGGCCAATCCGATGCTATTAGAGTGACCGGCACCCCTGGAGACAGGGATTTGAGAACGATGGACAGGCTTTTCTGAGCTCGGTAAAAGAACGAAGTCTTGGTGAAAGTGTCATCGAGGTACAGGGAGGATGGGGGGAAAGCTGCCAGGACTGGTCCTGGAGGAACTACAGTGTGCATTATGGGAATGCCCAGAGGGGAAGAGTTTAAAGGAAACTCTTATCCTGGCGAGCCTGTGGCCTCTCGCTTGGTGGGAGAAAACTTCAACTGAAGAGAAACGATGAAAGGGCCATAAGGACCGAAACTCATGTTTCAAAAAGAGGACAGCGAGGTTTGGCCTGAGGAAGGAGAGAGCTCGTCCCTACGGTGGCCTCCTTAATAATTTGGTCCAGCTTGGAGCCAAAAAGACGGGAACCTTGGAAAGGCAAGTTGGTAAGGGACTTTTTTGAATTTAAGTCTGCCTGCCACACTTTAACCCCTTCATGACATGCGCCTTACTAGTACTGTGCATGTCGTGTCTCTCCCTTTGATGTGGGCTCCAGCTCTGAGCCCACATCAAAGTCGCGACATGTCAGCTGTTTTGTACAGCTGACATGTGCGCGCAATAGCGGCAGGTGGAATCGCGATCCACCCGCCACTATTAACTAGTTAAATGGCGCTGTCAAATTCTGACAGCAGCATTTACCTACCGCTTCCGGCCATTGGGCCGGAAATGCACGCATCGCCGATCCCCATCATGTGATCGGGGGTCAGCGATGCGTCGGCATAACAACCAGAGGTCTCCTTGAGACCTCTATGGTTGTTGATGCCGGCTTGCTGTGAGCGCCACCCGGTGGTCGGCGCTCATAGCAAGCCTGTAATTCAGCTGCATAGGAGCGATCTGATCATCGCTCCTATGTAGCTGAGCCGATTAATTTGTGCCAGCTTCTAGCCTCCCATGGAGGCTATTGAAGCATGACAAAAGTTAAAAAAAAGTGTTTTAAAAAAGATAATAAAATTAAAAAATATATAAAAGTTTAAATCACCCCCCTTTCGCCCCATTCAAAATAAAACAATTAAAAAAAAAATCAAACATACACATATTTGGTATCGCCGCGTTCAGAATCGCCTGATCAATTAAAAAAAAAAAAGGATTAACCTGATCGCTAAACGGTGTAGTGAGAAAAAAAATTCAAAACGCAAGAGTCCCTTTTTTAGGTCGCCGCAACATTGTATTAAAATGCAATAACGGGCAATCAAAAGAACGTATCTGCACAAAAGTGGTATCATTAAACACGTCAGCTCGGCATGCATAAAGTAAGCCCTCACCCGACCCGAGATCCCGAAAAATGGAAACGCTACTGGTATTGGAAAATGGAGCAATTTTTTTTTTTTTAGCAAAATTTGGAATTTTTTTTCATTACTTAGATAAAAAAAATAACCTAGACATGTTTGGTGTCTATGAACTTGTAACGATGTGGAGAATCATATCGGCAGGTTAGTTTTAGCATTTAGTGAACATAGCAAAAAAGCCAAACAAAAAACAAGTGTGAGATTGCACTTTTTTTTGCAATTTCACCACAGTTGGAATTTTTTTTCCCATTTTCTAGTACAAGACATGGTAAAACCAATGGTGTCTTTCAAAAGTACAAGTCGTCCCAAAAAAAATAAGCCCTCCCTTGACCATATTGACATAAATGTAAAAAAGTTATGGCTCTGGGAAGGAGGGGAGCGAAAAATGAAAACGCAAAAACGAAAAAGGGCTGCGTCTTGAAGGGGTTAAGCCAAATGGTCCTTCGGATGGCCACTATATTGCTGGACGTCTGAGCAGCACATGAAGCAGCGTTCAAGAGAGGCGGATACCATGTACTTCACTGCATGAGAAATTTGGTCCGTGAGGTTGGCCAATTCCTCCGGTCGGGTTCCAGAAAGAATGCCCTGAGGGAGACGCTTAGCCCATGCAGCTATGGACCTTGCCACCCAGGTGGTGGCAAAGGCAAGGCATAATGTTGAAGCAGCCACTTCGAAGACTGACCTTGCAAAGAACTCTATGAGCCTGTCATTGGTGTCCTTGAGGGATGCTCCATCCGTAAGAGGAAGGATCTTACTGGTGGACAGTCTGGAAACTGGAGGGTCCACAGTCAGAGAAGCTGTCCAGTTCACAATGAACTCGGGGCCGAAGGGATATAGGATGCCGAGGCGTTTCCCTCTTTGGAAGAGTCTGGTCGAGTTGTCTCGTTCCCTGGAAAGTACCTACTCAAATTCCCTATGAGAGGCAAAGACCTTAGGGGCTGGTCTTGACCGTCTAAGCAAAACTGCCTGTACTGGAGGTTCTGTAGTGGTGTCCTTAATGTTAAAGGTCTGGTTCACCACCACAGTGAGTCTCTGGACCACGTCTCTCACATTAAAGGCCCAGTCAGGTTCCAGGTCCGAGTAATCCTCGGACAGTACATCAGAAACCGCCTTGGCTGATTCCGGAGAGGAGGATCGGGAAGTAGTCGTCAGCTGGGAGAGACGGAGCAAGAGGAAGATCTAGAACGACGCTCCTGCCTACATATCTTACGGCCCCTGTTGGTAGGCACAGCCGGTAAGTCGTGCAATCCACTGGCGACTGCAAAGGAAAGGACAGGCAGTCAATAATGGACACCAGTGTCTGCAACACCTTGGTGAGGTCTGTCACAGACTGCGACAGAGAGGAGGCCTACACTGATGTAGAAGGACCACTATCACAGGGAGCAGTAGGGGACTCCTGGGTAGCAGGCACAGGAAGAGCAGACAAAGTGCCTGATAAGAGAAGAAGAAGAAGAGGCAGAAGGGTGAAAGCGCTCTCCATTAGGATTAGGCATGATAAACAGAAGACCCACTAACTAATGCAAGAAGGTTAGGGGACAGAAAGATATATGCTGAGGAGAGTGTCAGTCTGCAGAGTAGAGCTACTCTCAGTAAGATGCAGGTCCTGAAGTCTGCTTCCAGGCTGTAAAACAGTAATCTGAAGGCCCTGAAGACTACTTCCATGCTGCAAGAAGAGATTCCAAGTTCCCTGCAGAGATGGTGCCAGGTTCTGGGTCCAGATGCTGGCAAATGGCGACACATAGAGGAAAAGGAGGACCCACAGAGGAAAAGTGTGCGCAGAATACGCACCACTGAGGAAAAAGAAGGGGCGTGACACAGAGCTAACCGCAGGAACTAAGAGGAGGGGGCGTGATAGCGATGGGCAGGAGAAGAAACCCGCCCGAAGTTGCCGGGAGGTGGAGCTAAACGCCAAAAACAGAAGTGAAGCCAATGACGGGTGGGAGAAGAGCCCGCCGAAAATGTTTGGAAGAGGGGTGGAGCTAACCACCGCTGAAGCCAGGGCTTAGATTTAGAAAAGGCGGCTGCCGAGATAGGATAGTAGCTTGGAAGCCCAGAAGTTACCTGTAAGGTAACCCTGCACCCCCAATGTAGCTAGAATTAAGAGTTAAACAGGCCCTATATACACCAAAAAACGGTCTATTCCCAGAATAAAGCTCTAGGGATAACGCCCTGCCTCCATACCCAATTCAAGAACCCTATTTAGGGGCAGAAAGATCTTGTCCTTCCTTCCTTCCATCCATCATCCCTGTTTTCATTTCCGCTTTATCTTTTTCCTTAACATCTTCATCATCTTCCTCTTTACCAAAGTCTTCTCCTGTCACCTCTGGACCGGAAACCTGATTTAAGAAGAGAGGAGATGTACCGTTCTATCCTGAAAAAGAGACCTTCGTTAGATGCCGAGACTCTTGTGGGACGTCCGTGACACCTGAAACTGACAGGCTCCAGTGGGCGAGTGGGTAGGAAACGGGGGCCAGGACTAGTGATTGGATCACCTAAACCTTCTTCATGCGTTGGGGTCTTGCTGGCTAGAGATATGATAATACGGGGTGGCAGTACACGCCGTACTCGGTCTCTAAGCGGGAGTACAGTGTGACTGTTCACACTGTATCCCTCCAGAGGTAAAGGAGAAGATCCATCTAAAAAAGAAGACACGTTACAAGAAAATGATCAAAACCAAGGTTGATATGGATCTAGTGCCAATCAGTGGGGTGTACACTGCAGAGGAAGAGCTAACTTTTTTTGTGCATGGTGTCAGCCTCCTAGTGGCAGCAGCATACACCCATGGTTTCCTGTGTCCCCCAATGAAGCGATCGAGAAATAGCAATTTAATTGAGATGGGGGAGGGGGTTTGGACCCAAGGAGAACGAGAAGCTAGCACTCGACAATTTGAAGAGTTTTTTGACGGTGCAAGTGAAAGGAGACAATGGTCCCATTGCAGCTGCTTCGTTTGCCAAGACACAGATCGTGTCGGCTTTCCCCACTTTGCCACCAACGCTAGCATCTAGGACCAGGAATGCGGCTCACACTGCGCTACCAATGCAAACCTAAGTATCCGTAATTCCTCTGGGCAAGTGTGCACATATGGCGCCAGTACCACTGTATATTTTGAGATTTACTCGAGCCCTGCGGGTGCAACGCCATACGGCACCCCCTCTCTTTGGGTAGATGGTGCATACACACCATCTGGGATATCCTCTATTTGGATTACTGGCTATACACGCATACACAGGGTTATGCTTTTGGCCAGCCTTTCTATTGATTACACTGGGGAACACAATTTTTTAAGAGTTAGGTCAGACAACTGTTCTTAATTAATTTTCGGATGCTGAATCCAGAAATGATCTCAGTTTTTCTCTATCACGTCAAGTTTTTGAACTATAGGATTTTTGTCTTCTCAAAACTATGTAAACTAATGTACCTAAAAAGTGTTTTTTTTTTTTAAACAGTACAAATATGAACAAAAAATGAAATATGTAAGAAATAGGCGTGACAAAGTTGTGACTACTCTTACAAGTTGCCACGTAGCTCTATATGAGTCGAATTGTAATCAGATAACAAGTCTTATTACAGATATCAGTGCAATTGTGCTTCTCTGGCAGGTAAGTTGTGGAGGAAAAACTTGACGTGCTAGAAAAAAAACTGACTACATTTTTGGAATCAGCATGCCAATTTTAGTATAAATCAGCTCAAAAACCTAACTCAACAGAAATTTTTTTTCAAATTGTTCCCCTGTGTTATCCTAAAGCGACATAACTACTCATAGAAACGAACCACTACACAGGCACTATTGTGATCAAGGCCACTGGGTGACCGAAACGTTAAAAAGATTGCCTCACTAGTTGTCGCTTCGTTTCCATCACCATTTTTAATAAAAGATTCACCTAAGCAACTTTTTTTTTTTTTTTTAATTGGATGAGTGCAGTGATTTTCTTACCTCAAAAGTTTGGACCCAACTCCTGCAAATCTTTGGGTCACTTGCATGATATCCTTGACAGCTTTTTAACAAGACATACCTATTAATGACATCGTAGGCTTCTTCAGTCCCAATGGTACATAGAGCATTGACTGCTGCATAAGTAGGAGCAAGATGAGGCTGCTGACAGGGACCACCTCCAAAACCACCAGTAGGAGCCTGGCACCGTGCTAGAAACTGGCAAACACTATAGCACAAAATAAAGAAATAAAATTGGTAGTTAGAGGTTTATGAGAGTCATGTGGAATGAAGACCATAATTAAGTAAAAAAAAAAAAAAAAAAGCTCAGCGAATAGGATTATATACAAATTGAATACACTGCTGCCTGCAACATACTTCAGCATGACCGGTTTGGCAGTGGGTCAGTAATGGTGTGGGGTGGCATTTCTTTGGAGGGCCGCACAGCCCTCCATGTGCTCGCCAGAGGTAGCCTGACTGCCATTAGGCACAGAGAGGAGATCCTCAGACCCCTTGTGAGACCATATGCTGGTGCAGTTGGCCCTGGGTTCCTCCTAATGCAGGACAATGCCAGACCCCATGTGGCTTGAGTGTGTCAGCAGTTCCTGCCTAATGGAGTCATTGAAACTATGGACTGGCCCACCCATACCCCAGACCTGAATCCGATTGAGCACATCTGTGACATCATGTCTTGCACCATCCACCAACGTCACGTTGCACCACAGACTGTCCAGGAGTTGGCGGATGCTTTAGTCCAGGTCTGGGAGGAGATCCCTCAGGAGACCATCCACCACCTCATCAGGTGCATGCCCAGGCGTTGTACAGTAGGGAGGTCATACAGGCACATGGAGGCCACCCACAATACTGAGAATCTTTTACTTGTCATGAGGCATTTCCACTGAAGTTGGATCAGCATTCCAAATCCTGACCTCCATAGGATATTCATTTTGATTTACATTGATAATTGTTGTTTTATTGTTCTGAACACATTCCACTATGCAATGAATAAAAATTTGCAACTGGAATATTTCAGAGATATCTAGGATGTGGTATTTTAGTGTTCCCTTTATTTTTTTTGAGCAGTGTATATACAATATACCCATTGAAATTTCTGCCACAATAGCAGAACCACAACAACCCACGCCATGAGATACCGTATATACTCGTGTATAAGCCGAGTTTTTCAGCACTTATTTGTGCTGAAAACGCCCCCCTCGGCTTATACACGAGTCATTGTCCCAGAAGACAGTGAGGGAGAGGTCACAGAGGCAGGAGCTGACTGCTGCGGCTAAAGCCTGTGCCCGCTGCTAAAGAGAAATGAATATTCACTGCATTGGCAAATATTAATTTCTCTTACAGTTACAGCTGCAGCCACCCGCTTCCACGGGTGCCCGCTCATTAAGGTATTGAATATTCACCTCTCTCCACTCACATAGGCATGGAGAGAAGTGAATATTCATTCCCTTAATTAGCAGAGACACGTGATCGCTCGGCTGCAGGAGTTGCTGGCACCGGAACAAGATGTTGCGAGGGCGCGCAGAAAAGCAAAGTAGGATGTTTTTTTTAATGCTTTTCTCATGGGGACTACTCATGCAAGGATAGGAATGAGGAATAAGGAATAGGGAGCCATGCAGACAAAGGACGGGGATGAGGGGACAATGCATACCCGGCTTATACTCGAGTCAATACGTTTTCCCAGTTTTTTGTGGCAAAATTAGTTGCCTCGACTTATACACGAGTATATATGGTAATTTGCCTGCCTGGTGTCAGTGTTAAGAAAACCACTAGAGTTGAGCAAAAAGCTCCTCCTAGCTTCCGCCATCCCCAGGGCCTCTTCCGATTCGTCGGCCAGGGACGATGTCATACATGTGTCACACGGCAATGAACGTGGTGCGCCGGTCGTACTGATCAGAATGATTACAGATTCATACATTGTACATCACTGTGTGCAGCGGTGAAAGCTATTTTATACAAATGCCCTTGGACAACTAAAAATAACCAGGTTATGAATCTTATATAAACTTATTTTTCATGATATTCAAGGCAGAGAAATAGTTCAGGGACAAGTTGCTATGAGAACTGTTATTCCTATAGCTTTGCATATAAAAGCTCTGGCTTCTGCAGCCCGGGAGCATCTGCACAGCTTCATATCTTCCACATGCAACCTTAAAGAGAACCGGTCATCGGCAACTACAGGAATAACATGTATGTAAAGGTGCTTTAATGCTGAGTAAATATGTAGTTAGATTCCTGCAAAAAGCATTTGTACAAGAAAGGTATGCAAATGATCTGCAAGTGCATTGGAAGGACATTGCACTTGCAGCTCTCTGCCTATTCAGGGCACTGAAACAGGAGTGACCTGTCAGAGACAAGAGGCAGGCAGCGAATAGGAAGAGGCAGGAGAAGTGTGAGAGCAGTGCCCACCCCCAAAATTGCACCTCATTAGCATACAGCTAATCGTTTTGACGATGCGGAGAAAAAAAAGAAATTGCTACCAGCTGGGTCCTACGCATCGTCAAAACGACGCATGCGGAAGCATCCGCATACAGCAGCATGACCCGCGTACCTAATGTTAAAGATAGGTACGCAGGCCGCATGCAGAAGTAGGCAGTGCTAGTGGCGGAGGTGCGGCCGAGGGCAGGGCTTCATGGAGGAAGTCCGCTGCCCTCCGCAGCTCCTCAAAACGCTAATGTGAAACCGGCCTAAGTGCAGGAATAACAGGATTTTTGGTTGCTTACCGTAAAATCTGTTTCTTGAAGCCTCCATTGGGGGACACAGGAACCATGGGTGTATGCTGCTGCCACTAGGAGGCTGACACTATGCAAATAAAAAAGTTAGCTCCTCCTCTGCAGTGTACACCCCACCGACTGGCATTAAACTCTTCAGTTAGTGAGAAAGCAGTAGGAGAAAGAACAAGGTTGAAAAACCATAACCACAAACTTGAGAACTGTAAACGTGAAAACAGTCAGAGAACATATAACAAAAACATTGGGAGGGAGCTGTGTCCCCCAATGGAGGCTTCAAGAAACAGATTTTACGGTAAGCAACCAAAAATCCTGTTTTCTTTATCGCCTCTCATTGGGGGACACAGGAACCATGGGACGTCCCAAAGCAGTCCCACGGTTGGCAAAAACAGACTTCCATCAGGTCAGAGGACTCACCACTGCCGCCTGCAAGATCCTTCTGCCTAGGCTGGCGTCCGCCGAAGCGTAGGTATGGACCTTGTAGAATTTGGCGAACGTGTGGATGGAAGACCAAGTTGCCGCTTTGCAAAGCTGTAGGGCGGAAGCCCTGTGGTGCACCGCCCAGGAGGCGCCGACTGCCCGGGTAGAGTGAGCCTTAATCCCAGGAGGGGGCACTCTGTTCTTGACCCGGTAAGCCTCCAAAATTGCCATTCTGATCCAGCGAGCAATAGTCGCTTTAGAAGCCGGTTGGCCTCTGCGCGCGCCATCAGGAATGACGAAAAAGGAATCAGTCTTCCGGAAAGTGGACGTTCTGTCCAGATAGATCCTCACTGCCCTGACAAGACACAAAAGAGAATAGTAAAACCAAAAACACTCAGTTTGAAAAAATGTTGCAGTAATCCGCAAGTGCTAGTAAAAGATGTAAAAAACAGGGTATTTGGTTGATACGTTTTTTGCAAAAAATGTATACTAAGCTGCTCTACCAATCTTCACGGTATACCCTTATCAGAGCAGTCCTAACTAATGTATGCAATCCCTATCTGATGTATTTAAAAACCTGATCATCTGTATATAACCTGTGTGAACAGGGTTCAGAGAGGAAAAATCCATGTGTGCATACAGGGTAGAACAGCTTTTGTGCAGATAGCCCAAGAGGAGTGGTGGAACTCCCCAGTCTTGTAGACACAAGAGAACAATTATGGAAACAGGAACACATGGGCTACTTGCACAGTGAACAAGTCTGTATGATCATGTTCACACACCACCAAGAAACCTGAAGACACAAAAGAGAATAGTAAAACCAAAAACACTCAGTTTGAAAACATCTTTTACTAGCACTTGCGGATTACTGCAACATTTTTTCAAACTGAGTGTTTTTGGTTTTACTATTCTCTTTTGTGTCTTCAGGTTTCTTGGTGGTGTGTGAACATGATCATACAGACTTGTTCACTGTGCAAGTAGCCCATGTGTTCCCACTGCCCTGACAAGGTCCAACTTGTTCAACGATCGCTCCAGAGGATGAGTCGGAGCTGGACAAAAGGAAGGTAGAACGATGTCCTTGTTGAGGTGGAAGGTGGAAACCACCTTAGGAAGAAAAGAAGGTGGGGGCCGGAAGACCACCTTGTCCTGGTGAATGACCAAAAACGGAGGACGGCATGACAGGGCCGCCAGCTCGGAAACGCGGCGAATGGACGTGATGGCCACAAGAAAGGCCAGCTTCCACGATAAAACTGATAGCGGAATCTCCCTAAGAGGTTCAAAGGGAGAAACCTTCAGAACGTCCAGTACCAGGTTTAAGTCCCATGCCTCCACAGGGGCCCTGTACGGCGGGACGGCGTGGGCTACCCCCTGAAAGGTCTTAACCTGTGGCCGAGAGGCCAAGGTCTTCTGAAAGAGGATGGAAAGCGCAGAGACCTGACCCTTCAGGGAACTAAGAGCCAGGCCCAAATCCAGTCCTGCCTGAAGGAAGGCCAAAAGAGAAGGCAGGGAAAAAACCATAGGCGGAACGCGGTTGGACTCGCACCAACGGAAGTAGGCCTTCCAGGTGCGGTAGTAGATCCTGGAAGACGAAGGCTTCCGAGCCTGAATCATGGTGTGAATCACCCGGTCCGAAAGGCCGGACGCTCTTAGAACCGCGGTCTCAACAGCCATGCCGTTAAACTGAGCGACCGAGAATTCGGGTGGCAGATCGGACCCTGGGACAGCAGATCGGGCCTGTCTGGAAGGCGCCAGGGAGCGTCCGCGAGAAGGTTGACGAGCTCCGCGAACCAAGCTCTCATGGGCCAATCCGGGGCGATCAGGATGACCGGCACCCCTTCCGCTTTGATCTTCTTCAACAGTTTGGGAAGTAATGGAAGGGGTGGGAACAGGTAGGGCAGCTCGAACTGTGACCAAGGAATGGCCAGAGCATCGACGCCCACTGCGAGAGGATCGCGGGACCTGGAGACGAACTGCGGAACCTTCCTGTTGATTCGAGACACCGTGAGATCCACATCCGGAGTTCCCGATCGAAGACAAATCTGATGGAAGACCTCCGATGCAAGGACCATTCCCCTGCCGCGAGGCCCTCGCGGTTGAGGAAGTCGGCGGCCCAGTTTTCCACGCCGGGGATATGCACCGCGGATATCACCGGAACCGTTGCCTCTGCCCAAAGGAGGATCTTGGATACCTCGGCAAGGGCCAAGGAGCTCCGAGTCCCCCCCTGATGGTTGACATATGCCACAGCCGTGGCGTTGTCCGTCTGGATCCGGACTGGAAGGCTCCTGAGGATCCTTTCCCAGTGGCGGAGGGACAGAAAGATGGTCCGAATTTCGAGGACGTTGATTGGCAGAGATGACTCCTGCGGCGACCAACGGCCCTGAACCGTCAGGTGGCGAAAAACCGCACCCCAGCCGATCAGGCTGGCGTCCGTTGTCACCACCTGCCAGTGAACCGGAAGGAAGGACCTGCCCTGGGAGATGAGAGGTGACGTCAGCCACCAGTTGAGAGACCGCTTGACCCGAAAGGAGAGTCTGATCGGCCGATCCAGGGAGAAGACCGACCTGTCCCACTGAGACAGAATGGCTTGCTGAAGGGGTCGCGAATGGAATTGGGCGAAGGGAATCGCTTCCAATGTAGCTACCATCCTCCCCAGAACCTTCATGGCCGATCGGAGGGAGGGAGGCCGAGGACCCTGGAGCAAGCGTATGTCCCGACAAAGAGTGAATCTCTTGTCTTTGGGAAGGTAGACTCTGCTCTGATGAGTGTCGAATAGCATGCCCAGAAAGATGATGCGCTGAGAAGGAATAAGGCAGGACTTCTTCCGGTTGACCAGCCACCCGAAACGGGCTAAGGTGTCGAGAACAATGGACAGGCTTTCGTGGGCCTGAGCAAAGGACGGAGCCTTGATGAGGATGTCGTCGAGATATGGAAATAGGACCAAGCCTCTGACTCAAGATGGCCATCAGCGCCGCCATGATCTTCGTGAACACCCTTGGCGCGGTTGCGAGACCGAACGGCAGGGCGACAAACTGAAAATGATCTCGTTGCACTGCGAAGCGCAGGAAACTGTGATGTCCGGGAAATATCGGGACATGGAGGTAGGCGTCCTGGATATCTATTGAGCATAGAAACTCCTGAGCCTCCATGGAAGCAATTACTGAACGAAGGGATTCCATTCTGAAGTGTCTCAGGCGAACTCTCCTGTTCAGCAATTTGAGGTCCAGAATGGGGCGAACCTTGCCGTCTTTTTTCGGTACCACAAAAAGATTCGAGTAGAAACCCGTGAAGCGTTCTTTTTCTGGGACGGGAACGATTACCCCGGATTTGAGCAGAGAAGCGATGGCTGAGAAGAAGCCCTGAACTAGAGCGGGATCTCTTGGAGGATGGGATTGGAAGAAACGATCCCGAGGTCAGGAAGCGAACTCTATTTTGTATCCCGAGGATACAACTTCCCTGACCCATGCATCCTCTACTGCGGAAATCCAGACGTCCCTGAAAAGGAGAAGACGGCCGCCCAATCTGGGAGTTGGGCTGGAGTCTTGCCGAGAGTCATGCCGAGGTGGATCTTCCAGTCCTGGGCCTGGAGGATCTACCCTGGGAGAAGCGAGGACGCCAGGACGGAGTGGGCCTAAAGGACACCGCCTTCTTCTCTTGACGTGCCTGTGGCCTCTGTTGCTGCTGGGAAAAGGAGTTTGACGCAGCAAAGCGACGAAAAGGCCGAAAAGAACGAAACTGTCGTCTAGGAGGAGGGCGACGAGGCTTAGCCTGGGGGAGAAGAGAACTTGTACCCCCGGTGGCGTCCTTAATTATTTGGTCCAGCTGGGAACCAAAGAGACGAGAGCCCTGAAAGGGCAGACTAGTGAGGGACTTTTTGGAGGACAAGTCCGCCTGCCAGGCCTTGAGCCAAACGGTCCGGCGGATGGCAACGGCATTGCTAGAAGCTTGAGCCGCACAAGACGCGACATCCAGGGAGGCGGAAACCAGATATTCACCAGCGTGGGAAATCTGGTTGGCAAGTTCCGCTAATTGCGCGGGAGGCGCCCCGTCCAGGATACCTCGCCGAAGATCCTTGGCCCATTTTGAGATGGATTTTGAAGCCCAAGTGGACGCAAAAGCTGGACATAGAGCCGCTGAAGCTGCTTCAAAAGCAGATTTCGCGAAGGATTCTATAACTCTATCGTTAGAATCCTTCAGAGATGCTCCGCCGGACAGAGGAAGCACCGTGTTGGTGGACAGCCTGGACACAGGTGGATCCACCGAGGGAGAGACCGTCCAAATGGCGGTAAGTTCTGGAGAAAAAGGATATAGCACACCCAGGCGTTTTCCCCTCTGAAAACGCCTAGTGGGGTTCTCTCTCTCTCTGGACAAGATTTCCTCGAATTCAGGATGAGGAGCGAAAAATTTAGAAGGTGGTTTGGCCCGTCTAAACGAAACCGCCTGATCTGCGGGTTCTGTAGAGGTATCCTTGATGCCACAGGTTTGGTTTATTGCCCCAATGAGGTTCTGGACTGTCTCACTCATGGTGGCGATTTGGTTAGGATCCAGCTCCGAAATATCCTCCGAGGGCGCATCAGATAATGCCTCGCCTGACTCAGGGGAGGAGGATCGGTGGGACACCAACCGCGGGGGAGGGCCGAGCGGCGAGATGGAGCGCGAAGAGGACTCAGACCGACGTTCCTGTCTGGACCTTTTGTGGCTTATCAAGGAGGGCTCGGACGGCGGTTCCTGCGACCCGCTGGCCACTGCAGGGGTCTGCAGAGGTAACCGATCCAGCGCGGACACTAGGGTTTGAGATACCCGTGTTAAATCGGCCACCGATTGTGACAGAGAGGCGGCCCAGCCTGGGATGGGGGGGGATCACTCTCGGGCGGAACAGCCGGGGGATCCTGGGCGGTGGGAACAATCGGGTTGCTGCAGGACTGACACAGCGGGGAGGACTGACCTGGGGGAAGTTTGCTGTTACAGGACGAACATGCAAAGTACGTGACTAAGGCAGAAGATGAAGAGGTAGGGGGACGAGAGCGGCCCCCTTTAGAGGTAGACATTTTGAGGGACCCTGAAGATGCCAGTGGGTTAGGGGACAGTGGGCAGAGGGGGGTGTCAGTCTGCAGTGCAGCTACTCACGGACCTGGTCCTGGAAGATGTCCCACTTGTCGATGGAGTGCCCTGAGGAGCTGTATTCAGCGCAGATAGAGCTGTGCCCACAGAAGATGCGTGCGAAGTGTGGGTGCGCTAGCGAGAGCTGGTGCTGCTGCCGGTACAAAGCGGTGCTCACACCAGACGAGTGTCCCAGGAGGAAGGGGGCGGAGCCAGACGCAGGGCACAGTAAGTCGGGCGGGAAAAAGCCCGCCCGCAGAACCGGAAGTGAGGAGCCGAGAAACCGGTAGTAGGCCCCGGCCTAAGCCGGGACCTAAATTAGAGGCCGGCGCCGCCGGAGAAGGGAACCGCGGCGCCGGAGCAGTGCGCCACAGGGACTGAGTAGAGCGGCAGCCTGCCAAGGCTGCTCGGGAAAGCGGAAGTGGCGGGGTCGCGGCGCCAGAAGTAGGCCCCGGCAGAAGCCGGGACCTAAATTAGAGGCCGGCGCCGCCGGAGAATCGCGGCGCCGGAGCGCCGCAGAAAGTAAGTGGCACGGCATCCTGCCAAGGACACCGTGCAGACACAGGACGCATTGTGGCCGCCGAGCAGTGAGACCGCAGGGGGAAGCGGCAGCCTGCTAGGCTGTGACTCTGTAAGGGAGACATAGTGGCTGTGCGGCTGCAGGGAGAGAACTGCGGCCGCCAATGAAGGAGAGCTTAGGAGGAAAATGAGTTACTGCCCTTGCGGCTGTCCCTGGGATCCCTCTAAAATAAACGCCATGAGAGAGGACCGGGGGACATCTGGAGAAAAGATCCCGGGGGAATGGAGGGGAAATACTCACCTAAACATCCCACGCCGTTACTAACCTGAGGGGAATGAGACGTCCACGGAGCTGTGATGGACGTCCTCGTCTCCTCCAACCGACAGGCTCTGGTAGGCGAGTGGGTGGGGGACGGAGCCAGGACCGGACTTCTGAGCACGCTTCTGTGCTAGGATCTTGGTCCTGGAGAGGGATCTATGAGGATACAGGGTGGCAGTACACGCCGTACTCATAGTCCGCATTGTGGGAATACAGGTGTGTGACTGCTCACCCTGTATCCCTCTGGAAAAAACCTGAAAAGAAACGACGCACATTGAGGTAGATAATGGGTATTATTACCTACCGATAATTCGGTTTCCAGGAGTCCATCCTGACAGCACATTAGTACATTGGAGGACGTCCTCCTCCTCCTTGCAGGGACAGGAAGCACAACACGAGAGGTTAAAAGGTCCCACTCCACCCCCTTTTCCTCAGTGTTTTGACAAGTACCACACCATGGATAGATATACTTTTGAAACTTTATTTGACCAAACATATTACAGCATATGAACTGGCATGCATAGGGGGGGAAATAACGGTGCTGTCAGGATGGACTCCTGGAAACCGAATTATCGGTAGGTAATAATACCCATTTTCCAGGACGTCCCCCTGACAGCACATTGGAGAATACCAAAGAAAACTACGTTTAGGGTGGGACAACTGCTTGGAGAACTTTCCTCCCATAAGACGTCTGCTGAGCTGCTACTACGTCTAGCTTATAGTGCTTACAGAACGTGTTTACTCTGGCCCAAGTTGCTGCCTTGCAAATCTGATCTAGTGACGCTCCTGCTCGCTCAGCCCATGATGCTGAAACAGCCCTAGTAGAGTGAGCTTTAATCCCTGTTGGGCACGCTATCCCTTCTGATGCGTAGGCTTTTGAAATTATAGTAGTAATCCATCTAGCTATAGACGCCTTGGAAGCTTTTTTACCTTTATTCTTACCTCCAAATAGGATAAAAAGATTAGAATCCTTCCTCCAGGAGCTAGTGGCCTCTAGATAGTTTAATACTGCCTGCCTAACATCCAGGGAGTGTAAAGCCTGTTCTTTTTCATTAGAAGGGTTCTCACAAAAGGAAGGTAAAATTATTTCCTGATCTCGATTTTTTGCTGAAGCTATTTTTGGGATAAAAGCTGGGTCTAATTTTAGGATTATATGATCCTCTCTGACTTGAAGATATGGATCCTTAATTGATAGAGCCTGAATTTCCCCTACGTGTTTAGCTGTTGTAATCGCTACTAGGAAGGCCGTCTTCCAGGTACGAACTGAAATAGGCATGTCCTCCTCTAGAGAATAGGGATCTTTACATAGAGCCCTAAGGACTAAATTTAAGTCCCATGTGGGAGCTAGCTGTCTCAAGGTAGGCCGTAATCTTTGGATAGCCCTCACAAATCTGATTATCCAGGGGTGGGAAGCTAATGGATAATCCAGAAAAGTACTAAGGGCCGAGATCTGGACTTTAATTGTACCTGGCCTGAGCCCCAAGTCAAAGCCTGCCTGTAAGAATTTTAAAACTCTAGGAACATCCAAGACCCCCGGAATCACAGCTGACCCGCCACTTCCCATACAAAATTTTTTCCAGATTTTGTGGTAGATGGCTGAGGTGACAGGCTTCCTACTAGCCTGGATGGTTGTAATTACTTCATCTGAAAGACCTCTGGATTTCAAGATGTCCCTCTCAGGATCCATGCTGATAGATGCAGTCTCTCCGGGTTTTGGTGTAAAACAGGCCCTTGATGAATTATATCCTTCCATAACGGGAGCATGATAGGGTCTCCCGTTGCCATGGCCCCCAACAATGGGAACCAACTTCTCTTTGGCCAGAATGGTACAATTGTCAGCACTGTTGCCTGGTCTTCCTGAATCTTCCTGAGCACTATTGGAATAAGTGCTATTGGTGGAAATGCGTAAGACAGAGGTTCGCTCCATGCTTGACTTAAGGTGTCGACTGCTTCCGGCATGTCTAGAGGGTTGAGGGAATAAAATCTGGGAACCTTTGAATTTTTCCTTGTGGCGAATAAATCTATCCTGGGCGTTCCCCAACGGTGGCAAAGAATTTGGAACATTTCTTGACTTAGTTCCCATTCGGTTGGAGAAACTTTCTTTCTGCTTAGATAGTCGGCTAGTATGTTCTGTGACCCTTCTAGATGCACTGCTGTTATAGATAAGACAACGTCTTCTGCCCAGGCAAATATTCTCTGCGCTAGACCTTGAAGCGCTTTGTGTTTGGAACCTCCTTGATGCCTCAAAAAGGATACCGCTGTTACATTGTCGGATAGGATTTTTACATGTTTGTCCTTTAGGCATGAACGGTTTCTTCTGAGAGCTTCCCAGACTGCGTATAATTCTCTGTAATTTGACGACATCTGACTGATCTCCTCGGGCCACTTGTCCTGAAAGAATTTTCCTTCCAGGTGCGCTCCCCATCCCCACTGACTTGCATCTGTGGTGATTATCACACAAGGGGTTGATATCCAAGGGATGCCCTTTTTTAGATTGTAGTCCTGGATCCACCATCGTAGTGATCTTCTTGTCTTTATTGATAGCTCTAGCCTCTTGTCTAATGTGGAACGACGTCGATCCCATACCATGAGTATCTGTTCTTGTAAAGGCCTTGAGTGAGCCTGAGCCCATCTGACACACGGAATGCATGCTGTCATCTTCCCCAAGACTTTCATAGCTGCTCTTATCGTCACTGGACTTCTTTGGAATTCTAAGATCATCTTTTTTAATGAGGTTCGTTTGTCCCTTGGTAAGAAGGACTGCCTGGTTGTAGAATCCAAGAGTACTCCTAGAAATATCTTCTGGGATTCTGGCTTTAAATGTGACTTTTTCCTGTTGACCACCCATCCTATTTCCTCTAATACTGCTATGACCCGATCTCTGTGTTGTAGCAGAATGGCCCTTGATCGTGCCACAACCAGAAAATCGTCCAAGTATGGAATTATTGTTATTCCTTGGTTTCTTAAGAAAGCCACCACCTCTGCTACCAATTTGGTGAAAATTCTTGGGGCGGATGCTAGACCGAAAGGGAGGCATTGAAATTGGAAGTGGCAGGTCATGTCCGAGAGACTTACCGAGAATCTCAGAAGCTCCTGAGAAGAGAGATGTATCGGGACCTGATAATACGCACTCTTCAGATCGAGAGTGCACATTACCGAATCTTTGTTTATAAGATGAATGATGGACCTGATCGACTCCATTCTGAACCGTTTGTATTTGACGAAAACGTTCAGAGGTTTTAAATTTATTATTGTACGGGATTCCCCTGACTGTTTTGGAATAGAAAAAAGAGAGGAATAGTGACCTGCACCTATTTCTGGAGTAGGAACCCGAACTATAACCCCGGAGTCGAACAGTTTTTGTAGGTCTAGAAACATAGGGGAATCTTTGGCTAACATTGTTGGTAAGATACACCTTTGAGGTACGCGGGATATTAACTCTATTCTGTAACCTTCTGAGATTATCTTGAGGACATAATCGTTGTCTGAGATCTGACTCCATTGTTTGAGGAAGAAACTTAATCTCCCGCCTATTCCTATGGCGTCATTGTTTCCTTGGTCTATAGCCAGAACCGAACAAGGAATTCCTACCCCTTCTATTCTGAGCGTAGGAACTCCTAAAGGATCCTCTACCTGATCTCCATTGTTCTCTATACTCTGGAAATCTGCGGGGGGGTGGGGGAGGGGGGAGAGGCCTCCTCCGAAAGGGCTGAAACTTCTTGGGTTTATCCTCGGGAAACCCTCTTTTACTATCAGCTGCTGACTCTAGGATGTCATCTAAAGCCTGACCAAATATTCTGGAACCTGAAAATGGAATGGCGCATAATTTATTTTTGGATGCATTATCCCCCGACCAAGATCTAAGCCAAATAGCCCTTCGTGTTGCATTGGACAAGGAGCTATTTCTAGCCGCAAATCTCACAGATTCAGCTGATGTATCTGCCATAAAGGCCGTGGCTGACTTAATGATAGGCAGAGAAGCAATTATATCCGCCCGTGAAGTCTTATTAATTAAATGTTCTTCCAGCTGTTCCATCCACAGGAACATGGATCTCGCTACAGAAGTAGCTGCGATGTTAGTTTTTATTAAAGCTGCTGAAGTCTCCCAGGCTCGACGTAAAAGGATATCCGCCTTGCGATCCATTGCATCCTTAAGACTAGATGAATCTTCGAAAGGTATGGATGTTTTCTTTGCCACCTTGGCTAAAGGGACATCTACCTTCGGAATCTCTTCCCATGTCTTGATCTCTTCTGAATCAAACGGAAGACGGTTTTTAAACTCTCTGGACATCACCAATCTTCGCTCCGCATCTTTCCATTCTTGTGAGATCATCTTACGTATGTGTTCACTCACCGGGAACACCGTCCGTTCCTGATATGTGAGCCCTCCGAACATCTGATCTTGTCTAGACCTCGGCTGGGGGTCTTCTTTCACCTGCATAGTACGTCTGACCGCCTGGACCAGTTCTTCTGTTTCTTCGACTGGAAAGTAGTACCTTTTCCCTTCTTGTTCTTCTACTGGCAGTTCTCCTTCTTCTTGATCAGAACCTCTATATTCTGATTCCGCCTCCGACGAACCATCCTGAACCTCCTGTTCTGGATCTTTCCTTGGTCTTTTACAAGCCGGGCCCGGACTGTACACTTCCCGTTGTGACATTGAAGCTAAGGAATTCTGGACCTCCTCCCGGATTATATTCCTCATTTCGGACAACATTGATGGTTGTTCTTCTCTGACAATTTTCTTAATACAAGAGCTGCACAGATCCTTCTTGTATGTTTCTGACAGTTTTGTGTTACAAAGAGAGCACCTCTTAGATTTAGTCAATACCTTGCCAGACTTTTTAGACTGAGGGAGGGGAGCTTGACTGGCCTCTTTATCCTAAATGTAATAATAAGGACAAGAATGGCTCAGTATGTGCAGGCGTATATTTGAGTACTCTGCGCATTGCGCACTTACCCCCATTTCCTCATTCCTGTTCTCCATATCTTCTGTGGAGAAATGCCACTATAAGTAAGTGATCCTTATGGTAACAGATGTAAAAAAGGGATATAGCAGCGACTGCTGCACTCACCCTTAGACTCCGGCATGTCTGCAGCAATCTGGTCGTACGGACCTTACTGTGTCCTGTAGCCAATTTCTCCAGGGATGCCCTCTAGCGCTTCTTACCACTAGAGGAAGCACTGGAAACATCTGCGAGAGCCCCTCTTTGCGCTCTTAAGCCTGCTCATTTCCGCGTTCCACCAGGTGGAACGCACGCCGAGATGGCCCCAACCCCGGATGTGACGTCACCTTACCTGCGCCTGACACCGGAAGTATCGCGCCTGTCTTATTAGTCCTACTTCCGCGTTCCACACAGTGGAACGCACGCTGCTGGATCCTCTAGCGGCGCCTCTTCTCCTGGCGCCCGAACCGAGAGCCCCCCACCGGGAGGAAGCGGTTCGACCCAGGAGCTCATCCGCTCTACTGGTCTTTATGGCAGAGGGACTCCCCACCGGGAAGTTTCTGCCTGGGGCTTAGTGGAGCGGGGGAAGGATATTGGCGTTAGCCGCACGATCCCCCGAGCCTCCGGACTGGTGAGTCTTCACGCTAGTATAGCGCTCCTTCTCTCGTGTGTCCCTCCATGCAGGGACAGGAAAAACACTGAGGAAAAGGGGGTGGAGTGGGACCTTTTAACCTCTCGTGTTGTGTTTCCTGTCCCTGCAAGGAGGAGGAGGACGTCCTCCAATGTACTAATGTGCTGTCAGGGGGACGTCCTGGAAAAGGGTCTAATGAAAGACCCATGTCCACCTCCTACTGACACTAAGCTAAACTGAAGAGTTTAATGCCAGTTGGTGGGGTGTACACTGCAGAGGAGAAGCTAACTTTTTTATTTGCATAGTGTCAGCCTCCTAGTGGCAGCAGCATACACCCATGGTTCCTGTGTCCCCCAATGAGAGGCGATAAAGAAAAGGCAGTTGAAACAGCACTTTCTTGGGGAAAAAAATGCAAAAGTTTTAAATCTTTATGATACACTCCATTATCATATCTTGCTTCAAAGACTGATCAATAACTCAATTTAAAAAAGGTTTAGTTACTTTTCAACAGTTTAAAGATTTAAGTAATGTGATGTATTGACAAAGTGTCTCAACTACTTATACACAGATATAACATGACAGTCTGTATTATAATCCTCAGATGCATTCACAATTTGCCAGTTTTCACAGCTGAGAGGTGCACAGTGGAGTCTTTCCACCCAGCACTATATACTAATCTGAAGTACAAAAAACTATTGCACTGTATTTAGAAGCCCGGGTAAGAGGTTACGGATTTAAAGCAGCACTCCTATCCAAATTTTTATCCTCTTAATAAATTGCAATCATCATATTATATAGCACTGTGTACTTACAATTGCTCATTTTACCTTTCCACCCAGCTAATTCTTCTCTTTTCCATTAGCGCTATGACAGCACGTGATAAACAACTGACTAGCTGAATCCTTCTAAGCTCTATGTAAAAACAGGTGGTCAATTTTTCAGGAACAAGAGACTAACTGTTTCTACATACACTAGAGAATGGAAGAATTTGCTGGACAGAAAAGCAAAATGAGCAATTGTAAGTAGACAGTGCTACAGGATGACTGCAACATACTAAAAAGATAAAAACTTTGATGGCTGTGCTTCTGTAACAAACAAACTTGCTGACTGTATCCAAAGACAACCAGTATGAAATGTCAATGAAACGTTATCTCTAAAAGAGTATATTCACATGTCGCAGATTTGTCAAATGGGTTGTCCAGGCTTGGGGTTCAAGTCTGCCGTTACTATGTGACTGCAGACTTGTGAGTCCTCAGAATTCTCTGGTACCAGGAGAGAGCAGGTTGATAAGTGACCGCAAGTTTACGATTTGCATACCAACGGCTACATGCCGAAAAGACGTGTGCAGCATCGCTTAATACAAGTGACACATCTAGTCAGATCACATACTCGCGGTCATGCGTACTTCCGCTCGCAGAGAATCCTGACAACACGTACTGTGAGGATTCAAAAGTTGTCAATCACATAAGGTAACTGTAGATTTGAGCCCGAATCATGGACTACACTTTAACAAAATTTTTTCGGAGGCTGAAAATTGGCTTCAATCTTCAAGTTCCAGTCAGAGGAATCATACACTTCTGTAACAAAAATGTCGAACACTTAACGTAACTAGAGGACCCTAAAACCAGAGAAAATGATCAGATCCTGTATTTAGGAAGATAATAAAACCAACGCTCACCTTGATGCTACAGATTCAGGGATGGGTTCATCTAATAAGGTTAGACTATGCACAATCCAATAACACAGCCAGGGCCGGCTGGCATCTAGGCACTACAATAAGAGGATTAAAAAAAAAAAAAAAAAAAAGTGATGTAGATTAGCTGGGCTTAATCATATAAATAAGTGACACATTATTTACGTGTAAGGCTCTGGTCACACATCCATTTTCCATTAACCCCTTTACCCCCAAGGGTGGTTTGCACGTTAATGACCGGGCCAATTATTACAATTCTGACCACAGTCCCTTTATGAGGTTATAACTCTGGAACGCTTCAACGGATCCCGGTGATTCTGACATTGTTTTCTCGTGACATATTGTACTTCATGATAGTGGTAAAATTTCTTTGATATTACCTGTGTTTATTTGTGGAAAAAATGGAAATTTGGCAATTTTCCAACTTTGAATTTTTATGCAATTAAATCACAGAGATATGTCACACAAAATACTTAAAGGGAACCTGTCACCCCCGTTTTTTGAGATTGAGCTATAAATACTGTTAAATAGGGCCTGCGCTGTGTGTTCCTATAGTGTATGTAGTGTACCCCGATTCCCTATGTATGCTGAGAAATAACTTACCAAAGTCGCCGTTTTCGCCTGTCAATCAGGCTGGTCAGGTCGGGAGGGCGTGGTGACATCGCTGGTTCTTCCTCAGCTTTACGTTGGTGGCGTAGTGGTGAACAAGCAGCGCGCGATCTGCGCTGTAATCCCTTGCATCGGTGGGGGCGGCCATCTTCCTGGGGCCGCGCGTGCGCAGATCGAGTGCTCTGCTGCACGGGGCTTCAGGAAAATGGCCGCGGGATGCCGCGCGTGCGCATTAGAGATCGCGGCGGCCATTTTCCCAAAGCCGAGTTTGCATCTCGGCTTTGGGAAAATGGCCGCCGCGATCTCTAATGTGCACGCGCGGCATCCCGCGGCCATTTTCCTGAAGCCCCGTGCAGCAGAGCACTCGATCTGCGCACGCGCGGCCCCAGGAAGATGGCCGCCCCCACCGATGCAAGGGATTACAGCGCAGATCGCGCGCTGCTTGTTCACCACTACGCCACCAACGTAAAGCTGAGGAAGAACCACCGATGTCACCACGCCCTCCCGACCTGACCAGCCTGATTGACAGGCGAAAACGGCGACTTTGGTAAGTTATTTCTCGGCATACATGGGGAATTGGGGTACACTACATACACTATAGGAACACACAGCGCAGGCCCTATTTAACAGTATTTATAACTCAATCTCAAAAAACGGGGTGACAGGTTCCCTTTAAGTAACATTTCCCACATGTCTACTTTACATCAGCAAAATTTTGGAACCAAAATTTTTTTTGTTAGGGAGTTATAAGGGTTAAATGTTGACCAGCAATTTCTCATTTTTACAACACCATTTTTTTTTTAGGGACCACATCACATTTGAAGTCATTTTGAGGGGTCTATATGATAGAAAATACCCAAGTGTGACACCATTCTAAAAACTGCACCCCTCAAGGTGCTCAAAACCACATTCAAGAAGTTTATTAACCCTTCAGGTGTTTAATAGGAATTTTTGGAATGTTTAAATAAAAATGAACATTTAACTTTTTTACACACAAAATTTACTTCAGCTCCAATTTGTTTTATTTTACCAAGGGTTACAGGAGAAAATGGACCCCAAAAGTTGTTGTACAATTTGTCCTGAGTACGCTGATACCCCATATGTGGCGGTTAACCACTGTTTGGGCGCATGGGAGAGCTCGGAAGGGAAGGAGCGCCGTTTGACTTTTCAATGCAAAATTGACAGGAATTGAGACGGGACGCCATGTTGCGTTTGGAGAGCCACTGATGTGCCTAAACATTGAAACCCCCCACAAGTGACACCATTTTGGAAAGTAGACCCCCTAAGGAACTTATCTGGATGTGTTTTGAGAGCTTTGAACCCCCAAGTGTTTCACTACAGTTTATAACGCAGAGCCGTGAAAATAAAACCAAAATTTTTTCCCACAAAAATTATATTTTAGCCCCCAGGTTTGTATTTTTCCAAGGGTAACAGGAGAAATTGGACCCCAAAAGTTGTTGTACAATTTGTCCTGAGTACGCCGATACCCCATATGTTGGGGTAAACCCCTGTTTGGGCACACGGGAGAGCTCGGAAGGGAAGGAGCACTGTTTCACTTTTTCAACGCAGAATTGGCTGGAATTGAGATCGGACGCCATGTCGCGTTTGGAGAGCCCCTGATGTGCCTAAACAGTGGAAACCCCCTAATTATAACTGAAACCCTAATCCAAACACACCCCTAACCCTAATCCCAACGGTAACCCTAACCACACCCCTAACCCAGACACACCCCAACCCTATTCCCAACCGTAAATGTAATCCAAACCCTAACCCTAACGGGAAAATGGAAATAAATACATTTTTTTTTATTTTTCCCTAACAAAGGGGGTGATGAAGGGGGGTTTGATTTACTTTTATAGCGGGTTTTTTAGCAGATTTTTATGATTGGCAGCCGTCACACACTGAAAGACGCTTTTTATTGCAAAAAATATTTTTTTGCATTACCACGTTTTGAGCGCTATAATTTTTCCATATTTGAGTCCACAGAGTCATGTGAGGTCTTGTTTTTTGCGGGGCGAGTTGACGTTTTTATTGGTATCATTTTCGGGCACGTGACACTTTTTGATCGCTTTTTATTCCGATTTTTGTGAGGCAGAATGACCAAAAACCAGCTATTCATGAATTTCTTTTGGTGGGGCGTTTATACCGTTGCGCGTTTGGTAAAATTGATAAAGCAGTTTTATTCTTCGGGTCAGTACAATTACAGCGATACCTCATTTATATCATTTTTTATGTTTTGGCGCTTTTATACGATAAAAACTATTTTGTATAAAAAATAATTGTTTTTACATCGCTGTATTCTGAGGACTATAACTTTTTTATTTTTTCGCTGATGATGCTGTGTGGCGGCTCGTTTTTTGCGGGACAAGATGACGTTTTCAGCGGTACCATGGTTATTTATATCCGTCTTTTTGATCGCGTGTTATTTCACTTTTTGTTTGGTGGTATGAGAATAAAGCGTTGTGCCTCTTTTTTTTTACGGTGGTCACTGAAGGGGTTAACTAGTGATATAGTTTTATAGGTGGGGTCGTTACGGACGCGGCGATACTAAATATGTGTACTTTTATTGTTTGTTTTTTTTATTTAGATAAAGAAATGTATTTATGGGAAATATATATATATATATATATATATATATATATATATATATATATTTCTTTTTTAATTATTTTCTTTTTCATTATTTAGGTTTTGTTTTTTTTTCCTACACATTTGGAAAAAATTTTTTTAAAAAAGCCCCCTCCCTGCGCGACGCTTCCCTATACCGCCGGCACACCGCGATCATGTTTGATCGCGGTGTGCCGGGGGTTAATGTGGCGGGAGCAGTCCGCTCCTGGCACATTGTGCCGGATGTCAGCTGCGATAGGCAGTGACACCCGGCCGCGCTCCCCCTGTAAGCGCGGCCGATCGCTATGACGTACTATCCCGTCGAGGGTCAGATAGGCCCAGGGCACCTCGACGGGATGGTACGTCTAAGGTCAGAGAGGGGTTAAAGGATCAGAGAGTTAGTAAAAAGAGCCCGGTTTGGGCATGAATTTAACTGATACAAAATAAAAAGGAGGGGGGGGTCCACTGATTATTATGGTCTCCTTCTGGTTTCCGTTTTTAAAACATAAGAATAAGTGCAGTATGCAGAACTTTTCTTCAGTTCTAAAGAGTGACACATAACGGAACCCAGATAACCATAAGAGAGGTTCCTCCGCATTAGCAAACAGATGCATTTTGGGCATAAATTATTGCAACATAATCACAGAAGGTGCAAAGTCGGACTAGGGTTCATGTGCGACTAGTCTGAGCAATAATAATCTCTAGGTACTCTCTGTTTATTGATCAATAAAGACGGTTTAAAAAAAATAATCACTAGATGATTAATGCTTTAGTAAGTAAAACACCACACAAACTGACGTGACACATCGTTGAGTTCAGCGTTTTAATCCCTACATCATGCCATCCTCAGATTACATAGCAAAAACCTGCTTACAGATTCCCGTCAGGAGACCATCAAGCTGGCACAGAGATTTATGGTCCATGCAAAGCTCACTGGGAGTTAGCCTCCTGACAGACAAAAACAGGGCCTCTAGTGCCTATTGGATGGTAGCAATTCTTGAAGTCTATATTAACCATTTAAAAATATTTCCAAATCACTTAGGGTATAAAGCCAAACCAAAATCTTCTCCAAAAAGAAAGAACATCCATTTGCAGACAGCAGTTTTGGGGTTCATGTTAAGCATAAGTGCAAAGTAGAAGACTTTTTGGCTGGTTGAGAGGCTTCTATAAAAGGAGAGATTAAAATGCAACTGTACTGTCACCAAACTTTCTATAAATCAATAGTACAGAAAAATAAAATAAACTTTATAAGATCAAGAAATTAACTTACCGCATATACTCGAGTATAAGCCGAGATTTTCAGCCCAAATTTTTGGGCTGAAAGTGCCCCTCTCGGCTTATACTCGAGTCAAGGTGGGTGGCAGGGTCGGCGGGTGAGGGGGAGAGGGCGCTGAGGCATACTTACCTAGTCCCAGCGATCCTGGCGCTCCCTGCCGTCCCACGGTCTTCTGTGCTGCAGCTTCTTCACCCTCTTCAGCGGTCACGTGGGACCGCTCATTAGAGAAATGAATAAGCGGCTCCACCTCCCATAGGGGTGGAGCCGCCTATTCATTTCTCTAATCAGCGGTAACGGTGACCGCTGATAGAGGAAGAAGCTGCGGCACCGAAGACAGCTGTGCGGGGGAAGGAGCCGGACGCCGGGACCATGTAAGTATGTAATATTCACCTGTCCGCGTTCCAGCCGCCGGGCGTCGCTCCATCTTCCCGGCGTCTCTGCGCTCTGACTGTGCAGGTCAGAGGGCGTGATGACGCATATAGTGTGGGCGGCGCCCTCTGCCTGATCAGTCAGAGCGGGGAGACGCCGGGACCGGACGCCGGGAGCTGCAATCAAGAGGTGAGTATGGCTTTTTTTTTTTTTTACTGCAGCAGCAGCGGCAATGGCACAGATTTCTATGGGGAACTATGAACGGTGCAGAGCACTATATGAGGCACAGCTATAGGGAACTATGAACGGTGCAGAGCACCATATGGCACAGCTATAGGGAACTATGAACGGTGCAGAGCACTATATGGGGCACAGCTATGGGGCAATAATGAACGGTGCAGAGCACTATATGGCACAGCTATGGGGAAATAATGATCTATTTTTATTTTTGACATTCACCGGTAGCTGCTGCATTTCCACCCTAAGCTTATACTCGAGTCAATAAGTTTTCCCAGTTTTTTGTGGCAAAATTAGGGGGGTCAGCTTATACTCGGGTCGGCTTATACTCGAGTATATACGGTATCTCTCCTCTCATCAGCCTCTTCTTCCCCTTCCCCCATCCACCTGAATTTGTTATGCACTCTGAAAAAAACAGCTCAAGTCCATCTTGCTCAGACAAACTGAAAATCACGCCCCTTGTGGTGTCATGTAACACAGGGTATTACACTCTATGGAGAGAAGGAGGGGTAAAAGGAGTGAGGAGCAGGGAGAGGAAGCAGGCAGAGGAAGACACAGAAAGATCATGGTGAACTTTCTAAATTGTCTTTTACTTCAGCCCAGAGCAAATTTACATAAGATAACTGAGCTCTGATGTATAACATCCTCACGTTATTGTTGCATGTGGCTAAAAAATGAATTTAGAGCAGGAATCCCTCTAGGTGAATGGCAGACATCATATTAGCTAGTCTAATACTCCCTGGCACCAAGTGGATTGCAAATTAAACATAGACCATGCATGAGGGATAAACTGATGAAAATGCAGGATACAAATGATGTAATGGCCAGATATAGTGCAATTAACTACTCCTTAGACACTTGATCCCAGCCAGTCTTCCATTTTGCACTCACCCCAAAGAGCTGTCTGGAAACAGGAAGACGATTTTGGTTTGACAGGCAAACCCTGCATGTGTTGCAGCTGTCGAACAGACGAGAAGGCAGGCTACATTGGAGGTTACCTTTATTAGGTTGTCCGTACCTCATATGATTCCGATAGCTGCTGTAAGCCTTTTCGCAGGTAATGTGAATGGAGCTCTCTCTCTAGGACAATTCTAAAAAGAAAAAAAGAAGGAAGATAACAGAAATGGGCACAGACACGGGACACAGTGAATAGCCACACTGTTGGAATCTAAAAAGTTATCGATAAATTTGTTTAGCTGCAAAGTTGCGACCAATTCACCACTAAGTGTTCATGTAACTAAGATATGCCGATATAAGAATTTTAGTCTAAGAAGAGGTTTCACAGGTACCCATTCAGATGGAGACGTTTATTCTCAGCGAGGAAAGGCAAGTGTAGGACCTGGTATAAGAGAGATGCCGTAAAGTGGCTACCAGGTACACATAAAATTGGCCATTTTTATGCGCTAAACGCTCTAATTTTTCATATTTCTAGTGCAGTAATGCAGTTCAATTTTCATGTTTCACGTTTGCATGTTTTAGCGCTGCAGTGTGCTGCCTTATTTACTTGACTATATACGAGTTGGTTACTCTAGGTTCAGCACCTGTTCACACTTAGTCTATGTTTGGATGTGACGGTCAGTTTTTTGAAATATAATATATTACAAAGCTATGTGCGCACGTTGTGTATTTGCTTGAATTTCTGCAAGGTTTCTGCATCTCTTGGCAGGAAAAATACTGCAGCGAAAAAAGTGTGTTTTTGTACAGCAATGATTGCTTTTTTGAGCTGAATAAAGATATTTAAAAAACAAAAAAAAGTTTTGTGATGTAATTTCTTGGCTCAACACCACCTTTTTCATACTGATGCAGTAGCATCAGGGTAATGGGATTAGGGCTTGGTGTCAGCAGCTGTCATTGACACCTAGCTCTAGGCTTAAGGTACCTTCACACAACGATTTCGTTAACGATATCGTTGCTTTTTGTGAAGTAACAACAATATCGTTAACGAAATCGTTATGCGTGACAGTGACCAACGATCAGGCCCCTGCTGGGAGATCGTTGGTCGCTGGGAATGATCAGGACCTTTTTTTGGTCGCTGATCACCCCGCTGTCATCGCTGGATCGGCGTGTGTGACGCCGATCCAGCGATGTGTTCACTGGTAACCAGGGTAAATATCGGAATACTAAGCGCAGGGCCGCACTTAGTAACCCGATTTTTACCCTGGTTACCATTGTAAAAGTTAAAAAAAACAAACAGTACATACTCACATTCCGGTGTCTGTCACGTCCCCCGGCGTCAGCTTCCTGCACTGACTGTGTCAGCGCCGGCCGGCCGTAAAGCAGAGCACAGCGGTGACGTCACTACGTGGGCTGTGCAATATACTTTGTGGCCTTTGCTATACACTACGTGGCCTGTGCTATATACTACGTGAGCTGTGTTACATGCTACGTGGGCTGTTATACACTCCGTGGGCTGTGCTATATACTCTGTGGGCTGTGCTATATACTCCGTGGCTGTGCAATATACTACGTGGCTGTGCAATATACTACGTGGCTGTGCAATATACTACGTGGCTGGCCGCGAACAATCAGCGACAGCCGAATCCTGTGTATTTAATGTAGTAATCTAAAATCTGGGAAAACTTAATGACTCGAGTATAAGCCTAGGGTGGGAAATGCAGCAGCTACCGGTAAATGTCAAAAGTAAAAATAGATACCAATAAAAGTAAAATTAATTGAGACATCAGTAGGTTAAGTGTTTTTGAATATCCATATTGAATCAGGAGCCCCATATAATGCTCCATAAAGTTTACGATGGCCCCATAAGATGCTCCATATTAAAATATGCCCCATATAATCCTGCATAAAGGTTAATAATAGCCCCATAAGATGCTCCATAGACACATCTGCCCAATATAATGCTGCACAAATGCGGATTATGGCCCCATAAGATGCTCCATAAAGATATTTGCCCCATATAGTGCTGCACAAACCTTGATTATGGCCCTATAAGATGCCCCATACAGACACTTGCCCCATACAGACACTTGCCCCATACAGACACTTGCCCCATATAGTGCTGCACAAACGTTATGGCCCAATATAGTGCTGCACAAACGTTATGGCCCCATAGATGCTCCATTCAAACACTTGCCCCATACAGTGCTGCACAAACGTTATGGCCCCATATAGTGCTGCACAAACGTTATGGCCCCATAGATGCTCCATACAGACACTTGCCCCATTTGCTGTTGCTGCGATAAAAAAATAAAAATAAAAATCACATACCTCTCCATCGCTCAGGCCCCCGACACTTTCAATAGTCACCTGCTCCTTGTTTCGGCGCCACTCCATCTTCAGCGTCTTCTGCACTGACGTTGAGGCAGAGGGCGCGGAATAACCACGTCACCGCGCCCTCTGACCTGAGCGTCACTGCTGAAGACAGAGTGGCGCCCGGAATGGAGAGCAGGTGAATATCGCGCAGCGCAGCGCTCCCCCTCCCCGTTATACTCACCTGCTCCTGGCGCTGTGCAGTCCCTGCTTCCCCGACGCCGCAGCTTCATCCTGTACTGAGCGGTCACCGTTACCACTCATTACAGTCATGAATATGCGGCTCCACCTCTGTGGAGGTGGGGCCGCATATTCATGACTGTAATGAGTGGTACCATGTGACCACTCAGTACAGGAAGAAGCTGCCGGCGCCGGGGAAGCCAGGGACCTGCAGGGACCGCGCCAGGAGTAGGTGAGTATAATTAGACAGCCCCCTACTACCCCTCCCCTGCCGACCCCTGGGTATGACTCGAGTATAAGCCGAGAGGGGGACTTTCAGCCCAAAAAAGTGGGCTGAAAATCTCGGCTTATACTCAAGTATATATGTTAAATAAAACAGCCTAGACATGTTTGGTGTCTATGAACTTGTAATAACCTGGAGGATCATAATGGCAGAGCAGTTTTAGCATTTAGTGAACATTGTAAATGAATATCGCTGGTGGCCGGGTAGAGCAATCACATCTCCCAATGTGATTGTTCTATATGAGAGATCGTCGTGGACACCCGAGATTACACGGACTGGTGAGTATATGGTGTTTTTTTTTTTTTTTTTTACTTTTTTTCTAGGAGACAAGGGCATCGGCGGATTTGGTATTAGGAGAGTATAATATTTTTATATGTAATTTATTTTGTTTTTTTTAACTCATCACAGGCGCCGGGTGATGAGACTGTCTCCCATCAGCGGCACCTGCTGTCACTGTTGTCCCAGAAATAGTATATACCGTATATACTCGAGTATAAGCCGAGATTTTCAGCCCAAATTTTTGGGCTGAAAGTGCCCCCCTCGGCTTATACTCGAGTCACGGTAGTGGCAGGGTCGGCAGGTGAGGGGCTGAGGGCGCTGGGGTATACTTACCTAGTCCCAGCGATCCTCGCGCTGTCCCTGCCGTCCCACGGGCTTCGGCGCTGCAGTTTCTTCCCCTCTTCAGCGGTCACGTGGGACCGCTCATTACAGAAATGAATAAGCGGCTCCACCTCCCATAGGGGCGGAGCCGCTTATTCATTTCTCTAATCAGCGGTGCCGGTGACCGCTGATAGAGAAAGAAGCTGCGGCACCGAAGACAGGAGGGGACAGCGCGAGGATCGCCAGGACTAGGTGAGTATGTTATATTCACCTGTCCTCGTTCCAGCCGCCGGGCGCCGATCCATCTTCCCGGCCGGCGCCTCCATCTTCCCGGCGTCTCTGCTCTCTGACTGTTCAGGCAGAGGGCGCGATGACGCATACAGTGTGCGCGGCGCCCTCTGCCTGATCAGTCAGAGCAGAGACGCCGGGAAGATGGAGGCGCCGGAACGAGACGCCGGGAGCTGCAATCAAGGGAGGTGAGTATGTGTTTTTTTTTCTTTATTGCGGCAGCGGCGGCACAAATTTATGTGGAACATCTATGGGGCACAGTGAACGGTGCAGAGCACCGTATATGGCACAGCACAGCTATGGGGCACAGTGAACGGTGCAGAGCACCGTATATGGCACAGCACAGCTATGGGGCACAGTGAACGGTGCAGAGCACCGTATATGGCACAGCACAGCTATGGGGCACAGTGAACGGTGCAGAGCACCGTATATGGCACAGCACAGCTATGGGGCACAGTGAACGGTGCAGAGCACCGTATATGGCACAGCACAGCTATGTATGGGGCACAGTGAACGGTGCAGAGCACCGTATATGGCACAGCTATGGGGCACAGTGAACGGTGCAGAGCACCGTATATGGCACATCTATGGGGCACAATGAACGGTGCAGAGCACCGTATATGGCACAGCTAGGGGGCACAATGAACGGTGCAGAGCACTATATGGTTCACACCTATGGGGAAATATGAACGGTGCAGAGCACTATATGGCACAGCTATGGGGAAATAATGATCTATTTTTATTTTTGAAATTCACCGGTAAATGCTGCATTTCCACCCTAGGCTTATACTCGAGTCAATAAGTTTTCCCAGTTTTTTGTGGCAAAATTAGGGGGGTCGGCTTATACTCGGGTCGGCTTATACTCGAGTATATACGGTACAAAGAAATGGAGTATACACAATGTCCCACCAATCGTGATAAAAAGTATATTTTATTGAAACAAATCATGTGTACAAATAAATTCAATTTATTATTATTATTTATTGTTATAGCGCCATTTATTCCATGGCGCTTTACATGTAAGGAGGGGTGTACATAATAAAAACAAGTACAATAATCTTAAACAATACAAGTCATAACTGGTACAGGAGGAGAGAAGACCCTGCCCGCGAAGGCTCACAATCTACAAGGGAGGGTGAGAATACAGTAGGCGAGGGTAGAGCTGGTCATGCAGCGGTTTGGTCAATCGGTGGTTACTGCAGGTTATAGGCTTGTCGGAAGAGGTGGGTCTTCAGGCTCTTTTTGAAGGTTTAATGGTAGGTGAGAGTCTGATGTGTTGTGGTAGAGAGTTCCAGAGTAGGGGTGATGCGCGAGAGAAATCTTGTATGCGATTGTGGGAAGAGGAGAAAAGAGGGGAATAGAGAAGGAGATCTTGTGAGCATCGGAGGTTGCGTGCAGGTAAGTACCAGGAGACCGGTTGTGGATGGCTTAGTATGTCATGGTTAGGGTTTTGTACTGGAGTCTCTGGGCAATGGGGAGCCAGTGAAGGGATTGACAGAGGGGAGAGGCCGGGGAATAGCGGGGGGACAGGTGGATTAGTCGGGCAGCAGAGTTTAGAATAGATTAGAGAGGTGCAAGAGTGTTCGAGGGGAGGCCACAGAGCAGGAGGTTGCAGTAGTCAAGGCGAGAGATGATGAGGGCATGGACTAGGGTTTTTGCAGATACTTGGTTGAGGAATGAACGGATTTGTGAAATATTTTTGAGTTGAAGTCGGCAGGAAGTGGAAAGGGCTTGGATATGTGGTTTGAAGGAGAGATCAGCGTCAAGAATTACCCCGGGGCAGCAAGCTTGTGGGACTGGGGAGAGTGGGCAGCCATTTACTGTAATGGATAGGTTCGTTGGGGGGGGTCGCGTGAGATGGGGGAAAGATGATGAATTCTGTTTTGTCCATGTTAAGTCTGAGAAATCTAGCGGAGAAGAAGGATGAAATAGTGGACATACATTGAGGGATTCTGGTTAGTAGGGAGGTGATATCTGGTCCAGAGATGTAGATCTGTGTGTCATCAGCATAGAGATGATACTGAAAGCCATGAGATTCTATGAGCTGTCCCAGGCCAAAGGTGTAAATGGAGAAGAGCAGGGGCCCTAGGACTGAACCTTGTGGGACTCCGACAGATAGGGGGCGAGGTGAGGAGGTGGTGTGTGAGTGGGAGACGCTGAATGTCCGGTCTGTTAGGTATGATGAGATCCAGGATAGGGCCAAGTCTGTGATGCCAAGGGATAAGAGGGTCTGTAATAGGAAATGGTCCACTGTGTCAAAGGCAGCCGACAGGTCCAGGAGGAGGAGGAGGAGGAGGACAGAGTAGTGTCGCTTGCTCTTGGCGGTTAAGAGGTCATTGGTGACCTTAGTAAGGGCAGTTTCAGTGGAGTGGTGTGACCGGAAGCCAGATTGTAAGCGGTCAAAGAGGGAGTAAGAAGAGAGATGGGAGGACAGTTCAAGGTAGACGTGTTGTTCCAGTAGCTTGGAGGCATAGGGGAGAAGTGATATAGGGCGATAGCTAGATACAGAGGATGGGTCAAGAGAGGGCTTTTTGAGGATAGGTGTGATGGAGGCATGTTTAAAGCTTGAGGGGAAAACACCAGTTGTTAGTGATAGGTTGAAGAGATGGGTTAGGGTTGGGATGAAGACTGTGGTGAGGTTTGGGATGAAGTGGGATGGGATCGGGTCAAGTGCACAGGTGGTGAGATGTGATCTTGAGAGTAGAGTCGGTCTTCTGTAATGGTGGAGAAGTTGGTTTTGGATGTGGAGGGCTGGGAAGTTGGGAGGAAGGGCTCTGGGGGTTGTTGACCAAAACGGTCTCTGATGTTATCAATCTTCTGCTTGAAAAATGAGGCAAAGTCTTCAGCTGAGATGAGTGGGGAGGGAGGAGGTGCTGGGGGACGGAGGAGAGAATTGAAGGTGTTGAATAACTGTTTAGGGTTGTGAGACAGGGAGGATATGAGAGATTAGAAGTAGGTTTGTTTAGCTGTGGCGAGTGTGGTTTTGAAAGTAGTGAGGGACTGTTTGAATGCGATGAAATGCTCGTTGGAGTGGGATCTTTTCCATCTGCGCTCAGCAGCCCTGGAAGTTCGCCTCAGTTCTTTGGTCAGGCTGGTGTGCCAGGGCTGTCTGTTGATTTTGCGAGCTTTGGTATGTGTAAGTGGGGCAGCAGATTCCAAAGCTGCAGCTATTGTGGTGTTATATAGAGCGGCAGCATCATCCGCATTGTGTAAGGAACTTATATCTGTGAGAGGGAGGAAGGATTCAGAGAATGAATGTAGGTCAAGATGTTTAAGATTTCTGCGAGGGTGTGAAAGTTTGTGGGGTGGGGATTGTAGACATGGAGTGGAGAGGGAAGAGAATGTGAGAAGGTTGTGGTCAGAGAGAGGAAGAGGTGAGTTAGAGAGGTTAGATAGGGAGCAGAGGCGGGTGAAGATGAGGTCCAGTGTGTGACCATCTTTGTGAGTCGCTGTAGAAGACCATTGAGTGAGGCCGAAGGAGGAAGTGAGTAATACAGTACATAGTAATAAAAATCCAAAAAAACAGGAGGTAAAGGAAAACTGGGGATAAACTAGGGAAGTGGGAGGTCAAATATATCCCACAGGGGCACAGTCACGATCGTCATCATATAATACAGAATTTGATGGCTTGGTAAATCAAATGTTATTTAGTATATGGGAAAAAATCCCTATTACAAGCCAAGCGAAACTGTAGTAAAATCTCCATGCATACCCATAGTAGAGAGTGACCCCCACGGCTCCCCAGGAGCCCCTTAAACAATGTTAAAGATATGTACGCATGACGATGTATGCAGATCATACGCTGCGCACAGGAACGCTAATGTGAACCCGGCCTTACCGGCAGTAGTGTTACCGCTGATAAGAACCTGCGCACCGGTGTTTCACACGCTGTCAAGGTATGTGCACACGTAGTTTTGAGCTCTGCGGATTTTTCTGCAGTGGATTTGAGAAATCCGCAGATAAAAGGCACTGTGTTTTTACCTGCAGATTTACTGTGGATTTTATGCGGTTTTTGTGCGGATTCCACCTGTGGATTCCTATTATGGAGCAGGTGTAAACCGCCGCGGAATCCGCACAAAGAATTGACATGCTGCAGAATGTAACCCGCAGCGTTTTCGTGCGTTTTTCAACAGTATGTGCACTGCGGTTTGCGTTTTCCATAGGTTTACATTGTACTGTAAACGCATGGAAAGCTGCTGAGGACCCGCAGCTGCAGATCCGCTGCGGATCCGCAACAAAATCTGCAACGTGTGCACATAGCCTCACACAGATGACAGCATGGGAAACACCATAGGAAGCCGGTAAAAACGCAAACAAAAACTCAGCAAATTTACAAACATTTTTATACCTGTGTTTTTGCTGCGGATTTGACTGACTCAATTGAAGTCAATGGGTGAAAAACGCTGCAGAAACGCACAAAGAATTGACATGCTGCAGAAAAAAAAATGCACTGCAAATAGTTAAGGAAATTTACTCATCATGTGCACAACACTTCAGGATAGTCATTGAATTACCTTACATAAGGATTCCATAGCGTTTTTGGCCCATTTCCACACGGGTAAAAACGCATCAAAAAGGCACAGTGTGCACACAGCCTTATGGAGAAAGTGTATCTTCATACGTGTTTTGCATGAGTTTTCAAAAATCTATTGATGAATGATGGTACTGGAAAATGCTGCATATTTTACACACAAAGTACTTTGTGTGAAATATGCAGCAAAAAATGCCAAGTGTGAACATACCCTAGCTAGCTATTGAACCCGTTCTACACCTAGGTGGCGAGCGCGCTATACGCATGCGCCATTGCAGACAGAGGATTCATGTCCCGGCCTGAAGAGAGCCCGCGGCAATACCTCATAGGTAAGTTGTTGTGCCGGAGATAACAATATGCCTTCAGTGCTTACACATAACGCAATTTCCTGGGCCACAATCCTCATCACCGGATGCGTAACTCTGTGGGGTCCAGACTGCGCAGGCTATAAAGGCTTTGGACAAAGTGACACTCCTACCATTATATTATAGATACTACTGAATAGGATCACTGGCACTAGGAAAGACCCTCTTCCAAGTTAGTTTTTAATTGGCTCCAGTCTTTTTAACAAATTTAATCAGCTGTAAAACCCTTTAAACTTACATTATTACATTATTGTATATGCCATGCATTTTAGGTTTAAAGGGGGTTATCCAAGAACATTTATGATCACAGTGTTTGCATGACCCCATGGTCGTGAGAATGGGGAGCCCGATCCCCAAATTCCAGCATTCAACATTTACATGGTGGACGGAAACAGCAATGCAAATGACCGTATCAGAGAGATTGACGCATCACTGAATACTCGATATGTTGTGCATTGACGGGGGAAACGGTGGGTTTGAGACCAGGTACTTCTGGCGAGTCACCCAGTAATCAAACATTTAACACTCATCCTGTGGAAGGATAATTTAAAAAAAGTATCATGTGAAAACCCCTTTAAGGGATTTTTTAAATAATTGGCCATTATAGATAGAAACGTAGGATGATCTAACTACTCCGCATCTTCCCAAGCAATTATTACAGAACAGAGAGCCTACGCTGAAGCTGCACAACATCATACATGAAATATTGCTGATGCGAGACATAAAACAAGTCTGTGCGGCTTTGGGAGGCAGCATACTGTATAGCAGATAAAGTTTCAGATGCTCTCGTCAGTATATAGTTTTACATGTACCCAAATTGTGTTGACCAAAAGAGAAAGGATTATAGGCCCAGTGCGATGGCTGGCTCCCACAACACAAGCATTTGTTTAGTTGCCATTATTTGCCTGTTTATTATTACTACGCAAACATTATACATTGTGGAAATTTTCTGTAGGACGTGGGCAGACTATACTACTTGCAGACAGTGGCATTTAAAAAAAAAAAAAAAGTGAGAACTTTAACCCCTTCCCGACCTTTGACGCATACGCTGCGTCATGAAAGTCGGTGCCATTCCGACCCATGACGCAGCATATGCGTCATGGAAAGATCGCGTCCCTGCAGATCGGGTGAAAGGGTTAACTCCCATTTCACCCGATCTGCAGGGACAGGGGGAGTGGTAGTTTAGCCCAGGGGGGTGGCTTCACCCCCTCGTGGCTACGATCGCTCTGATTGGCTGTTGAAAGTGAAACTGCCAATCAGAGCGATTTGTAATATTTCACCTAAAAAAATGGTGAAATATTACAATCCAGCCATGGCCGATGCTGCAATATCATCGGCCATGGCTGGACACACTAATTTGCACCCACTCCACTCCTCCGATCGCCCCCCCAGCCCCCCGATCTGCGGTCTGCTCCCCTCGGTCCTGTGCTCCGCTCCCCCGTCCTCCTGCCCGCCTGCCCGCTCCCTCCGTGCTCCAATCACACCCCCCGTGCTCCAATCAAACCCCCCCCGCACTCCGATCCCCCCCCCCCGCACAGCGATTCCCCCCCCCCCGCACAGCGATTCCCCCCCCGTGCTCCGATCCACCCGCCCGCACAGCGATCCCCCTCTCCGTGCCCCAATCCACCCCCCCCGTGTTCCGGTCCACCCCCCCGTGCTCCGACGCCCCCCCGTGCCCTGATCTCCCCCCCCTTATACTTACCTGGCCTCCCGGGGACCGTCCGTCTTCTTTCCTGGGCGCCGCCATCTTCCAAAATGGCGGGCGCATGTGCAGTGCGCCCGCCGAATCTGCCGGCCGGCAGATTCGTTCCAGAGTGAATTTTGATCACTGAGATAGGTTATATCTCAGTGATCAAAATAAAAAAAAAAGTAAATGACCCCCCCCCCCCCTTTGTCACCCCCATAGGTAGGGACAATAAAAAAAATATATTTTTTTTTTCCACTAAGGTTGGGGTAAGAACTAGGGTTAGGGGTAGGGGTAGGGTTAGGGGTAGGGTTAGGGGTAGGGTTAGGGGTAGGGTTAGGGGTAGAGTTAGGGGTAGGGTTAGGGTTATGGGTAGGGTTAGGGTTAGGGTTTCGGTATGTGCACACGTATTCTGGTCCTCTGCGGATTTTTCCGCTGCGGATTTGATAAATCCGCAGTGCTAAACCGCTGCGGATTTATGGCGGATTTACCATGTTTTTTCTGCGCATTTCAATGCGGTTTTACAACAGCAATTTTCTATTTGAGCAGTTGTAAAACCGCTGCGGAATCCGCAGAAAGAAGTGACATGCTGCGGAATGTAAACCGCTGCGTTTCCGTGCAGTTTTTCCGCAGCATGTGTACAGCGATTTTTGTTTCCAGTAGGTTTGCATTGAACTGTAAACTCATGGGAAACTGCTGCGGATCCGCAGCGGTTTCCGCAGCGTGTGCACATACCTTTAGAATTAGGCTATGTGCACACGGTGCGGATTGGCCGCTGCGGATTCGCAGCAGTGTTCCATCAGGTTTACAGTACCATGTAAACATATGGAAAGCCAAATCCGCTGTGCCCATGGTGCGGAAAATACCGCGCGGGAACGCTGCGTTGTATTTTCCGCAGCATGTCAATTCTTTGTGCGGATTCCGCAGCGTTTTACACCTGTTCCTCAATAGGAATCCGCAGGTGAAATCCGGACAAAAAACACTGGCAATCCGCGGTAAATCCGCAGGTAAAACGCAGTGCCTTTTACCCGCGGATTTTTCAAAAATGGTGCTGAAAAATCTCATACGAATCCGCAACGTTGGCACATAGCCTTAGGTTAGGGTTAGGGGTGTGTTGGGGTTACGGGTGTGTTGGGGTTAGGGTTGTGATTAGGGTTACGGCTACAGTTGGGATAAGGGTTAGGGGTGTGTTGGAGTTAGAATTGAGGGGTTTCCACTGTTTAGGCACATCAGGGGGTCTCCAAACGCAACATGGCGCCACCATTAATTCCAGCCAATCTTGTATTCAAAAAGTCAAATGGTGCTCCCTCACTTCCGAGCCCCGACGTGCACCCAAACAGTGGTTTACCCCCACATATGGGGTACCAGCATACTCAGGACAAACTGCGCAACAATTACTGGGGTCCAATTTCTCCTGTTACCCTTGTAAAAATAAAGAAATGCTTGCTAAAACATCATTTTTGAGGAAAGAAAAATGATTTTTTATTTTCACGGCTCTGCGTTGTAAACGTCTGTGAAGCACTTGGGGGTTCAAAGTGCTCACCACATATCTAGATAAGTTCATTGGGGGGTCTAGTTTCTAAAATGGGGTCACTTGTGGGGGGTTTCTACTGTTTAGGCACACCAGGGGCTCTGCAAACGCAATGTGACGCCCGCAGACCATTCCATCAAAGTCTGCATTTCAAAACGTCACTACTTCAATTCCGAGCCCCGGCATGTGCCCAAACAGTAGTTTACCCCCACATATGGGGTATCACCGTACTCAGGAGAAACTGGGCAACAAATATTGGGGTCAAATTTCTCCTGTTACCCTTGGGAAAATTAAAAAATTCTGGGCTAAATAATTATTTTTGAGGAAAGAAAACGTATTTATTATTTTCACGGCTCTGCATTATAAACTTCTATGAAGCACTTGGGGGTTCAAAGTGCTCACAACACATCTAGATAAGTTCCTTTCGGGGTCTAGTTTCCAAAATGGGGTCACTTGTGGGGGGTTTCTACTGTTAAGCCACATCAGGGGCTCTGCAAACGCAACGTGACGCCCACAGAGCATTCCATCAAAGTCTGCATTTCAAAACGTCACTACTTCACTTCCGAGCCTCGGCATGTGCCCAAACAGTGGTTTACCCCCACATATGGAGTATCAGCGTACTCAGGAGAAACTGGACAACAATATTTGGGGTCCAATTTCTCCTATTATCCTTGGCAAAATAGGAAATTCCAGGCTAAAAAATCATTTTTGAGGAAAGAAAAATTATTTTTTATTTTCATGGCTCTGCGTTATAAACTTCCGTGAAGCACCTGGGGGTTTAAAGTGCTCAATATGCATCTACATAAGTTCCTTGGGGGGTCTAGTTTCCAAAATGGGGTCACTTGTGGGGGAGCTCCAATGCATAGGCACACAGGGGCTCTCCAAACGCGACATGGTGTCCGCTAACAATTGGAGCTAATTTTCCATTCAAAAAGTCAAATGGCGCGCCTTCCCTTCCGAGCCCTGCCGTGTGCCCAAACAGTGGTTTACCCCCACATATGAGATATCGGCGTACTCGGGAGAAATTGCCCAACAAATTTTATGATCCATTTTATCCTACTGCCCATGTGAAAATGAAAAAATTGAGGCGAAAAGAATTTTTTTGTGAAAAAAAAGTACTTTTTCATTTTTACAGATCAATTTGTGAAGCACCTGAGGGTTTAAAGTGCTCACTAGGCATCTAAATAAGTTCCTTGGGGGGTCTAGTTTCCAAAATGGGGTCACTTGTGGGGGAGCGCCAATGTTTAGGCACACAGGAGCTCTCCAAACGCGACATGGTGTCCGCTAACGATGGAAATAATTTTTCATTCAAAAAGTCAAATGGCGCGCCTTCCCTTCCGAGCCCTGCCGAGTGCCCAAACAGTGGTTTACCCCCACATATGAGGTATCGGCGTACTCAGGAGAAATTGCCCAACACATTTTAGGATCCATTTTATCCTGTTGCCCATGTGAAAATGAAAAAATTGAGGCTAAAATAATTTTTTTGTGAAAAAAAAGTACTTTTTCATTTTTACGGCTCAATTTGTGAAGCACCTGGGGGTTCAAAGTGCTCACTATGCATCTAGATAAGTTCCTTGGGGCGTCTAGTTTCCAAAATGGGGTCACTTGTGGGGGAGCTCCAATTTTTAGGCACACGGGGGCTCTCCAAACGTGACATGGTGTCCGCTAAAGAGTGGAGCCAATTTTTGATTCAAAAAGTCAAATGGCGCTCCTTCTCTTCCAAGCCCTGCCGTGCGCCCAAACAGTGGTTTACCCCCACATATGAGGTATCAGCGTACTCAGGACAAATATTACAACAACTTTCGTGGTTCAGTTTCTCCTTTTACCATTGGAAAAATAAAAAAATTGTTGCTAAAAGATAATTTTTGTGACTAAAAAGTTAAATGTTCATTTTTTCCTTCCATGTTGCTTCTGCTGCTGTGAAGCACCTGAAGGGTTAATAAACTTCTTGAATGTGGTTTTGAGTACCTTGAGGGGTGCAGTTTTTAGAATGGTGTCACTTTTGGGTATTTTCAGCCATATAGACCCCTCAAACTGACGTCAAATGTGAGGTGGTCCCTAAAAAAAATGGTTTTGTAAATTTCGTTGTAAAAATGACAAATCGCTGGTCAAATTTTAACCCTTATAACTTCCTAACAAAAAAAAATTTTGTTTCCAAAATTGTGCTGATGTAAAGTAAACATGTGGGAAATGTTATTTATTAACTATTTTGTGTCACATATCTCTCTGGTTTAACAGAATAAAAATTCAAAATGTGAAAATTGCAAAATTTTCAAAATTTTCGCCAAATTTCCGTTTTTATCACAAATAAACGCAGAATTTATTGACCTAAATTTACCACTAACATGAAGCCCAATATGTCACGAAAAAACAATCTCAGAACCGCTAGGATCCGTTGAAGCGTTCCTGAGTTATTACCTCATAAAGGGACACTGGTCAGAATTGCAAAAAACGGCAAGGTCTTTAAGGTCAAAATAGGCTGGGTCATGAAGGGGTTAATGGAGTCTGCCTGCAACACCCTCCAATATGCATATCAAGCACTTTAGCAGATCTTGATTGAAAGCGCCCAATACACGTTCCTACACACTGACACACACAGTGCGCGCCAATCCCCGACTCCTCTTTGAAGCCACATGGTCGCTACACTTCCAGGTGTATTAGTGCAGTGAGCGGTGGCCGCAGGCAGGAGTCCAGGATTACAGCATGTCCATACTTACGGCGTGCACGACCCTAGGTTCCTTCAGTGTCAGTGCACACAAATGTGGATCAATTTAGGCAAAGCTCATTCTAGGCAAGCAACCAGGTTCAGGGAGAGTGCTAAAATTAAATATGCAAATTGTTGGCTGTAATAGTACACAGAATGGTCCTCATTTGCATACAAAATAAAAGTAGGATTTCTTGGCCTGTAAAACACTATGCTGATCCAAACTTTATAGAGTCAAATCCTCTATATAAGTTAATTTGCATTTCAGGGGGTTACAGACTTTTAACTTGCTGATTGATGGGGGTCCGACAGCTAGAATCCCCAGTCTTCCGGAGCTCTGAAACCCCAGAAGAGAGCGGAGATACGCTTGCTCTGCATCTGTTCCATTCACTTAGCATGGGACTGCCGAGTGCATTGCTCGGCTATTTCCAGCAGCCCCATAGGTCATGAAGGGACTGGGCATAGGGGGCACAATGTACTTTGGGAATTACCGTTTGAGGGTTACATTGTGCCCTTTCCCCAGACACCTACTAAAAACTGATCGGCAGGAGACCAAACCCTATGTCCTGTGCAGAATTGCTACAAACTCTTTGCTTTTAGGAAGATGCAGACAATTCCTACAGATTGACAAATCATGGGGACAGATGTGTGGTGTTTACAGTTACAATGTCCTTACCATTGCATGTAACAAAGCGTATAGGTCTGTAATAAAAATAATGCAAATAAGGCCACGGGGAGAGCTGGACTATATATAGCACAAGGGAGAATCATCTGCCTATTTTTTCCCCCTCAAATTGTTAAACTATTACTAGTAGTAAGATTTGGATTTAAGAAAAAAAAAATCCTCAATGTGAACCACAAGTAAAGGAATAATTACATAACTAGAATGGACTTTAGACCATCAGAAAATGTAATAAATTGTGTTACTTACTGAATGCTTTCTTGATGATGTTTGACAGTAGCAAAGATGATACCCACTGAACTCTCAACTTTTTTCTGTAAAAAATAAATAAATAATAATAATAACGGAATGTTTCATGGCAATATAGCAAGGGGCAATATTATATTTTACAATTAATCTGCCTCCAGACTTCACAATATGAAACGCATACATTAATAGATCAATTCGTCCTGATGAGGTAAGTGTACTGACTGAATCCAGAACAACAAGGCTACTTTTTTTTTTTTTTTTTTTTTTTTTAAAGGAACCAATTTCATCCATAAACACTATGTACTAAGGGTGGAATAGGGTGAAATTGGCAAGGAAACTCCACAGAAGAATGAGCATGCAGATGTGAAATCAACATCGTACTTTTAATTTCATGCATATTTGTTTCCCACAATGCGAAAATGGAGTTTTGAAAAATTTACTTGTACTGTAAATCGCTGCAGTTTTATGATGCGGGATCTGCACCGCACATCAGTGACGTTTGAGTTAAGCACAACATCCACCACGTAGCTGGATTGCCAGCTCCTCAGTGTACCTCCTCCCTGCTGAGGTCTCACACTGCTCAGTACAAGCTGTAGCCGTCACTCTGGCTGGATTGAGAAGGATCATAGTTGGACTGATAAAATGCTCTTATCAAGTTTATACAGGGATTCAGACTTGGAATTTTAAAGTAAATACATCAGATCTAAAATATACACGCTGTACTGAGACGTTTGCTGACAGATTAGCTTTAACCTTACAGCTATATTTCTACATTATAAGACCATATAAATCACATCAACTCAGATAATTTTGAATGCATATGCACTACGTGAGGAAAAATGTAGAAAAGGACAAATTGTACATGAAGCAGGCAAACAGAGTGAGCAGAATGAATGCTGGGAATGTCTCCCCCAAATGCCCTACACCCACATTCTGCACTGCACAATGAGAAGAGAAGGGAATGTAATGTTGAGAAAATAAAAACCATCACCTTCTCTTCAAGCCAAAACCAAGAGAAGCACATAAACACTGACATATAAATAGGGTCTAACATATGTGGATTTTGCTGCAGATTCAAGGCAAAATCTGTGTCCCCCAGAAATCAGGATGAGTATTGCAGGATGCTTAATGCGCCGTGATGTGCTGTGAAACGCCATTAGCTCACAAACAGCCAAATAACTTGATTATCAGTCACAAATAATAATACATACAATAAGTACTTAGTTGGGCTCCTTTCACACCAGGTTTTTGTACTTTTTAAAAACAAGCTCACGTTTTTAATTTTGTAAACAAAAAAAAAAGTTCATATTAAAACCAGTGTAAGAGGATTCAAGTGCAAGTCAACTTTTTTTCCCCTTCTACACACGTTGCATTAATTTGCATTTTTTTCAAATTTCAAATGAAATATGGGTCAGTAGCAGTAGGAAATCATGCAACTTGTTTCTGGGAAATAAAAAAAAAATGCTAACATATGAAAACAATTACGGTACAAAAATTTTCCATAGACTACAATAAACAAGCATTTTTTTTTTAATAGAATGAGAGGCACAGACTGCTTTTTGCATCCTGTTAACAATTTAATCAAAAGGGATATGTGCACAAATGTATGAAAGCCGATACCTATGTGTCTAATCTGTTATCCGTTATATTCTATGTAAATACAAACTTGTCCTTCATTCATTTTTTTTACATTAGAAACAAATAGCTGTTGCAGTAAAGTGGATCGGCAAATCACATGCCAAAAGTAAAAAGGGCATCTTAAGGGGCTCCACAATCCCTACGATTTAAATTAACAGAATCCTTGGGATAGATCACCAATATAAGATCAGCGGGGGTCAGACACCAAGCATTTCCCAACGATTTGGTGTGGTCACCTCCAAACAGGGAATGGAGCTGGGCTGTACTGGTTACCTAATTGTGGGGTGCCGACATATACTCAAACGGGTGAGCATAAATACGAATAGATAGTATCCTACAGACCATAAGAGTCTTAAATGATGTAACAAAGACTGAATGTTCCAAAATATGTACACTCTCTGAAACACTAAGGGTATGTTCCTGCGGGTGTCTGTGGACGCATAGTGGAAATCCCATACACTATGCTGTAATATCTGGACGCTGTGGGTTGGACGCTGCACAAGTACACAGCGATCATCTGCACATACCCCAAGTATTTTTTTTTTACATTTTAGCACTGTTTATTTTAGTTTTTTACATGGCATTCATCGTATGGGTTATGGCAGTTTTAGAGCTTGGGTCGTAATGGATGTAGTGATAACAAACGTGGTTTACTTGTCGAGTTTATACATAACTATTTTTAATGCTTTACCGTAAATCAAATAAATAGGTACCAAAAAAGTTTTAGAATTAAAAAAAAAATTTGTAGTTACTTACCGATAACGGTATTTCTCTGAGCCCATGACGGCACCACGGAGAGAGAGGGATCCGTCCACCAAGGACAGGAAACCTACAGATAAAAAGGCGGTACCTCTCTCCCGCATCAGTTGTTTACAGAGCATGATGGGAGCTTAAGTTAAAACAGAATGTAGATCAACGTTACTTGAAGACTTTAGCCGAGATACCGCGTGACTATTTACTTAGGTGTTTAGCATAGGTACATTCTATCAATGTGCACACTCTTATGTGAATGGAGGGAATGTACGGGTGCCGTCATGGGCTCAGAGAAATACCGTTATCGGTAAGTAACTATATTTTTCTCTGTCCCCCATGACGGCACCACGGAGAGAATTGCAGAGACTGTACATTTAGGGAGGGACCACCGCTTCCAGAACCCTTTTCCCGAAGGTGAGATCTGAGGAAGAGATAAGGTCCAATCTATAGTGCTTAAAGAATATTGAGGGTGAAGACCATACATATCTGATCAATTGAAGCACCTTCCCTCTCCGCCCAGGAGGTCGCTACGGCTTTCGTTGAGTGTGCTCTGATTTCTACCGGAATTCATACCCCACATGATGAGTACGATAGCAAGATGGATCAGAGATGCCATCAGCCTATGGTGCTTTTTGATGATTTCTTCCCCTTTTGGGGACCCTGGAAACAGATAAAAAGAGATCTATCCTCCCTACACTCCCTAGTGGCTTCCATGTAGCGTATCAAGCATATCCTAACATCCAATGTGTGTAGGGATTCTTCCTGCTCGTTTTGGGGGTTAGGGCAAAAGGAGGGAAGGGATATTTCTTGAGCTCTATGGAATCAGGAAGCTACTTTTGGGAGGTAGGCTGGATCAGTTTTGAGGACTATCCTGTCGTCCAGGATTTGAGTGAAAGGAGGGTTGACAGATAAAGCTTGCATGTCACTAACCCTACGTGCTGAGGTAAGGGCGACCAATAGTAAAGTTTTAAGAGAGAAGGTTTTTAACCCCTTCATGACCCAGCCTATTTTGACCTTAACCCCTCTGTGACCTTAGACGTACTATCCCGTCGAGGTGCCCTGGGCTTATCTGACCCTGGACGGGATAGTACGTCATAGCCGATCGGCCGCGCTCACGGGGGGAGCGCGGCCGATCGCGGCCGGGTGTCAGCTGCTTATCGCAGCTGACATCCGGCACTATGTGCCAGGAGCGGTCACGGACCGCCCCCGGCACATTAACCCCTGGCACACCGCGATCAAAGATGATCGCGATGTGCCGGCGGTGCAGGGAAGCACCGCGCAGGGAGGGGGCTCCCTGCGGGCTTCCCTGAGCCCCCCGCAGCAACGCGATGTGATCGCGTTGCTGCGAGGGTCTCCTCACCTCCCTCCCTGCTCGAGCCCCGGATCCAAGATGGCCGCGGATCCGGGTCCTGCAGGGAGGGAGGTGGCTTCACAGAGCCTGCTCAGAGCAGGCACTGTGAAGGCTGCAGCGCTGCATGTCAGATCAGTGATCTGACAGAGTGCTGTGCAAACTGTCAGATCACTGATCTGTGATGTCCCCCCCTGGGACAAAGTAAAAAAGTAAAAAAAAAAATTTTCCAAATGTGTAAAAAAAATAAAAAAAAATATTCCAAAATAATGAAAAAAAAAAAAAAATATTATTCCCATAAATACATTTCTTCATCTAAAAAAAAAAAAAAACCAATAAAAGTACACATATTTAGTATCGCCGCGTCCGTAACGACCCGACCTATAAAACTGTCCCACTAGTTAACCCCTTCAGTAAACACCGTAAGAAAAAAAAAAAAAAAACGAGGCAAAAAACAACGCTTTATTATCATACCGCCGAACAAAAAGTGGAATAACACGCGATCAAAAGGACAGATATAAATAACCATGGTACCGCTGAAAGCGTCATATTGTCCCGCAAAAAAAGAGCCGCCATACAGCATCATCAGCAAAAAAATAAAAAAGTTATAGTCCTGAGAATAAAGCGATGCAAAAATAATTATTTTTTCTGTAAAATAGTTTTTATCGTATAAAAGCACCAAACCATAAAAAAATGATATAAATGAGGTATCGCTGTAATCGTACTGACCCGAAGAATAAAACTGATTTATCAATTTTACCAAACGCAGAACGGTATAAACGCCTCCCCCAATAGAAATTCATGAATAGCTGGCTTTTGGTCATTCTTCCTCACAAAAATCGGAATAAAAAGCGATAAAAAAATGTCACGTGCCCAAAAATGTTTTCAATAAAAACGTCAACTCGTCCCGCAAAAAACAAGACCTCACATGACTCTGTGGACCAAAATATGGAAAAATTATAGCTCTCAAAATGTGGTATTGCAAAAAATATTTTTTGCAATAAAAAGGGTCTTTCAGTGTGTGACGGCTGCCAATCATAAAAATCCGCTAAAAAACTCGCTATAAAAGTAAATCAAACCCCCCTTCATCACCCCCTTAGTTAGGGAAAAATAAAAAAAAATGTATTTATTTCCATTTTCCCATTAGGGCTAGGATTAGGGTTAGGGTTAGGGCTAGGGTTAGGGCTAGGGTTAGGGCTAGGGTTAGGGCTAGGGTTAGGGCTAGGGTTAGGGCTAGGGCTAGGGTTAGGGCTAGGGTTAGGGCTAGGGTTAGGGCTAGGGTTAGGGCTAGGGTTAGGGCTAGGGTTAGGGCTAGGGTTGGGGCTACAGTTAGGGTTGGGGCTAAAGTTAGGGTTAGGGTTTAGATTACATTTACAGTTGGGAATAGGGTTGGGATTAGGGTTAGGGGTGTGTCAGGGTTAGAGGTGTGGTTAGGGTTACCGTTGGAATTAGGGTTAGGGGTGTGTTTAGATTAGGGTTTCAGTTATAATTGGGGGGTTTCCACTGTTTCGGCACATCAGGGGCTCTCCAAACACGACATGGCGTCCGATCTCAATTCCAGCCAATTCTGCGTTGAAAAAGTAAAACAGTGCTCCTTCCCTTCCGAGCTCTCCTGTGTGCCCAAACAGGGGTTTACCCCAACATATGGGGTATCAGCGTACTCAGGACAAATTGGACAACAACTTTTGTGGACCAATTTCTCCTGTTACCCTTGGGAAAATACAAAACTGGGGGCTAAAAAATAATTTTTGTGGGAAAACAAAAAGATTTTTTATTTTCACGGCTCTGCGTTATAAACTGTAGTGAAACACTTGGGGGTTCAAAGTTCTCACAACACATCTAGATAAGTTCATTGAGGGGTCTAGTTTCCAATATGGGGTCACTTGTGGGGGGTTTCTACTGTTTAGGTACATTAGGGGCTCTGCAAACGCAATGTGACGCCTGCAGACCAATCCATCTAAGTCTGCATTCCAAATGATGCTCCTTCCCTTCCGAGCCCTCCCATGCGCCCAAACAGTGGTTCCCCCCCACATATCGGGTATCAGCGTACTCAGGACAAATTGGACAACAACATTTAGGGTCCAATTTCTCCTGCTAACCTTGGAAAAATACAAAACTGGGGGCTAAAATATAATTTTTGTGGAAAAAAAAATATTTTTTATTTGCATGGCTCTGCGTTATAAACTGTAGTGAAATACTTGGGGGTTCAAAGCTCTCACAACACATCAAGATGAGTTCCTTAGGGGGTCTACTTTCCAAAATGGTGTCACTTGTGGGGGGTTTCTACTGTTTAGGTACATTAGGGGCTCTGCAAACGCAATGTGACGCCTGCAGACCATTCCATCTAAGTCTGCATTCCAAATGGCGCTCCTTCCCTTCCGAACCCTCCCATGCGCCCAAACGGTGGTTCCCCCCCACATATGGGGTATCAGCGTACTCAGGACAAATTGGACAACAACTTTTGGGGTCCAATTTCTCCTGTTACCCTAGGGAAAATACAAAACTGGGGGCTAAAAAATAATTTTTGTGGGAAAAAAATTTTGTTTTATTTTTATGGCTCTGCATTATAAACTTCTGTGAAGCCCTTGGTGGGTCAAAGTGCTCACCACACATCCAGATAAGTTCCTTAGGGGGTCTACTTTCCAAAATGGTGTCACTTGTGGGGGGTTTCAATGTTTAGGCACATCAGTGGCTCTCCAAACGCAACATGGCGTCCCATCTCAATTCCTGTCAATTTTGCATTGAAAAGTCAAACGGCGCTCCTTCCCTTCCGAGCTCTCCCATGCGCCCAAACAGTGGTTTACTGCCACATATGGGGTATCAGCGTACTCGGGACAAATTGGACAACAACTTTTGAGGTCCAATTTCTTCTCTTACCCTTGGAAAAATAAAAAATTGGGGGCAAAAATATAATTTTTGTGAAAAAAATATGATTTTTTATTTTTACGGTTCTGCATTATAAACTTCTGTGAAGCACTTGGTGGGTCAAAGTGCTCACCACACCTCTAGATAAGTTCCTTAGGGGGTCTACTTTCCAAAATGGTGTCACTTGTGGGGGGTTTCAATGTTTAGGCACATCAGTGGCTCTCCAAACGCAACATGGCGTCCCATCTCAATTTCTGTCAATTTTGCATTGAAAAGTCAAACTGCGCTCCTTCCCTTCCGAGCTCTCCCATGCGCCCAAACAGTGGTTTACTGCCACATATGGGGTATCAGCGTACTCAGGACAAATTGGACAACAACTTTTGAGGTCCAATTTCTTCTCTTACCCTTGGAAAAATAAAAAATTGGGGGCAAAAATATAATTTTTGTGAAAAAATATGATTTTTTATTTTTACGGTTCTGCATTATAAACTTCTGTGAAGCACTTGGTGGGTCAAAGTGCTCACCACACATCCAGATAAGTTCCTTAGGGGGTCTACTTTCCAAAATGGTGTCACTTGTGGGGGGTTTCAATGTTTAGGCACATCAGTGGCTCTCCAAACGCAACATGGCGTCCCATCTCAATTTCTGTCAATTTTGCATTGAAAAGTCAAACGGCGCTCCTTCCCTTCCGAGCTCTCCCATGCGCCCAAACAGTGGTTTACTGCCACATATGGGGTATCAGCGTACTCAGGACAAATTGGACAACAACTTTTTGGGTCCAATTTCTCCTGTTACCCTTGGTAAAATAAAACAAATTGGAGCTGAAGTAAATTTTGTGTGTAAAAAAGTTAAATGTTCATTTTTATTTAAACATTCCAAAAATTCCTATTAAACACCTGAAGGGTTAATAAACTTCTTGAATGTGGTTTTGAGCACCTTGAGGGGTGCAGTTTTTAGAATGGTGTCACACTTGGGCATTTTCTATCATATAGACCCCTCAAAATGACTTCAAATGAGACGTGGTCCCTAAAAAAAAATGGTGTTGTAAAAATGAGAAATTGCTGGTCAACTTTTAACCCTTATAACTCCCTAACAAAAAAAAAAATTGGTTCCAAAATTATGCTGATGTAAAGGAGACATGTGGGAAATGTTACTTATTAAGTATTTTGTGTGACATATCTCTGTGATTTAATTGCATAAAAATTCAAAGTTTGAAAATTGCGAAATTTTCAAAATTTTCGCCAAATTTCCGTTTTTTTCACAAATAAACGCAGGTACTATCAAAGAAATTTTACCACTATCATGAAGTACAATATGTCACGAGAAAACAGTGTCAGAATCACCAGGATCCGTTGAAGCGTTTCGGAGTTATAACCTCATAAAGGGACAGTGGTCAGAATTGTAAAAATTGGCCTGGTCATTAACGTGCAAACCACCCTTGGGGGTAAAGGGGTTAATGACCTGGCCGTTTTTTGCAATTCTGACCAGTGTCCCTTTATGAGGTAATAACTAAGGAACGCTTCAACAGATCCCAGCGGTTCGGAGATAGTTTTTTCGTGACATATTGGGCTTCATGTTAGTGGTAAATTTAGGTCAATAAATTCTGCGTTTGTGATAAAAACGGAAATTTGGCGAAAATTTCGCAATTTTCACATTTTTAATTTTTATTCTGTTAAACCAGAGAGTTATGTGACACAAAATAGTTAATAAATAACATTTCCCACATGTCTACTTTACAATTTTGGAAACAAAATTTTTTTTTTGCTAGGAAGTTATAAGGGTTAAAATTTGACCAGCGATTTCTTATTTTTACGACAAAATTTACAAAACCATTTTTTTTTTTAGGGACCACCTCACATTTGAAGTACGTTTGAGGGGTCTATATGGCTGAAAATACCCAAAAGTGACACCATTCTAAAAACTGCACCCCTCAAGGTGCACAAAACCACATTCCAGAAGTTTATTAACCCTTCAGGTGCTTCACAGCAGCAGAAGCAACATGGAAGGAAAAAATGAACATTTAACTTTTTAGTCACAAAAATGATCTTTTAGCAACAATTTTTTTATTTTCCCAATGGTAAAGGAGAAACTGAACCACGAAAGTTGTTGTCCAATTTGTTCTGAGTACGCTGATACCTCATATGTGGGGGTAAACCACTATTTGGGCGCACGGCAGGGCTTGGAAGGGAAGGAGCGCCATTTGACTTTCTGAATGAAAAATTGGCTCCACTCTTTAGCGGACACCATGTTGCGTTTGGAGAGCCCCCCACAAGTGACCCCATTTTGGAAACTAGACGCCCCATGGAACTTATCTAGATGCACAGTGAGCACTTTAAACCCTCAGGTGCTTCACAAATTGATCCGTAAAAATGAAAAAGTACTTTATTTTTTCACAAAAAAATTCTTTTAGCCTCAATTTTTTCATTTTCACATGGGCAATAGGATAAAATGGATCCTAAAATTTGTTGGGCAATTTCTCCCGAGTACGCCGATACCTTATATGTGGGGGTAAACCACTGTTTGGGCACACGGCAGGGCTCGGAAGGGAAGGCGCGCCATTTGACTTTTTGAATGGAAAATTAGCTCCAATTGTTAGCGGACACCATGTCGCGTTTGGAGAGCCCGTGTGCCTAAACATTGGAGCTCCCCCACAAGTGACCCCATTTTGGAAACTAGACCCCCCCAAGGAACTTATCTAGATGCATATTGAGCACTTTAAACCCCCAGGTGCTTCACAGAAGTTTATAACGCAGAGCCATGAAAATAAAAAATAATTTTTCTTTCATCAAAAATTATTGTTTAGCCTGGAATTTCCTATTTTGCCAAGGGTAATAGGAGAAATTGGACCACAAATTTTGTTGTCCAGTTTGTCCTGAGTACGCTGATACCCCATATGTGGGGGTAAACCACTGTTTGGGCGCACGGCAGGGCTCGGAAGGGAAGGCACGCCATTTGGCTTTTTAAATGGAAAATTAGCTCCAATCATTAGCGGACACCATGTCGCGTTTGGAGAGCCCCTGTGTGCCTAAACATTGGAGATCCCCCACAAATGACCCCATTTTGGAAACTAGACCCCCAAAGGAACTAATCTAGATGTGTGGTGAGCACTTTGAACCCCCAAGTGCTTCACAGAAGTTTATTACGCAGAGCCATGAAAATGAAAAAAAAAAAATTTCTTTTCTCAAAAATGATTTTTAGCCCGCAATTTTTTATTTTCCCAAGGGTAACAGGAGAAATTGGACCCCAAAAGTTGTTGTCCAGTTTCTCCTGAGTATGCTGGTACCCCATATTTGGGGGTAAACCACTCTTTGGGCGCACGTCGGGGCTCGGACATGAGGGAGCACCATTTGACTTTTTGAATACAAGATTGGCTGGAATCAATGGTGGCGCCATGTTGCGTTTGGAGACCCCCGATGTGCCTAAACAGTGGAAACCCCTCAATTCTACCTCCAACACTAACCCCAACACACCCCTAACCCTAATCCCAACTGTAGCCATAACCCTAACCACAACCCTAATTCCAACCCGAACCCTAAGGCTATGTGCCCACGTTGCGGATTCGTGTGAGATGTTTCAGCACCATTTTTGAAAAATCTGCAGGTAAAAGGCACTGCGTTTTACCTGTGGATTTATCGCGGATTTCCAGTGTTTTTTGTGCGGATTTCACCTGCGGATTCCTATTGAGGAACAGGTGTAAAACGCTGCGGAATCTGCACAAATAATTGACATGCTGCGGAAAATACAACGCAGCGTTTCCGCACGGTATTTTCTGCACCATGGGCACAGCGGATTTGGTTTTCCATAAGTTTACTTGGTACTGTAAACCTGATGGAACACTGCTGCGAATCCGCAGCGGCCAATCCGCTGCGGATCCGCAGCCAAATCCGCACCATGTGCACATAGCCTAATTCTAAAGGTATGTGCACACACTGCGGAAAATGCTGCGGATCCGCAGCAGTTTCCCATGAGTTTACAGTTCAATGTAAACCTATGGGAAACAAAAATCGCTGTACACATGCTGCGGAAAAACTGCACGGAAACGCAGGGGTTTACATTCCGCAGCATGTCACTTTCTGCGGATTCCGCAGCGGTTTTACAACTGCTCCAATAGTAAACTGTAGTTGTAAAACCGCTGCGGAAAAATCCGCAGAGGACCAGAATACGTGTGCACATACTGAAACCTTAACCCTAACCCTAGTTCTTACCCCAACCTTAGTGGAAGAAAAAAAAAAAAATTTTTCTTTATTTTATTATTGTCCCTACCTATGGGGGTGACAAAGGGGGAGGGGGGGGGGGTCATTTAGTATTTTTATTTTGATCACTGTGATAGGTCACAGTGATCAAAATGCACTTGAAACGAATCTGCTGGCCGGCAGTTTCGGCGAGCGCACTGCGCATGCGCCCGCCATTTTGGAAGATGGCGGCGCCCAGGAAAGAAGACGGACAGACCACGGGAGGCTCGGTAAGTATGATGGGGTGGCGGGCAGCACGGGGGGGGGGGTGGTTCGGAGCACGGGGGTGAGCGGACAAGAGCACGGGGGGAGCGGACAGGAGGACGGAGGGGAGCGGAGCTGCGTACCGGACTGATCGGAGGACTGGGGGGGGGAGAAAAAAAAATCAATCGGTGGCGGTGGGGGGGTGCAGACCAGTGTTTCCAGCCATGGCCGATGATATTGCAGCATCGGCCATGGCTGGATTGTAATATTTCACCAGTTTTAATAGGTGAAATATTACAAATCGCTCTGATTGGCTGTTGAAAGTGAAACTGCCAATCAGAGCGATCGTAGCCACGGGGGAAGGGGGGGTGAAGCCACCCCCCCTGGGCTGTACTACCACTCCCCCTGTCCCTGCAGATCGGGTGAAATGGGAGTTAACCCTTTCACCCGATCTGCAGGGACGCGATCATTCTGTGACACAGCATATGCGTCACAGGTTGGATTGGCACCGACTTTCATGACGCATACGCTGTGTCACAGGTCGGGAAGGGGTTAATGAGATATCTGCCAAGGGTTCGAAGGGAGGTTTAGTCAGGGCCGTAAGGACTAGATTTAGATCCCACTGAGGGGTACTGTGCGAGGTCAGAGGTCTTGACCTCCCTGCTACTCTGACAAACCTAGAAACCCAACGGTTCCCTGCCAAGTCATAGTTAAACAGTGCCCCCAAAGCTGCTATAAGTACTTTTAGGGTGCTCGTGGCCAGACCCCTTTCTAACCCCTTTTGTAGGAACTCCAGAATGGCATTTAGGGGAATTTCTTCTCTTATTGTGACGCCTGAGGATGAAAGGAATTTTTTCCAGATTTTCCCATATTGTTTAGTTGTTACAGGTTTTCTACATTGTAGTAGGGTAGATATTAGCCCTGATGAAAACCCTCTGTGTTCTAATAGCCCCCTTTCAAATTCCAGGCTGTCAAGTGTAAATTTGCAACCTGTGGGCGTTGTACTGGTCCCTGGATGAGGCGATCCGGAATACCCAGGGGATGGAGACGGACATCCTCCTCATCCATGCAAACCATGGTCTTTTTTACCAAAATGGAGCTATCAGTATTACACGAGCTCTGTCTTCCCGAATTTTCCTTAGGACTGCTGGAATTAGAACTAGTGGGGAAAAAGCATAAGCTAGTTGGTGATCCCAGGGGGGGAATCATGAATGCGTCCAATGCTACTGGGTTCCCCAGAGGAGTTATGGAGCAAAATGTGTCTACCTTTTTGTTCAGATAGTTTGCAAAGAGGTCTATATGAGGTACTCCCCATCTTTCCGAGATCTGGTTGAATATAGCCCGATTTAGTTCCCATTCCCCTTGTTTGAGGCGGGACCGACACAGGAAGTCCGCTCTGTGATTGTCTACTTCTTTTATGTGAAGGCCTGTCAGGGACTGAAGGTTTTTTTCTGTTATCTGGAAGATTGATTTCTTCACTTCCATTAGGGGACGGGAACAGGTACCCCCCTGGTGATTCAGATATGCTACCACCACTCTGTTGTCTGACATGACTAACATGCTGGGAGTGAAGGCGATTTATGAATTCTAAGAGGGCGAACTTGACTGCAAGAAGTTCCTTCATGTTGGAAGATACACCCTTTCAGCTGTCTTACCAGACCCCCTGAGCTATGAGATCGTCTAGGTGGGCCCCCCATCCGCTGGGACTTGCATCTGTGGTCACTATTTTTGAGACCGGGGTTACCCAGGGTTTTCCACATGACAGATTGTCCCATGATGTCCACCAATCGAGGGAGAGTATTGTGTTTGGTGACTAAATTTCCTCCTTGAGAAACTTCTTCTAACAAAATTTGCCATTGAAGATCCCTCGAATGGAGTTGAGCCCATTGAACTGCAGGGATGCAAGCCGTCATAGACCCCAGGAGGGACATTGCTTGATGCAGAGATATGGAGGGGAGATCCCTCATTCTGGAGACTAAGCTGATCATTTTTTGCACTTTCTCGCAAAGAAGGCGGCAATCCTGCCTGACGGAATCCAATGTGATGCCCAGATATTCCTGGACTTGACATGGTATTAACTTGGACTTTGTCAAGTTCACCAGCCAGCCCAGGTTCTCTAGAGACTGCAGAGTCTCTTTTAGCTGTCTCTCGCAATGTTGTTGGGAGTTGCCGATTACCAGGAGATCGTTGAGATATGGCACTATTAAGGTGTCTCCCTTAGGTGAGCCATCACTTTTGCCATCAGCTTGGTAAAAAAGCGAGGAGCTATGGCTAGCCCGAATGGGAGGGCTGCAAATTGGAAATGTCTTAACACCCCCCCGATGTGGACCTCAATTCTGAGGAATTTTTTATGGTCTTTGTGAACAGGGACATGGTAATATGCGTCCTTCAAGTCTAGAACTGCCATAAAACAAAGTGGGAAGAACATTTTTATTGATGTTTTTACTGTTTCCATCTTGAAAGTCTGTACATTTAGGTACTTGTTTAGGCTTTTCAGATTTACAATAGTCCTGTAGGACCCGTCTGGTTTTTTCTTCAGGAAGAGAGGGGAATAGAATCCTTTCCCTCTTTCTTGGGGGGACTTCCAGAAGAACAGCTTTGTCTGCTAGCATCTTTATTTCCTGCTCTAGCGCGAGGTGTTCCTCTGTCGATGACCTGAAAGACATTGTCATGTAGGGGGGGATGAGGAATTTTGTGGAAACGCAGTTTCAGTCCTGATTTGACTATATGCAATATCCATAGACTGTTGGTAATTTTTTCCCAGGCTGGGAAAAACAAAGATAGTCTTCCCCCGACCTGGGGCAAAAGTTCATTGGGCAGGTTTTTTGTTATCGGTAGGGCTTTTGTTAAACAGGAAGCCCTTGTTTTTATTTTTATTATCTTCCCACCTATCCTGGTTCTTCCCCTGCTTCCTATGGATAAACCTCTTGTTCCAAAAGGGCCTCCTGTAGGAGGGGTAAGCGAGGGTGGGAAATGATTTCTTTTTATCCCCCGCCTTATCCAGGATGTCATCTAGAGTGGGCCCGAATAAAAATTCTCCTTCACAGGGGATGGTACACAGCTTGAAGGTCCCCTGGCCAACACTTTAGCCAGAGAGCCCGTCTGGCCGCGTTAGAGAAAACCTCCAATCTAGCTGCTAGTCTGAGTCTGCAGACGCATCCGCTAGAAAAGCGGCAGCCCCCCACATTACTGGTAAGGTATTTAAAATGGAGTCTCGAGATGATCTATTTTTAAATGTCACTTTCAAATTGGTTAAGCCAGACCATTAGTGAACGTGATGTGCATGCAGCGACCACTGCTGGTTTTAATCCTACCCCAGCTGTCTCCCATGAGCTTTTTAGGAATGCATCTGCTTTTTTGTCCATGGCATCCTTAAGGACTCCCATGTCCTCATATGGCAGGGCGTACTTTTTTGACGCTTTGGCTATAGCGACATCTAGCTTGGGAGCTTTATCCCAGAAAGAGCAGGATTAGTCATCGAAGGGGTACTTCCTTTTTGGTGTGAGAAGAGTTTTTCTTATGCGCTTTTTCCACTCTTTTTTAATCAGGGCCTGGATTTTTTCGTTAAGTGGAAAGGCCCTTCTTCTCTTTTGCTCAAGACCCTCAAACATGATGTCCTGTACTGACTTTTTTGGATGAGGGTCGGTCAACCCCATAGTGTTTCTGACTGCTTTAACAAGGCTATCAGTTTCTTCTAAGGGAAAGCAGCTATGACCACCGGTGGACGATGAAGATGAGGTGGAAGAAGAACTAGAAGTTTCTGAGTCCCCTTCTTCACTAGCTGAGTCATTGGATTCTGGTGTAGGGGATCTGTGTCTGATCTTTCTCCGTTTTTTCCCCCGTAGGGTTTTAAAGGTATCTTCCACCTGTTTTTTTTTATCAGGGTTCTGAGGACAGTGGCGAACCCGGGAAGCGCTTCGCATACTGTCTGCTGGATGCACAAGCTACATAGTCTCTTCTCCCCGGTGTGGGGGAGATCCTCTCTACAGAGGGCACATACTTTATGCTTGGATTTACAAGAACTTTTCTTCCCCTAGGAAAAAGAGACAAATATAGGCCCCGTATTAATTCCTAACATTCACGAAGATCACTCACCACCTGAAGGACCCATAAGTACCGGCTGAGGATCTGGTGTAGGTTTATTCTTTATACCGGACGCTGCGCTGGACTCCTTGCTGTGCATTGATCCTGAGCGTCGTTTACCGGTTGTATCCTGGTGTCCTTTTGGAGGCCTCCGTTTTTGCTGCTGCTGCGACGGCGGGTGTGGTGTGGATCTGGATAGGGGTGATCCCTCCAGGTTGCTCATGGTGGCAGGGGAACGCTGGTTGAGCTCCATAGGAAGAGTTGTGATTTGGGCTGCTTCCTCTATATAGTGGCCGCTGTGTTCCCGACATCTGCGCTGTTTAAAACGTAACAGACGTTTTCCCAGACGTGCATTGCGCCAGATCGCGCCCGAATTCCTGCGCATGCGCAGTGCCGCCGAGAACAGATTTCCGGCGGGACCGCCCACAAGATGGCTCCGCGCGTCAGCGCTGCTTCCCGGAACCCCCGGGTGTCCCAGCCATGCAGGCTAACACTGGGAGGCCGCACTAGCGTTACCTCCTGCTCCACAGAGGGACCCCCGTGGGATGCTGCTGCTGCATTTTTTTCTTACCCAGAGAGGCGGCCGCGCTCCTCCTTGACGCCTCTCCCCGCGCACCCTAGAGGCCCCCAACTCCAGCGGTGGCGCCTCAGGACAGCACACCAGCCGAGACAGGGGGACCCCCGCTGTCTGAGTCGGACTGATTGGGCCCGAAATTCCCACGACGAGGTATGTCTCCCATCAAGGACAGGAAACCAAACTGATGCGGGAGAGAGGTACCGCCTTTTTATCTGTAGCTTTCCTGTCCTTGGTGGGCGGATCCCCTCTCTCTCCGTGGTGCCGTCATGGGGGACAGAGAAAAGTGTTTTTTTTTTAATGCTTTATTTTGAACTTTCCTTTTTTACAATTTTGCTTCCTTCAATTGGCCACATACAGCAATATTCTCTTACAATTAGCATCATGTACAAGCCGAGATTTTCAGCACATTTTTTTTGTGCTGAAAACGCCCCCCTCGGCTTATACATGATTTAATGTCCAGAAAGCCGGCGGGGGAGGGGGAGCAGCGGCAGGAGCCGGTTAACAGAAGACATCATACTCACCCTCCTCACATCTCCGTCCCGGCAGCTCTTTTGGCGCGGTCACGTGGTACCGCTCATTAAGAGAAAGAATATGTGCGCATCTCCACTCCCATAGGCGTGGAGCGCACATTCATTACCTTAATGATCGGTACCACGTGACCGCTCAGCACAGGAGAGCTTGCCGCGCCGGGACAACGGAGATGCAGCAACAGCGCAAGGAGGACGAGTAGGACGGGGGGGGGGGGGTAGCATGAGCCATGCGTACAACAGGGGGAGCCACACATACCAGGACAGGACGGAGGGAGCCACACACCAGGACAGGGATGAGGAGACAATGCATACCTGGCTTATACTTGAGTCAATAAGCTTACCCAATTTTTCGTGGGAAAATTAGGTGCCTCGGCTTATACTCGAGTATATAAGGTAGTAATTCTGGCAAACAACTTAGTTATGTCCCCACATCCTGGTCCCCCTTGTAGCAATGCCCCATCCAGGAGTAATGTAAAGTAAGCGGCGGAGACACCATCACGTGTTTCTCAACGCAAGCAATGAATAGCCAGGCTTTTCCCCGGGAAGGAACAACCACTGGAAAGCCAGCATCCAATAAAGGAAAACATCCAATAAAGGAAAACCACCTATGCCAAGCATGGTATCCATCCACAGACAGCTGTTTCGGGGTTTTTGCCCCTCATCAGTGTGGAGTAGGAAACTGGCTATTAGGAGCAGTGCCTAGTAAAAAGCTGTGAAGGTACAGATGAATGACCTCGGGGAGACCAAAACATCCAACACCACGGAGACACCATCACGTGTTTCTCAACGCAGTGATCCAGAACACTGCCCCCATCCCTTATGGGAAATATGCAAATGCATGTAAAGTAAGCTGCGGAGACACCATCACGTGTTTCGCAACGCAAGCAATGAATAGCCAGGCCTTTCCCCGGGAAGGAACAACCACGGGAAGGCCAGCATCCAATAAAGGAAAACATCCAATAAAGGAAAACCACCTATGCCAAGCATGGTATCCATCCACAGACAGCTGTTTCGAGGTTTTTGCCCCTCAAACACTGATGAGGGGCAAAAACCCCGAAACAGCTGTCTGTGGATGGATACCATGCTTGGCATAGGTGGTTTTCCTTTATTGGATGTTTTCCTTTATTGGATGCTGCCCTTCCCGTGGTTGTTCCTTCCTGGGGAAAGGCCTGGCTATTCATTGCTTGCGTTGAGAAACACGTGATGGTGTCTCCGCAGCTTACTTTACATGCATTTGCACATTTCCCATAAGGGATGGGGGCAGTGTTCTGGATCACTGCGTTGAGAAACACGTGATGGTGTCTCCGCGGTGTTGGATGTTTTGGTCTCCCCGAGGTCATTCATCTGTACCATCCAGGAGTAATGTCCCCTGTGTGCAAAAAGAAAAAAAATTCATCTCACATGTCCTCAGTGTCTTTTCTGCATATGAGGCCGTGTGATTTAGATACCTGGTCTACAGCCTGCAATAACCCCGCTGCAACCTCACCACTACCAGAGCTGCTGCAACCATCCCAACCTACTGTCTTCTTCCCCCTCTGTACTAGCCGGTTACTGTTTGTCCACTGTACTATATGTGTTTTGTATGTAAACCCTCGTCATGTGTACAGCACCCTGGAAACAATGGTACTTTAAAAAGAAATAAGGATATCAGAAAGCAGTGTTATGCAATCACAAGTGTAAAAACCAATAATACAGTTGCCAAGCACATTACAGTGACACTTCAGTTAGTGCAAGACACCGGTAACATATCGCCTGAGCTGTGACGTCACGTGCGATATAACCCAGTATTATGGGATACGATCCTGAACACCATCGGAGCATTTCTTACTAATAGGGCTCAGGCTGCCGTCAAACTAGCAGTATGTGGTCAGTATTTTACATCAGTATTTGTAAGCCAAAACCAGGAGTGGAACAAATAGAGGAAAAGTATAATAGAAACATATGCACCACTTATGCATTTATCACCCACTCCTGGTTTTGGCTTACAAATACTGATGTAAAATACTGACCAAAGACTGCTAGTGTGACGGCAGCCTCAGACAGAAGGAAGTATAACTCATACAAGAAACGCATCGCAATGTTCAGACTGGCTGTCTGCTCTCCTGACCTGAGCTTGACCGCTGCAGAGAGATACATGCTGTCAAGCTCAGGTCAGGAGAGCCACCAGCCAGTCCAAGGATTGCAATGCTATCCTCGAACGAATTATACGGCCATCTGCCTGCACCCTTGGGGCGCATTCAGATGTCCATACGAATTAGTCATAGATCGGACCCCAATGCACAGACAGGCAATGGGTCTCCCGAAAGGAGAGTAACAGCTTCAGAGAAATATATAAAGACAACACACTCAGGTCAGGAGAGCCGCTGCACTGTGCACTGTAGTCCCATCTCTGACCGATTTGCACATACATATGAATGCACTCTTAGGGGAGATTATTACACCTACAGCAAGATATGGAAATGACAAATTTAACTATACATGAAAGCCAAGAAAATTATATATATATATATTTATAGCAGAGTGTAAAAATTTGCAAAACATTGATTTATTTTAGTATGTAGTATGGGCGCATCACACATAAATCCCCATATTTACAGCCTCGGCTGCTATCACTAAGGTTATTAATGGCTGTCTGAGGAATGCTCTGCTGCTGAATGCAAAAATCATCAAGATCCGCTGCTGGCGGCTGCTGTGCAATTTCCGACCAATGAAGTCACAGATGTGCTCAATGGAGGACATGTCTGGAGACGCTGCAGCCTGATAGCATGTTTATTGTCACACCACAATCCCAGGAATAGGACTCCGTACCGCATGTGAAATTTGACATCATATACAAACGCTAATGCATCACACAGTGTCGACAAACATTAGGTTTTTACAGAACATTGTGTTAAGAGATAGACGTCCAGCTATAAGTGTCCCATTGCCCTAACATCACTGCTGTCAAAGGCCATCAGGTGGCAGATGACGGCAATGGAGGCTGAAGGTCAGTCTTCAGTGATGACTCCTACTTTTATGTTGGATGCAATCATAACCAGAGACTGGCCTGGAGACCACGTGGTTAAAGCCATGATAACGCCTTTACGAGAAACAGTTTTTCAACTCAACAATGCAGGATCACGTTACTCGTGAGCAGTCAGGCTATGTGCACACATTGCGGATTAGGCTTAGGAATTTCTGGTGCGGGTTCTGCAACTCTTGGCAGAAAACGCAGGTGCGGATTTGTCGCGGTTTTTGTGCAGTTCCGCAGCAGATTTGTTGCGTTTTTTGTGCGGATTTACTGCGCTGTTTACCCCTGCGGATTTCTATAATGAAATGGGTACAAAAACACTGCAGATCTGTAAAAAAAGAAGTAAAATGCTACTTCTTTTAATCCGCAGCGTTTCCGCACGGAATTTTCTGCACCATTAGCACAGCGGGGTTTTTTTTACCATTGATTTACATTGTACTGTAAATCACTTGCAGATCTGCAGCGTTTCTGCACCCCAAAAAACACTGCGGATCCGCAGGAAATCCGCAACGTGTGCACATCCCCTAAGGCCGGCTTCACACTCAGCGTATGAAAATACGGTCCGTATATTACGGCCGTAATACGCTGAAAAGTCCCGAAAATAGTGGTCCGTATCTCCTCCGTAGGCAGGGTGTTTCAGCGTTTTTTGCGCATGGCATCCTCCGTATGTAATCCGTATGGCAGCCGTAATGCGTGTTTTTATCGCAGGCTTGCAAAACCGACATACGGCTCTACAAGGGATCCATGTGTTAAAAAAAAAAAAACATATAACAAATAAATATATATATATATATATATATATAAAAATCAGGGAGACACATATATGTATATATATTATTACTTCATACAGCGCGAGATAGCAGAAAGCCGGTAATTCAATTACCGGCTTTTGATTTCTCATTCCTAAACCCGACATGATATGAGACCTGGTTTACATACAGTAAACCATCTCATATCACCATTTTTTTTGCATATTCCACACTACTAATGTCAGTAGTGTGTATATGCAAAATTTGGCCGTTCTAGCTAGTAAAATAAAAGGTTAAATGGCGGAAAAAATTGGCGTGGGCTCCCGCACAATTTTCTCCGCCAGAGTAGTAAAGCCAATGACTGACGGCAGATATTAATAGCCTGGAGAGGGTCCACGGTTATTGGCCCCCCCTGGCTAAAAACATCTGCCCCCAGCCACCCCAGAAAAGGCACATCTGGAAGATGCGCCTATTCTGGCACTTGGCCACTCTCTTCCCATTCCCGTGTAGCGGTGGGATATGGGGTAATAAAGGGTTAATGCCACCTTGCTATTGTAAGGTGACATTAAGCCAGATTAATAATGGAGAGGCGTCAATTATGACACCTATCCATTATTAATCCAATACTAGTAAAGGGTTAAAAAAAAAACACACATTATTAAAAATTAATTTATTGAAAAAAATCACAAAGGCTGTTGTATTAATTTATTCTACTCTCAATCCACTCACTGAAGACCCTCGATCTGTAAATTAAAAAAAAATAAACCAACAATATCCTTACCTTCCGAGGATCTGTAAGGTCCAACGATGTAGATCCATCTGAAGGGGTTAAAATATTTTGCAGACACGAGCTCCGCTAATGCAGGCTGCTCATTTCTGCAAAACACCGGCGAATGAAGCTAAATATAGGTCAATGACGTGGTGAGACGCCCTCTGCTGGCTGTTCCTAGATCGTGGGAACTTTCCTAGAAAGCTCCCTGGCTCGAGTTCATATGAGGACAACCAGCCCTCTTATGATCTCGAGCCAGGGAGCTTTCTAGGAAAGTTCCCACGATCTAGGAACAGCCAGCAGAGGGCGCCTCACCGCAAATGAAGCTAAATATAGGTCATTGACCTATATGTAGCTTCATTCGCCGGGGTTTTGCAGAAATGAGCATCCTGCATTAGCGGAGCTCGTGTCTGCAAAATATTTTAACCCATTCAGATGGATCTACATCGTTGGACCTTACAGATCCTCGGAAGGTAAGGATATTGTTGGTTTATTTTTTTTTTTTAATTTACAGATCGAGGGTCTTCAGTGAGTGGATTGAGAGTAGAATAAATTAACCCCTTCATGACCCAGCCTATTTTGACCTTAAAGACCTTGCCGTTTTTTGCAATTCTGACCAGTGTCCCTTTATGAGGTAATAACTCAGGAACGCTTCAATGGATCCTAGCGGTTCTGAGATTGTTTTTTCGTGACATATTGGGCTTCATGTTAGTGGTAAATTTAGGTCAAATTCTGTGTTTATTTGTGATAAAAACGGAAATTTGGCGAAAATTTTGAAAATTTCGCAATTTTCACATTTTGAATTTTTATTCTGTTAAACCAGAGAGGTATGTGACACAAAATAGTTAATAAATAACATTTCCCACACGTCTACTTTACATCAGCACAATTTTGGAAACAAAATTTTTTTTTGCTAGGAAGTTATAAGGGTTAAAATTTGACCAGCGATTTCTCATTTTTACAACGAAATTTACAAAACCATTTTTTTTAGGGACCACCTCACATTTGAAGTCAGTTTGAGGGGTCTATATGGCTGAAAATACCCAAAAGTGACACCATTCTAAAAACTGCACTCCTCAAGGTGCACAAAACCACATTCCAGAAGTTTATTAACCCTTCAGGTGCTTCACAGCAGCAGAAGCAACATGGAAGGAAAAAATGAACATTTAACTTTTTAGTCACAAAAATGATTTTTCAGCAACAATTTTTGTATTTTCCCAATGGTAAAAGGAGAAACTGAACCACGAAAGTTGTTGTCCAATTTGTCCTGAGTACGCTGATACCTCATATGTGGGGGTAAACCACTGTTTGGGCGCACGGCAGGGCTTGTAAGGGAAGGAGCGCCATTTGACTTTTTGAATGAAAAATTGGCTGCACTCTTTAGCGGACACCATGTCAAGTTTGGAGAGCCCCCGTGTGCCTAAAAATTGGAGCTCCCCCACAAGTGACCCCATTTTGGAAACTAGACCCCCCCAAGGAACTTATCTAGATGCCTAGTGAGCACTTTAAACCCTCAGGCGCTTCACAAATTGATCCGTAAAAATGAAAAAGTACTTTTTTTTTTTTTCACAAAAAATTTCTTTTCGCCTCAATTTTTTCATTTTCACATGGGCAATAGGATAAAATGGATCCTAAAATTTGTTGAGCAATTTCTCCCGAGTACGCCGATACCTCATATGTGGGGGTAAACCACTGTTTGGGCACACGGCAGGGCTCAGAAGGGAAGGCGCGCCTTTTGACTTTTTGAATGGAAAATTAGCTCCATTTGTTAGCGGACACCATGTCGCATTTGGAGAGCCCCTGTGTGCCTATGCAATGGAGCTCCCCCACAAGTGACCCCATTTTGGAAACTAGACCCCCCAAGGAACTTATCTAGATGCATACTGAGCACTTTAAACCCCCAGGTGCTTCACAGAAGTTTATAATGCAGGGCCATGAAAATATAAAATAATTTTTCTTTTCTCAAAAATGAATTTTTAGCCTGGAATTTCCTATTTTGTCAATGGTAATAGGAGAAATTGGACCACAAATGTTGTTGTCCAGTTTGTCCTGAGTACGCAGATACCCCATATGTGGGGGTAAACCACTGTTTGGGCGCACGGCAGGGCTCAGAAGGGAAGGCACGCCATTTGGCTTTTTAAATGGAAAATTAGCTCCAATCATTAGCGGACACCATGTCGCCTTTGGAGAGACCCTGTGTGCCTAAACATTAGAGATCCCCCACAAATGACCCCATTTTGGAAACTAGACCCCCAAAGGAACTAATCTAGATGTGTGGTGAGCACTTTCAACCCCCAAGTGCTTTACAGAAGTTTATAACACAGAGCCGTGAAAATAATAAATACGTTTTCTTTCCTCAAAAATAATTTTTTAGCCCAGAATTTTTATTTTACCAAGGGTTACAGGAGAAATTGGACCCCAAAAGTTGTTGTCCAGTTTCTCCTGAGTACGCTGATACCCCATGTGTGGAGGTAAACCACTGTTTGGGCACACGTGGGGGCTCAGAAGGGAAGTAGTGACTTTTGAAATGCAGACTTTGATGGAATGGTCTGCGGGCGTCACGTTGCGTTTGCAGAGCCCCTGGTGTGCCTAAACAGTAGAAACCCCACACAAGTGACCCCATTTTGGAAACTAGACCCCCCAAGGAACTTATCTAGATATGTGGTGAGCACTTTGAACCCCCAAGTGCTTCACAGACGTTTACAACGCAGAGCCGTGAAAATAAAAAATCATTTTTCTTTCCTTAAAAATGAGGTTTTAGCAAGCAATTTTTTATTTTCTCAAGGGTAACAGGAGAAATTGGACCCCAGTAATTGTTGCGCAGTTTGTCCTGAGTATGCTGGTACCCCATATGTGGGGGTAAACCACTGTTTGGGCACACGTCGGGGCTCGGAAGTGAGGGAGCACCATTTGACTTTTTGAATACAAGATTGGCTGGAATCAATGGTGGCGCCATGTTGCGTTTGGAGACCCCCTGATGTGCCTAAACAGTGGAAACCCCTCAATTCTAACTCCAACACTAACCCCAACACACCCCTAACTCTAATCCCAACTGTAGCCATAACCCTAATCACAACCCTAACCCCAACACACCCGTAACCCCAACACACCCCTAACCCTAACCACAACCCTAATTCCAACCCAACCCTAGCCCTAAGGCTATGTGCCCACGTTGCGGATTCGTATGAGATTTTTCAGCACCATTTTTTAAAAATCCACGGGTAAAAGGCACTGCGTTTTACCTGCGGATTTACCGCGGATTTCCAGTGTTTTTTGTCCGGATTTCACCTGCGGATTCCTATTGAGGAACAGGTGTAAAACGCTGCGGAATCCGCACAAAGAATTGACATGCTGCGGAAAATACAACGCAGCGTTCCCGCGCGGTATTTTCCGCACCATGGGCACAGCGGATTTGGCTTTCCATATGTTTACATGGTACTGTAAACCTGATGGAACTCTGCTGCACCGTGTGCACATAGCCTAATTCTAAAGGTATGTGCACACGCTGCGGAAAACGCTGCGGATCCGCAGCAGTTTCCCATGAGTTTACAGTTCAATGCAAACGTATGGGAAACAAAAATCGCTGTACACATGCTGCAGAAAAACTGCACGGAAACGCAGCGGTTTACATTCCGCAGCATGTAACTTCTTTCTGCGGATTCCGCAGCGGTTTTACAACTGCTCAAATAGAAAATCGCTGTTGTAAAACCGCATTGAAATGCGCAGAAAAAACGCGGTAAATCCGCCATAATTCCGCAGCGGTTTAGCACTGCGGATTTATCAAATCCGCAGCGGAAAAATCCGCAGAGGACCAGAATACATGTGCACATACCGAAACCCTAACCCTACCCCTAACCCTACCCCTAGTTCTTACCCCAACCTCAGTGGAAAAAAATATATATATATTTTTTTTATTGTCCCTACCTATGGGGGTGACAAAGGGGGGGGGGGGGTCATTTACTTTTTTTTTTATTTTGATCACTGAGATATAACCTATCTCAGTGATCAAAATTCACTCTGGAACGAATCTGCCGGCCGGCAGATTCGGCGGGCGCACTGCACATGCGCCCGCCATTTTGGAAGATGGCGGCGCCCAGGAAAGAAGACGGACGGTCCCCGGGAGGCCAGGTAAGTATAAGGGGGGGGAGATCAGGGCACGGGGGGGGGGGGGGGGCGTCGGAGCACGGGGGGGTGGATCGGAACACGGGGGGGTGGATTGGAGCACGGAGTGGGGGATCGCTGTGCGGGCGGGTGGATCGGAGCACGGGGGGGGGGAAAATCGCTGTGCGGGGGGGTGGAATCGCTGTGCGGGGGGTGGGATCGGAGTGCGGGGGGGTTTGTTTGGAGCACGGGGGGTGTGATTGGAGCACGGGGGGAGCGGGCAGGAGGACGGGGGAGCGGAGCACAGGACCGAGGGGAGCGGACCACAGATCGGGGGGCTGGGGGGGCGATCGGAGGGGTGGGGTGGGTGCACATTAGTATTTCCAGCCATGGCCGATGATATTGCATCATCGCCCATGGCTGGACTGTAATATTTCACCATTTTTTTAGGTGAAATATTACAAATCGCTCTGATTGGCAGTTTCACTTTCAACAGCCAATCAGAGCGATCATAGCCACGAGGGGGTGAAGCCACCCCCCCTGGGCTAAACTACGACTCCCCCTGTCCCTGCAGATCGGGTGAAATGGGAGTTAACCCTTTCACCCGATCTGCAGGGACGCGATCTTTCCATGACGCATATGCTGCGTCATGGGTCGGAATGGCACCGACTTTCATGACGCAGCGTATGCGTCAAAGGTCGGGAAGGGGTTAATACAACAGCCTTTGTGATTTTTTCAATAAATTAATTTTTAATAATGTGTGTGTGTGGTTTTTTTTTTTAACCCTTTACTAGTATTGGATTAATAATGGATAGGTGTCATAATTGACGCCTCTCCATTATTAGGCTTAATGTCACCTTACAATAGCAAGGTGGCATTGACCCATCATTACCCCATATCCCACCGCTACACGGGAATGGGAAGAGAGTGGCCAAGTGCCAGAATAGGCGTATCTTCCAGATGTGCCTTTTCTGGGGAGGCTGGGGGCAGGTGTTTTTAGCCAGGGGGGGGCCAATAACCATGGACCCTCTCCAGGCTATTAATATCTGCCCTCAGTCACTGGCTTTACTACTCTGGCGGAGAAAACTGTGCGGGAGCCCACGCCAATTTTTTCCGCCATTTAACCCATTATTTTAGTAGCTAGAATGGCCAAATTTTGCATAGACACAATACTGACATTAGTAGTGTGGAATATGCAAAAAAAAAAAAAAAATGGTGATATGAGATGGTTTACTGTATGTAAACCAGGTCTCATATCATGTCGGGTTTAGGAAGGAAAAAGCAAAAGCCGGTAATTGAATTACCGGCTTTTCTCTCTAACAGCGCTGCGTATTCCTCACAAGTCACACTGCTGGTCCGTGTGTAATCCGTGTTTTTGGGGCTTCCATAGACTTTCATTGACGTTTTATTTGCGCAATACGGTGACAAACGCAGCATGCTGCGATTTTCTACGGCCGTAGAAAGCCGTATAATACGGATCAGTTTAATACGGCAGATAGGAGCAGGGGCATAGAGAATAATTGTGCCGTATTTTTTGCGAGTTTTACGGACGTAGTTTCTACGCTCTTACGTCCGTAAAACTCGCAAGTGTGAAGCCGTCCTAAGTGTGTAATAAGCGTGCTACCATGACCTGCAGGATCTCCGGACACGTCTCCTATCGAGCACATCTGGGACGACATTGGTTGGTATTTACACAGGTGCTGCCAGCAGCGGATCTTGATGATTTGCAGAAGTGCATTCAGAGCGCAGAACAGACAAAAATATCATTGATATCAGCCAAGGCTGGAAGTGGCGGGATTTCTGCTCGTGTCCTCATACTCCATACTGAAGAAATAGAGATGGTTTGAAACTTTTGTTCCCATTTTTCACTATTTGCATAATATTACAATGTCTATTCATCCTGGGATTAACATAAGTTTTCATTCTTGGTGCTGCAATTTTAATGTTGTGGAGAATATATATATTTATTACGCACACAGTCAGTGACGTGATACCAGCCGTCTGGGCACATGAGAAGTGTGGGCGGCTGAGGAGCAGCAGAAAGTTGCACAGGAGCCTGTAACACCGCGACTATGGCTGACCTCCCCCAGCACAGCGCCTACCTGCTCCACAGAGGTCTCCGTGGGTGTGAGGTCATCCCTCAGCCGCTCGGCGGCGTGCTTCTCCCGGGTACACCGCAGTGCCGCTTCCCTGCACTCCGCCATGACTGGCAGACCACACGCCTACCTTCAGCTACGGCGGCCCGGCAGGGTATAACAGTGAAACGGCGAACAAATCCACGCCCAAGTGTCAGCGGGGACTGGGTAGAAGTCAGGCAGCGTTAGCTTAGAGCGCCATCTAGTGGCTTGCTGGCATATCACCTGCGGCGGAATCCGCGCTGCAGTGCACAGGCAGGAAAGTTATTACAGTGATGTGGCTGCAACAAACAAGTGCCCACAGACTACCTGTGCTCGGAAACCGATAACTACCTGTGCCCAGAAACCCATAACTACCTGTGCCCGGAAACCCATAACTACCTGTGCCCGGAAACCTATACCTACCAGAGCCCGGAAACCAATGTTTCCTGTGTCAGGAAACCGATAACTACCTGTATCCGGAAACCCATGACTACCTGTGTCCGGAAACCGTTAACTACCAGAGCCCAGAAACCAATAACTATCCGTGCCCGGAAACCAATATAACTACCCGTGCACGGAAACCAATATAACTACCCGTGCCCGGAAACCGATATAACTACCTGTGCTCGGAAACCCATAACTACCAGAGCCCGGAAACCAATAACTACCCGTGCCCGGAAACCAATATAACTACCCGTGCCCGGAAACCGATATAACTACCCGTGCCCGGAAACCAATATAACTACCCGTGCCCGGAAACCGATATAACTACCTGTGCTCGGAAACCCATAACTACCAGAGCCCGGAAACCAATAACTACCCGTGCCCAGAAACCAATATAACTACCCGTGCCCGGAAACCGATATAACTACCCGTGCCCGGAAACCAATATAACTACCCGTGCCCGGAAACCGATATAACTACCCGTCTCCGGAAACCGATATAACTACCCGTGCCCGAAAACCCATGACTACCTGTGTCAGGAAACCGATAACTACCTGTGTCTGGAAACTGATAGCTACCTGTGTCCAGAAACCAATAACTACCTGTGCCCAGAAACCCATAACTGATAAAGGCATAATGAGGAAGGTTTCTGCCAGGCAAGTTCATTGGATCAAGTGAGCAGCTGCCAAAATACCATTACAGACCAGCCAACAGATATTTGAAGCTGCTGGTGCCTCTGGAGTCCCTCGAACCTCAAGGTGTAGGATCCTTCAAAGGCTTGTTGTGGCACATAAACATACTATTCGGCCACCCCTAAACAGTGTTCACAAGCAGAAATGGTTGCAGTGGGCCCAGACATACATGAAGACTAATTTTCAAACAGTCTTGTTTATTGATGAGTGTCGAGCAACCCTGGATGGTCCAGATGGATGGAGTAGTGGATGGCCACCATGTCCCAACAAGGCTGCGACGTCAGCAAGGACGTAGAGGAGTCATGTTTTGGGCCGGAATCATGGGGAAACAGCTGGTGGGACCCTTTAAGGTTCCTGAAGATGTGAAAATGACCGCTGCAAAGTATATAGAGTTTCTAACTAACAACTTTCTTCCATGGTATGAAAAGCAGAAACGTGCCTTCAGGAGTTTTCATGCATGACAATGCCCCATCTCATGCTGCAAAGAATACCTCTGAGTCATTGGCTGCTATGGGCATAAAAGGAGATAAACTCATGGTGTGGCAACTAGAGTTGAGCGACCTTGACCTTTTTAGAGTCGAGCCGGGTTTTTCGAAACCCGACTATGTCCAAAGTCGGGTCGAGTGAAATCGGCCGATTATGACGTAAAGTCGGGATCGACCGAAACACGAAACCCAATGCAAGTCAATGGGGCAGCATAGTCGGCAGTGAGTGGGGGCCAGGAAAACACCTAGAGTGCCCATTTTAATGTCAAAACCATCCATTCTTCTTAATGAAGCTTGTCAAGCGTAATTTACCTTATAATAATTGGAAGGCATTTGAAATTGGGGGTCATTTGGCTAAAGTTGTGGGGGGTAGGGCTGGTTCAAGTAATTAGTGGGCCCAGGAAATCTGGACCACGTCACGGCAGTGGAGCAGGGAGAGGTAAGTATTTCAACTTTGCAAGTGCTCTGAACCTGAGCAAGCAGGGGGGGCCCACTCGTTGGCATTGGCACTGGCACAGGGCCCCTCAAAGTACAGCGGTGTGTTTGCACGGCGGGGGCGCCTCCCACCGGCAGCAACACTTTTGCATACTATGAGAGGCCCTGTGCCAGTGACGTCGCCAACTAGTATTCCTCCCCCCACCTGATGAAGGAACCTGCACTTTCATCTGCACCTTCCTCTTTGTCCCCGTGTAAGGTGGTATGGTATGCGGGAAGAGCAACCTGACTTTCAGCAGGGTCACAATGTTGTTGTGTAGCGTGCACGGGGAATGTTGCGTTATGGGTCAATGTACCAGCAGACTCATCTATCACTGGCTGGGCAATGGGCACGATGAAGTGGAAACACAGATATAGGCCCAAAGAAGAAAGTGGGCTAAATGCAGTTCAAAATTGGTAACACAGGAATAACCAGGGGGCATTGCAGTGGAGGACAACTGGAATGAGAGGCTGACACAGAGAGTAGGGCCAAATCAGTAAGTAGTCGAAATGCAGTTCAAAATTGGCAACCGTAGTAAACAGGCGGCACAGCTTTGTTCAGTGGAGGAGAACAGCAAGGAGTGGCAGACACCGATAGTAGGCCCCAACCCAACTAGTAGGCCAAATGCAGTCTAACATTAACAACTACTTAACGAGAGGCTGAAAATGGAATTTCAGGACAGGAAACCAGGAGAACAGCAAGGAGTGGCAGACACCGATAGTAGGCCCCAAACCAACTAGTACGCCAAATGCAGTTGTTCCATTTAACCACAATTTAATGAGAGCCTGAAGATAGAAGCTCAGGAAAGGCAACCTGGGGAACACCTTGGAGTGTAACACACCATCTCTCTCCACCCCATACCCATTTTGTAGGCCTAATGCTGTGTACTTTTCTACAACTACTAAACGAGAGTCGGAAGACCGAAGCAATGGCAAGGAAACCTGGGGAACACCTTGGAGTGTAACACACCATCTCTCTCCACCCCATACCCAATTTGTAGGCCTAATGCAGCCTACTTTCCGACACCTACTAAACGAGAGCATGAAGATCGAAGCTCAGGAAAGGCAACCTGGGGAACACCTTGGAGTGTAACACACCATCTCTCTCCACCCCATACCCATTTTTTAGGCCTAATGCAGTGTACTTTTCTACAACTACTAAACGAGAGTCGGAAGACCGAAGCAATGGCAAGGAAACCTGGGGAACACCTTGGAGTGTAACACACCATCTCTCTCCACCCCATTCCCCATTTTTTAGGCCTAATGCAGCCTACTTTCCGACACCTACTAAACGAGAGCATGAAGATCGAAGCTCAGGAAAGGCAACCTGGGGAACACCTTGGAGTGTAACACACCATCTCTCTCCACCCCATACCCATTTTGTAGGCCTAATGCAGCGTACTTTTCTACAACTACTAAACGAGAGCATGAAGATCGAAGCTCAGGAAAGGCAACCTGGTGAAAACCTTGGAGTGTAACACAACCTGTCTCTACACCCCATACCAAATTTGTAGGCCTAATGCAGCGTAGTTTCCACCAACTACTAAACGAGAGCCGGAAGATCGAAGCTCATGAAAGGCAACCCGGGGAACACCTTGGAGTGTAACACAACCTCTCTCTACACCACGAAAGGGCTGATTCTTAGGAAGGAAGGCTGTTGTAAATAAGCATTGCGCGTCCGAGGGTGATTATATTCTTATTCGGTATCTACTCACCCTCGGACGCGCCATGCTTCTTGATTTGTAATTAATGTTTATTTGCAATGTGCTTTTGACTTACTCAATTATTTTTTTAATTATTGATTTTATTAAATTAATAGTTTAACATCTTATTGGAAATAATTTAAAGGAGACGCGACAGGACAACACTCGGTGGATGCCATATCTGTGTTAACAACTCCAAAAAACTTTCAGTTAACTTCTTGCAGGAGAAAGAAATTGTAGCTGTTGGACCTTTGTAGTACAGTTCCAGATATTTGTTGTGTGTTTGTTTTGATTGTTAAAATGTCTGCATTTGAGATCTCAACACGATCTTATTTTTTATAATCAAATTAATTTTTTAAATATTTTATTAGGTTGGTTAATGGGGTACACGGGCCGCAGTAGACAGGTCAGTGGAGGCCTAGTGGAAGGAGGGACCGCAGATGCGCCACTGTTTCACCCATACACAATTAGTAGGCCTAATGCAGCGTAGTTTCCAACAGCTACTAAACGAGAGCCGGAAGATCGAAGCTCAGGAAAGGCAACCTGGGGAACACCTTGGAGTGTAACACAACCTCTCTCTACACCACGGAAGGGCTGATTCTTAGGAAGGAAGGCTGTTGTAAATAAGCATTGCGCGTCCGAGGGTGATTATATTCTTATTCGGTATCTACTCACCCTCGGACGCGCCATGCTTCTTGATTTGTAATTAATGTTTATTTGCAATGTGCTTTTGACTTACTCAATTATTTTTTTAATTATTGATTTTATTAAATTAATAGTTTAACATCTTATTGGAAATAATTTAAAGGAGACGCGACAGGACAACACTCGGTGGATGCCATATCTGTGTTAACAACTCCAAAAAACTTTCAGTTAACTTCTTGCAGGAGAAAGAAATTGTAGCTGTTGGACCTTTGTAGTACAGTTCCAGATATTTGTTGTGTGTTTGTTTTGATTGTTAAAATGTCTGCATTTGAGATCTCAACACGATCTTATTTTTTATAATCAAATTAATTTTTTAAATATTTTATTAGGTTGGTTCAAGGGGTACACGGGCCGCAGTAGACAGGTCAGTGGAGGCCTAGTGGAAGGAGGGACCGCAGATGCGCCACTGTTTCACCCATACACAATTAGTAGGCCTAATGCAGCGTAGTTTCCAACAGCTACTAAACGAGAGCCGGAAGATCGAAGCTCAGGAAAGGCAACCTGGGGAACACCTTGGAGTGTAACACAACCTCTCTCTACACCACGGAAGGGCTGATTCTTAGGAAGGAAGGCTGTTGTAAATAAGCATTGCGCGTCCGAGGGTGATTATATTCTTATTCGGTATCTACTCACCCTCGGACGCGCCATGCTTCTTGATTTGTAATTAATGTTTATTTGCAATGTGCTTTTGACTTACTCAATTATTTTTTTAATTATTGATTTTATTAAATTAATAGTTTAACATCTTATTGGAAATAATTTAAAGGAGACGCGACAGGACAACACTCGGTGGATGCCATATCTGTGTTAACAACTCCAAAAAACTTTCAGTTAACTTCTTGCAGGAGAAAGAAATTGTAGCTGTTGGACCTTTGTAGTACAGTTCCAGATATTTGTTGTGTGTTTGTTTTGATTGTTAAAATGTCTGCATTTGAGATCTCAACACGATCTTATTTTTTATAATCAAATTAATTTTTTAAATATTTTATTAGGTTGGTTCAAGGGGTACACGGGCCGCAGTAGACAGGTCAGTGGAGGCCTAGTGGAAGGAGGGACCGCAGATGCGCCACTGTTTCACCCATACACAATTAGTAGGCCTAATGCAGCGTAGTTTCCAACAGCTACTAAACGAGAGCCGGAAGATCGAAGCTCAGGAAAGGCAACCTGGGGAACACCTTGGAGTGTAACACACCATCTCTCTCCACCCCATACCCATTTTGTAGGCCTAATTCAGCGTACTTTTCTACAACTACTAAACGAGAGCATGAAGATCGAAGCTCAGGAAAGGCAACCGGGTGAAAACCTTGGAGTGTAACACAACCTGTCTCTACACCCCATACCAAATTTGTAGGCCTAATGCAGCGTAGTTTCCACCAACTACTAAACGAGAGCCGGAAGATCGAAGCTCATGAAAGGCAACCCGGGGAACACCTTGGAGTGTAACACAACCTCTCTCTACACCACGAAAGGGCTGATTCTTAGGAAGGAAGGCTGTTGTAAATAAGCATTGCGCGTCCGAGGGTGATTATATTCTTATTCGGTATCTACTCACCCTCGGACGCGCCATGCTTCTTGATTTGTAATTAATGTTTATTTGCAATGTGCTTTTGACTTACTCAATTATTTTTTTAATTATTGATTTTATTAAATTAATAGTTTAACATCTTATTGGAAATAATTTAAAGGAGACGCGACAGGACAACACTCGGTGGATGCCATATCTGTGTTAACAACTCCAAAAAACTTTCAGTTAACTTCTTGCAGGAGAAAGTAATTGTAGCTGTTGGACCTTTTTAGAACAGTTCCAGATTTTTGTTGTGTGTTTGTTTTTATTGTTAAAATGTCTGCATTTGAGATCTCAACACGATCTTATTTTTTATAATCAAATTAATTTTTTTTATATTTAATGATGTTGGTTCAAGGGGTACACGGGCAGCAATAGACAGGTCAGTGGAGGCCTAGTGGAAGGAGTGACGGCAGACAGGCATCAAAGGCCTAACATTGGGCTGGCTGTAGGCAAGTTAAAATTGGTTCCAGGGGAACACGGCCATCAGTGGCCTGGTCAGTGTAGTTGTAGTTGAAAGAACGGGACGCAGACAGGCTTCGAAGGCCTAACATAATAGCATAGGGCTGGCTGTAGGCAAGTTAAAATTGGTTCCAGGGGAACACGGCCATCAGTGGCCTGGTCAGTGTAGTTGTAGTTGAAAGAACGGGACGCAGACAGGCTTCGAAGGCCTAACATAACAAACTTGGGCTGGCTGTAGGCACTTTTAAATTTGTTCCAGGGGTACACGGGCAGCAGTGGTCTGGTCAGTGGAAGTCTAGTGGAAGGAGTGACCGCAGACAGGCTTCCAAGGCCTAACATAACAAACTTGGGCTGGCTGTAGGCACTTTTAAATTGGTTCCAGGGGTACACGGGCAGCAGTGGTCTGGTCAGTGGAAGTCTAGTGGAAGGAGTGACCGCAGACAGGCTTCCAAGGCCTAACATAACAAACTTGGGCTGGCTGTAGGCACTTTTAAATTGGTTCCAGGGGTACACGGGCAGCAGTGGTCTGGTCTGTGGAAGTCTAGTGGAAGGAGTGACCGCAGACAGGCTTCGAAGGCCTAACATAACAAACTTGGGCTGGCTGTAGGCACTTTTAAATTGGTTCCAGGGGTACACGGGCAGCAGTGGTCTGGTCTGTGGAAGTCTAGTGGAAGGAGTGACCGCAGACAGGCTTCCAAGGCCTAACATAACAAACTTGGGCTGGCTGTAGGCACTTTTAAATTTGTTCCAGGGGTACATGGGCAGCAGTGTATGGTCAGTGGAAGTCTAGTGGAAGGAGTGATGGCAGACAGGCTTCGAAGGCCTAACATAACAAACTTGGGCTGGCTGTAGGCACTTTTAAATTGGTTCCAGGGGTACACGGGCAGCAGTGGTCTGGTCTGTGGAAGTCTAGTGGAAGGAGTGACCGCAGACAGGCTTCCAAGGCCTAACATAACAAACTTGGGCTGGCTGTAGGCACTTTTAAATTGGTTCCAGGGGTACACGGGCAGCAGTGGTCTGGTCTGTGGAAGTCTAGTGGAAGGAGTGACCGCAGACAGGCTTCGAAGGCCTAACATAACAAACTTGGGCTGGCTGTAGGCACTTTTAAATTGGTTCCAGGGGTACACGGGCAGCAGTGGTCTGGTCTGTGGAAGTCTAGTGGAAGGAGTGACCGCAGACAGGCTTCCAAGGCCTAACATAACAAACTTGGGCTGGCTGTAGGCACTTTTAAATTTGTTCCAGGGGTACATGGGCAGCAGTGTATGGTCAGTGGAAGTCTAGTGGAAGGAGTGACGGCAGACAGGCTTCGAAGGCCTAACATAACAAACTTGGGCTGGCTGTAGGCACTTTTAAATTGGTTCCAGGGGTACACGGGCAGCAGTGGTCTGGTCTGTGGAAGTCTAGTGGAAGGAGTGACCGCAGACAGGCTTCCAAGGCCTAACATAACAAACTTGGGCTGGCTGTAGGCACTTTTAAATTGGTTCCAGGGGTACACTGGCAGCAGTGTATGGTCAGTGGAAGTCTAGTGGAAGGAGTGACCGCAGACAGGCTTCCAAGGCCTAACATAACAAACTTGGGCTGGCTGTAGGCACTTTTAAATTGGTTCCAGGGGTACACGGGCAGCAGTGGTCTGGTCAGTGGAAGTCTAGTGGAAGGAGTGACCGCAGACAGGCTTCCAAGGCCTAACATAACAAACTTGGGCTGGCTGTAGGCACTTTTAAATTGGTTCCAGGGGTACACGGGCAGCAGTGGTCTGGTCAGTGGAAGTCTAGTGGAAGGAGTGACCGCAGACAGGCTTCCAAGGCCTAACATAACAAACTTGGGCTGGCTGTAGGCACTTTTAAATTGGTTCCAGGGGTACACGGGCAGCAGTGGTCTGGTCAGTGGAAGTCTAGTGGAAGGAGTGACCGCAGACAGGCTTCCAAGGCCTAACATAACAAACTTGGGCTGGCTGTAGGCACTTTTAAATTGGTTCCAGGGGTACACGGGCAGCAGTGGTCTGGTCTGTGGAAGTCTAGTGGAAGGAGTGACCGCAGACAGGCTTCGAAGGCCTAACATAACAAACTTGGGCTGGCTGTAGGCACTTTTAAATTGGTTCCAGGGGTACACGGGCAGCAGTGGTCTGGTCAGTGGAAGTCTAGTGGAAGGAGTGACCGCAGACAGGCTTCCAAGGCCTAACATAACAAACTTGGGCTGGCTGTAGGCACTTTTAAATTGGTTCCAGGGGTACACGGGCAGCAGTGGTCTGGTCAGTGGAAGTCTAGTGGAAGGAGTGACCGCAGACAGGCTTCCAAGGCCTAACATAACAAACTTGGGCTGGCTGTAGGCACTTTTAAATTGGTTCCAGGGGTACACGGGCAGCAGTGGTCTGGTCAGTGGAAGTCTAGTGGAAGGAGTGACCGCAGACAGGCTTCCAAGGCCTAACATAACAAACTTGGGCTGGCTGTAGGCACTTTTAAATTGGTTCCAGGGGTACACGGGCAGCAGTGGTCTGGTCAGTGGAAGTCTAGTGGAAGGAGTGACCGCAGACAGGCTTCCAAGGCCTAACATAACAAACTTGGGCTGGCTGTAGGCACTTTTAAATTGGTTCCAGGGGTACACGGGCAGCAGTGGTCTGGTCAGTGGAAGTCTAGTGGAAGGAGTGACCGCAGACAGGCTTCCAAGGCCTAACATAACAAACTTGGGCTGGCTGTAGGCACTTTTAAATTGGTTCCAGGGGTACACGGGCAGCAGTGGTCTGGTCAGTGGAAGTCTAGTGGAAGGAGTGACCGCAGACAGGCTTCGAAGGCCTAACATAACAAACTTGGGCTGGCTGTAGGCACTTTTAAATTGGTTCCAGGGGTACACGGGCAGCAGTGGTCTGGTCAGTGGAAGTCTAGTGGAAGGAGTGACCGCAGACAGGCTTCCAAGGCCTAACATAACAAACTTGGGCTGGCTGTAGGCACTTTTAAATTGGTTCCAGGGGTACATGGGCAGCAGTGTATGGTCAGTGGAAGTCTAGTGGAAGGAGTGACGGCAGACAGGCTTCGAAGGCCTAACATAACAAAATTGGGCTGACTGTAGGCACTTTTAAATTGGTTCCAGGGTAACACGGCCAGCAGTGGCCTGGTCAGTGTAGTAGTTGTAGAAAGAAGGGAGCGCAGACAGGCTTCGAAGGCCTAACATAACAAAAATGTCAAAACAATGGTATTGTCAGTGCCAGGCATTGAAGGATGTCAGCGCCTAGACTACACATTGGTGAAGCTGTGAGAGATAATTTTGCTAGTGGTAGAGCACTGTTTGAGCTGGGGGGGGGAACTGTCTTGTGGCCGGCGGTACAGGCCCAGGGCCCCTCATATTACAACGGTGTGTCTGACGTTGGGTGCGCACCACCACCGCCAGAGACACTTTATTGTACTATGAGGGACCCAGTGGCAGTGCCGTCGACCAAAAGCGGCCACACCCACCTCTTCAGACAAACAGCACTCTCAAGGGTCCAAGCGCAAAGTGGCGATAGCACGGCCCCGTGTGGGGAGTTTGGCCATTTCGTGAGGTGGAAACATGTCGTATGCTGGACAATCAGGTGAAGAAAATTACGAGATTGGAAAAGTCATTCAGAATAGTCCACAGGCAAGACCTTTTCATAGGAAAGCTAGGTGTCAGCCGGGCAGGGTGGGGCAAAAGATTTTGAAATCCAGTTGTGGTTCATTTTAATGAAGGTTAGATCATCTACATTTTGGGTAGCCAGACGAGTCCTTTTTTCTGTTAGTATTGAACCTGCAGCACTGAATACTCTTTCTGATAGGACACTAGCTGCCGGGCAAGCAAGCTCCTGCAATGCATATTCTGCCAATTCTGGCCAGGTGTCTAATTTGGATGCCCAGTAATCAAATGGGAATGACGGTTGAGGGAGAACGTCGATAAGGGATGAAAAATAGTTTGTAACCATACTGGACAAATGTTGTCTCCTGTCACTTTGAATTGATGCTGCAGTACCTGTCCTGTCTGCGGTCATAGAAAAATCACTCCACAACCTGGTCAGAAAACCCCTCTGGCCAACGCCACTTCTGATTTCTGCCCCTCTAACACCTCTGGTCTGCTGGCCCCTGGAGCTCGTGTGAGAACGATCACGGGCGCTGTGTGCAGGGAATGCCAGAAGCAAACGGTCAACAAGAGTTGATTGTTTTGTTGCTAATATTAGTTCCAAGTTCTCATGTGGCATAATATTTTGCAATTTGCCTTTATAGCGAGGATCAAGGAGGCAGGCCAACCAGTAATCGTCATCGTTCATCATTTTTGTAATGCGTGTGTCCCTTTTGAGGATACGCAAGGCATAATCCGCCATGTGGGCCAAAGTTCCCGTTGTCAAATCTGCGGTTGTGCTTGGTTGAGGGGCAGTTGCAGGCAAATCTACGTCACTTGTGTCCCTCAAAAAACCAGAACCCGGCCTTGCCACGCCACCAATTTCCCGTGCCCCCGGGAAAGCTTCCTCATTAAAAATATACTCATCCCCATCATCCTCCTCATCCTCCACCTCCTCTTCGCCCGGTACCTCGTCATGTACACTGCCCTGACCAGACAATCGCTGACTGTCATCAAGGCTTTCCTCTTCCTCTGGTGCAGACGCCTGATCCTTTATGTGCGTCAAACTTTGCATCAGCAGACGCATTAGGGGGATGCTCATGCTTATTATGGCGTTGTCTGCACTAACCAGCCGTGTGCATTCCTCAAAACACTGAAGGACTTGACACATGTCTTGAATCTTCGACCACTGCACACCTGACAACTCCATGTCTGCCATCATACTGCCTGCCCGTGTATGTGTATCCTCCCACAAAAACATAACAGCCCGCCTCTGTTCGCACAGTCTCTGAAGCATGTGCAGTGTTGAGTTCCACCTTGTTGCAACGTCTATGATTAGGCGATGCTGGGGAAGGTTCAAAGAACGCTGATAGGTCTGCATACGGCTGGAGTGTACAGGCGAACGGCGGATATGTGCGCAAAGTCCACGCACTTTGAGGAGCAGGTCGGATAACCCCGGATAACTTTTCAGGAAGCACTGCACCACCAGGTTTAATGTGTGAGCCAGGCAAGGAATGTGTTTCAGTTGGGAAAGGGAGATGGCAGCCATGAAATTCCTTCCGTTATCACTCACTACCTTGCCTGCCTCAAGATCTACAGTGCCCAGCCACGACTGCGTTTCTTGCTGCAAGAACTCGGACAGAACTTCCGCGGTGTGTCTATTGTCGCCCAAACACTTCATAGCCAATACAGCCTGCTGACGTTTGCCAGTAGCTGCCCCATAATGGGAGACCTGGTGTGCAACAGTGGCAGGTGCGGATGGAGTGTTTGTGCGACTGCGGTCTGTGGACGAGCTCTTGCTTCTGCAGGAGGACGAGGAGGAGGAGGAGGAGGAGGGGGTGCGAACGGCTACAGACAACTGTTTACTAGACCGTGGGCTAGGCAGAACTGTCCCAAACTTGCTGTCCCCTGTGGACCCTGAATCCACCACATTTACCCAGTGTGCCGTGATGGACACGTAACGTCCCTGGCCATGCCTACTGGTCCATGCATCTGTTGTCAGGTGCACCTTTGTGCTCACAGATTGCCTGAGTGCATGGACGATGCGCTCTTTAACATGCTGGTGGAGGGCTGGGATGGCTTTTCTGGAAAAAAAGTGTCGACTGGGTAGCTCGTAGCGTGGTACAGCGTAGTCCATCAGGTCTTTGAAAGCTTCGCTTTCAACTAACCGGTAGGGCATCATCTCTAACGAGATTAGTCTAGCTATGTGGGCGTTCAAACCCTGTGTACGCGGATGCGAGGCTAAGTATTTCCTTTTTCTAACCATAGTCTCATGTAGGGTGAGCTGGACTGGAGAGCTGGAGATCGTGGAACTAGCGGGGGTGCCGGTGGACATGGCAGACTGAGAGACGGTGGGAGATGGTATTGTTGCCGCCGGTGCCCTAGATGCAGTGTTTCCTACTACGAAACTGGTGATTCCCTGACCCTGACTGCTTTGGCCTGGCAAAGATACCTGCACAGATACAGCAGGTGGTGCGCTAAATGGTGGTCCTACACTGCCGGAAGGGATGTTGCGTTGATGACTAGCTTCATTGGCCGAGGGTGCAACAACCTTAAGGGACGTTTGGTAGTTAGTCCAAGCTTTCAAATGCATGGTGGGTAAATGTCTATGCATGCAGCTAGTATTGAGACTTTTCAGATTCTGACCTCTGCTTAAGGAAGTAGAACATTTTTGACAGATGACTTTGCGCTGATCAATTGGATGTTGTTTAAAAAAATGCCAGACTGCACTCTTTCTAGCATCGGATACCTTTTCAGGCATTGCAGACTGAGCTTTAACCGGATGGCCACGCTGTCCTCCACCAGGTTTTGGCTTTGCCACGCGTTTTGGGCAAGATACGGGCCCGGCAGATGGAACCTGTGGGGATGTTGATGCCTGCTGCGGCCCCTCCTCCTCCTCTGCTTCAGAACTGCTGCCGCCTGCACCCTGTTCCCCCAATGGCTGCCAATCGGGGTCAAGAACTGGGTCATCTAATAACTCTTCTTGTACCTCCTGCGCAACTTCGTCTGTGTCACCGTGTCGTTCGGTGGTATAGCGTTCGTGATGGGGCAACATAGTCTCATCAGGGTCTGATTCTTGATCAGCACCCTGCGAGGGCAATGTTGTGGTCTGAGTCAAAGGACCAGCATAGTAGTCTGGCTGTGGCTGTGCGTCAGTGCACTCCATGTCAGATTCAACTTGTAATGGGCATGGACTGTTAACTGCTTCACTTTCTAAGCCAGGGACGGTATGTGTAAAGAGCTCCATGGAGTAACCCGTTGTGTCGCCTGCTGCATTCTTCTCTGTTGTTGTTTTTGCTGAAGAGGACAAGGAAGTGACTTGTCCCTGACCGTGAACATCCACTAACGACGCGCTGCTTTTACTTTTACCAGTTTCATGAGAGGAGGCAAAAGAGCTAGAGGCTGAGTCAGCAAGATAAGCCAAAACTTGCTCTTGCTGCTCCGGCTTTAAAAGCGGTTTTCCTAATCCCAGAAAAGGGAGCGTTCGAGGCCTTGTGTAGCCGGACGACGAACCTGGCTCCACAGCTCCAGACTTAGGTGCAATATTTTTTTCCCCACGACCACCTGATGCTCCACCACTACCACTACCCTCATTACCAGCTGACAATGAACGCCCCCGGCCACGACCTCTTCCACTAGACTTCCTCATTGTTTTAAAAACGTAACCAAACTAACGTTATTTGTTGCAGTCACACAACTTACACGGTGAGCTATAACTTCAGTATGATTTAGCTACCCCTTTACAGGTTGGTGAGACCACAGCGAAAATCAGGCCCAATGTTACACACTCTGTTTTTGGTGGCTGCAAATTAGAGAGATGCCCCACACGCAGGACTGTCACTGAAGCACAAATGTTAATATTAATGTCACACTATTATTTTTTTTTTATTTTTATTTTTTTCAGGAACACTTTAGAAACCCCCCCAAAAAAAAAATAGATTTTTGCAGGGAGAATTTAGAAAACAAATGTAACAAACTATATGCTTTCTATGGGCCACTGAGTGAGAGATGACGCACACAGGAATCAGGAGTGGCACACAAGCCCAGAGGCCAATATTTTTCTACCAATGATTGATGGAGTTATTTTCTCTGGTAGATTTTGGAACCCAAATCAAGGAAAAAAAATATAGGCTTTCTATGGACCACAATTGGAGAGAGAGAGAGAGAGAGAGAGAGATGGCACACCCAGGAGTCAAGACTGGCACACAAGCAGAAAGGCCAATATTAATCTCCCATTTTTTTGGGGGTTTGTTTTTTTTTTTTTTTTTTTTTCCAGGGAGACTTTAGAAAAAAAAATAATAAAAAAAATATGATTTTATCAGGAAGAATTTAGAAACCAAATAAAATAAAATTATTTTTTCAGGGAGAATTTATAAAACAAATAAAAACAAAAATAGGCGTTCTATGGCCCACTGACTGAGAGATGACGCACACAGGAGTCAGGAGTGGCACACAAGCCCAGAGGCCAATATTTTTCTACCAATGATTGATGTAGTTATTTTCTCTGGTAGATTTTGGAACCCAAATCAAGGAAAAAAAATATAGGCTTTCTATGGACCACAATTGGAGAGAGAGAGAGAGAGAGAGAGATGGCACACCCAGGAGTCAAGACTGGCACACAAGCAGAAAGGCCAATATTAATCTCCCATTTTTTGGGGGGGGTTTGTTTTTTTTTTTTTTTGTTTTTTTTTTTTTCAGGGAGACTTTAGAAAAAAAAATAATAAAAAAAATATGATTTTATCAGGAAGAATTTAGAAACCAAATAAAATAAAATTATTTTTTCAGGGAGAATTTATAAAACAAATAAAAACAAAAATAGGCGTTCTATGGCCCACTGACTGAGAGATGACGCACACAGGAGTCAGGAGTGGCACACAAGCCCAGAGGCCAATATTTTTCTACCAATGATTGATGTAGTTATTTTCTCTGGTAGATTTTGGAACCCAAATCAAGGAAAAAAAATATAGGCTTTCTATGGACCACAATTGGAGAGAGAGAGAGAGAGAGAGAGAGAGAGAGAGATGGCACACCCAGGAGTCAAGACTGGCACACAAGCAGAAAGGCCAATATTAATCTCCCACTGTTTTTTTTGTTTGTTTTTTTTTTTTTTTTTTTCAGGGAGACTTTAGAAAAAAAAATAATAAAAAAAATATGATTTTATCAGGAAGAATTTAGAAACCAAATAAAATAAAATGATTGTTTCAGGGAGAATTTATAAAACAAATAAAACCAAAAATAGGCGTTCTATGGCCCACTGACTGAGAGATGACGCACACAGGAGTCAAGACTGGCACACAAGCAGAAAGGCCAATATTAATCTCCCACTGTTTTTTTTTTTTTTTTCAGGGAGACTTTAGAAAAAAAAATAATAAAAAAAATATGATTTTATCAGGAAGAATTTAGAAACCAAATAAAATAAAATGATTTTTTCAGGGAGAATTTATAAAACTAATAAAACAAAAAATAGGCGTTCTATGGCCCACTGAGTGAGAGATGACGCACACAGGAGTCAAGACTGGCACACAAGCAGAAAGGCCAATATTAATCCCCCACTGTTTTTTTTGTTTGTTTTTTTTTTGTTTTGTTTTTTTCAGGGAGACTTTAGAAAAAAAAATAATAAAAAAAATATGATTTTATCAGGAAGAATTTAGAAACCAAATAAAATAAAATGATTTTTTCAGGGAGAATTTAGAAAACAAATAAAACCAAAAATAGGCGTTCTATGGCCCACTGACTGAGAGAGAGAGAGAGATGGCACGCTTAGTACTGGCACACAAGCCCAAAGGGCAATATTAATCTCCCTTTTTTTTTCAGGGAGAATTTCTAAAACCCAAAAAAAAAAAAAAATAGGCTTTCTATGGCCCACTATTTGTGAGAGAGATGGGACGCTCAGGACTGGCACAGATGGCACGCTCAGGACTGGCACAGAAGCCCAGAGGCCAATATTAATCTCCCTTTTTTTCTGGGAGAATTTATAAAACCAAAAAAATATTTAAATAGGCTTTCTATGGCCCACTATTTGTGAGAGAGATGGCACGCTCAGGACTGGCACAGATGGCACGCTCACAACTGGCACACAAGCCCAGAGGCCAATATTAATCTCCCTTTTTTTCAGGGAAAATTTATAAAACCAAAAAAAAAATTAAATAGGCTTTCTATGGCCCACTATTTGTGAGAGAGATGGCACGCTCAGGACTGGCACAGATGGCACGCTCACAACTGGCACACAACCCCAGAGGCCAATATTAATCTCCCTTTTTTTCAGGGAGAATTTATAAAACCAAAAAAAAAAATTAAATAGGCTTTCTATGGCCCACTATTTGTGAGAGAGATGGCACGCTCAGGGCTGGCACAGATGGCACGCTCACAACTGGCACACAAGCCCAGAGGCCAATATTAATCTCCCTTTTTTCAGGGAAAATTTATAAAACCAAAAAAAAAATTAAATAGGCTTTCTATGGCCCACTATTTGTGAGAGAGATGGCACGCTCAGGACTGGCACAGATGGCACGCTCACAACTGGCACACAAGCCCAGAGGCCAATATTAATCTCCCTTTTTTCAGGGAGAATTTATAAAACCAAAAAAAAAATTAAATAGGCTTTCTATGGCCCACTATTTGTGAGAGAGATGGCACGCTCAGGGCTGGCACAGATGGCACGCTCAGGACTGGCACACAAGCCCAGAGGCCAATATTAATCTCCCTTTTTTTCAGGGAGAATTTATAAAACCCAAAAAAAATAAAATAGGCTTTCTATGGCCCACTATTTGTGAGAGAGATGGCACACTCAGGACTGGCACACAAGCCCAAAGGCCAATATTAATCTCCCACTGTATTTTTATCAGGGAGAATTTATACACCCCACAAAAAAAAATACAGAAAAATGAAAAGGCTTTCTATGGCCCACTATGTGAGAGAGATGGCACACACAGGGATGGCACTCTAGCAGAAATGCCAAATTGCCAATCTTAATCTCCCACCAAAAAAAAAAAAAAAAAAAAAACAGGGAATGTCCTACAATTACTATCTCCCTGCCTGCAGTAATCTCAGCCAGGTATGGCAGGCAGCTACTATCTCCCTGCCTGCAGTAATCTCAGCCAGGTATGGCAGGCAGCAATAAGGAGTGGACTGATGCACAAATGAAATAAAAAGTGTGGACAAACAAAAAAGATAGCTGTGCAGAAAGGAAGGAACAAGAGGATTTGTGCTTTGAAAAAAGCAGTTGGTTTGCACAGCGGCGTACACACAGCAATGCAGCTATCAGGGAGCCTTCTAGGGCAGCCCAATGAGCTACAGCGCTGAGGGGAAAAAAAAAAAAAATAACTTCCACTGTCCCTGCACACCGAGGGTGGTGTTGGACAGTGCAAATCGCTGCAGCACAAGCGGTTTTGTGGTTAATGGACCCTGCCTAACGCTATCCCTGCTTCTGACAAAGCGGCAGCAACCTCTCCCTAAGCTCAGATCAGCAGCAGTAAGATGGCGGTCGGCGGGAACGCCTCTTTATAGCCCCTGTGACGTCGCAGACAGCAAGCCAATCACTGCAATGCCCTTCTCTAAGATGGTGGGGACCAGGACCTATGTCATCACGCTGCCCACACTCTGCGTTTACCTTCATTGGCTGAGAAATGGCGCTTTTCGCGTCATTGAAACGCGACTTTGGCGCGAAAGTCGCGTACCGCATGGCCGACCCCGCACAGGGGTCGGATCGGGTTTCATGAAACCCCGACTTAGCCAAAAGTCGGCGACTTTTGAAAATGTTCGACCCGTTTCGCTCAACCCTAGTGGCAACCATCTTCCCCTGACCTCAACCCTATAGAAAACCTTTGGAGGATCATCAAGCACAAGATCTATGAGGGTGGGAGGCAGTTCACATCAAAACAGCAGCTCTGGGAGGCTATTCTGACTTCATGCAAAGAAATACAAGCAGAAACTCTCCAAAAACTCACAAGTTCAATGGATGCAAGAATTGTAAAGGTGATATCAAAGAAGGGGTCCTATTAACATGTAACTTGGCCTGATAGGATGTTTTGGAGTTAAAAAGCTTTTTTGTTTAGTGAATGTGACCTAATGCTGCAAATTCCACAAATGAGCATTTTCAGTTCTTTAAAGGGAACCTGTCACCCCCAAAATCAAAGGTGAGCTAAGCCCACCAGAATCAGGGGCTTATCTACAGCATTCTGTAATGCTGTAGATAAGCCCCGATGTATCCTGAAAGATGAGAAAAAGAGGTTAGATTATACTCAGCTAGGGGCGGTCCTGGTTCAATGGGCGTCGCGGTCCGGTCCGGGCCTCCCATCTTCTTACGATGACGTCCTCTTCTTGTCTTCATGCTGCGGCTCTGGAGCAGGCGTACTTTGCCTTGTTGAGGGCATAGCACATTACTGCAGTGTGCATGCGCCAGGCCTCTCTGACCTTTCCCGGTGCCTGTGCACTGCAGTACTTTGCTCTGCCCTCAACAGGGCAAAGTTCTCCTGCGCCAGAGCTGCAGCGTGAATACAAGAAGAGGACGTCATCGTAAGAAGATGGGAAGCCTTGGACTGGACCGCAGCGGGACCGCCCCTGAGTGAGTATAATCTAACCTCTTTTTCTCATCTTTCAGGATACATCAGGGCTTATCTACAGCATTACAGAATGCTGTAGATAAGCCCCTGATGCTGGTGGGCTCATCTTCGATTTTGGGGGTGACTGTTTCCCTTTAAAATAGATCAAATGTTTAGAAATGTTACTGTGCCTAATAATTTGGAACAGTACATTTTGAGTTTTTATTGATTTTGGAGATTATACTGTTATCATTGGGAGGTTTCTTCAATAAAATTGGATGTATACTCTAACCTTTATTAGGCCGGGGACACACACAACGTATAAAAAAACCGTCCGTTTTTGACAAACGAGAATCGCACAAATGGTACCAAAAAATTAATCCGTGTGCAGTGCGAGGATGCGATTTTCTCGCATCAAATGATCCGTTTGACATCCGTGTGACATCCATATGGCATCCGTATGGTGAGATTTTCTCAAACACTTGCAAAATGAGCAAATAATGGCTGAGCCTTTCCTGTCACCTGCCCAATGCCTGAGAATTTCTCGCAAGTCACACTGATGGTCCGTGTGCTGTGCTATTTTTTCTCGCCCCCATAGACTTTCATTGGCGATTCTCGGCCGAGATACGCTGACAATCGCAGCATGCTGCGATTTCACTCGGATCCTGAATACGGCCGAGAAAATATCGGATGATGGGAGCTGCCCCATAGATTAACATTGGGACGAGCGCTATGCGATTTTTTATCGCATTGCACTCGTCCGTATTACGGTCTAGTGTGACCCCGGCCTAAGACTGACTGTCATTTGCACCGACCATTTATGACCATGTGAGATTTCAGTTTTTCTTTTTTATTAGATTTGCAAAAATTTCTACATTTCTGTTTTTTTCAGTCAAGATGGGGTGCAGAGTGTACATTAATAAGAAAAAAAAGAACTTTTTTTAATTTACCAAATAGTTGCAATGAAACAAAGAGTGAAAAATTTAGAGGGGTCTGAATACTTTCCGTATCCACTGTAGGAGTCTATGGAAATGTTCAGGTAATGTGCATATGGTGATCGTGCACCCCAAATGTGGTGAGAACAAAAGTAAATACAGAGGAAATTGCTTTCGAACCTACTCATAAATTAAAGAACTGCAGGAACATCAGTTCCATAATTTATTAGCGTACATAGAAATCATGGGGTCCCATAGCAGAAGTTCTAATTCCCCCCCAACAAAAATAAAATAATTAGGTGGGGTCACAGAAGAGCATATCTCACAAATTTGCATCATTTACAAAACAATTTCCTCCTACTGAAGCCTTAGATTCAACTTTAATTGCACCTATAAAGTATGATGTCAACAAAAGTGCCCCACAAGCACATTATAATACCCCACAGTGAATTCCTCCACTCTACCCTCCACACGCACAGTATGATGACCCTACCGACCCTACCTCAACTCCCCCTGCAAAGTATTGTGACCCCAACACAGTATGATCCTGTGACGGGGTGTACGGCAGAGCAAGAAGGGACAACAGGCCGAGGGATGATTCAACAGATTTATTATCAAGAACGCTGGAACAACACATGCAGGTAGATCTACAGAGTCCACAATTAGTCCAATAGAACAGGTTTGGGGGCACCTCCAGATAATCCTTGTGCCAGCTAACAAAGCAATAGTCCACACGAGTCCAAGGGATCCCAAAACAATCCCACGAGCGACGAGATATGTCCTCAGCTCAAGTCTCGCCCCATTCGCTTCCGCAGTCACAGATGGACATGGGGTCTTGCCTCAGCTAAGAATCCCCACTCCTTCTCCTTCAAGGATCAACTCACATCTGATCTCAAAATAAGAATGGATTGTCTGAGCTCCTGGGATCCGCCCATGAAGGGGGGTAGGGGTCACACCTTCTATTCAATGGTTGGGTCCACCAGAAGATTCTAGACTGGTGGGCTCCGCTTAATCTATGTAGTACAGTGGGGCAAAAAAGTATTTAGTCAGTCAGCAATAGTGCAAGTTCCACCACTTAAAAAGATGAGAGGCGTCTGTAATTTACATCATAGGTAGACCTCAACTATGGGAGACAAACTGAGAAAAAAAAATCCAGAAAATCACGTTGTCTGTTTTTTTAGAATTTTTTTTTGCATATTATGGTGGAAAATAAGTATTTGGTCAGAAACAAACAATCAAGATTTCTGGCTCTCATAGACCTGTAACTTCTTCTTTAAGAGTCTCCTCTTTCCTCCACTCATTACCTGTAGTAATGGCACCTGTTTAAACTTGTTATCAGTATAAAAAGACACCTGTGCACACCCTCAAACAGTCTGACTCCAAACTCCACTATGGTGAAGACCAAAGAGCTGTCAAAGGACACCAGAAACAAAATTGTAGCCCTGCACCAGGCTGGGAAGACTGAATCTGCAATAGCCAACCAGCTTGGAGTGAAGAAATCAACAGTGGGAGCAATAATTAGAAAATGGAAGACATACAAGACCACTGATAATCTCCCTCAATCTGGGGCTCCACGCAAAATCCCACCCCGTGGGGTCAGAATGATCAAAAGAACGGTGAGCAAAAATCCCAGAACCACGCGGGGGGACATAGTGAATGAACTGCAGAGAGCTGGGACCAATGTAACAAGGCCTACCATAAGTAACACACTACGCCACCATGGACTCAGATCCTGCAGTGCCAGACATGTCCCACTGCTTAAGCCAGTACATGTCCGGGCCCGTCTGAAGTTTGCTAGAGAGCATTTGGATGATCCAGAGGAGTTTTGGGAGAATGTCCTATGGTCTGATGAAACCAAACTGGAACTGTTTGGTAGAAACACAACTTGTCGTGTTTGGAGGAAAAAGAATACTGAGTTGCATCCATCAAACACCATACCTACTGTAAAGCATGGTGGTGGAAACATCATGCTTTGGGGCTGTTTCTCTGCAAAGGGGCCAGGATGACTGATCCGGGTACATGAAAGAATGATTGGGGCCATGTATCGTGAGATTTTGAGTGCAAACCTCCTTCCATCAGCAAGGGCATTGAAGATGAAACGTGGCTGGCTCTTTCAACATGACAATGATCCAAAGCACACCGCCAGGGCAACGAAGGAGTGGCTTTGTAAGAAGCATTTCAAGGTCCTGGAGTGGCCTAGCCAGTCTCCAGATCTCAACCCTATAGAAAACCTTTGGAGGGAGTTGAAAGTCCGTGTTGCCAAGCGAAAAGCCAAAAACATCACTGCTCTAGAGCAGATCTGCATGGAGGAATGGGCCAACATACCAACAACAGTGTGTGGCAACCTTGTGAAGACTTACAGAAAACGTTTCTGACCAAATACTTATTTTCCACCATAATATGCAAATAAAATGATAAAAAAACAGACAATGTGATTTTCTGGATTTTTTTTTCTCAGTTTGTCTCCCATAGTTGAGGTCTACCTATGATGTAAATTACAGACGCCTCTCATCTTTTTAAGTGGTGGAACTTGCACTATTGCTGACTGACTAAATACTTTTTTGCCCCACTGTATGTACATTTGACTAGCCACCTGCTGTGAGGAAGAATGGCTATTCCTCCACTAGTGATGTTGACAAAGCTTAATTACATTAGAGCTTAGGGCTGCAAGTATTGGGGGAAGGAGACATATTGTTACAGGTGAACTCCCAGCACAAGAGAATGCATAAATTACAGCTAATAGAAACCAGAGAACAGTTACATACATCAAATGGCATATTATTCAAATACAGGACAGGGCAAAAGTACATATCATGACAGATCCCCCCATATGTGACCCCCACATAGCCCTCCATGCAGTATAATGGGCCTACATACGGTATAATGGCCCCACACCTCACCACACTGTATAATGGCCTTCACTAGTCCTCCAAACAGTATAATGGTCCCCATACAGCCTTCCACACAGTATGATGGACCCCAAAAACATACCTTCACACTGTATAATTGCTTGCATACAGTATTATGGCCCCCACATAGCCCTCCATAAAGTATAACGGCTCTCACATAGCCCTCAAATATTGTAATGCACTCCTCATAGTCTTCCATATAATATAATGCGCTCCCCATAGTCCTCCACATAGTATAATGCGCTCCCCATAGTTCTCCATATAATATAATGCAGCCCCCATAGTCCTTTATATAGTATAATGCAACCCCCATAGTTCTCCATATAGTATAATGCAACCCCCATAGTTCTCCATATAGTATAATGCACTCCCATAGTCGTCCATACAGTACAATGCGCTTCCCATAGTCATTCATATAGTATAATGCAGTCTCTATAGTCCTCCATATATTATAGTGCGCTACCCACAGTCCTCCATATAGTATAATGCACTCCTCATATTCCTTCATACAGTATAATGCGCTCCCAATAGTTCTCCATATAGTAGAAAAGCGCTCCCCATAGTCCTCCATATAGTAGAATGCACTTATTGTCCTCCATATAGTATAATGCGCTCCGCATAGTTCTCCATATAGTATAATGCGCTCCCCATAGTCCTCCATATAGTATAATGCTCTCCCCATAGTCCTCCATATAGTATAATGCACCCTATAGTCCTCCATATAGTAAGAGGCGCTCCCCATAGTCTTCCATATAGTACGATGCACTCCCCATAGTCCTCCATATTCTATACAGTATAATGCACTCCCACAGTCCTTCATACACTATTACACACTCCCCATAGTCCTCTTTACAGCATAATGCACGCTTCATAGTCCTCTATACAGTATTATGGCCACCACAATGTACTCACTGATTTTAAAAAATAAATTAACAATATTTACCTCGGCATCTGAAGTCTCATCGCAGTGGGTGCAATTATGTTAGATGCCGTGGAAGAGTGATGCAGGAGTCAGCCTACGCTCCCTCTTTCATCATTGCTTTCAACTGTATCAGCATTCAAGATGCTGATACAGATGAACTTGTGATGATGGGTGGGGGGGCCTAGTGCCAGCGGTACGCCACTGCCCTAATCCATATCTATTATGCCAATCAATAAGTAGGTGACCATGGCACGTGGATTTGTATTAAGCTATGTGCACACGTTGCGGATTAGGCTTATGATTTTCTGGTGCGGATTCTGCCTCTCCTGGCAGAAAACGCACCTGCGGATTTGTCGCGTTTTTTGTGTGGTTCCGCAGCGTTTTTTGTACGTTTTTGCTGCGGTTTTCTTGCGGATTTGCTGCGTTTTTTACCCCTGCGGTTTTCAAAAACGCTGCAGATTCACAAAAAAGAAGTGACATGCTACTTCTTTTAAACCACAGCGTTTCCGCAGCGGATTTTCCGCAAAGTGTGCACAGCATTTTTTTTTCTCATTGATTTACATTGTACTGTAAATCAATTCCGAATCTGCAGCGTTTCTGCACTGCAAAAAACGCTGCGGATCCGCAGAGAATCCGCAACGTGTGCACATACCCTTAGGTGTGCCAGTACAGGTTCCTAAGCCAGGCACTTGTATTTAGCTGGCCAATCCATACATATTAGATGGTTGCTGGCCAAACCATTTTTCAGCCAACAGCCATCTCAGCTGACTCGCCCATACACAGGAGCGCTTGTTTGGCCAAACACGCCTGTGTTCTCTATGAGAAAGCTGCCGACTGACACATCAGCCTGTGGCTTATCTCAGGGAGAACATTCTGATCGGTAGTCCAAAATCGGACGTGCCTGATCGACAACTCTCCCAAACATTAGTCTGCCGACTCACCCATACAAATTACTAACAAATTAAAGCTGCACTTTTCTGTGAGTGGACGGTGGCACTGGAAGGTTCGAGGGTTGGAGGCGGAGCTGGGGTTGAGCCTGGGTGAAGTCTCAAGGGGGCCCGAAAATTTTGCCAGTATGGGGCCCCTAAATTTCTGGTGGCAGCCCTGCCTGCCAGTGAAATATTATATTTCCTGTGCTGTGTGCTAAAGCTAAGTGGTTGGAGTGGAGTTTTTGCAGTATTGATCTGAAGTTTGCCATAGTACGTGAGTGTTTATTCCCTGGTTACTTTATTCCTCCCAGTCCCGATCCTCCTCCCTATTGTAGGTTAGGCCGGTTTCACATTTGTGGTTGTGTCCGCAGCGTTTCATCCGCAATAATCCGCATGCGTTGTGTATTCCTACATTTAACATTAGGAACGCAAGTGTCTGCGTTTGATTGCGTTTTGCCGCATTTGACGACGCATGCGTCGTTTCGCTGTCTGCGGTTTGGCACGGTAAACGCTACATGTAGTAATTTTAGAGGCGTCAATTTGCCGACTAGAAGCGTATGCGGTTGTTAGCAGTAGAAATGCGCCAAAAAAATGCAATGCTGTCTATGTGAACGCATGCGGCCGCAAGCACATGCGTTTGCTTGCGTTCATGAACGCATGCATTGCACCAGAGAAAAACATGTCTAGACACCGATTAGCCACCCCCCACATACAAGGTGATAAAGGGAGGGAGTAGACAGTTGCAGGTCACTACGCAGCAGACAGAGAAGCTTTCCAGACGCAGCAGAGCAGACACAGGAAGGAATCTACTCCAAGTCAGAAGAACAGCGCTCCAGCCGGGTGTAATAATCCAGTAGAAAAAAATCTTTATTCAGCCATGGTAAAGCGACGTTTCAACCACAAATCGGTCTTTTTCAAGCATACAAAATGGTTGTCCAAGGCTGTCTTAAATAGTGTGGATACCACGCAGGGAACCAATCACTATCAAGTCACAGCCCACATTAAAATACCATACATAAATATAAAATGTAACAGACATCAGACACTTGTGTCTGTTACATTTTATATTTATATATGGTATTTTAATGTGGGCTGTGACTTGATAGTGATTGGTTCCTGCGTGGTATCCACACTATTTAAGACAGCCTTGGACACCATTTTGTATGCTTGAAAAAGACTGATTTGTGGTTGAAACGTCGCTTTACCATGGCTGAATAAAGATTTTTTCTACTGGATTATTACACCCATCTGGAGCGCTGTTCTTCTGACTTGGAGTATATACATTACCCAGGAGGGTTCCCTGGACATGGAACGGGCGCCCTAATAAGTGAGTGCTGTCAGCCACTTTTTTACTGTACAGGAAGGAATCTACACTCAGAACAATGTGAGTATATCCTAGCCAATGCCTTTATTTTCTATTTTCTGTCTCTACATGTCCTAATTTCTTCCATTTCTTTCTTTCTGCATGCATCAGAATGTCTTCTTCTTCTGATGAGGAGCAACATCCTGGGCCTTCTGAAGCCGAAAATGTCAGTGAAGTGAGTACTCCCCTCCTCAGATTGGTTAGTATTCACTGTCACATCTACACATATGACAATAATTTTTTTTCATTTTTTTAGAGCACTTCTTCAACTGCGGCAGAGGCTGGGCAGGAGCAGCAGGGTCACGGTCGAGGGTCAAGGCGGCAACGTGTAAGTATACAAGGCTGACTGTTTACTGTAGCCTCACTTTAGTATTCTTGAATCTTCCTTTCTTTACTTTACTCTTTCTTTACAATTTTCTTCTGGACTCCTTTTGTATCTTGACTTTTCTTATTCATGCCATTTCTCAGCCTCTGTTTTCCTTCTTTTCCTTATGTTAATGTATACAACATTTAATGTCTTCATTTATGTTTTAGGTTCCAGAACGGGATGAGGACCTCATTGACAACGATATTCTCATCTCCCTGGTCCATGAGCGAGTCCCATTGTGGGACACCCGGGTTCCACAGCACTCTGACAACGTGACGATCCGGCGCCTATGGAATGAGTTGGCAAAAGCGATGTGGGATGGCTGGGACAATGCCCCTACTCGGGTCCGAAATGCATTTTTTAAGTATTGCAATGCAGTGTGAAGCAGCAGAGACCTTGGCCATGCTCACACAGCTGTGTGTGATGAGAGAAACTCTTAGGAGTTTGTCTCATCACACACAGTTGTGTGAGCACGGCCAAAAGTACATTGTCTAACCATAATTTTTTGTTTTTTCAACAGTGCTCAAAGTCAAAACATGCTGGCGTTCGATGAAGGACTGCTTCAACAAGGACCTGCGTCAAGAGAGCCGTGTTCCCAGTGGTTCTGGAGCAAGGATCCAAAAGTACAAATACCATCGCATTCTGGCATTTTTAAGACTGGTCCTTGCCCAGAGAACGTAAGTATTTCTCCTGTGCATTAGGTTGTGTTGTATTGCTATAATCTGTATGTTTCTATTCAACAGAAGTTGGCGTTTGGTAAATTTTTGGTATTCATTCTTTTTTCCTTTTTTCACAGCACATGGAGCAGCACTGTTGGCCCAGGTTCTGAAGCGGTCCTTCATCAGACAGCCACGTACCCGTCCCAGCTATCCAGCAGCGCTGCAGCAAGTGGGCCTGCCACACTAACTGGAGACCAGGAAGCTGGTCCATCAGGTCTTCCCCTTTCCCAGACCTCTGCCCCCTTTTTTTTTTGGGCTCCTCCCGGCAGCGGCAGAGGGCATCGGACAGGTCTCTCATGCCCGAGTTTTTGCACTTGAGCTCGGTTTTTCACGATGGACTCAAGGCTTTGGGTGACCGAATGGATATTGCCATTAGCCACATGAATACACGTATCCAGGAGGTCACCAAAAGCCTTGACCAAGTAAAAGCCGACCTCCAGAGGCCAGCACATCATTTTTTTAACCAAATTGAACAGGGCATGTCGGAACACCTTACTCCTGATCTCCAGCTTAGTGTCATGCAGGCCTGCAATGCTGCTTACATGCAGGCTATGCAGCAGAGTCAGTATTTTCAGCAGACAGTGGTGGCATATCCACCTGTGCCTTCACTGTCACGATTAACCTCAATGCCGACCTCTGCTGCATACCACTGCACGGTCACCTCTATTCCTAGCACTGCCGGACACCAGTACAGTACCCCCACCATGCCGAGTGCTGTAGGACAGCCCACTGCCACCACATGACAACCGCTGCTCCTGCTAGGACCTCCTCCACTGGCACCACGATGCAGCAGCAGGACCCTGGCATTGCCTTCCGTACCGCCACCACGATGCAGCAGCAGGACCCTGGCATGGCCTTCCGCTCCACCACCACCACGATGCAGCAGGACCCAGGCATGGCCTTCCGCTCTACGAGCACTATGTACTCTGGCATGGCTGCACGCTCTATGAGCACTTTGGACTCTGGCATGGCTGCACGCTCTACGAGCACTATGGACTCTGGCATGGCTGCACGCTCTACGAGCACTATGGACTCTGGCATGGCTGCACGCTCTACGAGCACAGTGCAGCCGGACCCTGACAGGCCACCAACCACGACCATGCCACGACATATGAGCCCACCGAGGCTTCCCAGAACCCGGCAATCCCAGAAAGGGAGAAAAAAATCAAAAACAGCGTACTATCAGTATTCCTCCCCCCTCACCTCCCAGTGTGTCTGTAATGTCAGGTTTGTCTCACCCTTCCAGTGCGTCTCAGGCCTCTCATGTGTCAAGCCCTATCCCCGAACTACCAGACCCCACTAGTTTAATTGCCCCTTCTCCTGCCACCCCTGCGTCATCCACACTTAGCCAGGCCTCACAGCTTCACACCCCCTTGACACGGCCAAGATACCAAAAAATAAAGTTTATTAACGAGAAATATTAGTAACATTTAAGAAAATAACTGGTACAGATAAAATCCCAACAGGACATTTACACAACATTGTCCTGCCATGACACACGTCCAATATCAGAATCAAAAAAGGCAGCAAATTTGTCCCGCATGTGGCCAACTTCAGCAGTTGACCGCAGCGGTTGATGCATGTAATCGGGCAGTGGGTGTGCAACTGGTTCATCCAGTTCAATGTCGAGCCGCTTAGCCATTATGTAATTGTGCAGAACCACACAGGCTTTGACCACCTCGTCGACTGTCTCCATTTTTAGATTAATGGCTGATGCAAGAATGCGCCATTTTGAGACTAGAATACTAAAGGTACACTCTACTGTTCTTCGGGCCCTGGTCAGTCTGTTGTTAAAAATCCTTTTAGTGTGGTTCAATTCCCGACTGGAATATGGATTCAGTAGGTTTTCACACATCTGAAAGGCCTCATCACCAACCATAACAAATGGCATTGGTGGACCTTGAGTGTTGGGGAGAGGTCGTGGCCGTGGAAAATTAAAATTTTTGCCATACACACGGCGGCCCATATCAGAGTTCTTAAAAGTCTGGGAATTGTTGCCACGGCCAAAAGCTCCAATGTCCAATGATGAAGCGACAGTCCGCATCTGCTATTGTCATGAGCACAACAGAAAAATATTTTTTATAGTTGAAGTACTCCGATCCTGTTCTGGCTGGTTTGATAATGCGGATGTGCTTTCCATCCACCGCTCCCAAACAGTTGGGGAAATCACACACACTCCAGAATTTTTCCGCAATTCCAATCCACATGTCCGCGGTGGGTAGGGGTATAAACTCATCCCAGAGTACATTCCACAAAGCCCGGCAGGTGTACGCAACTATTCCAGACAGGGTGGATATTGCAAGCCGGTATTGGAAGTGGAGGGATGATAAACTCTCTCTGGTTGCCAGAAATCTGGAAGAAAATAAATAATAAAGAAAAATTACAATCAATTCTATTTATGGTGTGGTTATGCTAAAGACATAAAGGAAAATACAAAAAAAAAATACATGTCAGAACACCCAAAATTAGCACTGCCATTGGTTTAGATTTGTTACTTACCTTAATGTAACCAGCAGATGTTCCTCTGGTGGAATCGCTCTACGGAGCTGGGTGTCCTGTCTCCGTATGGCTCCTTGGACACGAGCAAGCAAATCTCGGAACGAGTCTTGCAACATCCTTGTATATTCCGGGAATTTATCCGGGATGGCATTAAGCGTGCCATACAGCGTGTGATATGCTCCACGGCTCTCACGTAGTTCATTAATGGGGTGTCTCCAAAAACGCCTACGACGTCTCCTTCTCCATCTTTCGCGATTTCTGTCTTGCTCCCAAGCAAACGCACAGGAAGAAACAGCTTGATGCTTAAATCCAGGTTGAAATAAAAGCTCTCCATGTGAAGATCCATCATGACACAGGATACAGGAGCAAAATCTAAAGATTTCAGCTGTTCAAGGGTCTATATGTTACTGTAAAAGTCAGAAGGACGGTAAAACCTAGGATTTAAAGATTTACCAATTCGCCCAGGTAAAAGTCCAAAATAGTTAGTTTATATGGAATACATCTGACTTTTACCAACGCTGTTGAGAAATGTTAACATTTACCAAAACTTCACCGGTAAAAGTCCAATTTTACTTTTCATTTTGAGCTTTTACCGACGGCCTCGGTGAATGTCTAGATTGATCGGTAAATCCTAGGTTTTACCGTCCTTCTGACTTTTACAGTAACAACTGTTACTGTCCAGATTGACCGGTAAATCCTAGGTTTTACCGTCCTTCTGACTTTTACAGCAACAACAACATTTCTTTGCATCCAAGAGATCTTAGGTTATTTCTGCTTCTTTCTCCATAGCTATATACTTTCATTACTTTTGCAGCCATCTGTATAATTATTATTCTTTTATTTTCTATAGAAGGAGTATAGTTTAGCAGAAAGGATGATATGGATTATAAGCGTATCATGCTTTTTTTGATGCAAGCAGGAACATTTTTATCATTAAACCCCATGTGTGATATGTTGGTGGTGGGGGGAGGGTATAGAATTGTCATTTTTGCTTGGAGATTCCTTTGAAATCTATGATCTCCTTGTGGATTTCACACTAGATACATGTAGCACTTATTGCCAGGGAGATAAGTGACTACTGCTCGTAGAAAGGTCACTTTATTTTTATGCATTACATATGCGTGTTTTATTAAACTTTGCGCTGATATAATTTATTTCCTGTAATAACTTTGTACAGCCGCAGCTCAGTTTGCTTTTTCTTCTCCATTACTCTTTACCAAGCTTAATTACAGAGAAGGAAAGAACTGCCGTATATAACTGGTCACCTACAGAACCTCTATAAAAGACACATTAACATTATCACTGGCTGGAAGTTATTTCTATGGTTTCTATGGAACCGCAATATTCTGAACTCGCTGTTTGTAAGCGTTTAAGACATTTGTGAATTGTTAAAAAAAGCATAAAAAATATGACAATAACTTACTTACTCTATAGCGCCATCATATTCTGCAGCGCTTTACAGATTTCATCATCGCTGTCCCCATTGGACAATCCAAATTCCATATCATATGTCTTTGGAGTGTGGAAGGAAACCCACGCAAATACGAGGAGAACATACAAACTCCTTGCAGATGTTGTCCTTGGTGGGGTTTGAACCCAGTACCCCAGTGCTGCAAAGCAACAGTGCTAACCACTGAGTCATTGTGCTAACCGCTAAGCCATTGTGGTAACCAGCGAGCCACCGTGCTAACTACTGAGCCGTAGTGCTAACCATCGAGCCACCGTGCTGACCTGATGTACAAATGACAGATACCACCCTCTCATACATAAAGCTCAGAGCCATTTCCCAGCTGTGGGTGGCTATAAGGACTTGCCCAGAATCAGGGATATCGTGGATGTGTACCTGCAAACAATTCTGATTTTTCTGGGACAATCCCACTGGTCGAACTCCAAAGAGGCAAGGCTTATGCAAACCCCACCCAAAAGTTGTCCTTTAGTTGCATTCTTTGGCGTTTTTAAGACTTTCCTCAGTGATCCTAGGGGTAGGATTTAAAAATCCTGATTTTGGGCAATAAAACGTTTGTAAGTAAATGTGGATTTTGATTTCCACTTACAACCATAGGCCACATCTTCTCTTACTTATAGATGTGCTGCACGGTTGTCTGGATCAATTTTGACGCTCGCCCCTTGGCAAATAGTCTACCCTCCCACTAGCGTATTAAAAATTGTCAAAAAAATAGATGATCTTTCATGTACGTTGCATCCGTTTTTAAACAGCAGCAGTTATTAAATGGAATCTGTCACTAAATTTTTCCATCCAATTTGAAAGTAGCATGATATAAGAGCAGAGACCCTAATTCCAGTGATGTTTCATTTACTGGGCTGCTCAGCGTAGTTTTCATAAAATCAGTGTTTTATTAGCAGGAACTTATCACTAGAGGACTAGTAAAGCTGTTGCCAGGTAGTCCTTTGTATTTATGAGCTCTGTATAACCCCACCTCCACCACTGATTGGCAGCTTTCTGCCTATTCACAGTGTACACATACATCAGCCAATGAGAGCTGTGGGCGGGGTTATACAGGGTTCAGCATTCAGAACACTGCTAGATCTGCAGCAGAGAAAACTGAATTTTATAAAAAATACAATACACAACCTAGTAAGTGACACATTACTGGAATCAGAGTCTCTGCCCCTACATTGTACTGAAAAATTGATAGAGTGGTGTCGCTGTGGTGGCTAGTAAGTCCAGTAGTATGGTGTATAGCACTTGTCAGTGAAGGAGTGAGATGCAGCGCCAAAAGAAGTTCTTGGTACAGCAAGATTGAACCGTGGGAGTTTAAAGAATGAAAGGTTATGTTTTGCGCTGCCACAGGATGCGGTACTTCAAAATAAATACCTTTTATTTAGTGTTTTCAAAATCACAAACTAGTTTTTGGACTGATGAAGTCTGCGGTCCGGAACCGAAAAACCGGATTGTGATTTTGAAAGCCCAAAAGGTATTCCTTTGTAAGTACCGCATCCTCACTACTTCTGGAGGCAGCGCATAACAGAACCTTTCATTGTTTTACCTACATCGTGCCGCTTTCTGATGGGGAGGAAGTAAAAACCTGGTGACAGATTCCCTCTAAAATGTACAAGACCAAACACAGCTTCCTATGTTACAGAAATACATTGTAGCCGTAAAACTGATGTTGATCCGTATGAAATCTCTTTCTTGCGCGCCCATAGTCATGAATAAGCGAGGCGGCTCATCCGAATTGTGGAAGAGAATAGTGGAGGCTACAATTTATTTCACACAGAAATTCTGCCCATGTAAAATCGCGGCCAGCTGAATAAATATCCATCCAATGCTGTCAGTTTTTTTCACGGACAGCACCCGGACTGAAAATATGGACATGTGAACGTAGCCTGAAGCCGAGTTCAGACGGTCAGTTATTTCACAGGCGGTATGACACCGAAATGCCAGGCCAAGCCTTCCTGCCATATACAGTCCATGGAACACACCTGTGTAAGGGTACGTTCACACGCGGCGTTTTTGCTGCAGTTTATTAATGCAAATTTTCAGATGCGTTTTACAGTAGCAGCAAAGTCTATGATATTTCAAAAATCTCACGCACACAACTTGATTTTTTTTCCCTTTGTATTTGGTGCGTTGCTTGTTTTTTTGCAGAATAGAGCAAGTCGCTTCTTTCAATGATTTTCACCCATTGAAATTAATAGGTGTTTAAAAAAATGCAGGTTTTTCTGTGGTTTTTGTGCCAAAACCTGATGAAGTTGAATATTTTTTTTTTCTTCACTAAACTTTATCAGCATGCACAAGAGACAAATCTAGCATGCCAAAAACGCAGCAAAAACATGCACTAAAAAACAAACAAAACCTGATTTTTTCTGCAGCTTCTTTACTGCAAAGAGAGCAGGTTTTGCTGCAGGAAAAAAAAAACGCAGCAAAAACGCCACTTGTGAACAAAATTGTCATGTAATGCATGGCTTAATTAAGGCTACCATACACATATAACCCCTACAATCTTACATGCATGGCTGTAGCCTGATTTGCCCCCAGAGTCTACAGGACCAGGCTTCTGGTATGGTAACATGTTCCCAGTGGTGAATGGAGTCAGTGAACCTTCCAGAAGTGTCATACTGCCCGAACCACATGCAGCATCAATCAGACACCTATACCACGGTACAGTCATGGCCAAAATTTTTGAGAATGACACCAAAATTATATTTTCACATGATCTGTTGCCCTCTGGTTTTTATTAGTGTTTGTCTGATGTTTCTATCACATACAGAAATATAATTGCAATCATATTATGAGTACCAATAGGTTATATTGACAGTTAGAATGAGTTAATGCAGCAAGTCAATATTTGCAGTGTTGACCCTTCTTCTTCAAGACCTCTGCAATTCTCCCTGGCATGCTCTCAATCAACTTCTGGACCAAATCCTGACTGATAGCAGTCTATTCTTGCATAATCAATGCTTGCATTTTGCCAGAATTTGTTGGTGTTTGTTTGTCCACCCGTCTCTTGATGATTGACCACAAGTTCTCAATGGGATTAAGATCTGGGGAGTTTCCATGCCATGGACCCAAAATCTCTATGTTTTGCTCCATGAGCCATTTAGTTACCACCTTTGCTTTATGGCAAGGTGCTCCATCATGCTGGAAAAGGCATTGTTGGGCGCCAAACTGCTCTTGGACGGTTAGGAGAAGTTGCTCTTGGAGGACATTCTGGTACCATTCTTTATTCATGGCTGTGTTTTTAGGCAAGACTGTGAGTGAGCTGATTCCCTTGGCTAAGAAGCAACCCCACACATGAATGGTTTCAGGATGCTTTACACTTGGCATGAGACAAGACTGGTGGGAGCGCTCACCTCTTCTTCTCCGAATAAGCTGTTTTCCAGATGTCCCAAACAATCGAAAAGGGGATTCATCAGAGAAAATGACTTTGCCCCAGTCCTCAGCAGTCCACTCCCTGTACCTTTTGCAGAATATCAGTCGGTCCCTGATGTTTTTTCTGGAGAGAAGTGGCTTCTTTGCTGCCCACCTTGAAACCAGGCCTTGCTCAAAGAGTCTCCGCCTCACAGTGCGTGCAGAAGCACTCACACCAGCCTGCTGCCATTCCTGAGCAAGCTCGGCACTGCTGGTAGTCCGATCCCGCAGCTGAAACAGTTTTAAGATACGGTCCTGGCGCTTGCTGGTCTTTCTTGGGCGCCCTGGAGCCTTTTTGACAACAATGGAAGCTCTCTCCTTGAAGTTCTTGATGATGTGATAGATTGTTGACTGAGGTGCAATCTTTGTAGCTGCGATTCTCTTCCCTGTTAGGCCATTTTTGTGCAGTGCAATGATGGCTGCATGTCTTTCTATAGAGATAACCATGGTTAACTGAAGAGAAACAATGATACCAAGCACCAGCCTCCTTTTAAAGTGTCCAGTGATGTCATTCTTACTTAATCATGACTGATTGATCGCCAGCCCTGTCCTCATCAACACCCACACCTGTGTTAATGGATCAATCACTAAAACGATGTTAGCTGTTCCTTTTAAGGCAGGACTGCAATGATGTTGAAATGTGTTTTGGGGGTTAAAGTTCATTTTCTGGGCAAATATTGACTTTGCAAGTACAGTAATTGCTGTTAAGCTGATCACTCTGACATTCAGGAGTATATGCAAATTGCCATTAGAAAAAATGAAGCAGTAGACTTTGGAAAAATTAATATTTGTCTCATTCTCAAAATTTTTGTCCATGACTGTATGTTGTACCCCTTCAGATGGATTTACATTGTGGGACGTGACAGAACTACGGAAGGTATGGGATATTGTTGATTTTTTATTTTTCCTTTTTTACAGAACAAGGGTCTTCAGGTGGATTACCAGTATAATAAAATATTACAACAACCTGTGTATTTATTTCATTAAAATACTTTGTAATAATGTGTGTTTTATTAACCATTTCATACTATTGGATTAATAATGGATAGATGTCATAATTGACGCCTCTCCATTATTAATCTGGCTTAATCTCACCTTACAATAGCAAGGTGACATTAACCCTTCATTACCCCATATCTGTTATGATAAGGTAATTCAGTACCACAATGGACATAGAATTCAGAGCACATACAGTGACCTGACAATAACCCAAAAACATAGAACGAGCTCTGAGACGTGGGAACTCTGCTGACCGCAATCCCTAATCCTCTCCAACAACACTAGAGGCAGCCGTGGATTGCGCCTAACGCTCCCTATGCAACTCGGCACAGCCTGAGAAACTAGCTAGGCCTAAGATAGAAAAATAAGCCTACCTTGCCTCAGAGAAATTCCCCAAAGGAAAAGGCAGCCCCCACATATAATGGCTGTGAGTTAAGATGAAAAGACAAACGTAGAGATGAAATAGATTTAGCAAAGTGAGGCCCGACTTTCTGAACAGAGCGAGGATAGGAAAGGTAACTTTGCGGTCAACACAAAACCCTACAAAAACCACGCAAAGGGGGCAAAAAGGCCCTCCGTACCGAACTAACGGCACGGAGGTACACCCTCTGCGTCCCAGAGCTTCCAGCAAGCAAGAAAACAATATTAAGCAAGCTGGACAGAAAAAATAGCAAACAAAATAGCAAAAGCGGAACTTAGCTATGCAGAGCAGCAGGCCACAGGAACGATCCAGGAGGAAACAGGTCCAATACTAGAACATTGACTGGAGGCCAGGATCAAAGCACTAGGTGGAGTTAAATAGAGCAGCACCTAACAACTTCACCACATCACCTGAGGAAGGAAACTCAGAAGCCGCAGTACCACTCTCCTCCACCAACGGAAGCTCACAGAGAGAATCAGCCGAAGTACCACTTGTGACCACAGGAGGGAGCTCTGCCACAGAATTCACAACAGTACCCCCCCCTTGAGGAGGGGTCACCGAACCCTCACCAGAGCCCCCAGGACGACCAGGATGAGCCATATGAAAGGCACGAACAAGATCGGGAGCATGGACATCAGAGGCAAAGACCCAGGAATTATCTTCCTGAGCATAACCCTTCCACTTAACCAGATACTGGAGTTTCCGTCTTGAAACACGAGAATCCAAAATCTTCTCCACAATATACTCCAACTCCCCCTCCACCAAAACTGGGGCAGGAGGATCAACAGATGGAACCATAGGTATCTCCGCAACAATGACCTATGGAATACGTTATGAATGGAAAAAGAATCTGGAAGGGTCAGACGAAAAGACACAGGATTAAGAACCTCAGAAATCCTATACGGACCAATGAAACGAGGTTTAAACTTAGGAGAGGAAACCTTCATAGGAATATGACGAGAAGATAACCAAACCAAATCCCCAACACGAAGTCGGGGACCCACACAGCGTCTGCGATTAGCGAAACGTTGAGCCTTCTCCTGGGACAAGGTCAAATTGTCCACTACATGAGTCCAAATCTGCTGCAACCTGTCCACCACAGTATCCACACCAGGACAGTCCGAAGACTCAATCTGCCCTGAAGAGAAACGAGGATGGAACCCAGAGTTGCAGAAAAACGGCGAAACCAAGGTAGCCGAGCTAGCCCGATTATTAAGGGCGAACTCAGCCAAAGGCAAAAAGGACACCCAGTCATCCTGATCAGCAGAAACAAAGCATCTCAGATATGTTTCCAAGGTCTGATTGGTTCGTTCGGTCTGGCCATTAGTTTGAGGATGGAAAGCCGAGGAAAAAGACAAGTCAATGCCCATCCTAGCACAAAAGGCTCGCCAAAACCTCGAAACAAACTGGGAACCTCTGTCAGAAACGATATTCTCTGGAATGCCATGTAAACGAACCACATGCTGGAAGAACAATGGCACCAAATCAGAGGAGGAAGGTAATTTAGACAAGGGTACCAAATGGACCATCTTAGAGAAGCGATCACAAACCACCCAAATGACTGACATTTTTTGAGAGACGGGAAGATCTGAAATAAAATCCATAGAGATATGTGTCCAAGGCCTCTTCGGGACCGGCAAGGGCAAAAGCAACCCACTGGCACGAGAACAGCAGGGCTTAGCCCGAGCACAAATCCCACAGGACTGCACAAAAGAACGCACATCCCGCGACAGAGATGGCCACCAAAAGGATCTAGCCACTAACTCTCTGGTACCAAAGATTCCAGGATGACCAGCCAACACCGAACAATGAACCTCAGAGATAACTTTATTCGTCCACCTATCAGGGACAAACAGTTTCTCCGCTGGGCAACGATCAGGTTTATTAGCCTGAAATTTTTGCAGCACCCGCCGCAAATCAGGGGAGATGGCAGACACAATTACTCCCTCTTTGAGAATACCCGCCGGCTCAGATAAACCCGGAGAGTCGGGCACAAAACTCCTAGACAGAGCATCCGCCTTCACATTTTTGGAGCCCGGAAGGTACGAAATCACAAAGTCAAAACGGGCAAAAAACAGCGACCAACGAGCCTGTCTAGGATTCAACCGCTTGGCAGACTCGAGATAAGTCAAGTTCTTATGATCAGTCAAGACCACCACGCGATGCTTAGCTCCTTCAAGCCAATGACGCCACTCCTCAAATGCCCACTTCATGGCCAGCAACTCTCGATTGCCAACATCATAATTACGCTCAGCAGGCGAAAACTTCCTGGAAAAGAAGGCACATGGTTTCATCACCAAGCAATCAGAACTTCTCTGCGACAAAACAGCCCCTGCTCCAATCTCAGAAGCATCAACCTCGACCTGGAATGGAAGCGAAACATCTGGTTGACACAACACAGGGGCAGAAGAAAAACGACGCTTCAACTCTTGAAAAGCTTCCACAGCAGCAGAAGACCAATTGACCACATCAGCACCCTTCTTGGTCAAATCGGTCAATGGTTTAGCAATACTAGAAAAATTGCAGATGAAGCGACGATAAAAATTAGCAAAGCCCAGGAACTTTTGCAGACTTTTCAGAGATGTCGGCTGAGTCCAATCATGGATGGCTTGGACCTTAACAGGGTCCATCTCGATAGTAGAAGGGGAAAAGATGAACCCCAAAAATAAAACCTTCTGAACACCAAAGAGACACTTTGATCCCTTCACAAACAAAGAATTAGCACGCAGGACCTGAAACACCGTTCTGACCTGCTTCACATGAGACTCCCAATCATCCGAGAAGATCAAAATGTCATCCAAGTACACAATCAGGAATTTATCCAGGTACTCTCGGAAGATGTCATACATAAAGGACTGAAACACTGATGGAGCATTAGAAAGCCCGAATGGCATAACCAGGTACTCAAAATGGCCCTCGGGCGTATTAAATGCTGTTTTCCATTCATCGCCCTGTTTAATACGCACAAGATTATACGCACCACGAAGATCTATCTTGGTGAACCAACTAGCCCCCTTAATCCGAGCAAACAAATCAGATAACAACGGCAAGGAGTACTGAAATTTAACCGTGATCTTATTTAGAAGGCGGTAATCTATACAAGGTCTCAGCGAACCATCCTTCTTGGCCACAAAAAAGAACCCTGCTCCTAATGGCGACGATGACGGGCGAATATGCCCCTTCTCCAAGGACTCCTTCACGTAACTCCGCATAGCGGCGTGCTCAGGCACAGATAAATTAAACAGTCGACCCTTTGAGAATTTACTACCAGGAATCAAATCGATAGCACAATCACAATCCCTATGCGGAGGTAGGGTATCGGACTTGGGCTCATCAAATACATCCCGGTAATCAGACAAGAACTCTGGAACCTCAGAAGGGGTGGATGACGAAATAGACAGAAATGGGACATTGCCATGTACCCCCTGACAACCCCAGCTGGAAACAGACATGGATTTCCAATCTAACACTGGATTATGGACTTGTAGCCATGGCAACCCCAACACGACCACATCATGCAAATTATGCAACACCAGAAAGCGAATAACCTCCTGATGTGCAGGAGCCATGCACATGGTCAGCTGGGTCCAATACTGAGGCTTATTCTTGGCCAAAGGCGTAGCATCAATTCCTCTCAATGGAATAGGACACTGCAAGGGCTCCAAGAAAAACCCACAGAGCCTAGCATACTCCAAGTCCATCAAATTCAGGGCAGCGCCTGAATCCACAAATGCCATGACAGAATAAGATGACAAAGAGCAGATCAAGGTAACGGACAAAAGAAATTTTGACTGTACCGTACCAATGGTGGCAGACCTAGCGAACCGCTTAGTGCGCTTAGGACAATCAGAGATAGCATGAGTGGAATCACCACAGTAGAAACACAGCCCATTCAGCCGTCTGTGTTCTTGCCGTTCAACTCTGGTCAAAGTCCTATCGCACTGCATAGGCTCAGGTTTATGCTCAGATAATACCGCCAAATGGTGCACAGATTTACGCTCACGCAAGCGTCGACCGATCTGAATGGCCAAAGACATAGACTCATTCAGACCAGCAGGCATAGGAAATCCCACCATGACATCCTTAAGGGCTTCAGAGAGACCCTTTCTGAAAATAGCTGCGAGCGCACCTTCATTCCATTGAGTGAGTACGGACCACTTTCTAAATTTCTGACAATATACCTCTATCTCATCCTGACCCTGACACAGAGCCAGCAAATTTTTCTCTGCCTGATCCACTGAATTAGGCTCATTGTACAGCAATCCGAGTGCCAGGAAAAACGCATCGATATTACTTAATGCAGGATCTCCTGGCGCAAGGGAAAATGCCCAGTCTTGAGGATCGCCACGCAAAAAAGAAATAATAATTCTCACTTGTTGAACTGGGTCACCAGAGGAGCGAGGTTTCAAGGCCAGAAACAATTTGCAATTATTTTTGAAATTCACTAACTTGGCTCTATCACCATAAAACAAATCAGGAACAGGAATTCTTGGTTCTAACATAGGATTCTGAACCACCAAATCTTGAATCTTTTGTACATTTATAACGAGATTATCCATTGAAGAGCACAGACCCTGAATGTCCATGTCCACACCTGTGTCCTGAACCACCCAAATGTCTAGGGGAAAAAAAAGGCAAAACACAGTGCAAAGAAAAAAAAAATGGTCTCAGAACTTCTTTTTTCCCTCTATTGGGAATCATTAGTACTTCTGGCCTCCAGTACTGTTATGATAAGGTAATTCAGTACCACAATGGACATAGAATTCAGAGCACATACAGTGACCTGACAATAACCCAAAAACATAGAACGAGCTCTGAGACGTGGGAACTCTGCTGACCGCAATCCCTAATCCTCTCCAACAACACTAGAGGCAGCCGTGGATTGCGCCTAACGCTCCCTATGCAACTCGGCACAGCCTGAGAAACTAGCTAGGCCTAAGATAGAAAAATAAGCCTACCTTGCCTCAGAGAAATTCCCCAAAGGAAAAGGCAGCCCCCACATATAATGGCTGTGAGTTAAGATGAAAAGACAAACGTAGAGATGAAATAGATTTAGCAAAGTGAGGCCCGACTTTCTGAACAGAGCGAGGATAGGAAAGGTAACTTTGCGGTCAACACAAAACCCTACAAAAACCACGCAAAGGGGGCAAAAAGACCCTCCGTACCGAACTAACGGCACGGAGGTACACCCTCTGCGTCCCAGAGCTTCCAGCAGGCAAGAAAACAATATTAAGCAAGCTGGACAGAAAAAATAGCAAACAAAATAGCAAAAGCGGAACTTAGCTATGCAGAGCAGCAGGCCACAGGAACGATGCAGGAGGAAACAGGTCCAATACTAGAACATTGACTGGAGGCCAGGATCAAAGCACTAGGTGGAGTTAAATAGAGCAGCACCTAACGACTTCACCACATTACCTGAGGAAGGAAACTCAGAAGCCGCAGTACCACTCTCCTCCACCAACGGAAGCTCACAGAGAGAATCAGCCGAAGTACCACTTGTGACCACAGGAGGGAGCTCTGCCACAGAATTCACAACACATATCCCACCGCTACACGGGAATGGGAAGAGAGTGGCCAAGTGCCAGAATAGGCGCATCTTCCAGATGTGCCTTTTCTGGGGTGGCTGGGGGCAGATATTTTTAGCCGGGGGGGGGGGCAATAACCATGGACCCTCTCCAGGCTATTAATATCTGCCCTCAGTCACTGGCTTTACCACTCTGGCGGAGAAAATTGCGCGGGAGCCCACGCCAATTTTTTCCACGATTTAACCCTTTAATTTAATGGCTAGAATGCCCAAACTTTGCACATACACACTACTAACATTAGTAGTGTGGAATATGCAAAAAAAAGGATATGAGATGGTTTACTGTATGTAAACCATGTCTCATATCATGTCGGGTTTGAGAAGGAGATAGGAAAAGCCAGCAATTGAATTGAGAAGGAGATGGCGTAGGCGTTTTTGGAGACACCCTATTATTGAATTACGTGAGAGACGTGGAGCCTATCACACGCTGTGTGGCGAGCTTAATGCCAACCCAGAGAAATTCCAAGAATATACAAGGATGTCGCAAGACTCATTCCGGGATTTGCTTGCTCATGTCCAAGGAACCATACGGAGACAGGACACCCAGCTCGGTAGAGCGATTCCACCCGAGGAACGTCTGCTGGTTACATTAAGGTACGTTCCAAATCCAAACCAATGACAGTCCACATTTTCAGTGTTCAGACATGTATTTTTGGGGTATTTTCCTTTCTGTCTTTAGCATAACCACACCATAAATAGAATAGATTGTAATTTTTTTTTTCTTACAGATTTCTGGCAACCGGAGAGAGTTTATCATCCCTCCACTTCCAATACCGGCTTGGAATATCCACCCTGTCTGGAATAGTTGCGGACACCTGCCGAGCTTTCTTTTTTCTTGCAGATTTCTGGCAACCGGAGAGAGTTTATCATCCCTCCACTTCCAATACCGGCTTGGAATATCCACCCTGTCTGGAATAGATGCGGACACCTGCCGGGCTTTGTGGAATGTACTCCTGGATGAGTTTATAGCCCTACCCACCACGGACATGTGGATTGGAATTGCGGAAAAATTCTGGAGTGTGGGGGCGCTGACACCATTTGAGTCCCTGATGCTCCCTACCGAGGGTCCCTCCCACGTGGTTTCGGTGCTCTATGGCCTGGTCTTGAATTCACTTCCCCCTACTACGCTTGGATTTATGGAGGCTTGGGAGAGGGACCTGGGGGTCACCTTTTCTGAGGCGGATAGTCTAAAAATCTTCACTCTTGCACATAAGATGACGATGTCCAGTCAGGCGCAGGAGAGGAATTATAAATTACTGACACGCTGGTATAGGTGTCCCATCCTTCTCCACAGGATTAACCCGGAGATCTCGGACGCCTGCTGGAGATGGGGCTCCGCCACGGGCTCTATGCTTCATGTTTGGTGGTCCTGTGGTCCCCTGCAACCCTTCTGGAACTCAGTCTTCGATGCCTTTCATTTGATGACTGGGGTCCGCCACGAGCCCTCCCCCCAAATGGCCCTACTGTCCCTGATACCCAGTTCGATAGCTTCCGTTAAAAAGGGGATCCTGAGATTTTGCCTCATAGCTGCTAGGGCAGTTATTCCCCGACATTGGAGGTCCACTGAGGTCCCCTCCACGGAGGAATGGATAGCTGAAATGGATAGATTACATCGTCTAGAGTCGCTGGTGGTGGGTGATGGTGATGCTGCATATGTCCAGGGACGCACCTGGTTCCTCTGGCAATCCTTCAAGGAAAGCACAGGGTTCCTGATTTGGCTGCGTACATACTCATGATTCTTAATACGTGGGCGTATACATTGCTGGGTCTCCCTTAATCCCCCCTTCTTCCCCATTCCCCCCCCCCCCTTTTTTTCTCTCTCTTCTTCTCTTTCTTTCTTTTTCTCCTATCTCTACAATTGCTTTTCTTACAGGTTCTGTATCCTGTATCCATGTCCCGAGGTGATTCTCAAGATGAGAAGCATGTACCCTTTATGTGCCAGAGTCCTTGTTCAGCTACACTTGTGCTGTGTTCTCAGAGGCGTAATGTATAGCTCTGGACATTGTAATGATTCGTTTTATTGTTTTTCCTGTTTAAAATTTCAATAAATATATTTACTGAAAAAAAAAAAAATTCTGGAGTGTGTGTGATTTCCCCAACTGTTTGGGAGCGGTGGATGGAAAGCACATCCGCATTATGAAACCAGCCAGAACAGGATCGGAGTACTTCAACTATAAAAAATATTTTTCTGTTGTGCTCATGGCAATAGCAGATGCGGACTGTCGCTTCATCGCCGTGGACATTGGAGCTTTTGGCCGTGGCAACAATTCCCAGACTTTTAAGAACTCTGATATGGGTCGCCGTGTGTACGGCAAAAATTTTAATTTTCCACGGCCACGACCTCTCCCCAACACTCAAGGTCCACCAATGCCATTTGTTATGGTTGGTGATGAGGCCTTTCAGATGTGTGAAAACCTACTGAAGCCATATTCCAGTCAAGACTTGAACCACACTAAGGCCAGTCTCACACGTCCATATAATTCCGGTACCGGAAAAATCGGTACCGGAATTATCCGTGTCCGTGAGCTCACGTAGGCCATCCGTGTGGCACACGTGCGGCAGCCGTGTGCCGCCCGTGTGCCGACGGTACCACACGGAGCGTGCAGGAGACAGCGCTAGAGATAAGCGCTGTCCCCTGTATCTGGTGCTGAAGCCGCCATTCATATCTTCTCTCCAGCAGCGTTCGCTGGAGAGAAGATATGAAGAATCCTTTTCTTTTTTGTTTTCGTGTTTAAAATAAAGATCCCTGTCAACACCACCCTCCCACCCCCTGTGCGCCCGCCCGCTGTTACTAAAATACTCACCCGGCTCCCTCGAAGCGTCCTCTCTGCGCCGCACCTTCTCCTGTATGAGCGGTCATGTGGTGCCGCCCATTAGTCATGAATATGCGGCTCCACCCCTATGGGAGGTGGAGCCGCATATTAATGACTGTAATCGGCGGCACCACGTGACCACTCATACAGGAGAAGCTGACGCTGAGAGGAAGCTGCAAGGGAGTCCAAGCAGGAGCAGCGGTGGTCATGAAGGCGGCGGTGGGCTGTCCAACAGCACTCGGCATGGTGGTGGTGCTGTACTGGTGTCCAGCAGTGCTGGGAATAGAGGTGGCCGTGCAGTGGTATGCAGCAGAGGTCGGCATTGAGGTTAATCGTAACAGTGAAGGCACAGGTGAATATGCTGCCACTGTCTGCTGAAAATACCGACTCTGCTGCATAGCCTGCACATAAGCAGCATTGCAAGCCTGCATGACACTAAGCTGGAGATCAGGAGTAAGGTGTTCTGACATGCCCTGCTCAATTTGGTTAAAAAAATGATGTCCTGGCCTCTGGAGGTCGGCTTTTACTTGGTCAAGGCTTTTGGTGACCTCCTGGATATGTGTATTCATGTGGCTAAGGGAAATATCCATTCGGTCACCCAAAGTCTTGAGTCCTTCGTGAAAAACCGAGCTCAAGTGCAAAAACTCGGGCATGAGGGACCTGTCCGATGCCCTCTGCCGCTGCCGGGAGGAGCCCAAAAAAAAGGGGCAGTGGCAGAGGACTGGGAAAGGGGAAGACCTGATGGACCAGCTTCCTGGTCTCCAGTTTGTGTGGAAGGCCCACTTGCTGCAGCGCTGCTGGATGGCTGGGACGGGTCCGTGGCTGTTTGATAAAGGACCGCTCTAGAACCTGGGCCAACAGTAGTGCTCCATGTGCTGTGAAAATAGGAAAAAATAAATTAATACCAAAAATTAAACAGACGACATCTCCTGTGGAATAGAAACATACAGATTATGGCAATACAACACAACCTAATGCATGGGATAAATACTTACGTTCTCTGGGCAAGGACCGGTCTTAAAAATGCCAGAACACGATGGTGTTTGTACTTTTGGATCCTTGCTCCTGAACCACTGGGAACACGGCTCTCTTGAAGCAGGTCCTTGTTGAAGCGGTTCTTCATCGAACGCCAACGTGTTTTGACTTTGACCACTGTTAAAAAAAAACAAAAAAACATAATGGTCAGAAAATGGACTTTTGCCCGTGCTCATACAACTGTGTGTGATGAGAGAAACTCCTGAGAGTTGAGGGAGATGAGGAGGTCATTTTCTATGAGGTCTTCATCCCGTTCTGGAACCTAAAAATTAAATAAAGACATTAATATTGGATACATTAACATAAGGAAAACAAAGAAAACAGAGGCTGAGAAATGGCATGAATAAGGAAAGTCAAGATACAAAAGTAGTCTAGAAGAGAAATAAAAAGAGTAAAGTACAGAAAGGAAGATTAAAGAATACAACAGTGAGGATACTGCAGTCAGCCTTGTATACGTACACGCTGCCGCCTTGCCACCCGACCGTGACTCCGCTGCTCCAGCTCAGTCTCTGCCGCAGTAGAAGAAGTGCTCTAAAAAAAATGAAAAAAAAAAAATTGTCATATGTGTAGATTTGACAGTGAATACTTACCAATCTGAGGAGGTGAATACTCACTTCACTGACATGTTCTACTTCGGAAGGCCCAGGACGTTGCTCCTCATCAGAAAAAGAAGACATTCTGATGCATGCAGAAAGAAAGAAATGGCAGAAATTAGGACATGTAGAGACAGAAAATAAAAAATAAAGGCATTGGCTAGGATATACCGTATATACTCGAGAATAAGCCGACCCCCTTATTTTGCCACAAAAAACTGGGAAAACTTATTGACTCGAGTATAAGCCTAGGGTAGGAAATGCAGCAGCTACCGGTGAATTTCAAAAATAAAAATAGATGCTCCATACCGTTCATTATTGCCCCATAAGATGCTCCATATAATGTTGTGCCCCATATTATTCTCCATATCGTTCATTGTTGCCCCATAGATGCTCCATATAAAGCTGTGCCACATATAATGCTCTGCACCATTCATTATGGCCCCATAGATGCTCCACATAAAGCTGTGCCATATATAATGCTCTGCACCGTTCATTATGGCCCCATAGATGCTCCATATAAAGCTGTGCCATATATAATGGTCTGCACCGTTCATTATGGCCCCATAGATGCTTCATATAAAGCTGTGCCACATATAATGCTCTGCACCGTTCATTATGGCCCCATAGATGCTCCATATAAAGTTGTGCCACATATAATGCTCTGCACTGTTCATTATAGCCCCATAGATGCTCCATATAAAGCTGTGCCATATATAATGCTCTGCACCGTTCATTATGGCCCCATAGATGCTCCATATAAAGCTGTGCCACATATAATGCTCTGCACCGTTCATTATGGCCCCATAGATGCTTCATATAGAGCTGTGCCACATTTAATGCTCTGCACCGTTCATTATGGCCCCATAGATGCTCCATAGAAAGCTGTGCCATATATAATGCTCTGCACCATTGATTATGGCCCCATAGATGCTCCATAGAAAGCTGTGCCCCATATAGAATACTCTGCACCGTTCATTATTGCTCCATAGAAAGCTGTGCCCCATATAGAATGCTCTGCACCGTTCATTATGGCCCCATAGATGCTCCATAGAAAGCTGTGCCTCATATAAAATGCTCTGCACCGTTCATTATTGCCCCATGGATGCTCCATAGAAAGCTGCGCCCCATATATATTGCTCTGCACCGTTGATTATGGCCCCATAGATGCTCCTTATAATGCTGTGCCCCATATATATTGCTCTGCACCGTTGATTATGGCCCCAGAGATGCTCCTTATAAAGCTGTGCCTCATATATAATGCTCTGCACCGTTGATTATGGCCCCATAGATGCTCCTTATAAAGCTGCGCCCCATATAGAATGCTCTGCACCGTTGATTATGGCCCCATAGATGCTCCTTATAAAGCTGTGCCCCATATAAAATGCTCTGCACCGTTGATTATGGCCCCATAGATGCTCCTTATAAAGCTGCGCCCCATATATATTGCTCTGCACTGTTGATTATGGCCCCATAGATGCTCCTTATAAAGCTGTGCCATATAGAATGCTGCTGCTGCTGCTGCAATAAAAAAAAAAAATCACATACTCACCTCTCTTCGCTCAGGACGCCGGCGCTTTCAATGTTTACCTGCTCCTCGTGCGGCTCCGTCTCCAGCACTGACGCTCAGCAGAGGGCGCGCACTGACTACGTCACCGCGCCCTCTGACCTGAGCATCACAGCCAGGAGACGCTGCAGACGGAGCTGCACCGGAGCGAGGAGCAGGTAAATATCGCGCAGCGCTGCGCTCCCCGTATACTTACCTGCTCCTGGCACGGTGCAGTCGCTGCTTCCCCGGTGCTGCATCTTCTTCCTGTATTGAGCGGTCACAGTTGCCGCTCATTTACAGCAATGAATATGCGGCTCCACCCCTATGGGAGGTGGAGCCGCATATTCATTTCTGTAATGAGCGGTACCATGTGACCGCTCAATACAGGAAAAAGATGCAGCGCTGGAAGAAGCAGGAACTGCAGGAACCGCACCGGAGCAGGTAAGTATAACCAGACAGCCTCCGCTCCCCCTCCCCTGCCGACCCCCGGGTATGACTCGAGTATAAGCCGAGAGGGGGACTTTCAGCCCAAAAAAATGGGCTGAAAATCTCATCTTATACTCGAGTATATATGGTACTCACATTGTTCAGAGGCTTGTTTTCTCAAAGGTGCTGTGGTCTGTATGCTCTGCTTGGCTTTCTGCTGTGGTCCGTCTGTTCTGCTTGGCTGTCTGCTGAGTAGTGACCTGCAAATGTCCACTACCTCCCTTTATCACCTGGTATGTGGGGGGTGGCTTATCAGTGTCTAGACATGTTTTTCTCTGGTGCAACGCATGCTTTTACGAACGTAAGTAAACGCATGTCCTTGTGAACGCATGCGTTCACATAGACAGCAATGCGTTTTTTGGCGCATTCCTTACGCAATCGATCGCATACGTTTATAGGCGGCAAATTGACGCCTCTAAAAATTACTACATGTTGCATTTCCATCGTCAAACGCTGCAAAACGCCAACGATCGCAGACGCATGCGTCCCTAATGTTAAATATAGGAATACACAATGCATGCAGATATATGCGGAAGAAACACTGCGGACACAACCGCAAATGTGAAACCGGCCTAATTCCGCAGGAAATCCGCAGTGTGGATTACCTGCGGATTTACAAAAATCAGTCCAGAAAAATCTGCAGAGTAATCCGCAGCGTGTGCACCAGGGCCGTATTTGCCACTAGGCACTCGAGGGCACGTGCCTAGGGCAGCGACTATGCGTGGGGGCGGCACCAGAGAAAAGGTTTTTTTTTTGTTTTTTTTAGGTCCGGGCTGGCGGGGTCACCCTGTCCCTAATAATACCCCCCCTTCCCGTGGTCGCCCGCGGTCGCCCGCCCTTGCCCCGACATCATACAGTGTGGACTGGTGAGTCATCATCATACATACTCACCTAGCTAGCTCCAGCGATGCCTGGTCTGGTCTGGTCTCCGCGTCGCCCGGCGGCAGCTCGTCCTGCGTGAGGTGTGGTCAGGTGGTACTGCTGCTCATTAAGTTCATGAATATGTGCATATTCTTGAACTTAATGAGCGGTACCACCTGACTGCTCACGTAGGAGTACGAGGGTGCTGCACCGCCGCCGCCGAGACAGAGGTGGATTCCGCGTGGTGTGGAAAGGAGTTGGACGGACCGATGGTGACTCGGTGAGTATGAATGTCTGATGTCATGATGTGACAGCCAGGGTGGGAGGACGGTGGGGGGAGGACCGTGGACGGGGAGCGGAGCAGCGAGCCGAGCCATGATAGGATGGGACTGGAGCACGGAGTGGCGGGGTCGGGGAGCCTCAGCCGATGAGCCGCCCATGAATGATGGTGACGCTGATGCGGCGCCCATGCATGGAGGATGGAGCCTGGGGGCGGCTGGCCAGGGGGGAGAGGAGGGCGGCGATGAGCCACGCGTACAGAAGGGAGGGGGGGATGGGAGATGAGCCAGAGCCACCCCTGCATACAGAGAGGCCTGGGAGGGGGACAAAACATGAGCCACGCATGGGGGGGGATGGGAGATGAGCCAGAGCCACCCCTGCATACAGGGAGGCCTGGGAGGGGGACAAAACATGAGCCACGCATGGGTGGGGGATGGGAGATGAGCCAGAGCCACCCCTGCATACAGGGAGGCCTGGGAGGGGGACAAAACATGAGCCATGCATGGGGGGGGGGGATGGGAGATGAGCCAGAGAGCCACCCCTGCATACAGGGAGGCCTGGGAGGGGGACAACATATGAGCCACGCATGGGGGGGATGGGAGATGAGCCAGAGAGCCACCCCTGCATACAGAGAGGCCTGGGAGGGGGACAACACATGAGCCACACATGGGGGAGGATGGGAGATGAGCCAGAGCCACCCCTGCATACAGGGAGGGGGGACATGAGCCACGCATAGGGGGGATGGGAGATGAGCCAGAGCCACCCCTGCATACAGGGAGGGGGACAACATGAGCCACGCATACAGGGGGGGAGATGAGCCATGCATACAGGAGGGGGGAGAGATGAACCATGCATGATGGGAGCGGGAAGCCGATGAGCCATGCATGGGGGGGAGATGAGCCATGCATACAGGATGGGAGGGGGGTGGGCCATTAAACATTATACAGTATGGAGCATCATGTAGAGCCATTATACAGTATGGAGCATCATGTGTGGCCATTATACAGTATGGAGCATCATGTGTGGCCATTATACAGTATGGAGCATCATGTGTGGCCATTATGCAGTATGGAGCATCATGTGGCTATTATACAGTATGGAACATCATGTGTGGCTATTATACAGTATGGAGCATCATGTGGCTATTATACAGTATTGAGCATTATGTGTGGCCGCCCATTAAACAGTATGGAGCGTCATGTAGAGCCATTATACAGTATGGAGCATCATGTGTGGCCATTATACAGTATGGAGCATCATGTGGCTATTATACAGTATGGAACATCATGTGGCTATTATACAGTATTGAGCATTATGTGTGGCCGCCCATTATACAGTATGGAGCGTCATGTAGAGCCATTATACAGTATGGAGCATCATGTGTGGCCATTATACAGTATGGAGCATCATGTGTGGCCATTATACAGTATGGAGCATCATGTGTGGCCATTATGCAGTATGGAGCATCATGTGGCTATTATACAGTATGGAACATCATGTGTGGCTATTATACAGTATGGAGCATCATGTGGCTATTATACAGTATTGAGCATTATGTGTGGCCGCCCATTAAACAGTATGGAGCGTCATGTAGAGCCATTATACAGTATGGAGCATCATGTGTGGCCATTATACAGTATGGAGCATCATGTGTGGCTATTATGCAGTATGGAGCATCATGTGGCTATTATACAGTATGGAACATCATGTGTGGCTATTATACAGTATGGAGCATCATGTGGCTATTATACAGTATTGAGCATTATGTGTGGCCGCCCATTAAACAGTATGGAGCGTCATGTAGAGCCATTATACAGTATGGAGCATCATGTGTGGCCATTATACAGTATGGAGCATCATGTGGCTATTATACAGTATGGAACATCATGTGGCTATTATACAGTATTGAGCATTATGTGTGGCCGCCCATTATACAGTATGGAGCGTCATGTAGAGCCATTATACAGTATGGAGCATCATGTGTGGCCATTATACAGTATGGAGCATCATGTGTGGCCATTATACAGTATGGAGCATCATGTGTGGCCATTATACAGTATGGAGCATCATGTGTGGCCGCCCATTATACAGTATGGAGCGTCATGTAGAGAGCCATTATACAGTATGGAGCATCATGTGTGGCCATTATACAGTATGGAGCATCATGTGTGGCCATTATACAGTATGGAGCATCATGTGTGGCCGCCCATTATACAGTATGGAGCGTCATGTAGAGAGCCAGTATACAGTATGGAGCATCATGTGTGGCCAGATCACAGCAAGTGCCGCAAATCCCATAGGGAATGAATGAGGCCGAACGCAGTGATGCCGTAAGTGATCCGTTACGCGGCAGATGCAAAAGGCTATTTTCACAACAGTGATTCTTGCCAAAGTCACTGCCGATAGTGTCATACTCACCAAGGGGGGAGGCAGCACTAAAAGTGCCTAGGGCAGCAGAAACTCTAAATACGGCCCTGGTGTGCACATACCCTTAGGCTGGGGTCACACTTGCGAGTACAATGCGAGAAACTCACACGAGTCTCTCGCCTCAATACCTGGCACTTGGGACCAGAGTGTGCGGATGCATGAATTTCTATGCAGCTGAACGCTTCGGTTCGGCAGTGGCGGGTATTGAGGCGCGAGTTTCTCACATTGCACTCGCAAGTGTGTCCCCAGCCTTAGGGCTTCTTCACACGTCCTGCCGATATCCGTGGTCCGTGTCCATGTGCCAGCCGTAGTCATATACGTGTGCTGCCCATGTGTCCATTTGACAAGTACCAGCACCTGGGAGAAAGAAGTACAGTTTGTGTTGGGAATAGCGCGAACTGTACCCCTTCTTACCAGGTATGTGTCATGCTGACTCCTGTCCATTGCTTTGGAGACACTCCTGTTTTTTTTTCCATAGAACTACTGATCAACAATTCTGTTGCGTCAATAAAGCCTGAAACTGATGAAATTCAGTCCGTTTTTCTCTCAAAAATGGACACCTAAATGAGCTGTTAGCTGCACACGTTGCGGAAAGTCCTGCAGATTTTTCCGGACTGTCCACAAGTAAACCGTACTGCGGATTACCTGCTGAATTACTGCATTTTTTTTGCGGATTTCACAAAATCCGTAATGTGTGCACATACCCTTAAGAAGTCTGACAAGCAATGAAGGAAAAAAAAAAGGAGAAATGTAAAAAGGACTGAACCCAAGCCCAATACATAAAATAAAATATACATAGCAGTTTCCAGTAACGATTTCTTTCCTTACGTGATTGTCTAAACTATACCATTTTACTGAATTTCTAACCCTGGAAACCAGCCTGACAGGTTCTCAGCATGAATCAGTCATTGAAACCTATGATGTGAAAAAGCCGGAATGTGTGAGCAGGAAATAGCTCAGTACCACCTGCTCCATCCACATCATCATTCCACCTGTGTGGCCATTCCTCCACACACACCCAGCAGTTGTGTCTGTGGAGCTCTAGGTGTGCACATCAGCCTCTCCTAATCCAGTCTACTGCATAAGGTGGAGCCTGGCTGCTTCTCCCTCCTCTTCCTCCTCCAAAACCATTTTGATAAGAGAACTACCATCTGGTTATTTCACACAAGTCTCTGTGCATTTTGTAAAGACTCAGAGAAGCAGGAATAAATAATAATCCACATCCTGCTTCTCTTTATGATTTAAGGAGAGGCTCCAGGGATAATCCCTTTAAGAAGAAGCATCAGCCATGGATGGAGAGCAGGGAACCTCCTGATTGACACCAGCCTCCTCCCTTCCCTTGCTACTCACTGTCTATGTGCACAGGCTGCTAGCAGACACACAATGGCCAAACAGTATGATGTGCTATTCAGATTACTTCTCATTGGGGACTCTGGGGTTGGAAAAACATGTTTGCTCTGCAGATTCACAGACAATGAATTTCATCCTTCTCATATCTCGACAATAGGTAAGATGCTTGTTTTTTGTCCTTATGGGATGCCTCCGATGATGATGAGGAGGATTATAGTGTTTATGTTGAGACCTGCATCCATCGTCTGCTGTCAAATTTAGCCTTCTAAACAAATCCTTATTTTTTTTAATCTAATGCATTCAGTAATAATATATATTTTTGGATGCCTATTTTGTGTCAGAAAGTCCTTTTGCAATGATTCTATAGATTAAAAAAAAAAAACTCCCTATGCAAAGTGCAGGGAAATGTTTGTAGATATAATTGTTTATTCATTGTTTCAATCCTGACAATGATTGTAGCGTAAACAGTGATTGTTCCTGTAAACCCCATCATGGAGAATAGCACATTTATTTTTGCTACAAGATTTTTTTTTTTTTTTCTCTAAAATAATTAGTTCATGTCTCAGTAAATGATCTCCTTTATGTAAAAGAATGGCTCAGACGATCGCCCCCGCAGTAAATTATTGGGACTTTAGTCTGATAGGAGAACCGAGTCTAATAATACGGCTGCTAATAACAAGGCTTGTTTAAATCCAAACTAATCAACAATTGTATTGTAACTGGGCTAATTGTGTAGATTGAGGGCTGAGACCTTACTATTGATCACCTCCTGCCTGTGCCTGGAATTCCTCCTCCATGACATCATGTACTTTATCCTTCCTTAAGAACCCGGATAGGATTTGTGGCTTAAATAACTATTCCCCAATATGACAGGATCAGAATATTTCCCATTAGAAGAAGCTATTTGTTAATTTACATCCCTCTCACTGCTCTAGAAATCCGTCTACAGACTGATGGAATCTTTAAGTGGAGTCTATAATTCATTTCATTCATAAGGCTGCTATGGTTAAACAGAATATCAGATAAGACACTCTCTAAAGTTGGCCATACACCTTTTTTAATAGCTGCCGGCCAAAAGCTCACTCAGCCAACAGGTGAGACCTCCCGATACACCGGCATGGCGAGAGGGAAATGAGCCACTAGCAAAAGCTTGTGACAGCGACTTTCTCCTTTGAGAAAAAAAAAATTTGAGCAGGTTGAAATTTCACATACCTGGTCCTTTTTTATTTTTTGCTTTTACCCCACTGGCTATTTATCAAAAGAATGTCATAAAATATAGCACACATTAGATGGTGGACTGATCCCACCCAAATCGACAGATTTGGACCACCATTTAAGGCTACGTTCCCAGGATGAATTTTTGATGTTGCAGATTTTCTGCACCCGATAAAATTCAAGTAATCTATTTGTTTTTTTTTCAAAAATACACAGCTTAAAAACTCACCAAAAATTAAATGTGAGAACCTAGCCTAATGCATATGGCAACTTTACTTCTGAATCACCGGAGAAAGGCTCACCGTTCAGACCCTCATCTAGAAGTGCAGACCTTGAATAAGGGCGCCGTCATACAGCCATATTCAGTGGGTACGAAAGGTATTCAGACCCCTTTAAATGTTTATTTCATTGCAGCCATTTGGTAAATTTAAAAAAGTTAATTGTTCTCATTAATGTACACACTGCGCTCCATCTTGACTGAAAAAAACAGAAATGTAGACATTTTTGCTAATTTATTAAAAAAGAAAAACTGAAATATCACATAGTCATAAGTATTCAGACCCTTTGCTCAGACACTCGTATATAAGTCACATGCGGTCCATTTCCTTGTGCTCCTCCTTGAGATGGTTCTACTCCTTCATTGGAGTCCAGCTGTGTTTAATTAAACTGATAGGACTTGATTTGGAAAGGCACACACCTGTCTATATCAGACCTCACAGCTCACAGTGCATGTCAGACCAAATGAGAATCATGAGGTCAAAGGAACTGGCCAAGGAGCTCAAATACAGAATTGTGGCAAGCCACAGATCTGGCCAAGGTTGCAACAGAATGTCTGCAGTACTCAAGTTTCCTAAGAGCACAGTGGCCTTTACAATCCTTAAATGGAAAAAGTTTGGGACCACCAGAAGTCTTCCTAGACCTGGCCGTTCAGCCAAACTGAGCAATCGTAGGAGAAGAGCCTTGGTGAAAGAGGTAAAGAAGAACCCCAAGATCACAATTGCTGAACTCCAGAGATGCAGTAGGGAGATGTGAGAAAGTTCCATAAAGTCAACTATCACTGTAGCTCTCCACCAGTCGGACCTTTATGGCAGAGTCTCTCCTCGATGCAAGACATATGAAAGCCCGCATAGAGTTTGCAAAAAAAAAAAGGACTCCCAGACTATGAGAAATGAGATTCTCTGGTCTAATGAGATGAACATAGACCTTTTTGGTGATAATTCTAAGCGGTATGTGTGGAGAAAACCACCTGCCCAATACAATCCCAACAGTGAAACATGGTGGTGGGCGCATCATGCTCTGGGGGTGTTTTTGCTGCAGGGACAGGACGGCTGGTTGCTATTGAAGGAAACATGAATGCGGCCAAGTACACAGATATCCTGGTTGAAAACCTTTTTCCAAAGTGCTGTGGACCTCAGACTTGGCCGAAGGTTCACCTTCCAACGAGACAATGACCCTAAGCACCCAGCTAAAATAGCAAAGGAGTGTCTTCAGAACAACTCTGTGACCATTCTTAACTGGCCCAGCCAGAGCCCTGACCTAAACCCAGTTGACCATCTCTGGAGAGACCTGAAAATGGCTGTCCACCAACATTCACCATCCAACCTGACGGAACTGGAGAGGATCTGCAAGGAAGAATGACAGAGGATCAGCAAATCCAGGTGTGAAAAACTTGTTGCATCATTCCCAAGAACACTCATGGCTGTACTAGCTCAAAAGGGTGCTTCTACTCAATACTGAGCAAAGGGTCTGAATACTTATGACCATGTGATATTTCAGTATTTCTTTTTTACTTACTTTGCGAAAATTTCTTTTTTCTTTTTCAGTCAAGATGGGGTGCAGAGTGTACATTGAGAAAAAAATGAACTTTTTTGAATTTACCAAATGGCTGCAATGAAACAGAGTGAAAAATTTAAAGGGGTCTGAATACTTTCCGTACACACTGTAAATCAGACCGAGATTGGAGCACAGACTGGCCGGTGGCTCTACCAACCAGAGTGTGACAGCTGTATTGAAATAAATGAAACTGTTACAGGTTGGGAGATCCACCAGCCAGTCTGACCATTTTCTTCCAATCTTGGTCCAATTTATACGGTGTCTGACTGCGCCCTCACCCAGCTAGTTGATCTCAATTTGCAGAATTTTAATTCATTCTTTCACTTTGTGGTGGCGCTGCAGAATAATTAATCACTAGTTGATTCATGCTGCCCAAACTGCAGGCAACATGAAACAGATCCTCTCTGCATGATTTCAGCCACGTATATTTTTTTTTTCTAAAGCACTTTTGGTATTTCAGAGTGGTTTAACCTTAAAGATTCATCAGGGGACCATAGCCAGAAACCAGATTAGTCTGTCTATGCCCCCGACTGACTCGCCGCAGAACTGCTGCATGCGATTGATATGTTTATCTCTATGTGCACACTTGTCTCTGACTATGATACCCGGCAAGATATTTTGAAAGCTTTTCTCTGAAACAGTGTTTTAGAGAAAAGTATATAATCATGCAGCCAGGATCTGATTCATGCTGCCCGTCGTTTGAGCAGTACGAATCAGAAAACCGGTTCCCTTGAAATTCTCACACAGAATGACATTGCATTCACACATCCATGTGTCATGAACATGACGTGGGAGTCCAAACTCACATTCAAGGTCATCATAGGCATATATTTGGGTCCTGACATCCATGGTCAGTCCATGAATCGCGGTCCGTATGGACACACAGATGAGTGTATCTGGCCTAAATCTGATCACTAATGTTTTAGGGCTTCCAAACCAAGTCTTATGCATACTCTGTTTATATTAACCCCTTCATGACCCAGCCTATTTTGACCTTAATGACCTGGCCGTTTTTTGCAATTCTGACCAGTGTCCCTTTATGAGGTAATAACTCAGGAACGCTTCAACGGATCCTAGCGGTTCTGAGATTGTTTTTTCGTGACATATTGGGCTTCATGTTAGTGGTAAATTTAGGTCAATAAATTCTGCGTTTATTTGTGATAAAAACGGAAATTTGGCGAAAATTTTGAAAATTTCGCAATTTTCACATTTTGAATTTTTATTCTGTTAAACCAGAGAGTTATGTGACACAAAATAGTTAATAAATAACATTTCCCACATGTCTACTTTACACCAGCACAATTTTGGAAACAAAATTTTTTTTTGCTAGGAAGTTATAAGAGTTAAAATTTGACCAGCGATTTCTCATTTTTACAACGAAATTTACAAAACCATTTTTTTTAGGGACCACCTCACATTTGAAGTCAGTTTGAGGGGTCTATATGGCTGAAAATACCCAAAAGTGACACCATTCTAAAAAATGCACCCCTCAAGGTGCTCAAAACCACATTCAAGAAGTTTTTTAACCCTTCAGGTGCTTCATAGCAGCAGAAGCAACATGGAAGGAAAAAATGAACATTTAACTTTTTAGTCACAAAAATTATCTTTTAGCAACATTTTTTTTATTTTCCCAATGGTACAAGGAGAAACTGAACCACGAAAGTTGTTGTCCAATTTGTCCTGAGTACGCTGATACCTCATATGTGGTGGTAAACCACTGTTTGGGCGCACGGCAGGGCTTGGAAGGGAAGGAGCGCCATTTGACTTTTTGAATGAAAAATTGGCTCCACTCTTTAGCGGACACCATGTCACGTTTGGAGAGCCCCCGTGTGCCTAAAAATTGGAGCTCCCCCACACGTGACCCCATTTTGGAAACTAGACGCCCCAAGGAACTTATCTAGATGCATAGTGAGAACTTTGAACCCCCGGGGGCTTCACAAATTGATCCGTAAAAATGAAAAAGTACTTTTTTTTCACAAAAAAATTCTTTTAGCCTCAATTTTTTTCATTTTCACATGGGTAACAGGATAAAATGGATCCTAAAATTTGTTGGGCAATTTCTCATGAGTACGCCGATACCTCACATGTGGGGGTAAACCACTGTTTGGGCACATGGTAAGGTTCGGAAGGGAAGGAGCGCCATTTGACTTTTTGAATGAAAAATTATCTCCATCGTTAGCGGACACCATGTCGTGTTTGGAGAGCCCCCGTGTGCCTAAACATTGGAGCTCCCCCACAAATGACCCCATTTTGGAAACTAGACCCCCCAAGGAACTTATCTAGATGCATATTGAGCACTTTAAACCCTCAGGTGCTTCACAAATTGATCTGTAAAAATGAAAAAGTACTTTTTTTTTCACAAAAAAATTCTTTTCGCCTCAGTTTTTCATTTTCACATGGGCAATAGGATAAAATGAATCCTAAAATTTGTTGGGCAATTTCTCCCGAGTATGCCGATACCTCATATGTGGGGGTAAACCACTGTTTGGGCACACGGCAGGGCTCGGAAGGGAAGGCGCGCCATTTGACTTTTTGAATGGAAAATTAGCTCCAATTGTTAGCGGACACCATGTCGCGTTTAGAGAGCCCCTGTGTGCCTATGCATTGGAGCTCCCCCACAAGTGACCCCATTTTGGAAACTAGACCCCCCAAGGAACTTATCTAGATGCATATTGAGCACTTTAAACCCCCAGGTGCTTCACAGAAGTTTATAATGCAGAGCCATGAAAATAAAAAATAATTTTTCTTTCCTCAAAAATGATTTTTAGCCTGGAATTTCCTATTTTGCCAAGGGTAATAGGAGAAATTGGACCGCAAATGTTGTTGTCCAGTTTGTCCTGAGTACGCTGATACCCCATATGTGGGGGTAAACCACTGTTTGGGCGCACGGCAGGGCTCGGAAGGGAAGGCACGCCAATTGGCTTTTTAAATGGAAAATTAGCTCCAATCATTAGCGGACACCATGTCACGTTTGGAGAGCCCCTGTGTGCCTAAACATTGGAGATCCCCCACATATGACCCCATTTTGGAAACTAGACCCCTAAAGGAACTAATCTAGATGTGTGGTGAGGACTTTGAACTTCCAAGTGCTTCACAGAAGTTTATAACGCAGAGCCATGAAAATAAAATAAAAATTTTATTTTCTCTAAAATGATTTTTTAGCCTGCAATTTATTATTTTCCCAAGGGTAAAAGGAGAAATTTGACCCCAAAAGTTGTTGTACAGTTTCTCCTGAGTACGCTGATACCCCATATGTGGGGGTAAACCACAGTTTGGGCACATGTCGGGGCTCGGAAGTCAAGTAGTGACATTTTGAAATGCAGACTTTGATGGAATGCTCTGCGGGCGTTACGTTGCGTTTGCAGAGCCCCTGATGTGGCTAAACAGTAGAAACCCCCCACAAGTGACCCCATTTTAGAAACTAGACCCCGAAAGGAACTTATCTAGATGTGAGGTGAGCACTTTGAACCCCCAAGTGCTTCACAGAAGTTTATAACACAGAGCAGTGAAAATAATAAATACGTTTTCTTTCCTCAAAAATAATTATTTAGCCCAGAATTTTTTATTTTCCCAAGGGTTACAGGAGAAATTGGACCCCAAAAGTTGTTGTCCAGTTTCTCCTGAGTACGCTGATACCCCATATGTGGGGGTAAACCACTGTTTGGGCACACGTCGGGGCTCAGAAGGGAAGTAGTGACTTTTGAAATGCAGACTTTGATGGAATGGTCTGCGGGCGTCACGTTGCGTTTGCAGAGCCCCTGGTGTGCCTAAACAGTAGAAACCCCCCACAAGTGACCCCATTTTGGAAACTAGACCCCCCAAGGAACTTATCTAGATATGTGGTGAGCACTTTGAACCCCCAAGTGCTTCACAGACGTTTACAACGCAGAGCCGTGAAAATAAAAAATCATTTTTCTTTCCTCAAAAATGATGTTTTAGCAAGCAATTTTTTATTTTCTCAAGGGTAACAGGAGAAATTGGACCCCAGTAATTGTTGCCCAGTTTGTCCTGAGTACGCTGATACCCCATATGTGGGGGTAAACCACTGTTTGGGCACATGTCGGGGCTCGGAAGTCAAGTAGTGACGTTTTGAAATGCAGACTTTGATGGAATGGTCTGCGGGCGTCACGTTGCGTTTGCAGAGCCCCTGGTGTGCCTAAACAGTAGAAACCCCCCACAAGTGACCCCATTTTGGAAACTAGACCCCCCAAGGAACTTATCTAGATATGTGGTGAGCACTTTGAACCCCCAAGTGCTTCACAGACGTTTACAACGCAGAGCCGTGAAAATAAAAAATCATTTTACTTTCCTCAAAAATGATGTTTTAGCAAGCAATTTTTTATTTTCTCAAGGGTAACAGGAGAAATTGGACCCCAGTAATTGTTGCCCAGTTTGTCCTGAGTACACTGATACCCCATATGTGGGGGTAAACCACTGTTTGGGCACACGTCGGGGCTCGGAAGGGAAGGAGCACCATTTGACTTTTTGAATAAAAGATTGGCTGGAATCAATGGTGGCGCCATGTTGCGTTTGGAGACCCCCTGATGTGCCTAAACAGTGGAAACCCCTCAATTCTAACGCCAACACACCCCTAACCCTTATCCCAACTGTAGCCGTAACCCTAACCACAACCCTAACCGCAACACACCCCTAACCACAACCCTAACCCCAACACACCCCTAACCCTAACCACAACCCTAATTCCAACCCAACCCTAACCCTAAGGCTATGTACCCACGTTGCGGATTCGTGTGAGATTTTTCCGCACCATTTTTGAAAAATCCGCGGGTAAAAGGCACTGCGTTTTACCTGCGGATTTACTGCGGATTTCACCTGCGGATTCCTATTGAGGAATAGGTGTAAAACGCTGCGGAATCCGCACAAAGAATTGACATGCTGCGGAAAAAACAACGCAGCGTTTCCGTGCGGTATTTTCCGCACCATGGGCACAGCGGATTTGGTTTTCCATAGGTTTACATGGTACTGTAAACCTGATGGAACACTGCTGCGGATCCGCAGCGGCCAATCCGCTGCGGATCCGCAGCCAAATCCGCACCGTGTGCACATAGCCTAATTCTAAAGGTATGTGCACACGCTTCGGAAAACGCTGCGGATCCGCAGCAGTTTCCCATGAGTTTACATTTCAATGTAAACCTATGGGAAACAAAAATCGCTGTACACATGCTGCGGAAAAACTGCACGGAAACGCAGCGGTTTACATTCCGCAGCATGTCACTTCTTTCTGCGGATTCCACAGCGGTTTTACAACTGCTCCAATAGAAAATCGCAGTTGTAAAACCGCAGTGAAATGCGCAGAAAAACCGTGGTAAATCTGCCATAAATCCGCAGCGGTTTAGCACTGCGGATTTATCAAATCCGCTGCGGAAAAATCCGCAGAGGACCAGAATACGTGTGCACATACCGAAACCCTAACCCTACCCCTAACCCTACCCCTAACCCTACCCCTAACCCTACCCCTACCCCTACCCCTAACCCTAACCCTACCCCTAACCCTACCCCTACCCCTAACCCTACCCCTAACCCTACCCCTAACCCTAACCCTAGTTCTAACTCCAACCTTAGTGAAAAAAAAAAAAAATTCTTTATTTTATTATTGTCCCTATCTATGGGGGACAAATGGGGGGGGTCATTTACTGTTTTTTTATTTTGACCACTGTGATAGATTATATCACAGTGATCAAAATTCACATTGGAACGAATCTGCCGGCCGGCAGATTCGGCGGGCGCACTGCGCATGCGCCCGCCATTTTGGAACATGGCGGCGCTCGGGGAAGAAGACGGACGGGACCCCGCCAGGATCGGTAAGTATAAGGGGGGGAGATCAGGGCACAGGGGGGGGAGATCAGGGCACGGGGGGGCGTCGGAGCACGGGGGGGGAGGGATCGGAGCATGGGGGAGAGTGATCGGTGTGCGGGCGGGTGGATCGGTGTGCAGGGGGGGTGGATCGGTGTGCAGGGGGGGTGGTTCGGAGCACGGGGGGGGATCGGAGTGCGGGGGGGTTTGATTGGAGCACGGGGGGTGTGATTGGAGCACGGGGGGAGCGGACAGGAGGACGGGGGAGCGGAGCACAGGACGGAGGGGAGCGGGCCACAGATCGGGGGGCTGGGGGGGCGATCGGTGGGGTGGGGTGGGGGCACATTAGTATTTCCAGCCATGGCCGATGATATTGCAGCATCGGCCATGGCTGGATTGTAATATTTCACCATTTTTTTAGGTGAAATATTACAAATCGCTCTGATTGGCAGTTTCACTTTCAACAGCCAATCAGAGCGATCGTAGCCACGAGGGGGTGAAGCCACCCCCCCTGGGCTAAACTACCACTCCCCCTGTCCCTGCAGAGCGGGTGAAATGGGAGTTAACCCTTTCACCCGGCCTGCAGGGACGCGATCTTTCTGTGACACAGCATATGCGTCACAGGTCGGATTGGCACCGACTTTCATGACGCATACGCTGTGTCACAGGTCGGGAAGGGGTTAATCCTTAAAGGGAACCTGTCACCCCCAAAATGGAAGATGAGCTAAGCCCACTGGCATCAGGGGCTTATCTACAGCATTCTGGAATGCTGTAGATAAGCCCCCGATGTATCCTGAAAGATGAGAAAAAGAGGTTAGATTATACTCACGCGGACGTCACGGTCCTTTCAGGCGCCTCCGATCTTCATAGGATGACATCCTCTTCTTGTCTTCACGCTGCTGCTCCAGCGCAGGCGTACTTTGTCTGCCCTCTTGGTCAGGGCCTCTCTGACCTTTCCCGGCGCCTGCGCACTGCAGTACTTTGCTCTACCCTCAACAGGGCAGACAAAGTACGCCTGCAGCAGAGCCGCAGCGTGAAGACAAGAAGAAGACGTCATCGTAAGAAGATGGGAGGTGCCGGACCGCACTGCGACGCTCATCGTACCAGGACCGCCCCTGGGTGAGTATAATCGAACCTCTTTTTCTCATCTTTCAGGATACATCGGGGGCTTATCTACAGCATTCCAGAATGCTGTAGATAAGCCCCTGATGCCGGTGGGCTTAGCTCATCTTCCATTTTGGGGGTGACAGGTTCCCTTTAAAAGGGAACCTGTCAGGACAATTATATAAAACTAGATGGTGGCCCGATTCTAACGCATCGGGTATTCTAGAATATGCATGTCCATGTAGTATATTGCCCAGCCGCGTAGTATATTGCCCAGCCACGTAGTATATTGCCCAGCCGCGTAGTATATTGCCCAGCCACGTAGTATATTGCCCAGCCGCGTAGTATACAGCACAGAGGCGCGTAGTATATTGCCCAGCCGCGTAGTATACAGCACAGAGTTACGTAGTATATTGTCCAGCCACGTAGGATATTGCCCAGTGACGTACTATATTACATTATATTACGTATGTCACAGGTTAAAAAAATAAAAAATAAACATACTCACCTAACGATCCGAGGGCCCCTTGTAGTTGAACATACTCACCATTCTGGTCGCTGCTCCTCAGCGTCCCGTCTCTCCGCTTCCTGGGATCCAACGGCGCTGTGCAGATGGGCGCGCAGCTGCCGCCATCTTGCGTTCCCAGGATGGTTTGCGAAATTACCCATATGGCTTAGCGGTCTCGTGAGACCGCTAGGTCTTATGGGTAATTTCGCAAAGCATCGCTGGGAAAGTAAGATGGCGGCAGGCGCGAGCGGGTCAGCGGACAACGGAGAGTGAGTATAGCAGGTTTTTTGTTTTTGTACTATTTTTAACCCCTTCCCGACCCATGACGCCACGTAGGCGTCATGAAAGTCGGTGCCAATCCGACCCATGACGCCTATGTGGCGTCATGGAAAGATCGCGTCCCTGCAGATCGGGTGAAAGGGTTAACTCCCATTTCACCCGATCTGCAGGGACAGGGGGAGTGGTAGTTTAGCCCAGGGGGGGTGGCTTCACCCCCCTTTTGGCTACGATCGCTCTGATTGGCAGTTTCACTTTCAACAGCCAATCAGAGCGATTTGTAATATTTCACCTATTATACCGATCTGTCCGGTACACTGCTCCGGCTCCCCTCCGTCCTGTGCTCCGCTCCGCCCCCCCCCCCCCCGTGCTCTTGTCCGCTCCCCCCGTGCTCCAGTCACCCCCCCCGTGCTCCAATCACCCCCCCCTGCACTCTGATCCATCCCCCCCGTGCTCCGTTCCACCCCCCCGTGCTCCGTTCCAGCCCCCCGTGCTCCGTTCCAGCCCCCCGTGCTCCGTTCCACCCCCCAGTGCTCCGTTCCACCCCTGCCGCGCTCCGATCCACCCCCCCATGCTCCGATTCCCCCCCCCCGTGCTCCCCCCCACCCCATCATACTTACCGATCCTGCCGGGGTCCGTCCGTCTTCTCCCTGAGCGCCGCCATCTTCCAAAATGGCGGGCGCATCCGCAGTGCGCCCGCCGAATCGGCCGGCAGATTCGTTCCAAAGTGCATTTTGATCACTGAGATAGATTATATCTCAGTGATCAAAATAAAAAAAATAATAAATGACCCCCCCTCCCCCCCTTTTGTCACCCCCATAGGTAGGGACAATAAAAAAATAAAGAATTTTTTTTTTCCACTAATGTTAGAATAGGGTTAGGGCTAGGGTTAGGGTTTCGGTATGTGCACACGTATTCTGTTCCTCTGCGGATTTTTCCGCTGCGGATTTGATAAATCCGCAGTGCTAAACCGCTGCGGATTTATGGTGGATTTACCGCGTTTTTTCTGCGCATTTCACTGCGGTTTTACAACTGCGATTTTCTATTTGAGCAGTTGTAAAACCGCTGCGGAATCCGCACAAAGAAGTGACATGCTGCGGAATGTAAACCGCTGCGTTTCTGTGCAGTTTTTCCGCAGCATGTGTACAGCGATTTTTGTTTTCCATAGGTTTACATTGAACTGTAAACTCATGGGAAACTGCTGCGGATCCGCAGCGCTTTCCGCAGCGTGTGCACATACCTTTAGAATTAGGCTATGTGCACACGGTGCGGATTTGGCTGCGGATCCGCAGCGGATTGGCCGCTGCGGATTCGCAGCAGTGTTCCATCAGGTTTACAGTACCATGTAAACCTATAGAAAACCAAATCCGCTGTGCCCATGGTGCGGAAAATACCGCGCGGAAACGCTGCGTTGTATTTTCCGTAGCATGTCAATTCTTTGTGCAGATTCCGCAGCGTTTTACACCTGTTCCTCAATAGGAATCCGCAGGTGAAATCCGCACAAAAAACACTGGAAATCCGCGGAAAATCCGCAGGTAAAACGCAGTGCCTTTTACCCGCGAATTTTTCAAAAATGATGCTGAAAAATCTCACAGGAATCCGCAACGTGGGCACATAGCTTTAGGGTTAGGGTTGGAATTAGGGTTGTGGTTAGGGTTGTGATTAGGGTTATGGCTACAGTTGGGATTAGGGTTAGGGGTGTGTTGGGGTTAGGGTTGTGGTTAGGGTTGTGATTAGGGTTATGGCTACAGTTGGGATTAGGGTTATGGGTGTGTTGGGGTTAGTGTTGGAGGTAGAATTGAGGGGTTACCACTGTTTAGGCACATCAGGGGTCTCCAAACACAACATGGCGCCACCATTGATTCCAGCCAATCTCGTATTCAAAAAGTCAAATGGTGCTCCCTCAATTCCGAGCCCCGACGTGTGCCCAAACAGTGGTTTACCCCCACATATGGGGTACCAGCATACTCAGGACAAACTGCGCAACAATTACTGGGGTCCAATTTCTCCTGTTACCCTTGTGAAAATAAAAAATTGCAGGCTAAAACATCATTTTTGAGGAAAGAAAAATGATTTTTTATTTTCACGGCTCTGTGTTGTAAATGTCTGTGAAGCACTTAGGGGTTCAAAGTGCTCACCACATATCTAGATAAGTTCCTTGGGGGGTCTAGTTTCTAAAATGGGGTCACTTGTGGGGGGTTTCTACTGTTTAGGCACACCAGGGGCTCTGCAAACGCAACGTGACGCCCGCAGACCATTCCATCAAAGTCTGCATTTCAAAAGTCACTACTTCCCTTCTTAGCCCCGACGTGTGCCCAAACAGTGGTTTACCTCCACACATGGGGTATCAGCGTACTCAGGAGAAACTGGACAACAAATATTGGGGTCCAATTTCTCCTGTTACCCTTGGGAAAATAAAAAATTGCAGGCTAAAATATCATTTAAACTTCTGTGAAGCACTTGGGGGTTCAAAGTCCTCACCACACATCTAGATTAGTTCCTTTGGGGGTCTAGTTTCCAAAATGGGGTCATTTCTGGGGGATCTCCAATGTTTAGGCACACAGGGGCTCTCCAAACGTGACATGGTGTCCGCTAATGATTGGAGCTAATTTTCCATTTAAAAAGCCAAATGGCGTGCCTTCCCTTCCGAGCCCTGCCGTGTGCCCAAACAGTGGTTTACCCCCACATATGGGGTATCGGCGTACTCAGGACAAACTGGACAACAACATTTGGGGTCCAATTTCTCCTATTACCCTTGGCAAAATAGAAAATTCCAGGCTAAAAAATCATTTTTGAGGAAAGAAAAATTATTTTTTATTTTCATGGCTCTGCGTTATAAACTTCTGTGAAGCACCTGGGGGTTTAAAGTGCTCAATATGCATCTAGATAAGTTCCTTGGGGGGTCTAGTTTCCAAAATGGGGTCACTTGTGGGGGAGCGCCAATGTTTAGGCTCACAGGGGCTCTCCAAACGCGACATGGTGTCCGCTAACGATGGAGATTGACTTTTTGAATGAAAAATTAATGGCGCTCCTTCCCTTCCGAACCTTACCATGTGCCCAAACAGTGGTTTACCCCCACATGTGAGGTATTGGTGTACTCAGGAGAAATTGCCCAACAAATTTTAGGATCCATTTTATCCTGTACTCCATGTGAAAATGAAAAAATTGAGGCTAAAAGAATTTTTTTGTGGGAAAAAAGTACTTTTTCATTTTTACGGATCAATTTGTGAAGCACCTGGGGGTTCAAAGTGCTCAATATGCATCTAGATAAGTTCCTTGGGGCGTCTAGTTTCCAAAATGGGGTCACTTGTGGGGGAGCTCCAATTTTTAGGCACACGGGGGCTCTCCAAACGTGACATGGTGTCCGCTAAAGAGTGGAGCCAATTTTTTATTCAAAAAGTCAAATGGCGCTCCTTCCCTTCCAAGCCCTGCCGTGCGCCCAAACAGTGGTTTACCCCCACATGTGAGGTATCATCGTACTCAGGACAAATTGGACAACAACTTTCGTGGTTCAGTTTCTCCTTATACCATTGGGAAAATAAAAAAATTGTTGCTAAAAGATAATTTTTGTGACTAAAAAGTTAAATATTCATTTTTTCCTTCCATGTTGCTTCTGCTGCTGTGAAGCACCTGAAGGGTTAATAAACTTCTTGAATGTGGTTTTGTGCACCTTGAGGGGTGCAGTTTTTAGAATGGTGTCACTTTTGGGTATTTTCAGCCATATAGACCCCTCAAACTGACTTCAAATGTGAGGTGGTCCCTAAAAAAAATGGTTTTGTAAATTTCGTTGTAAAAATGAGAAATCGCTGGTCAAATTTTAACCCTTATAACTTCCTAGGAAAAAAAATTTTGTTTCCAAAATTGTGCTGATGTAAAGTAGACATGTGGGTAATGTTATTTATTAACTATTTTGTGTCACAACTCTCTGGTTTAACAGAATAAAAATTCAAAATGTGAAAATTTCAAAATTTTCGCCAAATTTCCGTTTTTATCACAAATAAACGCAGAATTTATTGACCTAAATTTACCACTAACATGAAGCCCAATATGTCACGAAAAAACAATCTCAGAACCGCTAGGATCCGTTGAAGCGTTCCTGAGTTATTACCTCATAAAGGGACACTGGTCAGAATTGCAAAAAACGGCAAGGTCCTTAAGGTCAAAATAGGCTGGGTCATGAAGGGGTTAACATTACTTTTGCTATTGATGCTGCATAGGCAGCATCAATAGTAAAAGGTTGGGGACACACAGGGTTAATAGCGGCGGTAATGGAATGCGTTACCGCCGGCACTAGCCCTGTGTTAGCGGTGATCGGAGGGGAGTATGGAGCGGGTCGTCGGGGACACTGACTGCAGGGAGTAAGCAGCGGAGCACCGGGGACACTGACTGCGGGGAGCGGAGCGCTGGGGACACTGACTGCAGCGAGCGGAATGCCGGGGACACTGACTGCGGGGAGTATGGAGCGGCCATTTTCTTCCGGACTGTGCCCGTCGCTGATTGGTCGCCACAAAACAGCCACGACCAATCAGCTACTTTGATTTCCATGATAGACAGAGGCCACGACCAATGAATATCCATGACAGAAGGACAAACAGACAGACGGAAGTACCCCTTAGACAATTATGTATATAGATGGGTCTAATTGTTATTGTTTTACTAGGACTTTATACAACCATACCTCTAGTTTCAGTAGTTAAATTGTCTTGACAGGTTTGGTGCAAACCGGTAATTATTCATTCACATTGTTTTTATTAGGAGTCACTTTTTTTTTTCTCCCCTCTGGGGTTCTTTTTGACGGCATGTGTTTGTTTTTGTTTTTTTTTGTTTGTTTTTTTTCCTTTTTAAGTCTCCTAAAAAAAGCGAGGTGGAAATCCTAAATGAATGCTCTGAGAACTTGATCATTTCTTAACAAGAAGAGTCATAATTTAGCCAAATGCAGTCACTACGTGTCTTTGCAAGAGAGGTCTTAATTAGTGTCTGTGCTGTGGCAAAAAGGTATTTGATTAGCAAGACGTGTTACAGCAAATCGTTAGTAAATACTGTTGAAAGTTTTCATATTTAGGGCTCGTTCAGGCAATTGATATGTGCTGTCCATGCTAAGACTGGATAGCACTGACTAAGTTAATCCAATAGAGCTGTTCAGATGGAAAATTTGTCTTCACGTGGACCCAGTGTCCTCGTGAAGAAAAACACAGAATGCCCCAGTCTCTTCTGTATTTCAAATATGAGCGCACGAAACAACTCTGATTCCATCTGTATTGCATTCGTTTTTTATGGATATATTGCAATTAACATATTTGGTCTTGCAGTTTTTTTTTTAACTGTTGGTGTATAAAAATATATGCCATATGGATGTAAATAAAATGGATATAGGGATGACCATACGGATGAAAATCATCTTTTTTATATGTTTATTAGTGGAGAGTGATCGAGCTCGGATAAGGTGTTATCAGAGCACGCTTGTGTCTTACTGAAGTATTTTCGGCATGCTATGCTCGAGTCCCCACGTCTGCATGTCTCGTCTGTTAGACAGCCGCAACACTTACATGGATTGTCTAACAAACAGGCATTCCCTGCATGCGTTGCGGCTGGCGAACAGCCGTGAGACATGCAGATGTGGGGACTCAAACATATTTTTTGAGCAGGCCGAAGATACTAGACAAAGACACAAGCGTACTCCGATAACGCATTATCCAAGCATGCTCGCTCATCACTAAATTTATTATCTGTATCCAGCCTTAACAGGCATAAATTGATGCCCTATCCATCACATGGTGGAGGTCCAACCTCAGGACCCCTAATGATCCTCAAAATATTTGGTACACAGCATTTGATTTGGTATTGCACCCCATAGGCCATGTTTAACCCTCTAACGCAACATATAATGCGACTTTTTGAAAATTTTTGCTTCCATTCGTATTTACTTTTATTTAGAAATTTATTGTGCACATTTTGAGACATTTTTCGCCTTAATCGGATAATCCTAGGATTGTTTATCCTGTTTTGAAGATGACAGACTTAAAATGGCATCATCAAACGGCTTGTCCCTGTGAGTGACTAATTTTCTGAGGTAAAATAAACTATAGGACTAAAATTTTTCTGTTTAAACATTGTTTTTTTTTTGTTTTGTTTTTTTAAATACATTTGTGTGGATTTATGACATTTTTAAACCAATTCTTGCTTTCAGTGCCTTTACCTGTCTTACCTGGTGTGTGTGTGTGAGGTTGCTATGATTACCTCAGTAACCTCTATTGCTCTGCTGAGGACATTGTGTTAATTTCTATGTGGGGGTTTTTGAGGGGTTGCCCCTGGCCATCTTTTTTCTTTTTTTTTATCAAATTTGTACCAGGTATATCATCTTTGAGGGCCCTGTCACGGCCTGTAATAAGCGCTGGTGGTCCGGCATTTTTTTTCCTTTAGTGACAGAATCGGGCGGTGTGACAGACTACCAAGAAACACCTCCCTGGACCTTCCTTAGGTGAGCCCCTACCCACCTGGGTTTTTTTTCGCCCTCTTTTGACTTTGTTTGGACCTGGCACACCGGGGGTGAAGATTCTGTCAGGGACCGCTCCAGGTGCCATCTTTCTCCATCTCAGTGACGTCACCGCTAATCGGGCGGTGTCACAAACTACACCGGGACACCTCCCTGGATCATCCTTGGGTGTGCCCCTACCCTACTGGGGGTGGGGGGGGGGTTGCCCTATTTTAACTGTATTTGCACCTGGCACACCGGTGGTGAAGCTTCTACCATGGACCACTCCAAGCACCATCTTCCTCCCCTTCAGTGACGTCATCGCTGCCTATGATATTCTGGTAAGTGCTCAAATTGCTTCAGAACCACTTCAGAAGACTTCCTTGGGGTTGCCCCTTGTGGATCCGGGGGTCTGGGATCTATTTTACTTTTGTTTTCTTTGGGCACACCGCCCGCGAACATCCTGTCACGGACCGTTATTTCCATCTGTTCCCTGGCTTCTCCTCCTCTGGCAATGACGTTACCACTGATAGCGGCCATCTTCTGGAGGCTACAAAAGATTACAGCTGCTCTGTCTTTGCATAATATTGACTAATTGCTTGCTTGGTTTCATTGAGGGTGGGGAAGGGGTGGTTATTTTTATTGCATGAACAGGTCTTTTTGGTCCATTTCTTTTTAGCAGTTACTTTTAATAAAATGGGAGTAGGTTCTGATTAATATAATTATGAAATATATAAATAGAATAACTGAATATATTAAATATAATGCAGATCAAATTAATACACAAATCTACTATATAATTGTGTAAGGGTCACTTCCGTCTTTCTGTCTGTCTCTTTCTCTCTGTCACGGATATTCATTGGTCGCGGCCTATGTCTGTCATGGAAATCCAAGTCGCTGATTGGTCATGGCAAAACGCCCACGACCATTGCCACGACCAATCTGCGACGGGCGCAGTCCGGCGGCAACATGGCCGCTCCTTCCTCCCCGCAGTCAGTGCCCGCTCCATACTCCCCTCCAGTCAGCGGTCACACAGGGTTAATGGCAGCGCTAATAGACCTCGTTATGCCGCGTTGTATTGGCACTCCATTAACGCTGGTATTAACCCTATGTGACCAACTTTTTTACTATTGATGCTGCCTATGAAGCATCAATAGTAAAAAGATCTAATGTTAAAAATAATTTTAAAAAAATAAGAAATCATCATATACTCATCTTCTGGAGCCTTTCCAGCTCCTCACGACACTCCAGTGACCGTCCATGCATTGCGATCTCGCGAGATGATGACGTAGCGGTCTTGCGAGACCACTACGTCATTATCTTGCGAGACCGCAATGCACTCTTGAGACTGGAGTGTGCGAGGAGTGTCAGTAAACGCTTCCTGGATCCACGGAAGGGGAGTATATAACTATTTTTTATTTTAATTCTCTTTTTTTTTTTTTTAACAGGGATATGATGCCCACATTGCTATATACTATGTGGGCTGTGCAATGTACTACACAGGCTGGGCAATATACTACGCGGGCTGGGCAATATACTACGTGGACATGCATATTCTAGAATACCAGATGCGTTAGAATCGGGCCACCATCTAGTAATTAATAATTATATAAAGCTTGTAACAAATTTGTATTGTATATTTATAGATCTACCTATTTACATATTAAGTATTGTTTTGCTTTGGTTGGCACTTGCTCCCTCGGTCCTCCTTTTGGGGGTGGAGCTGTAATTGCCTAGTCAATCACTTTTTTACAATACCGCTGGACACCCTGAGTCATCTCGTCTCTAAATTGCCTATGGCTAAATCTTCCGGTTCTTCTAGAGCTCAAAAGCAAAATAAGGACCCACAGGCTAATTGTGGTTCTTCAAGGGACTCGGTTAATTTGTTGAGTCCAGTTAAGTCTCGTTCTCCTTTTGAGAGAGAGCTCTCACAGTCCTCTATCAAGGCCCTCTCATTCCACATCCACACCTAAAGCTTGCTTAGCAGAGCTCGGTGTGGGACTTCCCTCTTCACTCATTCCTACTGAGACCATGGACCTCTCTTCCTCTTCAAAGAGGAAGGGTCCCTCGAGTTGGGGGGGTGGGGGTGGAACGTGGTCCTCCATTACCAATTCTTCGGAAGAGGACTCTACTAATTACTCTCCCAATCCTAGTCCAAAAAAGTCCAAGCCAAGGAGCAATCTGTGTCTTCCCTGTCTTCTTGTATCTTTCATGATGCAACGTCGCATGAGGCGTATATGGATAGTTGATAAACTTGGCGCCAGATTGCATCTTGATATTTACAACCAGACAAAAATATTTCAGGGGACTCTCGAGTTTTTCACTTCTCGGTTGGATAACGATGAAGTTAGACTGGGAGAATTGGAAAAGACACATGCACTGTCTCTAAGGCCGGTTTCACACGTCAGTGGCTCCGGTACGTGAGGTGAGTTTCCTCACGTACCGGAGCCACTGACACACGTAGACACATTAAAATCAATGCATCTGTGCAGATGTCATTGATTTTTTTTTTTTTTTGCGGACCATGTCTCCGTGTACCAAACACGGAGACATGTCAGTGTTCGTGGGAGCGCACAGATTACACGGACCCATTAATGTCAATGGGTCCGTGTAAAACACATACCGCACACGGACGTTGTCCGTGTGCAGTCCGTGTGCCATGCAGGAGACAATGCTACAGTAAGCGCTGTCCCCTCCCCCCCCCCCCACTGGTGCTGAAGCCGCGATTCATATCTTCCCTGCAGCATCCTCGCACTGCACACGGATCATTGTTTTGGTAACATTTGTGCGATTCTCGTCCGTGAAAAACGGACCGTTTTTTTATACGTTGTGTGTGTCCCTGGCCTAAATCAGAGATTTGTCAGTTGAAGCTTAAGTTGGCAGATTTAGAGGACCGATCCCGTCGTAACAACATTAAAATTAGAGGTACATCTGAAGCTATCTCGCCCATTAAGCTCCCGGAGTTTAAAGGTACCATCACACATAACGATATCGTTGCTTTTTGTGACGTAGCAACGATATCGTTAAGGAAATCGTTATGTGTGACAGCGACCAACGATCAGGCCCCTGCTGGGAGATCGTTGGTCGCTGAGGAAAGTCCAGAACTCTATTTCGTCGCTGGACCTCCCACAGACATCACTGGATCGGCGTGTGTGACACCGATCCAGCGATGTCTTCACTGGTAACCAGGGTAAACATCAGGTTACTAAGCGCAGGGCCGCGCTTAGTAACCCGATGTTTACCCTGGTTACCGGGGACCTCGGGATCGTTGGTCGCTGGAGAGCTGTCTGTGTGACAGCTCTCCAGCGACCAAACAGCGACGCTGCAGCGATCGACATCATTGTCGGTATCGCTGCAGCGTCGCTTAGTGTGATGGTACCTTTAGGGGATTTTTAGGAGGATGATTCCCAATGTTTCAGATTTGGATCTCATTATAGATCGTATCCATAGTCTTCCTAAGCCTCCTTCTGTCCCTAAAGACCTCCCTAGAAATGTTATCTTGAAAATTCACTTTTATCGTATTAAAGAGAAAATACAAAACCTGGTCAAAATTAAAGGAGGATTTCCGGAACCCTATCACCATCTTAAGTTGTTTGCTCTCCTGTCCACAGCGACTATTGAGGGTCGAAGGCACTTTGGATCACTCACCTCCCTTCTGAGAGAGAAAGGCCTTCCTTACAAGTGGGTTTTCCTCTGAGGCTCATCTTTAATTATAGGGGGAAAAATGCAGTTTTTCTTACAACTGAAGAGGGTCTCCGATTTCTGAAATCCCATGGTGTTATTTCTTCCGTTCCTGCATCTACTTCCTCAGTTCCAGGCCAGGTCACTTGAGCTTAATTCGTCATTTTTTTTTTTTTTTATTTGTGTACCTGGGTTTTCTAATATTGTATGATACTGTGCTTCTATTATTCATTTGTTCAATCTTTAAATATTTGTTATTGGTACTAATGAGGATCTCCTTGGTCTTGTGCTGCACGGACTTCTCCCCCAGTGCAAGGAGAGCCATTTTCTTGGTTTCCTTCTAGTGCCCTAGTACTGTAAAGTTTAAAGTTTGTACTTTTCTTTGTCTATTTAGTCTTGGTGATTTTCTTTTTCTTGTTACTTTCCAACCGGTTATTGCCTACTAACGCTAATTTTTTTTAATTTTTTCTCTCATGGTGCTTACTTTGGTTACCTATAATGTGAGGGGTCTTAATAGCCCGAATAGACATTTTTCCTTTCATAGTGAAATTAATAAATTTGTTGCGTATGTGGTGTGCCTGCAAGAGACTAAATTTAAGATGCATAATAATCATCCTGCATTTGCCCTAAAAAATTATCCACGTGTTTTTGAAGCCTCGGGTCCCTCTAAAGGGGCAGGCGTTATGACCCTGATCAGAGACTCCTTGTCGTTTTGAACTATTGGAGGAATTGGTTGATGTGAGTGGTCATTTTCATGTCCTTGTTTGCAAGTTAAATTCCCAAATGTACACAATTGTAAATATTTATTCTCCTAATAAGGGTAATATTACATTTTTAGATAAGTTGCTGGAAAAAAAAATTGAACCACTTTAAAAAGGCATTCTTTTACGAGACTTTAATTTGGTCCCTGATAATATACTTGATGCCTCATCCTTAAGGCTAAGTGCACACGCTGCGGATTCCATTGCGGAATTTTCCGCAGCGGATTTGCTAAATCCGCAGTGAAAAACCGATGCGGTTTTTACTGCGGATTTACCGCGGTTTCTTTTGCGGTTTCCTCTGCGGGTTTTGACCTGCAGATTTCTATTGGAGCAGGGGCAAACCTGCAGCGGAATCCGCAGAAAGAATTGACATGCTGCGGAAAATAAACCGCTGCGTTTCCGCAGCATGTGCACTGCGGATTTAATTTCCCATTGCTTTACATGGTACTGTAAATGCCTGGGAAACTGCTGCGGATCCGCAGCTGCGGATCCGCAGCAAAATCCGCAGCGTGTGCACATACCCTAAATAGGCTTAACTTCCCCTCCTTAAATAATTGTCTTTTTGCTCACGAACTTTGACATCTTTAGATGTTTAAACTCTACTTCAAGGGAATACACGTATTTTACTCTTCGCCACGACAGCACCCCACTGGAGAGAGGGATCCGCCCCGCAGGAACAGGAAACCTACAGAAAAATAAAAGGGGGCGGTCCGCCTCTCCTCCTCAGTTTAGGTTTCCTGTTCCTGCGGGAACGGCAGGACTTCTACAGAGGAACATACCTGGGCTATGCATGCCGCCTGTGCAGTATCCGCGAGAACGGCAGGGGCTGCAGCCTAGAAGCAGCGTCGGGGAGTTCCGCTAGACTGCTCCCTCATCTGGGGAACCATGCAGACGGCCGGGTCCGGGAAGGGCCGCCCGGCATCATCTGCATCACGCGGCGGCGGTACGGGAGGAAGCCCTGGCCGGCAGGAGTCCGGTGAGTAAGAGCAGCGTTCCCATTGTGGTCCGGTGCCGAAATTCCAGACCGCGCATGCGCCGACCGCTGTAAGTTAGATTGCCCCGGAAGTGATGGTGAACTGGCGGGGGAGAAAGCTCGGGCACGCGCATGCGCAGTGCCGCACGGAAAGGGCACACTATTTAAACCACTAACCCAGGGTAATTCGGCGATGCAAGATGTCATCCCCAGGTGCCATGGACCCCACAGCAGGAGATCCAGTACCCCCGCCAAAGATCACCCTAGAGGATCCTCTGAGACTGCTTGTAAAAGCAACGGATCCAGGACAGGATCTCGGCCTTCTGATCCGGTACTAATTGCTTCACTGGGTGAGTTTTTAACTCTGCCTATTAAGCTGACGTTGTCTCCCTCCTTTCTCTCTTTTTCTTCTTCTCTCGCTATGTCTTATTACGATCAGACTAAAAAACGACAAAAGACGAAACATAAGGAATGTGCCTTATGTAGCCAGCCCCTTCCAGACTCATACCCCAAAAAACTTTGCAAGGACTGTTTTAAGGAAACAACACTGGGAGCGCGGCAGTGTCCATTACGGACTTACGAGCCATTATCAGAGAGGAACTAAAAGCTATGTCCCAGGATAAACCACATAAAAGTAAATCCAAATTCTAACACCTGTGTCAGATTCCGAAAGTGACCTAGCTGTACTCTCAGAAGCCTCCCTATCATCATCGCCATCATCATCTTCATCAGAGATCGAGGGACGTTCATGTTTTCCCTTAGACAGTGTGGACAATATGGTAAAATCAATTAGAAATACCATGAGGTGTGAGGAGACAAAGGGTGCGCAAACCACGCAGGACATAATGTTTGCGGGTTTAGCAGAGAGAAAAAGATGTTTTCCAGTTATACCGGCAGTGAAAGCATTAATTAAAAGAGAGTGGGAGAAACAGGATCAGAAAAGTTTTCTACCCTCTGCGTCAAAACGGAAATATCTGTTTAGTGACGAAGAGCTTCTTAGATGGACAAAAATCCCCAAGGTCGACGCAGCCGTGGCCTCTACTTCTAAGCAGTCCACTCTACCTGTGGAGGATGCGGGACTACTTGTTGACCCTTTAGATCATAAGGCTGAGTCATCCCTTAAGAGATCTTGGGAAGCGACTACAGGAATATTCAAACCTGCAGTAGCCAGCACTTTCGCCGCCAGGTCAATGCTCATTTGGATTGACCAATTAGACCAGCAGATTGAGGATAAAGTTTCCAGAGAAAAATTACGGATGGCCATCCCTTTAATACGAGGTGTGGCAGCTTTTATGGCGGACGCATCCGCCGACTCTCCGTTTGGCAGCAAGATCTGCAGGCCTCGTAAATAACGCAAGACGAGCGCTATGGATGAAATGCTGGAAAGGGGACGCGCAGTCAAAATCTAAAATATGCGCAATCCCATGTGAGGGTGAGTACCTCTTTGGTAAGACCTTAGACGAAATACTCAAAAAGGCAAAAGACAGGAAAAAAGCTTTTCCTGACTCCTCTATTCCCTTTTACAGGAGGGCCTTTAAGAGGAGGCCGTTTGGCAGAAGAAGGTAAACGGATAGGTCGACAACATGGACCACTAAAGAGGACAAACAGAGAGGTACCATGTTTAGAAGACCCAACCCCCAAAAGAAAACAAATACTGATGATATACCAGTAGGGGGCAGATTTAAATTTTTCGCCAACCAATGGGAAAAATAACATCTAGTTCATGGATTTTAAATATTGTCCGAGATGGAATTAAATTACAATTCTCTCGCTTTCCCCACAAATCATATATTATAACATCCCTCAGCTCGCCTGCACAACAGGCACTTGAGCTTGAAATTCAAACCTTATTATCAAAACGGGTTTTAGTCCAGGTTCCTGAATGACAGGAAAGTAGAGGATTCTACTCTCCCTTATTCCTGATTTCCAAACCCGATGGTTCATTCAGGACAATCATAAACCTTAAAAAACTCAATTCATTTATTGAAAACCATACATTTTAAATGGAGTCTTAGGTCCACTATAAAACTCCTTTTTCCAAACTGTATGATGGGGGGGCATTGACCTAAAAGATGCTTATTACCATCTCCCTATCCATGACAGATACCAGAAATTCTTCAGGGTAGCAGTGACAATCAACGGCAAGATTCGTCATTTCCAGTATGCAGCCATGTCCTTCGGCTTTTCTACAGCGCCAAGGATCTTCACCAAAATAATGCTAGAGGTGATGGCCTATCTTCGCCAAAAAGAAACATTAATTGTGCCCTACCTGGATGACTTTTTGGTCATCGGGAATTCAATCACTCAATGTGCTGACCGCTTGGCTCACGCAATTTCCTCTCTACAGGATCTAGGCTGGATCATCAATACCAACAAATCCAGACTTACTCCACTTTCCCGTCAAGCGTTCTTGGGGTTCCATCTAGACTCTATAACCCAAAAGTGTCTTCTCCCTCAGGTAAAGATACTATCATCAGAGACAAAGTCATAGCTGCAATAAATAGTCCATGTATATCCCTAAGACAAGCTATGTCGTTGCTGGGATCCCTTATTTCTTGTATACCTGCAGTGAAATGGGTCCAATATCATACCCGAACACTGCAACACCAGATCCTACAAGAAGAAAGACGGTTACTTGGTCGCTTGAATGCAAAAATAACCTGGTCCCAGGAGGTTTTAACTTCCTTAACGTGGTGACTAGATTCAGACCATTTGATGAGTGGTGTTCCATGGGTAATAACGCAATCTCATAAATATAACCACTGACACCAGTCCTTACGGATGGGGCGCTCATATGGGGAATGATTTTTGCCAAGGGTTATGGGACACAGAAGAACACTACAATTCATCTAACCTTAAAGAACTAAATGCAGTAAAATACGCCTCATACCATTTTCTCCCACAGCTTCGGGGAAAAGACGTCAGAATCCTTTCCGACAACACCACCACAGTGGCGTATCTAAACAGGCAAGGAGGCACTCGATCAGAGACTCTGATGTCTTCTGCTGGGGAAATCTTGGATCTAGCAGAGAAACATCTGACATCCCTTACTGTGATTCACATAAAAGGGGAAAGCAACCAGCAGGCAGACTTCTTAAGTCGACACACCTTGAGACAGGGGGAGTGGTGCCTAAACGATCATATCTTCCAGGACATAGTATCCCTATGGGGTCGTCCTCAAATAGATCTCTTTGCCACAAGAAGAAACAAAAAAGTCCAGAAATTTGCCTCCTTATCTCCAGCGGATCATCCGGACATTCTAGACGCTCTCCAAGCCCCTTGGCAGTTCAGTCTGGCATACACCTTTCCTCCGATTTATATTACTACCACAGGTCATACGGAAAATCAGAGAAGGAGTGAGAGTTATACTGATGGCTCCATTCTGGCCCAAGAGACCATGATTCTCGTAGCTGCAAACCGTGTCGGTCTCGGACCCTTCGGTCCTCCCCTCGATACCCAACCTTCTCTTCCAGGGACCGTTTTTCCACCCCCAGGTGGACAATCTCCATCTGACGGCCTGGAATTTGAAAGGCACACTCCTCCAAAGTAGAAAACATTCCACCACAAAAATATATACAAGGATATGGAAGAAATTCCTACAATTCCACACATCTCCCAACACATCAGAAATTCCAATTTCATTTGTCAGCTTCTCGCATTGATCTGATATTATCAAATGTGTTCTCCCTCCCTAGATTTTCCTCTATATCCATTGGTAATAAATCCATTTCGGATCATGCCCCTATCATTGCCAAATTGATTGAAGGTCATTCTATCAATAATCAACCGTTGTGGAAGTGTAACGCCTCTATTTTTCAAAATCCTACATGCCATGAGGAAATTTCTAGATCTCTTAACCTTTATTTTTCTGAGAATGTGTATGACCCTTCCAAGCCATTCCTACAGTGGAACGCGCACAAGGCAGTTCTACGTGGCACTCTCATTAATATTTCCTCCCGTATTAAAAATGTTAACCACCAAAAGATTAAATGTTTACAAGCCTTGATTAAAGAGGAGTTGGAGCTGGCATTGGCCAATAGCCCCACCCCTTGTTCCAAAACTTTGACTGATTTATCCCATCTTAGGAATGAATTGAGGGCCACAATTTTTTCATTTTATGACTCTGCGGTCAAACAATCAAAAATCAATCACTATATGTCCCTTAACAAGCCCACTCGTTTTATGTTCAATATAATTAAAAAGGTTAGAATATGTAACCGTATCGACAAGATCATTTCTCCTAAGGGCATTTCTCTCACCGACCCACAGGACATTGCAAATGAATTTGCACAATATTTCAATCAATTATATAATTTGCGTTCTGATCCCTCTCTTCCCATTCCAGGTGCGAGATCTATTGATGACGTTTTGTCTTCTGTCAATCTTCCACAACTTGATTCCATGGATGCAGACTTTCTGACTGCTCCTTTTACTGCAGAAGAGATTTGTGACACAATAAAACAATTGAAGTCTTATAAGGCCCTTGGTCCTGATGGTTATTGCAATAATTATTACAAATCATATCGTTAAATTCTTGTCCCCCATTTATTAAAACGTTCGGATTTTTCTCTGTCTCTTCAGTTGGCCCTGCTCTCGTTGAATGCAGATCAATTGACTCCACCTTTTAGGAAACTTGTTATACATCTGCTTTTAGTTTGTAAGAATGCTATTCCTTTTTTTTGGGAAATCTTCTAAAGTACCTTCTTCAAAAGAAATTATTGACAAACTGGCTTTGCATTAATCCTATGAACAAAAATTGGCGTTAGTGTGTCTTCCTTCCTATTTGAAAAAATGGTCTCGCTGGCTGGAAATATTTCCATAAGAATTTACTGTATTGTTTTGTTTTATTTTATTCTATTTTTACTTTTATGCTTCATGAATGTTTCATGTCATTGCATTTGTGTTTAACCTTGCTCTCTCTGTCTTGTTTCGGTTGAAAATGTTAATAAAGTTGTTCGGAAAAACAAATACTGAGGGAACATACTGAACGTGCCTATACACTGTTATCCATGCCTAATAACTCTCATTCACACAGAACTATAGCAAGATGCATTTCAAGAAATTTATACTTTTGGAAATATACTGCTATCAAGTGTTCGGAAAATGCTTTATCAAGGAGGCTGTGGGGTTTTGTGCCGCGCTGTAATAACTTAGGTTTACATTTTTTTTCTTCCAAATTCATATAGTAATAAAAAAAGACCTCCAGAATGCAGAAACTTGGGCCCCCCTACACATTATACTAATGTAAGCTGATATCGCCGATATCCACTGTTTCGCCGATGGTCTTTTGTGTATGGGGTCACTGGTCTGATGGTTGGGAGTGATGTTGATCGAGCATCTCCGATTTCAGGCTGCCAGTCGCAGTGTTATTTGTCAGATAAGCCGCCGGCCAATGTCAGTCAGCGGCTTTATCATAGGGAACACAGATTTGCTCTGCCGAGTGAGTGCTCCTGTTTATGGTAGTCGGCTGAGATGACTGTCGACCAAACGATCAGCCAAAGCATCATTCGGCAGACAGTCATGTAATGTGTATGGCCGGCTTATAATACTGTCCAATTAAGACTACAGTTCGGAGGTTGCTCACCAAGGTCAGACTTGTTGCTGACATTTCTTCAAATCTGAATGGTGTGGTTTCTTCACCATGTGCTCCAATTTTCACAAAGGTGATTCAGATCTGGAACAGTCACTGAAATTTCTGCAATAAACCTGCCTTGTGGGATCCATAATGCTGGAATGGCTGCCTGGGTAGTTTGCTTTACAGTTGATAATATTATACAGGCTGTAATTTTTACGGCAGCCTCTGAATGGACTCTGGACTATCGTAAAGCACTAAATGTATTGCTTTTTGCACAGAGATGAGGTCACCACAGCAGGTGGTTATGTGAGTTGGCAGGAAGGATCCATTGTTTTCATCAACTGCCAATATCAATAAGGCAAGTTGGTGATGTGAACGTAACATCTGAAATTTGTAGCTTTTGTGCCTGCACTTCAGCTTTAGCAGGGTTAGATATTTGGGGTATTAGATTTTTTTTTTGTTCATCAATACATTATACAATATGTGAAGTAAATGTAGTAATAGTATCGCTGACTGCATGTGAAGAATCATTTAACAATTGAGATTCACCATAAAACACATGTTGACCCAAGTTGAATAAGGCCATATAGAGTGGGGAAAATTAAGTATTTGATACCCTGCTGATTTTGCAAGTTTCCCCACCTACAAAGAATGGAGAGGACTGTAATTTTAATCGTAGATATAAATATCCATACATAAGAAGAAAAGGAGGAACGCACTCACCAAACTTGTAAAATCCAGTCCTTTAATTAACGCATGGACAGACTTAGCAGGGAGGGGTGTGGAGGATGACGGACGACGGCCGTTTCGCGCTGACGAGCGCTTCTACGGGTCCTGATAGTAGCAGGAAGTGGGAAGGTCCCTTTTCACCTGTGCAGGTTCAAGGTAAACTCCCACAAAACCTGCATCTTGGCCATAAACTCCGTCTTACGAAAACAGTGTACATGTGACTTAAAATAAAGAATAAAAACAGTAATACAAAAGACAGATCACAAGAACGTTACAAGACTGTCAGAACAAATCACTTCACAAAAATACTGCCATATCGACTTTGTCATTGAGTCCCGCGGGTCCAGTAGCATTTGTGCGTAATATCCACTTGGCTTCTCTTCTCAAGAGAAGCCGATGCCAATCTCCTCCATGGCGCGGTGTGTCGACATGTTCTAGACCCGCAAAACGTAATATACTTGTGTCCCCTGCATGTGCCTGCTTAACATGAGAGATCAAACGGGGAACCCCTTTTCCGGTGCGTATGGAATTTAAATGCTCGCTAATTCTTCTAAATAAGGGGCGTATTGTTTTACCAATGTAAAAAAGCCCACATGGGCAAAATATTATATACACAACGTGTGTGGTCCGACATGAGATGAAATCTCGAACTTGATGATTAATGGGACCTACCCGCATTTTATCACCTGTAAGATGTAATGGACAAAAACTACATTGGCCGCATTTAAAGTTGCCCTTTAGGGACGCTCGCTTCCAACCAACTATCCCTTTGAGTTTCAAAACTATTCCGTACCAAAAGATCTCTAATGTTCCTGCCATGTCTGCATGAAAAAAGGGGACCTTTTTCCATCATTTCTTTTAAGTCTGCATCACCCCCCAGAATGTGCCAATTTTTCCTTATCGCTGATCTAATTTGGGCATCCATAGGGCCATACTTGAAGCTAAACACAAATTTCTTATCGTCTTTTTTTGTCATTTGTCCATTCCCTACCAAACACCTTGGGGGATCTTCTATGTTCAATTTAGCCTTGCCTAGTGCCTTATCCAGGACAGGACGGGGGTAGCCACGTTGGACGAATCTAGCATATAATTCCTGCAATTGACGCATAAAACCCCCTTCACTATTGTTCACCCTCTTAACCCTTAAAAATTGGCTATAAGGGAGAGCATGCCTGGTATACACTGGATGGGCACTGTCATAGTGTAACAGGGAATTGGATGCAGTGGGTTTGCGATATATTTCCGTATAGATATTACCCAAATCTACCCTTAATTGTACATCCAAAAAACCAAGTTCATTTCCCCCAAAATTATACACGTTGTGTATATAATATTTTGCCCATGTGGGCTTTTTTGCATTGGTAAAACAATACGCCCCTTATTTATAAGAATTAGAGAGCATTTAAATTCCATACGCACCAGAAAGGGGTTCCCCGTTTGATCTCTCATGTTAAGCAGGCACATGCAGGGGACACAAGTACGGTATATTACGTTTTGCGGGTCTAGAACATGTCGATACACCGCGCCATGGAGGAGATTGGCATCGGCTTCTCTTGAGAAGAGAAGCCAAGTGGATATTACGCACAAATGCTACTGGACCCGCGGGACTCAATGACAAAGTCGATATGGCAGTATTTTTGTGAAGTGATTTGTTCTGACAGTCTTGTAACGTTCTTGTGATCTGTCTTTTGTATTACTGTTTTTATTCTTTATTTTAAGTCACATGTACACTGTTTTCGTAAGACGGAGTTTATGGCCAAGATGCAGGTTTTGTGGGAGTTTACCTTGAACCTGCACAGGTGAAAAGGGACCTTCCCACTTCCTGCTACTCTCAGGACCCGTAGAAGCGCTCGTCAGCGCGAAACGGCCGTCGTCCGTCATCCTCCACACCCCTCCCTGCTAAGTCTGTCCATGCGTTAATTAAAGGACTGGATTTTACAAGTTTGGTGAGTGCGTTCCTCCTTTTCTTCTTATGTATGGATATTTATCGCCTTGCTATTTTGGATACTGCACCACCTATCAGTCAGCAGGGATCCGCAGCATGGTTAAGGCTATATGATTTGGCATTCTGAGTGAGTGCAGCTGTGCAGATGTGCTTCTTTTTTCTTTTTCTGTGTGGCTTAATCGTAGGTATACTTTACTGTGAGAGACAGAATCTAAAAATAAAAAAAATAAACAGAAAATCACATTGATAGATTTTTACATAATTAGTTTGCATTTTATTTCATGACATAAGTATTTAATACAGTAGAAAAACGGAACTTAATATTTGGTCTGTCTGCACTTACAGAGGTCAGGGATTTTGGCCCACTCCTCCATACAGATCTTCTCCAGATCTTTCAGGTTTCGGGGCTGTTGCTGAACAACATTTTAAGTTCAGCTCCCTCCAAAGAGTTTCTATTGGGTTCAGGTCTTGTGACTGGCTAGTCTACTCGAGGACCTTGAAATGCTTCTTATGGAGCCACTTCTTAGTTGCCCTGGCTATGTGTTTTGGGTCATTGTCATGCTAGAAAGACTTAGCCTCATTGCTCTTTCTGAGGGAAGGAGGCTGTTGGCTAAAATCTTGCCACACATTACCCCATCCATCCCCCAATACGATGCAGTCGTCCTGTCTCCTTTGCAGACAAGCACCCCCAAAGTATGATGCTTCACAGTTGGGATGGTGTTGTTGGGGTTGTACTCAACATTTTTCTTCCTCCAAACACCTCGATTGGCGTTCATACCAAAAAGTTCTATTTTGGCATCATCTGACCACATGACCGCCTCCTATGCCTCATCTGGATCATCCAGATGGTCATTGGCGAACTTCAAAAGGGCCTGGTCATATGCTGGTGTGCGCAAGGGGACCTTGTGTTCTCTGCAGAATTTTAGTCTGTGACAGTGTAGTGTGTTACTAAGGGCTCATACTCACATGCAAGAAACTCGGATGAGTCTTGCACGTTAATACCCGGCACTCAATAGTGGAGTGTGCAGCTGCATGTATTGCTACGCGGCCGCATGCTCCGATCCGAGTGCCGGGTATTGACATGCGAGACTCATCCGAGTTTCTCGCATGTGAGAATGAGCCCTAATGGTAATGTTTGAGACTGTGGTCCCAGCTCTCTTCAGGTCATTGACCAGGTCCTCCTGTGTAGTTCTGGGCCGATTCATGACCTTTCTCAGAATCCTCCTTATCTCACTAGGTGAGATCTTTCATAGAGCCCCAGGCTGAGTAAAACTGACAGTTTTTTTTTTTTTTTTATTTAAAGGGAACCTGTCACCCCCAAAATCTAAGGTGAGCTAAGCCCACCGGCATCAGGGGCTTATCTACAGCATTCTGGAATGCTGTAGATAAGCCCCCGATGTATCCTGAAAGATGAGAAAGAGGTTAGATTATACTCACCCAGGGGCGGTCCTGCTGCGGTCCAGTCCGATGGGTGTCACGGTCCGGTCCAGCGCCTCTTATCTCACGATTACATCCTCTTCTTGTCTTCACGCTGCGGCTCTGGCGCAGGCATACTTTGTCTGCCCTGTTGAGGGCAGAGCAAAGTACTGCAGTGTGCAGGTGCCGGGAAAGGTCAGAGAGGCCCGGTGCCTGCATCGGAGCTGCAGCATGAAGACAAGAGGACATCATCGTAAGAAGATGGGAGGCCCCGGACCGTGACGCCCATCGGACCGCCCCTGGGGGAGTATAATCTAACCTCTTTTTCCCATCTTTCAGGATACATCGGGGGCTTATCTACAGCATTCCGGAATGCTGTAGATAAGCCCCTGATGCCGGTGGGCTTAGCTCACCTTTGATTTTGGGGGTGACAGATTCCCTTTAAGGGGGTGAAAAAATGCCAAAATTAGTTAAGGAAAAAAAAAGCTCCATTTTTCGTGATCTAGGGCTTGATGAGGGATTTTTTTTTTTTGTGTGCAGAGCTGACGTTTTTATTGATACCATTTTGGTCTAGATGTGCTCTTTTGATCGCCCGTTATTGCGTTTTATTGCAATGTAGCTGTGACCACAAAAAAAACATAATTCTGGCACTTTTAATTTTTTTCTCGTTATGCCATTTAGCGATTGGGTTAATTATTTTTTTTATTTGGGCGATTCTGAATGCGACGATAACGAATGTGTATTTTTAATTTTTTTTTTTATTGTTTTATTTTGAATGGGGTGAAAGGGGGGTTATATTGAGTGGCATTTAAATAGTTAACAGCAATGGGTGGATCGCGATTCCACCCAGGGCTGTTGCAGGCACATGTCAGCTGTACAGATCAGCTGTCATGTGCCCGGAAAGGGAATCTGACGTGGGCGTACTATTAAGCCCAACATCAGAAAGGAGTTAAAGAAAAACTAACAGGTCTGTGAGAGATATTGCTTTCTGGTTGGTAGGTGATCAATTTATTTCATGCAATAAAATGCATTTTAATTATGTAAAAATTCTACAATGTATATTACTAGAGCAGGGCGTTCATGCTTTCCAAAGAAACATCCAATTGGACAAATCCTTAAAGGGACTCTGTCACCTGAATTTGGAGAGAACAATTTTCAGCCATGGAGGCGGGGTTTTCGGGTGTTTGATTCACCCTTTCCTTACCCGCTGGCTGCATGCTGGCTGCAATATTGGATTGAAGTTCATTCTGTCCTCCATAGTACACACCTGCGCTGTGCAATCTTGCCTTGTGCAGGCGTGTACTATGGAGGACAGAGAATGACCTTCAATCCAATATTGCAGCCAGCATGCAGCCAGCGGGTAAGGAAAGGGTGAATCAAACACCCGAAAACTCCGCCCATATGACCCAAAACCAGTCCAGCCAAATTCAGGTGACAGGTTCCCTTTAACTACAGATCTGCAACCAAAACTTACTGCAGGTAAGTAAGGTAAATAAGGTGAATGTTTATCTAATTGCACTAGTTACTGCTAGATATGTTAGACCACATACACTACCCCATGCAGCACACTTCTTATGTCCCTGCTCCTACAGTTGTTGTGCATGACTAGAAAAGCTTGGTGGCTTGTAAATTGCCTCCAAAGTGACATTACACAGGCGCCACTATTTTTTGACTCTTTATGAAATATTTCATAACATTAGTATTACCTAAGATTGGGGACCCAGACCACATGGGATTGCCGCTGTGGAATTCCCAGCCCTTGAGCACTCAACAGTCATCTCATCTCCGCAGGTCTCCTTGGGAGCACTTCACTACTTTTTGCGAAAAACCCAAAAGACCACTATAGGGTTGATTGAGTTGCTGTCTTCTGTCAGTATCAACAAACTTCTGGCTTCTTTCAATAAAAAGCTGATTGGCGGGATTGCTGCATGTCTTGCTTTTATCAGATATTGATGGCCTATCCTAAGGGCTCGTGCAGACTGGCGTATTTTCGGTCCTAGTGCGATATAATAAAACATCGGATCACACTCAGACCAATGTTGCTCTATGGGGGCTGTACACGGCTGATTTTTTTTTTTTTTCTCTCTAACCAAGCCAGGATGAGGGAAAAAATGACATGCGTTGTGTGGTCCCATGTTTGGATCACTCTCGGCCAAGTCAATGAGTCCGTGGAAGCCATCTGAATGCAGTCCGATTTCCATGCACAGATGGAATGGAGGTTTTTTTTCTCCATCTTCTCATCCAAGAGAAATGGATCACACTATTCTGACACACTTATCAGAGTTCGAGCAATCTGCCCAATTCTCTAGGATGAGAGAATAAACGGTCATATGCACCTGCCCTAAGGATGGGCTATCAATAAACAAGTAATAGCCAACCTCTTTAATGTCAAGTGTTAATGATCTGCAATACCAAAAACTATCAATAGTCAAGTGCAGCGCTTTCTCTAGGGGAAAAAAAATCTAAATTTCTAATCCTAGTCAACCGCTTTGTTGGATAAATGCACTGTAGCACCATTACTATTCTATAACCTACAACGTAGGAAGCCTCAAAATACAACATAAAGGTTCTTTATGTCAGTGATGATTGCTCGCGCACTAATTATGCAAAAGAGAATGCCAAATATAAGCATTACAGATTTTGTAATTGGAGTCTCGGATGTCGAGCTATAACATGACAAGTTCTTCTTCTTGGGTGTTATTAGCGTAAAATATCAGTATTATCTTGCGCTTAGAAACATGAATCATAGGAAGTATGACAAAGACTTTCTCTAATAACTTTTCCATAAGGGCATTGCACTCTCGTCGGCAAATAACTGTTGACATTTACTAAGTAACTTAATGCTCTCTTCTTACAAGAAGAATATAGAGCCTTAAGTGTTAAGCTTATATTGTTTCATCCTGGAGTTGAACATCATAGCAGGCGTTGTCTTTACAAGCAAAGCCAGTGTTGGCAATATGATCTGTGTTTGGTGCCATGTAATTGGTGACCACTCCACAGAGGTATTGCTAAGGGTCAATTTACATTAGACTATTTTGCAGCAGTACGCGACCACTGATCGCTAAATATTTACCAATTTTCCTGTCTTTTCATCAATTTTTGAGGGGTTTCAAGTTCTAGGTAATGTCACTGTTGTGACAAATTTAAGCCACTTCTTGATGACGGCTTCAGTGTTCCATGGTTTATCTAATGCCATGAAACCATTTTTGTACCCTTCTTCACAGATGACATTCTTTCTCATCGGAGTCCTTGACTTTTTTCATCTTTTGACTTTTTTCGTCTTTGACCTTTTTCCAGCCACAGTTCACGTGCAGAGTTTGTAATAACACATTCCACTTTTCACATTTCTTTTGCACCCTAAAAATTAAAATTGTCTTCTTCTGCTCCTTGTGCCCTGTAGATGGGTAATATTGATCTATTGTCTCATAGAAATTAATAATGCCAACACTTTTTTTCCCCTAGAAAGTAGTAAGGCCCCATGTGTGCATTCTAGAAAATAATGGTGCCCCTAGACAGTAAGGATGCTTCTTTAAAAGTGCAGATAATTTAACATCAGTCGGGATTGAATGGTGGGGAAAAATTGACTAAAAGTTAGATTTGCCTGCCTGCTATTAAAAACACTGCATACGAATGAGATTAACCACTGCACACTTGGGGTAAGTTCACACAGGGCGTTTTTGCTGTGTTTTTTAATGCAAATTTTCAGCTGCTTTTTATAATACCAGCAATGCCTATGAGATTTCACAAATCTCATACACACACATTTGGTTTTTTGTGTGATCAGTATTTTGTGCTTTGCTGCGTTTTTTGGACATCGAGCATGCCACTTCTTTCAGCGTTTTTGCTGCGTTTTTTCAACCATTGACTTGAATGGGTGTTGGAAAAAAACGTAGCAAAAACGCAGGTATCATTTGCTGCGTTTTTGCTGCTGAAAATCCAAGAACATTAGCATGGACAAAGAAAAAAACGCAACAAAAAACACATCAAAAACGCACCTAAACCTGCATTTTTGACACAGCTTCGTTCCTGCCAAGAAGATCAGGTTTTGCTGCAGAAAAAAAGCAACAAAAACACCCTGTGTGAACTTACCCTTAGGCAGAGCTGTAGCTAGGCTCTCCTCTCTTTTACCCATTTTAAAGCTGCAGTTTCTCTGCCCCCATCGTGTATTGAAATGCCATTGACAAGACAATGTGGCTTGTTGGTGCTCAGCACCTAGACACATCCTTCCAAGCTACACATAGACCAACACTGAATCAGAATTAAAATTCCCCTTTTGTGCCGACAAACTGGAAAACAAAGCAATAAGTTATCAATGTATGTCAGTAACCTTTTTTATTAATTGAGAACATATTTTCCTAGTTTTATATACTGTATATGAATTTATGGACTGATGTGAAACTTTGGAAGGAAGCCATGGTGGCATGACCTAGTACTGGATGGGAAAATAGGGAATCAACTCGCGTTCCAACCCTTTGTATTCACATAGGAACCCTGGTAGACCTTCTTTGGTTGGGGTGTAGGAACACACCAAGTTGGTATCCAGGTCCGAAATAGAAGAAAAGTCGATAAGGACTGGTCTCCAGCACCAATGGGTAAATGTTAAAACTGAACTTTTTCTGTGCAATTAAAAACCTGATGAGAAAAAGCAAAAAGATGAAAAAAAGATTAAGGATCCATAAGCTTATTCGTCTTGGGTTAGCCACCCTTATTCACAGCTGTAAGGAGTACTACTCTTCCATTTGATGTGCATTACAATTTTAAAGGGAACCTCTCAAAAAAAGGTTTTCTGAATGTGTTTGGGGTTTTTTTTGGCAATGTTTTTCTATTTTTTTTTTTCCACAATCTGTGTTAATATGGGGTATGAGTCTGTTTGATTGCTGCTAAGCTTTGTCAATTTTCTGAAAGAACAGGAAGAATGAGACTTGAATAACCCTAGTGGCCAGTATGAAAAATGCCAGCTTTTTAATGTTATATAACCTTGCATTTTTTTCACACTGGCCAATAGGGCTATTCTAGACACATACTTATTATTATTATTATTATTATTATTATTAATAATAATCTTTATTTTTATAGAGCGCTAACATATTCCGCAGCGCTTTACATACTTCCTGTTCTTTCTGGAAATTGACATCAACATTAGCAACAATGGACATACTCATACCCTATGTCTTGTATTGAAGCATCTAATGAGCATGTGCACAGGTCACTGTACAGGAGGGGGAACAGGGTCAGCTGGATGATGTGAATAGAAGTGTTACATTTCATTCTAACAGTGTCTGCGATGACCATGAGACTTCTGAAAAGTCTTCTGTAAAGAACAGGAAGTATGAGTGTAAAATAGCCCTGGTAAGAAGTATGCAAATTCCAATATGTCTCTTTTTTTATGTAGATTGTGAAGCACAAAAATGCCATACATTAAAAAACACAAACAAAAAAATTACTCTAAAACCTGAGTTTTAAACAAAAGCTGATTTTCTGATAATACATTTCCTCTAAGAACATGGAACATTTATTCCGTTATATACTGTATATTACAATATTCCAAAACTAATTGCAATTCTCACTTTTCTTGTGATCTTATTCAAATGAATGCCTTCTGATTTCCCAAAGCACATTGTGATATGTGAAGAAAAAAAAAAGTGTGAAGTATGTAATATGATTAGTGTTCTACTGATGTCAACGCATTGTATAGAGGAAAGAGAGGTGACGCACTAAGCAAGTTATCTCATGCTAGAACACGGTGTGAAGTGTTTATCACTTAGAGGGAAATGTTCCTATTAATAAGCACAGAACACTTCTTAGCCAGTAATAAAGTTTTAGCTATGAAAACATTTTAAGATTAAAAGGGGAAACAGTCAGTGGATGGCTCAATAAGAAGCCCTAACAAACACAAGTCATTGCATGAAACCGCCAGTCGAACACTAATAATTTAATTGTGGATAGGAACAAAATTGTTCTTCACTAAAGTGTATGCAATACCTTAATGTTGGGAAATCTGATTCTCTCAGTAGTGTTTTATGGAGGCTCCCTCTGTCTACTTAGACCTCCATGATATACTATATATTCACATCACTCTCTCCTGCCATCGCTTCACAGCTATACCTGAGCAATGTTGGCAGCGAGGTGAGAGTGATGTGTGCACTTGTTCCTGTAAAATGTAAATTTGAGTTTACAGACTTCCTTTAAAATAGAAACCTAGACCTCCGCCTCCCTGTGGAGACGGACATGCGGCGCGTCTTTCCAGACCGCAGCATGTCTATTTATCTTGCGGAGATTCTCAGTCTCTGCAAGATAAATATCACCCATATAATGTATTGGACGCGGTGATTCCACATGGTTCAATGAACACATGCGGAATCATCAGCGTTAAAAAGCTGGCAGCGGACATGTGCTGCTTCCAAAGCGCTGCTGATTACTGACCGTGGGAACATACCCTTACAGGAGTGAGTGCACACTGATAGCAGAGAGGAGAGGGTAATGTGTGTACTCTTTCACTGGAACAGTGCTCTCATAATAAGGGTTAATCTTCAAACAACGAAGGCTCTGGGAAAGCCAGCGCTGTCAATCAACAGTGAAGGAGTGGATATAATCTAAATAAGGCGGTGGAACAATGCACCAAGGCTTTCAGCCATTTACATATTACAATGTTATTAGTGGGGGTAAATATAAACCGTTTTGTAATTTACTGCTTATTTGCAGCTGATCTTGAGATGTTAATATTGTTCTCTTGTTTACCACTTGTTGCCTTGGAGACTGACCACCAGTGATAGACAGCAGGACATTTTCAGTGCTTGCAAGCTCTTTTCTGTTGATCTTGTAATGGCTGTTTTGAAGCTGGCCAGGATCACTTGAGCGTGCTGTTGCTCCTAATCCCATCAAGTTTTATTTATCACAGTGCTTGCACGCTATACAGCAGCGGTGGTCGGTCTCTTAGGCAACTGGGCAGTAAACAAAGGGGTCAATATTTCAAGAACAGCTGCAAATTTTAATAAGCAGTAAATTGCAAAACTGCTGATAATAGTCTATGAAGATGGGGCTAACCTCCTTTAATATCATCATACACTTTTTTGGGCTGATTGGAATGTGGAGTGCAAACCAAATCTTCTCTACAATTGTCAGCGACTGACCTCACAAATTGTCTTTTTGCCAAATGGACACCGATTTCTACAGACACACTTTGCAATTTTGAAGAATGTCTTCACAGAAGAATGAAGGCTTTTGTAACCACAGAAAGTCCAACGCCATATAAATGCCTGCAGTTTTGGAAAGGAACCCATATAGGAGATGGTTGGGTATACATGGACTTTGGGGCTATATGTACGGCTGGTTTTTGTACCGTATTTTTACCAACTAAAAAGTACTACGTATGACTAATGTAACAAGGCAATTAGTTATAGAGATTTTATATTGTAACGGGAAGCTTTCATTGGGAAGTTGGGTTTTAAATAACTAATAATATTTAAATGCATAAAACTGCTTCGTTAAGGCTACAATTTTATTATCCGAATTAACAACTGAAAATTATTTTAAAAAAAATATATAAAATTTCTGTGAGGATTATTTTTCTATGTATCTGTTAATGTATTTATTGTGGGGTCTTGTAATGATGGGCTACAAATAAACATGGGTGCATAGAAGTGAGACATAGAAGGCAAAAAAGCTAGCCTTTTTAATATTTTTCTTTTTGCTTTTCTATAGTTGTATAACATTCAGCATTTTTTTTTGCAATTCTTCAGTGTATTTCTATAGTCTAAGCTACATCCTGCTGGAAGTACTTCAAGGACAGCCGGGAGCCTTTGGACATTGATTTACTTGTGCATTCTTATTAATGCTGAAAGGTCTTGATGCCTCATTGTCAGGATTCCGCTAAGTCTGTTGCATTATTGAAATCCTAAAACTCACCTTGTTAGAAAAACGTCTTTGGGTGGAACACATACGTATATTGTATAGTAATGTGTTTTTTTTTCTTTTTAGAGTGCTTTCACATTGCGTTCAGGCATCCATTCAGTGGCTCACGTTGTAGCTTACATCTGTAAGATGTAAAATGGGATTCGGATGCATGTGCCAATGGGACCGCAGACTATAATGGTGACAGCAGAGCCAACGTACGTTCTACCATGCATCATTTTCGGGCGTGTACTGGAGGCTACTGCGTTAATCCCATTTTGAGTGGGGTTCGGCAGTAAGCCCTGATGGAGCCGCTAAATGGGTTCCTGACCATAATGTGAAAGCACCCTTAATGAGAAAAACACAAGATGGAGGGCACCATCGACCAATACAAGAAAAGGGGGTCAAACCAAAGCATGAAATTTCATAGAGCATTAACAAGCAAAAAGGGACATGCTATATAGCAGGGACCACCACTTTAAAGTATAAGAATATACATTTTATTTAATTTAACTAGGTCAACCACAAAACACCACACATTTAAAAACAGGTAAGTACTGTTGGTACTTCCCCTGACGAAGCCACCTTGGTGGCGACACTCTTTGGGCTCCATATACCCCCTGGACCTCTGGTTTATTGATAGGTACTACGGTCATGTTCTCTAAGCATTGTTATTTGGTAACATTGATGGCGTTTTATGGCGCTGAGACATTGAGCTCATTTCTGCCTTAATTTGACGTCTCTAATAATCTGATGTTTCTAATTGTATGGCCATTTTTGGCGCTATGACAATGAGTTCATTTTATTATTAACTTTTTTTCATGTACTTTTCTGCAAGGGCTCCTGTCCTCTCATTGGTCATACACAAATTTACTTTGCTCAATTTGGAGCATCCCATTTTGGGTTTTACTTCATTGTTAGTGTAACATCTACAGGCCACCAGAAATGCCCTGCTGGGTATCTACTTGTGTTGTCTCTTATACAAATATTGCCAGTTTTATCTCAAACTGTAGTCATGAGCGGGGCTCACTGAGAATGTTGACCATCTCTTAATTTTATTCTTGGATAAATGTCGGTTTCTTGATATCATTGATATCAGCCAGTAGCTTTATATGATCTGTACAAATTTCATGCTAAGTATTGTTATTAGTTCTATTTATGCTGCGAGCTGTGCCATTATAACCAACATACCTTTGTTTAGGCCCAAGCAGAACGACTTATTTGTGGAGACAATTTCTCAAACTACATGGAACCCTCTGAGCTATTGTTTGTGTCTTTTACGCCTAGGGAACTATTATTTACTATTATTTTTGTTAATATTGTTTTCATATACATGCCATAGGTCTAACATAAATGGTGGTATTTCAATTTGTCACATAACATCGTGTCCACCTTTATTGCTGTATCCTATCTCAATCATGTCCAAGGGGACGGATCCCAATTTGGGACCTGTGATTAGGTTTGGTTTTTAACTGTTTTTAAATGTGTGGTGTTTTGTGGTGAAAGCACCCTTAGTCACAGGTCCATTCTGTAGGGCCTGTCTGGCTGTGTGTTATGGCCCCATGAGTGATGGTCAGAAGGGCCCCATGATGACTAGTTTACCCTCCTAAAGTGCAGCTGTGGTGCGCCCAAAAGTTTAGCAATCCTGCACTTACTACTTTTGGAGACTTGGATGGAAATGTTTAAAATGTTGAGTAGGAGTGTTCTTTTGGGCCCTAATCTTGAATGATAAGACCACCTCCTTTGCTGACTGTTTTACTTAGATAAATCATTAATTTAAAATAGTTACCGTATTTGGTATCTTTATATTAAAGAAAAAATGCAGTTAATCTACAAAACTTATAGTTTGTTACTTGACTTACCGATGTAATGCCTTCATATTTGATATGACCACATTTTTGTTCATTCGTTCCTTCATTTTTAATTTTTTTTCTTTCAGGAGTTGATTTTAAAATGAAAACCATAGATGTTGATGGCATCAAAGTACGGATACAGATCTGGTAAGTTACAATTGCGGAAGAGTATGTATTGCGGTTTCCATCAGGTCGTTGATTTGACCCAGGTGTTGCCTTAAAGCATAAAGTTACACTTCAATTTTACAGTTTGTACATGCATAATTAATCTACATCAAGTTATAGGGGATATCCAGGTCTGAGAGCAAAGTCTGCAGTCACTCTGTGACTACTGACTTCTGCATCATGAGAGCGTGTGGTGTGTACACAGTCATGATTCCCAAGCTTCGGGGCTGTGAGTTAAAATGACTACGCATGTGATTATGACTACGCATGCGATTAACATACGCTTAATAGATCTGTTCGGCTTCTCTCAGTTCACTTCTATTGAGAAAAGTTGGATGAGATAAGTCAGCACTTAACTGCATGAATACGGATCGCAGATCTGAGCTGAGATCACCCAATGATGGCGGCGGGAAAAAAATTCAAAACCAAAGCAGGTCACTGAATAATTTACAAAAATTTTGTGGAATCCGTCACTCTTAAAGATTAATCTTTATTGAAATCAAGGAATAGTGTATAAAAGTTTAGTTGTTTCTGTCTAATCGATCTCTCTCAGATATACGCTAGAAACATTTAAATTCATAAATGCTTGGAAATTGAACTCTGGCTGTGTAAATTTCAAATGCCAGTCTCCGTGCTAATGAACCCAAGGTTAGATGCCTGGTGCAGTGGCGAAATGGCAACATCCATCACAGTGGTTGCCGGTGATGAATAATATTGACCTGTAGAAATATTGGAGGCAGGCGGAGGGTCTGGAGCAGAGGATGACCCAACCCCCCCAAGGCCCGCCTCGATGTACAGAAGATGTCCTCAGAAGAAAACATAAAACCATGATTAAAAAGCCTCTGATCGGATTTCTTCAACAAATATATCAATTTAATCAGTGTAATAGCATCACTATGGCCAGACCTTTACTATATAGCGATAACGTCTGCTACCAGGTTCCCTTTAAACTCTGGTGAGCCTGACGAGTTTTACAAGAAGACGACACAACAGTAGACTCTGGAGTTCCTTTTCCTGAATATTTTTTTTTTTTTTTTAATTTAATGAAATCTTTTTGATATTACCGTATGTGACCAGAATCCACCTGAAAAAGATGTTGTTGTGCACGTGAGCGGAACCGCAGTGTTTTTGGGGATGAGTGAGATTTGGAGGTACCGTATATTTATAGAATTCCTCTTTCAAAAGCTCTTTGAAAATCCCTGTGTGCACATAGCCTTAGGGTGTTTTCACATGTGCCATATTGATACAATAATTGAAGCCTTAGGGTGTTTTCACATGTGCCATATTGATACAGTAATTGAAGCCATAGCTGAGAAGAATTGTACAGTGGGGCAAAAAAGTATTTAGTCAGTCAGCAATAGTGCAAGTTCCACCACTTAAAAAGATGAGAGGCATCTGTAATTTACATCATAGGTAGACCTCAACTATGGGAGACAAACTGAGAAAAAAAAATCCAGAAAATCACATTGTCTGTTTTTTTATCATTTTTTTTGCATATTATGGTGGAAAATAAGTATTTGGTCAGAAACAAACAATCAAGATTTCTGGCTCTCACAGACCTGTAACTTCTTCTTTAAGAGTCTCCTCTTTCCTCCACTCATTACCTGTAGTAATGGCACCTGTTTAAACTTGTTATCAGTATAAAAAGACACCTGTGCACACCCTCAAACAGTCTGACTCCAAACTCCACTATGGTGAAGACAAAAGAGCTGTCAAAGGACACCAGAAACAAAATTGTAGCCCTGCACCAGGCTGGGAAGACTGAATCTGCAATAGCCAACCAGCTTGGAGTGAAGAAATCAACAGTGGGAGCAATAATTAGAAAATGGAAGACATACAAGACCACTGATAATCTCCCTCGATCTGGGGCTCCACGCAAAATCCCACCCCGTGGGGTCAGAATGATCACAAGAACGGTGAGCAAAAATCCCAGAACCACACGGGGGGACCTAGTGAATGTACTGCAGAGAGCTGGGACCAATGTAACAAGGCCTACCATAAGTAACACACTACGCCACCATGGACTCAGATCCTGCAGTGCCAGACGTGTCCCACTGCTTAAGCCAGTACATGTCCGGGCCCGTCTGAAGTTTGCTAGAGAGCATTTGGATGATCCAGAGGAGTTTTGGGAGAATATCCTATGGTCTGATGAAACCAAACTGGAACTGTTTGGTAGAAACACAACTTGTCGTGTTTGATGGATGCAACTCAGTATTCTTTTTCCTCCAAACACCATACCTACTGTAAAGCATGGTGGTGGAAACATCATGCTTTGGGGCTGTTTCTCTGCAAAGGGGCCAGGACGACTGATCCGGGTACATGAAAGAATGAATGGGGCCATGTATCGTGAGATTTTGAGTGCAAACCTCCTTCCATCAGCAAGGGCATTGAAGATGAAACGTGGCTGGGTCTTTCAACATGACAATGATCCAAAGCACACCGCCAGGGCAACGAAGGAGTGGCTTCGTAAGAAGCATTTCAAGGTCCTGGAGTGGCCTAGCCAGTCTCCAGACCTCAACCCTATAGAAAACCTTTGGAGGGAGTTGAAAGTCCGTGTTGCCAAACGAAAAGCCAAAAACATCACTGCTCTAGAGGTGATCTGCATGGAGGAATGGGCCAACATACCAACAACAGTGTGTGGCAACCTTGTGAAGACTTACAGAAAACGTTTGACCTCTGTCATTGCCAACAAAGGATATATTACAAAGTATTGAGATGAAATTTTGTTTCTGACCAAATACTTATTTTCCACCATAATATGCAAATAAATTGTTAAAAAACAGACAATGTGATTTTCTGGATTTTTTTTTCTCAGTTTGTCTCCCATAGTTGAGGTCTACCTATGATGTAAATTACAGACGCCTCTCATCTTTTTAAGTGGTGGAACTTGCACTATTGCTGACTGACTAAATACTTTTTTGCCCCACTGTATATAAAAAAATCGGCATGTCTCCTTTATAATCCACTCCAAATTTACAAGTAGGTGTCAAACGGCATCAAAATGGCACATGTAAAGGCGTTCTTAAATAAATTGTGAATTTACAGGCCTATAATACAAGCTGTAACTTTGTATCATTGCAAAAGACCTAACAATAAATGCACAGAGTTAATTAACGTTCCTTGTGCAGATGAATTCTTGATATAATCCATAATGGGGTGTTCGGAGGTGGACCCTTTAGTGGTGCCAAAGAGTCGGCCTATAATTTATATACTGGGTATTGATTTTCTGACTTTACAGCCAGTCTTTATTTTGACACCTGTTCACCAGTCGCTCGCTCAGCCGTATCTCACTGGACATGTTGTCCTGATATACGAGTTTGCTCAATTAACAGATAAGAGTTTCCATGCACATCTTTGTGTACACCGCTGTATGGGACATAACAGAGCAAAGCAAATTTCTTATTTGTGCCGAAGAACTTGTCTAGATGGAGAATTAGACTGACGAAAAATCAATCTTCATGTTTATCCACAGAATGAGACGAGACCTCGTGCATATAAAGCCGCATGACTTGGTGTCAGGGTCTGAATCATCACAACGTGATCACCCGTAATGGTAGAACTTAGCGGAATGGACATAATTATGATCATGTCACAAGCTTCAATAGAAATGATTTGATACTTGTGACATTTGATCTATTAACTCCAGAACATTATGTTTTCATAGGGACACGGCTGGTCAAGAGCGATACCAGACAATAACCAAACAGTACTACAGAAGAGCACAGGTAATGGCTTCCTGCAAATCAAGTTGGGATTTTTGTTTTTCATATTGCTCCTTGTGTGCCATGTGAAATGTATGATTGTCTAGCTAGCATGTCTATATTTTGGGTTGTTCTTTGGGGGGTTGGGGTGCTAGCAGGTAATGTCATGTATGTGGTTTAACCTCTTCACACCCTGGCCCGCTTTTTTTTTGTTTTTCGCTTTCCCCGTTCAAAGAGCCATAATTTTTTTTTTTTTTTTGAAGAACAAGTTGTACTTTTGAACTACACCATTAATTTTCCATGTACTGGAAAAAGGAGGAAAAAAAAATTCCAAGTGTGGTGAAATTGCAAAAAAGTGCAATTCCACAATTGTGTTGTGTGTGTTTGTTTTTTTCGTTTTTTTTTTTTTTAAATATATATGGTACTTTGTTCGCTAAATGTTAAAACTGACCTGCCATTATGATTCTCCAGGTCATTACAAGCTCACAGATGCCAAACCACATGTCTAGGTTCTTTTTTAATTTAGGTGGTTAAAAAAAAAATCCTAAGTTTGTTAAAAAGTGATCTCCTGATCACTTGTGCTACACAAAGCTGGGCTGCAGCTATGCAGAAGCTCCTGCACAACCCATTGCCCCCCCATGTCATGTGACAAAGGAGCAGACAAGGAGAGCTAGTGACGCGCTTACATTTTAAACCCCACTGTCAGATATTGACAGCGGCATTTAACATGTTAACAGCCATGGGTGGATTGCGATTCCACACGCGGTTGTTAGGGGCACTTCAGGTGATGAAATCAGCTGTCATGTGCTGGAAAAGTTGTGGGCACAGCGTCGGAGACCACATTAAAGGGTGAGACACATCATATGACGTATTTTATACTTCATATGTCGGGAAGGGGTTAAAGGGTATCTGTCAGCAGATTTTTGATTACCCATGTAAGTGCAATATCATGTAGGGCAGAGAGCCTGATTCCATTGATGTCACTTAATAGGCTGTTTGCTGCGGTTTTGATAAAGTCACTGTTTACTCTGTTACAGATCTTAAAATTCTCTGAATGCTGAGCTCTCAGACGCCACCCACACTAGGGTTGAGCGAAACGGATCGGACAAATTCAAAAATCGCCGACTTTCGGCAAAGTCGGATTTCTTGAAACCCGACCCGATCCTAGTGTGGGATCGGCTATGAGGTCGCCGATCTGCGCGCAAAAGTCGCGTTTTATATGATGCTTTCAGCGCCATTTTTCAGCCAATGAAGGCGGACGCAGAGTGTGGGCAGCGTGATGACATAGGTCTCGGTCCCCACCATTTTAGAGAAGGGCATGACAGTGATTGGCTTGCTTTCTGCGGCGTCACAGGGGCTATAAAGGGGCGTGCACGCCATCCGCCATCTTACTTCTGCCGATCTTAGCATAGGGAGAGGTTGCTGCCGCTTCGTCAGAAGAAGGGACATAGTTAGGGAGGGAAGATTAACCCCGAAACTGCTTGTGCTGTAGCGATTTCCACTGTCCAACACCACCATTTCTTTGCAGGGACAGTGGAGGTTATATTTTTGTGCATCAGCTCTGTAGCTTATTAGGCTGCCTTATAAGGCCGGCGTCACACACAGCGTAAAACAATACGGTCCGTATATTACGGCCGTAATACGCTGAAAAGTCCCGAAAAAAGTGGTCCGTAGCTCCTCCGTAGGCAGGGTGTGTCAGCGTTTTTTGCGCATGGCATCCTCCGTATGTAATCCGTATGGCATCCGTACTGCGTGGTTTTCTCGCAGGCTAGCAAAACCAACATACCGCTATAGAAGTGATCCATGTGTCCCAAAAAGAAAAGAAAATATATATATACTGTCTATATATATATATATATATATATATATATATATATATATATATGTCAGTAGACACATATATTAGAGAGAAAAGCCGGTAATTCAGTGCGGTGTACAGTAAAATCACACTGACAGCTTACAGTAGAATAAATGTGTACACGTAGAATAGGTATATATATATATATATATATATATATATATATATATATATATATATATATATATATATATATATATATATATATATGTCAGTCAGACACATATATGTATATATATTAATATTTTTTCCAGCGCTATACAGCTTGAAAGCCGGTAATTCAATTACCGGCTTTTTCTTTCTCCTTCCTAAAACCCGACATGATTTGAGACATGGTTTACATACAGTAAACCATGTCTTCTCTCCATTTTTTTTGCAGATTCCACACTACTAATGTCTGTTCATAGATCGTGGGAAATTACCTAGAAAGCTCCCTGGCTCCCTGGCTTTCTAGGTAATTTCCCACGATCTATGAAAAGCCAGCAGAGGGCGCCTCACCGCAAATAAAGCTAAATATAGATCATTGATCTATTTTTAGCCTCATTCCCTGGGGTTTTGCAGCGAGGAGCAGCCTGCATTAGCACAGCTCCTTGCTGCAAAATGTTTTAACCCCTTCAGAAGGATTTACATCGTTGGACGTTACAGATCTGCGGAGGGTAAGTATATTGTTGGTTTATTATGTTTTTTTACTCACAGAACAAGGGTCTTCAGTGACTGGATTGGGCGTTGAATAAAATACTGCAACAACCATTGTTTTTATTTCATTAAAATAATTTTAAATAATGTGTTTGTGTTTTATTTAACCCTTCACTACAATTGGATTAATAATGGATAGGTGTCATAATTGACGCCTCTCCATTATTAATTAGGCTTAATGTCACCTTACAATAGCAAGGTGGCATTAACCCTTCATTACCCCATATCCCACCGCTACACGGGAATGGGAAGAGAGTGGCCAAGTGCCAGAATAGGCGCATCTTCCAGATGTGCCTTTTCTGGGGTGGCTGGGGGCAGATATTTTTAGCCAGGGGGGGGGGGGCCAATAACCGTGGACCCTCTCCAGGCTATTAATATCTGCCCTCAGTCACTGGCTTTACTACTCTGGCGGAGAAAATTGCGCGGGAGCCCACGCCAATTTTTTCCGCCATTTAACCCTTTATTTTAAGAGCTAGAACGGCCAAATTTTGCAGATACACACTACTGACATTAGTAGTGTGGAATCTGCAAAAAAAATGGAGAGAAGACATGGTTTACTGTATGTAAACCATGTCTCAAATCATGTCGGGTTTTAGGAAGGAGAAAGAAAAAGCCGGTATTGGAATTACCGGCTTTCAAGCTGTATAGCGCTGGAATAAATAGTAATATATATACATATATGTGTCTCACTGACATATATATATATATATATATATATATATATATATATATATATATATATATATATATATATATATATATATATATATATATATATATATATATATATATATATATCTATCTATTCTATGTGTACACATTTATTCTACCTATTGGACTGTAAGCTGTCAGTGTGATTTTACTGTACACCGCACTGAATTGCCGGCTTTTCTCTCTAACAGCGCTGCGTATTTCTCGCAAGTCACACTGCTTGTCCGTGTGTAATCCGTATTTTTCACGCTTCCATAGACTTTCATTGGCGTATTTCTTGCGCAGTACGGTGACAAACGCAGCATGCTGCGATTTTGTACGGCCGTAGAAAGCCGTATAATACTGATCAGTAAAATACGGCAAATAGGAGCAGGGGCATAGAGAATAATTGTGCCGTATTTTTTGCGAGTTTTACGGACGTAGATTCTGCGCTCTTACGTCCGTAAAACTCGCAAGTGTGACGCCGGCCTAAGGCTTATAAGGCTCCATTGCTGTTTGTACGCCGCTGTGCAAACCAACTGCTTTTTTTAAAAGCAAAAATCCTGTTGCTCCTTTCTGCACAGTTATCTTGTTTATTTGTCCACACTTTTGTGTGCAGCAGTCCTTTTTTATTGCTGCCATACTTTTCCTGAGATCATTGTAGGGAGATAGAAATTGTACTACAATCCTTGTATTTTTTCATATATCTTCCAGCCACTTTCTGCCACTTACATTGTGTAGTGTTATACACTGGGCCTGAGTTTTGGTTTAGTTTCCCCCCCCCCCCCCCAAAAAAAAAGGGAGATTCAAATTCTCACAAAGTGGATATACTTCAGTCCTGTTAGTTTGGTGTATATCAGCCAGCCACTTTCTGCCACTTACATTGTGTTGCAGTACAGGAGCTCGCTTGCCCAGCTGCTAGTGTGCTATCAGAAAGAGTCTTCAGTGCTGCTGGTTCAATACTGACCGAAAAAAGGACTCGTCTGGCTACCCAGAATATTGATGATCTAACCTTCATTAAAATGAACCAATCATGGATTTCAAATTATTTTGCCCCACTTTCCCCTGCTGACACCTAGCTTGCATGAAAAATGTATTGCTTTTGGCCTCCTCTTACTGACTGCTACAATTCCTCCATTTGCAGCTGCTGAATGTCCACCATAGGCCATTTTTATACCTCCCTAAATGGGCTGACTCCCCCCACAGGGCCGTGGTCACCACCTGGCGCAAGCACCCGTGCGAGTGCCGTTTGCCTGGACAGGTGGGAGCACCCACTCTTGGGCGACGGCACTGGCACAAGGTCCCTCGCAGTACAATGAAGTGTCTGACGGTGGTGGTGCACAACCAACGTCAGACACATCGTCGTAATATGAGGGGCCCTGTGCCAGTACCGCCACCCACGAGAGAGTGTTCCCCCCCCCCAGCTCGAACAGTGCTCTACCATTTGCAATACTTACCCCTCCCTGCTCCACCACTGTGTAGTCTGTGCTGTTAAATCCTTCAATGGCACTGCCAATACAAATTTGTTGAAATGATAGATGATGGTTAAAATATGCAGGGGTCCTGTTTAGTCCTGTTACCAATTTTGAACTGCTTTTAGCCTACTTTTTCATTTTGGGCCTATATCTGTGTTTCCTCCTCATCCTGCCCATTGCCCAGCCACTGCTAGATGAGTCTGCTGGTACATTGACCCAGACCACTACATTCCCCTTGCACTCTACACAGCCAGAATCTGACCCTGCTGAAAGTCAGGTTCCCCTTCCCGCATACTACACCACCTTACACGGGGACAAAGAGGAAGGTGCAGATGAAAGTGCAGGTTCCTTCATCAGGTGGGGGGGGAGATACTCATTGGCGACGTCTCTGGCAGTGGGAGGTGCCACCTGCCGTCAAACACACCGCTGTACTATGAGGTGCCCTGTGCCAGTGCCAACGAGTGTGCCCCCCTGCTTGCTCTGGATCACAGCACTTGCAAAGTTGAAATACTTACCTCTCCCTGCTCCACCGCCGTGACGTATTCCGCATTTCCTGGGCCCACGAAAATCTTGAGCCAGCCCTACCCCCCCACAACTTTAGCCAAATGACCCCCAGTTTTCAATGCCTAACTATTATTATAATGTAAATTAAGATTGACAAGCTTAAGAAATAAGAATTGATGTTTTTGGCATTAAAATGGGCACTGTAGGTGTTTTCCTGTCCTCCACTCACTGCCGACTTTGATTCCCCATTGACTTGCACTGGGTTTCGTGTTTCGGTCGGCCCCCGACTTTTCGCAATAATCGGCCGATTTCACCCGACCCGACTTTTGACAAAGTCGGGTTTCGCAAAACCCGACTCGATCCGAAAAAGTAAAAGTCGCTCAACTCTAACCCACACCACTGATTGACAATTTTCTGCCTATGCACAGAGTACACAGAAAGCTGCCGATCGGTAGTTACGCAGAGCTCATGAACGAATGGGTGTCTTGCTGCTGGTTTTGTGATTCAATGTGTGTTTCTATGTGGTTTTCTTCTGGTGATTTTCCGTCTGATTATCCACTCTTTGAGGCTCTAGATTTAGGGCTCATCTCCACTTGTGAGAAAAACAGACGAGTGCAATCCGATAAAAAATCGGATTGCACTCGGACCAATGTTTTTCAATAGGTGACAATCCATTAGCGATTTTTTTTTTTTTTCCCAGCCGAAATCGGACTGAGAAAAATCTGTGTCGGCTGAGAAAAAAATCGCAGCATGCTGCGTATTGCTGAGATTCTCGGACGAGACTCGCCAATGCAAGTCAATGGGTGCGAGAGAAAAAACGCACAGCACTCGCACCATGCGAGTGCTGTCCGATTTTTACGCACCCGTGTCCTTAGAAAAGCCGGCAATTCAGCGCAGAGTACAGTAAAATCACACTGACAGGTTAGATGAGAGTAGATATATACACATAGAATAGGTATATATATATATATATATATATATATTGCAGCGCGAGACAGCTTAAAAGCTGGTAATTCAATTACCGGCTTTTGCTTTCTCCTTCCTAAACCCGACATGATATGAGACCTGGTTTACATACAGTAAACCATCTCATATCACCATTTTTTTGCATATTCCACACTACTGTCAGTAGTGTGTATATGCAAAATTTGGGCGTTCTAGCTATTATATTTAAGGGTTAAATGGCGGAAAAAATTGGCGTGGGCTCCCGCGCAATTTTCTCCGCCAGAGTAGTAAAGCCAGTGACTGGGGGCAGATATTAATAGCCTGGAGAGGGTCCATGGTTATTGGCCCCCCCTGGCTAAAAACTCCTGCCCCCAGCCACCCCAGAAAAGGCACATCTGGAAGATGCGCCTATTATGGCACTTGGCCACTCTCTTCCCATTCCCGTGTAGCGGTGGGATATGGGGTAATGAAGGGTTAATGCCACCTTGCTATTGTAAGGTGACATTAAGCCTAATTAATAATGGAAAGGCGTCAATTATGACACCTATCCATTATTAATCCAATTGAATGAAAGGGTTAAAAAAAACACACACACATTATTAAAAATTATTTTAATGAAATAAAATCAAAGGTTGTTGTAATATTTTATTTAACGCCCAATCCAATCACTGAAGACCCTCGTTCTGTAAAAGAAAAAACATAATAAACCAACAATATACTTACCCTCCGCAGATCTGTAAAGTCCAATGATGTAAATCCTTCTGAAGGGGTTAAAACATTTTGCAGCCAGGAGTTCTGCTAATGCAACGCTACTCCTCGCTGCAAAACCCCAGGGAATGAAGGTAAAGTAGTTCAATGACCTATATTTACCTGCATTTGCGGTGAGGCGCCCTCTGCTGGCTGTTCATAGATCGTGTGAACTTTCCTAGAAAGCCTGGGAGCTTTCTAGGAAAGTTCCCACGATCTATGAACAGCCAGCAGAGGGCGCCTCACCGCAAATGAAGCTAAATATAGCTCATTGATCTATATTTAGCTTCATTCTCCGGGGTTTTGCAGCGAGGAGCAGCCTGCATTAGCGGAACTCCTTGCTGCAAAATGTTTTAACCCCTTCAGAAGGATTTACATCGTTGGACTTTACAGATCTGCGGAAGGTAAGTATATTGTTGGTTTATTATGTTTTTTCTTTTACAGAACGAGGGTCTTCAGTGATTGGATTGGGCGTTAAATAAAATATTACAACAACCTTTGATTTTATTTCATTAAAATAATTTTTACACATCTTCCAGATGTGCCTTTTCTGGGGTGGCTGGGGGCAGGAGTTTTTAGCCGGGGGGGGGGGGGCAATAACCATGGACCCTCTCCAGGCTATTAATATCTGCCCCCAGTCACTGGCTTTACTACTCTGGCGGAGAAAATTGCGCGGGAGCCCACGCCAATTTTTTCCGCCATTTAACCCTTAAATATAATAGCTAGAACGCCCAAATTTTGCATATACACACTACTGACCTTAGTAGTGTGGAATATGCAAAAAAAATGGTGATATGAGATGGTTTACTGTATGTAAACCAGGTCTCATATCATGTCGGGTTTAGGAAGGAGAAAGCAAAAGCCGGTAATTGAATTACCAGCTTTTAAGCTATCTAGCGCTGTATTAAATATATATATATATATATGTACCTATTCTATGTGTATATATCTACTCTCATCTAACCTGTCACTGTGATTTTACTGTACTCTGTGCTGAATTACCGGCTTTTCAAAGGAGACCCGTGCGTAAAAATCGGACGGCAATACGGATGTCATACGGATGTTGCGATAAAAAAATCTCATGACACTCGCATGGCACTCGCATGGCACTTGCAGACGTTACATCAGTTTTTTCAGTCCGTAAATCGGACCATTTTTTTCTCACACAAGTGGAGATGAGCCCTTAGACTGATCTTCCCCATGCCCTCATAGAAGGGCAGAGTATTTGTGTCCAAGTATTTGTAGTGCATGGAGATTGTTTTCGATGCCTCAGCTGCATGATTTACAGCTGATAGACAGCTTGAATACATGTGGGGATTCCCTAGCAACCAGGCAACCCCCACATGTACTCAGGCTGGCTAGCAGCTGTAAATCATGCAGCTGAGGCAACAAAAACTTAATCTCCGAGCAGTCACAAGTACTCGAAGGCCACCCGAGAGTGCTCGGGAAAACCCGAGCAGCGAGTACACTCGCTCATCACTAGTGGCCACTGATTCCTGACCCTCACTGTGTCCTGTTGGCCTGGAGGAATACGGAAAGGTTCATTTGGAGCCCCTTCTACTTTGCGAGTGGGCTGCGATACTGTACTTCTTTTTTTTTTTTTTTTTTGTGGTGCTGTTGCATGTTTACCTACTTTAGAAAGACATGCAGCCGCAGGGACTAGGACATACTATTCTAGCACGCCGTGCAGCCGCAGGGACTAGGACATACTATTCAAGCACGCCGAAGACACTCAGCACATGAGCATGCTCAGATAACACCTCATCGGAACACGATCGCTCATCACTTCCTTTTTACTATTTCAATTACTGTAATTATGTGTGCACTGTATAGTCACACTGAATACAGTCTAATAATACCCTGGTTGGATTTTGTGAAGAACAATCCTCATCAGGACACAACAGAAGTGCAAATTTTGTGGGTATAAAAAAAAAATTGTATTTATTTATATTTAATTACATAAGACACAAAAATAAAAGTTTTATGTAGCCATACCTGAAGATGGTGTACTGGACTCTGCTCTAGGCTACTTGGCTTTGAACAATATCTATAATATAACGCTGGGAGCGTCACTCTGTCCGAAGCCTTTATAGACTGCGCAAGCGCCGGCGCAGTCTGGGCCTCACAGAGTGACGGTCCCGGGAGATCGCGGTGTGCGTTCACACTGAACGCACACCGCGATCTCCAACAGAGAAGCAGGGACCGCCAGGAGGGTGAGTATCGGCCATATTCACCTGTCCCCGTTCCACCGCTGAGCGCCGCCATCTTCCCGGTCTTCGGCCTGTGACCTTCAGTTCAGAGGGCGCGATGACGCGCTTAATGCGCGCCAGCGCCGCCCTCTGACTGAACAGTCACAGCCAGGAGACCGGGAAGATGGCGGCGCTCAGCGATGGAACGGAGGACAGGTGAATATAGTAAGTGCTGGGGGGCCTGAGCTGGCGGCGATACCGGCACCTGACCCCCACAGCGCGCCGGTGTCCCCGCCTGCTCAGGCCCCCCAGCACTCGGCGCCGAGCGGGTTAGAGGCAGTATGGGGACGCAGGATGGAGCAGCACATGGCAGGATGGAGCAGCACATGACAGGATGGGGACGCAGGATGGGTGCAGCACATGACAGGATGGGGACGCAGGATGGGAGCAGCGCATCACAGGATGGGGACGCAGGATGGGAGCAGCGCATGACAGGATGGGGACGCAGGATGGGAGCAGCGCATGACAGGATGGGGACGCAGGATGGAGCAGCACATGACAAGATGGGGACGCAAGATGGAGCAGCACATACCAGGATGGGGACGCAGGATGGGAGCAGCACATGACAGGATGGGGACGCAGGATGGAGCAGCACATGACAGGATGGGGACGCAGGATGGGAGCAGCACATGACAGGATGGGGACGCAGGATGGAGCAGCACATACCAGGATGGAGACCATATACCAATATAAATGCTCGCCACCCGGGCGTAGAACGGGTTCAATAGCTAGTTCTTAATAATGTGCTCAGCCTCTGCAGCAGCGATGTGCACCAGTGCTGGATGTAATTTGGCCTTGCTAAGATTTTGCCAAAGGGTACCTAGAAGAAATGGTGACACAAGGCTATGCTATAGCTCTGGGTAATTCAAGGTCATAGCACTTGTCCTTTATTTAATGCTACATATTTTTACTGCGATTTTATTTTCTATTATTGTAAAATTCTAAGCTTTCCTTTAACTGCAAAAATTTTGATAAATTTTTCGTCAATCTCTACAACAGTGTTCTGTCTCGTCGCGGATCTTGCAAGAGAAGTTAATCTAGACCCCGAGCAGGATTCACTGCACTGTCCCTATATTTTCCTGTCCTAAGTAGCCACAGAAGACCCCATAATTCTTCTTGCATTTTAAGACCACTAAAAAACTATAAAACCTCCTATGTAAGTGGAGCGCCCCCAGACACAGGGCCGCGGGTTACTTGGTACCGGTCCTCTCTGTCCCGGCTCTAGGGTTGTCACGGTGGCTGGACCCGGTCTGTGACCCTGCTAAGGGGCGTCCAATAAAAGGTGATACAAGTCTGTCAAGGTTTAGTGACGAAACCTGTGGTGTTCGGTCAGGGTGACCGACGCTGCTTGGGGGTCCACTGGGGTGATGTAATGGCAGCTAGATGGAATACCTTCCCACAGGTGAAGTATATCCCCAGGGCTTCCCAGTAGTGTAGGTGGTGATGATGTGAGGCGCGGTTAATAACGAGGACACAGGGTTGCAGTCTCTTTAGCTATTTACTGAAGACTTCGGGATCCGCAATCCAGAGCACTGCTAACAGGGCTGTCTGAGACCGGCCGGTCCGAAGGCACATCCAGAGTTCCCTTTGCAGGTGGAAATCGGTGCCTACCAACTAGCGCCTGTGTGTTGTAGTTCTTCCCTGCTGAGCATTCGGGATAGTCCTCACAACTTTCGTATTCGTTCTTTCTCTCTCTCCGTTCCCCAAGCTTATCTGGATAGGATGCACCCGTTTGACGGGAAGGCTCGGAAATACTCTGGGACCCGAGAGACGCCCCTCTCCACTTTTGCCCCCTATGTCTTTGCAGCGCCCCAGAGATCTGGTCGTTGCAGTATGACACTCTGCCGCTAAGAGGAGTGATGGTACGTCTGATGGCACTGAAGGAATTCTACTGACCAGGTATCACCAGCACACATTACACTTCACACTCCGGCCACTAGGGGGAGAAAAAGGCTTTATTTATTGGGCCACTCCTCACACTGGTAAAACTAGGGGTTGGATAGGAAGTTAGTCAGAAGCTAACTGGGTTGGATTCAGGCAACATCCCGTGGCAGGGGGTGTTGTAGGGAGAAGACACAGGGGGGTCCCTGTCGGGCATGGGAACCTGGCAGGTGCCTAGCGAACAGAGCAGAACGTTACGGAACCGCGCCTGCACACCCCGCGGCGGTATCCTAAGAAAGTGACACGAAGGGAAGGATATTGTGGAACAGTGAGAAACGAGATCAAGCACAAAGGAGAGCCAGTAGGAGTCATGCCGTGAGACCGAGGCAACATCCTACTGAGGCACGTAGCCGGTGGCCGGAACACCGCGGGAGTAACTGACTCTAGGCGTTACTTTGAACTCCGCAGGACAGTTAATTATAGGTTGGCTGTCTACCTTAAATTTCCTACGAAGACATGGGGGGAAACGCGTGGAGAGGGGCGTCTCTAGGGTCCCGGAAGAGCTCCGAGCCTTCCCGTCATACGGGTGCGTCCTAGCCATAACATACCTGGGGGACGAGAAACTAGTAACATCTGGAACAAGCGAGAGAGAATTAGAAAGAACGAACGAGAACAGAAGTTGTGAGGACTATTCCGAATGCTCAGCAGGGTAGCACTACAACACACAGGCGCTAGTGGTAGGCACTGATTTCCACCTGCAAAGGGAACTCTGGATGTGCCCATCGGACCGGCCGGTCTCAGAAAGCCCTGTTAAGAGTGCTCTGGATTGAGGATCCTGAAGTCTTCAGTAAAGAGACTGCAACCTTGTGTTCTCGTTATTGACTGCACCTCACACCATCACCATCCACCTTACTGGGAAGCCCTGGGGACATACTTCACCTGTGGGAAAGTTATACCATCCAGCTGCCATTCCATCACCCCAGCGGACCCCACAGCAGCGTCGGTCACCCTGACCGAACACCACAGGTGGCGTCACGAATCCCTGACAGACTGTACCACCTTTATTGGACGCCCCTTAGCAAGGTCGCGGACCGGGTCTAGCCACCGTGACAGCCTCAGAACCAAACCAGAGAGGCCCGTTACCGAGAACTCGTGGCCCTGTGTCTGGGGGCGCTCCATCTTCTTAGGTGATGTATGGTAGACAGCCAACCTGTAGTCAACTGTCCTGCGGTATTTGAAGTAGTACTTGGAGTCAGTTACTTCCTCGGTGTTCTGGTCACCGGCTACGCGCCTCAGTAGGATGTTGCCCTTCTCGGGGCACGACTCCTACTGGCTCTCCTTTGTGCTGTGATCTCATTTCTCACTTCTCCACAATATTCTTCGCTTCATGTCCTTTCTTAGGATGCCGCCGCAAGGTAGTGCAGGCGCGGCTCCGTTACGTTCTGTCCTTCTGCTAGGTACCTGCCAGGAACCCACCCCTGACAGGTCCTCCCTGGAGCTCTCCCAGGCTGCGTTCTGTTCTAACTTCCTATCCAACCCCCAGTTTTACCAGAGTGTGAGGAGTGGCCTGATACTTAGTGCCTTTTGCTCCCCCTGGTGGCCGGAGTGTGAAGTGCAATGTGTGACTGTGATACCTGGTCAGGTGAACTCCTTTAGTGCAATCAGACATAACAGCACTTCCCTTAGTGGCAGAGTGACGTTACTGCAACGACCAGGACTCTGGGGCGCTGCATAAGCTTGGTTTGAAAACTGCAGAAATAAAAATACAAGGTTCAGATGCCATAAAATGTGAATTAGGTTTGTAAAGGATGGTTGTAATGGTACTTTGTGGTGTAGTACAATACTTTAGAGAAAATATTTTATTCACAATAGGTCAAGGCAGGTGAAAAAGGAAATTACGGTAAAGCATTAAACTATAATTTCATCCAATTATCCCCAGTGTTTCACCATGGCATACCTATTAAATTACAGCTCTGTTCATAGGTCTCATTCAGCATTGCCAAGACATGTAAGGTTTTTGTTATACCTTAGTTTTGCATTCCTTATACTGTTATTACATAACCTTAATGATCACAATTTTGTAATACAATTATCATATAGTCAGATATGTATGTATGGGTTCACATATTATTGAGCTGGAAGACTTTAGTAGCTAAGCTTCCACCATTGTGCATTTGATATGATGTTCTGTCTTCATATGATTATGAAAGGTTGAGCTTGAGATCTAAATCTGCTTTGATATCTCAACTAAACCATGTTTTATGAAAAAAGAAATATTTGCGCATAGTAACGGTATGTGCACACGCTGCGGAATGGTGCGTGTATTTTTCCGCACTGATTTTGGTAAATCCGCAGGTAAACCGCACTGCGGATTTACCACGGAATTACCCCAGTTTTTCCGCTGTTTTTGTGCGGATTTCACCTGCGGTTTTACACCTGCAGATTCTTATTGAGGAGCAGGTGTAAACTGCTGCGGAATCCGCACAAAGAATTGACATGCTACGGAATCTAAACCGCAGCGTTTCCACGCAGTTTTTTCCGCAGCATGTGCACTGTGGATTTTGTTTTCCATAAGTTTACATTTTACTGTAAACTCATGGAAAACTGCTGCAGATCCGCAGCAAAATCCGCAGCGTGTGCACATAGTCTAAAAGGTCTGAGGCTAGTTTCACATTAATACAGTTCTCTCTGTAGAGCACTATGTTGGGGTTTCTGTTGGAATCCCCCCCAAAAAACAGGGTTTAGACCGTGTGTGTGTGTGTTTTTTTTTTTTTTTTTTTTTTTCATGTCTGAAAAAGACTCTGCCTGGTTGGAGGTCAGTCAGTGTCCACAGTGACTCCTTTGGCTTCATTCAAGTGAATGCAGTTTTTATGGGATTCTGACAGAAACCCCAATGTAGTGCTAGCTGGAGATCACTGTATTAATGTGAACCTATCCTTCCATATTCCAAATTATTGGTACCTGGTGTTTCCAAAAAATGATCTCAAGAAAAGTCGGTGTTCTACGATTCTTTCTTTCCCTATCCTGGGTGCTATGATCAGTAGCAGGGAATAACTTCTGCACAACTAAGCAGATTTAGCATTTAATGAGTTTTCTGGCATCATTATGAATTCTGACAGACAATTTCTTGAGACCCTTTAAAAGAAACCACTACGAAGGTTTTTTTCAGATGGATTCCACATACTTGCAGTAACATGCCTGCCCGCTCTTGGCGCTGGCACTGGAGAATCCTGACAGCACACAAGAGTGACTGCAGACTTGACCCAAGCCTGGACAGAATCTTTAAGGAGTTTAATAAGGAAAAGTGGAGGGAAGTATACTGAGGATCTTGGAGAAAGGGGACTATGTTGACCATAACTATGGATCGAAGGTGACTATGGTGACCATAATGATGGATCAGATGCCATGTCTCATTTTTCTATAGTTTGCAAAATTAAAAGTTGAATGTCGATTGCCAACAAGTTACTATCTTTATTAGAAGGTTCTGCATTTATAATGCTGGATGAGCATTTTAGCTTAGTATTCCCCCTATAATTGTGTTCCTTGTCCAGTATTCGTCAAAATACTATTAGTATTTTTTTGTATATTCTGAAAAAAGAGGTAAAGCCTTAAAAATTCTATTGATTTTTACAGTAGAAAGTCCTCTACCTAGAAGTGATTGGCAATCAGTAATTCCTGTTTAATGATGCTTCTACTTTAAAAGGGACTTTCCAATCAAACACATTTATCGCCTATCCACACAATTGGTGATAAATGTTTGATTGCTGGAAGCCTTTCCACTGGGACCAGTACAATAAATTGGATGGCGGTTCCTTATTATATGCACTACAGCACTAAGACGTAATTTAAATGGATCGGAGGCTGAGTATGCACGCTGCCTTCACAGACTAAATGGGAACTAAGGAAACCTCTCTACACAGTGATTGATGGGCGCCCTAGTGGTGGGGCCGCCAGTGATCAAGCGTTGTTCACCTGACCTGTCCACTAATATCTAGTTACACCTAAGAAACACAATGACAGGCGTAATGCATATATAGGATTGTTAAAAAACAAAACAAAACAAAAAATACCCTATTTTAATTTTATGATCGTGACATTACCAATCAATTGTCATGACGAGAAAATTGTTTAATTGAAATCTTACCAATATACTCCAAATGTAAATGTACACGAAGAACCAGTCATGTCATGTAACAACCAAAATCCGGTGATGGCTGCTAGTAAAAGGTATTTATTGGTGGTTTGTCTAATTGACAAGACTGGACATGAAGTAAATGTAATATTTTATATATTCGTAAGACAATGACTTCTTGTTTGTCGTAAGTGGGTAGAAATCCAAAAGTATTTAAAATGATTCTGGCCATAAGTGACGCTGTGATAATGGGATGAGACAGTCAGTGTGAAATAAACTACTCCGCATACCCGAGTGTGCTGAAAGGGGTGGTATGAATGATCTTTGAATGTATTAGGTAGTCTGTCAATCAAGGTAAAAGTGACTATTTTATCATGCGCTTGTTAAGAAGACCGCTCTGCGGGTACTTGTAATGAGCCAGGTCTGGAACTGTCGAGGCTGCGTCCCATGTTGCCCGGGGGAAGGAATAGGGGATGGACAGGCCCCATGACCCTGGAAGAGGAGGCGTGTCTAGACAGAATACAGAGCAGAAAGCGCATGAAGGGGCACGGAGTTTCCCGCCGTCAGGGAGAGTGCAGGAGGGTGAGCAGCGCGCGCCGCACCCAGAGCAGCAGCGCCGTGACGCATTGCGGCCGAGGCCTCCTGGACACTCCAGCGGGGCATTGAGGGTGGTAAGAACGTGCTTGTGCAGGAGAAACGGGTCACAGGACATTAAGTTGCGGTCCCCTCTGCTGGACAGCGTGCATCAGACCACGTTTGATACCAGGATCTCTGCAGCTCTCTTCAGTTGCACAGGCTTATGGTCTAGGGGCTCAACGATTAAAACCAGAGACCGGCCATTGCAGCCAGAAGTTGGACCATTAGTTTTGGGATCCCATCTGAGGACACTACGCCAGCCATTGCCGGTACTACAACCCCCCAACGGATCATCTGCAGCTGAGGAAGCTAAGGACATGGTAAGTTTGATAACTGGACTATTGTTACAGTATAACTTTCTCTTTCAAATTAACTATTATCTCCCTGCGGGGAGCCTCTTCATTGTACCAAATAAATTGTAAATCTGTTAACCCTTGCTCTGCCTCCATTGCGTCACTGCATCCCGCAACCTGCTTACACACTGAATATGTGGAATTCTATTAGATTTGCCATTAATACTGTTTATATAATATTACTGTTGGGTTGAACATTTAATAAAATGTTCACTCTCTAGTTGCCTACTCCTGGCCTAATGGATATTGATCAGGTGCGCACTAAAGAAATAAACATATGACAACACAGTCAGATGTAAACTCTCCATGATCAATCTATGGCTCAGCTCCAAAAGGCTTTATTTAGTCAGGACACATGGTTATATATCCCCTGTAAGGGGGCTCGGTTAGCTTTAAAATGGGAGTGATTGGATGCATTCCATTGGTTAGTGGGTTGGGCATTGAGCAAGTCCATGGGAGGATCCATGAGGTCATCAGGGTGGTTGGTCCATAAGGTCATCAAGGTGGGCGTCACTGTGGGTGGATCCATGAGGTCATCAGGGTGGGCGTTATCTTGGATACCAGCCACATGGTATGCTGAGACAGGAAATGGCAGCCATCTTTAGGGTCTCACTTTTGATCTGAGAAAGCTTGTAAGGTTAAACAGTACATGCTATGGGTTGCTTCTCTCAATCTCTTACGTCATGAGGTTAATTAAGTAATTCATCTTATGGCTCTCCTCAACATTACCATCTCCATAAATAATCGGCGTCACCTGTACCATATTTTTTGTATACTAAAACTTTTGAACCTGAAGATATTAAGCCTTTACCCATCCACTAACCTTTTACCTTTGACAAAAATTTGGTTCCTATTTAGATGTGTGAAATTTAGTCTAACTAAATCAATACCAAAAGAAAGCCCTGGGAGGATATTCAATCGATGCAAATCTTCCCCCCGCCCCCCCCAAAAAAATAGCGAAACCGGTCTTCATCAGGAATAGTCGATCATCCCTGTCCGTCATATGGTATTCACAAGGTGGACTCCGGCCTGCCGCCTCTCTAGGAGGAGGAGGTGCAGGAGCTGTAGACTGTGGGGGCAACCCTGATTGACATAGGGCCTGCAGTCTTTGGCGTCAGGAGGATGTGTTCCATCCCAAGGTCTTACTCGGTCTCAGCTTCCTCTGTGTTAACCCAGTGTGCCGTTGGCGAGATGTACCGACCTTGGCCACAAGCACTTGTCCACGTGTCCGTGGTTAGTTGTACTTTCCCATTAACTGCATTGTTGAGGGCATGGGTAATGTTGTGGGACACGTGGTTGTGTAATGCCGGGACGGCACAGCAGGAGAAATAGTGGCAACTGGGGACCGAGTACCTTGGGACGGCCGCCACCATCAGGTTGCGGAAAAATTCAATTTCTCCGAGCCTAAAAGGCAACATTTCCAGCGCAAGCAGACTAGAAATGTGTGAATTTAGTACTGTGGCCTGTGGGGCGTTGGCTGTGTATTTCCGCTTGCGTTCCAATGACTGGGGTATGGACAACTGAAGGCTGTGCTGGGAAAAGGATGTGGACGCGCTTGATAATGGTGCTATTTGAGTGTAGGCAACGGCAGGTGCAGGGCAGGAGGCATCTTCGCATGCACCGTGGACAGGGGATTGGCTTGCACGCACAACAGTGGAAGAAGCAGTGGTATCAACCGCAGACACTGTTCCTGGAGTCTGGAGTTGGGCCACAAAGTCAGGTGCTTTGCCATGTGCCTGATCATGCTGGTGGTGGTAAGGCTGGTAGTTTTGCTACCCCTGCTGATGCTGGCATGACAGGTGTTGCAAAGGGCCTGTTTGTGGTTATAGGCAGAGTCTTTAAAAAATAACCAGACTTGGGAAGACCTAACAGTTGGACTAGCAACTTCTGTCATGTTGGTGTTACGGGGGACTGTTGCCCGCCTTCTGTCTGCAGCCACCACACTGCTTCTTCCTACATGAAGGGGTGCTACGCCTCCCTCCCCGTGTGATGCTGTCCTCGCTCTGCATGTTCTCCTGCCAGGTTGGGTCAGTTACTATATCATCCACCACCTCATCTTCCACTTCCGCACCCTGGTCCTCCTCTTGACTTTCTGGCAATTGTGTATCATCATCACCTCTTGTGACCGTGGCTGCTCAAATATTTGGTCATCACTACATGGAATCTCATCTTGCCCCGCTTCAAGTGGGATCAGTTGTCTCAGGGCACTCAGCATGGTGAAAGGAAGGAGGATCAAGGTGAGTAATATGCGGTCCAGATTCACAGCTACTCAGACTTGACTGTGTGGAAGACAGGGTGATGGTGGTGGTGGCCAAGTAACTGGAATTATTATCCGCTATCCAACCAACAACCTTTTCACACCGCTCTGGCTTCAATAGTGCTGTCTTGCTGCAGTTCCCTAGGACTTCGGACACTAAGGCCCAGCGAGAAGATGTGGGTGGTTTTTTTGTGGCCCAATTTCAGCTTGCCCACAGCCTCAGCATTCACCATCACGTCCTCTTCCCCATCCCTTGCCATGCGCCTTGCCCATTGTAAATTGACTAGAATATTTTACACGTTCACTACAAATGGCTGAATTGGGATCGAACTTGTATGTGATGCGTGTGCGGTAAAACCACACTTTAAACTTTCTGGATTGTAGTTAAAAATGGGGTTTTTTGGTTATCAAATTGGTGTCACTAAGTAGAGTAACAGACCGCAAAAACACTAAAACATGTAGGCCTAAAATGGCCAAATTTTTAGCACAGATAGATGAGGCCTGTCACGGAAATACCACACTGCCAAATCTGTGGCCTGTAATTTTTTTTTTAGGTTTGCAAAATAGTACTGTATATAATTAGAGTAACAGACAGGAAAAAAAACTGGACGAACGGCCTAAAATGCCGAAACTTGGAGCACGCAGATATGAGGAGAGAATGGATGAAAGCCGCGTTCAGCATCACACGCAGGGGAACCGTGCTTACAATAGCCCTACTAGCCCGGCATCCGTCTGTGCACACGGAGGACCGTGTGCACTGTTCTCCGTGTGCATGTGTGTGGCACATTTTGCGGTTCGTTTGTCCAGGTCTGTATTTTTTGGGGGGTCTGCAAAATAGTCCTGTATATAATTAGAGTAACAGACAGCAAAAACAGTGGAATACCAGCTTAAAATGCCCAAGCTTGGAGCACGCAGATATGTGAGGCCTGTCACGGAAATACTACACTGCCAAATATGTGGCCTGTATTTTTAATTTTTTTCCAATGTAAAATAGTGCTATATATAAGTAGAGTAACAGACAGGGAAAAAAATGGATTAACAACCTAAAATGCCCAAACTTGAAGCACGCAGATATGAGGCCTGTCATGGAAATACTACACTGCCAAATATGTGGCCTGTATTTTTAATTTTTTTCCAATGTAAAATAGTGCTATATATAAGTAGAGTAACAGACAGGGAAAAAAATGGATTAACAACCTAAAATGCCCAAACTTGAAGCACGCAGATATGAGGCCTGTCATGGAAATACCCCACTGCCAAATATGTGGCCTGTATTTTTAATTTTTTTTCAATGCAAAATAGTGCTCTATATAAGTAGTATAACAGACAGGAAAAAAAATGGTCTAAAATGCCCAAATTGCCCAAACGAATGTATAAGGTGTGTCACAGATATACCACACTGTAAAAAATGTCGTCTGTATATATTTTTTGGGGAACTCAGCAAAATGGTGTCAAGAAATTGTATAAGACACTCAAAAAAATAAATCTACTCTACCACAAAAAAATGAAAGATTTTTCTGCGTACTGTGATTTTTGTGACCTCTTTAAAATTGCTGGATTTTCATGCTGTGCTAGGAAAAGGATCTGGCTGTATTGTGCAGTTACAAAAAGCAAGTGGAGGAAAAAAGAGCTCTGGATTGCTTTTTTTCTAGCCAATTATACCTGGGGGGCTAGGTCAATATATGCAATAGGTAGCAGCAGCAGCAGACAGTAGGGTTGAGCGACTTTTACTTTTTTAGGATCGAGTCGGGTTTTGCGAAACCCGACTTTTGTCAAGTCGGGTGAAATCGGCCGATTTATTTCAAAAAGTCGGTGGCCGACCGAAACACGAAACCCAATGCAAGTCGATGGGGAATTAAAGTCGGCAGTGAGTGGAGGACAGAAAAACACCTACAGTGCCCATTTTAATGCCAAAAACATCAATTCTTATTTCTTAAGCTTGTCAATCTTAATACGCCTACAGCCAACTGTTTCCTAGACCGTGGGCTAGGCAGAACTGTCCCACTATGGCTGTCCCCTGTGGACCCTGCATCTTCCACATTAACCCAGTGTGGTCCATGCATCTGTTGTGAGGTCCACCTTTGTACTGACTGATTGCCTCAGTGCATGGACAATGCGGTCTTTTACATGTTGGTGGAGGGCTGGGATGGCTTTTCTCGCAAAGAAGTGTCGACTGGGTAGGTCATAGCATGGTACTGCGCAGGCCATCAGGGCTTTGAAAGCTTCGCTTTCAACCAACCGGTAGGGCATCATCTGAGATTAGTCTAGCAATGTGGGCGTTCAAACTGTGTGTACGCGTATGAGAGGATGAGTACTTTTTTTCCTAATGAGAGTCTCTTGTAGGGTGAGCTGGACTGAAGAGGTGCATATGGTGGAACTAGCGGTGGTGGTGGTGGACATGGCGGATTGAGAGAGGGTTGGTGATGGTATTCTTGATGTTGGCCTACATACAGTGTTTCCTACCAATAACCTTGTGATTCCCTGACTGCTTTGGCCTTGCGACGATACCTCCACATTTGCTGCTGGTGGTGTCCTAACCGGTGGTCTTACAGTGTGGGAAGCAATGTAACGTTGCTGACTACCTTCATTCTGAGCAGGTGCACCAACGGTACGGGATGTTTGGTAGTTTGCTTGCAAGTGCATGCTGGTTAAATGTCTAAGCATATACGTTGTATTTAAATTTTGAAGATTGTTCCCTCTGCTAAAGGTCTTTGAGCATTTCTTACAGATAAATTTTGACTGATCAAAATTAAAAAATTCCCACACTGCACTCTTCCTACTATGGAATACCTTTTGAAGCATTGCACGCTGTGCTACTTTCACCGGATGGCCACACTGTCCTAAAACTGTTTTTTTGTTTTTGACAAACGTTTTTGGCCTGTTGCGATGTAGATGGCTGATGCGGATCATCCTCCTCCGCTTCAGAGCTACTGGCAGCGGCACCCTGTTCCCCCAATGGCTGCCAATCTGGGTCAACAACTGGGTCATCGATCACCTCCTTTTCAATGTCATGTGAACCTTCCTCTGTGTCACCGTGTAAGGTGCTATAGCGTTCGTGACGGTGCACCATAGTCTCATCAGGGTCAGATTCTGGCTCCATACACTGCGAGGGCAATGTAGTGATCTGAGTCAATGGAACAGCATCGTGACACGATCCGGGGTCAGCGATGTGTCGGCATGACAACCAGAGGTCTCCTTGAGACCTCTATGGTTATTGATGCCGGATTGCTGTGAGCGTCACCCTGTGGTCGGCGCTCATAGCAATGCTGTAATTCCACTACATAGGAACGATCTGAGCTTCGCTCCTATGTAGCTGAGCCAATCGAGTTGTGCTGTCTTCTAGGCTATGGGAGGCTATTGAAGCATGGCAAAAATAAGGAAAAAAAAATGTTTTAAAAAATATGAAAAAAATAAGTTTAAATCACCCCCCTTTCGCCCCATTCAAAATAAAACAATAAAAAAATCAAATTTACGCATATTTGGTATTGCTGTGTTCAGAATCGCCCAATCTATCAATAAAAAAAAAATTAAGCTGATCACTAAACGGCATAGTGGAAGAAATTTTAAAAATGCCAGAATTATGGTTTTTTGGTCGCTGCGACATTGTATTAAAATACAATAATGGGCGATCAAAAGAACAAATATGCACCAAAATGGTATCATTTAAAACATCAGCTCGACACGCAAAAATAAGCCCTCACACGACCCCAGATCACTAAAAATGGAGAAGCTACGGGTATCGAAAAATGTCGCAAATTTTTTTTTTGTTTGTTTTTAGCAAAGTTTGGAACTTTTTTTCACCACTTAGATAAAAAAGAACCTAGCCATGATTGGTGTCTATGAACTCATAATGACCTTAAGAATCATAGTGGCAGGTCAGTTTTAGCATTTATTGAACCTAGCAAAAAAGCCACACACAAAAAAAGTGTGGGATTGCACTTTTTTTTGCAATTTCACCACACTTGGAATTTTTTTCCCGTTTTCTAGTACATGACTTGCTAAAACCAATGATGTCGTTCAAAAGTACAACCCGTCCCGCAAAAAATAAGCCCTCATATGGCCATATTGACAGAAAAATAAAAAAAGTTATGGCTCTGGGAAGGAGGGGAGCGAAAAACGAAAATACCCCGGGTCATGAAGGGGTTAAGGACTACAGAGAGAAAAATTTGGGAATTCAAACTGATAAAGATGTTCAATTCTTTGACACTAGTACTCAAATTAACACCTGGATTTATTATGACTCACTACATGGATACAATTTACACCTCCACCAGACAGACTCCAGATAACTAAGAACAACAATAAAGGTATCACTACGAGAATGCTTTTGTCATGATTGGGCAGAAAAGTATTCACATCAATATATATATTTTTTTCTGGCTAGCACTGTACCACAATATAATTTATCAGAAATGATGCATAAATATTTAGATTTAAAAAAAAAAAAAACCTTTTAAACGCACATTTAATTATTTTCCAGTACACACTTAGAAAAACTCATTTTGGCTACTGGTATAAATCTAGTATAAATTTTACTTGATTCACTTGCTGGTTATCATAAAATTGCATGTTCATTCATTATTACAAATGGTATAGTTTGCAATTTTATTATGCCTGTCCCAATTCTTCATTTATTACCATTAATTTAAATGGGACATGCTGTACGTACCGTAAATGTTACCATTTGTTATGAGTTTAGTTGACTAAAAAGCAGAAGCAAAAACATTATGACTATTACTACATATTTCTGTAATGTTACATATGCAAGGAAACCTAATAAAGTATATATTTATTTTATCATAACATGGATCTGGCAAGGTGCAGAATTGCACAGACTTAAAGGGAATCTAGCAGCCGTTTTTTCCTATTTAATCTGAGAGCAGCATAATATAGAGCGAGAGCCTGTTTCCAGGGATGTGTTACTTAATAGGCTGTGTGCTGTAGTTTCAATACAAACTAGTGTTTTATCAGCAGGAGATTATCACTAAAGGACTTGCTGACAGTGTACGCAGAAAGCTGCCAATCAGTGGTGTGGGCGGGGTTATACACAGCTCAGCATTCAGAGAACTGCTACATCTACAACAAACAGGGATGTTATTAAAACTGCACCAAGCAGCCTAGTAAGTGATACATTGCTGGAATCAGGGTCTCGGCCCCTACATTATGCTGCTGTCAGATTACATAGCGAAAAAAAAAATTCCTGACACATTCCCTTTTAAAGGCACTTGCCACTACTTGGACAACCCCTTCTTAAATAAAACCATGCTCCATGTAAAATAAAAAAACTTGAAACTGGGTTGATGAAACTAACCATAGACGAAACCATTTTGGATGACAAAACTGTAGCACTGCAGTCCATCAGCGGTTGTTCACCTGACGTTACTGTTCCTCATGTGTTGGCAGACTTTGCTGGAAGTTGGAACGATGACTGTCTGGGAGGTGAATCTGTGTGTTTTTTTTTTTTTTTTTTTTAATAACATAGGGCACTTGTTGTTTAACAAAGGGTTGTCCACTTAATGACCAGGCTGGAGCGAGCCGCCTCACCCCCTCCCCCGGGCGGCGTACGTGAAAGCCGACATGACAGGGGGTTTGGAGTAGGGAAAAAGGGGGCGTGGAGTCTCGCTCTTAGGGGAGGGTTAATGCTGGCCTGGAGAGGGTATGGGGTGAGTGGGGGGGAGGAGCCGGTCACTTCCCGCTCTGAGGACCTGTGAGCAGGAAGCACCAAGCACCAGCAGCTTACCATGGCGGCCATTGAAGGAGTCCTGTCACAGCTGCGGGCAGCGTCACAGCCTCCAGGCTGGTTGGAGGCTCAGGTGTCCAGCATCCTCGGTGGTGGCAGCAGCTGTGCGGATCCCCGGTGGTCGGGCCTGGTGAGCGGCGGTCCAGGCGAGTGCGGCCCCCGGAGCGCTTATCTCCCGATATCACCCCGGTGTCTCAACGGCGGCGCAGGAGCACCTCAGGGGACCCTCCAGGCCGGGTGCCTGCTCAGAAGCGCCCCAGCAGGCCGCGGTCTGGGAGGAATCCGCCAGCTGCGCTGAGGCCTGCGACGGCAGTTAGGCCTTCTCCCCGAGCATGCCGGGGGGCAGGGCCTATGCGCGCCAGAGCTACTAACGGCCAGAGCGACGTCACGGCAGGCCGCCGCGGTGATGGCCAGGCGGCCTGCTTCCTGCGGCAGCGCGAGACGGCGGGGGAGCATCCCAGCGGCAGCGGCGGGCAGCGCCCCAGACCCAGCGGGGCTGCTGGACACGACCGGGGGGCACCATTCCCTTCAAGCACCGGCGACCGGGCCTGCATCCTCTCGGGTGGCAGCGTCAGACGGCAGCGTTTTGGACGGCGGGTCCGGGTCTGGGCATACAGGACATCAGGCGGTCACCTCGGCTGACGGATTCGGCACGGTCCCGGGGCGGATCGGTTGAAGCGGTATTGCGGAGCGAAGTTCACGTCCAGGAGGGCCCAAGGATGGCTTTGGGATCGAGAGACGGCTGGACGGCGACAGCATCTGCGGCTGGGGGGATCACCGCTCCCTCGCAGCCTGGTGAGAATCCATCTATGTATTGTTTGTCCCCGACGTTTTCGACGCCGACTTTGAATTCTGTGAATCGGGCTGAGGGCTATGTGGAGCGGGGTGATGGAGTCGGTATGCAGGTTGATGCGAGTTGTGAGAGGGGTGGGAGAGTTGTTGTCGGGTGTACGTGAGCTGTTGTCACGGTTGGGCAGCGGTAGGCCAGGGCCATCCCCTTTATCGGCGTGGGTCGGATCGTCTGGTACGGGGTTGGCGTTATCCGGCAGCAGGTCTGCCGAATTGGGCAGGTTGACCGAGCCGGTCTCTGTATCTGTGCAGACTGAGAAAGAGAAGGAAGGGGGCATTCGGTTGGATGATAAGGCGTGGGGCGAAGTGTATGTCTGCTTTGAAGGGCCATTGGGGGCGCACTTGAAAAAGGAGGTGCATGAGAAGATTTGGAAGGACGAGTATGATGAGATTTTCGCTTTTGCCGTTGGAAAAATTTAACCTTGATAAGAGTAAAAAGGAAGATGGTAAGAAGGAGGACGAGGAAAAGCGGCGATGGCGCCTTATTTCTCAGACGTTTGTAAATTGGCTTCAGGCGTTCGCGATTTTGGCAAGCGTTATTGGCGAGAAGGCTCCCGAGAACTTCTCCGCCTTGTTTTGTTATATGGATTCAATAGGTGAGGCGCATAGGGCCTATGGTGGGCAAGCATGGTTACGATACGATGAGCAGTTCCGGCAGCGGAAGGCAGTCCGTCCGGCGGGATCAGAAGGACATTGGTTTGTGGTTACGGGTGATGGCGCCAACAAAGGTCACTCCTTTCAAAGCGGGGCCGGAACTTCCGGCCAAAGCGCTTTGCAGGGTTCCTCTTCAGGAGCCGGGAGTCAGACGCGATGGCCCCCTATCTATATAGGTTTCCCGACAGGGAGAGGGCAGAGTTGCTCCGGGTTGGTTTTAGTGTTGGTTTTCGTATACCTGCCCCGGCCTTTGTGGTACCACAGAGTTTAAAGAACCTCAGATCGGCCTTGTTGCACGCATCAGTCGTGTCAGAAAAGTTGGGCAAAGAGGTGGCTTTGGGTAGGATGTCTGGACCGTTTCCCCCTCCTCCCTTGGACGATTTGGTGGTGTCGCCATTGGGTGTGGTCCCCAAGAAGGAGCCTAATAAATTTAGGCTCATTCAGCATTTGTCCTACCCGAAAGGGAGGTCCGTGAATGATGGGATCGATCCAGAGCTTTGTTCGGTGGTGTATACGTCGTTTGATGAGGCAGCCAGGTGGGGGCGCAGTTGTGGTAGAGGAGCATTGTTGGTGAAGACCGATATTGAGTCAGCCTTTCGTTTATTGCTGGATCACCCCGATAGCGTGAGGTTGTTAGGCTGTTATTGGGACGGCGGGTTTTATGTTGACCGTTGTTTGCCGATGGGCTGTTCGCTGTCGTGCGCTTATTTTGAGGCCTTCAGTTCTTTTTTGGAGTGGGCGGTGCGGGATGTGTCCGGTTTGGATTTAGTGATTCATTATCTGGATGACTTCTTGTGCATAGGGCCTGATCAGTCGCAATGTTGTGAGGTCCTGTTGAGGACGGCTGTTTGGGTTGCGGAGCGTTTTGGGGTCCGGCTGGCACCGGGCAAGACTGAGGGTCCGTGCACGAATCTGTCTTTTTTGGGTATTGTTATCGATTCCGCGAAGTGGGAGTTTAGGTTGCCGGTTGACAAGGTGTTGGGTTTGAGAGACGAGGTGTCCCGTGCTGGACATTTGAAGAAATTGCTGCTGCAAGAGGTGCAGTCGCTTATGGGAAAATTGAATTTTGCATGCCGAATTATCCCAATGGGGAGGATTTTTTCACGTAGATTGGCTAGCGCTACGGCCGGGATTACCGCCCCACATCATTTTGTTCATTTGTCGTCCGAACACAAGGCCAACTTGGAGGTTTGGGACTGTTTTTTGTCCTGTTACAACGGGCGTTCATTGCTGATGGAGGAAGCAGTTAGTAACGCGGATTTGGATGTTTACTGATGCGTCAGGCGGTATTGGATTTGGGGCCTTTTTCGGGGGCCGTTGGTGTGCTGCTCGATGGCCGGAAGCTTGGTTTGAAACAGGGTTGGTATGGAACATTACTTTGTTGGAGATTTTTCCGATTTTGGTGGTGGTGCAGCTTTGGGGCGACTATTTTCGAAACAAAAGGGTGCGCTTCAACTGTGATAATATGGCGGTCGTGTGTGCCATTATCAGTTTTACGACAGCGATGCCCCCCGTGATCAGAGTTCTTCGGCAGCTGGTTTTGTCTTGTTTATCCTTGAACGCTTATTTCACGGCATCACACGTGTCCGGTGTTAACTGCATTGCCGATTCTCTGTCTCATTTCCAGTGGGAGCGTTTTCGGTCGCTGGCTCCGGAGGCCGAGGAGACGGGGCTGGAATGCCCAGCGGAGCTTTGGAGCGTGGCGTCCAGGCTGCAGAACCTTTAATTCAAGCGTCCTTGGTGCCGACTACGTGGTTGTGTAATCAGGCGGTATGGAGTTCGTGGGAGAGCTGGTTGGTGTCTTGTGGCGTTGCGGGTACTGGTCGGGAACAAGTGGGGGCATTGTTGTTGTGGATGAGGCACGGGGCGGACCAGGGATGGTCGACAGCAAAGGTTGATGGGATGATAGCGGCTTTAGCTTTTGGTTTCAGGCTCCGGGGCCTGCAGGACTTGACTAAGTCCTTTTTGGTAAAGCAAGCTGCGAAGGGGTTGAGAAGAACAGGTAGCCGTGGCGATTGCAGGCGCCCGGTGTCTTTTAAGATGTTGGAGCGGTTGGGGGCACGTCTGGGCGATCTGTGTTTCCGGTTTTGAGGTTGCGCTATTTCGTCTGGCTTTCTCGTTGGCCTTTTACAGGGCCTTGAGGGTGGGGGAGTTGGTGTCCCCCACTACAGTTCGTCAGGGGGGCCTTTGGGCGGGGGACTTTTTTGTTTCCGAGGGGTCAATGCAATTTTGGATTAGGAAGTCTAAGACGGATCAGACGGGACAGGGTAAAAGGGTGGCTTTGGGCGTCGTTCCCGGGTCCGTTATGTGTCCTGTCCATTGCTGGCAGGATTTTGATAGGCTTCACCCGCGGGGTGATGGGCCTTTGTTACATCATGAGGACGGGTCTTTTCTGTCTAAATACCAGTTTGTAGCGGTTTTTCAGCAGTCTTTGGAGGCCATTGGCGTGGATTCTTCCAGGTTCGCCTTGCATTCTTTTCGGATCGGGGAGTGGTTTGGCACCTGCGGTGGTACAGAGGATAGGGCGGTGGGAGTCTGGTCGTTATCGGAGTTATGTGGGGCCCTGAGAGGCTGGTGACTGTCGGTCTTTGTTCTTGTTGTTGGCGCGTGCCTAAGTTGTTTGTTTTTCAGGTTCATCCTCGCTGTTGGTGTGGATTGTCGGCCACTCTTACGTGTACTGGGGCGCAAAGCGAGCAGACGTCCGATGGGATGGAACAGAGCTGGGCTTTTCCAGGGACGTGGCCGTCATCAGGTGGTTGGGTTTGGGGGCTTAGGTTGGAACAGTGTCCTGGAGGAGGTACACAATGGCGTGCTGTTGGATAGGCCTCCCGACATTTTGGTTTTACACGTTGGGGGAAACTACTTGGGAGTTCGTCCTTGCCGTGAGTTGATCCGGCACATTAAACATGACTTGCTATGGTTATGGGTCTCTTTTCGTGATATGTCTATTGTGTGGTCGGAGATTGTTCCACGGAAATCCTGGAGGTACGCTAGGTCGGTCGACAAGATTAATAAGGCCCGCATCAAGGTGAATCGGGCTGTGTCTGGTTTTGTCGTACGGAATGGGGGCTTTGCCGTGTGTCATTTTGAGTTGGAGGGTGGTGGTGACCAATATCTTTTGGGTGATGGCGTTCATCTGAACGCGGTGGGCATTGACTTATGGGCCCTTGGGCTGCAGTCTGGAATTGAGCGGGCCATAGCGGTTAAGGTTGGTGGGGTCTCGGATACTTGAGGGGGTCAAGTATCCTCGTGGTGGCGGGGGGAGGGGTCCTTGGAGTTGGTGCTAAATTGGCCCGGGGGGTCCGTCGGGATACGGATTCTCCAGTTAGTATAAGTTTTGGTTGCGGGTCTGGTGATTTGGGGGAATCTTGGTAACGGTGGGCCAGATTCCTAAGTTGGAAGTGGACAAGGGTAACCCTTCGGGGTATTTTGGTGCTCTCGAGCCTGTGGGGTAACGGCTGAGAGTAATCTATGGTTGGTCTCTTGTCCACTTGTTTATACTATGGTTGACACCAGACTCTTAGCTTCAAGGACTCTTTCCCAGATCATGTTACGGTTAAATGTTTTGTTTGTTTATAATAAAGGCCGCTGTGGCCAATTATATCCAACTTGAGACTCCTGTCATTATTCGGATGCTGGGAAGAAAAGGGGTCGGAGACCCTTGGGGAGACACTTATTCACGGTGGTCGACAATACCAATGTCATGGACAACTCCTTTTTAAATGGATTTTCAAATCTCGAAAAGCGATGGTTTATCGCTAGGATATGCCATTGCTTTCCGATAAGTGTGGGGGTCTGTGCTGAAATGCAGCCGTTCTGCAGTTCCTGTACAGTCAGCAGCCAGTCTAATGCAGTGCAGGGGTGGATGCACCATTGTTGCAACCTGTGCAGCCACAGAAGGACCCAGGAGGTAGAGAGGCCACATCCACCTTAGAAGTAGGTGGGATAGTGCATTGTGCTGCGCTATTAAACCGCTAAGGGCCAATGTAATTTTTTTTTTTTTCCGCAAAAATGCCATCTTGTCTGTGACCGCAACTGATGCATTGCTAGGCAAGCACTGCAGCCCCTTTATTCTAATAATCAGTGGGGGTTCCTGCAGTCAGATCTTTACCAAGTATCAGTATTTCACAATATTGTTGGCAGCCTCCTGGTAAACATCATAACCTAAAACATTCGTTCTCTCAGTTTAAAACTTGTATTTGGATTATTGTGTTAATAAATTTTTTGCATTATGATTACCTTTTTTTTTTTTTTTTTTTTTAATTTCCAAAGGGTATATTTCTAGTATATGACATCACAAGCGAGCGCTCCTATCAACATATAATGAAGTGGGCCAGCGATGTAGATGAGGTACGTCTATTTTAACTCCTATTTTTCTGATGACATTCGAAAACTTATAAATTCAACATCTTACAATTACTGTACGGGTCTGTTCACATGGGATATAAATTCTTTAGCAGGAAATTTGCAGCAAACTCTGTAAAATCCGTGGTGATTTCCGCAGCATAAATCCACATGCTGCGAAGAATAAGTTTTCCCTCTTCTCTGCACCTGGGATCCAATTATTGCATGTGAGGCTCACGCTCGCAGCAGAGTTTGAGCCGCGGGTCATTTTGCATATAGCATCCAATTCTCTCTTATTCAGCCATCATGTGCCTTTAACAGACGCTGGTGGAGCGGAGCCCGTGGCTTTTAATAAGATAAATCCCGCTGTCAATCTCTGACAGTGGCATTTAATACGCGCTGGCAGGTGGCGCGTCATTCCATGCTTCCATAGGTGAACCTGTGACATGATCGCTTGGCGCCGATTGGGATGTCATGACAGCTGGTGATCTACTGAAGATCAACGTGCGTAACGAGAAAAAAAATCTAAACTCTACAATAATGTTTTTGTTAACCACAGCAACATTGCAATAATGGGTGATCAAAACATTTTATCTACCCCAACATGATATCCGTAAAAAACATCGGTTCAGGGTTCAAAGCTTTCACACAGCCCATATCCTGAAAAATGAAAACGTTGCAGATCTCAGGAAATGGCAGCAAAAGCCAATTTATTTATTTATTTTACAAATTTCAAAATGTTTCACCGCTTAAATAAGAAAAAATATATATATGGAGCGCCCCCACGTCAGGGCAATGGGGTACTCGGATCCGGGCCCTTCTGTTCTCGGTGGGGATGTCACGGTGGCTTGATCCAGTCCGTGGCCCTTTGAGGGGCGTCCAGTAAAAGGACAACAGTTTATAGGATAATGTTCGTGACACCACCTGTGGTATTTGGCCAGGGTGACCGACGCTGCTTAGGGGTCCATTGGGGTGATGTTATGGCAGCTAGATGGTATACCTTCCCACAGGTGAAGTATGTCCCCAGGGCTTCCCAGAGTGTAGATGGTGTGAGGCGCAGTGAATAACGAGGACAAAGGGTTGCAGTCTCTTTACCTTTACTGAAGGCTTCAGCATCCACAGTCCAGGGTAGGGACCACGGGGTAGGCAGAGTCCGGCCGGTCTGAAGGCAAATTCAGAGTCCCCTTATCCAGGAGGAATTCAATAGCCTTCCCCTAGCGCACAGTAACACAGTAGGTCCCTACTTGCATAAGCTCCAATAAGGTCCTCACTGTTGTTACTCCTCTCACTGTTCCCCGTGGTCGGATAGAACAAACCCGTATGACTGATGGCCTGAGGCTTTTTACAGGGACCCAAGAGACGCCCTGGCCCCCACAAGTTGCCACCGTGTCTTCTTAGGTATTTAAGGTCAGGCAGCTAACGTGGAATTAACTGTCCTGCCAGTCTCTGATGTAACGGCATAGAGCTCTTTACTCCCTTGGTGTTCTGGCTACCGGATCTGCGCTTCAGATGGAGGCAGCCTGCTTCTAGCTGGTCTCCCACTGATGTTTCACTCCTGCTGCTATGACTTCGTTGCTCACTCACTGCAACACAATTCCTTTCAATGTCTTTCTTGGTATGCTGCCGCATGGGATGCAGGTGCAGCTCCGTGTACCCTCGTCCTCCTCAGACCGCAATCTGGATCTGACTGGAGATCACTCCAGTCAGCTCGACCTGGAGACCTTTCCTCGTCCGTTCCCAGCTAGGAACTCCCTCACTTCCTAACCAACCCACCAGTTTTACCCTAATGTGAGGAGTGGCCTAGTAGATAGAACCCTTTGCTCCCCCTGGTGGACTGGAGTGTGAAGTGTGTGTGTGGCTGTGATACCTGGACAGAAGATCTCCTTCATTGCCCTCAGACGTAACATCACTCCCCCTGGTGGAAGAATAATATTACTGCAACGAACCAGGACTCTGGGGCGCTGCATATATATACACGTTTGGTATCTGCGTACTCGTACCGACCTGGAGAATCCTATTGCTAGATCGGTTTTACCATATAGTGAACATTGTAAATTAAATGGAAAAACAACAAAAAGCAATGGAATTGAACTTTCTATTTTTGCAATTTCAACACACTTGGAACTGTTTTCCAGTACACTATATGGTAGAATCAATGGTGTCACCACTCATCCCACAAAAAACAAACCCTCATAGGGCTATGTAGACGGAAAAATAAAAAACTTATGGGCAATAAGACTTTCATTAATCTGTAATTTAGGTTCTTATGACTAAGATAAGTTGCTTCTTTAGGCCAATTTTATAATTCTAATGCTACGAACATCAGCCATTGAAAAACAGCATGTTATTATTAAAGATAATCTCACACCTCCTACACACACAGCTCTTGCATTACCTGGCAGGTTAAAATTAATATGGCCATTATCAGCTTCCACCGGATAACCTGTTAACACTGTTTAACTCCTTCACAACATGCACCATGTATATATACAGCGCTGCAGAAGCGGTGTTCTCGCAAATTGCAGTATATATACCCACCCACCCCCGCGTCAGCGATCGTTGTGATCGGCTGAAAAATTCTGACCAGTCAATCACAGCGATGTGACAATAAAGTTGTTAAAAAAAACAAAAAACGTGACGTGTTGATTGGTGCTGCCTGAGACAGATCTCACTTCTCCTTTGGTGCTGATGGGTCAGTAACTTAGTCAGCCAATCCGTGCCAAAGGGGTTCATTTAAAATGGATACCACCACTCTGCATGCTATCTCTGAGTCGCCCACCAGGGCAGGGTACTCTGTGCCAGATCCGGTCGGCTATTAAAGGGGATGTCACGGTGGCTGCGACCCGGTCCGTGGCCCTGGGACTCTCTGTAAAAAGGAACTGTCTTTAAAGGGGAATTGTGAATAAGTCTATCGTGATGCCACCTGTGGTGTTCGGTCAATAGAGGGACCGACGCTGATTTAAAGGGGTCCTCTGGGGGATGTTGTTGCAGCAATGATGGTGACGCTTCCCACAGGTGAAGCGGGGTCCCCAGGGGTCCTAGAGTGTATGGTGATGATGGTGTTTGGCAGTCAATGAGTAAAGGACACAAGTTGTAGAGTCTTTACCTGATTTACTGTAGTTGGCAGGCCACAGTCCAGGGTACCGGCAACAGGTACATTAGGAGTCCAGGCAGCCCGGAAACAAGTGGAATCCCCTTGGCAAGTCAGGTTGGGAGCCTTCCACTGCACGCTTGCTATAGTCCCTTGCTGTCTGTAATGTCCTAACAAGGTCCCCGTCCTTTCCTTGTCCTGGGACAGGTACTTGTATGGTAGGCAGCTTGAGTCGTTCCTTCTGGGGTCTCTGCACGGTGACTCCAGGGTGCTGCTGTACCACAGGCTTAATTTGAGCAGTATACGTGTAGTTCTGTGCCCTCCAGTTCTGCTAGGAGTCCTACAGTTCCACTCTAGCCTCGGGCTCCCGGTACCAGGTTTCTGCACTTTGGCTCCTCAGAGGCCCTCTTGTAGCCTCCTTAGGCCCTGAAATCTCTCCTCTGCTCCTTTCCTGTCCGTTCTCCAGACTATCTGATCCAGACTAGACTAGCTCCTCCTCCAAACCAGGATCTTTATTCAGGGAAGCTGTCCTAAAACAGGGTTTTGAGCTCCCCCTCCTGGCCTGGATTCAGAAGGTATTCTGTGTGTGATTTACCTGCCAAAGAGATGCCTCTTGTTTCCAGGCATAGCACTACCCTCCCCGAGAGGAAGGCAGCACTACTGTGGTACCCGAACTCCTGGGGTGGGGTGCCACATTTACCTCAGAGTATAACCCCTTTGTGTTACCTGAGAGAGAAAAAAATCATTGGTGGCCAGTGCAATCTGTCTCCTGCGATCCAGTGCGGTGTACAGTTCCCCAATCCTTTAACGCTTTACCCCATTCCACCACTCCACATTGTATTTTTGGCATACTTTTTGCTTTATTTTTTCTTCATTTTCTTACCATGGCCACAGTACTCTGATCAGTATCACTGTTGATCAGAAGCTGCACCAAGGGACTTTATTTTTTTTAGCTACTGTAGCGGACGTCGTGGTGTAAGTGACGTCCAAATTTCTTATAGAAAAGAAAGAAATGATAGAGTGGCTTTATAGATGGGGAGGTAGCGATTTTCTTATGCAAAAAAAAAAATAGCACTAATTTCTTAACTAGTGCATTAGTGGAGCATATGTCAGGCTGATGGTGATGGTTGTTTTTCTTTTCCAAAAAAAAAAAATGAAAAAAGAATAGTTAGCACCAAGTAACTATATAGGTAGGACATTAGTGTAGTGAACTTTTTTTTTCTTTTTTCTTCTACTGATTTTTCTTTTCTGTTTTTTTTTCTTTTAAGTGTTTCATTTAAATTTTTCCTTTTCTTTCTCTACTTTGTTCTTTCTACTTTTTATAATACATAGTACCCTTTACACAAGCCCCACACAATGCATGTGTAAAAGCATCACTTACACACACATCCCCAGTGTTTTGAAGAGCAAAATAAAAATGACCCATTCGTCAAGGAGACGCCATTCACCAGAGGATGCATATGTCTTCCTTGCCTCCCACACTGATTCAGGCAGTAAGGATGATCCTAGAATCATCGATTACTCTTCTTCCTGGTCCTCCTTCTCCTCATTTAGTGAGGAGAGACCCCCCCAGCAAGGCATCCTAGGACCCAGGCAACCATCACAGCAATCGATCCCGTATGGGCTCCCACCCTTCCATCCCCGAAAAGATTTCATTGGCAGCTCAGTAATCCAATTTGATGTTACATGCCTCACTGAAATTGACTTTGTCAAATTTTCTGTCAGCTAGGAAATAATAAATCTTATGGTGGCCCAGACAGATTTGCAAGCCCGTCAATTTTACACACAAAATTCCATGTCCTCATACGCCAGATGGACCCCTTTAAATGCAGCAGAGATTATGACATTTTGAGGCATAGTGCTGCATATGAGCATAGTTAGAAAAACAGAGCTTCGGCAATACCGGAGTACTGATATTCTCTACAACACTCTGGTATTCCATATGGCCATGACAAGGGTGCGATTTTAAGCAATCCAAATTTTTTTTGCATAATAGTGATAATGCGCAGTGTCCTCCTCAAGACTATCCTAACTTTAGTAGTCTACATAAAATTTGGCCAATAGTTGACCAGTTCAGTAGAAAATTTGCAGAGGCGTACACAGAATCTGTGGTTCATTTCAAATGGAGGCTAAAATTCCAACAATGCCTGCGCAGTAAGAGGGCCAGGTACGGAATTAAACTGTACAAGCTGTGTGAAAGTACTGTACCTCGGGGTACACCCACAAATTTCGGGTCTACAAACAGGACGACACCCTGAATGCCTCCCAATCCTAGGGGTGAGTGGGAAAATTGTGTTCACCCACTGCTGGATAAGGGTTACCACCTCTACTTAGATAACGTTTACACCAGTATCCCACTCTTCAAGACCCTCTCTCTCTGAGGCACAGTTGCATGTGGCACCGTGTGAAAAAATAGGAGAGGCCTTCCTAAGCTGCTAATTTTGGTAACTGCTGAGAAAGGGCAACAAAGCCCAATGCAGCGACAACATGCTGGTGATCAAGTATATAAAAAAAAATTGCTAAATTTCCAATATTTTCACAAACGCAAAAATTATCGAACAAATATTACCCCTATAATGAAGTACAGAGTTATTACCTCATAAAGTGACACTGCTCAGAATTGAAAAAATTGGCCTGATCAGGAAAGTAAAAACAGGCCATTGGGTGAATTTCTCCAGAGTACGCCAATATCCCATATGTGGCAGAAAACTACTGTTTGGGCGCACAGCAGGGCTTAGAAGGGAAGGAGCGCCATTTGCTGGAATAATTAGCGGATGCCATGTCACATTTGGAGTGCCCCTGATGTGTCTAAACAGTGTAAACACATAACAAGTACACAATTTTGGAATCTAGACCCTTCAGAGAATGTATTTATGTGTGGTGAGCACCTTGAACCCCCAGGTGCTTCACAGAAGTTTATAACAGAGCTGTGAAAATAAAATCACATTTTTCTCATAAAAGTTTTTTGTCCCAATTTTTTATTTTCACAAGGTAACAGGAGAAAACATTTGTTATACAATTTGTCCTGAGTACACAGATACCCCATATTTGGTGGAAAACCACTTTTGAGGCACAGTGCAAAGCTCAGATGGAAGAAATGCGATATTGAAGTTCAGATGTTGCTGGACTGGTTTGAGTGCCATGTCACATTGGCAAAGCCCCTGAGGTGCCAAAACAGCAGAATCCTCTCCCCCTCCCTCCCCCCATAAGAGATACCATTTTACAAACTACACTTCTCAATGAATTCTAAGGGTGCAATGATCATACTGACACCATAGGTGTGGCACATAATTTTATACCATTGAGCTGTGAAGATCAAAATTACTGTACATTTTTACCACCAACATTTTGTATTGGCCCCATATTATACTTTCACACTGGGAAATGGATACAAATGGCACCAAAATGTGTCCTACATTTTCAGCAAAATGTAGAAATACCCTATATGTGTCTATCAAAGAGGAAAAGGTATCCAGATGCAGATCATCGGTGAATAATTATTTTAAAACCGCAATCTTGTATAACATGGTTAAAATTATGGTGTATTTAAATCCATTAGTTTAGAAAAAGGGCAAGTAATCCAGGAAACTCATGGCCTTGCGCGTTTCAAACCGACTGGTTCTCAATCATAGTTCAGAGTGAACATTCTAAACTATGAGTAAGCAGCATCAGTGTGTTTGAAACACGAAAGGCCATGAGTTTCCTGGGTTACTTGCCCTTTTTCTAAACTAATATTTTTTTATTCCATAATTTTAACCATGTTATACACTAATGATTTTTGTTTTTAAATAATTATTCACCAATGGATCTGTTGCTGGATACCTTTTCCTCTTTGATACTGCTCGTTTGCTGCTAACATGAACTTCTTTCCATGCACGGTCATTGGATTCTATCGCGGTGAGCTGGATTTTTTTTCTACAGATTTTTTTTTTTTTGTTTCCCATGTGTCTGTACAGTACTGCTTAGCCACACTATGAGACTCTGGAGGGATGGACCACTATTTTCCTCCTGAAGCACAGATTTTCTTAGAATAGTTTGTGGACTCCATATACAGAGCCCCTAAATGGTAGAGCAGAATGCCCCTTCAGGTGACCCCATTTTGGAAATTGTGCCTCCTTGGGAATTTATCTACAGGTGTAGTGGTGATTTTGACTCTGTGATGGTGTGATATGCTATGTGGGTATCATTTTTGTGTATATTTCTATTTTACTTATTTTCATGGTGTTCTCTTGTAGAAGGAGTTATTTGCTAATTGATGAATGGCTGTTGGTGCCTTCTGATATCAGCCCCCACAGTACTGTATTGCTTGCTAATATGCTAATGACATGTTGACCTAGCTTGTTGAAACAATGAGCCTCTGAGACCTTCCCCCTCCTGACCTGTGAATAAGGAGGTGAGACACAGATGAGTCTTGTGTGGAATGATGATGTGTTCACAGCTTCTCTGAGAGTAAGAAGAGTATATGGACTATGTTATCCTCTGCTGGATTGTTGGACTTTTATCTTGTTACTGAACTGCATTCGTGTTCTGGACTATTTTATCCTTTGTGTGGTGGATCGTATATGGACCTTTCGTATTTTTGCCTAAATAAAGGGTTTGGGATTATTCACTCTTCGCTGGCTCTGTTGATTGTGTGGTACCGGAGAAGGACCCTGTGACAGACTCCATGGCTGTTTTCCAGAAACAAGCAGTAGTGGATGTTGCTGAGTGAAAAATGCAAACTGCTGTTATAGTGACCAGTACATTGTAGTGACCAGTACATTGTGCCCAACACATGCTTCTGGAGACATGGACCCGTAAGTTAGGCAGGCTCTCATCACTACAAAAATGCCAAACATGTGGATGCTAAATGTGGTTTAGACACACTGGGGCTCAGAAGGGAGAATGGGATTTGGGAGCGCAGAATTCGCTGGATTTCTTTTGGGGTGCGAGTAACTCTTTATTCACTGGAGACAGATTTTACCCATGAATTCAGAATGATCAGTCCAGGAAGAAAAGGAATCTCATTTCTGTAAGAGGAAATATTACAAACTTACTTATTTCCAGATCTACTTTTGATTTATGGAGAAAATATAAATAAAATTACTCTTTAATACTACATGCATGAAATTTGGAATTTAGCATTGAGTTAAAGGGGATCTGTCACCAGATTTCACAATACATACTGCATACATTATTAAATAGGGTTTTTAGGCTGTTGTTCTTGCTTTGAATGTCCATGTTAGAATACCTGTATAATCCTTTTGTAAAAACATTGTAGGAGTTCAACCCTATCTTTAGGGTTATGCAGCCATTCTGATGTGAATTTTGAAAGTATGCACATCAGCCTCATCTGGTCTGTGATCTTTTTAATAATCTATACAGTTTTCATTGTGAAATCTGATGATGGATTCACTTTAATGCCTGGAAGTAATGTCCATGTGAACAGCGAAGTAGTTCCGAAATTAAAAATTTGTGATCGATTCCCTTTACAATGATTTTAGGTCAGAGTTAGAATGCACTAGTGTGCGCTATAGCTGTATATTGCCATCAGGCATTTTTTGCATTGATTGCTTGTGATCTTGTATCTATTTTATTTGTCAGCAGTTTCAATGTAATAAAACTTACTTTTCTTTTAGTATGCACCTGATGGCGTCCAGAAAATATTGATTGGAAACAAAGCTGACGAAGAACAAAAAAGGCAAGTTGGGAAGCACCAGGGGATGAAGGTATGTTCTGCTTAAAATGCATGTAAAATGTCAACCACTTGAACTGCAAGAAAGGGGGTATACATGACTCGTACAATTACCAGAATAATGGATGTTCCCATGCCTCACATTAGAATACCTCTCCCTGCTGTGGGATAGCTTTGGGCAAGGCAAGTATTACACCGCCTGACCCAGTTATAGTGCCTCAGGAGTGCACCCTTAATATAATTAATGCCCCCTTTGTGCCCCCTCGCCATAAAAAACGATAATTTTAACTTGCTGAATCCAAGATACAGTCCTTAATTTCGGCAGAGGGGCAGGCACAGGCGGTCAAGGCACTGATGTCATTGTGCCACAGTGCCCTAGTTTACAGGATGGAGAGTGGCAAAGTACTGAGCCTATGGCCCATAACCCAACTGTACAGGCATCATATTATCGCCAATAAAGTTCAAAGTGGCGCTCGACTGGGGAACTTTGGTACTAGTGACGCCACTGTTACTCTCTTGTAATTTTGCACACCTAGGATATTTTTTGACTGCCTTCACATGCAATGATTTGTCTGTATAGGTTAGGTTATCAATCTAAAGAAGGGTATGCAATCTTTCCAGCCGTTCAGGTCCCTTGTTATGGTTACTTGTCAGAACAAAATCCCAAGGATGGTAATAATGGATTACATGGTGTCCACTTTATACTCAGAAGTTAATTTAAAAAAAAAATGATTTGTTAATGTATTTATGCAAGTTTTCTGGTGTAAGGACATAAAAAATGGCGTTCAGACAGAAATATATTTATGAAGGGCTGGTAACCCCAATTCTTGCAAAGCAAATAATCATGGCAGATTCTTTAGAAATCCTTCACAAAGTTTGTGATCACTTCACGACACTTCTAGCACATAGACATAGAATAATCATTTCAAGGAGCAAAAAGGTTGAACGGTCTAGTGATAGTGCTCCAAAAGTGGCCTTGAAATCCCTGTATTAGTAGATACTGTTCCCATGGCAACAAATACTTACATATGTGTGGTAAGTTCATGGCACGTTTTTATAGCCGTCAGGAGTAATGATGGGCGAACGTGCTGGGATAAGGTGTTATCCACCATGCTTGTGTGCTAAGCGGGTGTCTTCGGCGTGCTCGAATACTATGTTCAAGACCCCGTGGCTGCATGTCTCGCGGCTGTTAGAAAGCTGCAACACATGCAGGGATTACCTAACAGCCGCGAGACATGAAGCTGCGGGGTCTTGAACATAGTATTCGAGCACGCCGAAGACACCCGCTTAGCACACAAGAATGGTGGATAACGCCTTATCCCAGCACGTTCACTCATCACTAGACAGGCGTAGTAGGGAAATCACATTCTCCCCAGTGAGCAGCGAGTATATAATAAGGGACTGTTGGAGTTAGGAAAGGGCTAATATCTTCAGGCTTGCCAAATCTCCTAGGGTGTGGTTATTTTCTAACACACTGAAACAAAGACTTTCTGTGGGATGTGACTAATCTGGGTGATCACTGGGAGGGTCTTTAGCTATTATGCAGCTATCAATTCTCCTCTTTGCTAACATGTCTAACATATAAGAAACTACTTAAATTTATAAATGGAACACCCATATTCATGAAGCCTATACATAAACGGACACTTCAAAACTTTATAGATTGTTGGAAATCACACCCTGTGCAATTTATTTTGACTCAGTGGCTGCAAACTGAATTCCAGAAATTTCTAAGTTAGTCAGAGCTGCTGTTTCAGAACCATTGGGTTTACATAAAATGGAAGTAATATTTTTAATCCTAAGTGGTCATCCACATCATGTACAAACTACAATCATCTCCTGCAGCTGGAAGTCCCTAAAGCATTTGGGATAATTGTAATTTACTACAATTTAAATAGGCAGTGCATGCAGTATATACACTATATGGACATTGCATTGGGGCACACCTCTTAAACATTGCGTTCATTGTTTTATTAAGTCCCCTTGTCCACAATGTATACAATTTGGTCCCTCGCCATGTAGTCTGCCTTTACTAACATGCAACTGAATTGCTCGTTCTATAGAGCATGGTCCTGTAATAGGAAATCACCAGTGTAACAAGTCCACCATCATTTGTGAGGGGTATTAATGAAAGTGGAAAGGAAAAGTAGCAAACCTCCTCTGACAGTAAGTAACATCAACACCAAAATTTTGCACCAGGAGCTTCATCATATGGGTTTCAATGGCCGAGCAACTGCATACAAATCTTAGATCACCAAGCACAATGCCAAGCTTTGGACGGAGTGGTGTAAAGCATGAAGGCACTGAACTCTGAAGCAGTAGAAATGTGTTCTGTGGAGAGTCGGATACATATCTTTATCTGGCATCTGATGGATGAGTATGGGTTTGGTGAATATCAAGACCGTTACTTCCTGATTGTGTCATGCCTGCTGTAAGGTTGGATGGAGGAGGGATAATGCTATGGGGTTGTCTCTCAGGGGTCACCCTAGGTTGCTTGGTTTCAGTGAACGGAAATCTTATGCTAAAGAATTAAGTGATTTGGACATTCCCATATTTGTGGAACCAGATTGGGGAAAGACTTTTTCTGTACCCCATGAACGTGCCCAGTGCATAAAGCAAGGTCCATAAAGACCTGGTTGGAGGAGTTTGGTGTGAAAGAACATGACTGGTTGTACAGAGCCCTGACCTCAACTCCATTCAACACCTTTGGGATAAACTAGAATGAAGATTGTGAGTCCAACCCTCTCTTCCCACATCTGTGTGTGGTGTCACAAATACGCTTCTGGATGAATAGCAAAAATGACCACAGACCACTCCAACATTTTGTAGAAAACCTTCCCAGAGGAGTTGAAGCTGTTGTCGCTGCAACAACGTCTTAATACCAATAGGCGACAATGCGATGTCCCAATACTTACAGTCCACAGTGTGTAGATTGTTTTGCTGTGTTTGGGGATCCTATTTGGGCAGATGATAGGATTTGTAAGAACTCCCCTATTCAGGTAAGGGTACTGGTGGTGTTGCATTTCAGCAACTTGAATGGAATCGAGGTAATTACTCATTCAAGGTAAGTTGCAAACCAGTAACATAAATGTCAACAAATGATCCTATAAATGAAAACTTCTAGATTCAAATGGTTCTGCTTCTAATTATTATATATATATTTTTTTTTGTTAAAGAAAAATTGTGAAGTATATTTTGTTTGTGGTCCCATTTTCAATTCTGTTAGTTATAAAGTCTGTAAAATAAAATAGGGAAAAGCAATATATATCTACCTGAGATGCATCTTGGTGTTCAAAATAGAAATTCCCCATATAAAGTATTATTCATTTTATAGAAATAAACTTATTTGTAGTCATTGTTTGCTCCAGATATTAGAAAAATGTAGTATTTTGTGTATAAAGGAATATATTGGATATTAATAACAGATTTGCACCAATAAGTGGATGCCTGACCTTACTCCATTTTTCTGTATAGACATGTTTTTGGTAAGGGTATACCTATCAAAGTTAGCACAGGTGAAGAACTATTGCTTATAGCAAGTGAGCAGATTCCAGATGTTGTTCGCCATTATGCACAACTTTCTAAAAGAAAAAGTGATATGAGTGGATCATTTCTGTTTTGATCGCGCGACACTGAATCACTGGGCTCGAGAATATGTTAAACCCATGCTGTACCCATTACCTGAGGTCTACCGACATTTACTGTGTGTTTATCATGTTTTTGAAATATTGATCTCTGGAACGGGGGTTTTCTTTAAATTATGATAAGACTGCATGATAATGCAATAGATAGTGAATCCCATAATAAGTGTTTTTTTTCTCAAAACTTTGTAAAGTTAAAAAAAAAAAATTTAAAGGGAAGTTCTTAAACTTTATAATCCTGGTGACCAGTGCCATTCAATATAATCCTTGAGTAGACTCTGGTGAAAGGAATAGTCTCTGCAGTCACATTACGGGCAGTAAAGCCAGAATGACCTCTCAGATGGCTGTAAGCCGAAAGATCGTTTGGCCAGCGGATATCTTGGCCAACTCGCTCCGAACACAGGAGCACTCATTTGACTGCACGCTCCTGTGTTCTTATGAAAAAGCTGCCGTCTGACGCGTTGTCTGGCGGCTTATCTCGGGGAGAACAATGCGATCGACAGTCTGCAGTTGGACATGTACAATCAATATATCTACTGACCATCACTTGGCCGGCGCCCCATACACATTAAACTGTCGGCTAAACATGTCGATATCCGCAGGTTTGGCTGACCTAAGCCTAATGTGTATTGCCAGCTTAAGGGTATGTGCACAGCAGGAGAGGACACAGAAGCGTGCAAGGGCAATATGTGGGCTTTTTGCAGTCGAAAAGCAAATCTTAATCCAAAATTACACCATCTGTGGAAATGGACCCTCTTACCTTTTTGGGCCCCTTGCACCAATGGTATGTGTCCCCCGATGCACATGGCGTCCTATAGTTTTTTGAAACGGTAGAGACTTTAGGAAAATGCTGGCAGTGTTTTTTCCTGAGGCATCTTTTGTCATCATTTTTTTTTTTTTTGTCATATTTTTGATGGCTTTAAATCTTATACATTTTAAAAGAAGTGACATCCAAGTGGAAACCTTCTGAAGAATGATGAGGTCACTCCTTTTAGCTACTTCTTGGCTTTCGAAACTGTTAAAAGAAGTTAAAAAAGGCAAATCGTTTTGACATTGCTATGTATAGGTTTATTATTTTTAATGTTTATTGAATTTTTTCATGCGGGTTCCAGGAGGAATCTGCCTACGTAAGACGATGTGCGCACATACTCTAAAGCATGATAGCCATGTATTTCTCCTGATCAGTGTGGTACTGCAGAGACCTTTGCCTTGCTGACAGCTTGAAGAGAACAGGAAGGATATTACAGACAGCTGTATTTTAGCTCCAAGAAAGCAACATTTAGAGCTTAGGACCTGAAAAGACCTAGTCCCGTTACACAGATCCTCTCAGTAGCCTGACTGCATGATTGTAGCCAGCTGTGTTAACCTTTTTGATCCAGCTTTTCAGAGAAAACATAGTTTGAAACCATCGCCGCCCTTGGATGGCTTCTCCACGCATTGCTCCAGGTGATTAGAGACCTGTCAAACTATGTTGTCCCTGAAATGCCGGAAACGGTTCAGAGAACAACCTATTTGGCTATAATTGTGCAGCCAGGCTCTGATTCATGCTGTTGCACTGTTGTGGGGTTTGGCGTCATCATGAGTAGCAAAAGTCTATTGGAGTAAGATATGACAAATTAATTAATAGACGTATGCCCCCTTAATAAAATTAGCACTAAATAAAATGGCATATCTCTGAAACTGTATGGCCGATTAAAAAAAAACAAACAAAAAAAAAACCCCCACCATATTCATGGGAGCGGCGGGAATAAAATAAGAACAAGAATTGACCACTTTTGACCTGGCGACAAGTCATCTTTAATGGGACTTCCCATTATAAGCAGTTCACAAATAAATTTGTATGACGTGTAAATACTCAGAATATACAGATTTTAGTGGCATGGACATCTTACAAGTTTGATGTCAGGCTTGTTTGCCAATTTTTTTGGGTGTAAATTGCATTGGAATTGGTGTATTTTGCCCAGTAAATCTTCACCATTGTGTCTTTAGCCAACATTTTAGAGATATTGCTGGAGGCTAGATTAAAAGTACGGCACATACTATGGGTACACTGTAGTGTGCACCTAGGGGGCCTCTTCTACTTTTCTACTTCAGCCAGCAGTAGTCCTACTGATACTTTAATGCCACTTAGAGGTGACTATTGATGCGTGTGAGCACTTTTAGACTTTATAGAAGGCCACACACCAACACAGACACCTCTTCTACATATGACTGTGATAGAAGATCAAGTGTGGGTCAGATCCCTACATTTTTTTTTTCTTTTGCTAGTGACCACCACTAACCTTCATTTAGTCCTAAATAAACCTGCTAGTCCAGACAGCTCAACCTCTTCATAATTATTACTACAATCTTGTCATTTTTGTTATTGCAAAAATGGTTTTCTCAAGCCAAAAATCAAATTTCATTGTTGGGGTGATAAACCATAAAACCGATCATGCACCTGCTTTGAAACATCAGTGTGCTGAGTTCATCATCTTGCAAATCTGTTATCAATATGAAATTTCCGGGGACGCTTGAGTCTCCTTTATGCAGTAGGTTGAGGCAGGTAAACCCATTTCAGACCCACCACTATTTCCTAGACTCCATTCATGAGAAACCAATATTTTGAACACTAAGAAGTTTCTGGTGCACGTAGATATATATTAATCCTGTATTTTATTTTACAGGCAGTGTTCAAACATTGAACAGCATTTTCAGTGGACCATGAACTAAGGAGAAAATGTATGTACTGCAGATAAGTATGTATGAATTTGACAGTGTCTCTTATTTTATTGTATCTTATGCATGATTGATTTATTATAAACCCAAACATGTATGGTTTACTGTGACAACTAAATTGCTTTCTTTTCTCTGGGGGAAGAGGCAACAACCAGAGTAGAATATTATAAAATACTAGCTGGTGGCCCGATTCTAACGCATCGGGTATTCTAGAATATGCATGTCCACGTAGTATATTGCCCAGCCCACGTAGTATATTGCCCAGCCCACGTAGTATATTGCCCAGCCCACGTAGTATATTGCCCAGCCCACGTAGTATATTGCCCAGCCCACGTAGTATATTGCCCAGCCACGTAGTATATTGCCCAGCCACGTAGTATATTGCCCAGCCACGTAGTATATTGTCCAGTTATGTAGTATATTGCCTATATATATATATATATATATATATATATATACAGCACAGAGCCACGTAGTATATTGGCCAGTCACGTACTATACTGCCCAGCTATGTAGTATTTTGCCCAGCCAGGTTTGTCACAGTTTAAATAATAAAAAATAAACATTTACTCACCTTTCCGAGGGCCCCTTGTAGTCCACGGCAGCTTCCGGTCCCAGGGTTGGTATGAGCGCAGGACCTGTGATGACGTTGCGGTCACATGACCGTGACGTCATGGCAGGTCCTTCTCGCGCAGGGCCTGTGATGACGTCGCGGTCACATGACCGTGACGTCATGGCAGGTCCTTCTCCCATACCATCTTTGCCACCGGAACCTGCAACAGAAGATGGCGGCCGGCGCGAGCGACTACGGAGGGTGAGTATAGCAGGTTTTTTTTTTTTTTAATTATTTTTAACATTACATTTTTTTACTATTGATGCCGCATAGGCAGCGTCAATACTAAAAAGTTGGGGACACACAGGGTTAATAGCGGCGGTAACGGAGTGTGTTACCCGCAGCATAACGCGGTCCTTGCATTAACCCTGTGTTAGCGGTGACCGGAGGGGAGTATGCGGGCGACAGGCACTGACTGCGAGGAGTAAGGAGCTGCCATTTTCTTCCAGACTGTGCCCGTCGCTGATTGGTCGCGGCAGCCATGACAGGCAGCTGGCGAGACCAATCAGCGAATGAATAACCGTGACAGACAGACAGAAGGACAGACGGAAGTGACCCTTAGACAATTATATAGTAGATTCTCAATAAAAAAAAAACTCCACAGATTCAGGCAATGTGTCAATAGGCATTACTAGAGAGACAGGGGAATACCAAGAGCAATAGGGTCTTGTCTGATGGGCAAAATGGATAAGGTGAGGGGTATGGTAACTACTTACCTTTTTGAGTTGTTTAAAGGGAACTAGGGGGCAGATCAGTGAGGGATCAGTGACCTGTCAGCAGTCTGCATTATGAATTCCTAATCAGAGCATCACATGAAGACCCTCCCCCTCCTGGCCCACCCTGGGCACGAGCATACCACTAACTAAAAACTACAAATAAAGATTAAACAACCACAAGACTAATTTCATCAACCAAGGTATCATTGTAATCAGTATAACGGTGCCGACATGACACTGTCTGTAGGTTACTGTGCACAATCCTGCTGACAGGTTCCCTTTCACTGAGGTATTGAGGATTTACAGCTGCTGCAGTACCTGCAGGTCAGGAATCCCACCTTGTGAAACACGACATGGGATAGGAGTGTTGGGCTGCGCTGATTATGTTTAAATCAAGAAATCCAGAAGACGTTATACAGAATTTACCATGCGGTTTATTCTTGACACATTTCCAAGTTGGACCAACGTCTTCATTTTGAGAACCTATACTGCAGCTCTAATGCTGAGCAGTCAGTCAGTGCTGAGGGTTCAGTTACAGCCATCGCTCTCTATAGACTGAGTGGTTACTTAACCTGTGCCAGTGCTACCACGCCGAGAGGAATAAAGTTAATTTCTTCTCGGCAGCAGGTGTCTAAGTGCTGGCACGGGGCAGGTTTAGAACGTTATTAACCTGCACATTTACCCCATATCTGCAGGTCAGTAGTGTTTTTTTCCATATGACAGGTTTCCTTTAAAAACCTAATCTACACGCTGCAGATATTTTCAGTACATAAATTGACCTGTTTTGCGGATTTTAAAATCTGCAGTTTGTCAATTCTTTGTGCGGATTATATTGTAGTCTTCTTTCTTGCAATGCATAGGGTGAACGTTGAAATAAAATCTGCTTGTAACACGTGTACGTTTTTGTGTGGAGTCCTACAGATATTCAGCTGAAAATTTGCATTGAATCTGCAACATGTGCATCCAACCTGGTGGCTTTTGTCCCCGGAGTATAAAAGGATCAGGCATCAAAATTCAATATGCCTGATCCTTCTTCCTCCTGACCCTATACTAATAAGATACTTGTCTGGTACTGCAGAAATTGTCAGGTTCACCTGATTTTCCTGTACTGTTTAGTTCTTCTGTAAATGGCAAAACCAAAGAAATGAGCTGCAGCATAACTTTGTTTACATGCAAAGCATATACCCTGCTGTAAGTAAATAGTAATAGCACAAATAAATAACATAGGGGAATTGGTAGACACTGTTTTTGATCAAAAAAGCGTAAAAGCTAGTGATGAGTGAATATATTCGTTACTCGAGATTTCTCGAGCACACTCGGGGGTCCTCCGAGTATTTTTTAGTGCTCGGAGATTTAGTTTTTATTGCCACAGCTGAATGATTTACAGCTATTACCCAGGCTGAGTACATGTGGGGGTTGCCTGGTTGCTAGGGAATCCCCACATGTACTTATGCTGGCTAACAGATGTAAATCATTCAGCTGCGGCAAGAAAAAATAAATCTCCGAGAACTAAAAAATACTCAGAGGACCCCTGAGCATGCTCGAGAAATCTCGAGTAACGAGTATATTCGCTCATCACTAGTAAAAGCCATCCCAACATGACAAGGTGTACTTAGCCGGGACCGTATTGTCCTATGATATTAAAACCTCACTTTGTGTCAGATGACCTCATTGTAGTTGGAGGCAGAGCAGGACCAGGACTTGACTGGTTCAGACACCTGCCCATGGGAAGCTTATAGATGAAATACGTAGCTAAATGCCTAGGCATATTTGAACAGAGTACAAGAAACTACAGCAAAACCAAAGAAATGAGCCGGAGCATAAGTTAAGGCCCCTTCACATTTAGCGACGCTGCAGCGATACCGACAACGATCCGAATCGCTGCAGCGTCGCTGTTTGGTCGCTGGAGAGCTGTCACACAGACCGCTCTCCAGCGACCAACGATGCCGGTAACCAGGGTAAACATCGGGTAACTAAGCGCAGGGCCGCGCTTAGTAACCCGATGTTTACCCTGGTTACCATGCTAAAAGTAAAAAAAAAACAAACAGTACATACTTACCTACAGCTGTCTGTCCTCCAGCGCTGCGCTCTGCTTCTCTGCTCTCCTCCTGTACTGGCTGTGAGCCGGAAAGCAGAGCGGTGACGTCACCGCTCTGCTTTCCGGCTCACAGCCAGTACAGGAGGAGAGCAGAGCGCAGCGCTGGAGGACAGACAGCTGTAGGTAAGTATGTAGTGTTTTTTTTTTTTTTTTACTTTTAGCATGGTAACCAGGGTAAACATCGGGTTACTAAGCGCGGCCCTGCGCTTAGTTACCCGATGTTTACCCTGGTTACCAGTGAAGACATCGCTGGATCAGTGTCACACACGCCGATCCAGCGATGTCAGCAGGAGTCCAGCGACGAAATAAAGTTCTGGACTTTATTCAGCGACCAACGATCTCCCAGCAGGGGCCTGATCGTTGGTCGCTGTCACACATAACGATTTCATTAACGATATCGTTGCTACGTCACAAATAGCAACGATATCGTTAACAATATCGTTATGTGTGAAGGTACCTTTAGTTTACATGCAGAGTGAAGGCGCATGTTCATACTTGTGGCCATTTTAAAAAGAGAAACAGTCTGTTCCTGGACTTGATCTGCCCTCATCTACACTGAGGTCAACTGCCACTAGGGAAGATTTTAATACTAAAGACAGGGTATGTCTGCCCCGATTGGGAAACACCTTGTCGCAGTTGGCTTTTACTTTTTTTTTAATCCAAAACAGTGTTTACGAAGTACCTTTAAAATATATATTTACCTACTGCCAGGTATACAGGTCCTTCTCAAAAAATTAGCATATAGTGTTAAATTTCATTATTTACCATAATGTAATGATTACAATTAAACTTTCATATATTATAGATTCATTATCCACCAACTGAAATTTGTCAGGTCTTTTATTGTTTTAATACTGATGATTTTGGCATACAACTCCTGATAACCCAAAAAACCTGTCTCAATAAATTAGCATATCAAGAAAAGGTTCTCTAAACGACCTATTACCCTAATCTTCTGAATCAACTAATTAACTCTAAACACATGCAAAAGATACCTGAGGCTTTTATAAACTCCCTGCCTGGTTCATTACTCAAAACCCCCATCATGGGTAAGACTAGCGACCTGACAGATGTCAAGAAGGCCATCATTGACACCCTCAAGCAAGAGGGTAAGACCCAGAAAGAAATTTCTCAACAAATAGGCTGTTCCCAGAGTGCTGTATCAAGGCACCTCAATGGTAAGTCTGTTGGAAGGAAACAATGTGGCAGAAAACGCTGTACAACGAGAAGAGGAGACCGGACCCTGAGGAAGATTGTGGAGAAGGACCGATTCCAGACCTTGGGGAACCTGAGGAAGCAGTGGACTGAGTCTGGTGTGGAAACATCCAGAGCCACCGTGCACAGGCGTGTGCAGGAAATGGGCTACAGGTGCCGCATTCCCCAGGTAAAGCCACTTTTGAGCTACAGAGAAGCAGCACTGGACTGTTGCTAAGTGGTCCCAAGTACTTTTTTCTGATGAAAGCAAATTTTGCATGTCATTCGGAAATCAAGGTGCCAGAGTCTGGAGGAAGACTGGGGAGAAGGAAATGCCAAAATGCCTGAAGTCCAGTGTCAAGTACCGACAGTCAGTGATGGTGTGGGGTGCCATGTCAGCTGCTGGTGTTGGTCCACTGTGTTTCATCAAGGGCAGGGTCAATGCAGCTAGCTATCAGGAGATTTTGGAGCACTTCATGCTTCCATCGGCTGAAATGCTTTATGGAGATGAAGATTTCATTTTTCAGCACGACCTGGCACCTGCTCACAGTGCCAAAACCACTGGTAAATGGTTTACTGACCATGGTATTACTGTGCTCAATTGGCCTGCCAACTCTCCTGACCTGAACCCCATAGAGAATCTGTGGGATATTGTGAAGAGAAAGTTGAGAGACGCAAGACCCAACACTCTGGATGAGCTTAAGGCCGCTATTGAAGCATCCTGGGCCTCCATAACATCTCAGCAGTGTCACAGGCTGATTGCCTCCATGCCACGCCGCATTGAAGCAGTCATTTCTGCCAAAGGATTCCCGACCAAGTATTGAGTGCATAACTGAACATTATTATTTGTTGGTTTTTTTGTTTGTTATTAAAAAACACTTTTATTTGATTGGATGGGTGAAATATGCTAATTTATTGAGACAGGTTTTTTGGGTTATCAGGAGTTGTATGCCAAAATCATCAGTATTAAAACAATAAAAGACCTGACAAATTTCAGTTGGTGGATAATGAATCTATAATATATGAAAGTTTAATTGTAATCATTACATTATGGTAAATAATGAAATTTAACACTATATGCTAATTTTTTGAGAAGGACCTGTATGCTCATTTACTTTTATTTATTATCTGTAAACAGTGTATTAAATAGCTTTGCATATGAGCCAGTTTGCTGATTAAAGTCTGGAAATATTCTGCTTATCTTTCTCTGTGTATAATCCTAATATCCTTGACAGATAAGGAACTTTACACCCCTAAAATACATTTGGTGGTTTAATATCAACTACAGTGTTGACTGTGCAAACATTTAACTGTCGGCTATGTAAGCGCTGCCCTTGCCTGCTCTATAACATTATGTAAAAACTTGCATCAAACAATCAAGCATCGTCTAATTTCAGTCTCTATAATTTCTAAAGTCTTTGAAACCAATATAACCATTTCTTTTGGATCTTAAAATGTAACCTATAAAATGAAACCTCATTTTAACAGTGAGAATGGATTAGATAAGAGGTTTTCATTGCTGTTAGGTAAACATTGCATTTATCAGCTACTCATGCCCCACACCAGCTGTTTTCATATCCCGCTGCATTGTATCAACTCCGAACACATGGCTCTATGATCATCGAAAACTACATTTTCATTCCCTAGGCCTAGACATTGACATGAGTGAAACAGCAGCGCCTGTCTTTAGCTCCTGGACTGTTCAATTTTAGGACAGGACTGTAAACAAAACTACATACACTTCAGGACGCTGCCATTTTTTACCCATTTTTTTTTTTTGCTCTCCTTCTCCCAAAGAGCCAAAACTTTTATTTTTTCATTTCAAAAGCCATATGACAGATTGTTTGCATTAATTTCCATTAATTTAACCAAATAATTTGCTTAAAATTTGGGGACATAATGTCAAGTGGTGTCACATGGTGAAATAATATGTAAATCTGCTTTGGTGGAACATTGCATTGTGGAAAAAGTGTTACTTACCAGTAACTGGATTTTTTTGGAACCCATGACAGCACCACGAGAGAGTGTTCGCCCACCAAGAAAGAAAACCTACTGGCTAAAACGGGCAATATGTCTCCTGTGCATCAGTTGTATTAGAGAGCATGAGAGGATCTCCACTGGATACTACAATGAAAGCAAAAAACAACCGACACCACAAAACAAAAACGTAAGGTGTGGAATCACAACCGTTGATAAAACAAAAAGTGCTCACCCACACATATAAGGGTTCTGTCATGGGTTCTGAAAAATCCTGTTACCGGTAGGTAACTAAGACTTTATCGATCACCCGTGACAGTACTACAAGAGAATTATAGAGAAAATAAGAATTCAGGGAGGGACCACAACCTGGAGCACTCTTTTTTTTCCTAAAGATGAGATCAGAAGATGCACCTGCATCGAGTCCATAATGCCTATAGAAAGTGGAAGGAGAAGAGCAGGAGGATGCCATGGCCCAGGTTGAATGAGCCTTTAACCCCTCCGAGACCGCCTTGGCATTTCATGATGAGGCTAAAGAAATGGCCTCCCTAATCCATCTAGCAACTGTGGATTTTGAAGCATTAAACCCTTTTCCAGAACCCTGGAAGGACATGAACAATAACCAACCCTTTCTCCAGCTTTCTGTGGAACCAAAGGGAGGGAAGGACGACTTATTGTAGTCTGGATCTGGCTTAAAGATTACCCTGTAATCTAGAATTTGGGTAAACGGTGGAGCTATAGAAAGAGCCTGAATATAACCGACTCTTCTGGCTGTTGATAATGCTACCAACACTGCTGTTTTGAGTGAAAGTGTTTTAAGGGTTGCAGATTCTAAGGGCTCAAATAGTATGCACATTGCAGCTGTCAGGACCAAATTTAAATCCCATGGAACTCATTTTATTTTACAGCACCATGGAATTAATGGTGCTATTTATAAATAAATAATAATAATATTTTAGCAATAGGCCTAGATTTAGTGTTTCCTACTCACACACCACCTCCTCACCTCGCCCCCTATCTGTAGGAGTCCCGCAAAGTTCAGTCCTAGGGCCCCTATTCTTCTTCATTTACACCTTTGGCCTGGGACAGCTCATAGAATCTCACGGCTTGCAGTATCACCTCTATGCTGATGACACACAGATCTACCTCGGTGGACCAGGTATCGCCTCCGTACTAACCAAAATCCCAGAATGTCTTGTCTGCTATTTCATCCTTCTTTTCAGCTAGATTTCTAAAACTTAACATGGACAAAAACAGAATTCATCATCTTTCATCTCATTTGAATCCCCCAACAGACCTATCCATTAAAGTAAATGGCTGCTCACTCTCCCCAGTCCCACAACCTCACTGCCTCGGTGTAATCTTTATCTCTGATCTCTCCTTCAAACCACATATCCAAGCCCTTTTCATATTCCTGCCGACTTCAACTCAAAAATATTACCTGGATCCGTACATTCCTCTACCTAGAATCTGCAAAAACTCTAGTGCATGCCCTCATCATCTCCTGCCTTGACTACTGCAACCTCCTACTTTGTAGCCTCCCCTCTAACACTCTTGCGCCCCTCCAATCTATCCTATCCAGGGACAGTGCACGGGGGCCCCAGGCAGTGCACGTGGGGCCCAGGCAGCACACGGGGGGCCTCCAGGCATAATACAGGGGCCTCTGGCAGCACATGTGGCCCCTGACAGCACACGGGGCCCCAGGCAGCACACAGAGGGGCAGAAACAGCTCATAGGGCCCCAGTCAGCGCACAGGAGGGTAGAGAGAGTGTGCAAGGTGGGGGAGAGACGGCACTCAGGGCCCCTGTGTGCTCTCTGGGACCACATGTGTGATGTCTGGGGCCCCGTTCTTGAGTATACCACTCAATCCTGTGCGATGTCTGGGGCCCCTGTGCGATGTGTGATACCTGGGGCCCCGTTCACTGTCTCTGCCCCGTGTGCTGTCTGGGGCCCCGTGCGCTGCCAGGGGCCTTTGTATGCTGCTGCTGCCTGGGGCCTGTGTGCTGCCTGGGGCCCTGTGCACTGCTTGGGGCCCTTGTGTGCTGCCTGGGGCTCCGGTGTACTGCCTGGGACCCCGTTCACCGTCTCTGCCTCCCATGTGCTGCCTGGGGCCCCGTTTGGTGTCTCTGCCTCCCTGTGTGCTGCCTGGGGCACCGTTCACTGTCTCTGCCCCCGTGTGCTGTCTGCCCCCCTGTGCATTGCCTGGGGCCTCGTTCTGGAGTATATCACTCAATCCTGTGTGATGTGTGGGGCACCTGTGCCATGTCTGGGACCATTTGCACTGTCTCTTCACCCCTGAGTGCTGCCTGGGGCCCCTGTGCACTGACTGGGGCCCCGTTATTAAGTATATCACTCAATGGTTCTCAAAAGCATGACAAATCTGATGTACAGCAGCTGGGGTATATTCTGACCCAGAGGGGTATAATCTGGCCTAGGCCAAGCTATACGCTGGGGTATAGTTTGGCCTAGGCCAGAATATACCCTGGGTATAATGTGGCCTAGGCTTTCACTTGGCAGCACTAAACTTGACCTTTCTGCATACTGAGCCATAGGAGTCTGAGCTAGGGTTGAGGGAAACGGGTCGGCCAGATTCAGAAGTCGCCGACTTTTGGCGACTCTGTGTGGGGTCGGCCATGAGGTCGGCGATCTTCTGATCTGGAATCGGAATTCCGATACCGAGTTCCGATATGTTTAAGATATCGGGAATCGATATCGGAATTCATATTTAAGTGTAAAATAAAGAATAAAAATAAAAAAATATTGATATACTCACCCTCGGACGCGCCCTGGTTCTCACCGGCAGCCTTCCTTCCTAAGAATGAGCACCTGAAGGGCCTTCGATGACGTCGCGGCTTGTGATTGGTCGCGTGAGCGGTCACATGGGCGGTCACGCGACCAATCACAAGCCGCGACATCATCTAAGGTCCTTCAGGCGCTAATTCTTAGGAAGGAAGCGTCCGAGGGCGCGTCCGAGGGTGAGTATATTCCTAATAGGTATATACTCACCCTTGGACGCGCCCTGGTTCTAACCCGCAGCCTTCCTTCCTAAGAATCAGTGCCTGAAGGACCTTAGATGACGTCGCGGCTTGTGATTGGTCGCGTGACGCCCATGTGACCGCTCACGTGACCAATCACAAGCCGCGACGTCATCGAAGATCCTTCAGGCGCTCATTCTTAGGAAGGAAGGCTGCCGGTGAGAACCAGGGCGCGTCCGAGGGTAAGTATATCAATATTTTTTATTTTGATTCTTTATTTTACACTTAAATATGGATCCCAGGGCCTGAAGGAGAGTTTCCTCTCCTTCAGACCCTGGGAACCATTAGAAACCCAATGCACTGCATTGGGTTTCGTGTTTCGGCCGACCCCGACCCCGACTTTTCTATAGGATCGGCTGACTTCACTCGACCCGACTTTTGAAAAAGTCGGGTTTCGTGAAACCCGACCCGATCCTATAAAAAGAAAAGTCGCTCAACCCTAGTCTGAGTTATAGCTGAGTTATAGCTCTTGGGTCTTTTGCAGTTTCCCTGAGTATTGCACAATAATCTCTCTGTGAAAGGACTCCACATTGTTTGGAAAGTAGGACTTCCTAAATTGATGGATGGCAAGAATTTTTCTCTAACATCATTGCCAATGTCTTTTCTCCTTGGCAATGTCTTAAAACATGCCTGAATCCTCCATACCTGCAAATGGCTAAAACTTCATATTTTTATAGAAGTGGTCACACTTACTGATGAAAAATTAATGATAATTTGATTAGCATCACCGGGCTGCTATTTACTATATTGTTTCCTGTTGATTTACGAAGGGTGTACTTTATTTTTCACACACTGCTTCAGCATATTGGTCTAGTTTTCATCAAATAAATAATAGTACGGTGTAGTTTCCCATGTGTTGTTCATCTGAGGTTGCATTTATCAAATTTAAGACCTTCTAAGGACCACTTTTGTCTTCATATGTAAAACCATAAACTTCAGAATGTACTTGTTTTTTCTCATTACTGTATGAATACTTTGAGAAGACCACCCCCTTGAAGACAACTCTGTTCCAGAGAAACACTTTTCAATGCAATTGTAGGTGGTTGTCTCAAGCGATGAACAATCCTCCACTATGAGGAGCTTCAGAGTTCAATGTAAAAAAACAGTTTATAGTTCCATTATGAGCTGCTTTTAGCAAAGGGTACAGGCCGAGAGAATATCAGCATTATGCCTTCGCATTTAGCGGTCTATCCAGTGGATTAGGAGTTGCATCGGGAAAAAGGGAAGCTCACACTCAGGGGCGGCTCCAGATTTTTGTGGGCCCCGGGCGATAGTCTGTGGGCTCAAAAGTCAATTTTCTCCTATATAGTGCTCCATACAGTATTGTGGGCACCAAATAGTGCCACATATATTGCTCCATATAGTACATCAGACTCTCACCTACCATAGAAACCTTCAAAAAGAACCTGAAGACTCACCTCTTCTGACAAGCCTGCAGTGATCCTCAACCTACTGAACCGCCGCACGACCAGCTCTACCATGTCCTAGTGTATCCTCACCCATCACGTGTAGACTGTGAGCCCTCGTGGGCAGAGTCCTCTCTCCTTCTGTACCTGTTAGTGCCTTGTTTTTTACTCATGTTTATTGTATTTGTCTATATTTGCCCCCTTTTTCACATGTAAAGAGCCATGGAATAAATGACGTGCTATAAAAACGTATAATACTAATACAGTATAATGAGAACAATATAATGCTACATACAGAGTGGACCAGATATATTGCTCCATACTGTATAATGGTCCCCATATAATGGTCCATACAGTATAATAGGCCCCGATGCTTCGTATAATACTCTATATGGCGCCCATTCTGTATGAAGCATTATATGGGGCCCATTCTGCATAATGTTCCCTACATAATGAGCCCCACATAATGCTCCATACAGAATAATGGGCTCCACATAATTCTCCATACGGAATGGGCCCCCATATTATGCTCCATACAGAATGGGCCCCTATATAATGCTCCTCGCTGGCCGCAGGCCTGGCCTCTTCTATGTCGCCGTCTTCTGGCTCTCTGTACTGCAATTGCTCGGAGCAGAGGGCACCCAGGAGTGATGTCATTGCGCCCACTGCCCTGAGATGTCATAGTCAGAAAACGTGGAAGACAACGGAGCTGCAGAGGAACAGGGAGTGGTAAGTATTGCAAGTGGCGGGGCCCTTAGCAAGCGGGAGGGGGGGAGCTACTCTTGGGTGCTGGCACCCGGCTTCCCCGACTCATGGGCCCCATAGCGTGCTTTTGTCACCAAAGGGCCCCGACAATAGTCCAGGTGCATCGGGTGGTTACGCTCGCCCTGCTCACACCACAATCTGTATAGAGTAGTCAGTTCAATAAAATTTGTGATCAATGTTGGCTATGCACTTCATGGCTTTGGAAGGACGATTTTATATTATGAAAATACATTTGTTTAGTAATAAGAGGGAACAATAAATGGCCATCTTGTGTTGTGTTCATGTCACAAATGCTTGAAAAACTAAATATTAGTTTGTGTACAGTCTATTATGGATGGGTTAGGGGCACAAAGGAGAGTTTAGAATCCATGATTTTGACATTGCGTTATGTATCTGTAGGGTTGATCTGTCAACCTACAGGGGATAAGGGTAGCGCAAAATTTCTGTGACTTAATTGATGGTCCAGATACAGCATTTCATGGATGCTCCAACATTTACCTAGGATGGCCGAACAGCAAAGTGTTCTTCTGTTCCTTCTACAGAATTCTTCAACATTACATCCATATATTTCAGTGATCCAAAACCAAGATTAGGGTAACTCTGTGCTGACTGACTCCCTTTTAGTAAGCAATCACATTTTGAAGTGGTGTCTGGGAGTAGATTGGGGCATGATGATACTTAGTTTTTCTGCCTAGCAGTGTACAGAGGAAGACCGGGCTCTGGCCACCTGTACTGCGACGGGTCTGGAACTGTCGAGGATGCATCCCAGGTTGTCTGGGGGAAAGAATAGGGAACTGGACAGACCTTGTCACCTGGAAGCAGGGAGCGTGGCAAACAAAAAAGCACACTCGGCGACAGGCAGTTTCCCGCTCCCAGAGGCAGAGCGGGTGCGTGCGCAGCGTGCTCCGGGTTCCAGGCATCAGAGCCGCGACAGACACCCCACGAGCACTACACCGGGACTGTGAGCAGAGACAGGGCCGTGTGCTCAGTTAAGTTTGGGGCCGCACTCATGCATAAAAGCGTGGGCCGTGTACAGTACCCGGCTCTGCGATCCCCCTTGCTGACCAGCATACTAGAGACCTCACTTGATACTAGGGTTTTTGCAGCACCCTTTAATTTGACTGCACAAGTTTATGGACTAGGGGCCCAACAGGTGAGACCAGAGACCGCCCGTTGCCACCAGAAGCCGAACCGTGAGCTGTGGAGCCTCCTCTGAGGACATTTCAGCGTTGCTGGAGCTACAACCCTCACCGAATCATCTGCTGCTGAGGAAACCAAGGACACGATAAGTTTAAGTGAACTGTTGCTGCATTGCCATTGTTTCCCTTTCCTTCATTTTCCATTTTATCTCCCTGTCAGGAGTACCTTCACTGTTAAATTAAATTAACCCTTGCTCTGCCTTTCTTGCGTCACTGCATCCTGTAACCTGCTTACACTTGACGTAGTCAGCAGGATGCAGTCCACGAGCGCAGAAGTGGCAGACCAGGTGGTCATGGGTACCCCAAGGGCCAGCTTGCCACTGGGGGCCATGCTCCGCAATCTCCAAAAGTTTACAGAGAGCAACTTGCTGCTATGGGACTGTACCGAGCAGGTCAAGGGAATGTTGAGGATGCACCCTATGACACCCGCTATGCAGGCAGAGATTGCTGTGATGGCCCTGGACGGATAAGCCAGATGTTTTGTTATGTTTTGGCCCTACATGAGCGGAACACTCATACTAAGGTGTTACAAATTTTGGAGGAAATGCCGCATTCAGAGTGAGGGAGAGTCTATGAACCAATATATGAACACCGTGCAGGAGATTCACACAGCCATCGCCAAGCAGGATGATGTGGGCGTTGGGCCCCCTGATGGGATTCTGAGAGACCAACTTGTAGCCAGTCTCAGAAGTCCGCTGCTACAGCAGGCCCTGTGAGAGCGCTAGCGAGTTAACCCACTCATGTCTTTCTTAGAGATTGGGGCAGAAGTGCGCCTGTGGGAGCAGGAGCAAGGGACTGCAGCCTCGGTGGGAAAGGTCCGGAGTGAGGTGTCCGCTTCGCCCGTAGCTGAACCAGGATGGTTCAGAGAGACTCAGAAGGAGATACAAGAAATGCGAGAAGAGTGGTCTGACCTCAGGAAAGCCACTCCTGTGACTCCGAAACCACCCAGAGAAAGAACTAGCCCCAACTTCCGCTTGCCTCCTGTACCTCGCCAGGAGATGGGACAATCTCAGACAGAGAAACAGTCAATCTGTTTTCAGATGTGGAGACGTTGGACACTATGCACCAAATGGAGGATGCCGCTCACCCGGCAGCCTTTAAACTAGTGGGCTCTGCGACCGGTGGATGATGCCCGGAGCCTGAGCAGCCAAGGAGGAGAGAAGGTAGTCCCCCAGGTTTGATTTCCTTGAGCCCCCTCGTATGGGCCGAAATGGATGGTCGAGCTGTCCGCTATCTAGTTCCCAGGTGACCACCATGTCAGAAACCTATTTCCGATGTCATTTTTCTGAGATGATGCGGCCTGAATTGGGCCTGGTGATTAAGTGAACTGCGGCCAATCAATTGCCCATCCCATTCGCAGGAGTGGTCTGGATGCAAATTACTATGTGTGGCAAAGATGTGGGCCGGAAAGGAGTTGTGTTAACCACTGGAGACTGAAGTAATGGCCCCGCTGTGATGATGGGGATGAATGTCCTAAAAGAACTCGGGACTCTTCTGTCACCAGACACTTTTATAGACTGATGGATTGCCTGTACTCCCCAGAGGAAGGTGTTTCAACAACTGATATGGGCTGCTCAGGCCCAAGAGGCATCAAGTGAAGGAGAAGCTTTGGGAAGAGTGGTGATCCCGGCCGGTGCTAAACTAGTTCTGCTTCCTGGACAGATGGTGCTCATGCTGCCCATACGAGCTTGTACACCCCTCGAGGGAGTGGAAGTCCAGATTGAGCCAACAGTACTGGAACAAATACCCCTGAGACTTCTCATTGCTCGGACATTGGCTATCGTTCATGATGGCATAGTAGTGGTGTTGTGTGTCAACTTGGGGAAGGATTATCTTACGCTGTCACCCAAGAGTGAAGTGGTGCAGGTGCTGGGCATACCGGAAAAATTAATGCAACCAGAGGCCGTTCAGCTAGCAGTGAAACTGGGAGACCCTTGGACCATAGCCATTACCATGCCCCTGGAACAGTTGTCTGGAAGCATAAGGGAAGGGCGTTGAATCCTGAAGCAGATGTGGGCTGAACTGACAGGGCTCTCACCCTAGCAGGTGCAACAGTTGGAAGCTGTGCTGGAGCATTACGAGGACATCTTTGCCTGTTATGACGATGACTTTGGGTGTACCACAGCCATAACCCACGAGATACCTACAGGAGGTGCCACACCAATCCATGAAAGATATCAGCGGATCCCACCTCAGATGTACCAAGAAGTAAGTTGGTCCACATGCTGCGGAGTGGAGTTATCCGGGAGAGCCAAAGCCCGTGGGCAGCCCCCATCGTCCCAGTTTGAAAGCAAGACTGAACCCTGCGTTTGTGTCGATTATAGGCGACTGAATGCATGTGCCATGCAAGACTTTTACCCCCTTACCAAGAATCGAGGAGTCGTTGTCCACCTTGGGAAAAGTGAAGTACTTCTCGTCACTAGATCTGGCCAGTGAATATTGGCAGGTGCCCATGGCTGAGCATGACCGGCCGAAGACTGCATTCATACTGCCCATGGGGCTGCTTGAGTTCAACTGGATGCTCTTTGGCCTTACTAATGCCCCTGGAACCTTTCAGTGGCTGATGAAGAAATGTTTCGGAAACCTGAACTTCGAGGCTACTCTCATTTATCTGGATGACATCATCGTCTATGCCTCCACTTTTGAAGAGCACCTCCGACGGCTGGAGCAAGTGTTGAGTTGGCTTCAGAAACATGGCCTGAAAGTGAATACTCAAAAATGCCACCTATGCCGCAAGCAAATTGAATACCTGGGACATGTAGTATCTGCTGAGGGAGTGAGACCTGCGCGTGACAAGATAACGGAAGTACAAAACTGGTCCACCCCGAAGACAGTGAAGGACGTTTGGGCTTTTCTGGGGCTCACGGGGTACTATTGAAGTTTTGTGAAAGACTTAACTCGCATCCCTAACCCACTGCTGGAGTTATTGAAAGTAGTGCCACCCGGTGTGAAGAATCGGCTCATTTAGTGGGGAGATAGACAGGAAGAAGACTTTTGAGCCCTGAAGCTGGCCCTGACTGAATCGCCCATATTGGTCTATGCCGACTTCACTTAACCTTTTATCCTCCACACCGATGGAAGCTTACACGGCCTAGGAGCTGTCCTGTCACAAATGCCGGATGGGAAGGAGAGAATAATTGCCTACGTGAGCCCGTCCCTTCATGACTCGGAACAAAACCCGGATAACTACAGCTCCTTCAAGCTAGAATTGCTGGCGCTGGTGTGAGCGATGACTGAGAAATTTGACTAATACCTGTCAGGGTCCGAGGTCTTGGTGCGCACCGATAACAACCCTCTGTCTCACCTATAAAATGTGAAGCTGGGGGCTTTGGAGCAGAGATGAGTGGCCCACATAGCAAAGTATCAGTATAAGATTGTGTACCGAAAGGGGGCTGAGAATACACATGCTGATGCTCTGTTGAAAGTGACCCATGACTGACCTGGACATGACCAAGATGAAGAGCTAGAGGCAGAAGAGATTCCGGGGCCTCGCCAGGGCGTTGGCGGCGACGCAGGGACAGATCGGAGAGGCGTCGGGAGAACGAGTGCTGGGGCGACCTTGAGACTACCAGGTGCAACTCCAGCAGGAAGATCGGGAACTTGCCCAGCTGAGATAGTGGGTGGCCTTGAAACGACTCCCTAGCTGAAGTGAAAGAGATGCTCTGTCCCCGGGAACACTACAGATTCTGAGGTAGTGGGAGAGGCTTCAGTTAGAAGACGGCTTGCTGTAATGGAAAGTGCAGTTGGTACAGGAGTTGGGTTACCTGGCAAGTGGTAATCCAGGAGAAGTTGATCAGTGTGGTAGCTACAGAGGCTCACGAGTGAGGGGCTTACTTTGTGCCAGAGAAGACATTCCAGTGGCTACAGAAGTTGGTCTACCACCCCCAATTGAAGACTGCAGTAGAAGAAGCCTGCCCGCAATGTCGAAGCTGCAAACTGGTTAAAACTCCACAACAGAGAACCCCCACACAGACTATCATGACATCCGCTCCCTTAGAGTTACTGATGATCGACTACTTAACCATGGGCCTAGCTCATCTGGGATATGAGCACTGCTTGATGATGACCGACCGCTTTACCAAATTTGCTGTAATGACACCCACTCGAGATCAGACTGCTGAGTCGGCTGCACAGGCCATCTGTCTAGACTTCATCAGGGTGTACAGCTGTCCAAAGATGATTCATTCTGATCAGGGCACTTGTTTTCAAGGCAGAGTGATGGTGGATTTGCACCGCTTGTATCGGATTGAGAAGTCCAGGACAACGCCATATCATCCGCAAGGGAACGAAGCTTGTGAGCGCTTTAACCAGACGCTGATTCAAATGTTGAGAATGTTGGAAGACGACAGGAAAGTCCTTTGGCCTGAGTATGTGGCTGAGCTGGTCTGGGTGTACAACATTCGAGTGCACAGTATGACTGGATACACCCTGTATACCCTGTTGTTTGGGTGAAAGGACGGGATATTATGGAGTTGAAATTGGATCTAGCAGAGGGCTATCCACGGACATGGATGTCTTTCTGGGTCCGAGAACATCGACACCGGTTCCCGACCTTTTATTGGCTGGTGCAGACCAGGTTTCGAGAGCTTGAGCATCGTGAAACGGCACCTCTTCGTGGGACAACTCTCAAGAACAGAGACCATGTGAGATAAGCGACCTCGAGGCAAGTTGGAAAATCATTGGGAAAATACTCCTTATCTGGTGAAATGCCGAGTTAGGTCCAGTGGTCCCTTCTATGAAGTTCAATCCGAACAGGAGGAAGGAGCACCTTCCCGAATAGTCCATCAAAGTATGTTGCGTCCTTGTCTGTCTTTGAGACCCTGAAGAAGGGGAGAGAATACCAAGTGTTCCTGCAATGCTCACCCCTATGCAGGGCCGATTTTAGACAAATTGGGACTCTAGGCAAAATTCTAAGTGGGGCCACCATGTCCATGTAAAACACATACATGTTACACTGATATCGGTGTCACCAGTGTTTTCAATCAGTGTGCCATCCGTGTTTTTCCGGTATGGATAATGGAAATGAAATTACAAAGCTTCTCATATACTTTCCATGTTAAACACAGTTGGCACACAGACAGCATGTTAACACGGACTCATAGACTTGTATTAGCCCTTGTCATCTTTGCTGCTGGGAAAACATGGACATGAGTGCAGCACCTTAGGTCAAATAGGGCACACGTGGCATCTGTGAAAAACATGATAGGCGTTTGAAGGGGGCTGTACAGTAACATAATAGAAAACAGAAGAATTGCCACCTTTTTCTACATCCTACCTCACAAACAGCAGAATAAAAAGCGATTTAAAAAAAAAGTCCTACATGTCCCCCAAACTACTCTGCTAAATCCCCTCTAGCTCATGGCCGATGGTTCTGGGTCCCTGATGGTTATTATTCCCTTTGCAGCTATAATATAAGGTGAAGCCACAAGACCCCTGCAGCCCAGTGAGGAGACTGGCGGAGACCCCCGGAGCATCAGTGTTGGAGCCGCGGGGGATTTATCATTTCATGCTAATTATTTTTACATTCTCCGAAAACCCCTGTAGACACTGTTTATAGGCATCATTTTTGCTGCAGATTGATCTACAGTGTTGGCAGGAAATATTCAGCATTTTTGCAGCCTTTTCACTTGCATTTTTGTGTCCCATTCATTTCAATAGGGAAAGAAATGCTGAAAGACGACAGCAACAGATTTATAAAAAAGTGTCTTGTGTCTGTGTCTGCGTCTGGCTGCTGCACTGGGACAGCGCGGAATAGTATAGTAGACTGCACTATTCCACACAATAGTATATTAGGCCCTGTTCACACTGCGCTTCTGCAGTGCGTCCGGGTGCTCTGCCTGAATCCTCCTAAAATAGGATTCATGTAAATCCCCAACTGGGCCACAGACTGCACCGACACAAGCAGGGGTCAAAGGAATTTATTGAATGCAGGTGACTCCACATGTCACCACTGAACCGTGCTGATTCACTGCGTCCAATACATTGTACGGGTGACATTTATTGTGTCTCCGCAAGATAAATAGACATGTTGCGATCTGGAAAGATGAGCCGCATGTCCGTCTCTGCGGGTGAGCCGCGGGCATCTGTGGACGCATAGTAGGCATGGGATTTCTTGAGATCCCATCCACTATATTGTAACATCTGGACGCAGCACAAGTACACGGCGTCCAACCCGCATTGATTACTGATCGTGTGCACCTACCCTCAGTCTGTCTGTCTGTTTTTTTTTTTGTCTAAAAGTGTCCACTTTTCTGTGGCTGTTGGGACAGACTGACACGTTCAGGAAAAAAAATCATCACCTGTGGAATTCATGTGAACTCCATTCCTGTAATTGCAATCTATGGTTCTATACAGGATTCAGATAGAACCCTCCGGGAGCAGTAAAGTGTGAACCGGTCCTATTGTAAGACACAGGCATTAGACATACCTTATTTTTTGGATTATAAGATGCAAAATTTTGGGGGAAAATGGGGGTGCGTCTTATAATGCAGATATACTTTACCGGCTGCGGTGGAACAGGATCTAGGGTCTCTGTAAGCTGGGATGAAGGGGTGATCGCATGTGCGGTGCGCCGCTGCAGGTGTTCGATGCTGCAGGTGTACGGTGCTGCGGGGGCTCTGCTGACATTTTGTGAAAGGCCGCAGTTGCATAGTTTCCTGGAGGCGCATGAGATCTCATCTCCCGAGATCTTGGTGCTGAGATCTACATCTGCGCATGCGCCGCCCCCGGCATCCATTTTCCCAGGAGTCCACTGCATTGGAAGCCATGCCATGCAACTGGGGTAGCATGGTGGCTCAGTGGTTAGCACTGCAGCCTTGCAGAGCCTGGGTCCTGGGTTCAAATTCCACCAAGGACAACATCTGGATTTTTTATGTTCTCCCATTGTTTGCATGGGTTTTCTCCCGATACTCTGGTTTCCTCCTACATTCAAATATATGGAATTTAGATTGTGAGCCCCACTGGGGACAGCACCACTAATGTCTGTAAAGCGCTGTAGAGTAAAAATACACTAACTTTCCAAATTTTAGGGTGACCCAGACAATTGTGTTTTCCATGAAAACTCATACTTTTATTAATCAAATGAGTAGCCAATTTAATTTAAAATCTAGTCCAGACATTGACAAGGTTCGTAAAAAAGATTTTTATTTGAAATAATAATTTTCTCCTTCAAACTTTGCTTTCGGGAAAGAATGCTCAAATTGCAACAATTACAGCATTGCAGACCTTTGGCATTCTAGCAGTTAATTTGCTGAGGTAATCTGGAGAAATTTCACCCCATGCTTCCAGAAGCCCCTCCCACAAGTTGGTTTGGCTAGATGGGCACTTTTTGCGTACCATACGGTGAAGCTGCTCCCACAACAGCTCAATGGGGTTGAGATCTGGTAACTGCGCTGGCCACTCCACTACAGATAGAATACCAGCTGTCTGCGTCTTCCCTAAATAGTTCTTGCATAATTTGGAGGTGTGCTTTGGGTCATTTTCCTGTTGTAGGATGAAATTGGCTCCAATCAAGCGCTGTCCACAGGGTATGGCATGGCATTGCAAAATGGAGTGATAGCCTTCCTTATTCAAAATCCCTTTTACCTTGTACAAATCTCCCACTTTACCAGCACCAAAGCAACCCCAGACCATCACATTACCTCCACCATGCTTGACAGATGGCGTCAGGCACTCTTCCAGCATCTTTTCAGTTGTTCTGAGTCTCACAAATGTTCTTCTGTGTGATCCAAACACCTCAAACTTGGATTCGTCTGTCCATAACACTTTTTTCAAATCTTCCTCTGTCCAATGTCTGTTATTTTGCCCATATTAATCTTTTCCTTTTATTAGCCAATCTCAGATATGGCTTTTTCTTTGCCACTCTGCCCTGATTGCTAGCATCCCACAGTCGCCTCTTCACTGGCGTTTTGCATTTTGCATGTACTATTTAATGAAGCTGCCAGTTCAGGAGCTGTGAGGCGTTGATTTCTCAAACTACAGACTCTAGTGTACTTGCCTTGTTGCTCAGTAGTCCATCGGTGCCTCCCTCTTCTCTTTCTACTCTGGTTAGATCCTGTTTGTGCTCTCCTCTGTAGGGAGTAGTACACACTGTTGTAGGAAATCTTCAGTTCCTTGGCAATTTCTCTCATGGAATAGCCTTCATTTCTAAGAACAAGAATAGACTGTCAAGTTTCACATGAAAGTTCTTTTTTTCTAGCCATTTTGAGAGTTTAATGGAACCACCAAATGTTAATGCTCAGGATTCTCAACAAGCTCAAAGGAAGGTCAGGTTTATAGCTTCTCTAATCAGCCAATCTGTTTTCAGCTGTGCTAACATACTTGCACAAGTGAAGTGTTTTCAAGGGTATTCTAACCATCCATTAGCCTTCTAACACAGTTAGCAAACACAAATTACCATATTAACACTGGAGTGATGGTTGTTGGAAATGGGCCTCTATACACCTATGAAGATATTGCATTACAAACCAACCGTTCACCTGCAGCGGCGCGCAGCACATCTGAACACCCCCCTCATTCCAGCCTGCGGCCTGCAGCAACTCTCCACTCTTGCTTCCTCAAGCAGCGACCCTGGGACCCCACTTCACCGCAGCCATGACCCCCGGTAAACAAAAAGATGTATGGATTATAAGCACTACCACTTTGTCAAAAGTTTTTTTTTTTGTACTATTTTTCTCCTCCAAAATTTGGAGTGCGTCTTACAATCCGAAGCGTTTTATAATCCGCAAAATACGGTAAACTACTGATTCCTAGTATAGCGACACTACAATTACAGAACTATATATATGCAGCATATATACAGATACATACTATACATGCACACACATTATATATACTTTATAAATATAGAAACACACTATATAAAGTATATACACAGAAACATTCACTTTATATACAGTATGCTCACATACATATACAGTTTATATATATTTACACAATATACTGCACACATGCAGTATACAAATACATACTATATACTGTATGCACATACAGTATATGTAAAATATATATATATATATATCTATATATATCCCCACTCACATGCACCAGATATACACAATCATACTATATACTGTATATATGCACACACATACTATATATATATATATATATATATATATATATATATATATATATATATATATATATATACACATACATACACACACACACACACACACACACACACACACACACACACACTGTATACTGCACATGTACACACACAGATACACATATACATGTATACTTACCAGGTTCTGTGGCTTCAATTGTACAGATCCATTCCCAGGACAGTGCTAGGAGCAGCCATGATGAGGACTCAGACACACAGGGCTGCAAGCCTCTTCCTGGACCGGCTCCGACCTCTGTCTGCTCTACTGTAGTTGGGTGCCTCCCCCTTAACTTCTAACCTGAATGCAGGGAGAAAGAGAGAGAGGCTGGAAGTGGGTTTGGGAGAAATGCTCCGGGACTACAGAGGATGCACAGCCGAACCGTGAGCTGTGGAGCCTCCTCTGAAGACATTTCATCAGTCATTGCTGGAACTACAACCCTCACCGCAGCACCCTACCCTGACTGACAGGTCATTACATGGCCATTTTCCTGTCAATTGGCCACACGCTGTATTTCTTACTTAACAGCACAATCCCTAGGCCAAGAGGCTAGACGTGTATCATCGCTTTTCAGGACATTACTTAAATATTTAATTTCTCCTTGCGGGAGCAGTGCTGTCACAGCAGTGACTCTCAAGCCTCCCCAGCGCCACTCTGCTCACCATCTGATATCTCATAATATCTGGTTGTCCTGCTGAGTCTGCTTCATGCAGCACTGCTGCACCTGCATGTGGTTTCCATCTAGCCCGAAGGGGGTATGGACAGTCTCTGCAGGAATTTAACCCCGCTGTGTCCTGCAGAGATTAGCTTACCCAGCCTATCCCATGTTAACAGAGCCTTTATCAGGCAGTTCCTCAGACCACTCCATGTCTGAGTGTTGGTTCCTATCCTGTTAGTCCACGTTTATGCTTGCATCAGTATTCCACATCCCATTACTGGCATGGCTAGTTTTTCCTTCCCGCCTGACCTCTCTCCGCTCATGACCTTGCCTTCATTTACTGATACAGTGCTGCCTGCACTGACCTTGGACTGCCTGACTATGCCTCTGTTTCACCCCTCTCCACCTCGTACCATGCCTTTTGACCTTCTGATCAGCTGTTGCAGACACGTGGACTGCCTTGGAGTGGTACCTGTTGACTACCGCCTGTCCTCTCCATCAGAAGCTCTAGCAAACCTAGTTAGGTCCCTTGTACATAAGATTGGCCCGTGGAGCAGTGGGTCCACACACACCAGCACTACAAGTGCTTGGGGGAGATAAAGGCATGGACTGGCTTATCTTTTAAACGGTCATGAGGTTTAATTAATTTTTGGAGGTGAATAGAGATGAGCCGGTTCCTTTTAAGAAAATACATTATTATAGTGGTTTGAAGAATAGCTTTTTTGTTTGTTTGTGGTTTGTATTTTTTCATGTAATGTTGCCCCCAAAATTGCTGATAAATGCTTTTCTTTTGTAGCTTGCAGAAGAATATGGCATGGACTTCTATGAAACAAGTGCCTGCACCAACTATAATATTAAGGAGGTAATACAATTTGGCATATTCATGGTCCTATTATAGTTATGAATTATGCTGTACATCACCTTGCCCTGATACAATTAAGGACCCCGAAGGTCAAGAAAACGTCACCCTCATTAGTAGATGACTTTCCACTGCTGCCATGTAGTCCTCCATGTTCATGAGCTCTGTATAACCCCGTCCCCACCACTGATTGGCAGCTTTCTGACTATGCATCGTGTACTGTCAATCAGTGGTGGGGGCGGGGTTATACACAGCTCCGCATTGGAGAACTGGTAGATCGGCAGCCGGGAAAACTGATTGTTAAACCACAGCAAACAGATCGGTAAGTGATACATCACTGGAATCGGGGTGTCTGCTCTCCGATGGGGTAGCAAAAACTTTTGACCGATTCCATTAAAGCCTTTTCAGCATGAATAGAGCCTGGTTTATTGCCTACTATTGTAATAATAAAACTATTGTTATTTCATTGGATGTGCACACATGTTGTGTGATCTCAATATTTATGATGCAATGGAAAGTGGATGCACACATGTTTCGGATAGTTGTCGGGTGGGCTTTGAATCATTTCTCTGATTAATTGAAGGAAGCTCAGTCTTTATTGGTTCTATTATGTTTACTTTTGTTTTTACTGTACCTAACAATAATAATTTGTCTGTTTTTTGTTCTTTAGTCCTTCACTCGACTGACAGAGTTGGTCTTAGCGGCTCATAAGAAAGAATTAGATGGCTTACGTATTGCATCCAATGATGAACTGAACCTTGCTGAGCTTGAAGAGGATGGCCGCAAATCTGATGGAATGGCAAATTCCAAGTCCTGTTGGTGCTAGGTTGCATCTGCTGGAGACAGAGATATAAGTGAAAGCCTCATCGGAGAAAAGAGCATTTGAGATGTTCTATTCTGCAACTGCTGAGGGGGTTGGCTGATATCAAGGCTACCAATGATGATGGCCCCAGTTTTGGCTAGAGATTATTATTTTTTGGGGGCATATGCAATGAAAAATAAGAAAATAAATTTTCATCTATTTCCAAAACTAAATAACAAGAATAGCGGACAGCGGGTTCGTGAAATTTACAAAGACACTAATGGGTATACAGCTCTGAAAGAGCATAAACTAAGAAAACATAAATACTTAAATACCATGTTGGCTTTCATTATAAAAATATATACGTTACTTCTAACAGAGGAAAATATACAAATTTTTAAAGAATTGCTAAGATGTACGCAAAGCAAATTTTGGATCAGTGCTCCCCATTTAACTTGATGGAGAACCAGTTAAAAGGGATTTTAATTAGAAAAAAGGGATCTGCTTATTTCCCCCAGTAAGTGTCTCTCCTAACTTGCCAATGTAGAATGACAAGTTTTTTGAGAATATGGAATGGTCTCTGAAAATTTGATGCAGTTGGCAACCTTGTAACAAAGGGATTATCTCCAGTTTGGAAGTTTATTATTGGGATAGGAGAGAACTTCCTAATCAATGGGGAACCGACCGCTAGGAATCCTACCAATCTGAAGAACCCCATGTAAATGGAGTGGTGGTCGATCATGAGCACATCAGCTCCATTAATTCTTAATCGGACCACCGGAGCTAGCCGAGCGGAGCACTCAGTTATTTTCTGCCACTCTAATAATAATGAATGGAGAGTTGGACATAACTTTGAATCTTGTGATAACCTCACTTACGCTAGGTCATTTCAGGGGTCTTCAAAAGTAGAAACGAGTGGATCGTGTTGTGCAAACAAAATTCACGATCCAGGTCCATGCTTTTTGGCCATGGACAGGATCTACACAAATTTCATTACCCTTTGGGATCCCAGGCTTATGATTAGCCGGGCTGGCGAGGTATAATCTGTGCCACACAAATTACGTCATACCAGACTGGTTGAATAAAATGCAGCAACTGGGAACCTGGAGACTAGGGAGATTCACGCAGCTCCTGTCCACAGCCAAAGGGCACTGACCTCGACTGTGGACCAGGGTTACACAAAGTGACCTGCACCTCTCTATTCAATAGTTTTCCTCCCAAAATTTTACCTTATTTTGTAAATCTGACTTGAAACCGTAGTATATTTTTGTTTTATTGAGGCCAGGTTCATATGGCCGTAATATATTTTTTGTGCTGACATTGCAACTCCTGGCAAAACTGGTGGATCTCCTGCTCAGAACGAACTACCTCCATATATGAATCTGTTAGTTCATGCCAGGAGACCCACCAGTTGAACCGGGGATTCCTATTTGAGCGCATAGTGAACATCATGGCCATATGAACCTGGTCTTGGAGAAATATTTGACATATCTATGTTTTATTGTGGCAGCCATTTTTTTTTAATCAAAAACTGGCAAATGTTGATTAACTTATTTTCTCAGCATATTCTATGGAAAAACTAAAATCAATGTCACTTAAAAAAAATGGCTGGCCAAATTATTTCTTTTGGATTTTCCCAATTTATACTTTTTTTTTTTTTTTTTTGCTTTTGATGGAAATCCTCTTAAAGTCTTTTTTTTTTTTTTTTCAGAAATAAAAAAATGATGGTTTAAGATAGTGCTAAGCCAATAATGTGTGATTAGCTTCCTTCCAACCCAGGGACCTCCACCTATCAGCAGTATGGAAGAATTTGGTGCATTATATTGTACTGACTACCAGGCACTGGTGATGAGCGATCGTGCTCGGGTAAGGTGATATTCAAGCATGCTCGGCTGCTAACACTTCGGAGTGCCCAAAAAAATATGTACCAGTCCCTGCGGCTGCATGTCTCGTGGCTGTTAGACAGTTTTCCGAGCACGTTCGCTCATCACTACCAGGCACAGCTGCATGTACAAATAAGATGTTACACCTGGACACAAGAGGTCCCTTCATTTTGTTGATTGATGGAGTACCTTGGGGTTGTTTTCCCAACAAGTCGCCCATTGATGGTAAATCTTTAGTACAGGTCATCCAAACCCCTTTAATACTTGGACAACGTAGCACCAATATATTAAATAAAATTATTTATAGAACTAACATTTGAAATGCTTTTTTTCCCCCTATTTTTTACTTGGGCAAGTTGCAATTAAAAGTTTTACGTAAAAGGATCCATTTGAGAAAGTTAAAGTTGGAAACATTTTTCAGCAGCTGACTTTTACATGGCTGACAGGTGCTCCTTTTCCACATTCTTATTGTATTATCAGAAGTTCCCTTTTATTGTTTTAGAAACACTTTTCCAAATCACATACTGCTGGTCTTTCCTTACCAAATGTTCTAAGGGAAGAAAAACATTTTTTTCAACTCAAGATGAAGCCTAAACTCTAATATATAGTCCATGAATAATTTTGTATTAATATCCATAAATGCGTCATATGGCAGAGCTCTGGATTTGCATGGTATGTTTATGGATAACTGACCAGGCTTTTATAGGATTGGCCCTAATAAGTATTTTTGTGATCTTTAGATGCCCAAAATATTGAAATGCACCCTAATTTGAGACAGGAAAAGTATTTAGGGGATACCCAGTATATGAGCATGTAGCATATCTATGGTCTGTCTTCATAGACATTCATGCAACTACTTTAGCGCGGCACAGAAATGCAAAATTCATAACAAATTATTGAGAGGAATATAAATGATAGTTAATATTTAAAGGCTGTGCACAATTTTGTATTGAATTACTTTTATTGTTTATTCTTTGATGAAAAATTTGGCAAATACGGTAATCTTCATTAAAACTTCCTATCGTTTTGTTGCAGCAGAGTCCTTTTACCTAGCTTGCAGGACTGCAAAATATGACAAAGCCCTTAGAGCTCCTGCTCCTGACATTGATGGCTCTCCCTGGTCTTCCCCCTCCCTTTTCTCTGCAAAGTCGATTTCCCACATCTAACCTTCATGTCTGACTACACACCACTATTTCCAGATCGCCCATTGGTTTCCTAAACTCAGCAGTTTAATATATGCATATGAAGCTCTTCAGCTCGGATCAGGAGACTCGCCACAGGTCCAGACATCACAATCGGACTTGGAAAACCAGCCTCAAAGATGGCAGAAGAAAGTGGAGGAGGTTGTACAGGGCAGATCAGAGATGCAAGAAAGATTCAAATTTTTAGACAGGGAAGCTAACTAAGGGTAGCACATCACTAGACAGGGAAGCTAACTAAGGCTACTTTCACACTAGCGTCGTACGACGCACGTCGCTATGCGTCGTTTTGCAGAAAAAACGCATCCTGCAAAGTTGTCTTTTTTCTCCATAGGCTTGTATTAGCGACGCATTGCGACACGTCGCAACCGTCATGCGACGGTTGTGTTGCGTTGGACCGTCGGCACCAAAAAACGTTGCTTGTAACGTTTTTTTGGTGCGTTGTCTGCCAACTCCGCCCACTCCTCCCCGCAACTCACAATGGGGCAGCGGATGCATTGTAATAAGAGAGACAGGATGCATCGGTACGTCGGCCTGACGCACTGCGACGGGCCGACGCTAGTGTGCAAGTAGCCTAAGGGTAGCACATCACTCTTTAAGCTGTAGAAGGGGAAGTCAGTCCAAGAAGGAATCTGCACTGGTACATGAGAGCTAGTGAATGCAGAAGTATCCTCGACATAAAGGTAACCACTAACTTATAGAAACCTCCTCTTTTTTCATGTCAAAAGTGTCCATAGCCCTTAACTTTAGGTTTTCCAAAACAGATATCCAGAAAGGTTTTTTTTTTTTCCTTTAAGCCACCAAAGTCATTGGTGGGTCCCTCAATTACCAAATCACTGGTATTGCTCAGCATTTCCAGTTTTCTGACTACATAGTCAGGATAAAACTGTGGTTGCCAAATAGACTTCAAATTAGAGAATAATGCTGAGGAGCTAAGTGCTGTCGTTTAGATATGGCCAAAGATTGTTGGTGGGAGTTCCTTGATCAGGATACTCATTCATGGTTTCAAATTTAAGTGGTCCTGAAAATTAAGATGGTCGTACACTTAAGATACCTGTTTGTTATAAGCGACATTCTGCTCCGCAGTTTATGAATGCTAAGCAGATTGTTAGTCAATAATTAGTTTGTGTAATTATAGTCCTTCTCAGTGTGGAAAGCACTAACTGCTCATAGCCCCTAGCTACGCCCCCTGTCGACATTAATTAAGCAACTGCAGGGAGGATATAACATTTTCTCCCGGCAATTCTGTCAGCTTACTCTGACGGTCTGACAGGACCCTTTGCAAATTTATCTGTCTTCTTCTGACCTCCTCTCAGCTGATTTAAGACCACAGACCAAATCAATGTACTGTGTAATAGTGGTGTCTGACAATGCAGGAACATGGTTTGATCATAACACAGCTCCTTGGCAGGGGGAGGGAGCAAAAGAGAGTATATAGCGAGGATAGCACAGGCTCAAAATTCTTTCTTTAAGGTAAAACATTGCTTTAAAATGGGCAATGAAATGTTTTACTTAAAGGGAACCTGTCACCCCAAAATCGCGGGTGAGGTAAGCCCATCGGCATCATGGGCTTATCTACAGCATTCTGGAATGCTGTAGATAAGCCCCCGATGTATCCTAAAAGATGAGAAAAAGACATTAGATTATACTCATTCAGGGGCGGTCCCGCTGTTGGTCCAGGTCCGGTGCCTCCTATCTTCATCAGATGACGTCCTCTTCTGGTCTTCACACTGCAGCTCCAGCACAGGTATACTTTGTCTGCCCAGTTGGGGGCAGAGCAAAGTACTGCAGTGCGCAGGCAGCAGGAAAGGTCAGAGCGGCCCAGCGCCTGCGCACTGCAGTACTTTGTTCTGCCCTCAACAGGGCACACAAAGTACGCCTGCGCTGGTGCCGCAGCGTGAAGACCAGAAGAGGACGTCATCTGATGAAGATGGGAGGCGCTGGACCAGGACCAACAGCGGGAATGCCCTTGGGTGAGTATAATCTAACGTCTTTTTCTCATCTTTTAGGATACATCGGGGGCTTATCTACAGCATTACAGAATGCTGTAGATAAGCCCCTGATGCTGGTGGGCTTACCTCACCGGCGATTTTGGGGGTGACAGGTTCCCTTTAAAAAAATAAATAATAATCGTGCGCTCCTGTGCTGTCCTGTCTGTTTTATTCTATTTTGCTTCCACCCCTGCCCAGGAGCTGTGGTATGATCAGACCATGTTCCTGTACGGTCAGACACAGACATTACACAGCACACAGCAGGGACACATTTATAAGATTATCTCAGCACAGGTACATTTTGTTTAAACACATCCAATTGTGGAACTTATTACTATCCCAAGGTCTATTGATTAAAATCAACTTTTGTTTGCGGGAACACCTTTAAGGAATGTGCAATCTGAGAAAGATTCAGGTCGCACTTGGACCAATGTTGTTTTATAGGGACACACGTCAGATTTTGTTCCTCTGACCATGCTGGTCCAGGAGAAAAAAAGAAATCTGTGCATAAATGAGTTAGATCCAATATTCGGATCACACTTAGCCATGCAAGTCAATGAGTACGTGGTAACCTTCGGACTGTAATGGGATGATGTTTGAGTGCAGCCTGATTTGCACAGAGTGGGGAAGATGAAGACCTAGATTTCTCCATCTTCTCATCCAAGAAGTCCGATAACACCATGCTGACATTCTGATCAGAGTGTGATCTGCATAAACAATCCAATTCTCTTGGATGAGAGATACACAGTCTGCACCTGCCCTAAGACTGAGAAATGAAATAAATGTAATATCCAAATCTAAAGTTAATATTATAACAGACCCAGCTGTAAAATGCTCCGTCCAGGTGTGTGCAATGAACGTCATGGAAGAAGCCATAATGTCTTTTTCATGGGAGATCCCATATGGTTATTGATAAGGAAACTAGACATACTGAGCATCAACCCTGATGGATAAGATCAATATGTAATATATTAAACAAATATAACCTCTTTAGAAAATATTGAAAATTCACAACACACCAATGTGGTGATGTCCCTTTGTTCCTCTCCATGGCCAAGAAGAGTCACATAAAAATAAGTACCGGTAATACAAATGTATTTTCACCTCCCAAAAATGAAGAAACAAAAGAATTTATTTTTTTCTTTAGTTTAGCATCTGGGGTTCAAAAGTCATCTGCATTACACATTGCCAAATTCCAGTACTGACGATGGCTTTTACAAAACATTACAGTATGTGTGGTCTGTATCGTACATAAATGTTTTCCCTTTATTAGTCTTATTAACATGTCATTTGTACTTGCTGTGCTTTGACGCTGAATTAAATATTGTTTTCTACCATGTTGACGTAGATCATTTTGAACAGACAATCGTTTGGTGTATCGGCATGTTTACAGACTGTTTTATGTTTATGGTGTTTGGAAATGGAAACACCACAGACAGACGTCAAACGTAACATTACCAAAAGCTAATACTGCTCTTTAAGAATAAATATCTATTTTACATCATTTGTCTCCTGCTATTTTTTATACATTTGACTAAACTAAGCTTTGTGGGATAAGACTATGTTCACCAAAATAATATGTGTACACCTGTTTATAGCAGTAACTATATTTAGCGAGAACTGGAAGATCTGAAGCAGAGAAAAGTTATTTTTTTTAATCAATACTACATTAAGCAGCCCATCGCTGAAATTAGGGTCTCTGTCTCTACATCATGCATATCAAAAACCTGGTGACAAATTACCTCTTAAAAATGTAACATATAGACCATGTCTGATTGGAGTAAATTGAATTATCTGTTGATTGTTTTGAGGTAAAGAGTACGCCACAAAAAAAAGAAATTATGGAGCACACCATGCCTAGCATGGAATAATGCACTGAGGTCTTCAAATAGTGGGTGCCAAATCGAGCTGGTGTAGCACAGCCAAAATACAATAGAAAAAGAGGAAAGATCCCGGCACATCCATCCGATTAAAATCAGTAAACTTTAGTTAAATTTGACTGGGAATTTTAAATAAAATTTACTATTTTTATCGGATGGATGTGCCGGGATCTTTCCTTGTTTTATTTTTTTTATTGTAAGTCACAAAAAGATGGGAATGCAAGGAGTATCATACAATGAGAGGTATCCATGTCTATCAATTGGCCGTCTTTCACAGCATCTTTTGTACCCATTGTCGATGCTGCTTCTAATGTTGGAGACATTTTAGGAATCTGAGATGAAAATGATTTCATTAGTGCCCAGTTGGTGCTTGGTGTGGAGAAAATGGTACTTGGAGTAAAAAAAACACTTAAATGGAACCATGGCAGCATTAATTAGACACTGGCTATACATTATGAAAGCCATGTACATTTTTACTTGGGAATGCTGTGGCATGCATAGACACATAGGGAGAGATCTACCGGTCTAGGGAGCGAGGTTGGGAGAAGCCGCTGCTGGCCTGACTCTTGGAGTAGTCGTATGAGTCAGATAGTCCCCGGTCAGCTTCTTGAAGAGTAAAACCTATACGACTGCAATGGCAAGAGGTAGTGCCTGATTCATGCCCGTGGCTCAGGATGCATGAATCTCCTGTCAGGTTCCCTATACTTTTCCGTGGGAAATTGTTGTGAATTCTGTGGCTGAGTTCACTTCTGTGGTCACAAGTGGTATTGCAGTCTCTGGGCTTCCTCCCTCAGGTGTTTTGGTGAGCTCGTTGGCTGCCTTGCTATTTAGCTCCACCTGAGTCTGTCTTCCTTGCTCCTTGTCAATGTTCCAGTGTTGGATCTGAGCTACTGCATCTTTCCTTGGGCCTGCTGCTCTGCTAGATAAGTGCTTCTAGTTTGTTTTCTGTTTTTTCTGTCCAGCTTGCTATTAACTTTTGCTGGAAGCTCTGAGAAGCAAAGGGGTGCACCGCCGTGCTGTTAGTTCGGCACGGTGGGTCTTTTTGCCCCTTTGCGTGGTTTTCGTTTTAGGGTTTTTTGTAGACTGCATAGTTCTCTTTGCTATCCTCGCTCTGTCTAGAATATCGGGCCTCACTTTGCTGAATCTATTTCATTCCTACGTTTGTCTTTTCATCTTGCTAACAGTCATTATATGTGGGGGGCTGCCTATTCCTTTGGGGTATTTCTCTGAGGTAAGTCAGGCTTGTATTTCTATCTTCAGGCTAGTCAGCTCCTCAGGCAGTGCCGAGTTGCATAGGTAGTTGATAGGCGCAATCCACTGCTGCTTCCAGTTGTGTGAGGATAGATCAGGTACTGCAGTCTACAGAGATTCCACGTCTCAGAGCTCGTCCTATTGTTTTTGGTTATTGCCAGATCTCTGTATGTGCGCTGATTACTGCACGCTGTGTTGCCTGATTGCCAGCCATAACAGTACAAGGAGCCCTTCAATGATTTCCAATAGAGGGAAAAAAGAAATCCTGACATCATTTTTTTTTCTTAGCTCTGTCTTCAGTCTTTTTTTTCCCCTAGACATTAGAGTGCTTCAGGACACAGCTGTGGACATGGATATTCAGGCTCTGTGCTCCTCAATGGATAATCTCGTTGTAAATGTACAAAAGATTCAAGATACTATTGATCAGAAATCGATGCTAGAACCAAGAATTCCGATTCCTGATTTGTTTTTTGGTGACAGAACTAAGTTCCTGAGCTTCAGAAATAATTGTAAGCTATTTTTGGCCTTGAAACCTCATTCTTCTGGTAATCCTATTCAACAGGTTTTGATTATTATTTCTTTTTTGCGCGGCGACCCACAGGACTGGGCGTTTTCTCTTGCACCAGGAGATTCTGCATTGAGTAATGTTGATGCATTTTTCCAGGCGCTGGGATTGCTTTACGATGAGCCTAATTCAGTGGATCAAGCCGAGAAAAATCTGCTGGCTTTATGCCAGGGTCAGGATGATGTAGAAGTATATTGTCAGAAATTTAGGAAATGGTCAGTACTCACTTTGTGGAATGAATCTGCACTAGCGGCTTTGTTCAGAAAGGGTCTCTCTGAAGCTCTTAAGGATGTAATGGTGGGATTTCCTATGCCTGCTGGTTTGAATGAGTCTATGTCCTTGGCCATTCAGATCGGTCGTCGCTTGCGCGAGCGTAAATCTGTGCACCATCTGGCGGTATTGTCTGAGAGTAAGCCTGAGCCTATGCAGTGCGACAGGACTATGACTAAAGTAGAACGGCACGAACACAGACGTCTGAACAGACTGTGTTTCTATTGTGGTGATTCTACTCATGCTATTTCTAATTGTCCTAAACGCACTAGGCGGTTCGATAGCTCTGCCGTTATTGGTACTGTACAGTCCAAATTCCTTTTGTCCATTACCTTAATGTGCTCTTTGTCATCATATTCTGTCATGGCGTTTGTGGATTCAGGCGCTGCCCTGAATCTGATGGATTTGGATTATGCTAAACGTTGTGGATTTTTCTTGGAGCCTTTGCGGTGTCCTATTCCGTTGAGAGGAATTGATGCTACACCTTTGGCCAAGAATAAGCCTCAGTACTGGGCCCAGCTGACCATGTGCATGGCTCCTGCACATCAGGAAGTTATTCGCTTTTTGGTACTGCATAATTTGCATGATGTGGTCGTGTTGGGGTTGCCATGGCTACAAACCCATAATCCAGTATTGGATTGGAACTCTATGTCGGTAACCAGCTGGGGTTGTCAGGGAGTACATGGTGATGTTCCATTTTTGTCTATTTCGTCATCCATTCCTTCTGACATCCCAGAGTTCTTGTCGGACTTTCAGGATGTATTTGAAGAGTCCAAGTCTGATGCCCTACCTCCGCATAGGAATTGTGATTGTGCTATCGATTTGATTCCTGGTAGTAAATTCCCTAAGGGTCGTTTATTTAATTTGTCCGTACCTGAACACACCGCTATGCGCAGTTATGTGAAGGAGTCCCTGGAGAAGGGACATATTCGCCCATCGTCGTCACCATTGGGAGCAGGGTTCTTTTTTGTAGCCAAGAAGGATGGTTCGCTAAGACCGTGTATTGATTACCGCCTTCTTAATAAGATCACTGTTAAGTTTCAGTATCCCTTGCCATTGATTTCTGACTTGTTTGCTCGGATTAAGGGGGCTAGTTGGTTTACTAAGATTGATCTTCGTGGTGCGTATAATCTGGTGAGAATCAGGCAGGGAGATGAATGGAAAACGGCATTTAATACGCCCGAGGGTCATTTTGAGTATCTGGTGATGCCGTTCGGACTTGCCAATGCTCCATCTGTTTTTCAGTCTTTTATGCATGACATTTTCCGTGAGTATCTGGATAAATTCTTGATTGTTTACTTGGATGACATTTTGATCTTCTCAGATGATTGGGAGTCTCATGTGAAGCAAGTCAGAATGGTTTTCCAGGTACTGCGTGCTAATTCCTTGTTCGTGAAGGGATCAAAGTGTCTCTTCGGTGTGCAGAAAGTTTCATTTTTGGGGTTCATCTTTTCCCCTTCTACTATCGAGATGGATCCGGTTAAGGTTCAGGCCATCCAGGATTGGACTCAGCCGACATCTCTAAAAAGTTTGCAGAAATTCCTGGGCTTTGCTAATTTTTATCGTCGCTTCATCTGTAATTTTTCTAGCATTGCCAGACCATTGACCGATTTGACCAAGAAGGGTGCTGATTTGGTTAATTGGTCTTCTGCTGCCGTGGAAGCTTTTCAGGAGTTGAAGCGTCGTTTTTGCTGTGCCCCTGTGTTGTGTCAACCTGATGTTTCTCTTCCGTTCCAGGTCGAGGTTGATGCTTCTGAGATTGGTGCAGGGGCGGTTTTGTCACAGAGAGGTTCTGGTTGCTCAGTGTTCAAACCATGTGCTTTCTTTTCCAGGAAATTTTCTGCTGCTGAGCGTAATTATGATGTGGGCAACCGAGAGTTGCTGGCCATGAAGTGGGCATTCGAGGAGTGGCGTCATTGGCTTGAGGGTGCTAAGCATCGCGTGGTGGTTTTGACTGATCATAAGAACCTTACTTATCTTGAGTCTGCCAAGCGCTTGAATCCTAGACAGGCCCGTTGGTCGTTATTTTTTGCTCGTTTTGATTTTGTGATTTCATACCTTCCGGGCTCTAAAAATGTGAAGGCGGATGCTCTGTCTAGGAGTTTTGTGCCCGACTCTCCGGGGTTATCTGAGCCGGCGAGTATCCTCAAGGAAGGAGTCATTGTGTCTGCCATCTCCCCTGATTTGCGGAGAGTGTTGCAGAAATTTCAGGCTAATAAACCTGATCGTTGTCCGGCCGAGAAACTGTTCGTCCCTGATAGGTGGACTAGTAAAGTTATCTCTGAACTTCATTGTTCGGTGCTGGCCGGTCATCCAGGAATCTTTGGTACCAGGGAGTTGGTTGCTAGATCCTTCTGGTGGCCATCTCTGTCACAGGATGTGCGTGCTTTTGTGCAGTCCTGTGGAATTTGTGCTAGGGCTAAGCCCTGCTGTTCACGTGCCAGTGGGTTGCTTTTGCCCTTGCCGGTCCCGAAGAGGCCTTGGACACATATTTCGATGGATTTCATTTCTGACCTTCCCGTTTCTCAAAAAATGTCGGTCATTTGGGTGGTCTGTGATCGCTTTTCTAAAATGGTCCATCTGGTGCCCTTGGTTAAATTGCCTTCCTCCTCTGATTTGGTGCCTTTGTTCTTCCAGCATGTGGTTCGTTTACATGGCATTCCTGAGAATATTGTTTCTGACAGAGGTTCCCAGTTTGTCTCGAGGTTCTGGCGAGCCTTTTGTGGTAGGATGGGCATTGACCTATCTTTTTCCTCGGCCTTCCATCCTCAGACTAATGGCCAGACCGAACGAACCAATCAGACCTTGGAAACATATCTGAGATGTTTTGTTTCCGCTGACCAGGATGATTGGGTGTCATTTTTGCCGTTGGCTGAGTTCGCCCTTAATAATCGGGCCAGCTCGGCTACCTTGGTCTCTCCATTTTTCTGCAATTCTGGGTTCCATCCTCGTTTCTCTTCAGGACAGGTTGAGTCTTCGGACTGTCCTGGTGTGGATTATGTGGTGGACAGGTTGCAGCAGATCTGGACTTAGGTAGTGGACAATTTGACCTTGTCCCAGGAGAAGGCTCAGCTTTTCGCTAATCGCAGACGCCGTGTGGGACCCCGACTTCGTGTTGGGGATCTGGTTTGGTTATCTTCTCGTCATATACCTATGAAGGTTTCCTCTCCTAAATTTAAACCTCGTTTTATTGGTCCGTATAGGATTTCTGAGATTCTCAATCCGGTGTCTTTTCGTCTGACCCTCCCAGACTCCTTTTCCATACATAATGTATTCCATAGGTCGTTGTTGAGGAGATACGTGGCACCTATGGTTCCATCTGTGGAGCCTCCTGCCCCTGTTTTGGTGGAGGGGGAATTGGAGTATATTGTGGAGAAGATTTTGGATTCTCGTGTCTCTAGACGGAAACTCCAGTATCTGGTCAAATGGAAGGGTTATGCTCAGGAAGATAATTCCTGGGTTTTTGCCTCTGATGTCCATGCCCCAGATCTTGTTCGTGCCTTTCATGTGGCTCATCCTGGTCGGCCTGGGGGTTCTGGTGAGGGTTCGGTGACCCCTCCTCAAGGGGGGGTACTGTTGTGAATTCTGTGGCTGAGTTCACTTCTGTGGTCACAAGTGGTATTGCAGTCTCTGGGCTTCCTCCCTCAGGTGTTTTGGTGAGCTCGTTGGCTGCCTTGCTATTTAGCTCCACCTGAGTCTGTCTTCCTTGCTCCTTGTCAATGTTCCAGTGTTGGATCTGAGCTACTGCATCTTTCCTTGGGCCTGCTGCTCTGCTAGATAAGTGCTTCTAGTTTGTTTTCTGTTTTTTCTGTCCAGCTTGCTATTAACTTTTGCTGGAAGCTCTGAGAAGCAAAGGGGTGCACCGCCGTGCTGTTAGTTCGGCACGGTGGGTCTTTTTGCCCCTTTGCGTGGTTTTCGTTTTAGGGTTTTTTGTAGACTGCATAGTTCTCTTTGCTATCCTCGCTCTGTCTAGAATATCGGGCCTCACTTTGCTGAATCTATTTCATTCCTACGTTTGTCTTTTCATCTTGCTAACAGTCATTATATGTGGGGGGCTGCCTATTCCTTTGGGGTATTTCTCTGAGGTAAGTCAGGCTTGTATTTCTATCTTCAGGCTAGTCAGCTCCTCAGGCAGTGCCGAGTTGCATAGGTAGTTAATAGGCGCAATCCACTGCTGCTTACAGTTGTGTGAGGATAGATCAGGTACTGCAGTCTACAGAGATTCCACGTCTCAGAGCTCGTCCTATTGTTTTTGGTTATTGCCAGATCTCTGTATGTGCGCTGATTACTGCACGCTGTGTTGCCTGATTGCCAGCCATAACAGGAAATAGTGAATGTCAAACAAAAAAGCGGCACTGTAGACAGGAAGAGATGTTCAAGTGATGCAACAGTCACAGAGCGAGAGAAAGTCACTGAAAACACTACATTGCCCTTTCAAAATGCATTCTAAACTCATACTGCAAGGCTCGTTAAAGAGTAGATATTGACTTTTCTTTCTCTCTGGGAAATTAAACCTGCAAATTGTCTCTTCAGAGGAGCATGCATGGCTTAAAAGTCTCCTCACTCGGACATGTCAGGTTTGGCTTGTCACTCTCCATAAGAAGAAACCTTAACCCATTAGATCTAAAACTACAAAAGAAGAACCTGGGTGATGACAACATCCAGAAGGAATCTGAATGTGACAAAAGTGTAAAAAAAAAAAAAAAAAAAAAAAGCGGCTGGAATAAAACCAGAAGGTAAGATTTTTGCAAATGTGCAACAAATTAATTAAATTACATTTCTGGAATGTTTCATGGGCTCTCCTGGTGCAGCTTTAAAGATTTACCACAGATGGAGATTCATCCATTTTCCAACATGTGACAAGATCGGGTGGAAGTTCAAAAGGTGCGCTGACTCCACAGACTAAGGGTACCGTCACACTAAGCGACGCCGCAGCGATACCGACAACGATGTCGATCGCTGCAGCGTCGCTGTGTGGTTGCTGGAGAGCTGTCACACAGACAGCTCTCCAGCGACCAACGATCCCGAAGTCCCCTGGTAACCAGGGTAAACATCGGGTTACTAAGCGCAGGGCCGCGCTTAGTAAGCCGATGTTTACCCTGGTTACCAGCGTAAACGTAAAAAAAAAAAAACACTACATACTTACCTTCCGTGTCTGTCCTCGGCGCTGTGCTTTCCTCTGCACTGTCAGCGCCGGTCAGCCGGAAAGCAGAGCGGTGACGTCACCGCTGTGCTTTCCGGGCTGGCCGGTGCTCACAGCCAGTGCAGAGAAGCACAGCGCCGGAGGACAGACAGCGGAATGTAAGTATGTAGTGTTTGTTTTTTTTACTTTTACGCTGGTAACCAGGGTAAACATCGGGTTACTAAGCGCGTCCCTGCGCTTAGTAACCCGATATTTACCCTGGTTACCAGTGAAGACATCGCTGGATCGGTGTCACACACGCCGATCCAGCGATGTCAGCAGGAGTCCAGCGACGAAATAAAGTTCTGGACTTTCCTCAGCGACCAACGATCTCCCAGCAGGGGCCTGATCGTTGGTCGCTGTCACACATAACGATTTCCTTAACGATATCGTTGCTACGTCACAAAAAGCAACGATATCGTTAATGATATCGTTATGTGTGACGGTACCTTAAGGCTGCCGTCACACTAGCAGTATGTGGTCAGTATTTTACATCAGTATTTGGAAGCCAAACCCAGGAGTGGAACAATTAGAGGAAAAGTATAATAGAAACATATGCACCACTTCTGTATTTATCACCCACTCCTGGTTTTGGCTTACAAATACTAATGTAAACTACTGACCAAATACTGCTAGTGTGACGCCAGCCTAATGGTGCGACAAGTCGTGTACAGCTGGACAATAGCGATATTTTGAAGGCAGCAGGTAAAAAAAATGCAAGAAATATACATACTATGCTCCCATCCGAAATAATAAAAAAAAAAACAACTCTCCCACAGGTCTGTAGATAGAAAAATAATAATAATAATAATAAAAAAGTTAGGCAGCTGATAACGCTGATTGAAATTAACTTATTTTACTTTTAAACAATTAAAAAATAAAAACGTATGTTTTTACAGCACAATGAATATTTTTTTTGCCTATTTATATAGATAACACCCAATAAATGATTTTTACACCATTTCCAATATAAATATGTGGTATTATATGATAAATATTACCGTTGCAAGCAAAATGTCAGCGTGCAGAAACAAGTCCACCATACGGCTATGTCTATGAAATAAAAAGTTATGGAACGGCATGGAGGTGTCATGCGCTGCTGATGAAGACTTGATGCAGATTAAAACTTGAGAAAGTTTAATGTACAGGTTTTGAGGCTACACACAACCTCTTCATCAGGATAAAAACCACCTAACACGTTTTCATCCTGATGAAGAGGTTGTGTAGCCTCGAAACACGTTGACACTAAACCTGTATATTAAACTTTCTCAAGTTTTAGGCTGCCGTAACACCATCAGTATTTGTAAGCCAAAGCCAGGAGTGGGTGATAAATGCAGAAGTGGTGAATATGTTTCTATTATACTTTTCCTCTAATTGTTCCACTCCTGGTTTTGGCTTACAAATACTGATGTAAAATACTGACCAAATACTGCTAGTGTGACCGCAGCCTAAAACTGCATCAAGTCTTCATCAGCAGCGCATTGAATGACACCTTCATCCCATTTCATATCGCTCATGGTCTCTCTGCGATCGGTGTCTTGCAGCAGCTGATATTACGTGCCTATCTTATGTTGCCTCAGTGCAACTTTACCAGGTGAGTGAATTGCTTATTCTTAGGGTCTTATCCGATGATAACAGAATCTATTGCGCTCTTCTGTTTCCCAGTCTTGAAAAAAAAAATAAATGGTGTGGGTTCCCCACTATTTTTGATAACCAGCCAGACAAAACTCACAGCTGGGGGCTGCAACCCCCCGCTGACAGCTTCAACAAGGCTACTTATCAAGAATAGAGGGGTCCTCACACTTTTTTTTTTAAAATTATTTAAATAAATAATTTAAAAAAAACGACGTGGGGTTCCCCCATTTTTGACAACCAGCCTTGCTAAAGCTCACAGCTGGGGGCTGGTATTCTCAGGCTGGAAAGGGGCCATTGATATAGGCCCCCAGCCTAAAATTAGCAGCCCGCAGCTGCCCAGAAAAAAAAAAAAAATCTTTATTTTTATATAGCGCAGCCAGGGCCGTATTTAGAGTCTCTGCTGCCCTAGGCACTTTTCGTGCTGCCTCCCCCATTGGTGAGTATGACTAAAGGTACCGTTACACTAAACGATTTTCCAACGATCACGACCAGCGATACGACCTGGCCGTGATCGTAGGTAAGTCGTTGTGTGGTCGCTGGGGAGCTGTCACACAGACAGCTCTCTCCAGCGACCAACGAAGCCGAAGTCCCCGGGTAACCAGGGTAAACATTGGGTTACTAAGTGCAGGGCCGCGCTTAGTAACCCGATATTTACCCTGGTTACCACTGCATAAGTTAAAAAAAAACAGTACATACTCACATTCCGATGTCTGTCACGTCCCCCGGCGTCAGCTTCCCGCACTGACTGTCAGCGCCGGCCGTAAAGCAGAGCAGTGACGTCACCGCTGTGCTCTGCTTTACGGCCGGCGCTGACACAGTGCAGGGAAGCTGACGCCGGGGGACGTGACAGACATCAGAATGTAAGTATGTAGTGGTTTTTTTTTTTTTTGTAACTCTTGCAATGGTAACCAGGGTAAATATCGGGTTACTAAGCACGGCCCTGCACTTAGTAACCCGATGTTTACCCTGGTTACAGGTGAACACATTGCTAGATCAGCGTCACACACGCTGATCTAGCGATGACAGCGGGTGATCAGCGACCAAAAAAAGGTCCTGATCATTCCCCACGACCAACGATCTCCCAGCAGCGGCCTGATCGTTGGTTGCTGTGACACAAAGATATCGTTAGCGGGATCGTTGCTACGTCACAAAAAGCGTGACGTTGCAACGATATTCTTAACGATATCGTTATGTGTGAAGGTACGTTAATGCAGACACTGTCGGCAGTGACTTGGGCTCCTTTCACATCAGTGATTTTTGCCATTCATGGCAGATCCGGCAGTTTTTCTGCATCTGCGGATCACTTACGGCAACAGTGCGTTCGGCCTCATTCATTCCCTATGGGACTTGCGGACATGTGCGGCATTTGCTGTTTTGCTGCGATCCTGCAAATGCAGTACTTGCAGCAGCGGAAAAAAAAACGCTGCTAGCAGTGTTTTATTTGTCTCCCCACAAGTGCCGCACATGTCCGCAAGTAGCCATCACTACCTGTCCCTGCAACTTGCTAGCTCATCCCTTACCATCCCTCACTGACCTAAAACTACACTATAAAACTTTAGAAAAACAATTACCTGACATATTCCTATGATAATGAGGGCTCCAGGCTATGGTGTAGGTGCATTGTTTTCCCTGCGGAAGACTTCCGCCATAGGCGGCGCATGCGCAGACTGAGATCGCATCTGGACCAAGATCACAATCTCCACATGCGCTGCCTCCACTGGCCCACAGCTTCAGAAATATGTCCGCCAGGAAAGGAATGCGCTCCACTTAGCTCACTGCCAACATCAAGCCCGCAGCATTGCACCGCTGGGACACCCCCTCCTCCCATTCAGGACCCGCTGCATTGTCCCACTTCTGCCACTGCAGACTTCCAGAGGAAGGGACTCGGCCTCCTGTCATCCTACTTACAAGACAAGAGACCATTACTACAGGACAAGGTATGTTATTACAGGACGGGGGATGGGATCACTGGACTGGAAACGTTATTACAGGACAGGGGACGTTATTACAGAACAGGGGACGTTATTACAGAACAGGGACATGTATATGTATCACAGATACACTGCACAGGGGGGCACAGTATACACACATATATACACCACACAGTGCTCCATACTGTATAATGGCTCCACATGTGTGCTCCGTACACATGTGGCTCCGCACACACACCCGGCTCCGCTCCGTACACCTCACACACAACTCTGCTCCGCACACACACACACACATACAACTCCGCACCATACACCTCGCACACATGCAGACACGCTCTGTACACCTCGTACACACCCAGCTCCGCTCCATACACCCCCGTACACCTCGTACACACCCGGCTCTGCTCCGTACACCTCGTACACACCCGGCTCTGCTCCGTACACCTCGTACACACCCGGCTCTGCTCCGTACACCTCGTACACACCCGGCTCTGCTCCGTACACCTCGTACACACCCGGCTCTGCTCCGTACACCTCGTACACACCCGGCTCTGCTCCGTACACCTCGTACACACCCGGCTCCTCTCCGTACACCTCGCACACACCCGGCTCTGCTCCGTACACCTCACACACCCGGCTCTGCTCCGTACACCTCACACACCCGGCTCTGCTCCATACACCTCGTACACACCCGGCTCTGCTCCGTACACCTCGTACACACCCGGCTCTGCTCCGTACACCTCGTACACACCCGGCTCTGCTCCGTACACCTCGTACACACCCGGCTCTGCTCCGTACACCTCGTACACACCCGGCTCTGCTCCGTACACCTCACACACCCGGCTCTGCTCCATACACCTCGTACACACCCGGCTCTGCTCCGTACACCTCGTACACACCCGGCTCTGCTCCGTACACCTTGTACACACCCGGCTCTGCTCTGTACACCTCGTACACACCCGGCTCTGCTCCGTACACCTTGTACACACCCGGCTCTGCTCCGTACACCTTGTACACACCCGGCTCTGCTCTGTACACCTCGTACACACCCGTACACCTCCGGCTCTGCTCCGTAGACCTCGTACACACGCAGCTCTGCTCCATCCACACTGTAAACCCCTCCTTACCCCACACATAAACTTACCCTCGTCCATCACCATGACAACCTGCACAGCAGAGTCCTGCATACACTGAGGCCCTGATCATGTGACCCCTGACTCCTCCCCTCCTGTGACCTCATCACAGGTCCTGTGCGCACAGTGCAGCCACATATGTTATGAATATGTGCAGTGCACGGCTCTGCAGTTGGACGGATGTGGATCCGCTGAATCCAGGACTGTGGAGAGGGCTGAGGCCTCGCTCTGGCCCAGTGTTCTCCACATACCTTTCCAAGATGCTTTTTTTTCCTCCCCTTTTCTCTTTGGCTGTCACTGTTAGATCCCAGGACCTCCCTAGCTGGCAGCGATCTGGACCGGGGGCGCTGTGCCGCTCTGGATCTCCTCCTTCCAGGCCAGCCAGGTGACTTTAGCACACACTGACTACTGCACACAGTGTGGGCGTCTGCAAACGGCCTGAACCGGCTGCTGGGGGACTGGCCCGGGGGCATCTGCACCCTGCCCGCCCCTGGTGGGATCCATCCGAGACACCAACAGCAGACAGATGCGGGTAAGCGGGCCGACACAGGACGGAATTGAACTTGGCGCTTCAACGAGGAGGGGGCGGGGCCTGCAGTGTGACTTGTTTCCGCTTCCGGCCCCCTGCGCCGTACATGTGACAGGACTGGATGATGGATCCGAAACTGCAGCAGCAGCCAGAAGACTGGGGTGGGCGGGGAGGAGGACGAGGAGGGCGGGAAGTACGAGGAGGGCGGGAAGTACGAGGAGGGCGGGCGGGCAGTCGGACCCGGATTTAAATTAAAAAAAAAATCTTGCCTTGCTCGGGTGCCGCCCCCTGTTTCCTTACCGCCCTAGGCACGTGCCCTCGAGTGCCTAGTGGCAAATACGGCCCTGAGCGCAGCGCTTTACAGTTTGCACAAGTTATCATTGCTGTCCCTGATGGGGCTCACAATCTAAATTCCCTATCAGTATGTCTTTGGAATGTGGGAGGAAACCGGAGTGCCCAGAGGAAACCCACGCAAACACGGGGAGAACATACAAACTCCTTGCAGATGTTGTCCAAGGTAGGATTAGAACCCAGGACTTCAGCGCTGCAAGGCTGCAGTGCTATCTACGGAGCCACCATGCTGCCCCATCTATTAGATGCGCCAATTCTGGCGCTTTGCCAGGTTCTTCTCACTGCCCTGTAGAGGTGGCAAGCAGGGTAATAAGGGGTTAATGTCACCTTGCTATTGTAAGGTGACATTAAGCTGGCTTAGTAATGGAGAGGCGTCAATAAGACACATATCCATTACTAATCCTATAGTAGTAAAAGGGTTAAATAAACACACAGTAAGAGAAAAGTATTTTCATGAAATAAAACACCACACAGTTTTGCCATCTTTATTAGTCTGCCATTCCAAGCGAAGCCCTCAATCTCCTAAAATAAAAATAATAAACCAACAAAAATACTCCCTGTGTCCCACACAGTATTTGGGGGACATAAAGCTTACAACCAGGAGCGCTGCTAATGCGACCGCTCCCAGCTGTAAGCTACTGGGGAATGAATGAGGCGGAGCGGGCGCAGGCTCAGTAACTAGTGGTGATGTCACTGAGCCTGCGCTCCCTCACAGCCTGACCTGAGGGAACCTCTGGATCGTGGGAAAATGCCAGTGAGGAGGATACCGCAGATAATGTATCTATGCTATCAATCTATCTATTCATTCTATTCACAGGAAGTTTTTTTTTCTCTGTGTGCACTCAATTTTATTGGCATGCACAAAGAGAAAAAAAAAACATAAAAAAAACACACCTAAGCCTGAGTTTTTGGTGCAGCCTCTTTCCTACCAAGAAGATCAGGTTTTGCTGCAGAAGAAAGCAGCAAAAAAGCCCTGCGTGAACTTACCCTAAAGTTGGCTCTAAAGTGAGATTTTAATTATTTTTCTCATTAATTGTATTTAACCTTTACAGTGCTCACAAATTTTGAAAATGTATGCTTCTGATTTAGGAATATTGGTGAAAATCATTACATTGTGCTATGCCTGATACAGTCATGTGGACACTTGAATCCAAGCTCTGGGGTTACGGCTTTTCTCCTTGTGGAGACTAGGCAAAGGAGACTTATGAATAAGGTAATGCTTTTAGGGAAAGGTGTATAGAAAAGGTAGATTCACTACTGCCACCACAAAATAAACCCCAGTTCGTTCGGACTGGACCGCCATCAAAGGCCTCTCAACCAGTCAACCAATACCCTATTCCACGCTGAGAAAGGGCTAGAACCCCATCAGAACAGTCTGTAGATGTAGGTCTTTACCTCTTGGAGGGGCTCTGGTTTTCTTGTTGAAAGGCTTGTTAACATGTAGGACATTCATTTTAGAAGGTCACTATTTTCAAGAGGTGACAGTATAGAGCCAGCTTTCTTGTAATATAGGGAAGCTATTTTGTACATAGGGATTCAGCACCACAGCGGTACCAATGTTAGGTCACCCCAGCCTCAGTATTTAGTGTTTATTTAACATTTTCCTAGAAAAGGGTATGGCATGCCATCCTAACTGGTCTTCAACAACCCATTCTAAATGCTGCATATGGAATGCCTGCCAGGGCCTTGGGGTACTCGGTACTGGGTCCGGTACTTAAAGGGGATGTGTCACGGCGGCGACCCGGTCCATGGCCCTGGGTGCCCATATTAAGGGAAAAGTCTTTAAAGGGCTTTGTGAAATAATAAAAGTTTGTGACGCCACCTGTGGTATTCAGTCAGGGGTGACCGACGCTGCTTAAAGGGGTCCTTCTGGGGTGATGTTATGACAGCAGGGATGGTATGGCTTCCCACAGGTGAAGCTGGGCCCCAGGGTTCTCGGTGTAGTAGGGACAGGTGGTAGGTGGTGTAAAAAGAAACAGAGGACACAGGGTTGCAACCTCTTTACTGAAGGATTCAGGCAGCCACAGTCCAGGGTACCAGATGACAAGTACAGGTATGGTCCAGCTGGCTTGGAAGCGTATCTGGAAATCCCCTTTTACCAGGCGAGGTTGGGAGCCTTCCTACTAGCGCTGTGGTGTAGTCCCTTGCTGCCTTAGGCCTCACACAAGGTCCTCATGTTTTCTCTCTGTCCCCCTTTAGGTAGGACACTAACCCATAAGACAGGTAACTTGAGCCTTTTTACAGGATCTTTATCATGACGTGCTGCGCCGATTCTTTGGAATGCACTACCTAGGTTAATATGATTAATCACCAATCCCCACAGTTTTAAGCGTGCCCTAAAAACTCATTTGTTCAGACTGGCCTACCGCCTCAATGCATTAACCTAACTATCCCTGTGTGGCCTATAAAAAAAAATAAAAAAAAACATAATCAGGTTCCTCGCATCATGTTCTCATAGACTTTATGCAGTTAATAGCACTCTGTGTCTGTACTGCTACAAACTTAGGCAGTTAACAGGTTCATGCAGCTTTACATGAACACCCGAGCCTTACACTATGGCTGGTCCGAATAAAGCAATTGTTACCCTTCACCTCTCGTGTTCCCCCTTTTCCTCGTAGTTTGTAAGCTTGCGAGCAGGGCCCTCATGCCTCCTGGTATCTATTTTGAACTGTGATCTCTGTTATGCTGTAATGTCTATTGTCTGTACAAGTCCCCTCTATAAGTTGTAAAGCGCTGCGGAATATGTTGGCGCTATATAAATAAAAATTATTATTATGACCCGGCTCAATCTGCTATTGTGTCCTCGGGTGTTGATGGTGGACAGGTGACTTGAAGTCCAGCCATCCGCCGGTTTCTGCCATAGGGCATAAAGTTATCCCCACAACCTTGGACTTCCGGCTACCGGTATCTGAGCTCAGCGTGGAGGAAGCTCAGTCGCAGCTTCCCTCCAGCTATTTACTCTCCTTCGCTTCTTTTCCCTGTCAATCTCCTACAGAATGCTCTGTTTTCTTTCTCTTTCCCAGGAGCTGCAGAATCACTCGTCTCCATGGCCCCAGCCTTCCTTCCTCTCTCCTCTCACCAACTGTCTAAGGCTACATTCACATTTGTGTTTTTCGGCGCAGCGTCGTCGACGCATACCGACGCATGCATCATTCTCCCCTATCTTTAACCCCTTCAAGACCCAGCCTATTTTGACCTTAAAGACCTTGCCGTTTTTTGCAATTCTGACCAGTGTCCCTTTATGAGGTAATAACTCAGGAACGCTTCAACGGATCCTAGCGGTTCTGAGATTGTTTTTTCATGACATATTGGGCTTCATGTTAGTGGTAAATTTAGGTCAATAAATTCTGCATTTATTTGTGATAAACACGGAAATTTGGCGAAAATTTTGAAAATTTCGCAATTTTCACATTTTGAATTTTTATTCTGTTAAACCAGAGAGATATGTGACACAAAATAGTTAATAAATAACATTTCCCACATGTTTACTTTACATCAGCACAATTTTGGAAACAACATTTTTTTTTGTTAGGAAGTTATAAGGGTTAAAATTTGACCAGCGATTTCTCATTTTTACAACGAAATTTACAAAACCATTTTTTTTAGGGACCACCTCACATTTGAAGTCAGTTTGAGGGGTCTATATGGCTGAAAATACCCAAAAGTGACACCATTCTAAAAACTGCACCCCTCAAGGTACTCAAAACCACATTCAAGAAGTTTATTAACCCTTCAGGTGCTTCACAGCAGCAGAAGCAACATGGAAGGAAAAAATGAACATTTAACTTTTTAGTCACAAAAATTATCTTTTAGCAACAATTTTTTTATTTTCCCAATGGTAAAAGGAGAAACTGAACCACGAAAGTTGTTGTCCAATTTGTCCTGAGTACGCTGATACCTCATATGTGGGGGTAAACCACTGTTTGGGCGCACGGCAGGGCTTGGAAGGGAAGGAGCGCCATTTGACTTTTTGAATCAAAAATTGGCTCCACTCTTTAGCGGACACCATGTCACGTTTGGAGAGCCCCCGTGTGCCTAAAAATTGGAGCTCCCCCACAAGTGACCCCATTTTGGAAACTAGACGCCCCAAGGAACTTATCTAGATGCATAGTGAGCACTTTGAACACCCAGGTGCTTCACAAATTGATCCGTAAAAATGAAAAAGTACTTTTTTTTCACAAAAAAATTATTTTAGCCTCAATTTTTTCATTTTCACATGGGCAACAGGATAAAATGGATCCTAAAATGTGTTGGGCAATTTCTCCTGAGTACACCAATACCTCACATGTGGGGGTAAACCACTGTTTGGGCACATGGTAAGGCTCGGAAGGGAAGGAGCGCCATTTGACTTTTTGAATGAAAAATTATTTCCATCGTTAGCGGACACCATGTCGCGTTTGGATAGCTCCTGTGTGCCTAAACATTGGCGCTCCCCCACAAGTGACCCCATTTTGGAAACTAGACCCCCCAAGGAACTTATTTAGATGCCTAGTGAGCACTTTAAACCCTCAGGTGCTTCACAAATTGATCTGTAAAAATGAAAAAGTACTTTTTTTTCACAAAAAAATTCTTTTCGCCTCAATTTTTTCATTTTCACATGGGCAGTAGGATAAAATGGATCATAAAATTTGTTGGGCAATTTCTCCCGAGTACGCCGATACCTCATATGTGGGGGTAAACCACTGTTTGGGCACACGGCAGGGCTCGGAAGGGAAGGCGCGCCATTTGACTTTTTGAATGGAAAATTAGCTCCAATTGTTAGCGGACACCATGTCGCGTTTGGAGAGCCCCCTGTGTGCCTAAACATTGGAGCTCCCCCACAAGTGACCCCATTTTGGAAACTAGACCCCCCAAGGAACTTATCTAGATGCATATTGAGCACTTTAAACCCCCAGGTGCTTCACAGAAGTTTATAACGCAGAGCCATGAAAATAAAAAATAATTTTTCTTTCCTCAAAAATGATTTTTTAGCCTGGAATTTCCTATTTTGCCAAGGATAATGGGAGAAATTTGACCCCAAATATTGTTGTCCAGTTTGTCCTGAGTATGCTGATACCCCATATGTGGGGGTAAACCACTGTTTGGGCGCACGGCAGGGCTCGGAAGGGATGGCACGCCATTTGGCTTTTTAAATGGAAAATTAGCTCCAATCATTAGCGGACACCATGTCACGTTTGGAGAGCCCCTGTGTGCTTAAACATTGGAGATCCCCCAGAAATGACACCATTTTGGAAACTAGACCCCCAAAGGAACTAATCTAGATGTGTGGTGAGGACTTTGAACCCCCAAGTGCTTCACAGAAGTTTATAACGCAGAGCCATGAAAATAAAAAAAAAAATTATTTTCTCAAAAATGATCTTTTAGCCTGCAATTTTTTATTTTCCCAAGGGTAACAGGAGAAATTTGACCCCAAAAGTTGTTGTCCAGTTTCTCCTGAGTACGCTGATACCCCATATGTGGGGGTAAATCACTGTTTGGGCACATGCCGGGGCTCGGAAGTGAAGTAGTGACGTTTTGAAATGCAGACTTTGATGTAATGCTCTGTGGGCGTCACGTTGCGTTTGCAGAGCCCCTGATGTGGCTTAACAGTAGAAACCCCCCACAAGTGACCCCATTTTGGAAACTAGACCCCCAAAGGAACTTATCTAGATGTGTGGTGAGCACTTTGAACCCCCAAGTGCTTCATAGAAGTTTATAATGCAGAGCCGTGAAAATAATAAATACGTTTTCTTTCCTCAAAAATAATTATTTAGCCCAGAATTTTTTAATTTTCCCAAGGGTAACAGGAGAAATTTGACCCCAAAAGTTGTTGTCCAGTTTCTCCTGAGTACGGTGATACCCCATATGTGGGGGTAAACTACTGTTTGGGCACATGCCGGGGCTTGGAATTGAAGTAGTGACGTTTTGAAATGCAGACTTTGATGGAATGCTCTGCGGGCGTCACGTTGCGTTTGCAGAGCCCCTGATGTGCCTAAACAGTAGAAACCCCCCACAAGTGACCCCATTTTGGAAACTAGACCCTGAAAGGAACTTATCTAGATGTGTGGTGAGCACTTTGAACCCCCAAGTGCTTCATAGAAGTTTATAATGCAGAGCCGTGAAAATAATAAATACGTTTTCTTTCCTCAAAAATAATTATTTAGCCCAGAATTTTTTATTTTCCCAAGGGTTACAGGAGAAATTGGACCCCAAAAGTTGTTGTCCAGTTTCTCCTGAGTACGCTGATACCCCATATGTGGGGGTAAACCACTGTTTGGGCACACGTCGGGGCTCAGAAGGGAAGTAGTGACTTTTGAAATGCAGACTTTGATGGAATGGTCTGCGGGTGTCACGTTGCGTTTGCAGAGCCCCTGGTGTGCCTAAACAGTAGAGACCCCCCACAAGTGACCCCATTTTAGAAACTAGACCCCCCAAGGAACTTATCTAGATATGTGGTGAGCACTTTGAACCCCCAAGTGCTTCACAGACGTTTACAACGCAGAGCCGTGAAAATAAAAAATCATTTTTCTTTCCTCAAAAATTATGTTTTAGCAAGCATTTTTTTAGATTCACAAGGGTAACAGGAGAAATTGGACCCCAGTAATTGTTGCGCAGTTTGTCCTGAGTATGCTGGTACCCCATATGTGGGGGTAAACCACTGTTTGGGCACACGTCAGGGCTCGGAAGTGAGGGAGCACCATTTGACTTTTTGAATACGAGATTGGCTGGAATCAATGGTGGCGCCATGTTGCGTTTGGAGACCCCTGATGTGCCTAAACAGTGGTAACCCCTCAATTCTAACTCCAACACTAACCCCAACACACCCCTAACCCTAATCCCAACTGTAGCCATAATCCTAATCACAACCCTAACCCCAACACACCCCTAACCACAACACTAACCCCAACACACCCCTAACCCTAACCACAACCCTAATTCCAACCCTAACCCTAAGGCTATGTGCCCACGTTGCGGATTCGTGTGAGATATTTCCGCACCATTTTTGAAAAATCTGCGGGTAAAAGGCACTGTGTTTTACCTGCGGATTTTCCGCGGATTTCCAGTGTTTTTTGTGCGGATTTCACCTGCGGATTCCTATTGAGGAACAGGTGTAAAACGCTGCGGAATCCGCACAAAGAATTGACATGCTGCGGAAAATACAACGCAGCGTTCCCGCGCGGTATTTTCCGCACCATGGGCACAGCGGATTTGGTTTTTCATATGTTTACATGGTACTGTAAACCTGATGGAACACTGCTGCGAATCCGCAGCCAAATCCGCACCGTGTGCACATAGCCTAATTCTAAAGGTATGTGCACACGCTGCGGATCCGCAGCAGTTTCCCATGAGTGTACAGTTCAATGTAAACCTATGGGAAACAAAAATCGCTGTACACATGCTGCGGAAAAACTGCACGGAAACGCAGCGGTTTACATTCCGCAGCATGTCACTTCTTTGTGCGGATTCCGCAGCGGTTTTACAACTGCTCCAATAGAAAATCGCAATTGTAAAACCGCAGTGAAATGCGCAGAAAAAAACGCGGTAAATCCGCCATAAATCCGCAGCGGTTTAGCACTGCGGATTTATCAAATCCGCAGCGGAAAAATCCGCAGAGGACCAGAATACGTGTGCACATTCCTAACCCTAACCCTAACCCTAGCCCTAACCCTACCCCTACCCCTACCCCTAGCCCTAACCTTAACCCTAACCCTACCCCTAACCCTAACCCTACCCCTAACCCTAACCCTATTCTAACATTAGTGGAAAAAAAAAATTTCTTTATTTTTTTATTGTCCCTACCTATGGGGGTGACAAAGGGGGGGGGGGGATCATTTATTATTTTTTTTATTTTGATCACTGAGATAGACTATATCTCAGTGATCAAAATGCACTTTGGAACGAATCTGCCGGCCGGCAGATTCGGCGGGCGCACTGCGCATGCGCCCGCCATTTTGGAAGATGGCGGCGCCCGGGAGAAGACGGACGGGACCACGGCTGGATCGGTAAGTATGATAGGGTGGGGGGGGACCACGGGGGGGGGGGATCGGAGCACGGGGGGGGGAATCGGAGCGCGGGAGGGGTGGAACGGAGCGCGGGGGGCGTGGAACGGAGCACGGGGGGGCTGGAATGGAGCACGGGGGGGTGGAACGGAGCACGGGGGGGGGTGGATCGGAGTGCAGGGGGGGTGATTGGAGCACGGGGGGGTGATTGGAGCACGGGGGGAGCGGACACGAGCACGGGGGGGGAGCGGAGCACTGGACGGAGGGGAGCCGGAGCAGTGTACCGGCCAGATCGGGGGGGTGGGGGGGCGATCGGAGGGGTGGGGTGGGGGCACACTAGTATTTCCAGCCATGGCCGATGATATTTCAGCATCGGCCATGGCTGGATTGTAATATTTCACCCGTTATAATGGGTGAAATATTACAAATCGCTCTGATTGGCAGTTTCACTTTCAACAGCCAATCAGAGCGATCGTAGCCACGAGGGGGTGAAGCCACCCCCCCTGGGCTAAACTACCACTCCCCCTGTCCCTGCAGATCGGGTGAAATGGGAGTTAACCCTTTCACCCGATCTGCAGGGACGCGATCTTTCCATGACGCTGCATAGGCGTCATGGGTCGGAATGGCACCGACTTTCATGACGCCTACGTGGCGTCAAAGGTCGGGAAGGGGTTAACATGGGGGCGCATGGACATGCGCCGGTATGCGTTTTGATGCGTTGTACGAAGCATGCGTCAATTTGGCGCACCAGACAGGGTGCGTACGACGCTACATGTAGCATTTTTCCTGCGTCACATTTTCGATAATCAACACATGCAACGCACTTGCGTCGTACATGCGTCTAAAAATCACATTAGTGTCAATGTAAAACGCATAGGGCGCAGGTGCCTGCGTTGACCTGCGTTGGTCGACGCATGCGTTTTTTTAGTTAAATGCAAGTGATGTAGTGTCTTGACACTTTTTTGGGCGTTTGAATCTTCATTAAATTTAGAGAACAACGCATGCGTCAAAAAACGCTGTGTTGTGTATGCGTTATGCGTTGCGTCGACGACGCTGCGCCCAAAGACGCAAATGTGAACGTAGCCTAACTCCAACTACCTAACTTCCTCCTTAAGCCAGAATACATATAGGGAAGCCACCACAAACTGGATCAGAGCTCCCCCTCCAGGCCTGGAGGCAGAACGGTGTTGAATGTGCTGAATACCTGACAAAGGGATCCTTCCTAGCTTCCAAGCATGGCATCACTCTCCCAAAAAGGAAAGCTATGTCACTGTAATAACTGGTTACCTGGGGTGTCACACATACATATACAGAACGTCACATATTGGGTGCTGGCACTTGCCTCTACTGTCGCAGCTGAGATAACTACGATAACTGTGGTTTAACTCCTCAGATCACTGTTAGGCCGGTTTCATGCGTCAGTGCCTCCGGTACCTGTGGTGACAGTTTTCTCACATACCTGAGACACTGACACACGCAGACCCATTCAACTGAATGGGTCTATGCAGATGTCAGCGTGTTTTCACGGACTGTGTCCGTGTGCAAAACACGCTGACATGTCTGTTTTTATCCGGACACACGGCCAGCCAAACGGCCCGCACACGTGCACACAGAGAACAGTGTACACTGTCCTCAGTGCGCACGGACGGCCACGGGGGAAGCAACACTACTGTAAGTCTCTGTTCCCCTGCGTGTGGTTCTGAACCTGGCTTTCATCCATTGTCCCCCACTCTGCCTACGAGCAGCACGAGCAGGGGACAATGAATGAATGAAAAGAACTACGTGGGTTCCCCCCCAGCTGTAAACGACTGGTCAATGAATGAAATGCAGGGAGTGGAGCTTCGGTGACTAGCGGTGAAGTCACCGAAGCTGCACCCCCTGGTGGCATGAACTAAGATGAACTCTTCAGCCTGGGAAAATGCCAGCTGATTTTCCCATGCTGAAGTGTTCATTTGAGTTCATGTCGCCAGGGGGCGCAGCTTCGGTGACGTCACCGCTAGTCACCGAAGCTCTGGTCCCTGCATTTCATTAATTGCCCAGTCATTTACAGCCGGGAACGGCCGCATTAGCAGCGCTCCCGGTTGTAAAATGTAAATGCCCCCAGATATGGATTACTGCGTGGGACTTGATTGTACGGAGGACAGGTATGGGTATATTGTTGGTTTTTTATTTTGACTTTTTTCCAGGAGATTGAGGGCTTGGCTTAGAATGGCAGAAGAATAAAGATGGAAAAACTGTGTGTATTGTTTTATTTCATTAAAATACTTTTTTCTTACTCTGTGTATTTTATTAACCCTTTAACAACTGTAGGATTAGTAATGGATAGGTATCTTATTGACATCTCTCCATTACCCCATATGCCAATGCTACAGGGCAGTGGGAAGAACCGGGCAAAGCTCCAGAATTGGCGCATCTAATAGATGCACCTTGTTTTTAGGCTGGGGGGAGCCATATCCATGGTCCCTTACCAGCCTGAGAATAGCAGCCCGCATCTGTGAGTTTTGCCGGGTTGGTTGTAAAATATAGGGAGGACCCCACATCGGGTTTTCTTTCATTCATTGTCCCTCACTCGCGCTGATCGCCGGCCGGGCAGGGGAGAACGGATGACAGCTGGATTTAGCACCACAAACAGGAGACATTGCTTACTGTAGCGCTGCTTCCCGGTGGCCATCCGTGTGGTCCTGATGCAGCACACGGGCGGCACACGGTTGCTGCACATGTGCCACACGGATGCACCATGTGAGCACACGGACACAGATAACTCGGTACCGTGTTCTCCGGTACCGGAATTATCTGTGCTTGTGAAACTGCCCTCATTGGAATAGAAGTGCTTACATTTTGGGGGGTCTGTTGAGTAAGCCATCACTTCCCTCACTTCCCCCTTTTGCATGCAATGGTATTAGGCAGGTGCACAATACTTGCTGTTCTGTGTTAGTGGGAAGTTTGGGGTGCTGTATTTAAGGGGTCTATGGAAATATACATAGAAAGGTGAACGCGTGCACAGCCTGATAGTGAGGTGCCTGGGTAGATTCCAATATCATAAATTGTAGTAAAAAAACCCAGCACTCTAACTTAGCTTTTAGTCAGTGGTTTAATTGTGTCCACGTTAAACAACAGAAACGTTTCGGTCCTAATATTCGGACCTTCCTCAGTCACAGTAATAAGATATGGTTGACACCAGGCAGACCCCAGGATTGTGAGAACTCAGTAGATTCATGGGGGATGGTGGACACAGACAGTGTCTCAGGGCTTGTATAAGTATCGCATGGACTTACGGTGGAGGCCGCGTCCCTTCAGACCACACACACAGGCTCCAGATTCTCCCTAAGGGCACCTTCCGGATACTTATACAAGCCCTGAGACACTGTCTGTGTCCACCATCCCCCATGAATCTACTGAGATCTCACAATCCTGGGGTCTGCCTGGTGTCAACCATATCTTATTACTGTGATTGAGGAAGGTCCGAATATTAGGACCAAAACGTTTCTGTTGTTTAACGTGGACACAATTAAACCACTGACTAAAAGCTAAGTTAGAGTGCTGGGTTTTTTTACTACAATTTATGGAAATATACAGTCATGACTAAAAGTGTTGGAAATTGTTCCAGGAAATTATTGCAATTTCACATATTTTGTTATACTCATGTTTATTTCTTTTGTGTGTATTGGAACAACACAAAAAAAACAGAGAAAAAAAGGCAAACTGGACATAATTTCATACAAAACCCCAAAAATGGGCTGGGCAAAATTGTTGGCTCCTTTCCAAAATTGTGGGTAAACAACTTTGTTTCAAGCATGTGATGCTAGTTCAAACTCACCTATGACAAGTAACAGATGTGGACAATATGAAAATCACACCTGAAACCAGATGGGAGAAGTTGACTCAATCTTTGCATTGTGTGTCTGTGTGTGCCACAGTAAGCATGGAGAACAGAAAGAGGAGAAGAAAACTGTCTGAGAATCAAAATTGTTGAACAATATCAACACATTAGGCTACTTTCACACTAGCGTCGTTTGGCCTCCGTCGCAATGTGTCGTTTTGGAGAAAAAACGCATTGTGCAAAGTTGCCCGCAGGATGCGTTTTTTCTCCATAGACTTTCATTAGCGATGCATTGCGACAGATTGCAACACGTCGCATCCGTCGTGCGACAGATGCGTCGTGTTTAGGTGGACCGTCGGCACAAAAAAACGCTACATGTAACTTTTTTTGTACGTCGTGTCTGCCATTTCCGACCGCACATGCGCGGCCGGAACTCAGCCCCCTCCCCCCGGACCTTACAATTGGGCAGCGGATGCGTTGAAAAACTGCATCCGCTGCCCCCCTTGTGCTTTTACTTCACAGCATGCGTCGGTACTTTTTTTAAGTGATTTTGAGGGCCTTATATGTCAGAAACTCCACAAACAAGAGCTCATTTAAAAAATGACAGCACGCACAGTATTACTGTTTACCGAAAACGGAATGATGCCTATAAAGAAAAGAATACAGTACCTACTGTCAATTTGATGGAGGTTCAAATATTGTTTTGGGTTGTTTTGCTGCCTCTGGCACTGGTGTCTCGACTGTGCGAAGCATCATTAAATCTGAATATCAAATGATTTTGGGTCAAAATGTAGTGACCAGTGTCAGAAAGCTATGTTTGCGTTCTAGGTCATGGTCTTCCAGCAAGATAATGACCCCAAACATACTTCAAGAAGATTGTGGAAAATGATAAAAACCAGCACCAAACAACTTAAAACATACCTTTTCATGCTAACTCGGCAGACCAGCAATATACAGCTTGCAAAATCTCGGGTGTGTTGTAGCTGTTTGCGTTCTGACCCAATGTCAGACATGCCAGATCACCAGTGAGGCCAAATCAGGAGGTTACGCCCGTCATTTACACCTGAAACAATCAGCGTTGTACAAAGTACAGGCCAAAGAGGAAAAAATAGGTGGCACTCCGTGATGCAGTAAAACAATCCATTCTTTATTCAATGCAAGTAGTACGTGGATGCAGGGGAGCCGGTGCAGGGAAGGACGACGGCTGTTTCGCGTTGACCGCCTATCCACTTCCTTCCATACCTTGACCGGTTGAAGCGTCTGATCGAAATGAAATGCGAAATGGTCGAGGTCCTTCGCTGCACCTGTCCCTTTATCCATGTACTTGCATTGAATAAAGAAAGGATTGTTTTACTGCATCACACAGTGCCACCTATTTTTTCCTCTTAGGCCTGGACTTCATACTTCAAGAAGAACCCATAAATTAAAGGAAACAATGTGCTGGAAAGTTCTGAAGTGGCCAGCAATGAGTCCAGATCTAAATCCCATTGAACACCTGTGGAGAGATTTTTAAATTGCTGTTGGGAGAAGGCACCTTCACATATAAGGCTACTTTCACACTAGCGTTGGGCTCGGCCCGTCGCAGTGCGTCGGGCCGAGGTTACCAACGCTAGCAGTGAATGCGCCGCACAACGGGGGCAGCGGATGCATTTTTCCAGCGCATCCGCTGCCCCATTGTGAGGTGCGGGGAGGTGGGGGAGGAGTTCCGGCTGCACATGCACGGTCAGAAATGGCGGACCGTCGGGAGCAAAAAACGTTACATGTAACGTTTTTTGCTCCCGGCGGTCCGCCACAACACGGTGCAACCGTCGCACGACGGTTGCGACGTGTGTCAATGCGTCGCAAATGTTAGTCTATGGGGCAAAAACGCATCCTGCAGACAACTTTGCAGGATGCGTTTTTTCCCCTAAACGACGCATTGCGACATATTGAAAAAAACGCTAGTGTGAAAGTAGCCTAAGAGGCCTGGAGAAGTTTACAAAAGAAGAGTGGTAAGGAGCAAGAAGCTTGTTGATGGCTATAGGAAGCAATTGATTGCAGTTATTTATTCCAAACGGTGTGCAAATATTAAGTTGACTGTGTACACCATTTTGTCTGGGCCATTTTGGGAGTTTTGTGTGAAATTACGTTCAATTTGCCTTTTTTCCCTTTTTTTTTCTGTTGTTCCAATATACACAAAGGAAATAAGCATGCGTATAACAAAACGTGTGTAATTGCAATACATTTCTGGGAGGAATACTTCATTTTCTGGAACTATTTCAAGGGTGCCAACACTTTCGTCCATAACTGAATGTTAATGGGGTCTTTGTTTTTCCACTCAGGTCTGTATAAAATGGTCAGTCTGGGGGGTCTGTATTTATTTAGAGGGCTTGAGTTATGCATTTTGTGTGGTATTTATTAGCCTAGGCAGGGGAAGGGGGGGTTTGAGGTGGGTCTGGTCTTGAGTCAGTATTAGTCAGGGTGGTCTCATCTACATTCTGTATTTACTCAAGAGTCTACCTTTTTTACGGTGTGGTAAAGTGGGTCTTGGATAATATTTGTGACAACAATGGCGGTACAGTAGTTAAGGGGCTTGTCCTACTTAAATTGAAATGGGAGAAGAATGTGTCCATGTTCAGTCTATGGAAAAAAAAAAGCAAAAATGTATGACAAATGTATGACAAACACTGACATGTAACGTGGTCCTTCCATTTGTAACTCTCACTGTTGCCATACCCAGCTCTGTTTTGCAATCTATATAATACCAGCAGGTGTCAGTATTTGGCAAGATAAAGGTGAAGCCGCTAGACTTAGGATTTCCAAGCCTTTAGTAGTTTATATAGATGTTCAGCACTTAGGAAAGTATCTTGTGTTGTTAGACCCTTGAGATAGATTTACATGTGGCAGATTTATTGCAGAAATTCAGTTCCATATATCTGAATGGGCTTTTTCTCAAAAGTGTGTACATATTTCTGCAAGCAATATGCAAAAAGCAACATGTATTTTGCCACACAATCCGCAGCAGACATCCACTCTGTAGTTTGAACATGCTCTACCATTGTCTTTCCATGTAGAATCTGCAGGAATAAGTAGCATGCAGATTTTCTTTTTTTGGGGGGAAATTTTTTGTACTAAGTGATTGCCAAAAGGCTAATCATATGTGTGGGAGGCAGACAGGGGCGTAACTACCACGGTCGCAGCAGTCGCCTCTGCGACCGGGCCTGGCGGGTCAGGGGCCAAACAGATCAGAAGAACCCGACACCATGTTGTAGTGCAGGAGACGGCAAGCGGGTTGCAGTCGGGCCACCTAATGCGGCGGTCCGCGGTGTCTCCCCCATTCTGCCGACCCGGACTGGGAGTCGGCTGTTCTCTGTGGCATAGAGAAGCTGCAGCGCGCCGGCTCCCAGTGGTAAATTGTACTCGCATCTTTCAGACGGGTGTACAATTGAAGCACTGCCTGCTGGGTCAGAATGACGCCAGCAGTGTGATCATGTCATGTGATCACGCTGCTGATGTCACTCGCTGACGCTGCAGATCAGTGGTAAGTGCTCCACAGTATAGAGACTGGGCCCTATAGGGGTGACTCTGTGTGAGAGAACAGCGTGAAGTATGGAAAGGAGGGGGCAGTGTGGAGAGCATGTACCATAAGAGGGACAGTGTGGGGTCATATTTTATGCAGAGACAGCTGTGGATGAGAAAACTCATGGAGTCTGGAAAAGATAATGAAGAAAAGAAAGAGAACAACTCCAGAGACGACATCATATCTAAGGTACTTGGATGTAAATGTTTTTTGTTATACTGAGATCCAAGAAGTATCGTTTCTCCTTGCGGAGAGTGACATGATAAGCATGTTGAGGTGAGGAGACTTAAAGCCGCAATGCTCCTCTGGGAAATATGCAAATTGTCTCTTCAGAGAGGAAGAGGACTAGAACTCTACTGCCACCTATTGGAAGTAGCAATCCTAACAGTCAATGTCGACTGCACTGACGAGGGGCAGTACCCGAAACACAGTATCTGCAAATTGAGATTCTGGTTTGGCTATTATCCTAAGTCATGTGACAAGGCTCGTTAAAGAGTCGACATTGACTGTTAGGATTGCTACTTCCAATAGGTGGCACTAGAGTTCTAGTCCTCTTCCTCTCTGAAGAGACAATTTGCATATTTCCCAGAGGAGCATTGCGGCTTTAAGTCTCCTCACCTCGTCATGATTGTTATTTTTATTTATGCTATGAGCATTAACCCCTTAGTGACAGAGCCAATTTGGTACTTAATGACGGGCCAATTTTTGCAATTCTGACCACTGTCACTTTATGAGGTTATAACTCTGGAACGCTTCAATGGATCCCGCTGATTCTGAGATTGTTTTTTCGTGACATATTGTACCTCATGTTAGTGGTAACATTTCTTCGATATTACTTGCGATTATTTATGAAAAAAACGGAAATATGGCGAAAATTTTTAAAATTTTGCAAATTTTCAAACTTTGTATTTTTATGCCCTTAAATCAGAGAGATATGTCACGAAAAATAGTTAATAAATAACATTTCCCACATGTCTACTTTACATCAGCACAATTTTGGAAACAAAATTTTTTTTTGTTAGGGAGTTATAAGGGTTAAAAGTTGACCAGCAATTTCTCATTTTTACAACACCATTTTTTTAGGGACCACACATGGTGTGACACCATTCTAAAAACTACACCCCTCAAGGTTCTCAAAACCACATTCAAGAAGTTTATTAACCCTTTACGTGCTTCACAGGAACTGAAACAATGTGGAAGGAAAAAATGAACATTTAACTTTTTTTTGCAAACATCTTAATTCAGAACCATTTTTTTTATTTTCACAAGTGTAAAAACAGAAATGTAACCATAAATGTTGTTATGCAATTTCTCCTGAATACGCCAATACCCCATATGTGGGGGTAAACCACTTTTTGGGCGCACCGCAGAACTTAGAAGTGAAGGAGCGCCGTTTGACTTTTTCAATGCAGAATTGGCTGGAATTGAGATCGGACACCATGTCACGTTTAGAGAGCCCCTGATGTGCCTAAACAGTGGAAACTCCACACAAGTGACACCATTTTGGAAACTAGACCCCTTAAGGAACTTATCTAGATGTGTGGTGAGCACTTTGAACCCCCAAGTGCTTCACAGAAGTTTATAACGTAGAGCTGTGAAAATAAATCGCTTTTGTTTACACAAAAATGATCTTTTCGCCCACAAATTCTTATTTTCACAAGGGTAATAGGAGAAATTAGACCACAAAAGTTGTTGTGCGATTTCTCCTGAATACGTCGATACCCCATATGTGAGGGTAAACCACTGTTTGGGCGCACCGCAGAGCTTGGAAGTGAAGGAGCGCCGTTTTACTTTTTCAATGTAGAATTGGCTGGCATTGAGATTGGACGCCATGTCGCGTTTGGAGAGCCCCTGATGTGCCTAAACAGTAGAAATCCCCCACAAGTGACCCCATTTTGGTAACTAGACCCCCCATGGAACTTATCTAGATGTGTGGTGAGAACTTTGAATGCCCAAGTGCTTCACAAAAGTTTATAATGCAGAGTCGTGAAAATAAAAAATATTTTTTTTTTCCACAAAAAAGATTTTTTAGCCCCCAAGTTTTTATTTTCACAAGGGCAACAAGAGAAATTGGACCCCAAAAGTTGTTGTCCAATTTGTTCTGAGTATGCTGGTACCCCATATGTGGGGGTAAACCACTGTTTGGGCGCACGGCAGAGCTCGGAAGGAAGGAGCGCCGTTTTGGAATGCAGACTTTGATAGAATGGTCTGCGGGCATTATGTTGCGTTTGCAGAGCCCCTGATGTACCTAACCAGTAGAAACCCTCCACAAGTGACCCCATTTTGGAAACTAGACCCCCCAAGGAACTTATCTAGATGTGTGGTGAGAACTTTGAATGCCCAAGTGCTTCACAGAAGTTTAGAATGCAGAGTCATGAAAATAAAAAAATTTTTTTTCCACAAAAAAGATATTGTAGCCCCCAAGTTTTTATTTTTACAAGGGTAAAAGGAGAAATTGGACTGCAATAGTTGTTGTCCAATTTATCCCGAGTATGCTGATGCCCCATATGTGGGGGTAAACCACTGTTTGGGCGCACGGCAGAGCTCGGAAGGGAAGGAGCGCCGTTTTGGAATGCAGACTTAGATAGAATGGTCTGTGGGCATTATATTGCGTTTGCAGAGCCCCTGATGTACCTAAACAGTAGTAACCCCCCACAAGTGACCCCGTTTTGGAAACTAGACCCCCCCAAGGAACTTATATAGATGTGTGGTGAGAACTTTGAATGCCCAAGTGCTTCACAGAAGTTTATAATGCAGAGTCATAAAAAAAATATATATATATTTTTCCACAAAAAGGATTTTGTAGCCCCCAAGTTTTTATTTTCACAAGGGTAACAAGAGAAATTGGACCCCAGAAGTTGTTGTCCAATTTATCCCGAGTATGCTGATGCCAAATATGTGGGGGTAACCCACTGTTTGGGCGCACGGCAGAGCTCAGAAGGGAGGGAGCACCATTTGACTTTTTGAGTGCTAAATTGGCTGTCGTGTTTGGAGACCCCCTGATGTACCTAAACAGTGGAAACCCCTCAATTCTAGCTCCAACCCAACTCCAACACACCCCTAACCCGATCCATAATCCTAATCACTAACCCTAACGATAATCCCAACCCTTACCCCAAAACAACCCTAATATCAACCCTAACCATAACCCTAATCAAAACCCTAAATCCAACACACCCCTAATCCTAATCTCAACACTAACCTCAAACCTAACCCTAATCCCAATACACCCCTAATCACAACCCTAACCTTAACCCTAATCCCAAGCGTAACCCTAATGCCAACCCTAACCTTAATACCAACCCTAATCCAAACCCTAACCCTAATCCCAACTCTAACCCTAACTTTAGCCTCAACCCTAACCCTAGCCCTAAGGCTACTTTCACACTTGCGTCGTTTGGCATCCGTCGCAATCCGTCATTTTGGACAAGAAATGGATCCTGCAAATGTGCCCGCAGGATGCGTTTTTTGCCCATAGACTTGTATTGCCGACGGATCGTGACGGATGGCCACACGTCGCGTCCGTAGTGCACTGGATCAGAGTTTTGGCGGACCGTCAGCACAAAAAAACGTTCAATTTAACGTTTTTTGTACGTCGCATCTGCCATTTCTGACCGCGCATGCGTGGCCGTATCTCCGCCCCCTCCTCCCCAGGACATAGATTGGGCAGCGGATGCGTTGAAAAACTACATCCGCTGCCCACGTTGTGCACAATTTTCACAACGTGCGTAGGTATGTCGGGCCGATGCATTGCGACGGCCCCGTACCGACATAAGTGTGAAAGAAGCCTAACCCTAAATTTAGCGCCAACCCTAACTCTAAATTTAGCCCCAACCCTAAATTTAGCCCTAACCCTAGCCCTACCCCTAACCCTAACCCTACCCCTAACCCTACCCCTAACCCTACCCCTAATTTTAGCCCCAACGGCTCTTCTCCTGCCGGCCGGCAGATGGAGACAGATGGCGGGCGCACTGCACATGCGCCCGCCATTTTCTTTTGCCCAGAAGATGCCGGCGGCCAGGAGGAGCAGCAGGAGGATCCAGGGACACAGGTGAGTATTGTAGGGTCCCCGAATCCCCCTATTTCTCTGTCCTCTGATGTGCGATCACATCAGAGGACAGAGAATTACACTTAATTTTATTTTTTTTTTTTTTGCGGTCGCCGGTAAACAGTTAATTACCGACGATCGCAAAACAGGGGTCGCTAAAACCGACCCCCGATCATGCTCTTTGGGGTCTCGGCTACCCCTGGCAGCCGAGACCCCAAAGATTCTCGCGGGGCCGGCCGGCGGGCGCACTGCGCATGCGCCCGCCATTTTCAAGAGGGAGCCACGAGGAGCATCGGGGGAGATAGGTAAGTATTGGGGGGCTACCTGGGACCCCTTTTCTCTATCCTCCGATGTGCGATCACATCGGAGGATAGAGAAATTAAAAAGAGATCGCGTTTTTTTTTTTGTGCGATCGCCGGTAAACGGTTAATTACCGGCGATCGCAAATGCGGGGTGGGATAAAAAACCCCGAATCATGTTCTCTGGGGTCTCGGCTACCCCCGGCAGCCGAGACCCCGGAGAAAATCCGACTCTGGGGGGCGCTATTTACTTTTTCCACAGCGCCGTTAATTAACGGCGCTGTGGTTTAAGTACCCTTAGCGGCCGCCGTTAAAAGGCGTATCGACGGTCGCTAAGGGGTTAAAGGTGTTGTCCAAGTTTGTGATGAGTCTGCAGTCATTCTATGTGACTGCAGACTTCTGAATTCTCACAGTGGACACACTGCACTCTCTCTGGTGCTGGTGATTTACATACATGTGGTCATGTGCTGACTAGACATGCGTGGCCTCACTCAATGAAAATGATTTGAGCGAGGCTGGGCACGTCTAGTGGCCAGAAGTATCCAAATCACATACTTGTGCAAAGGAGAATCCTAAATGTGTGCAGTGCCTGCGCTGTGAGAATTCAGAAGCCTGCAGCCACCTATAGCGACTGCAGACTTTCATTTCAAACCTGGATGCATCCTTTAACCCTGCTGTTCTGTTCGGTCTGGGGAGACCTATTTTGAACTTTGGTATTTTTTGGGGTGTTCAAGATGCGGTTCTGAAACTTGTGGTTGATTGACTTAAATGAGGATGGGTCGGTCGGCCACGGGTTTCAGAGCCGCATCTTGAATATTTTAAAGAATATTGAAGTTCAAAGTCGGTCATTTTTGACCAACAGAACAGCAGGGTTAATTATAAAAAGAAGCAATGCAGCCATTCCTAACAGCCTGAAATATACTCACTGTCAGGATTCAGCTCTGCTTGCTGGTTCCAGCAGTCATCACATGGCTGCTTCACTCGTATGCTATTTTCACACTGTTGGGTAACAACCAGCTTCTCTTCCTGCTTCTCTCAGTTTTTAACTGAACATTGAATTAGGAAGAGCAGCTCGTTGGCACGTCATGTCAATGTGCTTGAAGGCAGAACAACCCTCAAGCATTTGTAAAAGAGAATATTATTTGTAAAGCCTCACAATCTGCAATTTATTGGACAAGGAGTCCAGAGTCAACAGTTACAACATGACACTAAGATAATAGTGTTTGTCATCTTGGCAGCTAATAAAATTGGTCAGACAATGTATGAAAAACAATTGCCAAAAAGCAGGGACTACAATAGATATAGGGAATGTGTCATCAGAAATGACCTACTGTTTAAATCTTTTTTATAAGAACTATATATTTTTTTAATTTGAGGGAGATTTTTTTAATCTCAGAATCTGCATTAAAAAAAATTAAGTCTTGCAGTTGTTCTGTAGTAACTAAGTAAAACTGTAGGAGAGATCATAGCAAAATAGGGTTTTATCCAAGAAATACAGTGAACTTCACACTCAGATTAAACTCACCTGTTTAATCTGAAAACAAAACAAAACAGCAAAAAGTGCAATATCGGCAAAAAGTGCAATATCTCTTGAAGCTCATCAAGAGAATGCCAAGAGTGTGCAAAGCAGTCATCAAAGCAAAAGGTGGCTACTTTGGAGAACCTAGAATATAAGACATATTTTCAGTTGTTTCACACTTTTTTGTTAAGTATATAATTCCACATGTGTTAATTCATAGTTTTGATGCCTTCAGTGTGAATGTACAATTTTCATAGTCATGAAAATACAGAAAAATCTTTAAATGAGGTGTGTCCAAACTTTTGGTCTGTACTATATATATATATATATATATATATATATATATATATATATATATATATATATATATATATATATACATATACATACATATATATATATATATATATATATATATATATATATATATACAAAGTACAGACCAAAAGTTTGGACACACCTCATTTGAAGGTTTTTGATATATTTTAATATAGGCAACAAAGGACATTCTCAGTATAACAAAGCTTGTACTATATAAAAGATTAGATGACACACATGTATATACTTTATACAGGAGGAGATGACATACAGGTATATACTATTTACAGGGGAGATGACATACAAGTATATACTATATAGAGGAGATGACATACAGGTATATACTATATACAGGGGAGATGACATATAGGTATATACTGAGGGGAAAATGAGAGGTGTTAGGTGAACATGAGAGGAGTGAGGTGAAAATGTGTGAGTGCAAAATGAGGAGTGAGGAGAAAATAGTGGAGTAATAGAAAAATGACAGGTGTTGGGGGTGAAATGAGGGGTGTGAGGGGGAAAATGAGAGGAGTTAGGGGAAAATGAGAGATGTGAGGGGGAAAATGAGAGGAGTGAGGGGAAAATGAGAGATGTGATGGGGAAAATGAGAGATGTGATGGGGAAAATGAGAGATGTGATGGGGAAAATGAGAGATGTGAGGGGGAAAATGAGAGATGTGAGGGGAAGAAACGGATTACTTACAGGTAATACTCTTTTATAGAGCCACAACAGCACCCACTTGATAGAGGGGATCCGCCCCTTGGAACAGGAAACCCTATGGAGAGATAAAAGGGGGCGGTCCCCCTCGCTCCCACAGTTGGGTTACAGAGAATGAGAGGAACCGCCCACCAGTTTTCGTATGTAATCCAATATTTTTATTTATCTTTACTTAACTTAAGTATGACTAGCTAAATGAACCATTCACCCTTATCAGCGCTGTTATGCAAAATGGTTATTAGGGAGGGAACTGAGTGGGTGCTGTCGTGGCTCTATAAAAGAGTATTACCAGTAAGTAATCCGTTTTTTTCTCCTCGCCACGACAACACCCACTTGAGAGACTTTCAGAGATAGTTATTTAGGGGGGATCACCGTGTTAAGAACTGATCTACCGAAAGTTAAGCCAGTAGAAGAAAAGTCCAATCTATAGTGACTGTAAAAGGTAGAAGAAGACCAAGTTGCAGCCTTACATATTAGTTCAATTGGGACCTCCGCTCTTTCAGCCGAGGATGATGCTATCGCCCAAGCGGAGTGTGCTTTTACCATCTCAGGCGGATTCTCCCCTTTTGATGAATCAGCCAGGAATATTGCATCCCGAATCCTCCGGGATAACGTACTTTTCGTGACTCCAGATCATTTCTTATGGCCCTAAAAGGAAAGAAAGAGAGCCCTGCTTTTCCTCCAGGGGCTAGTTCTGTCTAAATAAGCTATTATGGCCCTTCTCACATCTAGTGTATGGTATTTCTCCTCTTCCTGATTTGCGGGGGAAGGAAGGAAGGAAGATTTCTTGAGACCTATGGAATTTAGTGCCTACTTTTGGTAAGTAAGAAGGGTCTGTTTTTAGGACAATTCTATCCCAGTATATTGACAGAAAGGGAGGATCTATTGACAACGCCTGAATGTCACCTACTCTTCTCGATGATACTAGAGCAACAAGAAGAGCTGTCTTAAGAGAGATGTATTTTAGGTGGGTTGAGTCTAGTGGCTCGAATGGGTCTCCTGTTAAGGCTTCAAGAACTAGACTGAGATTTCATGGTGGTATGTGGGGAAGTGGACTGGTTCCGACCTTTGACGTGCTGAAATGAATCGGGCTACCCACCTGTCTCCTGCAATATTGTGACTATATAAGGCCCCCAGCACAAATACTTTCAAAGTATTAACTGATAGGCCTAAATCATGCCCTCTTTGGAGAAACTCTAAGATAGCGGAATTGGGAATTTCTTTTGACAGAGCTGCTGGGAAAAAAATAAGAAATTTTCTCCATATCCTTACATATATAGTTGTTGTAGTCTTTTTCCTACTCAGTAGAAGGGTATCAATTCATTTATCTGGAAAGCCTCTTAGCTTTAGTAGCTGCCTCTCAAATTCCAGGCTGTCAACCATAGGCCCTTCACATGAGGGTGGTTGAAGGGGCCCTGGGACAGGAGATCCTGATCCTCCAGGAGAATCCACGGATCCGAAAATGACATGGCTCTGAGCCAGGAGAATCATGGTCTCTTGGGCCAAAATGGTGCTATGAGAATCACGTTTGCTCTGTCCTCCCTTATCTTCCTGATTACTGTCGGAAGGAGTATCTTTGAAGGAAATGCATTGCCGGTATGTCCAAGGAATTTGGAGGGCATCGAGGATATTGGGGTTGTCTGTCAGAAACAGTGAAGCGAATTTTTCGACTTGTCTGTTGCTCCTTGTTGCGAAAAGGTCTATTTCGGGTGTGCCCCATCTCTCTGTTAACATTCTGAATCCCCAATAGTGTAACCAGCAAAGCACCCCCACACCATCACACCTCCTCCATGCTTCACGGTGGGAACCAGGCATATAGAGTCCATCCGTTCACCTTTTCTGCGTTGCACAAAGACACGGTGGTTGGAACCAAAGATCTCAAATTTGGACTCATCAGACCAAAGCACAGATTTCCACTGGTCTAATGTCCATTCCTTGTGTTCTTTAACCCAAACAAGTCTCTTCTGCTTGTTGCCTATTTTACATGAAGGCCTGCTGCACAAAGTCTCCTCTTAATAGTTGTTGTAGAGATGTGTCTGCTGCTAGAACTCTGTGTGGCATTGACCTGGTCTCTAATCTGAGCTGCTGTTAACCTGCGATTTCTGAGGCTGGTGACTCGGATAAACTTCTCCTCAGGAGCAGAGGTGACTCTTGGTCTTCCTTTCCTGGGGCGGTCCTCATGTGAGCCAGTTTTTTTGTAGCGCTTGATGGTTTTAGCCACTGCACTTGGAGACACTTTCAAAGTTTTCCCAATTTTTCGGACTGACTGACCGTCATTTCTTAAAGTAATGATGGCCACTCGTTTTTCTTTACTTAGCTGTTTTTTCTTGCTATAATACAAATTCTAACAGTCTATTCAGTAGGACTATCAGCTGTGTATCCACCAGACTTCTGCACAACACAACTGATGGTCCAAACACCATTTATAAGGCATAAAATCCCACTTATTAAACCTGACAGGGCACACCTGTGAAGTGAAAACCATTCCCTGTGACAACCTCTTGAAGCTCATCAAGAGAATGCCAAGAGTGTGCAAAGCAGTCATCAAAGCAAAAGGTGGCTACTTTGAAGAACCTAGAATATAAGACATAATTTCAGTTGTTTCACACTTTTTTGTTAAGTATATAATTCCACACGTGTTAATTCATAGTTTTGATACCTTCAGTGTGAATGTACAATTTTTACAGAAAAATCTTTAAATGAAAAGGTGTGTCCAAACTTTTGGTCTGTACTGTACATATATACATACATACATTAGTTATATATATATATATATATATATATATATATATATATATATACACATACATACATACATACATACATACATACATACATACACCCCACTCTGACGTCACCGGAAGCGCAACGGCCTTCTCCACCACACGACTTCCGGAAGTAGCGGTGCTTTGCCGGCCGGTGTTCGAGCCGAGTGCCCCCCACTGGGAGGAAGCGGCTCTACCCAGGAGCCCATCCGCTCGACTGGTCTCTAGGGCTGAGTGACTCCCCACTGGGGAGTTTCCACTCTGGGCTGCTTGACAGGGGGAATGATTGGACATGCCGCACGATCCCCCTGAGCCCATTGCACAGGCTGGCTGTTGGCTGAGGAACCTCTCAAAGAGGCGTCGGCCACGGTCCATCTGACCGGGGAAAGGGAAGGCTGAGACCCCCAAACCCTGAGTCCATCTGGTACAGCACTGATAGCTGATAGCTAACCAGTGAGGTGTTGGCCACGGACCTCTTGACAGGGGGAAGAGAAGGCTGTAGACATCCACAGGCTATCTTCGCTCTAGGAGCAACCTCTCATACAACCTTCACTGTAGGGACAAGAAAAACACCGGAGGGTGGAGGTGGGAGGGTCCTTTTAACCTCTCTGTGATCCTGTCCCGCTATAGGTCAAGGAAGGACGACCTCCATGGTGCTGGAGGGACATAATGGAAAAGGACTTTAATGCCCTGTGGCATGGCAACATTTCGGATAAAACAAATCCTTTCTCAAGCAATGAATTAAGCAGTGCTACAGACATACACTATGTTCCAAATTATTAGCAGATGACATTTTTCTCGGAGTTTCCTAAATGGTCGGTGCAAATGACAGTCAGTCTAATAAAAGTGATCACCCGTTAGAGTATACATCGAATTTTATTGAAGAAACCTCCCAATGATAACAGTATAATCTCCAAAATGAATAAAAACTTAAATTGCACTGTTCAAAATTATTAGGCACAGTAGAATTTCTAAACATTTGATATGTTTTAAAGAGCTGAAAATGCTCATTTGTGGAATTTGCAGCATTAGTAGGTCACATTCACTGAACAAAAAAGCTATTTAACTCCAAAACATCCTAACAGGCCAGGTTACATGTTAACATAGGACCCCTTCTTTGATATCACCTTCACATTTCTTGCATTCTTGAGTTTTTGGAGAGTTTCTGCTTGTACGTCTTTGCATGAAGTCAGAATAGCTTCCCAGAGATGCTGTTTTGATGTGAACTGCCTCCCACCCTCATAGATCTTGTGCTGGATGATACTCCAAAGGTTTTCTATAGGGTTGAGGTCAGGGGAAGATGGTGACCACACCATGAGTTTATCTCCTTTTATGCCCATAGCAGCCACTCACTCAGAGGTATTCTTTGCAGTATGAGATGGGGCATTGTCAGCATGAAGATGATTTTGCTCCTGGAGGCACGTTTCTGCTTTTAGACCATGGAAGAAAGTTGTCAGTCAGAAACGCTATTTACTTTACAGAGGTAATTTTCACATCTTCAGGAACCTTAAAGGGCCCCACCAGCTGTTTCCCCATGATTCCGGCCCAAAACATGATTTCTCCACCTCCTTGCTGACGTCGCAGCCTTGTTGCGACATGGTGGCCATCCACCAACCATCCACTACTCCATCCATCTGGACCATCCAGGGTTGCTCGACACTCATCAGTAAACAAGACTGTTTGAAAATTAGTCTTCATGTATGTCTGGGCCCACTGCAACCGTTTCTGCTCATGAACACTGTTTAGGGGTGGCCGCATAGTAGGTTTATGCACCACAGCAAGCCTTTGAAGGATCATACACCTTGAGGTTCGAGGGACTCCAGAGGCACCAGCAGCTTCAAATAACTGTTTGCTGCTTTGTAATGGTATTTTGGCAGCTGCTCTCTTAATCCAATGAATTTGTATGGCAGAAGCCTTCCTCATTATGCCTTTATCTGCATGAACTCTGTCTGTGCTCTGTTTCAGTCACAAATCTCTTCACAGTATGATGATCACAAAGTTTTTGTGAAGTATCTAATTTTTTCATACCTTGTCCAAGGCATTGCACTATTTAACGCTTTTCAGCAGCAGAGAGATCCTTTTTATTTCTCATATTGCTTGAAACCTTTGGCCTGCTTAATAATGTGGAACATCATTTTTAAGTAGTTTTCCTTTAATTAGAATCACCTGGAAAACGAATTATCACGTGTTTAAGATTGATTTCAGTTATCTATTGAGCCCTGAGACACAATACCATCCACAAGTTTATTTGAAAAACAAAAACAATTAAATCTTTATGACACTTAAATCCAATTTGCATAATAATTTGCAACACAGTGTATATGGGGGGCACATGTCATTAACCCCTTCCCGACATGTGCTGTACTAGTACTGCTCTGCGGGAACTGAGTTCCCGCAAACCGCAGTACTAGTACAGCGGCACGAAAGCGCAGCCTCACAGTGAGCGCCGCGGCGATCGCGTGCAGGTGTCAGTTGTATATGACAGCTGACACCCCGCAGCAATGCCCACGATCGGTGTTAGCGCCGATTGTGGGCATTTAACCCCTCTGATGCCGCTGTCAGTAGTGACAGCGACATAGAGGGGCATCGCGCAGGGACGGGGGCTTACTGGGCTCTCCCACCAGAACAACGCGATGCGATCGCGTTGTTCCGGTGATCCGGAAGGGGTCCCTGGATCCAAGATGGCCGCGGGACTCCTTCCGGGTCATGAAGTGAGGTGGCTAGCCGGCGCCTGCCCAGAGCAGGTGCTGGAAAGCCTCCTGCACTGCCTGTCAGATCGCTGATCTGACACAGTGCTATGCACACTGTCAGATCAGCGATCTGATCTAATATAGTGATGTCCCACCCTGGGACCATGTTAGAAATTAAAAAAATATAAAAATCCCCAAATAAAGAAAAAAAAAATTTCCCAATAAATCCATTTATTTATGTAAATAAAAAAATCAAACAATAAAAGTACACATATTTGGTATCGTCGCGTCCGTAACGACCTGCTCTATAAAACTATCCCACTAGTTAACGCCTTCAGTGAACACCGCAAAAAAAAATAAAAAATAAAAAACAAGGCAAAAAACAACGCTTTATTATCATACCGGCGAACAAAAAGTGGAATAACACGCAATCAAAAAGACGGATATAAATAAACATGGTACCGCTGAAAATGTCATCTTGTAACGCAAAAATAAAAAAACCCCATACAGCATCATCACCAGAAAAATAAAAAAGTTATAGCTCTCAGAATAAAGCGATGCAAAAACAATTACCGTATATACTCGAGTATAAGCCGACCCGAGTATAAGCCGACCCCCCTAATTTTGCCACAAAAAACTGGGAAAACTTAATGACTCGAGTATAAGCCTAGGGTGGAAAATGCAGCAGCTACCGGTAAATTTCAAAAGTAAAAATAGATTCCAATAAAAGTAAAATTAATTGAGACATCAGTAGGTTAAGTGTTTTTGAATATCCATATTGAATCAGGAGCCCCATATAATGCTCCATAAAGTTTGATGGGCCCATAAGATGCTCCATATTAAAATATGCCCCATATAATGCTGCATAAAGGGTAATAAGGGCCTCATAAGATGTTCCATAGAGATATTTGCCCTATATAGTGCTGCACAAGCGTTATGGCCCCATAAGATGCTTCGTACAGTGACTTGCCCCATATAGTGCTGCACAAGTGTTATGGCCCCATACAGATGCTCCGCACAGACACTTGCACCATATAGTGCTGCACAAGTGTTATGGCCCCATACAGATGCTCCGCACAGCCACTTGCCCTATATAGTGCTGCACAAGCGTTATGGCCCCATAAGATGCTTCGTACAGTCACTTGCCCCTTATAGTGCTGCACAAGTATGGCCCCATAAGATGCTCCGCACAGTCACTTGCCCCTTATAATGCTGCACAAGTGTTATGGCCCATACAGATGCTCCGCACAGACACTTGCCCCTTATAGTGCTGCACAAGTATGGCCCCATAAGATGCTCCGCACAGTCACTTTCCCCTTATAATGCTGCACAAGTGTAATGGCCCCATACAGATGCTCCGCACAGTCACTTGCCCCTTATAATGCTGCACAAGTATAGCCCCATAAGATGCCCTGCACAGTCACTTGCCCCTTATAATGCTGCACAAGTATGGCCCCATAAGATGCTCTGCACAGTCACTTGCCCCTTATAATGCTGCACAAGTATGGCCCCATAAGATGCTCTGCACAGTCACTTGCTGCAAAAATGTAATGACCAGAGGTCCGAATAAGATCCAGTGAGTCACAAACCAAGACCAAGGCAGAAATCTCCAACGGTATTTACTCAAAGGCAAAATAATCAAGGTAATATGGAGAATATTAAGGCAGATGCACCCCAAAGATACACTAGCTCAGCAGCAGCTGAAATCACTGTGCCACTCCAAGGTCTCCTGAGAACTGTATACTACAACAGACTAGTAAGAAATTTACCTAACAGGCAACTAAAAACAGGAACAAGTGAAAATTGAATGTAGTGTTATCAAGGGAGCCCCTGGAATGGCACACTGAGTATAACTTACACAACTCTAATATAAGATACACCTCTAAAGTAACAACTTAACACTCTGAGCAGAGATACCCGGGTATCTATAACTATGGTACCGTATCCTGAGATAGATTTCCTCTCAGGCAGGAATCCGCACAGGCTGCAGCCAGTCCATATCTTCAGCGCCAATAAGTTACAGCAAGCTCCTCTTGTCTTGTCGGCCGATGCCGAGCCCAAACGCCGGGGACTTAGTTAGTGGTCTCACGATGTTGTCTCTGCTTCTGTAGCTCCTAGGAATGCTTCCACGACAATCCGTCCGTCTCTGTATCAGCCGTCTGTCCAGACTTGTTTCTCCACTCAATGCACAGGGAATCCACAGACTTCCAAATTCGTACTCGGTTCTTAGTAAAGTCTCAGTCTTTTCTTAGATAAAGGGTTAGCTCCTCTCCAGGAAACGTTAGCAACACAAGTCTCTCAAAAGCTTCTTTTCCTCCAAAAACACTTGCAGTAAATCCACACACAGTCTCTTTTTAAGATCTCACAGCAGCTTCTCCTTTGCTTCCCGCCTTTTCTCTCTCAGCTCTCACTTCCTAGTTTCACTTTACACACGAGACACTAGACCCCACCCCCCAGCACACATTGTCTCTGGGAGTTTTGCACGGTCTGTCTTCTGCTGCAACAGGCAAAAACCACAGGGTCCTAGTGCCCTCTCAGTGGGACTACAGTTCACCCTCTTACACAAGTATGGCCCCATAAGATGCTCCGCACAGTCACTTGCCCCTTATAATGCTGCACAAGTATGGCCCCATAAGATGCTCCGCACAGTCACTTGCCCCTTATAATGCTGCACAAGTATGGCCCCATAAGATGCTCCGCACAGTCACTTGCCCCTTATAGTGCTGCACAAGTATGGCCCCATAAAATGCTCTGCACAGACACTTGCCCCTTAGGCCGGCGTCACACTTGCGAGTTTTACGGACTTAAGAGCGCAGAAACTACGTCCGTAAAACTCGCATAACAAACGACACAATGATTCTCAATGGGTCTAGTCCTATCAGCCGTATATTACGGATCCGTAATATACGGCGTTCTACGGCCGCACAAAATCGCAGCATGCTGCGTTTGTCAGCGTATCGCGCAAAAAATACGCCAATGCAAGTCTATGGGAGAGCGTATAATACGGAATGCATACGGACCATGCGTGTGCCTTGCGAGAAATACGCAACTTACTGGCAGATGTCCGGAAATGTCCAAAGGACTCAATCAGGCATGTGAGACATGCTAATTAGCTGAAAAAGCCAGACAGTGAACCCGGAAGTCTGCTGCACGCCTCCATGGAGTGATATTCAGCATGGCAAACATTGTCAATACGGACATGCTGATAATTTTGGTCCAAGAGAGGCCTGTCATCTGGGACCAAAGAGATCCAAATTATGCCAACAGGGCCCAAAAAGAGGCAGCATGGAGGAGCGTGTTTGGGTCCCTCTTCCCACATTATGACCAGCAGCCACGTGAGGCACAGCGACAGATAAGTAAGTACACCCATGTTTGAAAAGTAATGTTCTTGTGAAACAGCAGGCCTTTACTACTTTGAATTTATCATCAAGAATGTCTTAAATATTCATGAAAGAACTAGAAAGCACACCAGTAGATACATGGTGTTGTACCTGATAAACGGATTTCAGTAATGTTTGGAATAGGTGTCCCTTACTAACAGTGTTTCCCATTAATTGTCCATTCTGTGATAGAGGTTAGGGGACTCTGTCCTTGTGGCCTTGCTTGATAATTGTGTGTGTGGTTTTTAAATTTAATATTAAATGTGCTCCACAAATGCCTATTTGTATGCTACACTTAAATCTGTGTATTCAATTTCACCTTGTGTGAGCAATCTGCATAATGGTCTAATCAATGTGTTTATTTTTTGTTGTTTTAGTGGGTGATGATACAACAAGGTGGCGGAGTATCCGTGACCAGTATAGGAGGGAGAGGCAGCAGCGGGAGAGAAGTGGAGCCGGGGCACCTCCTAAAAAACGAAAATACGTCTACTTCGACCGCCTAACCTTCCTTAACCCCAGCATGGACCTCAGGCTGTAAGTACAAACATCACTCACTGTTTTTATTAAGTCTTTTGATACAAATTTTCATTAAAATTTTGAATAAATATAAATTTTTCTTTTTCAGAACTCAGTCTAACCTCACTGACAGGGAGACAGGGTCTGAGTCAGAGCTGGTCATTGACCCAGTTGGGGGAGGTGAAGAGGTGGCTGGTCCATCTGCTGCTGCCTCCGGCTCCATCCCTCATGGATCCTCCACATCTGGCCAGGCAGCTCCATCTGCATCAGAACCACACCAAGAGGCCCCAGAGTTTGCATCTTCCGCCGCAGCATCATCATCATCAGCAGCACCACCACCTAGCCAGGATGACCCTGGAAATAGCAGCAGCCCAACTGTTGCCCTGGATCCATCCCCACAGGCTGCAGTCAGACCACAGCGTTCACGCCGCAGGAGAGAGCTGATCCAAAGCCAGAGAAACGTTGATGCTGGGGTCATGAACTATTTGGCACGGGTTCGAGAGGATGATGGGGAGGAGGGATTTACAAGGAGCCTTGCCCAGTACTTAAGGTCCATAGAGCGGGAGTTGAGGCTGCGTTTGAGAGGGTGTTTTCAGATCCTTATTGACGCACCCCCCCAAATAACCCATACAATCTCTTGCAGATGATTGAACAGTGGCAGATGTCACCTGAAAATATTCTGCGGCCTCAGAGATTACAAGGCCTGGCTGCTCAACAAGGATCTGAAGCACCCCCTCAACGTCAGCCAACCCCTCAACCCCAACCCACAACGAACCCACAATGGCAACCTCAGCAACATATGGCAGGATATCATCAAACATCCCAATATGGCCACTTGTCCTCACCTAGTGCTGGAGGCTGGTCCCAACCTGGGTTTGGACAATATGGTCATTTTGGGTTGGGGTATGATTCCCGGACATATGGTCAGCAACAGAAGGGGTATGTCCCAAATCCTCGGCCCACTCTTCAAAGTTTCCAGCATCATAGCTGAGCTAATGTCCCTCAGGCCACTACAACATCTGCACAGGGTGCTGGACAATTGGGCCTACAAAGGCCACCTGATGCTGACCCTGAGCAAGCTACATCTCCTGCACCAACCTACCAGGACTTGTAATTTTTTTTGGTTTGTTTTTGGTTTTTAAATTTTCCTTTTTATTTTTTTGTGGTTTAGATTATTTTATCCACAATATTGGTTTAGATTGTGCATACATAGCAGTCTTAATTGTGGATGTTGTAAATAATTTTGTGGCCACTAAAAAAAGGCCATTTAGATGCCAAAATCTGGTTATGGCCAAAAAAAAAACAAGACCATAACAAATGTTCTACAGTAAAAAGTTATATTACTAACAATCAAAGTCTGGATGCGCTCGATTCATTCTTCCATCACACACACATGATATGCTGACAACCATATGTGAAATAATTAAATACAACAGACTGAGTTTATAAATTGGTTAACACATACTTCATAGATCCAAACAATTAAGCATGCAAAAATGCATAGTCTTGCCAGGGAGTAGCACCTTGAGGACTACTTGAGGATGTAAAGACATCACGAACTTTAAGACCAGAAAGTGGACGGCGCGGAGGAGGGACATATGGGATAGGCCTACTAACATTGTTCATGAGGTGATCTTCAAAATTTGGAGAGGAACAATCATGTATTCTTGTGAAATTATGTAGAATTACACAGGTTTTGATCACTTCATTGATTGTAGCCTCACTCAGCTGGATGGCAGACTGAAGAACACGCCATTTGGCAACAAGAATCCCAAAGGCGCACTCAACCAGTCTCCGTGCCCTTGCAAGTCTCAAATTTAACACCCTCCGCCGGTGGTCAAGGTTGCGCCTGGGGTAAGGCCTCATGACGTGCCTCGTCAGTTGGAAGGCCTCATCTCCAACCGAAACAAAAGGCACTGCTTCCGCATTGGAGCCTGGGAGTTGTTGTGGTGGTGGGAGGTTCAACTGGTTGTCACGTAGCCGCCGACCCATTATGGACGAATTGAAGACCCTAGAGTCTCCAGTTCGCCCATAGGCCCCAATGTCTACAATTATAAACCTGTAGTTACTGTCAGCAACTGCTAACAGAACTACAGAGAAAAACTGCTTGTAATTGTAGAATTGGGAACCAGAGTTCGGCGGCTTACGCACCCTGATATCCACAGCTCCAATGCAGTTAGGGAAGTCACAAGTATTTTTGAAACCAGTGGCGATTTTGAGCCAATCCTCCTGTTTGGGCTCAGGCATCACAACTTCCTGAAGTTTCTGCCATATTTGGGAACAGGTTGTCCTAACAATGCCTGAAATTGTCGACCGCCCAATCAGAAACTCCAGGTGTAGACCCGCATAGGACAAGCCTGTGGACAGGAAGCTGCAATACAAGAAAAAGGTAATAAAAACATTAACATGATGACTACGAAAACAGGAATAAGCACAAGTGTATATTTCATTTACTAGGACATTATTTACAATAGAAAAAGGTTAATTTTACTATCTTAAAATAATAGCATATTTACAACATTCTTTTATATGTGCTTGTGGCTTCATGTCCAAGTTAAGTTAGTGAAACATAGTAGGACACCACACAGTTTTGAACAAAAAAACAAAAAACAGTATGTGCGAATGTGGAATACATACCGTAAGGTTAGGAGCAGACGCTCCTCAGCAGAGATGGCTTTTCTCAACCAGGTGTCCTGATAGGTGAGGCAAGGATGTAAGGTCTCCAACAACATGTCAAAAGTCCTGATGGACATGCGACTATACAGGTAAAACTTGTCAGGATGTGCCCTCAAAGCTGAATATAGTCTCTGGAAATGTCCTTTACTCTGGCGTTGGGTCAATAGAGGATGCACCCACAATCTTCGTCTCCTCCTTCGCGGATCAACATTGACCGGATATGGCTGGCCAAAGCGACGAGACAACACCCAGTGAAGCAACCACCGCTGAGTTGTGCTTAAATACACATGGTCAGACATGTTTATAAGGTCCAAGCAACACAGCCAAAATATGCTAGAGAACATATAGGGCAGATGGGAGGGGTCCACCTGTTGTAGAGGGCTTAAATAGTGTGTTTAATGATGGTTTAAATGATTTGCAGGCCAGAAAACCGTTAAATGTCCATTTTGTGAGGGTGCGTGAAAAATACGCCATACGGATTACATACGGATTACACACGCACAAGCACATGCGCAAAATACGCGACCACACCTAAGAAACGCATTAACTACGGAAGTCGATTACGGAGACATTTTGGCGTATTGAACGCGTAGTACGGACGTATAATACGTTCCGTATTGTCTTACGCCAAGTGTGACGCCGGCCTTATAGTGCTGCACAAGTATGGCCCCATACAGATGCTCCGCACAGTCACTTGCCCCTTATAATGCTGCACAAGTATGGCCCCATAAGATGCTCCGCACAGTCACTTGCCCCTTATAATGCTGCACAAGTACAGCTCCATAAGATGCTCCGCACAGCCACTTGCCCCTTATAGTGCTGCACAAGTATGGCCCCATACAGATGCTCCGCACAGTCACTTGCCCCTTATAATGCTGCACAAGTATGGCCCCATAAGATGCTCTGCACAGCCACTTGCCCCTTATAATGCTGCACAAGTATGGCCCCATAAGATGCTCTGCACAATCACTTGTCCCTTATAATGCTGCACAAGTATGGCCCCATAAGATGCTCTGCACAGTCACTTGCCCCTTATAATGCTGCACAAGTATGGCCCCATACAGATGCTCTGCACAGTCACTTGCCCCTTATAATGCTGCACAAGTATGGCCCCATACAGATGCTCTGCACAGTCACTTGCCCCTTATAATGCTGCACAAGTATGGCCCCATAAGATGCTCTGCACAGCCACTTGCCCCTTATAATGCTGCACAAGTATGGCCCCATACAGATGCTCTGCACAGCCACTTGCCCCTTATAATGCTGCACAAGTATGGCCCCATACAGATGCTCTGCACAGTCACTTGCCCCTTATAATGCTGCACAAGTGTGGCCCCATAAGATGCTCCGCACAGTCACTTGCCCCTTATAGTGCTGCTCAAGTGTGGCCGCATAAGATGCTCCGCACAGCCACTTGCCCCTTATAATGCTGCACAAGTATGGCCCCATAAGATGCTCTGCACAGTCACTTGCCCCTTATAATGCTGCACAAGTATGGCCCCATAAGATGCTCCGCACAGTCACTTGCCCCTTATAGTGCTGCATAGGGTTGAGCGAAACGGGTTGTTCATTTTCAAAAGTCGCCGACTTTTGGCAAAGTCGGGTTTCATGAAACCCGATCCGACCCCTGTGCGGGGTCGGCCATGCGGTACGCGACTTTCGCGCCAAAGTCGCGTTTCAATAACGCGAAAAGCGCCATTTCTCAGCCAATGAAGGTAAACGCAGAGTGTGGGCAGCGTGATGACATAGGTCCTGGTCCCCACCATCTTAGAGAAGGGCATTGCAGTGATTGGCTTGCTGTCTGCGGCGTCACAGGGGCTATAAAGGGGCGTTCCCGCCGACCGCCATGTTACTGCTGCTGATCTGAGCTTAGGGAGAGGTTGCTGCCGCTTCGCCAGAAGCAGGGATAGCGTTAGGCAGGGTCCATTAACCACCAAACCGCTTGTGCTGTAGCGATTTCCACTGTCCAACACCACCTTTTGTTTGCAGGGACAGTGGAAGCTACATTTTTTTTCCTCAGCGCTGTAGCTCATTAGGCTGCCCTAGAAGGCTCCCTGATAGCTGCATTGCTGTGTGTACGCCGCTGTGCAAACCAACTGCTTTTTTCAAAGCACAAATCCTCTTGTTCCTTCCTTTCTGCACAGCTATCTTGTTTGTTTGTCCACACTTTTTATTTAATTTGTGCATCAGTCCACTCCTTATTGCTGCCTGCCATACCTGGCTGAGATTACTGCAGGGAGATAGTAATTGAAGGACAGTTGCTTTTTTTTTTTTTTTTTTGTGGGAGATTAAGATTGGCATTTCTGCTAGAGTGCCATCCCTGTCTGTGCCATCTCTCACTCAGTGGGCCATAGAAAGCCTATTTATTTTTTTGCTTGATTTGGGTTCTAAAATCTACCTGAAAAAATCACTACATCAATCAGTGGGAGAAAAATATTGGCCTCAGGGCTTGTGTGCCACTCCTGACTCATGTGTGCATCATCACTCACTCAGTGGGCCACAGAAAGCCTATTTTTTTTTTTTTTGCTTTATTTGGGTTCTAAATTCTACCTGAAAAAATCAATAAATCAATCAGTGGGAGATTAATATTGGCCTTTGGGCTTGTGTGCCAGTCCTAAGCGTGCCATCTCTCTCTCTCAGATAGTGGGCCATAGAAAGCCTATTTATTTTTTTTATTGGGTTTATAAATTTTCCCTGAAAAAAAAAAAAAAAGTGGGAGATTAATATTGGCCTCTGGGCTTGTGTGCCAGTCCTGAGCGTGCCATCTCTCTCACAAATAGTGGGCCATAGAAAGCCTATATTTATTTTTTTTTTTTGGTTTTATAAATTCTCCCTGAAAAAAAAAAGGGAGATTAATATTGGCCTCTGGGCTTGTGTGCCAGTCCTGAGCGTGCCATCTCTCTTACAAATAGTGGGCTATAGAAAGCCTATTTATTTTATTTTTTTTTGGTTTTATAAATTCTCCCTGAAAAAAAAAAAGGGAGATTAATATTGGCCTTTGGGCTTGTGTGCCAGTCCTAAGCGTGCCATCTCTCTCTCTCAGATAGTGGGCCATAGAAAGCCTATTTATTTTTTTGGTTGATTTGGGTTCTAAATTCTACCTGAAAAAAATCAATAAATCAATCAGTGGGAGATAAATATTGGCCTCTGGGCTTGTGTGCCACTCCTGACTCCTGTGTGCGTCATCTCTCACTCAGTGGGCCATAGAAAGCCTATTTTTTGTTTTATTTGGTTTCTAAATTCTTCCTGAAAAAATCATTTTTTTTATTATTTTTTTTTTCTAAAGTCTCCCTGAAAAAAAAAAAAAAAAATTCAAATCAGTGGGAGATTAGTATTGCCCTTTCTGCTTGTGTGCCAGTCTTGACTCCTGGGTGTGCCATCTCTCTCTCTCTCCAATTGTGGGCCATAGAAAGCCTATTATTTTTTTAGCTTGCTTTGGGTTCCAAAATCTACTTGAAAAAATCACTACATCAATCATTGGGAGAACAATATTGGCCTCTGGGCTTGTGTGCCACTCCTGACTCCTGTGTGCGTCATCTCTCACTCAGTGGGCCATAGAAAGCCTATTTTTTGTTTTATTTGTTTTCTAAATTCTCCCTGAAGAAATCATTTTATTTTATTTGGTTTCTAAATTCTTCCTTAAAAAATCATTTTATTCTATTTTTTTTTTCTAATGTCTCCCTGAAAAAAAAAAAAAAAATCAAATCAGTGGGAGATTAATATTTACATTTGTGCTTCAGTGACAGTCCTGCGTGTGTGGCATCTCTCTCATTTGTTGCCACCAAAAACAGAGTGTGTAACATTGTGCCTGATTTTCCTTGCGGTCTCACCCACCTGTAAAGGGGTAGCTAAATCATACTGAAGTTATAGCTCACCGTGTAAGTTGTGTGACAGCAACATATACCGTTAGTTTGGTTACGTTTTTAAAACAATGAGGAAGTCTGGTGGAAGAGGTCGTGGCCGGGGGCGTTCATTGTCAGCTGGTAATGAGGGTAGTGGTAGTGGTGGAGCATCAGGTGGTCGTGGGAAAAAAAATATTGCACCTAAGTCTGGAGCTGTGGAGCCAGGTTCATCGTCTGGCTACACAAGGCCTCGAACGCTCCCTTTTCTGGGAGTAGGAAAACCGCTTTTAAAGCCGGAGCAGCAAGAGCAAGTTTTGGCTTATCTTGCTGACTCAGCCTCTAGCTCTTTTGCCTCCTCTCGTGAAACTGGTAAGTGTAAAAGCAGCGCGTCGTTAGTGGATGTTCATGGTCAGGGACAAGTCGCTTCCTTGTCCTCTTCAGCAAAAACAACAACAGAGAGGAATGCAGCAGGCGACACAACGGGTTACTCCATGGAGCGCTTTACACATACCGTCCCTGGCTTAGAAAGTGAAGCAGTTAACAGTCCATGCCCATTACAAGTTGAATCTGACATGGAGTGCACTGATGCACAGCCACAGCCAGACTACTATGCTGGTCCTTTGACTCAGACCACAACATTGCCCTCGCAGGGTAATGATCAAGAATCAGACCCTGATGAGACTATGTTGCCCCATCACGAACGCTATACCACCGACCGACACGGTGACACAGACAAAGTTGCACACGAGCTACAAGAAGAGGTAATAGATGACCCAGTTCTTGACCCCGATTGGCAGCCATTGGGGGAACAGGGTGCAGGCGGCAGCAGTTCTGAAGCGGAGGAGGAGGGGCCGCAGCAGGCATCAACATCGCAACAGGTTCCATCTGCCGGGCCCGTATCTTGCCCAAAACGCGTGGCAAAGCCAAAACCTGTTGGAGGACAGCGTGGCCATCCGGTTAAAGCTCAGTCTGCAATGCCTGAAAAGGTATCCGATGCTAGAAAGAGTGCAGTCTGGCATTTTTTTAAACAACATCCAATTGATCAGCGCAAAGTCATCTGTCAAAAATGTTCAACTACCTTAAGCAGAGGGCAGAATCTGAAAAGTCTCAATACAAGTTGCATGCATAGACATTTAACCACCATGCATTTGCAAGCTTGGACTAACTACCAAACGTCCCTTAAGGTTGTAGCACCCTCGGCCAATGAAGCTAGTCATCAACGCAACATCCCTTCCGGCAGTGTAGGGCCACCATTTTCCGCACCACCTGCAGTATCTGTGCAGGTTTCTTTGCCAGGCCAAAGCAGTCAGGGTCAGGGAATCACCAGTTTCGTAGTAGGAAACACTGCATCTAGGGCATTGGCGGCAACAATACCATCTCCCACCGTCTATCAGTCTGCCATGTCCACCGGCACCCCCGCTAGTTCCACGATCTCCAGTCCAGCTCACCCTACATGAGACTATGGTTAGAAAAAGGAAGTACTTAGCCTCGCATCCGCGTACACAGGGTTTGAACGCCCACATAGCTAGACTAATCTCGTTAGAAATGATGCCCTACCGGTTAGTTAAAAGCGAAGCTTTCAAAGCCCTGATGGACTACGCTGTACCACGCTACGAGCTACCCAGTCGACACTTTTTTTCCAGAAAAGCCATCCCAGCCCTCCACCAGCATGTTAAAGAGCGCATCGTCCATGCACTCAGGCAATCTGTGAGCACAAAGGTGCACCTGACAACAGATGCATGGACCAGTAGGCACGGCCAGGGACGTTACGTGTCCATCACTGCACACTGGGTGAATGTTGTGGATGCAGGGTCCACAGGGGACAGCAAGTTTGGGACAGTTCTGCCTAGCCCACGGTCTAGGAAACAGTTGGCTGTAGCCGTTCGCACCCCCTCCTCCTCCTCCTCGTCCTCCTGCAGAAGTGAGAGCTCGTCCACAGACCGCAGTCGCACAACCACTCCATCCGCAGCTGCCACTGTTGCACACCAGGTCTCCCATTATGGGGCAGCTACTGGCAAACGTCAGCAGGCTGTATTGAAGTGTTTGGGCGACAACAGACACACCGCGAAGTTCTGTCCGAGTTCTTGCAGAAAGAAACGCAGTCGTGGCTGGGCACTGTAGATCTTGAGGCAGGCAAGGTAGTGAGTGATAACGGAAGGAATTTCATGGCTGCCATCTCCCTTTCCCAACTGAAACACATTCCTTGCCTGGCTCACACCTTAAACCTGGTGGTGCAGTGCTTCCTGAAAAGTTATCCGGGGTTATCCAACCTGCTCCTCAAAGTGCGTGGACTTTGCTCACATATCCGCCGTTTGCCCGTACACTCCAGCCGTATGCAGACCTATCAGCGTTCTTTGAACCTTCCCCAGCATCGCCTAATCATAGACGTTGCAACAAGGTGGAACTCAACACTGCACATGCTTCAGAGACTGTGCGAACAGAGGCGGGCTGTTATGTTTTTGTGGGAGGATACACATACACGGGCAGGCAGTAGGATGGCAGACATGGAGTTGTCAGGTGTGCAGTGGTCGAAGATACAAGACATGTGTCAAGTCCTTCAGTGTTTTGAGGAATGCACACGGCTGGTTAGTGCAGACAACGCCATAATAAGCATGAGCATCCCCCTAATGTGTCTGCTGATGCAAAGTTTGACGCACATAAAGGATCAGGCGTCTGCAGCTGAGGAAGAGGAAAGCCTTGATGACAGTCAGCCATTGTCTGGCCAGGGCAGTGTACAGGACGAGGTAGCGGGCGAAGAGGTGGAGGAGGAGGAGGACGAGGAGGATGATGGGGATGATTATATTTTTAATGAGGAAGCTTTTCCGGGGCCACTGGAAATTGTTGGCGCGGCAAGGGCGGGTTCTGGTTTTTGGAGGGACACAAGTGACGTGGATTTGCCTGAAACTGCCCCTCAACCAAGCACAACCGCAGATTTGAGAACTGGAACTTTGGCCCACATGGCGGATTATGCCTTACGTATCCTCAAAAGGGACACACACATTACTAAAATGATGAACGATGACGATTACTGGTTGGCCTGCCTCCTTGATCCTCGCTATAAAGGCAAATTGCAAAATATAATGCCACATGACAACTTGGAAATAATATTAGCAACCAAACAATCAACTCTTGTTGACCGTTTGCTTCTGGCATTCCCTGCACACAGCGCCCGTGATCGTTCTCACATGAGCTGCAGGGGCCAGCAGACCAGAGGTGTTAGAGGGGCAGAAATCAGAAGTGGCGTTGGCCAGAGGGGTTTTCTGACCAGGTTGTGGAGTGATTTTGCTATGTCCGCAGACAGGACAGGTACTGCAGCATCAATTCAAAGTGACAGGAGACAACATTTGTCCAGTATGGTTACAAACTATTTTTCATCCCTTATCGACGTTCTCCCTCAACCGTCATTCCCATTTGATTACTGGGCATCCAAATTAGACACCTGGCCAGAATTGGCAGAATATGCATTGCAGGAGCTTGCTTGCCCGGCAGCTAGTGTCCTATCAGAAAGAGTATTCAGTGCTGCAGGTTCAATACTAACAGAAAAAAGGACTCGTCTGGCTACCCAAAATGTAGATGATCTAACCTTCATTAAAATGAACCACAACTGGATTTCGAAATATTTTGCCCCACCTTGCCCGGCTGACACCTAGCTTTCCTATGAAAAGGTCTTGCCTGTGGACTATTCTGAATGACTTTTCCAATCTCGTAATTTTCTGCACCTGGTTGTCCAGCATACGACATGTTTACACCTCACTAAATGGCCAAACTCCCCACACGGGGCCGTGGTATCGCCACTTGGCGCCAGCACCCGTGAGAGTGCTGTTTGTCTGAAGAGGTGGGTGTGCCCGCTTTTGGTCGACGGCACTGCCACTGGGTCCCTCATAGTACAATAAAGTGTCTCTGGCGGTGGTGGTGCGCACCCAACGTCAGACACACCGTTGTAATATGAGGGGCCCTGGGCCTGTACCGCCGGCCACAAGACAGTTCCCCCCCCCAGCTCAAACAGTGCTCTACCACTTGCAAAATTATCTCTCACAGCTCCACCAATGTTTAGTCTATGCGCTGACATCCTTCAATGCCTGGCACTGACAATACCATTGTATTGACATTTTTGTTATGTTAGGCCTTCGAAGCCTGTCTGCGGTCCCTCCTTCCACTAGGCCTCCACTGACCATTGTACTGCTGCCCGTGTACCCTTGGAACCAATTTTAAATTGCCAACAGCCCTATTTTTTTATGTTAGGCCTTCGAAGCCTGTCTGCGGTCCCTCCTTCCACTAGGCCTCCACTGACCACACCACTGCTGCCCGTGTACCCACGGAACCAATTTAAAATTGCCTACAGCCATGTGTTATTATGTTAGGCCTTCGATGCCTGTCTGCGGTCCCTCCTTCCACTAGGCCTCCACTGACCATTGTACTGCTGCCCTTGTACCACTGGAACCAATTTTAAATTGCCAACAGCCCTATTTTTTTATGTTAGGCCTTCGAAGCCTGTCTGCGGTCCCTCCTTCCACTAGGCCTCCACTGACCACACCACTGCTGCCCGTGTACCCACGGAACCAATTTAAAATTGCCTACAGCCATGTGTTATTATGTTAGGCCTTCGATGCCTGTCTGCGGTCACTCCTTCCACTAGGCCTCCACTGACCACACCACTGCTGCCCGTGTACCCCTGGAACCAATTTAAAATTGCCTACAGCCAGCCCAATTTTTTTATTTTAGGCCTTCGATGCCTGTCTGCGGTCCGTTCTTTCTACTACTACTACACTGACCAGGCCACTGCTGCCCGTGTTCCCCTGGAACCAATTTTAAATTGCCAACAGCCATGTGTTATTATGTTAGGCCTTCGATGCCTGTCTGCGGTCACTCCTTCCACTAGGCCTCCACTGACCACACCACTGCTGCCCGTGTACCCCTGGAACCAATTTAAAATTGCCAACAGCCATGTGTTATTATGTTAGGCCTTCGAAGCGTGTCTGCGGTCCTTCCTTCCAATAGTTCTCCATTGACCAGACCAATGCTGGCCGTGTACCCCTGGAACCCAGCTGAAAGTGCATGTAGCCTCCTTTTTTTCTTTGTTTTATATTTAGAAAGCCCAGATAAACTACGCTGTGCAACGGTTCAAGCTACCCAGTCGACATTTCTTTTGCGAGAAAAGCCATCCCAGCCCTCCACCGGCATGAAAAAGTCTGCATTGTCATAGCACTCAGGCAATCAAACAGTAGAAAGGTGCACCTGACAAGAGACGCATGGACCAGTAGGCATGTCCACAAAAAGTTACGTGTCCATTACGGCGCACTGGGTTAATGTGTTGGATGCATGGTCCACAGGGGACAAACTACAAAGTCTGTCTGCAGTCCCTAATTCCAATTTTCCTCCGCTGACCACACCACTGCTGCCCGTGTACCCCTGGAACCAATTTTACAGTGTCTACAGCCTAATTTTGTTATGTTAGGCCTACTACGCCTGTCTGCGGTCCCTCCTTCCAATACTCGTCCACTGACCACAAAACTGCTGCCCGTGGACCCCTGGAACCTATTTTTAATTGTATAGAGCATCCTTTTTTTAATAGTAGGCGTACAAAGTCTGTCTGCGGTCCACTATTGAAATTGTCCTCCACTGCCCAGAGCACTGCTGCTTGTGTACCCCTGTAACTTTTTTAAGCTGCAGTGAGCCACATTTTTGGTTTAAGTCCTACTACCTGTGTCTGTCTGCGCCACTCAATTCAGCTGTGTTCCTTTGAAAAAAGCTGAGCGTCAATAGTCTTGTTTTCAGCCTCTAGGAATTTTAAAACTGCATTGGGGGTACAACTTTGGTAGGGCCTACTAACGGTGTCTGCCTCCCCAAGGTGTGCCCCAGGTTTCCTCGCCATTGCTTCGATCTTAATGCTCTCGTTTAGTAGTTGTTGGAAACTACACTGCATTAGGCCTACAAATTGGGTATGGGGTGTAGAGAGATGGTGTGTTACACTCCAAGGTGTTCTCCAGGTTGCCTTTCCTGAACTTCTATCTTCAGGCTCTCATTAAATTGTGGTTAAATGGAACAACTGCATTTGGCGTACTAGTTGGTTTGGGGCCTACTATCGGTGTCTGCCACTCCTTGCTGTTCTCCTGGTTTCCTGTCCTGAAATTCCATTTTCAGGCTCTCGTTAAGTAGTTGTTAATGTTAGACTGCATTTGGCCTACTAGTTGGGTTGGGGCCTACTATCGGTGTCTGCCACTCCTTGCTGTTCTCCTCCACTGAACAAAGCTGTGCCGCCTGTTTACTACGGTTGCCAATTTTGAACTGCATTTCGACTACTTACTGATTTGGGCCTACTCTCTGTGTCAGCCTCTCATTCCAGTTGTCCTCCACTGCAATGCCCCCTGGTTAGTCCTGTGTTACCAATTTTGAACTGCATTTAGCCAACTTTATTCTTTGGGCCTATATCTGTGTTTCCTCCTCATCCTGCCCATTGCCCAGCCAGTGATAGATGAGTCTGCTGGTACATTGACCCATAACGCAAAATTCCCCGTGCACGCTACACAGCAAGATTGTGACCCTGCTGAAAGTCAGGTTCCTCTTCCCGCATACCATACCACCTTACACGGGGACAAACAGGAAGGTGCAGTTGAAAGTGCAGGTTCCTTCATCAGGTGGGGGGAGGAATACTAGTTGGCGACGTCACTGGCACAGGGCCTCTCATAGTACACAAAAGTGTTGCTGCCGGTGGGAGGCGCCCCCGCCGTGCAAACACACCGCTGTACTTTGAGGGGCCCTGTGCCAGTGCCAATGCCAACGAGTGGGCCCCCCCTGCTTGCTCAGGATCACAGCACTTGCAAAGTTAAAATGCTTACCTCTCCCTGCTCCACTGCCGTGACGTGGTCCAGACTTACTGGGCCCACTAATTACTTGAACCAGCCCTACCCCCCACAACTTTAGCCAAATGACCCCCAATTTAAAATGCCTTCCAATTATAAGCTAAATTACGATTGACAAGCTTCTGTAACAAGAATGGATGTTTTTGCCATTAAAATGGGCAGTGTAGGAGTTTTCCTGGCCTCCACTCACTGCCGACTATGCTCCCCCATTGACTTGCATTGGGTTTCGTGTTTCGGGCGATACCCGACTTTTCGCCATAATCGGCCGATTCCACTCGACTCGACTTCTAAGATAGTCGGGTTTCGCGAAACACGACTCGACTCTAAAAAGGTCAAGGTCGCTCAACCCTAGTGCTGCACAAGTGTGGCCCCATAAGATGCTCCGCACAGCCACTTGCCCCTTATAATGCTGCACAAGTATAGCCCCATAAGATGCTCCGCACAGCCACTTGCCCCTTATAATGCTGCACAAGTATGGCCCCATAAGATGCTCTGCACAGTCACTTGCCCCTTATAATGCTGCACAAGTATGGCCCCATAAGATGCTCTGCACAGTCACTTGCCCCATATAATGCTGCACAAGTATGGCCCCAGAAGATGCTCTGCACAGCCACTTGCCCCTTATAGTGCTGCACAAGTATGGCCCCATAAGATGCTCCGCACAGTCACTTGCCCCGTATAATGCTGCACAAGTATGGCCCCATAAGATGCTCCGCACAGCCATTTGCCCCTTATAGTGCTGCACAAGTATGGCCCCATAAGATGCTCCGCACAGTCACTTGCCCCTTATAGTGCTGCACAAGTATGGCCCCATAAGATGCTCTGCACAGTCACTTGCCCCTTATAATGCTGCACAAGTATGGCCCCATAAGATGCTCTGCACAGTCACTTGCCCCTTATAATGCTGCACAAGTATGGCCCCATAAGATGCTCTGCACAGTCACTTGCCCCTTATAATGCTGCACAAGTATGGCCCCATAAGATGCTCCGCACAGTCACTTGCCCCTTATAATGCTGCACAAGTATAGCCCCATAAGATGCTCCGCACAGCCACTTGCCCCTTATAGTGCTGCACAAGTATAGCCCCATAAGATGCTCCGCACAGCCACTTGCCCCTTATAGTGCTGCACAAGTGTGGCCCCATAAGATGCTCCGCACAGCCACTTGCCCCTTATAGTGCTGCACAAGTGTGGCCCCATAAGATGCTCCGCACAGTCACTTGCCCCTTATAATGCTGCACAAGTATGGCCCCATAAGATGCTCCGCACAGCCACTTGCCCCTTATAATGCTGCACAAGTATGGCCCCATAAGATGCTCCGCACAGTCACTTGCCCCTTATAATGCTGCACAAGTATGGCCCCATAAGATGCTCTGCACAGTCACTTGCCCCATATAGTGCTGCACAAGTATGGCCCCATAAGATGCTCCGCACAGTCACTTGCCCCTTATAATGCTGTACAAGTATGGCCCCATAAGATGCTCTGCACAGTCACTTGCCCCTTATAATGCTGCACAAGTATGGCCCCATAAGATGCTCCGCACAGTCACTTGCCCCTTATAATGCTGCACAAGTATGGCCCCATAAGATGCTCCGCACAGTCACTTGCCCCTTATAGTGCTGCACAAGTATGGCCCCATAAGATGCTCCGCACAGTCACTTGCCCCTTATAATGCTGCACAAGTATGGCCCCATAAGATGCTCCGCACAGTCACTTGCCCCATATAGTGCTGCACAAGTGTTATGGCCCCATACAGATGCTCCGCACAGCCACTTGCTCTATTTGCTTTTGCTGCCATAAGAAAAAAAAAAAATCACATACTCACCTCTCTTTGCTCAGGACCCCGGCACTTTTACCTGTTCCTCCTGCGGCTCCGTCTTCGGCACTGACGTTCAGCAGAGGGCGCGCACTGACTACGTCACCGCGCCCTCTGACCTGAGCGTCACTGCTGAAGACAGAGCGACACCAGGACCAAGGAGCAGGTGACTATCGCGCAGCGCAGCGCTCCCCCTCCCCGTATACTTACCTGGTCCTGGCGCTGCGTCCCTGCTTCTTCCCCGGCGCTGCATCTTCTTCCTGTATTGAGCGGGTAGCGTCACCGCTCATATACAGTAATTAATATGCAGCTCCACCTCTATGGGGGGTGGAGCCGCATATTCATTTCTGTATATGAGCGGTGCCATGTGACCACTCAATACAGGAAGAAGATGCAGCGCTGGAAGAAGCAGGGATGTGCAGGGACCGCGTCGGGAGCAGGTAAGTATAATTACACAGCCCCCGCTCCCCCTCCAGTGCCGACCCCCGGGTATGACTCGAGTATAAGCCGAGAGGGGGACTTTCAGCCCCCAAAAATGGGCTGAAAATCTCGGCTTATACTCGAGTATATACGGTATTTTTTATATAAAATAGTTTTTATTGTGTAAAAGCGCCAAAACATAAAAAAAAGATATAAATGAGGTATCGCTGTAATCGTACTGACCTGAACAACAAACCTGCTTTATCAATTTTACCATACGTGGAACGGTATAAACGCACCCCCTTAAAAGAAATTTGGTTGGTGAATGTGGTTTTGAGTACCTTGAGGGGTGCAGTTTTTAGAATGGTGTCACTTTTGGGTATTTTCAGCCATATAGACCCGTCAAAGTCAGTTCAAGTGTGAGGTGGTCCCTAAAAAAAATGGTTTTGCAAATTTTGTTGTAAAAATGAGATATCGCTGGTCAATTTTTAACCCTTATAACTTCCTAACAAAAAAATAATGTTTCCAAAATTGTGCTGATGTAAAGCAGACATGTGGGAAATGTTATTTATTAACTATTTTATATGATATGACTCTCGAAATTAAGGGCATAAAAACTAAAAGTTTAAAAATTGCAACATTTTCAAAATTTTCATTTTTTTCACAAATAAACGCAAGTCAAATCGAAGAAATTTTACCACTGTCATAAAGTACAATATGTCACGAGAAAACAGTCTCAGAATCACCAGGATCCGTCGAAGCGTTTCAGAGTTATGACCTCATAAAATGACAGTGATCAAAATTTAAAAAAATGGCCTGGTCAGGATGTTGAAAACAAGCTTCGGGGTGAAGGGGTTAATGAATTAATTAGCATAAAATTTCAAACAATTTGTGAAGACCTAATCACCGTATTACATAGATTAAAGTGCTAAGTGCAAATATACAAAATCTTTCATAAAATATCTTATACATGTATAGTAATATATAGTGTACAAAGTACTTAATATTGCAAATATCGTGGGATTAATTAAATAGTCGCATATGTTGCACTTAAAAAAGGACTAAAAACACACTCACATCTTCATTAAAAATACATGCTAGATCCTCGGCGTGCTCAGGAGTCTATTGCGCATGCCTGTGACGACATAACCTTCCCATAAAACCAAATGTGTATGCACCCACGCAATGCGGTGCTGAAGAAAAAAAGATCGCCATATTGGGAAAGGTTCTGATTGCTGCGCATGTCCATAGTTTGTAAAGTATTTAAAACGTCATTATATCTATGTTTTAAGGTGCAGGATAAGTGCACTTCTCACACAGTGTATAAAAAATCACTAGTCATAAAATACCGTCATATACTGTGTCTTGTCATTATATGTCTGTTTTAAAGTGCAGGATAAGCGCATTTCTCACATAGATACAAAAAAAATCACTTGTCATAAAATACTGCCATATATTGCGGCACGATGCAGGTAATGTAATATAATAAATATAAGCACACATCATAAATATAGCGTTAGTAAGGCTACTTTCACACTGGCGTTTTTTGCCAGACGTCGCAATGCGTCGTTTATGGCAAAAAACGCATCCTGCAAAGTTGTTTGCAGGATGCGTTTTTGCCCCATAGATTAACTTTAGCGACGCATTGCGACGCTTTGCCACACGTCGCAACTGTCGTGCGACGGTTGAGCCGTGTTGTGGCGGACCGCCGGGAGCAAAAAACGTTAAATGTAACGTTTTTTGCTCCTGACGGACCGCTTTTTCCGACCGCGCATGCGTGGCCGGAACTCCGCCCCCACCTCCCCGCACCTCACAATGGGGCAGCGGATGCGCCGGAGAAATGCATCCGCTGCACCCATTGTGCAGTGCGTCAATCGATAGCGTCGGAATCTCTGCCCGACGCATTGCGACGGGGAGATTCCGACGCTTGTGTGAAAGTAGCCTAAAAGAACAAGTTACCAAGCAATATGGCATATAAATTAGGAGGTCAGGACATAAGTCCATCCGTGTCACAAGGTGTGGGGGAACCCCATCAGTCAAGTGGGGCATCCCACACCCAAACGATGAAGGTGAAAATGGAAGGGAGAGTAAATCCACCCCCCACCGACCAACCACAAAGGTGGCACATCACGACCAAAAGCCCATTTCTGCACAAAATATTCCTTGCCATTAAACAATTGATATGCAATGATGGTGCATTTATTTAAACATGCTTTGTAACATATATATATACCTATATAGAGGTTATGTTTAACCCCTCTCTGACTTTAGACGTACTATCCTGTCGAGGTGACCTGGGCCTATCTGACCATCGACAGGATAGTACGTCATGCCCTTTAATGCGATACCGCGACTTAAGTCGCAGTGATCGCATTAAAATTCCGACGCCATCTTACCTTAGGGAAGATGGGGTTGGCATCCAGGGCACTGTCTCCGCCCACCCGGCCTCCTGATCGCTCTGATTGGCTGTTCAATTCTGAACAGCCAATCACAGCTATTCTCATTGTTTCAGCCAATCGGAGCAGCTGAAACAATGAGGTCACAGGCTAGGAACGAGTACCGATGTACTCGATCCTAGGTCCAGTGCCTGGCAACACCAGGCACCAGCAAAAACACCCTGGATTGGCACGATCGCGCCAATCGCAGAACACAAGGCGGTATTACTTTGCTGTGCTCTGCCGGAACCTGCCTGGATCGGTGCTCTAATAGCACCGATCCAAGCTAGGACCTAGAAAAGGCCCAGCAGGGCACGAGCTGATTGATGTCATCGTCGATCGTGCCAATCACAGGGCACAGCGGCGGTCACTCTGTGACCGCTCCGTGCCCTGCTATTGACCTGGCTGTGACCTGCCTATGATCGGAGCTCACAGCTCCGATCCTAGGCAGGTCACAGCCAGGACACGAGCAGTTGCCAGGGTGACCAGGAAAGCTCTGATTGGTGGGATCGATGTTATGGTCGATCCCACCAATGACAGGTCACAGCAGCAGTATGACCGTTCTGTGACCTGTCTGTCACCTGCCTGACCTGTGTATGACTGCTCTGCAGGGGTCCTCACTCTAGCTGCCCTGTAATTAGGTAAGCCTATGTCCTCACACTGTCCTCATGCTGGTCACTATGACTTTAGGTATCTTTGTATAGCTGCAGCATGGATGGTACTTCTGTGCGCATGGGCGCCTATCTATTAGGTTAAGGCACATTTATGTCTCTATTTACCTGTGGACCTTAATACCCCTAGTACTGTGGTTTATTGATTTACATGGTTTTGGTACCATAATAATGTTTAATTAAATATTGTCACACAGTGTATGGGGCTGGGTTCCTTTCAGGTTAGACACACTTGTGTCCATGGGCATATTTTTACCAGCATTTGTGCTTTAACCTTTTTCCTCCCTCGGTTTTTTGGAGGGGGTGGGCAGGGCTTTGGGGGAGTAGGAGTATGGGGGTTACTTGTCAGCATATTCCAAGCTTTCATCGTTGTTCATATTACTCTATGATATTTGATATGTGACTTATTGTTATTTTATTGGTTTTTGGAATAAAGTTTATCAATTGTTCATCAATGCTCAGTTTTTTCTCCTTGAACTAAGATATGCTTTTGAGCGGATTTGGTGAGTCCGGGGCTCACTGGCGGTAATTTCGCCGGGACCCGTTATCTCACAGTATGTATTTGGGATCCTTGTTTTCAGAGCGGTCATACTGCTGGATCACCCAGCTGGATCGCCTTGCTATGCTGGGTATTGTGGTGCCACAGCACCACAATCCCTTCTAAAGAAAGAAGACAACTAAAACGTAAGTTTTATCCCTGATCCCTGCCCAATCCCCCTTCATCCACCCAAATCCCCACACCCACCCCATTCCCCCCTTCCCCCTCTTTTTACCCCCCTCCACCCCCATTTGCGCAGCCTCCGTGCGCACATTTAGAAGCCGCCGAGCGTTAATTGGTGACGCAGTTCACTGATCAACGCTCATGCTCCCTTTTTTTCCTCAGCCCCTTTTGTGCCAACTCCATACACACATCCCGCAGCCGCCAAAATTTGATAAGTGACACAGTTCACTTATCAGAGTTTGTGCCTGCCGTTTTCCTTTTTATCATCCCCCTTTGCGCCACCTGACTACAACCGTACATTTTGATCACTGATCCCTGCCCAATCCCCACATCCACCACAATCCCCCCTTCCTTTTTACCCCCCTTCCACCCCCTTTGCACCTCCTTCCGTGCGCCCATTTAACTGCCGCCGAGCGTTCATTGGTGAAGTAGTTCACTGATTAACTCTCGCGCTTGCTTTTTTCCCCTCAGCTCCTTTGTGCAACCTCCGTACACACATCCCGCTGCCGTCAAACTTTGATAAGTGACGCAGTTCACTTATCAGAGTTTGTGCCTGCCGTTTTACTTCTTTTTTTTTCACCCCTCTTTGCGCCACCTGACTACATCCGTACGTGTTGATCACTGATCCCTGCCCGATCTCTTCATCCACCCCATCCCCCTCTTTTTACCTCACTCCACCCCCCTTTGCACCGTTGAGCCTTCATTGGTAACTTAGTTCACCGATCAACACTCGTGCCCGCTTTTTTTTCTCACCCCCTTTACGCCAACTCCGTACACACATTCCGCAGCCGCCAAACTTTGATAAGTGACAGTTCACTTATCAGAGCTTGTGCCTGCCGTTTTCCTTTTTTTTTCACCCCCCCTTGCCCGACCCCGTGCGCACATCAAGCAGCCGCCAAACTTTGATAAGTGAAACAGTTCACTTATCAGAACTGGGCCTGCTGTTTTACACACTTTTATTTTTGCCATCTCCGTGCGCACATCCAGCAGCCGCCGAATTTTGATAAGTGACGCAGTTCACTTATCAGAGCTAGGGCCTGATGTTTTAGACTTTTCTTTTCACATGTATTTTTTCTCCCTATTTGCTTTTTTTCTTTTAGTGTTTTCCTTTCAGATAATAGTTTGCACCAATCACTATCCCCCCACACGTACAGTTATCAATAAAGTACACCCAATCACAATATTCACACAAAAATGTCCCACTCGTCCCAACAGCGCTATTCATTGGAGGAAGCATATTCTTTCCTTGCCTCCAACACTGATAGCGAGGGAGAGGATCCCACTTTTCTTTACTTTTCAGATTCTTCATCCTCATCCTCTTCCTCCTCCTCATCTTCCTCCTCGGGTCCTGCGGAACCACCACGCAGATGCCCCAGGACAGAAGATGAGGCAGTGCTCACCATTCCTGAACCAGCGCTCCCCACTGCGGACCCCATATGGACCTCGCCCCACCCCAGAAAATTACGAGCCACTGATTCCTGATTTTGTGGCAGAATCAGGAATCAAGTTTGATACCGCCGGCCTAACAGAAACAGACTTTTTCAAAGTCTTTCTCTGAGGATTTTATTAACCTCATGGTGGAGCAAACTAATTTGTAAGCTCATCAATTTTTGGAGCAAAACCCCGGTTCATAATTTTCCAACTGGTCTCCTGTAGACGCAGTTAAAATGATGCAGTTTTGGGAACTGGTCTTCCACATGGGGATCGTGATGAAGCCAGAAATTCGGCAATATTGGAGTTTAGATATTTTATATAACACTCCAGTGTTCCGAATGGTCATGGTTCGGAAGCGTTTTGAGGCCATCCACAAGTTCCTGCATTATTCCGATAATGCACAGTGTCCCGCACGAGATGACACCAACTTTGAACGTCTGTTCAAAGTTTGGCCGGTCATCGAACACTTCAACAAAAAGTTTTCTGAAGTGTACGTGCCCAAAAGGGACATCTGTGTGGATGAGTCCTTAGTCCATTTTAAGGGAAGGCTCAGATTCCGCCAGTACCTGCCCAGCAAGAGGGCCAGGTACGGAATCAAATTCTACAAGCTGTGTGAGAGTACCTCAGGGTACATCCACAGGTTTAGAGTGTACGAAGGGAAGGACACCAGGATTGAACTCCCTGAGTGTCCTCCTGTCCTGGGAGTGAGTGGGAAGATTGTGTGGGATTTGGCGCACCCACTGATGGATAAAGGTTATCACCTCTACATCGATAACTTTTATACCAGCGTCCCACTCTACAAATCCCTCTCTGCACGAGGTACCGCAGCCTGTGGTATTGTCCGCAAAAATCAGAGAGACGCTACTTGGGCAGATGCTCAGAAAAGGAGAGAGCAGAGCCCAATGTAGCGACCACCTGCTGGTAGTCAAGTACAAGGACAAGTGGGATGTCCTTCTCTTGACCACCATACACGGTGATGGCAGCGCCCTCAGCACTGTACAGGGTACCTCTACACAGGTCAGCAAACCGGACTGTGTACTGGGGTACAACAAAAACATGGGGGGCATTGATCTCTCCGATCAACTCCTCCAACCGTACAGTGCTTTGAGAAAGGCCAAGGTGTGGTACAAAAAGCTGGCCGTGCACATTGTACAAATGGCAATGCTCAACGCTTTCCTGCTGTCACGATGTGCACGCCACACCGATACGTCGTACCTTCAGTTCCAGGAGGTAGTGGTTAAGGCCCTGATATTTGGCACTCTGGAAGGAGTGGGCCCCAGTACTTCCGGAACTGAAGGTGCTCGTATTGTACCAGGCCAGCATTTTTCGGGGGTGGTCCCGCCAACTGGAAGAAAAGGTAAGCCACAATGCGACACCTTCCCCGACAAACCTGGTCTGTGTATGATGGGTTGCTTCAAACTGTACCACACCTCCATGCACTACTAATTTACTTTAAAGGAAACAGTACATTAGTTCCAAAAAGGGGGCACATCTAGATAAGTTCCTTGGGGGGTCTAGGTTCCAAAATGATGTCACTTGTGTTTTTTTTTACTGTTTAGGCACATCAGGGGCTCTGCAAACGGAACATGACGACCGCAGACTATTCCATCAAAGTCTGCATTCCAAAACATCACTACTTCCCTTTCGAGCCCCAACGTGTGCCTAAACAGCTTTTTCCCATATATGGGGTACCAACGTAATTAGGACAATTTGGACAGCAACTTTTGATGTCCAGTTTCTCCTGTTACCCTTGGGATAATTAATGCATTCCAAAACATCACTACTTCCTTTTCAAGCCCCAACGTGTGCCCAAACAGTAGTTTTCTTCCACATGTGAGATACCAGCGTACTCAGGACAAACTGGACAACAGCTTTAGGGGTCCAATTTCTCCTGTTACCCTTGGGAAAATTAAAAATCGGGAACTAAAAGATCATTTTTGTGGGAAAAAATAGGATTTTTTACTTTCCCGTCTGGGCATTATAAACCTTAGTGAAGCACTTGGGGGTTCAAAATTCTCACCACACACCTAGATAAGTTCCTTAGGGGGTCTAGTTTCCAAAATGGGGTCACTTATGGGAGGTTTCCACTGTTTAGGCACATCAAGGGCTCACCAAACGCGACATGGCGTCCGATCTCAATTCCAGCCAAATTTAGCTTGAAAAAGTCAAACGGCGCTCCTTCCCTTCCGAGCCCTGTCGTGCACCTAAATAGTGGTTTCCCCCCACATATGGGGTAAGAGTGGACTCAGGACAAATTGGTCAACAACTTTTGAAGTCCATTTTCTTGTTTTACCCTTGGGAAAATAAAAAAAAATGTTGCTGAAATATCATTTTTGTGACTAAAAAGTAAAATGTTAATTTTTTCCTTCCACGTTGCTTCTGCTCCTGTGAAACACCTGATGGGTTCTGAATGTGGTTTTGAGTACCTGGAGGGGTGCAGTTTTTAGAATGGTGTCACTTTTGGGTATTTTCTACCATATAGACCCCTCAAAGTGACCTGAAATGTTAGGTGTTCCCTAAAAAATGGTTTTGTAAATTTGTAGGAAAAATGAGAAATCACTGGTCAACTTTTAACCCTTATAACTTCCTATCGAAATTTTGCTTCCAAAATTGTGTGGATATAAAGTAGACATGTGGGAAATGTTATTTCTTTACTATCTGTTTTAAGGGCATAAAAATTCAAAATTTGAAAATTACAAAATTTTCGCCAAATTTCCGTTTTTTACACAAATAAACGCAAGTTATATCGAAGAAATTTTACCATTAACATGAAGTACAATATGTTACGAGAAAACACTCTCACAATCACCAAGATCCGTTGAAGCGTTCCGGAGTTATTACCTCATAAAGGGACAGTGGTCAGAATTGGAAAAATTGGCCCAGTCATTAATGTGCAAACCACCCTTGGGGGTAAAGAGATTAATGCACTGGTGTCAATAACAAGAAATTATTACATTCACTGTTTACCAATTAATATTCTAAACCACAATAATGCAAGTTTCAAAGACTATTCCTTCTCAGTCCAAAAGAAATTTTTTAATCAGAATAAACAGAAAAACATAGTAGAGATATGATATCCCGGGCTACGGACTACAAACAAGTGCCATAATTAAAAAAAAAAAAAAAAAAAACCCCTTCAATATAGCGAAACAGAAAATAATGAAGATGTGAATGCGGCTGTCCCATGGCATGCAAAGCCTGAAACATAAAAAAAGATTAATCACATTAGTTACATAATATGATCCCAAACTGTTAATTTGATGAGGTTATAAAAATATTTATATATTATTATGGGATCAAACTCAGCTTGAAATCAACATTGAGGCCATGTAGCCTCAGAGTATTCAATATTGTTATCCATTCAAGTTCTTTTTTCTTTAGCAATCGAACACAACTACCGTAATCTGTTTTCTCTCTTTTTTTATGTTTCAGGTTTTGCATGCCATGGGACAGCCGCATTCACATCATTATTTTCGCTATATTGAAGGTTTTTTTTTTTTTTTAATTATGTCACTTGTTTGTAATCCGTAGCCCAGGATATCATATCTCTACTATGTTTTCTTTTTATTCTGATTAAAACATTCCTTTTGGGCTGAGGAGGAATAGTTTTTGGAACTTGCATTATTGTGGTTTAGAATATTAATTGGCAAACAGTGAATGTAATAATTTCTTGTTATTGACACCGGTACATTAAACATAACCTCTATATATGTTACAAAGCATGTAATGCACCATAACTGCATATCAATTGTTTAATGGCAAGAATATTTTGTGCATAAATGGGCTTTTGATCGTGATGTGCCACCTTTGTGGTTGGTGGGGGGTGGATTTACTCTCCCTTCTATTTTCACCTTCCACGTTTGGGTGTGGGATCCCCCACTTGACTTATGGGGTTCCCCCACACCTTGTGACACGGATGGACTTATGTCCTGACCTCCTAATTTATATGCCATATTCCTTGGTAACTTGTTCTTTTACTAATGCTATATTTATGATGCGTGCTTATATTTATTACTAGATGGTAGCCCGATTCTAACGCATCGGGTATTCTAGAATATGTATGTAGTTTATTTATGAAGATTTTAGAATAATACATTGAATACACAGGATTCGGCCAACCCCGACCAATTAGCGAAGCGTGGTTCAAATCCCGCACCAATTTGTGGCCGGACTGCGCCTGTCGATGATTGTTCGTGGCGGGCCACATAGTATATAGCACAGCCACGTAGTATATAACAGCCCACGTAGTAAATAGCATAGCCACGTAGTACATAGCACAGCCACGTAGTATATAGCACAGCCACGTAGTATATAGCACAGCCACATAGTATATAGCACAGCCCATGGAGTATATAGCACAGCCACGTAGTATATAACACAGCCCACAGAGTATATAACACAGCCACATAGTATATAACACAGCCCACAGAGTATATAGCACAGCCACGTAGTATATAACCCAGCCCACGGAGTATATAGCACAGCCCACAGAGTATATAACAGCCCACATAGCATATAACACAGCTCACGTAGTATATAACAGCCCACGCATGCAGTATATAACACAGCCCACGTAGTGTATAACACAACCCACGTAGTGTATAACCCAGCCCACGTAATGTATAACACTGCCCACGTAGTATATAGCACAGCCCGCGTAGTATATAACAGCCCATGTAGTGTATAACACAGCCACATAGTATATAGCACAGCCTACATAGTATATAGCACAGCCACGTAGTATATTGCACAGCCACGCAGTGGCCCATGTACAGCCCATGTAGTGTATAACACAGCCACATAGTATATAGCACAGCCCACGTAGTATACTGCACAGCCCACGTAGTATATAGCACAGCCCACGTAGTATATAGCACAGCCCACGTAGTATATAGCACAGCCCACGTAGTATATAGCACAGCCCACGTAGTATATAACAGCTCATGTAGTGTATAACACAGCCACATAGTATATAGCACAGCCACGTAGTATATTGCACAGCCACGTAGTATATTGCACAGTGACGTAGTATATTGCACAGCCCACGTAGTATATTGCACAGCCCACGTAGTACATAGCAATGTGGGCATCGTATCTCTGTTAAAAAAAGAATTAAAATAAAAAATAGTGATATATTCACCTTCCGTTGGCCCCCGGATCCAGGCGAAGCGTTTACCGATGCTCCTCACGCGCTCCAGTCCCAAGAGTGCATTGCGGTCTCGCGAGATGAGACCGCTACGTCATCATCTCGCGAGACCGCAATGCATGGAGCCGTCACCGGGGCGTCGCAAGGAGCGGGAAAGGCCTGTTCTGGATCCGAGGGGCCGACGGAGGGTGAGTATATAACTATTTTTTATTAATTTATTATTTATTATTATTTATTGTTATAGCGCCATTTATTCCATGGTGCTTTACATGTAAGGAGGGGTATACATAATAAAAGCAAGTACAATAATCTTAAACAATACAAGTCATAACTGGTACAGGAGGAGAGAGGACACTGCCCACGAAGGCTCACAATCTACAAGGGATGGGTGGGAATACAGTAGGCGAGGGTAGAGCTGGTCATGCAGCAGTTTGGTCAATCAGTGGTTACTGCAGGTTATAGGCTTGTCGGAAGAGGTGGGTCTTCAGGCTCTTTTTGAAGGTTTCGATGGTAGGTGAGAGTCTGATATGTTGTGGTAGAGAGTTCCAGAGTAGGGGTGATGCGCGAGAGAAATCTTGTATGAGATTGTGGGAAGAGGAGATAAGAGGGGAATAGAGAAGGAGATCTTGTGAGGATCGGAGGTTGCGTGCAGGAAAGTACCGGGAGACGAGGTCACAGATGTATGGAGGAGACAGGTTGTGGATGGCTTTGCATGTCATGGATAGGGTTTTGTACTGGAGTCTCTGAGCAATGGGGAGCCAGTGAAGGGATTGACAGAGGGGAGAAGCTGGGGAATAGCGGGGGGACAGGTGGATTAGTCGGGCAGCAGAGTTTAGAATAGATTGGAGGGGTGCAAGAGTGTTTGAGGGGAGGCCACAGAGCAGAATGTTGCAGTAGTCAAGGCGAGAGATGATGAGGGCATGGACTAGGGTTTTTGCAGATTCTTGGTTGAGGAATGAATGGATTCGTGAAATATTTTTGAGTTGAATCGGCAGGAAGTGGAAAGGGCTTGGATATGTGGTTTAAAGGAGAGATCAGCGTCAAGGATTACCCTGAGGCAGCGAGCTTGTGGGACTGGGGAGAGTGGGCAGCCATTTACTGTAATGGATAGATTCATTGGGGGGGTCACGTGAGATGGGGGAAAGATGATGAATTCTGTTTTGTCCATGTTAAGTTTCAGAAATCTAGCGGAGAAGAAGGATGAAATAGTGGACAGACATTGAGGGATTCTGGTTAGTAGGGAGGTGATATCTGGTCCAGAGATGTAGATCTGTGTGTCATCAGCATAGAGATGATACTGAAAGCCATGAGATTCTATGAGCTGTCCCAGGCCAAAGGTGTAAATGGAGAAGAGCAGGGGCCCTAGGACTGAACCTTGTGGGACTCCGACAGATAGGGGGCGAGGTGAGGAGGTGGTGTGTGAGTGGGAGACGCTGAATGTCCGGTCTGTTAGGTATGATGAGATCCAGGATAGGGCCAAGTCTGTGATGCCAAGGGATGAGAGGGTCTGTAATAATAGGGAATGGTCCACTGTGTCAAAGACTGCCGACAGGTCCAGGAGGAGGAGGACAGAGTAATGTCGCTCGCTCTTGACGGTTAAGAGGTCATTGGTGACCTTAGTAAGGGCAGTTTCAGTGGAGTGGTGTGACCGGAAGCCAGATTGTAAGCGGTCGAAGAGGGAGAAAGAAGAGAGATGGGAGGACAGTTCAAGGTAGACGTGTTGTTCCAGTAGCTTGGAGGCATAGGGGAGAAGTGATATAGGGCGATAGCTAGATACAGAGGATGGGTCAAGAGAGGGCTTTTTGAGGATAGGTGTGATGGAGGCATGTTTAAAGCTTGAGGGGAAAACACCAGTTGTTAGTGATAGGTTGAAGAGATGGGTTAGGGTTGGGATGAAGACTGTGGTGAGGTTTGGGATGAAGTGGGATGGGTTCGGGTCAAGTGCACAGGTGGTGAGATGTGATCTTGAGAGTAGAGTGGAGAGTCGATCTTCTGTAATGGTGGAGAAGTTGGTTTTGAAAGTGGAGGGCTGGGAAGTCGAGAGGAAGGGCTCTGGGGGTTGTTGACCAAAACTGTCTCTGATGTTATCAATCTTCTGCTTGAAAAATGAGGCAAAGTCTTCAGCTGAGATGAGTGGGGAAGGAGGAGGTGCTGGGGGACGGACTAGAGAATTGAAGGTGTTGAATAACTGTTTAGGGTTGTGAGACAGGGAGGATATGAGAGATGAGAAGTAGGTTTGTTTAGCTGTGGTGAGTGTGGTCTTGAAAGTAGTGAGAAACTGTTTGAATGCGAAGTGCTCATTGGAGTGGGATCTTTTCCATCTGCGCTCAGCAGCCCTGGAAGCTTGCCTCAGTTCTTTGGTCAGGCTGATGTGCCAGGGCTGTCTGTTGATTTTGCGAGCTTTGGTATGTGCAAGTGGGGCAGCAGATTCCAAAGCTGCAGCTATTGTGGTGTTATATAGAGCGGCAGCGTCATCCGCATTGTGTAAGGAACTTATATTTGTGAGAGGGAGGAGGGATTCAGAGAATGAGTGTAGGTCAAGATGTTTAAGATTTCTGCGAGGGTGTGAAAGTTTGTGGGGTGGGGATTGTAGACATGGAGTGGAGAGGGAAGAGAATGTGAGAAGGTTGTGGTCAGAGAGAGGAAGAGGTGAGTTAGAGAGGTTAGATAGGGAGCAGAGGCGGGTGAAGATGAGGTCCAGTGTGTGGCCATCTTTGTGGGTGGCTGTAGAAGACCATTGAGTGAGGCCGAAGGAGGAAGTGAGAGATAGAAGTTTAGTGGCAGCTGAGAGGGAAGTGTCAATAGGGATGTTGAAGTCGCCCCTGATGATATTGATGCTGCATAGGCAGCATCAATAGTAAAAAGTTGGTCACACAGGGTTAATAGCAGCATTAACGGAGTGTGTTACACCGCGGTTCGTTAACGCTGCCATTAACCCTGTGTGAGCGCTGACTGGAGGGGATTATGGAGCGGGCACTGACTGCGGGGAGGAAGGAGCAGCCATTTTGCCGCTGGACTGTGCCCGTTGCTGATTGGTCGTGGCTGTTTTGCCGCGACCAATCAGTGACTTGGGATTTCTGTGACAGACAGACAAGACAGAAAGACAGACAAAAAGTCAGACAAAAAGACGGAAGTGACCCTTAGACAATTATATAGTAGATATTACTAGTGTTGAGCATTCCGATACTGCAAGTATCGGCCGATACTTGCTGTATCGGAATTCCGATACCGAGATCCGATATTTTTGTGATATCGGAAATCGGTATCGGAATGTGCGGTGCGTATGGTTCCAAGGGTCTGGAGGAGAAAAAACTCTCCTTCAGGCCCTGGGATCCATATTAGTGTAAAAAATAAAGAATAAAAATAAAAAATATGGCTATACTCAGCCCTCCGAAGAATCCTGGCTGTCACCGCTGCAAGCGTCCGTCTCCGTCCTTAAGAATGCTGTGAGCGAAGGACCTTCGATGATATCGCGGTAAGGTGAGTGGTCACGTGAGCGGTCAGGTCCGCGACGTCATCGAAGGTCCTTCACTCACAGCATTCTTAAGCACGGAGGCGGACGTTTGCAGCGGTGACAGCCAGGATTCATCGGAGGGGTGAGTATAGCCATATTTTTTATTTTTATTCTTTATTGTTTACATTAATATGGATCCCAGGGCCTGAAGGAGAGTTTCCTCTCCTTCAGACCCTGGGAACCATGCAGGCAGTATTGGACTGGGGTGCCAAGGGCCCACCAGTAACATTGACTTTGAGGGGCCACTTTTCACCTGCATGCAAATATTACACTTCCCTCTATCTCTATATAATAATAAATTGGGCAGTTTGGGTAATGAATGATGAGATGCTGCTTTTTTGCACAGAGTAAATCAAATGAATTATGCCAAGTGCTGCCCATACAGTAAGGTTGGGGGTCCATATTTGCACAAGGGCCCACCGGGGGTTTCCCCTGTTCTCCTATGGGCCAGTCCGAGACTGCATGCAGGATACATTCCGATATTTGTGTCCCATTGACTTGTATTGGTATCGGAACTCGGTATCGGCGAGATCCGATATTTTGCCGGTATCGGCCGATACCATCCGATACCGATACTTGCAAATATCGGAAGGTATCGCTCAACACTAGATATTACATTATCTGCATCGTGTATATGGCGGTATTTTATGACAAGTGATTTTTTTATACACTGTGTGAGAAGTGCACTTATCCTGTGCCTTAAAACAGAGATATAATGATAAGCCACAGTATATGACGGTATTTTATGATGAGTGATTTTTTTATACACTGTGTGAGAAGTGCACTTAGCCTGCACTTTAACCCCTTAGTGACCGAGTCAATTTGGTACTTAATGACCGAGCCAATTTTTGCAATTCTGACCACTGTCACTTTATGAGGTTATAACTCTGGAACGCTTCAACGGATCCCGCTGATTCTGAGACTGTTTTTTTGTGACATATTGTACTTCATATATATACAAAAAAGGTTGCACTCTATCATGCAAAAGCATGTCTAATATGAAATATATGAAATATGAATAGCAAAATGGCTTTTGAACATTAGGAAAATATTTAAGAGACGCTTTGCACAGAATTTGATATAATCAAATAGTGTGAGCCCATCAACCAATCGTCAAGGTGGTCTCAAAACTGATGGGTCCCTGATCTCCCTGTCCAAATGTGAACACTTACCGAAGGCCAATGTCTGTATGCCTGGGTGAATGTGGATACCTCTGTTCAGCAAAGCCTACATATGGGTTCACCGGGACCAAGTGTGATGAGATGCAATTAAAAACCACATGGTGATGGGAGGAGTGCGCAGTCAGTCAGCTAACATAGAAATGACAGAAAAAAGACTCGCACATCCAAACTAGTGTGAATAGGTGCATACCAGGAGCAGCTACCTCCATACATAAATATACAAAAAAGGTTGCACTCTATCGTGCAAAAGCATGTCTAATATGAAATATATGAAATATGAATAGCAAAATGGCTTTTGAACATTAGGAAAATATTTAAGAGACGCTTTGCACAGAATTTGATATAATCAAATAGTGTGAGCCCATCAATATTGTACTTCATGTTAGTGGTAACATTTCTTCGATATTACTTGCGATTATTTATGAAAAAAACGGAAATATGGCGAAAATTTTTAAAATTTTCAAACTTTGTATTTTTATGCCCTTAAATGCCACATGTCTACTTTACATCAGCACAATTTTGGAAACAAAATTTTTTTTTGTTAGGGAGTTATAAGGGTTAAAACTTGACCAGCAATTTCTCATTTTTACAACACCTTTTTTTTTTAGGGACCACGTCACATTTGAAGTCATTTTGAGGGGTCTATATGATAGAAAATAACCAAGTGTGACACCATTCTAAAAACTACACCCCTCAAGGTTCTCAAAACCACATTCAAGAAGTTTATTAACCCTTTATGTGCTTCACAGGAACTGAAACAATGTGGAAGGAAAAAATGAACATTTAACTTTTTTTTGCAAACATTTTAATTCAGAACCATTTTTTTTATTTTCACAAGTGTAAAAACAGAAATGTAACCATAAATGTTGTTATGCAATTTCTCCTGAATACGCCAATACCCCATATGTGGGGGTAAACCACTGTTTGGGCGCACCACAGAACTTGGAAGTGAAGGAGTGCCGTTTGACTTTTTCAATGCAGAATTGGCTGGAATTGAGATCGGACGCCATGTCACGTTTAGAGAGCCCCTGATGTGCCTAAACAGTGGAAACCCCCCACAAGTGACACCATTTTGGAAACTAGACCCCTTAAGGAACTTATCTAGATGTGTGGTGAGCACTTTGAACCCCCAAGAGCTTCACAGAAGTTTATAACGTAAAGCCGTGAAAATAAAAAATCGCATTTGTTTACACAAAAATGATCTTTTCGCCCACAAATTCTTATTTTCACAAGGGTAACAGGATAAATTAGACCACAAAAGTTGTTGTGCGATTTCTCCTGAATACGTTGATACCCCACATGTGAGGGTAAACCACTGTTTGGGCGCACCGCAGAGCTTGGAAGTGAAGGAGCGCCGTTTTACTTTTTCAATGTAGAATTGGCAGGAATTGAGATTGGACGCCATGTCGCGTTTGGAGAGCTCCTGATGTGCCTAAACAGTGTAAACCCCCCACAAGTGACACCATTTTGGAAACTAGACCCCTTAAGGAACTTATCTAGATGTGTGGTGAGCACTTTGAACCCCCATGTGCTTCACAGAAGTTTATAACGTTGGGCCGTGAAAATAAAAAATCGCATTTTTTCTACAAAAATTATCTTTTTGCCCCCAAATGTTTATTTTCACAAGGGTAACAGGAGAAATTAGACCACAAAAGTTGTAGTGCAATTTCTCCTGAGTACGTCGATACCCAATATGTGGGGGTAAACCACTGTTTGGGCGCACCGCAGAGCTTGGAAGAGAAGGAGTGCCGTTTTACTTTTTCAATGTAGAATTGTCTGGAATTGAGATCGGACGCCATGTCGCGTTTGGAGAGCCCCTGATGTGCCTAAACAGTGGAAACCCCCCACAAGTGACCCAATTTTGGAAACTAGACCCCCATGGAACTTATCTAGATGTGTGGTGAGAACTTTGAATGCCCAAGTGCTTCACAGAAGTTTAGAATGCAGAGTCGTGAAAATAAAAAATATTTTTTTTTTCCACAAAAAAGATATTGTAGCCCCCAAGTTTTTATTTTCACAAGGGTAACAAGAGAAATCGGACCCCAAAAGTTGTTGTCCAATTTGTCCTGAGTATGCTGGTACCCCATATGTGGGGGTAAACCACTGTTTGGGCGCACGGCAGAGCTCGGAAGGAAGGAGCGCCGTTTTGGAATGCAGACTTTGATAGAATGGTCTGCGGGCGTTATGTTGCGTTTGCAGAGCCCCTGATGTACCTAAACAGTAGAAACCCTCCACAAGTGACCCCATTTTGGAAACTAGACCCCCGAAGGAACTTATCTAGATGTGTGGTGAGAACTTTGAATGCCCAAGTGCTTCACAGAAGTTTAGAATGCAGAGTCGTGAAAATAAAAAATATTTTTTTTTCCACAAAAAAGATTTTGTAGCCCCCAAGTTTTTATTTTCACAAGGGTAACAGGAGAAATTGGACCACTAAAGTTGTTGTCCAATTTATCCCGAGTACGCTGATGCCCCATATGTGGGGGTAAACCACTGTTTGGGCGCACGGCAGAGTTTGGAAGGGAAGGAGCGCCGTTTTTGAATGCAGACTTAGATAGAATGGTCTGTGGGCGTTATGTTGCGTTTGCAGAGCCCCTGATGTACCTAAACAGTAGTAACCCCCCACAAATGACCCCATTTTGGAAACTAGACCCCCCAAGGAACTTATCTAGATGTGTGGTGAGAACTTTGAATGCCCAATGCAGAGTCGTGAAAATAAAAAAATATTTTTTTTTCCACAAAAAAGGTTTTGTAGCCCAAGTTTTTATTTTCACAAGGGTAACAGGAGAAATTGGACCCCAAAAGTTGTTGTCCAATTTATCCCGAGTACGCTGATGCCCCATATGTGTAACCCACTGTTTGGGCGCACGGCAGAGCTCAGAAGGGAGGGAGCACTATTTGACTTTTTGAGCGCAAAATTGGCTGTCGTGTTTGGAGACCCCCTGATGTACCTAAACAGTGGAAACCCCCAATTCTAGCTCCAACCCTAACCCTAATCCCAACCCGATCCATAATCCTAATCAGTAACCCTAACGATAATCACAACCCTTACCCCAAAACAACCCTAATGTCAACCCTAACCATAACCCTAATCAAAACCCTAAATCCAACACACCCCTAATCCTAATCTCAACCCTAACCTCAAACCTAACCCTAATCCCAATACATCCCTAATCACAACCCTATCCTTAACCCTAATCCCAAACCTAACCCTAATCCCAAGCATAACCCTAATGCCAACCCTAACCCTAATACCAACCCTAATCCAAACCCTAACCCTAATCCCAACTCTAACCCTAACTTTAGCCCCAACCCTAGCCCTAACTTTAGTCCCAACCCTAACCCTAGCCCAAAAGGCTACTTTCACACTTGCGTCATTTGGCATCAGTCGCAATCCATCGTTTTGGACAAAAAACGGATCCTGCAAATGTGCCCGCAGGATGCGTTTTTCACCCAGAGACTTGTATTGCTGACGGATGGCCACATGTCGCGTCCTCCGTGCACTGGATCAGTTGTGTTTTGGCGGACCATCAGCACAAAAAACGTTCAATGTAACGTTTTTTTGTACGTCGCGTCCGCCATTTCTAACCGTGCATGCGTGGCCGTAACTCTGCCCCCTCCTCCCCAGGACATAGATTGGGCAGCGGATGCGTTGAAAAACTACATCCGCTGCCCACGTTGTGCACAATTTTCACAACGTGCGTCGGTATGTCGAGCCGACGCATTGCGACGGCCCCGTACCGACGTAAGTGTGAAAGAAGCCTAACCCTAAATTTAGCCCCAACCCTAACCCTAAATTTAACCCCAACCCTAAATTTAGCCCCAACCCTAACCCTGAATTTAGCCCCAACTCTAACCCTAAATTTAGCCCTAACCCTAGCCCTAACCCTAGCCCTAACCCTAGCCCTAGCCCTAATCCTAACCCTAGCCCTAACCCTAGCCCTAACCCTAACCCTAGCCCTAACCCTAGCCCTAACCCTAGCCCTAACCCTATACCTAGCCCTAACCCTAGCCCTAACCCTAGCTCTAACCCTAGCCCTAACCCTAACCCTAATTTTAGCCCCAACTGCTCTTCTCCTGCCGGCCGGCAGATGGCGATAGATGGCCCCGGCAGCCAGGAGGAGCAGCAGGAGGACCCAGGGACACCGGTGAGTATGATAGGGTCCCCGAATCCCCCTATTTCTCTGTCCTCTGATGTGCGATCATATCAGAGGACAGAGAATTACACTTTGCTTTTTTTTTTTTGCGGTCGCCGGTAAACAGTTAATTACCGGCGATCGCAAAACAGGGGTCGGTAAAACCGACCCCGATCATGTTCTTTGGGGTCTCGGCTACCCCCGGCAGCCGAGACCCCAAAGACTCTCCCGTGCCGGCCGGCAGGCGCACTGCGCATGCGCCCGCCATTTTGAAGATGGAGGCGCCCATCGGGAGCCACGAGGAGCACTAAGGGAGACAGGTGAGTATCGGGGGGCTACCTGGGACCCCATTTCTCTGTCCTCCGATGTGCGAGGACAGGGAAATTAAAAAGAAATCGCGGTGTTTTTTTTTGCGATCGCCAGTAAACGGTTAATTACCGGCGATAGCAAATGCGGGGTCGGTAAAAAAAACCCCGAATCATGTTCTCTGGGATCTCGGCTACCCCCGGCAGCCGAGACCCCGGAGAAAATCCGACTCTGGGGGGCGCTTTTTACTTTTTCCACAGCGCCGTTAATTAACGGTGCTGTGGTTTAAGTACCCTTAGCGGCCGCCGTTAAAAGGCGTATCTGCGGTCGTTAAGGGGTTAAAACAGTTCCATAATGACGTTTTAAATACTTTACAAGCTATGGACATGCGCAGCAATCAGAACCTTTCCCAATATGGCGATCTTTTTTTCTTCAGCACCGCATTGCCTGTGTGCATACACATTTGGATTTATGGGAAGGTTGTTATGTCGTCACAGACATGCGCTATAGACTCCTGAGCACGCCAAGGATCTAGCATGTATTTTTAATGAAGATGTGAGTGTGTTTTTAGTCCTTTTTGGCATGTAACACATGCGACTATTTAATTAATCCCATGATATTTGCAATATTAAGTACTTTGTACACTATATATTACTATACATGTATAAGATATTTTATGAAAGATTTTGTATATTTGCACTTAGCACTTTAATCTATGTAATACAGTGATTAGGTCTTCATAAATCATGTTTGAAATGTTATGCGAATTAATTCATCAATGACGTGCACCCTATATATGTCTGTAGCACTGCTTGATTCATTGCTTGAGATTGGATTTGTTTTATCTGAAACGTTGCCACGCCACAGGGCATTAAAGTCCTTTTTTTTTTTTTACGTCTTTTTGTGCTGTTTCCCTTTTTGTTTACTGTCTGGAAGGCCATTGGAATGCTGATCAGGGAAGTGTGCCCGCTTTAAGGTATTTTTTTCTGGTGCTGTTCCTCTTTATAGATATATATATATATATATATATATATATATATATATATATATATATATATATATATATATATATACACATACAGTGGCGTAACTACAAAGTGAGGGGCCCCAGTGCAAACTTTCAAATGGGGCCCCACCGCGCCCCCCAGCTCAATACACACAAAGGTTACCAAAAACGGTTTTCCTGTTTTGTAGAACTTAAACTGGGCCTAATGGTGTCACCCCCACATGCCACACCTGTGACTTAATACCACCACACCATGACCAGGCCACATAGTGACCAAATAATACTACATACAAGGGACAAATACCACAACACCATTTCCAGACCACATATTACCACCACATAGTGACTGAATACTACAATACTGATCAGTAATAAAAAAAACCCCACAATACTATCACCATAAGTGCCAGTATTCACAGGAGATCTGTACTTAGTATGCAGTGTCTGTGTAGAGGTAATACAGAGATCACTGGTGACATTATACACAGGACCTCTATATAGTATACAGTGTATAGTGTCAGTGTATAGGTAACACTGACTCACCAGTGACGTCTCTAGGTGAAGTCCTTCATCTTTCAGCCAGCACAGACCGCCATCATTCCTTCCAGCCAGGACTCGTTTCTGCAGGAAATAACACAGTTATCTCGAGCTCCGCTTGCAGAACACATTACTTAATTTTTCACAACTTCTACATTACATCACATGAAGAAAAAAAGGTGATATAGTGTCACTCTGCACAGTAACAGGACCGCCCCCCCATTTAAAACAGTATACTCAAAAAATAAAATAAATACATCACTGCAGTAATAATATCCCTTAATTAGCCCCTATGGTAATAATATTCCCCACCCTGGCCCCGTTTCTCATTCCTGGCTCCAGCCATATGTTCTCGCATCCTGCCCTCATGAGTATCCATTCTACCCCATATGATCTCCACATCCTGCCCCACCAGCCTCCATCGTATCCGTCCTGCCCCATGATCCAATCCTGCCCCGTGTCTCCAATCATGCCCCGTATCTACATTCTGCCCATGCCTCAAGTCCTGCCCCCAGTGTGTCCAGCATATTACCCCCATGTTGTCCAGCAATCTGCCCCAGTGTGTCCAGCATATTACCCCCATGTTGTCCAGCAATCTGCCCCAGTGTGTCCAGCATATTACCCCCAGTGTGTCCAGCAATCTGCCCCAGTATGTCCAGCACTGCCCCCAGTGTGTCCAGCAATCTGCCCCAGTGTCCAGCCTTTCCCCAGTGTGTCCAGCAGTCTGCCCCAGTGTGTCCAGCATATTACCCCCAGTGTCCAGCATTGCCCCAGTGTGTCCAGCATATTACCCCCAGTGTGTCCAGCAATCTGCCCCAGTGTCCAGCATTGCCCCAGTGTGTCCAGAAGTCTGCCCCAGGGTCTCCAGCATTGCCTCAATGTGTCCAGAAATCTGCCCCAGGGTCTCCAGTATTGCCCCAGTGTGTCCAGCAATCTGCCCCATGGTCTCCTGTATTGCCCCAGTGTGTCCAGCATTCTGCCCCATGGTCTCCAGTATTGCCCCGGTGTATCCAACAATCTGCCCCATGGTCTCCTGTATTGCCCCAGTGTGTCCAGCATTCTGCCCCATGGTCTCCAGTATTGCCCCGGTGTGTCCAGCAATCTGCCCCATGGTCTCCAGTATTGCCCCAGTATGTCCAGAAGTCTGCCCAGGGTCTCCAGCATTGCCTCAATGTGTCCTGAAATCTGCCCCATGGTCTCCAGTATTCAGTGTGTCCAGCAATCTGCCCCATAGTCTCCTGTATTGCCCCAGTGTGTCCAGCATTCTGCCCCATGGTCTCCAGTATTTCCCCAGTGTGTCCAGCATTCTGCCCCATGGTCTCCAGTATTGCCCCAGTGTGTCCAGCAATCTGCCCCATGGTCTCCTGTATTGCCCCAGTGTGTCCAGCATTCTGCCACATTGTCTCCTGTATTGCCCCAGTTTGTCCAGCAATCTGCCCCATGGTCTCCTGTATTGCCCCAGTGTGTCCAGCATTCTGCCACATGGTCTCCTGTATTGCCCCAGTGTGTCCAGCATTCTGCCCCATGGTCTCCAGTATTGCCCCAGTGTGTCCAGCAATCTGCCCCATGGTCTCCTGTATTGCCCCAGTGTGTCCAGCATTCTGCCACATGGTCTCCTGTATTGCCCCAGTGTGTCCAGCAATCTGCCCCATGGTCTCCAGTATTGCCCCAGTGTGTCCAGCAATCTGCCCCATAGTCTCCTGTATTGCCCCAGTGTGTCCAGCAATCTGCCCCATGGTCTCATGTATTGCCCCAGTGTGTCCAGCAATCTGCCCCATGGTCTCATGTATTGCCCCAGTGTGTCCAGCAATCTGCCCCATGGTCTCCTGTATTGCCCCAGTGTGTCCAGCAATCTGCCCCATAGTCTCCTGTACTGCCCCAGTGTGTCCAGCATTCTGCCCCATGGTCTCCAGTACTGCCCCAGTGTGTCCAGCAATCTGCCCCATGGTCTCCAGTATTGCCCCAGTGTGTCCAGCATTGCCCCAGCCCCAGACAGTCAGACATAAAGAAAAAAAAAAAAAGTAAAATCCTCACCTCTCCCGTTCCTAGCGTAGGTCCGGTGCAGTCAGCGTCTCTCCGGCTCTGCGACGCTCAGGACAGAGAGGCAGAGCGGCGCGCACAGTAGTGACGTCATCGCGCCCTCTGCTCTGAGACGTCGCAGAGTCAGAGGACGCTGCAGCTGCCGGCGCCGCAGGAACCAGGAGAGGGGAGTATAGAGCGGGGGGCGGGGTCCGGTGGTGGGGGGAGCTGGCCCTGGTCGTGGCGGCGGACGGCGCCGCCCGAAGATTTAAAGGGGCGTCTTTTTTTTTTTTTTTCTTCTGCAGCGCCGGCCGCCCCCTGCATTGTGCCGCCCGGGGCGGACCGCCCCCCCCGCACCCCCCTTCCTACGCCACTGCTGTGTCCAAAATGTATGCTGCTGAAGCATGAAAACTAGAGTGACGGTAGACTTCACAGAAGACTAAGAATACACCAGAAAGGCCGTACTGGGGGCCCACGGCACGTAAAGGGAGGCCGCCATGACGGGGTTACGTGGGACCTGGGGAGCTGGAGCAGTTAGAAGGGATACGGTGGTAAGGGGTTAACTGGGAACTTGAGGGGTGGCTTTAGGGGCATTTTTTGAAAATAAGGGGTGGAACTAGGGGACTGTGGGGAGGGGGCACATAAAAAGGGGCACGCTCCTCACGCAGGCATCCATTTTAGGTGCCTGCGTGACAAGTGAGGAATCTCTGTCACACTTACCAGAATGGACGTTGAAGCGATCCTCCAGCGTCTCCGGACGGCAGCCAGCTCCCAGGGGACAGATTGGCTGAATGCATCCGTTAACAGCCTTCTCCAGGGGACATCGGGAGCACCATCGCAGGCATCGCAGGACGGGCGCCGGCCGCGGAGGACTAGTCCTCCGGCGCGCCTAAGCCCGGACATCATCCCCAGGGCCCGGCGCCGAAATAGGAGCCCCTCTGCGGACCCTCCGGTAAGCAGCGCTGTTCCCTCCACCTCACAGCGCGGCGCCGGGAGGAATCCTCCAGTGCGGCGGGGCCTACAACGGGGGGTGGATCCTTCCTCCCCTCCTTCAGTGTCCGGGCGACGTGGGGCGGCAGGAGCAGGAGCCGGTACGGCGGCCGCCAGCATGCCCGCTGGCGCCGCTCAGCGTGGGAGGCAGCGACAGCCGAGGAGACGGGGGTCAGGTGCGGTGGCCCCTCAGCGCCGAGGATTATGCGGGCGGCAGTCGGCTGGCCCTGGCATCAGCGTGCGGCCTTCTGCAGTGCACAGCTCTGGAGTCTTCAACGCAGCAGCGCCCTCTGCTGGTGGTGGCCTGGATATTGCAAGTTCTGCGCCCTCTGCTGGTGTTGGCCGGGATTTTCCTGGATCTGCGCCCTCTGCTGGTGATGGCCGGAACTTTCCTGGATCTGCGTCCTCTGCTGGTGGTGGAGGAAATTTTCCGGATTCCGGCAGGCGACATTCCGTCGCTTCGGTACGCAGTGCCGGGGACGTATCCGTGGCAAGGAGCCGCACATCTTCCATCGGGCGGCAGGATGCTGGCTCGGCCTTTTCCCTTTCCGCAGCACCAGGGCAGTCGACGGCATCACCGAGTCGCCAGGACACGGATACGGCCGCCAGGAGTTCGGCGGGCAACATCGCGGATCAAGCCGGTAGGGATGCAGGACACCTTCGGCTGGGAGCTGGATCTTCGGCTGCTGGGCTCACAGTACCCAGGCAGCTATGTGAGAACATTTTCCCTATCTTTAATTTGCCAGGCATAGTTTCCCCTGAAGCTAGGAATAGTGACATTACTTCGGGAGTTGCTAGCGGGGGTATGGGTTTAATCCTTAGAGGTTTAGGGGAGCTAGCGGGCTTGTGGGGGTCCGGTCTTAGCAGGGGGTCTTTGCCGTCAGCTGCTTGGTTGGGAAATACGGGGTCGTTTGAGGGGTCTAGACAGTTGTCTGAAGTTACGGGTACATCCAGCAGTGCGGGTCCTGCGGCAGACACGGGGAGCTCATCAAGGGAGAAGGACGGAACAGCACCAGGGCCTGGGTCAGGAATTGATGCACCAGGTGAGGGAGCTTTGCAGGATAAGGAAAAGGAGGATGTACCGCAACTAGACGATGCGGCTAGGGGGGAGGTCTATGTCTGCTTCGAGGGCCCGTTAGGGGCACATTTAAAACAAGAGGTTAGGGAAAAAATCTGGAAAGGGGAGTACATAGAAATATTTTCTCTTTTACCCCTAGAGAGATTTAATTTGGATAGACCTAGAAGGGAGGACTCTAAAAAAGAAGATGAGGAGAAACGGAGATATAGGCTGATTCCCAGATCATTTTCAAATTGGCTGCAGGCTTTCGCTATTATGGCTAGCGTAATCGGGGAGAAGGCCCCGGAAAATTGCTCGGCATTATTTTGTTACTTAGATGCCATAGGGGAGGCTTACAGGACCTATGGGGGACAGGGTTGGTTACGCTATGACGAACAGTTTCGTCAGCGTAAGGCTTTTAGGCCAAGTATCAGGTGGGATCACAAGGACATAGCGTTGTGGATGAGAGTTATGGTCCCGTCCCGTTTAGGTCAGACTAGCCAGCCTTTTCACGGGGGCGCCGGGAGTTCAGGGCAGTCAGGACACTCGGCGGCTTTGCAGAAGGGACTGTGTTTCGCCTTCAATGATGGCATATGCAGATTCGGGAGCAAGTGTAAATATAGGCACGAGTGTTCAACCTGCGGGGGGGTGCATAGCGCTTCAAAATGTTTCAGGGGTAACAGGCAAAAAGTTGGAGATTCAGCTGACAAAAGGGGTGACTCCGGTGCAGTGGGTCGTGATGGAGGCCTTTCTAAGTAGATACCCTGATAGGTCAGCTGCAGTTTTATTGCGCAACGGTTTTAAGGAGGGTTTCAAAATCCCTTATGTTGAGCAGGATGTTAGTTTAAAAAGAAAAAATTTGAAATCGGCGTTACAATTCCCGGAGGTCGTGTCGGAGAAGTTGAATAAGGAAGTTGCTCTGGGAAGAATGGCAGGCCCGTTTGTCGCCCCTCCGATTGCAAATCTGAGGGTGTCACCTCTTGGCGTGGTCCCTAAGAAAGAACCTAATAAATTTAGGTTAATCCATCACCTGTCATTTCCGAAGGGATCTTCGGTTAATGATGGTATTGATCCCGAGTTGAGTTCGGTGTCGTACTTATCATTCGATTCAGCGATGGAGTGGGTTAGAGCATGTGGAAAGGGGGCTAAGCTGGCTAAGACCGACATCGAAGCGGCCTTTCGTTTGTTGCCAGTTCATCCTGACAGTTTGCATTTATTGGGTTGTTTTTGGGATGGCGGCTTCTTTGTTGATCGTTGTCTTCCCATGGGTTGCTCGATTTCATGTGCTTACTTTGAGGCCTTCAGCACGTTCCTAGAATGGGTGGTGAAAGATGTGTCTGGGATACGCTCATGTTCGCACTATCTGGATGACTTTCTGTTTATAGGGCCAGCGGAATCAGCAGATTGTTCGATTTTGTTGCATACAATGGAGAGTGTGACAAAAAACTTCGGGGTGCCTTTGGCGGAGGATAAAACAGTTGGTCCGGTGACAGTGTTGAGCTTCCTAGGCATTGAAATCGACACGGTAGCAATGGAATGTAGGCTACCTGCAGACAAGGTTACCGCGTTGCGCCAAGATGTGGTTAATACGATTGGTTTGAAGAAGATAAATTTGCGCAGTTTGCAATCGTTGTTAGGGAAACTGAACTTTGCATGTAGGATCATGCCGATGGGTCGAGCGTTCTGCCGCCGCCTATCCTTGGCAACAGTAGGGGTAAAGTCCCCTTTGCATTTCATCAGGATAAAGAAAGAGTTTCGGGACGATTTGAAGATGTGGGCGGATTTTCTTGACGAGTACAATGGCAGATCTCTGTGGATTCAGCCGGTGGCAGATGCTACCTCCTTGGGCATTTTGGTGCATGTCGTTGAAATGAGTGGCTTTGGTCTTTTCTTTCATGGTAGCTGGTCAGCAGCGGCTTGGCCGGAAGAATGGAAGGAGGAGGGGTTAACAAACAACCGGCTACTGTTGCATTTGTTCCCCAGGGTAGTTGCGTTGGCCCTGTGGGGTGACAAATTGAGGAATTTGAAGATTTCTTTTCATTGTGAGCATGTTGGAACGGTGACGGCGGTAAACTCGTTGTCAGCGGCTACGCCTGCAGTAGTGAAGGTCTTGCAGCACTTGGTTTTCCTGGGTCTTAAGTTTAACTTATGGATTGTATCTGAAGTTAGCTTGTCAGCGCCTGATCCAATAGTTGTTGCTCTTTCTCAATTTCAGTGGCAGCTTTTCCGGGATTTGGCACCACAGGCGGAGAGCGCGGGCTGGGATTGTCCAGTGGAGTTGTGGAACCTGCCGCGAGGGCCGTAACAGAGTTATTTACCAAATCGCTCGCGGATTCATCTTGGTCTCATTATAATCAGGCTTGGAGCTTGTGGGAATCCTGGATGTCAAGTATGGACCAGGATATGGAGGAGGAGTATGGTTTGTTGTTGTTCTTAGGTCATCATTGGGAGGCAGGTTGGTCTGTGACACGTTTGAATAAGTTTCTGGCGGGGCTAGCCTTCAACCTTAAATGGAGGGGGGGTAAGGATATAACGAAATCCTTCTTGGTTCGGCAAGTTGTTCGGGGTTGGAAGAAAGGCTGGAAGGCTTTGGACGGTCGCCGACCCGTATCTTATGAGGTGCTCTCAGCCATTGAGCGGAAGTTGCAAGAGGTGTGTTTTTTCGAATGGGAAGTGGTTCTGTTCTGTGCAGCCTTTTCTTTGGCCTTCTTTGGGGCATTTCGGTTAGGTGAGTTGGTTAGCCCGTCCGTTAGTAAAAAAGGTATTTTGTTAAGAGAAAACGTGGATGTCGAAGGGAATAAGGTGGTAGTGTTTATTAAGGCTTCCAAAACGGACGTGTATGGGAAAGGGTGCAAAGTGGTGTTGTTCAATGTTGAAGGATCCCCGGTGTGCCCGGTGGCATCCGTGAAGAAGTACATGGCAAAGGGCGGGGTGTTAGACGAGCCATTCTTGGTGCACGAAAATGGGTCTTTCTTGTCCCGTTTTCAGTTTATTTCTGTTTTTAGGAAATGTTTGGCGGCAGCGGGCTTACCTGCAACACAATATAGTGGTCACTCCTTCAGGATCGGGGCAGCGACTGAGGCCGCTAGGTGGGGCCTTGGTGAGGATGTGGTTCGGAGAATTGGGAGGTGGGAATCTTCAAGATTCCAGTCGTATGTTCGCCCAAACCTATTGTGAGTTAGAAGCTGTGTTAAGTTAATTGTTTGTTGCCTTTCTTTCTGTGTTGCAGGGCCTGATCCGATGCTCGTCTGGATCATGGGGCATTCGTATGTTGTATGGGCTGCGTTGCGTGCTGCGGTTCGTCCGGACGGTCGTCAGTTGGGTCTTTCTCGAGAGACAGTGACTTTACGATGGATCGGTAAAAGGGGGATGGTGTGGAAGGAATGGTTACCTGAATTTCATCGTTTTGTTAGACTGGATAGAGTGCCGGAGATCGTGGTGATACATTTAGGGGGGAATGATTTGGCTAAACGGTCTTGTAGGGAGCTGATTAAGGATATCAAATTCGATATCCTGAGGTTCTGGGTCATGTTTCCAAAAGTGTTGTTGGTGTGGTCCGACATCATTCCCCGTAAAAGATGGAGAGGTGCTAGATCACACGAGGGGGTGAACAGGGCCCGGATTAAAATAAACAGGGCCATATCTCGGTTTATGGTGAGGAATGGCGCGTTGGCCGTGAGACATGTGGACTTGGAATCGGGTCAAGGAGCTTACTGGAGAGCTGATGGCGTGCACCTGAACGCGGTGGGTAATGATATGTGGTGTTTGGCTATCCGTAGTGGCATTGAATTAAGCTTGAAGGTGTGGAGGGACATGAATGGCTAAGGTGTCAGGCCATTCGTGTTCGTGGCGGGGGTGGAGGTCCTCGAAGTCGGTGGAAATGGTAAATCGTGGTTCAATGGGGTGGGGATCTTGAGAGGTCCTGGACACCCCATGAGAGAATTTAACAAGGCGCGGTACGGTTATTCCGCGTGAGGTGGATTTATGGACCCCTGGCATGGGGGTGGGTTCGGTGGACCAGGATTGGTTGTTATCTATCCCTGAGCTGGTGCTTTATGGCTGGGGGTAAGACTCATCCTGGGCTGAACATTGTGGAGTTTTTGGGATACTGAGTTTTTTATAACTTTGGGGCTTCGAGGACCGCCCCTCCTATTCTGGGTTGTCATAAAAGTTCTGTTATCTTTTATTTAATAAAATGGCTGCTGTGGCCAATTAAATCCAACATATGTCTCCGTCTGCTGTTTTGAGTACGTTAGTAGTTTATTCTTTAGATTGTTAAGAGATCTGTTTAAGGGGGTTGGGGTAATTTTTTTCCAGGTCACGGAACTCACGTATACCCTATGTCAAGGAAGGCCGTACTGGGGGCCCACGGCACGTAAAGGGAGGCCGCCATGACGGGGTTACGTGGGACCTGGGGAGCTGGAGCAGTTAGAAGGGATACGGTGGTAAGGGGTTAACTGGGAACTTGAGGGGTGGCTTTAGGGGCATTTTTTGAAAATAAGGGGTGGAACTAGGGGACTGTGGGGAGGGGGCACATAAAAAGGGGCACGCTCCTCACGCAGGCATCCATTTTAGGTGCCTGCGTGACAAGTGAGGAATCTCCCGCCCACCCTCCCTTTTTTGGTTAGGGTAATGGGGGGGGTGAAGTCGGCATATGTGGGCTTTTGGAGTATTGTTTTAAGAGGCGTCTAAATGTATTTATTTTGTTATGTGAATGCTGTCAGGGTATTGTCACGGCAGTTGGCGGGGGTGGAGGTCCTCGAAGTCGGTGGAAATGGTAAATCGTGGTTCAATGGGGTGGGGATCTTGAGAGGTCCTGGACACCCCATGAGAGAATTTAACAAGGCGCGGTACGGTTATTCCGCGTGAGGTGGATTTATGGACCCCTGGCATGGGGGTGGGTTCGGTGGACCAGGATTGGTTGTTATCTATCCCTGAGCTGGTGCTTTACGGCTGGGGGTAAGACTCATCCTGGGCTGAACATTGTGGAGTTTTTGGGATACTGAGTTTTTTATAACTTTGGGGCTTCGAGGACCGCCCCTCCTATTCTGGGTTGTCATAAAAGTTCTGTTATCTTTTATTTAATAAAATGGCTGCTGTGGCCAATTAAATCCAACATATGTCTCCGTCTGCTGTTTTGAGTACGTTAGTAGTTTATTCTTTAGATTGTTAAGAGATCTGTTTAAGGGGGTTGGGGTAATTTTTTTCCAGGTCACGGAACTCACGTATACCCTATGTCACGGTATTTATCCTGTCATTGTCAGTACTGTTGTGCCTGTGAATCTGGGCTTTTCTGTTGTTGTGAGGAAAGACGCTGCTGTGGAGAGAACGGTGAGGCGCTGAAGTGGGAGGCGCCATAGTGCGGCATTAGACGCGCCCTGCCTCGGGGCTCACGCCATCTTTCCCAGCCTTCCATTCAAAGCCTCAGCAACAGAGAATACAGACAGCTCCTGAGAGACTACAGATTGGTAACAGTAAATTTAATTTACAAAGCGACTTTTCAGTAACACTAAAAGTGAATGCTGGATCTCTGCAGTATAAGGCTACTTTCACACTAGCGTTAACTGCAATCCGTCACAATGCGTCGTTTTGCAGAAAAAACGCACCCTGCAAAAGTGCTTGCAGGATGCTTTTTTTCCCCATAGACTTGTATTGATGACGCATTGCGACGGATTGCCACACTTCGCATCCGTCGTGCGACGGATGCGTCGTGCTTTGGCGGACTGTCGGGAGCAAAAAACGCTACATGTAACGTTTTTTGCTCCTGACGGACCGCTTTTTCCGACCGCGCATACGCGGCCGGAACTCCGCCCCCACCTCCCCGCACCTCACAATGGGGCAGCGGATGCGCCGAAGAAATGCATCCGCTGCACCCATTGTGCAGTGTGTTAAACGCTAGCGTCGGAATCTCTGCCCGACGCATTGCGACGGGGAGATTCCGACGCTAGTGTGGAAGTAGCCTAAAGCAGGACCCCAGAGGAATAAATGACTCCTGGCTCTCTTATTGACTTTCTCTTCCTATTCTTAATTGAAGCTACTGGGATTGTGTTTACCTATTGTACCTAGAAAGGAACTGGAGTTTTTACAGCGGGGAAGCTACAGAGACTCACCAACTTGTGGAACTCGGATAATTCAGCACTAGACATTTAAAGACCCTGGTTATATTAGAAGAATTACAGGACAATATTGCAATTTAAAATATAGATCAAGCTTGTAGATAGAGCTCCTTGATAACAGAATATTAAGAAGGTACCGGAATACGCTACTCTCATATTAACATAGAGTGGGTAAGGTAATACAAGGTGCTCTCTTACTAAGTGCTAGTTGAAGACATTGAGTTCATTCTGTTGTTATTCTGGTGAATAATTTCTAGTTCCTTTTGCCAGAGGTAATACCTAGGTGGACAAGAATATTGCAGATCATTTGGTACTTATATGCACACTGACCGAAAAGTGTATAAGATTGTGTGAGTTTGCTAACAGTAAGTGGTCTTAAAATAGACAGGAGATTTAACCTACTATATAGTCTAACAGCTCATAGACCTGCCCTTAAGATCTATCATTTTTGAGTGGTTATATAAACAAAATACTAAGCTTCATTATGGAATCAGGTGGAGCTAGACCTAAATCTTCTAATAAAACAGAAGAACACTCTACTAATAGAGCAAAAAACTCAAAAGGGAAAGAAACCCCACGACAACTAACATTGAACACTACTGAAGATGCACAAAATCTGCTAAGCTCTCCAAGGTCTAAAGAGGAATCGTTTATTAAGCCAGCCAAATTTTCCTCAATACCCATTTTTAATAAAACCTCAAAAAATGGAAATGATATGAATCACATAGTGTCAAAATCCTGTCCTCAAAGTACTACTAATGGACAAAATGATTCTACTTTGGAGAGCAACACATCTGAAAGTATGGATCTTTCAAACACTACTAAAAGGAAAGGTTCAGACTCCAGAGCCCCAGATAAGAACTTCTTAAATGCTGATTCAGATAGCTTATCGGACAAGTTCTCCCCCAACAGAAGTCCAAATAAACAATGTCCCAAAAAAATACGCTCAGAACTTATTAGTCCACCAGACACTCCATTCCCTGTTATAAGTTATGAGGATTTTCTCTCCTCAGATAGACAAGTAACAGAAGGCTTTATAGCCAGACTATGCAAATCTTTCAATGACTCCATTAAGTTGGGTTTCGAAGCTCAAAACAAAACACTCCAGGAAATGCAGTTGTGCAGGCGTGTACTATGGAGGACAGAGAATGAACTTCAATCCAATATTGCAGCCAGCATGCAGCCAGCGGGTAAGGAAAGGGTGAATCAAACACCCGAAAACCCCGCCCCTATGGCTGAAAATTGTTCCCTCCAAATTCAGGTGACAGAGTCCCTTTAAATCCCTGAATACCCCCTCACTTTTTGTAACCTTAGACGCAGAAAAGGCCTTTGATAGAATTAATTGGGATTACCTCAATGCAACTTTATTTAAATTCGGATTCAATGATAAATTTATATCTTCCATTTTTGCACTATACTCAGACCCAAATGCCAAAGTTTATACACAGTAGCGTAACTACTGGGGGGGCAGAGGGGGCCATCGCCCCGGGCCCTGTCACATGAAAGGGCCCACTGGGAGCCAGGGCCACTTCTGTTATGAGGCAGAACAGCGCATAGGAGCAGAGCAGTATAATGTCTGCTCCCTTCTGATGTCTGCACGCTGCTAGCACAGTGGCCGGCTGCAGTCTCCCTCCTGCAGTGAATGGTTTCGTCTGTCTGACTCTGACCTGATCCTGAAGCTTTTCCAGGCTGCAGTTTTCTTCAATCTGTGCAGGCTGGGATTGGCTCAGGCACGCTGGGTCCTAGTGCCCACCTGCATTTCACTGACACTTCCTGGTCCTGCCTGCAGTGCAAAAAAGTGGGGATGGAACTTATTAGATTTATTAAATTCAGGTATGTCACTGTGAGACCATTGGGGTATTGTGGGGCTGAAAGTGAGTGAGGGGGGACAGGGTACTGGGGGGTGAATGTGAGATGATGGGGGTATTGTGGGGAAGGGGAGACAGGGCACTGGGGGGTGAATGTGAGACCATGGGGGTGTTGTGGGGGAGGGGAGACAGGGCACTGGGGGGTGAATGTGAGACCATGGGGGTGTTGTGGGGGAGGGGAGACAGGGCACTGGGGGGGGTGAATGTGAGACCATGGGGGTATTTTGGGGGAGGGGAGACAGGGCACTGGGGGTGTCTGTGAGACCATTTGGGGGTTGTGAGGGCTGAAGGTGGGTGAAGTGGGACAGGGCACTGAGGGGTGGATGTGAGTTGATGGGGGCATTGGGGCTGAAGTGGGGGCGGGGGGACAGGTCACTGGGGGCTGAATATTATAATATTTTGTTATATTATATATATACTCCATCACATGTAATATTTGCTGTCTGGGGAGGCTAGAGATTGGGGATGGGGCGGTTAGGGGGCGTTTGATGCGTACCACCTGGGTCTTTTATGAGTATTAGTATAAGGAGCCCGCATACAGTAGCCAAGAGCTGCATCACATTTACAGCACCACTCCAGCATTATTTTTTATTTCATTACTGGAGCGGTGCTGAGAATCCACGTTCCCTGCCCCCTGTCTGATACTCATCTTCTGGCGTTTTCATCTGTTTTTGTCTCCGCTCGGCTCCGTCTCCTGCAGTTTGTGGCCTGTCCGCGGCTCCAGTGTTTCATGGAGCAGCACAGAGGTCACTAATCAATGTAGGTCTGTGGGAGCCTCGTTCTGGACGCTTTCTCACTCTCAGGCTATGTGCACACGTTGCAGATTAGCCGCTGCGGATCCGCAGCAGTTTTCCATCTGGTTTACAGTACCATGTAATCCTATGGAAAACCAAATCCGCAGTGCACATGGTGCGGAAAATATAGCGCGGAAATGCTGCGTTGTATTTTCCGTAGCATGTCAATAATTTTTGCGGATTCCGCAGCGTTTTACACCTGCTCCTGTATAGGATTCCACAGGTGTAAAAATGCAGGTGAAATCTGCACAAAAAACACAGGAAATCCGCGGTAATTCCGCACACGAATCCGCAACGCGTGCACATAGCCTTATAGTCTTACATTGAGCACTTGTGACATAGCTTCTAACTTCTGGCCTGTCAGAAAGCACTCATAAGTTTGAGCCGCGGGACTGCAGCAGTGCCACAAAATAGTGAATACACCAGAGGATGAGTAAATGACCGGGACATCCAAATCATGACAGGAGGCTGTGAGTCCATCACACTTTGTATAAGGGAGCTGCGGGCCCATCATACTGTTTATAAGGGAGCTGCGGGCCCATCATACTGTGTATAAGGAGCTGTGGGCCCATCATACTGTGTATAAGGAAGCTGTGGCCCCATCATACTGTGTATAAGGGAGCTGCGGGCCCATCATACTGTATATACGGGAGCTGCGGGTCCATCATACTGTGTATACGGGAGCTGTGGGTCCATCATACTGTGTATAAGGGAGCTGCGGGCCCATAACACTGTGTATACGGGAGCTGCGGGTCCATCATACTGTGTATAAGGGAGCTGCGGGTCCATCATACTGTATATAAGGGAGCTGCAGGCCCATCATACTGTGTATAAGGGAGCTGCGGGCTCATCATACTGTGTATAAGGGAGCTGCGGGTCCATCACACTGTGTATAAGGGAGCTGCGGGCCCATCATACTGTGTATAAGGGAGCTGCGGGCTCATCATACTGTGTATAAGGGAGCTGCGGGTCCATCACACTGTGTATAAGGGAGCTGCGGGCCCATCATACTGTGTATAAGGGAGCTGCGGGCCCATCATACTGTGTATAAGGGAGCTGTGGCCCCATCATACTGTGTATAAGGGAGCTGTGGCCCCATCATTCTGTGTACAAGGGAGCTGTGGGCCCATCATACTGTGTATAAGGGAGCTGCGGGCCCATCATACTGTGTATAAGGGAGCTGTGGCCCCATCATACTGTGTATAGGGAACTGTGGGGGACATCATACTGTTTGACAGGAGCTGCAGGCCCACCATACTGTGTATAAGGAACTGTGAAGGCATATTGTGCATATGGGAGCTGTTGGCCCATTACACTGTATATAGGGGAGCTCTGGGGGGCATTATACTTTCTATAGTGGCGTTCTGTCAGCATTATGCTGTGTATAGGGAAGCATTGGGCTCATACTATCTATAGGGGAGCAGTGGGATCATACTGTGTAAAGGGGAGCAGTGGGAACATCATACGGTATATTGGGGAGTTATAGAATCATCATACTGTGTATAGGGGAGCTGTGGGGGCCTTAGACTGTGTATAGGGAAGCTTTGAGCTCACCATACTGTGTATAATGGAGCAGTACATAGGGGAACTTAGGGGACATTATTAAATGTTAAGTGGGCACTTAAGCATCATTGTTATAGGGGCACATATTGTGACCATCAAAGTTGCATATGGTCACAATATGGCGTTAACGTCAATGTTCGTTTTTGTATATAGATTTATTTTCAATAACAGTGCGGTCATATCTGAGGTTCCACTATAGTCATAATTAGAGTCCGCAACCATAGCTGTAATCAGGGTTAGCTGGTTAGGGGCCCACTCAGATGTTTCGCCCCCCCTAAGTTGAAACCCTAGCTACGCCTCTGTTTATACCAATAACTATCTTTCTAAAATGTTCCCCATAACAAATGGCACAAGACAGGGGTGCCCCTTATCACCTTTGCTCTTTGCCCTGGCAATGGAGCCATTGGCTGAAAAGGTTCGATTAAATAATTAAATTACTCCACACCGCCAGCATAAAATTACCTTATTCGCTGATGATATCTTTTTAACAATTAATGATCCTTTACAATCAATTACTGCCCTTAAATCAGATTTGGACTCATTTTCGAAAATTTCATACTTTAAAATCAATCCTCAGAAGTCTAAAATCCTACCTTTTTGCCTCAACCATAATTTAACCCAAGAAATTAAACAGCATACTATTTATCTATGGGAAGACAAAGAGATCGCGTATTTAGGAATCACACTAACAAATACATTCCACTTGTTAATCCCTACGAATATAGACAACCTGACTAAAACCATATCTGTTGTGAATTCCGCTCTTGGGCTCCCTCCGGTGGTTGTAAGTAGCATTTTTGTGAGTTCTGCTCTTGGGCTCCCTCCTGTGGTTTTGAGTGGTATGGCTGCTTCTTGGATTTAGCTTCAGCCGCTGTTTTCACTGATCGTCTTTCTGGCTCGGCTATATTAGTCTGGCCTTATCCCTCATTCAATGCCAGTTGTCAATTGTTCCTGCCTGGAGTCATTGCTCTTAGGATTTTCCTGACACTCTGACCAGTTCAAGTAAGCTAAGTCCTTGCTTGTATTTTTGCAGTTCACTTGTTGTGGACTTTTGTTGTTCAGCACTTTCTATGTTTTGCTCATTTGTCCAGCTTATCAGTATGGATCTATTCAGCTAAGCTGGAAGCTCTGGGCAGCAGAGTTTGCCCTCCACACCTTTAGTCAGGTGTGGATATTTTTGCATTTCTCTGCGGTGGACTTTTTCTAGTTTTTATTACTGACCGCACAGTGTTCTGTCCTGTACTATTTCTATCTAGCTAGAAGTGGCCTCCTGTGCTAAATCTTGTTTCCTGCTATGTATGTCATTTCCTTCTCCTCTCACAGTCATTATGTGTGGGGGGCTGATCTGTCCTTTGGGGATTTTCTCTGGGGCAAGATGGTTTTCCTGCTTCTGTCTTTGGGGGTAGTTTGCTCTTAGGCTGTGACGAGGTGCCTAGGGAGAGTTGGGAGCATCCCACGGCTACTTCTAGTGTTGTGTTGAGCTTAGGGACTGCGGTCAGTATAGTTACCACCTGCTCAGAGCTAGTCGCATGTCGCTCCTTAATCACCAGATCATAACACATATCCAAAGACTTTGCCCGCTTTAAATTCTTAAACTTGTCTCTATTAGGTAAAATCCTGGTGGTGAAATCCATCATTTTGCCAAAAATTCTATACTTAATTCGAACCCTTCCTCTGATGATCCATTCCTCCTCCTTAATAAAGATACAAAACTTAATAAAATCCTTTATTTGGAATAACAGAAAGGCGAGGGTAGCTAACGACGTTCTTTACAAAAAGAAAAGCAGGGGAGGTATTGCCTTGCCAAATATCCTGGCCTATTACCAGGCTTCTATGATTAGGCATAGCCAAAACTGGTTTTGTGACAATTCCCATGTAGCCTGGCTGGACCTAGAAATAACTCAAAACAATAACACTTCTTTACAAGACTCCTTTTTTAGATATTTACTAGGGCCAAAAGGAGCATCATCAACCCATTTTTCAAGCGGTTTTGTCAGCATGGAAGTCACTGACTAGGTCGGGGAGGGGAAGTTCGAGGCCAAGTCAAATTAAGAACTGTCCCATGTCTTTAATAGCTACAATTTATAACATTTTGATCCCATCTATTTGGTCAGAAGCTGGAATAAACACTGTAGGCAACATTTACAACAGTGAATCATTCTATTCATACAGCGAAATCAAACGTATTTATAACCTGCCTTCCTCCCAATTTTTATTTTATTTAATCTTAAAGGAAAATATTCAAAAATTATTATCAAGTAGATCCCTAAACTTAGACATAATTTCTTCCCTATTCAAAAACACTAATCATAAAAACAGATGGAGTCTTATAAACATCTACAGCCACTTCAATAAAGATACTAATAAGACTAAAAATATTTATATTCGAAGATGGGAATCTGACTTAAATAGAGCTTTTTCAACGGAAACATGGGAAAATGCTATCAAGCACACTTATGCATCAAATATTTCTATTCCCCTCCATGAGTCCTTTTATAAACGGATCACGAGATGGTATTTCACACCGATACGACTTTCACACATCAATGGAGATAACTCCCCCCTTTGTTGGAGAGGATGTGGATCACCTGCTAACTTATATCACATTTTCTGAACTTGCCCAAAAATAAAGAAACTCTGGAAAGACGCTATACTACATATTAATTCTTTTACACATATCAAACTCATAGTTACGCCACAAATGGCGCTCTTCTCGATAGGACTCGAGAGTGTTGACCCTTCAATTAAATATATAATTACTCATATCTTCCTGGTAATTAAAAATTCTATTGCATTGTGGTGGAAAAAATCCCAAACACCAAAATTTTTGGATATTATTAATACAATTCAACTCCACAGCTCCATTGAAAAAAGGTTCGCTTTGAACAACAATTTCCTCCATAAATACCATATAAAATGGGATTTGTGGAACACTAAATATATTGCATTGTAGAAATAATTTGACCTCTGGACTCGTTAGTCTTTTAGACTTGTAATCAATTTTCAGCTTTATTTATTTATTTTGTAACATTACGCTTGTTATAATTACTAATGTTCATATATGGTTATTCTTAGACTAAATATCTATGTAAATAGTTTGAATTCTCTATTTTTTTCTTTTAAGATACCCTGCCCTTGTCTTTCCTCTCCTTTCCCCATACTTCCCCTCCTTCTATATAACTGTTTGAAAAGTTAATAAAAATGTTTGAAAGAAATGTGTGTGCTGTTTCTTCCTGGTATGACGCTGCAGTGCGTCATTCCTGGACCTGTGCAGTGTGGAGGTGTACTGGTTGGCTCCGGAGCATACGCACTGCACATTCTGATGCTGGCGAGTACACCCAATACTCCCCCACAGTGCACATGCTGGGCTCTGCCCACAGCCGTGCACCATTCTTCCCGACTCGGAAATTTACAGCCTGTACACACGCGGCTTCGCTCTGTGAACCCCGTACACACACGGCTCTGCTCCGTACACCTTGTACACACGCGGCTCCACTCCTTACACCCACGGATCTGCTCCGTACACCTCATACACACGCGGATCCACTCCGTACACCTCACACACAGCTCTGCTCCATACACTCCATACACATGCGGCTCTGCTTCGTACACTCCATACACACGCGGCTCCGCTTCGTACACTCCATACACACGCGGCTCCGCTTCATACACCTTGTAAACATGCAGCACCACTCTATACACCCCATACATACACGACTCCGCTCACCTCTTTCACACTCAGCTCAGCTATGTACACACCTGACTCCGCTCCGTACACCTCGTACACATTGCTCCACTACACACATACCTGGCTGCGCTCTGTACACCTTGTACACACACGACTCTGCTACATCCACACTGTAAACCCCTCCTTACCCCACACTTGAACTTCCCCTTATTCTGCACCATGACAATCAGCACAGCAGAGTCCTGCATACATTGAGGCCACTGATCATGTGACCCCTGACTCCTCCCCTCCTGTGACCTCATCACAGGTCCTGTGCACACAGAACAGGTGTGTGTGTCGCATGTGTATGTGGCGTGTGTATGTGGCATGTGTATGTGTGTGGTGGCGAATGACAGGTGTAAGCAGCACACTGGCCGCACATCAGCACTTTACAGCTGTGACTGGACATCGTGCCTCACCCGGACTCTGCGACTGCTGCTGCAGGCTCCTCAGCTTTGTTGTTTCCCTTTCCATCTCTGTCAAGCTTCAGTGACACCCCAGCCCTTCTGCTAGGTCAGATGTCCTTCACGGACACGCCCACTCGCCTCACACCGCTGGAAGTCTGGGGAAGCTGGCCGTTGTGGGCGTGGCCAGCAGGGTGCGTGACTTGTCTGCTGAGTTTCCCAGCTAGTCCTTCTTGTTTGTTGGACTGGGCGGGCCCCTAAGCACTCCGGGCTCGGTCACAACTGCGACCACAGTTGTTATGTACCTGTGTGTGTGTGTGTGTGTGTGTGTGTGTGTGTATATATATATATATATATATCTCACAATACTCACCTCTCCTCCTTGCTCCCACGCTGATTCCAGCGGCAGCTCTGCTCCGATGTCAGGAGCTGCGCTGCCGTCGCCCTCGTACACTGCAGGTACTCGATGAAGTGACGTCATCGCGCACCCGCTGTGTGTCAGAGGCGAGGTGAATGATGGAAGAGGGAGTGTCATCTGACACTCTCTACTCCAATAATGCATGCTGGGGGAGGCGCTGGCGCCGGGTCCCCCTGGCTTACGGCCACAAAGTGGCAACGTGGGCTGGGGGCCCTTGAGGGAGAGGGAGTGAGGGCCCTGGTCTGCAGACCCTGATAGCAGGCAATGTTAGCTGCAGAATGCGGCAAATGCTGCCCGCTATTATAGTGAAATTAAGTCACTCCTCTCCACGCCCATGGGGGCAGGGGAAGCGAGAATATTCATTTCACTTTTAGCAGCAGGAACAGGCTTAGGCTTCCTTTCACCCACTTCTGCTCTGCTCGCACTGGGGGCCCCATAGCAGTTGCGTGGTGTGCCGCTATTAGTGACACCCCACTGGCTGGGGGCCCCTAGAGCAGCGGGGGTCCTAGGCAGCCCTAGGTGTCAGGGCCTGGGCCCACCAGAAAATCCTTCGGTTTTCCGGTGGCCCAGTCCGACCCTGCATGGGCCCCATAATACGCTGCATGGAGGAACAGGGGGCCCATAGTGTGCTGCATGGAGGAGCAGGGGGCCCATAATGTGCTGCATAGAGGAGCAGGGGGGTCCATAATATGCTGCATGGAGGAGGATTATATAGGGCCCATAATACTGTATGGCGGACTATGAGGTGCCCATAATACTGTATGGTGGACTATGAGGTGCCCATAATACTGTATGGTGGACTATATAGTTGCCCATAATACTGTATGGAGGATTATGTGGTTCCCATATATTGTACTATACCTGTATTTTTTTTAGCTGTGCATCAGGAATCGTGGCATGTGTTAAAGGAGCCCATTGATGCGCTGTCGCTCGAGGCCCACGAAAACCTGGAGCTAACCCTGGTGACAACGCACATCAAGATGAACACCAGTTGCTGCTGTGACAGGGCGCTCTGCTCTGTGCAGGCCATGAGTTGACGTCACATAGCAGTTTTGTTAGATGACTCTTGCAGCCTTTGATAGGCCTGCGGCCTTTCAATGTTACTGCTAGGTGACGTCAGCATGCAGACTGTTGGAGCAGAACGCCCCATCACAGCGGCAGTCGGCAGTCATTTTAACAACCATGCTGAATATGAAACCACAAGAGGACGCTGGGGAGCGCAAGAAGGTGAGAAAAATCACCTCTTGATTGGGCAAGGTAGTGGCCATAGGGGCGGACATAGGGGCCCAGGGAGGGGACGTGATTAAAGTGGACACAGGATGAGGACATTATTACTGGAAGGGACCCAGGATAGGGACCTTACTTATTAAAGTGGACATTGGGGTCCAGGATGGGGACATTAAATAAAGGGGTGACAATTACTGTATGGAGACCAGAATGAGCAACAATTGATTTATGGGGGCAAGTGGGGACATAATTACTGTAGGAGCCAATCAGGGGACATTATTGCTGCTGTAATTTACTTTTTAGGTTACTGTCTTCTATGGGGGAGAACAAAAAGGGGTCCTGCTACTGTGCAGGGTGGCACTATGTCTTTTTTTTTTTGATCTGACAGTATAGAAGTCGGAGAAAATAGTGGGGAATGTGCTCTGTAAGCGATAAGCTATAGAGAACTGTTATTTTCTGCAGAGACGAGTTCTTGCTGGAAGAAGTGATGACGGTCTGCACTGGATGAAGATGAAAGACTTCATCTACAAACGTCACTCGTGAGTCAGTGTGTTACTTGTACACTTATACTATATACTGTGTACAGAGCTCCTGTGTATAATGTCACTAGTATACCGTTCCGCGTTTGGTAAAATTGATAAAGCAGTTTTATTCTTTGGGTTAGTACGATTAAAGAGATATATCATTTATATTTTTTTTTATGTTTTGGTGCTTTTACACAATAAAAACTATTTTATATAAAAAATAATTATTTTTGCATCGTTTTATTCTGAGTGCTATAACTTTTTTTTTTCTCCGCTGATGACGCTGTATGGCGGCTCGTTTTTTGCGGGACAAGATGACATTTTCAGAGGTACCATGTTTATTTATATTCCACTTTTTGTTCAACGGTATAATAAAGCATTGTTTTTTGCCTCGTTTTTCATATTTTTTTTTTAAGTTGTTCACTGAAGGGGTTAACTAGTGGGACAGTTTTATATGTCTGGTCGTCCTTACGGACGCGGCGATACTAAATATGTGTACTTCTATTGTTTTTTTATTTACATAAAGAAATGTATTTATTGGAACAATATTTATTTTTTTCTTTATTTAGGAATTAAAAAATATATTTTTTTTATATAGTGTGATTTTTTTTTTTTTACATTTTCCCAGTGTGGGACATCACTATATATTGTCAGATCGCTGATCTGACACTTTGCACAATACGGTGTCAGATCAGCGATCTGACAGGCAGTGCAGGAGGCTTGCAGGCGCCTGCTCTCAGCAGGCGCTGAGAAGCCACATCCCTGCAGGACCCGGATCTGGATCTGGGGCCTGCAGGGAGGAGAATGAAGGAGAGGCTGGGAACAACGAGATCACATCGCGTTGTTTTGAGGGTCTCAGGGAAGCATGCAGGGAACCCTCTCCCTGCGCGATGCTTCCCTATGCCACCGGAACGCTGCAATCATGTTTGATCGCAGTGTTTCGGGGGTTAATGTGCCGGGAGCGGTCCGTGTCTGCTCCTGGCACATAGTGCCAGATGTCCGCTATGATAATCAGCTGACACCCGGCCACGCTCCCACCGTGAGAGCAGCTGAACGCATATGACGTACTATCCCGTCGATGGTCATATGGGCTCGGGTCACCTCGACGGGATAGTACATCTAATGTCAGAAAGGGGTTAATATCCAGCCACTGCTGCAGTAACTAACAGGTGATAAGTGGAGATCCTGGGTGGCAGACCCTCACCATTATGATATTGAAAACCCAATGGTGGTTTACACTAAAAAGTTCTATTTTGGTCTCATCTGACCACATCACCTTCTTCCATGCCTTCTCTGGATCATCCAGATGGTCATTGGCAAACCTCAAACATGTGTGGACATATGCTGGCGTGAGCAGGGGAACCTTGTGTGCTCTGCAGGATTTTAATGCAGGACAGCATAGTGTGTTACTAATTGTAAGGCCGGCGTCACACTAGCGAGTTTTACGGACGTATGAGAGGCGCAGAAAATACGGATTGCACACGGTACAATGATTCTCTATGGCCCAGCTCCTATCTGCCGTATTTTACGTATCTGTATTATACCGTCTTGTACAGCCGTAGAAAATCGCAGCAAGCTGCGTTTGTCACCGTATTGCGCAAAACATACGCCAATGAAAGTCTATGGGGGCGAGAAAAATACGGATTACACACGGACCAGCAGTGTGACTTGCGAGAAATACGCCAGACATCTCCAGGTGCCAGGAAATGTGCCAAGCCCTCAATCAGGAAGCTCAGACATGCTAATTAGCTGAAAAAGCCAGACAGACATCCCGGAAGTCTGGCACTCGCCTCCACGGAGTTGCAAGCAGCATGGCTTCCATCATTAATGTGGATATGCTCCTCATCCTGGTCCAAGAAAGGCCTGAAATATGGGACAGCGGGTCCAAACTATTCCAACCGGGCCAGGAAAGAGGCAGCTTGGAGGACCATCTGTGGGATCCTATTCCCAGATTATGAGCAACGCACAAGTGCGGAGCAGACACAACTTTGTAAGTACACTCATGTTATTATTATTATTATTATTCATTTTTATAGCGCCATTTATTCCATGGCGCTTTACATGTGAATGGGGCAAATATAGACAAGTACAATAAACATGAGTAAAACAAGGCACACACAAGTACAGGAGGAGAGAGGACCCTGCCCGCGAGGGCTCACAGTCTACAGGGGATGGGTGAGGATACACTAGGTGAGGGTAGAGCTGGTCATGTGGCGCTTCAGTAGACTGGGGATCACTGCAGGTTGTAGGCTTGTCGGAAGAGGTGGGTCTTCAGGTTCCTTTTGAAGGTTTCCGTAGGAAGGTGAGAGCCTGATGTGTTGGGGTAGAGAGTTCCAGAGTATGGGGGAAGCACGGGAGAAGTCTTGGATGCGGTTGTGGGAGGAAGAGATGGGAGAGGAGTAGAGTAGGAGATCATGAGATGATCGAAGGTTGCGTGTAGGTAGGTAGCGGGAGACCATGTCACAGATGTATGGAGGAGTCAGATTGTGAATGGCTTTGTATGTCATTGTTAGTGTTTTGAACTGTAGCCTCTGGGCAATAGGAAGCCAGTGAAGGGCCTGGCAGAGAGGGGAGGCTGGGGAATAACGGGGAGACAGGTGGATTAGTCGGGCAGCAGAGTTTAAGATGGATTGGAGGGGTGCAAGAGTGCTAGAAGGGAGGCCAGAGAGTAGGAGGTTGCAGTAGTCAAGGCGGGAGATGATAAGGGCATGCACTAGTGTTTTTGTGGTTTCATGGTCAAGGAATGTACGGATCCGGGAAATGTTTTTGAGTTGGAATCGGCAAGAAGAGGCAAGGGCTTGGATATGTGGCTTGAAAGAGAGGGTAGAGTCAAGGATCACCCCGAGGCACCGAGCGTGCGGGACCGGGGAAAGTGAGCAGCCATTGACATTGATGGATAGGTCGGGTGGAGGGGTAGAGTGAGGTGGGGGAAAGATGATAAATTCTGTTTTGTCCATGTTCAGTTTTAGAAAACGAGCAGAAAAGAAGGATGAAATAGCAGACAGACATTGCGGGATTTTGGTCAGTAAGGAAGTGAGGTCGGGTCCAGATAGGTAGATCTGCGTGTCATCAGCGTAGAGATGATATTGTAAACCATGGGATTCTATGAGCTGTCCCAGGCCGAAGGTGTAGATGGAGAAGAGTAGGGGTCCTAGAACTGAGCCTTGGGGAACACCGACAGACAGGGGGCGAGATGAGGAGGTGGTGTGGGAGAGGGAGACACTGAATGTCCGATCTGTTAGATATGATGAGATCCAGGATAGGGCCAAGTCTGTGATGCCAAGAGATGAGAGGATCTGTAGCAGAAGGGAGTGGTCCACAGTGTCAAAGGCTGAAGACAGGTCGAGGAGGAGGAGGACAGAGTAGTGTCGCTTGCTCTTGGCGGTTAGTAGGTCGTTGGTCACTTTAGTTAGGGCAGTTTCAGTTGAGTGATGTGTTCGGAAGCCAGATTGTAACTGGTCAAAGAGGGAGCAGGAGGAGAAGTGGGAGGACAGTTCAAGATGGACATGCTGTTCCAGTAGTTTTGAGGCAAAAGGGAGAAGGGATATCGGGCGATAGCTGGACACGGAGGATGGGTCGAGGGAGGGTGTTTTGAGGATAGGTGTGATTGATGCATGTTTGAAGGATGAGGTTTGAAGGATAATGTTGCGACATTAATTAACCTTGAAAAATGCTTTACCAATATGATTTCATGCAGATTTTTTTTTTGGCTTAGTCTGGTTTTTTTGTTTGGGATTTTTTAGCAAAAACAAAGATGCTGAACATGAGAAAGGGTTTACGTACATAGACAGGGCTGCCACTAGAAATTTCGGGGCCCCATACTGGCAAAATTTTCGGGGCCCCCTTGAAACTCCGCCCAGGCTCCACCCCAGCCCCGCCTCCAGGCTCCACCCCTCGAACTGTCCACAGTCCCACCGCTCTCTCTTGGAAAATCTCCACTTCTCACCTATCACACATTGACAGTTCCCATCATCAGATCACACATATAGCCGGCAGCTTTTGTTTTGGCCAAAAGATTTTTTAAGCCGCCACCATAACACGGTAGACACTTTTGGTCGGGCCCTACTCTGCTGTAACCTATTAAATATTTGTTAAAATATGCAATACAATTTAGGTATATTTTTATTTATTTTTCAATTTTTAAAATGACCAATAATATCACATACAAGGAACAAATACCACAGCACTATGACCAGACCACATATTACCACCACAGTGATCGAATAATATAAAATACAAGGAACAAATACCGCTACACCATGACCAGACCGCATATTACCACCAATGACTGAATACTACAATACTGATCAGTAATAAAAAAAAAAACCCACAATACTATCACCATCAGTGCCATTATACACAGGAGATCTGTACTTAGTATGCAGTGTCTGTGTAGAGGTAATACAGTGATCACCGGTGACATTGTACACAGGAGCTCTGTATATAATGTATAGGTAATACAGTGATCACTGGTGACATTGTACACAGGACCTCTGTATATAGTATACAGTGTATAGTGTCAGTGTATAGGTAACGCTGACTCACCAGTGACGTCTCTAGGTGAAGTCCTTCATCTTTCATCCAGCACAGACCGCCATCACTTCATCCAGCCAGGACTCGTCTCTGCAGGAAATAACACAGTTATCTCGAGTTCTGCTTGTAGAACACATTACTTAATTTTCCCAGCCTTTACATTACACCACATGAAGAACGCAACACAGTATCACTCTTCACAGTAACAGGACCGCCCCCCCATTTAAAACAGTATACTCAAAAAATAAAATAAATGCATCACTGCAATAATAATATCCCTTAATTAGCTCCTATGGTAATATTCGCCATCCTAGCCCCCGTGTGTCTCATTCCTGGCGTCAGCCATATGTTCTCCCATCCTGCCCCATATGATCTCCCCATCCTGCCCCATCTGTCTCCATCGTATCCATCCTGCCCCATCTGTCTCCAATCCTGCCCCATCTGTCTCCATTCTGCCCCATCTGTTTCCAATCCTGCCCCATCTGTGTCCAGCACTCTGCCCCATCTGTGTCCAGCATTCTGCCCCATCTGTGTCCAGCACTCTGCCCCATCTGTTTCCAATCCTGCCCCATCTGTTTCCAATCCTGCCCCATCTGTGTCCAGCACTCTGCCCCATGTGTCCAATCCTGCCCCATCTGTGTCCAGCACTCTGCCCCATCTGTTTCCAATCCTGCCCCATCTGTGTCCAGCACTCTGCCCCATCTGTGTCCAGCACTCTGCCCCATCTGTGTCCAGCACTCTGCCCCATCTGTTTCCAATCCTGCCCCATCTGTGTCCAGCACTCTGCCCCATCGGTGTCCAATCCTGTCCCATCTGTGTCTAGCACTCTGCCCCATCTGTTTCCAATCCTGCCCCATCTGTGTCCAGCACTCTGCCCCATCTGTGTCCAGCACTCTGCCCCATCTGTGTCCAGCACTCTGCCCCATCTCTGTCCAGCACTCTGCCCCATCTCTGTCCAGCACTTTGCCCCATCTCTGTCCAGCACTCTGCCCCATCTCTGTCCAGCACTCTGCCCCATCTCTGTCCAGCACTCTGCCCCATCTCTGTCCAGCACTCTGCCCCATCTCTGTCCAGCACTCTGCCCCATTTGTTTCCAATCCTGACCCATCTGTTTCCAATCCTGCCCCATCTGTGTCCAGCACTCTGCCCCATCTGTGTCCAGCACTCTGCCCCATCTGTGTCCAGCACTCTGCCCCATCTCTGTCCAGCACTCTGCCCCATCTCTGTCCAGCACTCTGCCCCATCTGTTTCCAATCCTGACCCATCTGTTTCCAATCCTGCCCCATCTGTGTCCAGCACTCTGCCCCATCTGTGTCCAGCACTCTGCCCCATCTGTTTCCAATCCTGCCCCATCTCTGTCCAGCACTCTGCCCCATCTCTGTCCAGCACTCTGCCCCATCTCTGTTCAGCACTCTGCCCCATCTCTGTCCAGCACTCTGCCCCATCTCTGTCCAGCACTCTGCCCCATCTCTGTCCAGCACTCTGCCCCATCTCTGTCCAGCACTCTGCCCCATCTCTGTCCAGCGTTCTTCCCTGGGCCCCCCGGATCTCCGCTCTCAAGGAAAAAAAAAAAAAAAGTTCTTACCTGGCCGTGCTCCTGCGGCGGGCGAAGTTCTCTGTCTCCACGCAGCTGCAGCGTGCACTCGTCGGCGACTGACAATGACGTCAGACGCCGGCGACATGCACGCACGCTGCGGCTGACGTCAGCTGCCAGCCTCAGATTGGCTGGCGGCTGTTAACTATTGACGTGCGGGCCCGCACCCGCACGTCAATAGCTTTGAACAGCTGCAGCATTGGCGCTAAGGGCCCGGTTAGCCTGCGGCTGCCGGTAGGGGCCCGGTGAGCTGAGACGGGGCCTGATGCGGGCCCACTCTGCCCACCGGGCCCGATACACCAGTCACGGCCGTCATGCCCTGATGGCGGCCCTGTAAAATGCTCACATATATACATACATGCTAGCCACCTTAGGGAGAGACCCAAGTTGGGCTAAACGTAGCGGGACGAAAGAGACCGAAAAGCCCTCTACTTAAAGGAAATACATAGTGGATGCTTTCCTGAAACGGAAAGTACTTGCAAGCAGCATAATACAAAGAATAGCAGGTTTACCCAGAATCCTTTGCAGTAGGCGGAGCTATGCAAATCATCTCTTTCCACCCCTGTCTAATCCACAGCGCTTGGAACCGCCAAGCGTGCAATGCTGCGGATTAGTTTCTAAATTTACACAGCCAACCAATTCCTACCTGTGGACACGTGTTTCGGGCTTTAGGCCCTCATCAGCACAGGGCTGGAATTGGTTGGCTGTATGGAGTGGGGCTCGGTGAGCAAGCGATACATACATGCTAGCCACCTTAGGGAGAGACCCAAGTTGGGCTAAATGTAGCGGGACGAAAGAGACCGAAAAGCCCTCTACTTAAAGAAAATACATAATGGATGCTTTCCTGAAACGGAAAGTACTTGCAAGCAGCATAATACAAAGAATAGCAGGTTTACCCAGAATCCTTTGCAGTGGGCGGAGCTATGCAAATCATCTCTTTCCACCCCTGTCTAGTCCACAGCGCTTGGAACCGCCAAGCGTGCAATGCTGCGGATTAGTTTCTAAATTTACACAGCCAACCAATTCCTACCTGTGGACACGTGTTTCGGGCTTTAGGCCCTCATCAGCACAGGGCTGGAATTGGTTGGCTGTATGGAGTGGGGCTTGGTGAGCAAGCGATACATACATGCTAGCCACCTTAGGGAGAGACCCAAGTTGGGCTAAATGTAGCGGGACGAAAGAGACCGAAAAGCCCTCTACTTAAAGGAAATACATAGTGGATGCTTTCCTGAAACGGAAAGTACTTGCAAGCAGCATAATACAAAGAATAGCAGGTTTACCCAGAATCCTTTGCAGTAGGCGGAGCTATGCAAATCATCTCTTTCCACCCCTGTCTAATCCACAGCGCTTGGAACCGCCAAGCGTGCAATGCTGCGGATTAGTTTCTAAATTTACACAGCCAACCAATTCCTACCTGTGGACACGTGTTTCGGGCTTTAGGCCCTCATCAGCACAGGGCTGGAATTGGTTGGCTGTATGGAGTGGGGCTCGGTGAGCAAGCGATACATACATGCTAGCCACCTTAGGGAGAGACCCAAGTTGGGCTAAATGTAGCGGGACGAAAGAGACCGAAAAGCCCTCTACTTAAAGGAAATACATAGTGGATGCTTTCCTGAAACGGAAAGTACTTGCAAGCAGCATAATACAAAGAATAGTAGGTTTACCCAGAATCATTTGCAGTGGGCGGAGCTATGCAAATCATCTCTTTCCACCCCTGTCTAGTCCACAGCGCTTGGAACCGCCAAGCGTGCAATGCTGCGGATTAGTTTCTAAATTTACACAGCCAACCAATTCCTACCTGTGGACACGTGTTTCGGGCTTTAGGCCCTCATCAGCACAGGGCTGGAATTGGTTGGCTGTATGGAGTGGGGCTCGGTGAGCAAGCGATACATACATGCTAGCCACCTTAGGGAGAGACCCAAGTTGGGCTAAATGTAGCGGGACGAAAGAGACCGAAAAGCCCTCTACTTAAAGGAAATACATAGTGGATGCTTTCCTGAAACGGAAAGTACTTGCAAGCAGCATAATACAAAGAATAGCAGGTTTACCCAGAATCCTTTGCAGTAGGCGGAGCTATGCAAATCATCTCTTTCCACCCCTGTCTAATCCACAGCGCTTGGAACCGCCAAGCGTGCAATGCTGCGGATTAGTTTCTAAATTTACACAGCCAACCAATTCCTACCTGTGGACACGTGTTTCGGGCTTTAGGCCCTCATCAGCACAGGGCTGTTATTGGTTGGCTGTATGGAGTGGGGCTCGGTGAGCAAGCGATACATACATGCTAGCCACCTTAGGGAGAGACCCAAGTTGGGCTAAATGTAGCGGCACGAAAGAGACCGAAAAGCCCTCTACTTAAAGGAAATACATAGTGGATGCTTTCCTGAAACGGAAAGTACTTGCAAGCAGCATAATACAAAGAATAGCAGGTTTACCCAGAATCCTTTGCAGTAGGCGGAGCTATGCAAATCATCTCTTTCCACCCCTGTTTAATCCACAGCGCTTGGAACCGCCAAGCGTGCAATGCTGCGGATTAGTTTCTAAATTTACACAGCCAACCAATTCCTACCTGTGGACACGTGTTTCGGGCTTTAGGCCCTCATCAGCACAGGGCTGGAATTGGTTGGCTGTATGGAGTGGGGCTCGGTGAGCAAGCGATACATACATGCTAGCCACCTTAGGGAGAGACCCAAGTTGGGCTAAATGTAGCGGGACGAAAGAGACCGAAAAGCCCTCTACTTAAAGGAAATACATAGTGGATGCTTTCCTGAAACGGAAAGTACTTGCAAGCAGCATAATACAAAGAATAGCAGGTTTACCCAGAATCCTTTGCAGTAGGCGGAGCTATGCAAATCATCTCTTTCCACCCCTGTCTAATCCACAGCGCTTGGAACCGCCAAGCGTGCAATGCTGCGGATTAGTTTCTAAATTTACACAGCCAACCAATTTCTACCTGTGGACACGTGTTTCGGGCTTTAGGCCCTCATCAGCACAGGGCTGGAATTGGTTGGCTGTATGGAGTGGGGCTCGGTGAGCAAGCGATACATACATGCTAGCCACCTTAGGGAGAGACCCAAGTTGGGCTAAATGTAGCGGGACGAAAGAGACCGAAAAGCCCTCTACTTAAAGGAAATACATAGTGGATGCTTTCCTGAAACGGAAAGTACTTGCAAGCAGCATAATACAAAGAATAGCAGGTTTACCCAGAATCATTTGCAGTGGGCGGAGCTATGCAAATCATCTCTTTCCACCCCTGTCTAGTCCACAGCGCTTGGAACCGCCAAGCGTGCAATGCTGCGGATTAGTTTCTAAATTTACACAGCCAACCAATTCCTACCTGTGGACACGTGTTTCGGGCTTTAGGCCCTCATCAGCACAGGGCTACATTTAGCCCAACTTGGGTCTCTCCCTAAGGTGGCTAGCATGTATGTATCGCTTGCTCACCGAGCCCCACTCCATACAGCCAACCAATTCCAGCCCTGTGCTGATGAGGGCCTAAAGCCCGAAACACGTGTCCACAGGTAGGAATTGGTTGGCTGTGTAAATTTAGAAACTAATCCGCAGCATTGCACGCTTGGCGGTTCCAAGCGCTGTGGATTAGACAGGGGTGGAAAGAGATGATTTGCATAGCTCCGCCTACTGCAAAGGATTCTGGGTAAACCTGCTATTCTTTGTATTATGCTGCTTGCAAGTACTTTCCGTTTCAGGAAAGCATCCACATATATACATACAGTATACCAGTATATGACGTCTTCTCACGCATTATAGGTGAGGTGTGTTATTAAAGATAATTCATAAAAATACACACATGCATTGTGTGCTGGTATTAGGGTACAGAGTGCAGCACTCCTCTGTAGACATGGCATCTCTACACTGATAGAACTATAATATATATACATACACATACACACACACTGTACATTACGTACAATATATACTACAGATACAAGGATCATATATATATATATATATACACATACATATATATATATATACACACACACACTGTACGCTATTCATTAACTACACTATATACTGCAGATACGCTATTACATATACAAGGATCATCTCCAGTATATCCATACACTTATTTACAAACAAGAAAATACATACACTGCACACTACACTATATATTACATACACTATATACACATAGTATCATACGCACAATATTATATATACTTACCTATCCTGCAGGGCCTTCACCACCTGCACCATTATCCCAGGCCAGCAGACAGCCAGGGCAGACGTCAGTAGGAGGAGCCCCCAGCACAGCAGGAGACTATAATAAGAGCGGCTGCTTCCTCTTCCAGTGCAGACTCTTGGTCACCCCCTCCCCCGGTCCCAACTGCAAGTGATGAGTACAGGGAGACTTCCTACACAGCAGTTTCCTAGCACTAGTGTTATGGAGGGACAGTGTAGTGTGGGGCCCTGCCGGCAGCTTGATCCCACAGGAATTGTGGGGCCCCGGGGTCCCTCCTGCAGCCCTAGTTCTGGAGCCACTAGGAGGCAGCAGCACAGAATTGCTGACCTTTCCTGGCTTCAATCTCTTCCTGCAGAGCTCCGGTCACTGCTGCTGTTATGTTCTGGACTAGGTGAGGGTGAGAGATGATGGAGGCGGAGCCTCTGCTGGAGGTGGCACCGAGCTCTGCACAGAGCAAAAGCCCAGGTCCTTGTGCAGCGTCTGCTGCAGTGAGTGTGGCCACATCAGACAGGAGCGATGCAATCACCTCATAATGCCTCCAAACCAGCAGGAAAAGAGGTGGGGCCCAAAGTGTATGAGACATGCTGACTGCATGTCTGGTCAGTCCGGGCCCTCCCTCCTTGCCTCTCCTCACCGGGCCCCTTACACATGTAATGGCTGTAATGCCCTGATGGCGGCCCTGTACATAGATAATATAGATGTTGCGTTGGGTACTATTTTTGTGAACGCCAGACTGGTACAGAGGGGAGTGGACCCTGTCCTTGTGTTGTTTCATTTTATTGTGTATAATGTAATTGTTGTTTTAAGCAATTTAAACTTTAGGAAATTCATTTAACCCCTTTCTGCCATATGACGTACTATCCCGTCGAGGTGGGGTGGGCCCGTATGACCACCGACGGGATAGTACGTCATACGCGATCGGCCGCGCTCACGGGGGGAGCGTGGCCGATCGAGGCCGGGTGTCAGCTGCCTATCACAGCTGACATCCGGCACTATGTGCCAGGAGTGGTCACGGACCACCACTGGCACATTAACCCCCGACACACCGCGATCAAACATGATCGCAGTGTGCCGGCGGCGGTACAGGGAAGCATCGTGCAGGGAGGGGGCTCCCTGTGGGCTTCCCTGAGACCCCCGCAGCAACATGATGTGATCGTGTTGCTGCGAGGGTCTCCTTACTCCCCTCCCTGCAGCAGGCCCGGATCCAAGATGGCCACAGCATCCGGGTCCTGCAGGGAGGGAGGTGGCTTACCAAGTGCCTGCTCAGAGCGGGCGCTTGGTAAGCCTGCAGCCCTGTAAGTCAGATCACTGATCTGACAGAGTGCTGTGCAAACTGTCAGATCAGTGATCTGTGATGTCCCCCCGGGACAAAGTAAAAAAGTTAAAAAAAATTTCCAAATGTGTAAAAAAAAATTTATTTTAAATTCCTAAATAATGAAAAAAAAATATATATATTATTCCCATAAATACATTTCTTTATCTAAATAAAAAAAAACAATAAAAGTACACATATTTAGTATCGCCGCGTCCGTAACGGCCCGACCTATAAAACTGGCCCACTAGTTAACCCCTTCATTAAACACTGTAAGAAAAAAAAAAAATGAGGCAAAAAACAACGCTTTATTATCTTACCGCCGAACAAAAAGTGGAATAACACGCGATCAAAAAGACATATATAAATAACCATGGTACCGCTGAAAACGTCATCTTGTCCCGCAAAAAACGAGCGACCAAACAGCATCATCAGCAAAAAAATAAAAAAGTTATAGTCCTGAGAATAAAGCGATTCCAAAATAATTATTTTTTCTATAAAATAGTTTTTATCGTATAAAAGCGCCAAAACATAAAAAATTATATAAATGAGGTATCGCTGTAATCGTACTGACCCGAAGAATAAAACTGCTTTATCCATTTTACCAAACGCGGAACGGTATAAACACCTCCCCCAAAAGAAATTCAAAAATAGCTGGTTTTTGGTCATTCTGCCTCACAAAAATCGGAAAAAAAAGCGATGAAAAAATGTCACGTGCCCGAAAACATTACCAATAAAAACATCAACTCGTCCCGCAAAAAACAAGACCTCACATGACTCTGTGGACCAAAATATAGAAAAATTATAGCTCTCAAAATGTGGTAATGCAAAAAATATTTTTTCCAATAAAAAGCATCTTTCAGTGTGTGACGGCTGCCAATCATAAAAATCCGCTAAAAAACCCGCTATAAAAGTAAATCAAACCCCCCTTCATCAGCCCCCTTAGTTAGGGAAAAATTTAAAAAATATATTTATTTCCATTTTCCCATTAGGGTTAGGGCTAGGGTTAGGGTTAGGGCTAGGGTTAGGTCTAGGGTTAGGGCTAGGATTAGGGCTAGGGTTAAGGCTAGAGTTAGGGTTGGGGCTAAAGTTAGGGTTAGGGTTGGGGCTAAAGTTAGGGTTAGGGTTTGGATTACATTTACGGTTGGGAATAGGGTTGGGATTAGGGTTAGGGGTGTGTCTGGGTTAGAGGTGTGGTTAGGGTTACCGTTGGGGTTAGGGTTAGGGGTGTGTTTGGATTACGGTTTCAGTTATAATTGGGGGGTTTCCACTGTTTAGGCACATCAGGGGCTCTCCAAACGCGACATGGTGTCCGATCTCAATTCCAGCCAATTCTGCATTGAAAAAGTAAAACAGTGCTCCTTCCCTTCCGAGCTCTCCCGTGTGCCCAAACAGGGGTTTACCCCAACATATGGGGTATCAGCATACTCAGGACAAATAGGACAACAACTTTTACGGTCCAATTTCTCCTGTTACCCTTGGGAAAATACAAAACTGGGGGCTAAAAAATAATTTTTGTGGGAAAAAAAAGATTTTTTAATTTCACGGCTCTGCTGTTATGAAAGGCAATTCAGTACTACAATGGACATAGCGGTCAGAGCACATACAGTGATCTAACAATAACCCAAAATCATAGAACGAGCTCTGAGACGTGGGAACTCTGCAAACCGCAATCCCTAATCCTCTCCAAACAACACTAGAGGCAGCCGTGGATTGCGCCTAACTCTGCCTAGGCAACTCGGCACAGCCTGAGAAACTAACTAGCCTGAAGATAGAAAATAAGCCTACCTTGCCTCAGAGAAATACCCCAAAGGAAAAGGCAGCCCCCCACATATAATGACTGTGAGTTAAGATGAAAAGACAAACGTAGAGATGAAATAGATTCAGCAAAGTGAGGCCCGACTTTCTCAACAGATCGAGGACAGAAAAGGTAACTTTGCGGTCTACACAAAACCCTAAAGAAAACCACGCAAAGGGGGCAAAAAGACCCTCCCTACCGAACCAACGGCACGGAGGTACACCCTCTGCATCCCAGAGCTTCCAGCAACAAAATAGACAAGCTGGACAGAAAAAATAGCAAACAAATAGCAAAGAAGAACTTAGCTATGCAGAGCAGCAGGCCACAGGAATGATCCAGGGAAAAGCAAGTCCAACACTGGAACATTGACAGGAAGCCAGGATCAAAGCATTAGGTGGAGTTAAGTAGAGAAGCACCTAACGACCTCACCAGATCACCTGAGGGAGGAAACTCAGAAGCCGCAGTACCACTTCCCTCCACCAACAGAAGCTCACAGAGAGAATCAGCCGAAGTACCACTTGTGACCACAGGAGGGAGCTCTGCCACAGAATTCACAACAGTACCCCCCCCTTGAGGAGGGGTCACCGAACCCTCACCAGAGCCCCCAGGCCGACCAGGATGAGCCACATGAAAGGCACGAACAAGATCGGGAACATGGACACAGGAGGCAAAAACCCAGGAATTATCTTCCTGAGCATAACCCTTCCATTTAACCAGATACTGGAGTTTCCATCTAGAAACACGAGAATCCAAAATCTTCTCCACAATATACTCCAATTCCCCCTCCACCAAAACCGGGGCAGGAGGATCAACAGATGGAACCATAGGTGCCACGTATCTCCGCAACAATGACCTATGGAATACGTTATGTATGGAAAAAGAATCTGGAAGGGTCAGACGAAAAGACACAGGATTAAGAACCTCCGAAATCCTATACGGACCAATGAAACGAGGTTTAAACTTAAGAGAGGAAACCTTCATAGGAATATGACGAGAAGATAACCAAACCAGATCCCCAACACGAAGTCGGGGACCCACACGGCGTCTGCGATTAGCGAAACGTTGAGCCTTCTCCTGGGACAAGGTCAAATTGTCCACTACATGAGTCCAAATCTGCTGCAACCTGTCCACCACAGTATCCACACCAGGACAGTCCGAAGACTCAACCTGCCCTGAAGAGAAACGAGGATGGAAACCAGAATTGCAGAAAAATGGCGAAACCAAGGTAGCCGAGCTGGCCCGATTATTAAGGGCGAACTCAGCCAAAGGCAAAAAGGACACCCAGTCATCCTGATCGGCAGAAACAAAGCATCTCAGATATGTTTCCAAGGTCTGATTGGTTCGTTCGGTCTGGCCATTAGTCTGAGGATGGAAAGCCGAGGAAAAAGACAAGTCAATGCCCATCCTACCACAAAAGGCTCGCCAAAACCTTGAAACAAACTGGGAACCTCTGTCAGAAACGATATTCTCTGGAATGCCATGTAAACGAACCACATGCTGGAAGAACAATGGCACCAAATCAGAGGAGGAAGGCAATTTAGACAAGGGTACCAGATGGACCATCTTAGAAAAGCGATCACAGACCACCCAAATGACTGACATCTTTTGAGAAACGGGAAGATCAGAAATAAAATCCATAGAGATATGTGTCCAAGGCCTCTTCGGGACCGGCAAGGGCAAAAGCAACCCACTGGCACGAGAACAGCAGGGCTTAGCCCGAGCACAAATCCCACAGGACTGCACAAAAACCCGCACATCCCGCGACAGAGACGGCCACCAAAAGGATCTAGCCATCAACTCTCTGGTACCAAAGATTCCAGGATGACCAGCCAACACCGAACAATGAACCTCAGAGATAACTTTATTGGTCCACCTATCAGGGACAAACAGTCTCTCATCTGGACAACGATCAGGTTTATTAGCCTGAAATTTTTGCAGCACCCGCCGCAAATCAGGGGAGATGGCAGACACAATTACTCCTTCCTTGAGGATACCCGCCGGCTCAGACAATCCCGGAGAGTCGGGCACAAAACTCCTAGACAGAGCATCCGCCTTCACATTTTTAGAGCCCGGAAGGTACGAAATCACAAAGTCAAAATGGGCAAAAAACAGCGACCAACGAGCCTGTCTAGGATTCAACCGCTTAGCAGACTCAAGATAAGTCAAGTTCTTATGATCAGTCAATACCACCACGCGATGCTTAGCTCCTTCAAGCCAATGACGCCACTCCTCGAATGCCCACTTCATGGCCAGCAACTCTCGGTTGCCCACATCATAATTTCGCTCAGCAGGCGAAAACTTCCTGGAAAAAAAAGCGCATGGTTTCATCACTGAGCAATCAGAACCTCTCTGCGACAAAACAGCCCCTGCTACAATCTCAGAAGCATCAACCACGACCTGGAACGGAAGAGAAACATCTGGTTGACACAACACAGGGGCAGAAGAAAAACGACGCTTCAAGTCTTGAAAAGCTTCCACAGCAGCAGAAGACCAATTGACCAAATCAGCACCCTTCTTGGTCAAATCGGTCAATGGTTTGGCAATACTAGAAAAATTGCAGATGAAGCGACGATAAAAATTAGCAAAGCCCAGGAACTTTTGCAGACTTTTCAGAGATGTCGGCTGAGTCCAATCATGGATGGCTTGGACCTTAACAGGATCCATCTCGATAGTAGAAGGGGAAAAGATGAACCCCAAAAATGAAACCTTCTGCACACCAAAGAGACACTTTGATCCCTTCACAAACAAAGAATTAGCACGCAGGACCTGAAAAACTGTTCTGACCTGCTTCACATGAGACTCCCAATCATCCGAGAAGATCAAAATGTCATCCAAGTACACAATCAGGAATTTATCCAGGTACTCTCGGAAGATGTCATGCATAAAGGACTGAAACACTGATTGAGTATTGGCAAGTCCGAATTGCATCACTAGATACTCAAAATGACCCTCGGGCGTATTAAATGCAGTTTTCCATTCATCTCCTCGCCTGATTCGCACCAGATTATACGCACCACGAAAATCTACCTTGGTGAACCAACTAGCCCCCTTAATCCGAGCAAACAAATCAGATAACAATGGCAAGGGGTACTGAAATGTAACCGTGATCTTATTTAGAAGGCGGTAATCTATACAAGGTCTCAGCGAACCATCCTTCTTGGCTACAAAAAAGAACCCTGCTCCTAATGGTGACGATGACGGGCGAATATGCCCCTTCTCCAGGGATTCCTTCACATAACTGCGCATAGCGGCGTGCTCAGGCACGGATAAATTAAACAGTCGATCTTTTGGGAATTTACTACCAGGAATCAAATTGATAGCACAATCACAATCCCTATGCGGAGGTAGGGCATCGGACTTGGGCTCATCAAATACATCCCGGTAATCAGACAAGAACTCTGGAACCTCAGAAGGGGTGGATGACGAAATTGACAGAAATGGAACATCACCATGTACCCCCTGACAACCCCAGCTGGACACCGACATGAATTTCCAATCTAATACTGGATTATGGGCTTGTAGCCATGGCAACCCCAACACGACCACATCATGCAGATTATGCAACACCAGAAAGCGAATAACCTCCTGATGTGCAGGAGCCATGCACATGGTCAGCTGGGTCCAGTATTGAGGCTTATTCTTGGCCAAAGGCGTGGCATCAATTCCTCTCAATGGAATAGGACACTGCAAGGGCTCTAAGAGAAACCGATAACACTTAGCATACTCCAAGTCCATCAAATTCAGGGCAGCGCCTGAATCCACAAATGCCATGACAGAATACGATGACAAAGAGCAGATCAAGGTAACAGACAGAAGGAATTTTGACTGTACCGTACCAATGGTGGCAGACCTAGCGAACCGCTTAGTGCGCTTAGGACAATCAGAGATAGCATGAGTGGAATCACCACAGTAGAAACACAGCCCATTCAGACGTCTGTGTTCTTGCCGTTTAACTCAGGTCAAAGTCCTATCGCACTGCATAGGCTCAGGTTTAAGCTCAGGTAATACCGCCAAATGGTGCACAGATTTACGCTCACGCAAGCGTCGACCGATCTGAATGGCCAAAGACATAGACTCATTCAAACCAGCAGGCATAGGAAATCCCACCATGACATCCTTAAGGGCTTCAGAGAGACCCTTTCTGAACATAGTTGCCAGCGCAGATTCATTCCATTGAGTGAGCACGGACCACTTTCTAAATTTCTGACAATATACCTCTATCTCATCCTGACCCTGACAAAGAGCCAGCAAATTTTTCTCTGCCTGATCCACTAAATTAGGTTCATCGTACAGCAATCCGAGCGCCAGGAAAAACGCATCGATATTACTCAATGCAGGATCTCCCGGCGCAAGAGAAAATGCCCAGTCCTGAGGGTCGCCGCGCAAAAAAGAAATAACAATCAAAACCTGTTGAACTGGATCACCAGAGGAGCGAGGTTTCAAGGCCAGAAATAATTTACAATTATTTTTGAAACTCAGAAACTTAGTTCTATCTCCAAAAAACAAATCAGGAATAGGAATTCTTGGTTCCAACATAGCTTTCTGATCAATAGTGTCTTGAATCTTTTGTACTCTTGCCGAGAGCTGATCCACAAATGAAGACAGACTTCTAATGTCCATCGCTACACCTGTGTACTGAACCACCCAAATGTCTAGGGGAAAAAAAAGGCAAAACACAGTGCAAAGAAAAAAAAATGGTCTCAGAACTTCTTTTTTCCCTCTATTGAGAATCATTAGTACTTTTGGCTTCCTGTACTGTTATGAAAGGCAATTCAGTACTACAATGGACATAGCGGTCAGAGCACATACAGTGATCTAACAATAACCCAAAATCATAGAACGAGCTCTGAGACGTGGGAACTCTGCAGACCGCAATCCCTAATCCTCTCCAAACAACACTAGAGGCAGCCGTGGATTGCGCCTAACTCTGCCTAGGCAACTCGGCACAGCCTGAGAAACTAACTAGCCTGAAGATAGAAAATAAGCCTACCTTGCCTCAGAGAAATACCCCAAAGGAAAAGGCAGCCCCCCACATATAATGACTGTGAGTTAAGATGAAAAGACAAACGTAGAGATGAAATAGATTCAGCAAAGTGAGGCCCGACTTTCTCAACAGATCGAGGACAGAAAAGGTAACTTTGCGGTCTACACAAAACCCTAAAGAAAACCACGCAAAGGGGGCAAAAAGACCCTCCATACCGAACCAACGGCACGGAGGTACACCCTCTGCGTCCCAGAGCTTCCAGCAACAAAATAGACAAGCTGGACAGAAAAAATAGCAAACAAATAGCAAAGAAGAACTTAGCTATGCAGAGCAGCAGGCCACAGGAATGATCCATGGAAAAGCAAGTCCAACACTGGAACATTGACAGGAAGCCAGGATCAAAGCATTAGGTGGAGTTAAGTAGAGAAGCACCTAACGACCTCACCAGATCACCTGAGGGAGGAAACTCAGAAGCCGCAGTACCACTTCCCTCCACCAACAGAAGCTCACAGAGAGAATCAGCCGAAGTACCACTTGTGACCACAGGAGGGAGCTCTGCCACAGAATTCACAACACTCTGCGTTACAAACTGTAGTGAAACACTTGGGGGATCAAAGCTCTCACAACACATCTAGATGAGTTCCATAGGGGGTCTACTTTCCAAAATGGTGTCACTTGTGGGGGGTTTCTACTGTTTAGGTACATTAGGGGATCTGCAAACGCAATGTGACGCCTGCAGACCATTCCATCTAAGTCTGCATTCCAAATGGCGCTCCCTCCCTTCCAAGCCCTCCCATGCATCTAAACTGTGGTTTCCCCCCACATATGGGGTATCAGCGCACTCAGGACAAATTGGACAACAACTTTTGGGGTCCAATTTCTCCTGTTACTCTCGGGAAAATACAAAACTTGGGGCTAAAAATAATTATTGTGGGAAAAAAAATTTTGTTTTATTTTTGCAGCTCTGCATTATCAACTTCTGTGAAGCCCTTGGTGGGTCAAAGCGCTCACCACACATCTAGATAAGTTCCTTAGGGGGTCTACTTTCCAAAATGGTGTCACTTGTAGGGGGTTTCAATGTTTAGGCACATCAGTGGCTCTCCAAATGCAACATGGCGTCCCATCTCAATTCCTGTCAATTTTGCATTGAAAAGTCAAACGGCGCTCCTTCCTTTCCGAGCCCTCCCATGCACCCAAACAGTGGTTTACCCCCACATATGGGGTATCAGCGTACTCAGGACAAATTGTACAACAACTTTTGGGGTTCAATTTCTTCTCTTACCCTTGGGAAAATAAAAAATTGGGGGCGAAAATATAATTTTGTGAAAAAATATGATTTTTTATTTTTACGGTTCTGCATTATAAACTTCTGTGAAGCACTTGGTGTGTCGAAGTGCTCACCACACCTCTAGATAAGTTCCTTAGGGGGTCTACTTTCCAAAATGGTGTCACTTGTGGGGGGTTTCAATGTTTAGGCACATCAGTGGCTCTCCAAACGCAAGATGGTGTCCCATCTCGATTCCAGTAAATTTTGCATTGAAAAGTCAAATGGCGCTCCTTCGCTTCCGAGCTCTGTCATGCGCCCAAACAGTTGTTTACCCCCACATATGGGGTCTCGGTGTACTCAGGACAAATTGTAAAACAATTTTTGGTGTCCATTTTCTCCTGTTACCCTTGGTAAAATAAAACAAATTGGAGCTGAAGTAAATTTTTTGTGAAAAAAAGTTAAATGTTCATTTTTATTTAAACATTCCAAAAATTCCTGTGAAGCACCAGAAGGGTTAATAAACTTCTTGAATATGGTTTTGAGCACCTTGAGGGGTGCAGTTTTTAGAATGGTTTCACACTTGGGTATTTTCTATCATATAGACCCCTCAAAATGACTTCAAATGAGATGTGGTCCCTAAAAAAAATGGTGTTGTAAAAATGAGAAATTGCTGGTCAACTTTTAACCCTTATAACTCCCTAACACAAAAAAATTTTGGTTCCAAAATTGTGCTGATGTAAAGTAGACATGTGGAAAATGTTACTTATTAAGTATTTTGTGTGACATATCTCTGTGATTTAATTGCATAAAAATTCAAAGATGGAAAATTGCGAAATTTTCATAATTTTCACCAAATTTCCGTTTTTTTCACAAATAAATGCAGGTAATATCAAAGAAATTTTACCACTATCATGAAGTAGAATATGTCACGGGAAAACAGTGTCAGAATCACTGGGATCTGTTGAAGCATTTCAGAGTTATAACCTCATAAAGGGACAGTGGTCAGAATTGTAAAAATTGGCCCGGTCATTAACATGCAAACCACCCTTGGGCGTAAAGGGGTTAAGAAGGCTTTTTATTAGCATCGTTAAAATATGATCAATCAATGCCAACTGTTTTAAGCAATGTGCAGAATGAGCTTATAGAATTTTTGTTAACATCTTCCACTGCAATGACATGGTATAACATGATGGCGCAGCATCAGGGACCAATATCGCCTGGAAAGGCCGCAGCGGGCAAGAAGTGGGTCAGCAGTTCCAACCAAAAAGCGAAAATACATATACTATGATCGGCTTTCCTTTTTGGATCCCAGTATCGATCTAAGACCGTAAGTAAAAACATCACAACATGGCACTTTACATGTAATGAGGGGTATACATAAGAAAAACAAGTACAATAATCTTAAACAATACAGGAGGAGAGAGGACCCTGCCCGCGAAGAATCACAATCTACAAGGGATGGGTGAGAATACAGTAGGCGAGGGTAGAGCTGGTCATGCCGTGGTTTGGTTGATGGGTGGTTACTGTAGGTTATATGCTTGTCGGAAGAGGTGGGTCTTCAGGCTCTTTTTGAAGGTTTCGATGGTAAGCGAGAGTCTGATGTGTTGTGGTAGAAGGTTCCAGAGTAGGGGTGATACACGAGATAAATCTTGTATATGATTTTGGGAAGAGGAGATAAGAGGGGAGTAGAGAAGGAGGTCTTGTGAGGATCGTAGGTTGCGTGTAGGTAAGTACCGGGAGACAAGGTCACAGATGTATAATAAACTTATGTTAGCAAATGAATCAACTATTAATTAGGGATATTAATTTTGTTTTTTTCATAACAGAACACAGTCCAACCTCACTGAGAGGGAGACCGGGTCGGACTCGGAGGTGGTCATAGATCCGGTTGGTGTCGAAGAAGAGGTGTCAGGCCCATCTTTGGCCTCTTCTACATCCATCCTTCCTGGACCATCGGCTTCTGCATCCCAAGAGACAGCAACAAGTGTCCAAGATGCAGACCCACCACCATCAACAGCACATGATCCCGTAAGCCAGGAAGAGCAAGGACACAGCAGCCCTACTGTCCCACTGGTGTCTTCCCCACAGGCAGCTGGCCCTTTACGCAGAGGCCACAGAAGGAGAGAGCTGCAAGTCAGTAGGAGGGATGTGGATGCTGGGGTCCTCAATTATTTCGCCAGGGCAGCCACGGATGATGGTGAGGAGGCCTTTGCTTGCAGCCTTGCCCGGTACCTTCGTCTCCTTCCCCGTGAGGTGAGGCTACGTGTGAGAGGATGTATTCAAATCCTGATTGATTTATGCACCTCCCCAAATGACTCCTACGAGGTTTTGGAATTTATTGAGAGAAGGCAGCTTTCAGCACATAACCTCTTGCGCCTTCCACGAACTCAACAGGTGCATAGTCAATCAGGATTTGAAGCACCTTCTCCACGTGTGCCTACACCTCAACCCCTCCCCACCCAAAATCAACCAAGGCCATCACCGTACCATATGGCAGCCTACAACCAACCTTCCCAATATGGCCACTTTTCCAGACCCAGTGCTGTAGGCTGGTCCCAACCTGGATTTGGACGACATGGCCATATTGGGGGTGGCTATGAGTTCAGCCAATATGTTCAGCAGCATGAGGGCCAGAGACAAATCCATTATGGCCAATACCCAACTGGCCAATATGACCAAGCCCTGTATTTGGATCCACCACACACAGCATCCACACAGGGTGAAGGACAATTGGCCCAACAAAGGCCACCTGAGCAGGACCCAGAGCTGCTGCCATCACCTCCACCAACTTACCGCAATTTGTAACCAAAAGTTGTTTTTGTTTATATGTGTTACGTCTAACCATGTTTTGGTTAACTTTGTGCTGTAATTGCACTTTGTTCTGTTGTGGTTTACAGAAAAAAAACCCATATGAAACAAATATGGTTAAAAGTTAAGACCAAAAGGCTTTTGGTATAAGTAAAAAATGTTGTCAAAAGCAAATTGACGTTTGTGGGACAATCATTCTTACATCACACACATATGCTCTGTTCATAACCATCTGGTAATTAAGTAAATACAACACACAGAGTACAGTTTCGGTAGGCATAAAATATTTTATGGTGATAATATATTTGGAAACTAAGGAAATCACAACTGAGAAACAGCATAATCTTGCCAGGGAGTAGCATTCTGAGGAGAAACAAAATAATTTGTGAAAATATCTCTCACTTTTATTCCAGAAAGGGGACGGCGCGGATGAGGGCCATGTGGTGTAGGCCTACTCTCATTGGGCAACATTTCTTCACCAAAAACAGATGACTGGCAATCATGAAGTCTAGTAAAATTGTGCAAAACAACACACGCTTTAATAACTTCATTAATAGTAGCCTCACTCAGCTGATTGGCAGACTGGAGGAGACGCCATTTGGCACACAGAACCCCAAAGGCACACTCCACCAGTCTACATGCCCTGGAAAGCCTCAAATTAAAAACACGCCGCTGGTGATACAGGTTGCGCCTGGGATAAGGCCTCATGACATTCCTTGTCAATTGGAAGGCTGTTATGATCTGGTGGTTTAGGAACAACATGAGACAAGCTCTGAAGGAGGTGGTATCTGTACTGACCGCAAACCCTGAACCTAGCAGCGCAACTAAAAATAGCTGTGGGGGGTACCTGACGCTCCCTAGACCCCTCGGCACAGCCTAAGATCTAACTTCCCCTAAAGATGGAAACAGGAAACCTATCTTGCCTCAGAGAAAATCCCCAAAGGAAAGATAGCCCCCCACAAATATTGACGGTGAGAGGAGGGAAAAATAACATACGCAGAAATGAAATCAGATTTTAGCATAGGAGGCCAGTCTAGCTTGATAGATAGGACAGGAAAGGATACTGTGCGGTCAGTATAAAAACTACAAAACAATCCACACAGAGTTTACAAAATCTCCACACCTGACTAAAGGTGTGGAGGGTAAATCTGCTTCCCAGAGCTTCCAGCTAACAGAAAAAATCCATACTGACAAGCTGGACAAATATAGAATGCACAGAACAATAAGTCCACAACATGTGGACTGAAATGAGCAAAGCCAGAACTTATCTTTGCAGAGCTGGTTAGGAAACCAGGAGAATCCAAGCAGAGATGTGAATCCAGCCAGGAACATAGACAAGTGGCACAGGCTGAAGAAAGAGCCAAACTTAAATAGCGGACAATAAGTGGAGGCAGCTGATGACAGCTAACTCCAAGGAGCAGCCATACCACTAGAAACCACAAGAGGGAACCCAAGAGCAGAACTCACAAAAGTGCCACTTACAACCACTGGAGGGAGCCCAAGAGCGGAATTCACAACAGTACCCCCCCTTGAGGAGGGGTCACCGAACCCTCACCAGAGCCCCCAGGCCGATCAGGACGAGCCAAGTGAAAAGCACGAACCAAATCGGTAGCATGGACATCGGAGGCAACAACCCAAGAATTATCCTCCTGGCCATAACCCTTCCACTTGACAAGATACTGAAGCCTCCGCCTCGAAAAACGAGAATCCAAAATCTTCTCAACCTCATATTCCAACTCTCCCTCAACCAACACCGGGGCAGGAGGGTCAACCGAGGGAACAACGGGCACCACATATCTCCGCAACAAAGATCTATGGAAAACATCATGAATGGCAAAAGAGGCAGGAAGAGCCAAACGAAAAGACACTGTATTAATAATTTCAGAAATTTTATAAGGACCAATAAACCGAGGCTTAAACTTAGGAGAAGAAACCTTCATAGGAACATGACGAGAAGACAACCAAACCAAATCCCCCACACAAAGCCGGGGACCAACACGCCGACGGCGGTTAGCAAAACGTTGAGCCCTTTCCTGAAACAACGTCAAATTGTCCACCACATGAGTCCAAATCTGCTGCAGCCTGTCCACCACAGAATTAGGTTCGTCATAATCCGAGCGCTTGAAAAAATACATCTACATTCAATAATGCCGGATCCCCTGTTTCAAGAGAAAAAGCCCAGTCTTGAGGATCACCACGCAGCAAGGATATGATGATTTTCACCTGCTGAATGGGATCACCAGAAGAACGGGGTTTCAAAGCAAAAAACAATTTGCAGTTATTTTTAAAGTTCAAAAACTTGGATCTGTCCCCAAAAAACAAATCAGAAGTAGGAATTCTGGGCTCTAAAGCCGGAGTCTGGACAACATAGTCCTGGATATTCTGTACTCTTGCAGCAAGTTGATCCACACGAGAAAACAAACCCTGAACATCTATGCCAAAACATATATCATGAACCACCCAGATATCAAGAGGAAAAAAAAAAGACAAACCAAAGCACAGAAAAAAAAATGGTTCAGAACTTTCTTTTCCTTCTTTTAAGATACATTTAATTCATTTTTAGCCACTTGTACTGTTATGATCTGGTGGTTTAGGAACAACATGAGACAAGCTCTGAAGGAGGTGGTATCTGTACTGACCACAAACCCTGAACCTAGCAGTGCAACTAAAAATAGCCGTGGGGGGTACCTGACGCTCCCTAGACTGTTATGACCTGGTGGTCAGGACAATAATGGACCTGGTGGTTAAGAGCACACGAAATGACCTGATAGTTGCTGATAATAAGGACGAGCTCTGGGACGTGGGAACTCTGCTGACCACAATCCCTAATCCTATCAAACACACTAGAAATAGCCGTGGATTGCGCCTAACGCTCCCTATGCAACTCGGCACAGCCTAAGAAACTAGCTAGCCCTGATGATAGAAAAATAAAGCCTACCTTGCCTCAGAGAAATTCCCCAAAGGAAAAGGCAGCCCCCCACATATAATGACTGTGAGTAAGATGAAAATACAAACACAGAGATGAAATAGATTTAGCAAAGTGAGGCCCGACTTACTGAACAGACCGAGGATAGGAAAGGTTACTTTGCGGTCAGCACAAAAACCTACAAAAAGACCACGCAGAGGGCGCAAAAAGACCCTCCGCACCGACTCACGGTGCAGAGGCGCTCCCTCTGCGTCCCAGTGCTTCTAGCAAGCAAGACAGCAATAAAAATTGCAAGCTGGACAGAAAAATAGCAAACCAAAGAAATACAAGCTGGAACTTAGCTTCTGCTGGGAAGACAGGACACAAGAACGATCCAGGAGTGAACTAAACCAATACTGGAACATTGACAGGTGGCCTGGAGCAAAGATCTAAGTGGAGTTAAATAGAGCAGCCAGCTAACGAATTAACCTCGTCACCTGAGGAAGGAAACTCAGAAACCCTCACCATAGCCCCCAGGCCGACCAGGATGAGCCAAATGAAAGGCACGAACCAGATCGGCAGCATGAACATCAGAGGCAAAAACTCCCAGGAATTATCTTCCTGACCATAACCCTTCCACTTGACCAGGTACTGGAGTTTCCGTCTCGAAACACGAGAATCCAAAATCTTCTCCACAACATACTCCAACTCCCCCACAACCAACACCGGGGCAGGAGGATCAACGGATGGAACCACAGGCGCCACGTATCTCCGCAATAACGACCTATGGAACACATTATGGATGGCAAAAGAAGCAGGAAGGGCCAAACGAAATGACACAGGATTGATAACCTCAGAAATCTTATACGGACCAATGAAACGAGGCTTAAACTTAGGAGAGGAAACCTTCATAGGAACATAACGAGACGACAACCAAACAAAATCCCCAACACAAAGTCGGGGACCAACACAGCGCCGGCGGTTAGCGAAACGTTGAGCCTTCTCCTGGGACAATGTCAAATTGTCCACCACATGAGTCCAAATCTGCTGCAACCTATCCACCACAGTATCTACACCAGGACAGTCCGAAGACTCAACCTGCCCTGAAGAGAAACGAGGATGGAAACCAGAATTGCAGAAAAACGGCGAAACCAAAGTAGCCGAGCTGGCCCGATTATTAATGGCGAACTCAGCCAACGGCAAAAAGGACACCCAATCATCCTGATCAGCAGAAACAAACCATCTCAGATATGTTTCCAAAGTTTGATTAGTTCGTTCGGTTTGGCCATTTGTCTGAGGATGGAAAGCCGAGGAAAAAGACAAATCAATGCCCATCCTAGCACAAAAGGATCGCCAAAACCTCGAAACAAACTGGGAACCTCTGTCAGAAACGATGTTCTCCGGGATACCATGTAAACAAACCACATGCTGGAAAAACAATGGCACCAAATCAGAGGAGGAAAGCAATTTAGACAAAGGTACCAAATGGACCATCTTAGAAAAGCAATAACAAACCACCCAAATGACCGACATCTTTTGAGAGACGGGGAGATCCGAAATAAAATCCATAGAAATATGCGTCCAGGGCCTCTTCGGGACCGGCAAGGGCAAAAGCAACCCACTGGCACGAGAACAGCAGGGCTTAGCCCGAGCACAAGTCCCACAGGACTGCACAAAAGAACGCACATCCCGTGACAAAGACGGCCACCAGAAGGATCTAGCCACCAAATTTCTGGTACCAAAGATTCCAGGATGCCCAGCCAACACTGAACAATGAATCTCAGAGATAACTCTACTAGTCCATCTATCAGGGACAAACAGTTTCTCCGCTGGGCAACGGTCAGGTCTATCAGCCTGAAATTTTTGCAGCACCCGCTGCAAATCAGGGGAGATGGCAGACAAAATTACCCCCTCTTTGAGAATACCCGCCGGCTCAGGAACACCCGGAGAGTCAGGCACAAAACTCCTTGACAGGGCATCAGCCTTCACATTCTTAGAGCCCGGAAGGTACGAAACCACAAAATCAAAACGGGAGAAAAATAACGACCATCGAGCCTGTCTCAGATTCAACCGTTTGGCAGACTCAAGATAAGTCAAATTCTTGTGATCTGTCAAGACCACCACGTGATGCTTGGCTCCTTCCAGCCAATGACGCCACTCCTCGAATGCCCACTTCATGGCCAACAACTCACGATTACCAACATCATAGTTACGCTCAGCAGGCGAAAACTTTCTAGAAAAGAAAGCACATGGCTTCATCACCGAGCCATCAGAACTTCTTTGCGACAAAACAGCCCCTGCTCCAATCTCAGAAGCATCAACTTCAACCTGAAACGGGAGCGAAACATCTGGCTGGCACAACACAGGGGCAGAAGAAAAACGACGCTTCAACTCCTGAAAAGCCTCTACAGCTGCAGAAGACCAATTGACCACATCAGCACCCTTCTTGGTCAAATCAGTCAACGGTTTAGCAACAGTAGAAAAATTAGCGATGAAGCGCCGATAAAATTTAGCAAAGCCCAGGAACTTTTGCAGGCTCTTCACAGATGTCGGCTGAGTCCAATCGTAAATGGCCTGGACTTTAACAGGGTCCATCTCGATAGTAGAAGGGGAAAAAATGAACCCCAAAAATGAAACCTTCTGAACTCCAAAGAGACACTTTGACCCCTTCACAAACAAGGAATTCGCACGAAGGACCTGGAACACCATTCTGACCTGCTTCACATGAGACTCCCAATCATCCGAAAAGACCAAAATATCATCCAAATACACAATCAGGAATTTATCCAGGTACTCTCGGAAGATGTCATGCATAAAGGACTGAAATACTGATGGAGCATTGGAAAGCCCGAATGGCATAACCAGGTACTCAAAATGGCCCTCGGGCGTATTAAATGCTGTTTTCCATTCATCGCCTTGTTTAATACGCACAAGATTATACGCCCCTTGAAGATCTATCTTGGTGAACCAAAAAGTCCCTTTAATACGAGCAAACAAATCAGATAGCAACGGCAAGGGGTACTGAAATTTGACTGTAATTTTATTAAGAAGGCGCTAATCAATACAAGGTCTCAAAGAACCATCCTTCTTGGCCACAAAAAAGAACCCTGCTCCTAACGGTGATGACGACGGGCGAATATGGCCTTTCTCCAAGGATTCCTTTATATAACTCCGCATAGCGGCGTGTTCTGGCACAGATAAATTGAACAATCGGCCCTTAGGAAACTTACTACCAGGAATCAAATCAATTGCACAATCACAATCCCTATGAGGAGGTAGGGCACTGGCTTTGGGCTCATCAAATACATCCCGATAATCCGACAAAAACTCTGGAACTTCAGAAGGGGTGGATGACGAAATAGACAAAAATGGAACATCACCATGTACCCCCTGGCAACCCCAGCTGGACACAGACATAGATTTCCAGTCCAATACTGGATTATGAACCTGTAGCCATGGCAACCTCAAAACGACCACATCATGCAGATTATGCAACACCAGAAAGCGGATATCCTCCTGATGTGCAGGAGCCATGCACATGGTCAATTGGGTCCAGTACTGAGGCTTATTCTTGGCCAAAGGCGTAGCATCAATTCCTCCCAATGGAATAGGATACTGCAAGGGCTCCAAGAAAAAACCACAGCGCCTAGCATACTCCAAGTCCATCAAATTCAGGGCAGCGCCTGAATCCACAAATGCCATAACAGAATAGGACGATAAAGAGCAAATCAGAGTAACAGACAATAGAAATTTAGACTGTACCGTACCAATGGCGGCAGACCTAGCGAACCGCTTAGTGCGCTTAGGACAAACGGAGATAGCATGAGTGGAATCACCACAGTAGAAACATAGCCCATTCCGATGTCTGTGTTCTTGCCGTTCAGCTCTGGTCAAAGTCCTATCACATTGCATAGGCTCAGGCCCATGCTCAGATAGTACCGCCAAATGGTGCACAGCTTTACGCTCACGCAAGCGTCGATCGATCTGAATGGCCAAGGACATAGACTCATTCAGACTAGCAGGCATGGGAAACCCCACCATGACATCCTTAAGGGCTTCAGAGAGACCCTTTCTGAAGATTGCTGCCAGGGCACATTCATTCCACTGAGTGAGTACAGACCACTTCCTAAACTTCTGACAATATATCTCTACCTCATCCTGACCCTGACACAGAGCCAGCAAGATTTTCTCTGCCTGATCCACTGAATTAGGTTCGTCATAAAGCAATCCAAGCGCCAGGAAAAACGCATCAACATCACGCAATGCCGGATCTCCTGGCGCAAGGGAAAATGCCCAGTCTTGAGGGTCACCACGTAACAAAGAAATAATGATCTTTACTTGTTGAACAGGGTCACCTGAGGAGCGAGGTTTCAAGGCAAGAAACAATTTACAATTATTTTTGAAATTCAAGAACTTAGATCTATCACCAAAAAACAAATCAGGAATTGGAATCCTAGGCTCTGACATCGGATTCTGAACCACAAAATCTTGAACGTTTTGTACCCTTGTAGTGAGATTATCCATCCAAGAGGACAGACCTTGAATGTCCACGTTTACACCAGTTTCCTGAACCACCCAGAGGTAAAGGAGAAAAAAGAGACAAAACACACTGCAAAGAAAAAAAAATGATCTCAGAACTTCTCTTATCCCTCTTTTGAGATGCATTAGTACTTTGGGCCACCTGTACTGTTATGACCTGGTGGTCAGGACAATAATGGACCTGGTGGTTAAGAGCACACAAAATGACCTGATAGTTGCTGATAATAAGGACGAGCTCTGGGACGTGGGAACTCTGCTGACCGCAATCCCTAATCCTATCAAACACACTAGAAATAGACGTGGATTGCGCCTAACGCTCCCTATGCAACTCGGCACAGCCTAAGAAACTAGCTAGCCCTGATGATAGAAAAATAAAGCCTACCTTGCCTCAGAGAAATTCCCCAAAGGAAAAGGCAGCCCCCCACATATAATGACTGTGAGTAAGATGAAAATACAAACACAGAGATGAAATAGATTTAGCAAAGTGAGGCCCGACTTACTGAACAGACCGAGGATAGGAAAGGTTACTTTGCGGTCAGCACAAAAACCTACAAAAAGACCACGCAGAGGGCGCAAAAAGACCCTCCGCACCGACTCACGGTGCGGAGGCGCTCCCTCTGCGTCCCAGAGCTTCCAGCAAGCAAGACAACAATAAAAATAGCAAGCTGGACAGAAAAATAGCAAACCAAAGAAATACAAGCTGGAACTTAGCTTCTGCTGGGAAGACAGGACACAAGAACGATCCAGGAGTGAACTAAACCAATACTGGAACAATGACAGGTGGCCTGGAGCAAAGATCTAAGTGGAGTTAAATAGAGCAGCCAGCTAACGAATTAACCTCGTCACCTGAGGAAGGAAACTCAGAAACACCCACCAGAGGAAGTCCATGGACAGAACCAGCCGAAGTACCATTCATGACCACAGGAGGGAGCCCGACAACAGAATTCACAACACTAGACCCCTCGGCACAGCCTAAGATCTAACTTCCCCTAAAGATGGAAACAGGAAACCTATCTTGCCTCAGAGAAAATCCCCAAAGGAAAGATAGCCCCCCACAAATATTGACAGTGAGAGGAGGGGAAAATAACATACGCAGAAATGAAATCAGATTTTAGCATAGGAGGCCAGTCTAGCTTGATAGATAGGACAGGAAATGATACTGTGCGGTCAGTATAAAAACTACAAAACAATCCACACAGAGTTTACAAAATCTCCACACCTGACTAAAGGTGTGGAGGGTAAATCTGCTTCCCAGAGCTTCCAGCTAACAGAAAAAATCCATACTGACAAGCTGGACAAAAATAGAATGCACAGAACAATAAGTCCACAACATGTGGACTGAAATGAGCAAAGCCAGAACTTATCTTTGCAGAACTGGTTAGGAAACCAGGAGAATCCAAGCAGAGATGTGAATCCAGCCAGGAACATAGACAAGTGGCACAGGCTGAAGAAAGAGCCAGACTTAAATAGCGGACAATAAGTGGAGGCAGCTGATGACAGCTAACTCCAAGGAGCAGCCATACCACTAGAAACCACAAGAGGGAGCCCAAGAGCAGAACTCAGAAAAGTGCCACTTACAACCACCGGAGGGAGCCCAAGAGCGGAATTCACAACAGAAGGCCTCATCTCCCACAAGAACATATGGCACTGCTTCAGAATTGGAGCCTGGGAGTTGTTGTGGTGGTGGGAGGTCTAACTGGTTTTCACGTAGCCGCTGACCCATAATGGACGAATTGAAGACCCTTGAGTCTCCTGTTCGCCCATAGGCCCCAATGTCTACAATTATAAACCTGTAGTTACTGTCAACTACAGCTAACAGAACTACAGAGAAAAACTGCTTATAATTGTAGAATTGGGAGCCAGAGTTCGGCGGCTTACGCACCTTGATATGTTTCCCATCCAGGGCTCCAATGCAGTGTGGGAAGTCACAAGTGTCATTGAACCCACGGGCTATTTTGAGCAAATCAGCCATTTTTGGCTCAGGCATGACAAGTTCATGTAGTTTCAACCATATTTCACAACATGTTGAGCACACAATGCCAGAAATCATGGAGCGACCAATGAGAAACTCCAGGTGTAGTCCCGCATAAGACAATCCAGTTGACAGGAAGCTGAAAGGACACGAAAAATCTTATTAGCTAGGTAACAATAGTTTAGAGAAAACATGATAAAGCGCAAGTATGTTGTTTACTAAAAAAAAAACAGGAATATCAATGAAATTAATGGACAAATACATATTTTTATTGTGGTTTGGTCCTAAGTAACACTTATATTTTAAAATAGCTGCTAGCAAACAACCCTGAAAAAAAAACATCATCAACATACAGTATGTGAGGATGTTGAATACATACCGTAAGGTAAGGAGAAGATGCTCCTCTGCGGATATGCTTTTTCGCATCCTGGTGTCCTGATACGTCCTGAACGTACTGTCTCCAACAAGATATCAAATGTTGGTATTGTCATTCGACAGTATAGGTAAAACTTATCAGGCTGTGCACGCAGAGCTGTATAGAGCCTCTGAAAATGGCCTTTAGTGAGGCGTTGGGTCAAAAGAGGATGCACCCACATTCTTCTTCTCCTCCTTCGCGGATCTACAATCACAGGGTATGGCTGGCCAAACTGATGTGACAAGACCCAGTTAAACAAAACCCACTTAGTTGGGGTGAAGTGCAGTAGATCAGACATGGTGCAAATGTTACCAAAACACATCAACAGATGCACAACCACAAAATGTCCATATGGGAGGGTGCCACCTGTTGTAGAGGCCTTAAATAGGGTTGTTGATGCTGATTTAAATTAATTTCAGGCTCCAAAACCATTAAATGTCCATTTTGTCAGGTTGCGTGGAAAAAAATGCATTATGGATGTCATAAGGATCACATACGCATCATTACATGCGCAAAATACGCGACCACACCTAGGCAACGGATTACATACGGATCACTATTTCTGGATTTTTTCTGCGTATTACGGCCGTAAAAAACGGACCGTATTTCCCTACGTTGAGTGTGATGTCGGCCTAATGTTTGAGACTTTGGGTCCAGCTCTCTTCAGGTCATTGACCACATCCTCCCATGTAGTTTTGGGTTGATTCCTGAGTGACACTTCTCAGAATTATCCTTAATCCACGAGGCGAGATCTTGCATGGATCGCCAGACCGAGGAAGATTGACAGTCATCTTGTGTTTCTTCCATTTTCTAATAATTGGGCCAACAGTTGTTGCCTTCTCACCAAGGTTCTTGCCTATTGCTGGTGCACCTTAAATGACATCACGCAAAAGTATCAGAGAGTCGCACATTGAAGCGGAGGCGTCTCATTGCCATGCTTCTGCATCGTTGATTGTAGCTAAATATGGAAGGGAGGATTCATTTTAACTTCCACCCGACATCTTCCTTATATGTACAGCATGATGATGGCACCGACTCACAAGTACAGCTGAAGCCATCATCAGTGATTGACTTGTCAGCTGATATAGAGGCAGAGCCATGATCGTATTGGCACCAATCACGGGCCATTTATGCCTTCAGAGACGACTGTCAATAGTGACAGCAGTATTTAGAAGGTTATTTGAGGAAGGGGTCTCCCTCTTCATACCCCCCCCCCCAAAAAAAAAAAAACATTTCTAAATAAAGTCAAGTAAAAAATAAAAATCTAAACAAAGTATGAAAATAATAGAAAACTATATTGTCACTAAAAAATAAAATTAGTTTTACCGGTAATTCAGTTACTAGGAACCTTCCACGACAGCAGTATCGGAAGATGTCTCCCCGCCCTAATGGGGACAGGAAACACAGAGGTTAAATACCACCCACCTTCCTACAACCACCAATGTTTTTCCGGACACACTAACATGAATAGTTACCACCAAAGTGCAGGAATCCTCCAATAAGAACATCGGACAGGGAGGGAAATTAATGCTGTTGTGAAAGGTTCCTAGAAATCGAATTACCGGTAATACTAATTCTATTTTCTCTAGTCACCTTCCATGACAGCAATATCGGAGTAATACCAACAATTAATTTCTGGAGCCTGCAGCACTCGTCTGTCGAATGTTAAATCCCTATTAAAACTGTATTAGTCTGTAGCGTCTGGTAAACGTATGGACAGAAGACCAGGTGGCGGTTCTGCATATCTGCTCAGTAGGTGTCCCCCCTCTCTGCCCACGATGCTGATACTGAAGGTGTAGAATGAGCCTTCAGTGATGCAGGATGAAATAAATTCTGTGATGAGTATGCGAGACAGAGAGCTTGTTTGATCCAATTGGCAATCATATTCTTAGCCGCCTTCTTGCCCTTATTCCCTCCTGAGGGCTGAATGAATAAGTTTTGGTCAATCCTCCAACCTTCGGTTTGTTGGAAGTAGTAGAGAACCACCCTACGAACATCTAGGGTGTGAAAGGCTTTCATATTGGAAGGTTTGGGGCAGAATGAGGGTAGCACAATATCCTGACCTCTATGAAAGTCCGAGACTGTAACCGTTAAGTAGGGCTCTTGTATAGATAGGGCCTGCAGCTTTTCTACATGTCTAGCGGAAGTAATTTCTACCAGAAAGACCATCTTAAGGGTGAGGTTCTTTCAACTCGTAGATGATAAGATTTCAAATTGGTCTGTGGTTAAACTGTTAAGTACCAGATTTAAATCCCAGGGGAGAATCCGGTTAAGAAGTCTAGGCCGGATTCTAGCTGCTGAGGTCATGAAACACTTTATCCACCGATGACTAGCTAAGTTTTGGTCAAAGAAGGAGCTAAGAGCCGACATCTGTACCTTTAGAGTACTAGATGCAAGACCTAGATCAAGCCCCTTTTGAAGAAAATCCAAAATTCGAGCAATGTTAGGATGAAAGTGATCAGGAATATTTAGAGCACACCTGGACTAGAATTTTTTCCAAGCCTTGCCATAAATGGCGTTGTTCACTGGCTTCCTACTCTTCTGGAGAGTTTGTATCACTTCCTTTGAAGGGCCTTTAGCTCTTTAGGTTCTGGCTTCATTAGCCAGGCCGCAAGGTTCAACCTGCGAAGGTCCGGATGTAGCAAGGGACCCTGGTGAAGAAGGTTGTCTTTCTGGTATATAAGTAGTGGAGCTTCCTGGGCTATGTCCATCAAAGCGCTGCACCAACTTCTTCCCGGCCACATGGGAGCGTTTAGAATCATGGTGACCTGATCGGACCGTATCTTCTTTGACATCCTGGCTTAAAATCAGGATTGGAGGGAAGGCATAGGCCAGGTCGTACCTCCAAGGGTGAGAAAAGGCATCCATTTCCCATGCCCCGTCCGTGGGATTCAGGGAGAAGAACTTCTTCACCTTTGCATTCTGGCCACGGGCAAATAGATCTACATTCAGAACCTCCCATCTTGATACAAGGAATAGAAAGACTGCTTGGTTGAAGCACCATTCCCTTGGATGGACGTCCTTTCTGCTGAGGAAGTCTGCTTGGGCATTGGCAGACCCCTTCAGATGGACTGCTGTGATGGACAAAAGAGGTTTCTCTGGCCAGGAAAAAATTCTTGTAGCGATTGATTTCAATCTGATGTACTTAGTGCCTCTGTGGTGGCAGAGGTAGGCCACCGTGGTCATATTGTCGGAATCATCACGTACGTTATGACCTTGGACAAAGGGCAGATGTGGCTTTCAATGCTTTCTCTACCACCTTCAGTTCTCTGAGGTTTGAGGAACTGGATTTGATGTCTGGGGACCATAACCCCTTGGAAGTGGGTTTTCTTTACCACAGCGCCCCAGCCCCTCTGACTGGCGTCTGAAGTGAGTATCTTCAGGGGAAGCTGATCCCAACTGACCCCCCGGCTAAAGGTTCTTGTAGTTTAGCCACCATGCAAGGGAAGACATCACATGAATGGGAAGGGGAACTCTCCTGGTCATAGAATTTTGATGCCTGTCCCAAAACGAGAGAATATGAGTTTGGAGGACTTGTGTATTGGCTTGAGCCTAGATGCATGATGTCAGTGATCCTAGGATAGATATTGAGTCACTCAGGGTAGGAGCCCGTTGGTCTCTGAACTTGGAAATCCTCTGAAACAGATAGAGTTGATGATCTCTGGGCAAGAAGGATGCTCTTCTCCCCAAATCCAGTAGGATTCCCAAGAATTTCTTCCTTGGTGAAGGATGAAGATCCGACTTCTCCAGATTTGGGATCCAGCCCAGGGATTCCAGGATTTCCAAGGTTTTTACCACATTAAATTTAGATGAGGAATAGATGGTGCGACGATGAGGAAGTAGTCTAGATGCGGAATGATGCAAATCCCCTGATGACGGATGAAGATTACGGCTTCTGTCACAATCCTGGCGAATAGTTGCGCTGCTGATGAAATGCTGAATGGGAGGTCATTGAATTGGAAATGGCGAACCTGGTGACCATGGAAAACTACAAATCTGAGGAACCTCTGATGATCTCGGTGGATTGGCACGTGGTAATAGGCATCCTTCAGATCTATTGCATCCATTACCCAATTCTTTCCAATGAGCGGGATTTCTGATTTGATAGATTCCATTGTGAATCATCTGTGATCACTTGATTCAGGGCTTTCAGATTGATCACTCTGTGCTTCCCTGAAGGCTTCTCGACCAGGAAGAGGCGAGAATTTGGCCCCTGCCTATTTCCTGTAGGGGTACTTAAGAGATCACCTTTACTTGAAGCAGACCTTGAAGATTTAACAGTATGAAGTCTGGAAGGTGTAGGGAATGTAGTAAGGCATTGAAGGGGAAAACTCTAGAATTCTAGTTTCAAACCATCCTGAGTGGTATGGAGGACCTACTCGTTTGTGGAGACAGATTGCCACTGAGTGAGGAAGCCTGATATTGACCCCGGACAGGAGAGCAGTCATTACTTGTCAGGAGTTTGCTAGTGGTGGGAAAAAAAGAATATTTTTGCCCTTTCCACCTTTTGGAACAGCCTTATTTGCCTTTCACTTTGTAATTCCTCTGGGAAGACTGATCACGGGAGCAACAAAAAATAGAATTAGATTTACCGGTAATTCGGTTTCTAGGAACCTTCCACGACAGCAGTATCGGAGGATGTCTCCCCGCCCTAATGGGGTCAGGGAACACAAAGAGGTTAAATACCCCTCCCTTTACTACAACCACCAGTGTTTTTCCTGGACACAGTAGTGCAGCGCCCCAGAGATCTGGTCGTGGCAGTATGACACTCTGCCACTAAGGGGAGTGATGGTACGTCTGATGGCACTGAAGGAATTCTCCTGACCAGGTATCACCAGCACACATTACACTTCACACTCCGGCCACTAGGCGGAGCAAAAGGCTTTATTTATTGGGCCCCTCCTCACACTGGTAAAACTAGGGGTTGGATAGGAAGTTAGTCAGAAGCTGACTGGGTTGGATTCAGGCAACATCCCATGGCAGGTGGTGTTGCAGGGAGAAGACACAGGGGGGTCCCTGTCAGGCGTGGGAACCTGGCAGGTGCCTAGCGAACAGAACAGAACGTTACGGAACCGCGCCTGCACCTCCTTGCGGCGGTAGCCTAAGAAAGAGACAAGAAAGGAAGGATATTGTGGAACAGTGTAAACGAGATCTAGCAAAAAGGAGTACCAGTAGGAGTCGTGCCATGAGACCGAGGCAACATCCTACTGAGGCGCGTAGCCGGTGGCTGGAACACCGCGAGAGTAACTGACTTCAGGCCTTACTTCAAACTCCGCAGGACAGTTAATTATAGGTTGGCTGTCTACCTTAAATTTCCTAAGAAGACATAGGGGGCAACATTGGGAGAGGGGCGTCTCTAGGGTCCCGGAAGACCTCCAAGCCTTCCCGTCATACGGGTGCGTCCTAGCCAAAACATACTGGGGGACGAGAAACTAGCAACATCTGGAACTAACGAGAGAGAGAGAGCTGTAGAGAACGAACGAGAACATCAGTTGCAAGGACTATTCCGAATGCTCAGCAGGGTAGAACTACAACACACAGGCGCTAGTGGTGGGCAACGATTTCCATCTGCGAGGGAAACTCTGGAAGTGCCCATCAGACTGGCCTGTCTCTGATAGCCCTGTTAAACGTGCTCTGGATTGAGGATCTTGAAGTCTTCAGTAAAGAGGTAAAGAGACTGCAACCTTGTGTCCTCGTTATTGCCTGCACCTCACACCATCACTATCCACCTTACTGGGAAGCCCTGGGGACATACTTCACCTGTGGGAAGGTATACCATCCAGCTGCAATTCCATCACCCCAGCGGACCCCGCAGCAGCGTCAGTCACCCTGACCGAACACCACAGGTGGCGTCACGAACCCCTGACAGACTGCACCACCTTTATTGGACGCCCCTTAGCAGGGTCGCGGAACGGGTCTAGCCAACCGTGACAGCCTCAGAACCGAACCAGAGAGGCCCGGTACCGAGAACCCGTGGCCCTGTGTCTGGGGGCGATCCAACTTGGCGTCACGAACAGGATCCTACTTAAGCCTGAGAAGCAGGTCATGTGTGCCTTGGAACTGTGATTTATTGCAAAGACTGTGTATTGCTATCTGCCGCCAGATTCCCCCCAAAACCGCCGCCATTGCTGCGCCACGAGGAGCGCAGGAGAAGAAGAAGGGCGTGGAAGTGAGCATGAGCAAGCTGAAGAGCGTGAAAAGTAATGGCCGCCCAGTCTAAATATTTCTGTACGTTGAGGACGTGTCCGTCAGCAGCCGAGATCCGCCTCCTGATCCTCAGTGGAGGGCGGAGACAAAGAAAACAAAACCGCCCACAAAGGAGAGAGCGGGAAAAGGACAAGGAGGGAGAAGAAGTGACCCACGTGGAGGACGCCATGACAAGCCGCCCGGGACCGGAGCGTGGGGTCGGAGCCGAGGACTCCCCCAGCTACCCAGAGAGATACCGCGGCCAGGCGTCACCTGTTGGCCCCGACTTCCTGCAGGCTGGAGTGGATGAGCTCAGCGATCGACTCCGGCGGACGCAGCTGAGCACTGAGGCCGGGTGGAAGGAGATAGTCACCGGGGGCCTCACCATACGTCTGTCGGCAGCCTCGTCTGGTCCGGAGCAAGGAAGAAGTTCCAGCGCTCCGAAGCCAGAAAGCAAGGCCGTGCCGAAAAGCGAGATACTGCAAGCAGAGATGACAACGCCACAGCGCAAGGCCCCACAGTCAGCGTTCCAGATCCCAGCGGAGACGGAGCAGGCCGGCACTGGAGGGACCACATCTGAAGCAGGTATGAAGAACGACCCTGCCCCAGTGACAAAAGACCTACTGGTAGGCCCCGTAGCAGCGCCACCTGCTGCCATGACTCAGACTAACTCTGAACTGACAAATCCTAATACTGCTCCTACTACCAAAACTGATATTCGAACCCAGATTATACCTGAAAAACCGATTAGTGACATTGATACCGCATCGGAAGAGAAAAGAGATATGCAAAGCCATAAGATCCCTATCTGGAGTGAGGGAGCCCCTTATGTGGCACCTGGTAGCCGCCAGTATCCAGCTGGGCTACTCTGACCGGTGCTACCCCCTGAGTTAGGGTACCGTCACACAGTGGCACTTTGATCGCTAGGACGGCACGATCTGTGACGTTCCAGCGATATCCTTACGATCTTGCTGTGTCTGACACGCTACTGCGATCAGGGACCCTGCTGAGAATCGTACGTCGTAGCAGATCATTTGAAACTTTCTTTCGTCGCTGGATCTCCCGCTGACATCGCTGAATCGGCGTGTGTGACGCCGATTCAGCGATGTCTTCACTGGTAACCAGGGTTAACATCGGGTTACTAAGCGCAGGGCCGCACTTAGTAACCCGATGTTTACCCTGGTTACCAGCGTAAACGTAAAAAAAAAAAACACTACATACTTACCTTCTGCTGTCTGTCCCCGGCGCTGTGCTTCTCTGCACTCCTCCTGCATCCTGTGTCAGCGCCGGCCAGCCGGAAAACACAGCGGTGATGTCACCGCTCTGCTTTCCGGCTGGCCGCTCACTGTCAGTGCAGGAAAGCAGAGCGCCGGTGGACAGACACGGAATGTAAGTATGGCTACGTTCACATTGGCGTTCCGCCAATGTGCGTCGCTGTTGCGCCGGCGACGCGCCGGCGACGCAGCGGCGACGCAGCGGCGACGCGCCCCTATGTTTAACATAGGGGACGCGTGCGTCGTTTTGGTGGCGTTTTTCGCCACGTGCGTCGTTTCCGACGCTAGCGTCGGACGCAAGAAAACGCTACATTGTAGCATTTTCTGTGCGTCCGATTTTCGTCAAAAACGACGCACGCGTTTGCGCGCGTTTTTACGTGCGTCGCGCGTTGCGTCGCCGACGCAGGGCGGCGCAACGCTAGTGTGAACCTAGCCTATGTAGTGTTTGGTTTTTTTTACGTTTACGCTGGTAACCAGGGTAAACATCGGGCTACTAAGCGCGGCCCTGCGCTTAGTAACTCGATGTTTACCCTGGTTACCACGGGACTTCGGGATCGTTGGTCGCTGGAGAGCTGTCTGTGTGACAGCTCTCCAGCGACCAAACAGCGACGCTGCAGCGATCGACATCGTTTTCGTATCGCTGCAGCGTCGTTTCAGTGTGACGGTACCCTTACAGTAACAAACCTCGAAACCCCGACAACTGTAAATAGTTAACTGTTTCTTGCTGCTGCTTAAAACCCGTCCAGGGTTATTCCTAAAAGGGGTCCCTTTGTTTACCCGGGATCCCTATTGTTTATAGTTCTTTTTCTATTTTTGCACAAGTTCATCATTGTTTAAAAGACTGCTGGATCATGAACAGTGAATGAATCCAATACTGCTTTGTATATAGTTTGCACCTTCTTAAAGGTGCTCCCTACTGATTTTACAAGTGAAAGAAGACTTTGCGAAGATAATGCTTCTGGACATAACCCAGAAGGTCTTGCTTTCAGTGGACTTGCAGACAGAGAGAATCTGCACTACTTTCTAGAGACTTGGGTCCCTCTTAAAGGGAATGTTTACATGATTGCCTTAATAAAAGTTGAAACGTTAATAATGTTGAAATTTAGAAAGTTTGATAATGTTGATAGAGATTGAGGACAGGAAAGCTTGAAAGTGAACCCGTAGGGGTTAGAGAGAGAGTCCTCCTGAGAACTGTAGAAAGATGGTCGGTACAATGACAGTAGACCCGGCCAAGGAGCTAGGCGGTCCTGCATTGGGGAAGTTGGAAAGGAAAGGAAAGTTGAGTTATTTATATAGCATTTTATAGTAGGCCTTTAGTGGGTTCAGCGTATACGCCCTTAAAGGAAAAGTTAACTTATTGTTCAAAAGTTTGCACTTGGTAGAATACCCGGCTGGGTACTGAGAGTTATTTATAGTCAATATGTTATTTAAAAATATTTAATTTTGTTTGTAACGTTCAAGTGTCCTCACCTCCCATAAAGGGAAGCATTGTTCTATTTACTTGTTTTAGCATTTCAAAAATTTTGTATGTCTTTTGCTGCTATGTATTGTTGTTCTTCTTCCCAGTCCAGGAGTACTGGATTTAACCGGGGGAAAGTGCAGCGCCCCAGAGATCTGGTCATTGCAGTATGACACTCTGCCACTAAGGGGAGTGATGGTACGTCTGATGGCACTGAAGGAATTCTCCTGACCAGGTATCACCAGCACACATTACACTTCACACTCCGGCCACTAGGGGGAGCAAAAGGCTTTATTTATTGGGCCCCTCCTCACACTGGTAAAACAAGGGGTTGGATAGGAAGTTAGTCAGAAGCTGACTGGGTTGGATTCAGGCAACATCCCATGGCAGGGGGTGTTGCAGGGAGAAGAGACAGGGGGGCCCCTGTCAGGCGTGGGAACCTGGCAGGTACCTAGCGAACAGAACAGAACGTTACGGAACCGCGCCTGCACCTCCTTGCGGCGGTAGCCTAAGAAAGAGACAAGAAAGGAAGGATATTGTGGAACAGTGTAAACGAGATCTAGCAAAAAGGAGTACCAGTAGGAGTCGTGCCGTGAGACCGAGGCAACATCCTACTGAGGCGCGTAGCCGGTGGCTGGAACACCGCGGGAGTAACTGACTTCAGGCCTTACTTCAAACTCCGCAGGACAGTTAATTATAGGTTGGCTGTCTACCTTAAATTTCCTAAGAAGACATAGGGGGCAACATTGGGAGAGGGGCGTCTCTAGGGTCCCGGAAGACCTCCAAGCCTTCCCGTCATACGGGTGCGTCCTAGCCAAAACATACTGGGGGACGAGAAACTAGCAACATCTGGAACTAACGAGAGAGAGAGAGCTGTAGAGAACGAACGAGAACAGCAGTTGTGAGGACTATTCCGAATGCTCAGCAGGGTAGAACTACAACACACAGGCGCTAGGGTGGGCAACGATTTCCATCTGCGAGGGAAACTCTGGAAGTGCCCATCAGACCGGCCTGTCTCTGATAGCCCTGTTAAACGTGCTCTGGATTGAGGATCTTGAAGTCTTCAGTAAAGAGTTAAAGAGACTGCAACCTTGTGTCCTCGTTATTGCCTGCACCTCACACCATCACTATCCACCTTACTGGGAAGCCCTGGGGACATACTTCACCTGTGGGAAGGTATACCATCCAGCTGCAATTCCATCACCCCAGCGGACCCCACAGCAGCGCCGGTCACCCTGACCGAACACCACAGGTGGCGTCACGAACCCCTGACAGACTGCACCACCTCTATTGGACGCCCCTTAGCAGGGTCGCGGACCGGGTCTAGCCACCGTGACAGCCTCAGAACCGAACCAGAGAGGCCCGGTACCGAGAACCCATGGCCCTGTGTCTGGGAATGATCCAGTAGCATCTATAGTTACTACTCAAGTGCAGGAATCATCCAATAGGAATATCAGATAGGGAGGGAAATTAGTGCTGTTGTAGAAGGTTCCTAAAAAAACGAATTACCGGTAAGTCTAATTCTATTTTCTCAAGTCACCTTCCACAATCGCAGTATCGGAGTAATACCAACAACTAATTTCTTAGGGAGGGACAACAGCCTGCAGAACTCGTCTGCCAAAAGACAAGTCCCTATTTTAAATTAGTCTGTAATGCCTGGTGAATATATGGACTGACGACCAGGTGGCGGCTCTGCATATCTGCTCAGAGGATGAGTTCCCTCTTTCTGCCTATGACATTGATACAGAACAAGTAGAGTGGGCTTTCAGTGATACAGGAGGTGAAAAATTCTGTGATGTACAGTGCAGACCAAAAGTTTGGACACACCTTCTCATTTAAAGATTTTTTTGTATTTTCATGACTATGAAAATTGTACATCACACTGAAGGTATCAAAACTATGAATTAACACATGTGGAATTATATACTTAACAAAAAAGTGTGAAACAACTGAAATTATGTCTTATATTCTAGGTTCTTCAAAGTAGCCACCTTTTGCTTTGATGACTGCTTTGCACACTCTTGGCATTCTCTTGATGAGCTTTAAGAGGAAGTCACCGGGAATGGTTTTCACTTCACAGGGGAAGTGGGATTTCTTGTCTTATAAATGGGGTTGGGACCATCAGTTGTGTTGTGCAGAAGTCTGGTGGATACACAGCTGATAGTCCTACTGAATAGACTGTTTGAATTTGTATTATGGCAAGAAAAAAGCAGCTACAAAGAAACTGGCTAGCATGAGGACCTCCCCAGGAAAGGAAGACCAAGGGTCACCTCTGCTTCTGAAGATAAGTTTATCCGAGTCACCAGCGTCAGAAATCGCAGGTTAACAGCAGCCCAGATTAGAGACCAGGTCAATGCCGCACAGAGTTCTAGCAGTAGACACTAGGGTTGAGCGAAACGGGTCGGCCACTTTCAGAAGTCGCCGACTTTTAGCAAAGTCGGGTTTCATGAGACCCGACCCGACCCCTGTGTGGGGTCGGCCTTGAAGTCGGCGATCTTCTGAATCTGGAATCGGAATTCCGATACCGATTCCCGATATGTTTAAGATATCGGGAATTGGTATCGGAATTCAGATTTAAGTGTAAAATAAAGAATAAAAATAAAAAATATCGCTATACTTACCCTCTGACGCGCCCTGGTACTAACCGGGAACCTTCCTTCCTTCGAATCAGCGCTACCTAATAGGAATATACTCACCCTCGGACGCGCCCTGCTTCTTTCCGGCAGCCTTCCTTCCTAAGAATCAGCGCTTCCAGGACCTTCGGTGACGTCGCGGTGACGTCACGGCTTCTGATTGGTCGCGCGGCGGTCACATGGGCGGTCACGCGACCAATCACAAGCCGCGACGTCACCGCGACATCACCGCAAGGTCCTGAAAGCGCTGATTCGAAGGAAGGAAGGTTCCCGGTTAGTACCAGGGCACGTCAGAGGGTAAGTATAGCGATATTTTTTATTTTTATTCTTTATTTTACACTTAAATATGGATCACACGGCCTGAAGGAGAGTTTCCTCTCCTTCAGACCCTGGGAACCATTGGAAACCCAATGCACTGCATTGGGTTTCGAGTTTCGGCCGACCCCGACCCCGACTTTTTTATAGGATCGGCCGATTTCACTCGACCCGACTTTTGAAAAAGTCGGGTTTCGTGAAATCCGACCCGATCCTATAAAAGTAAAGGTCGCTCAACCCTAGTAGACACATCTCTACAACAACTCTTAAGAGGAGACTTTGTGCAGCAGGTCTTCATGGTAAAATAGCCGTTAGGAAACCACTGCTAAGGACAAGCATCAAGCAGAAGAGACTTGTTTGAGCTAAAGAAGACAAGGAATGGACATTAAACCTCTGGAAATCTGTGCTTTGGTCTGATGAGTCCAAATTTGAAATCTTTGCTTCCAACCACCGTGTCTTTGTGCGATGCAGAAAAGGTGACTCTATATGCCTGGTTCCCACCATGAAGCATGGAGGAGGAGGTGTGATGGTGTGGGGGTGCTTTGCTGCTGACACTGTTGGGGATTTATTCAAAATTGAAGGCATACTGAACCAGCATGGCTACCACAGCATCTTGCAGCGGCATGCTATTCCATCCAGTTTGCGTTTAGTTGGACCATCATTTATTTTTCAACAGGACAATGACCCCAAACACACCTCCAGGCTGTGTAAGGCCTATTTGGCCAAGAAGGAGAGTGATGGGGTGCAACGCTGGATGACCTGGCCTCCACAGTCACCAGACCTGAACCCAATCGAGATGGTTTGGGGTGAGCTGGACCGCAGAGTGAAGGCAAAAGGGCCAACAAGTGCTAAGCATCTCTGGGAACTCCTTCAAGATTATTGGAAGACCGTTCCCAGTGAATACCTCTTGAAGCTCATCAAGAGAATGCCAAGAGTGTGCAAAGCAGTCATCAAAGCAAAAGGTAGCTACTTTGAAGAACCTAGAATATAAGACATAATTTCAGTTGTTTCACACTTTTTGTTAAGTATATAATTCCACATGTGTCAATACATAGTTTGTGTGAATGTACAATTTTCATAGGCATGAAAATACAGAAAAATCTTTAAATGAGGTGTGTCCAAACTTTTGGTCTCTACTGTATATGCTCGGCAGATGGCTTGCTTGATCCAGTTAGCAATCATACTTTTAGCCACCTTTTTGCCTTTATTCCATCCTGAGAACTGAATAGATAGGTTCTGGTCAATCCTCCAACTTTTAGTTTGCTAGAGGTAAAAGAGGACCACCCTGCGAACATCCAGGGTGTGGAAGACTTCCTCCTTTGCATTGGAGGGATTTGGACAGAATGAGGGCAGCACAATACCCTGACCTCTATGGAAGTCTGAGACTACTTTAGGCATAAAGGAGGGATCTAACCGAAGGATAATGCTATTCGTAGTGATAGTCAGGGCCGTATTTGCCACTAGGCACTTGAGGGCACGTGCCTAGGGCGGAGACGATGCGGGGGGCGGCACCTGAGCAAGTTTTTTTTTTTTTAAAGTCCTTGGTCACATCCCAACCGAAAGCCCCCCCCGCCCCCGCCTGCCTGCCTCCCACCCACCCTCCTGGAAGATGATACCCTGCTCCAGCAATGCCTGGTCTCAGCGTCTGTAGCGTCCTGAGTGAGCGGTCACGTGGTACCGCTCATTAAGGTCATGAATATGTGCATATTCATGACCTTAATGAGCGGTACCACCTGACCGCTCACTCAGGAAGAAGGTGCTGCGTCGGGAGTCGGGACAGGGCCAGAGGGATGTTGGCGCGGCCGCGCGGTGTAGGACGGACAGGTGAGTATGAGGGACAGGGGACGGGGGGATGAAGGAGGACGGTACGCCGAGCCATGCAACATGGGAGAAGGAGCGGGAGGGTGGAGAGATGAGCCATGTATACGAGGGGGAATATGAACCATGCATACAAGAGGTTGGGGGGAATTATGAGCCATGCATACAGGAGGAGGGGGAATATTAGCCATGCATACAGGAGGGGGAGATATGAGCCATGCATACAGGGGGGAATTATGAGCCATGCATACAGGAGGGGGGGATATTAGCCATACATACAGGGGGGAATTATTTGCCATGCATACAGGAGGGGGTGGTGGTGGTGGAATATGAGCCATGCATACAGGAGGGGGTGGTGGTGGATTATGAGCCATGCATACAGGAGGGGGGGGATTATGAGCCATGCATACAGGAGGGGGTGGAATATGAGCCATGCATACAGGAGGTGGGGGGGAATTATGAGCCATGCATACAGGGGGGGATTATGAGCCATGCATACAGGAGGGGGGGATATGAGCCATCATACAGGAGGGGTGGAATATGAGCCATGCATACAGGAGGGGGGATATGAGCCGTGCATACAGGAGGAGATGGGGGAATATGAGCCATGCATATGGGATGGGAGGGAGATGAGCCATGCATACAAAATGGGAGGGGGGAATTATACAGTATTGAGCATCATGTGGGGTCATTATACAGTATGGAGCATCATGTGGGGTCATTATACAGTATGGAGCATCATTTAGGGCCATTATACAGTATTGAGCATCATGTGTGACCATTATACAGTATAGAGCATCATGTGTGATCATTATACAGTATGGATCATCATGTGTGATACCTGGATGCAGTTGTCCTTCTTTGCCTCCAAAAGTAATATCACTCCCCCTAGAGGAGAATGGTATTACTGCAATGACCAGGACCCTGGGGCGCTGCACATCCACTAGGAATCCCGTTGCTTTCTGGAGTAGGGGAAGAGAGTCCAATATCTCCTCCCTAGAAGTCCCCTGGTTAAGGTGATTTTCTAACATGTGAAGCCAGCGGAAAAAAGACCTGGCGACGCACGTAGAGGCCACATTCATTTTTAGCAGATTAGTGGATGTGTCCCAGGATTTCCTTAACAAGCTCTCGATTTTGTGATCCATGGGATCCTTTAGCTGGGAAGAGTCTTCGAAAGGAAGAGCTGTCCTTTTAGTGACCCTGGACACCTGCACATCTACCTTGCGGATTTCCCATAAGGAACAATTCCCTTCCAGCGGGAAGCGGCTTATTAACTTTGAGGGGACACCAAGTCCTTTTTCAGGGAGGCCCCATTCATGAAGGATAAGGTTCTCAATATTTTCGTGTATGGGAAACCCTTTTTGGTCCCTAGGTTTTAGCCTCCCCCCCCCCCCCCCGAACATTTTGTCTTGTACGGACTGTTTCACTTCCTCCTCCTCCATCCCCACGGTGCCTCTCACCATACCAATCAGCTCTTCCATATCATCGGAAGAGAAAAGGTATTTTTTATTATCGGGAGTGGGAGTGGAAGTGAAACCCTCATTCTCCCAAATGTCTCCAAACCAGATGTACGAATCTTGCCAGAGTCAGAGTCCGATTCCACGGGAGACATTTTCCTCTTGTTAGGAGGAGGTGGTTGTGGTATCGGGTTTGGGAAAGGGTAGTCAGCGATGATTGAATCTCTTGTTTTATGAGGGTATAAGGGTCTTTATGCTGTCCAGGAGAGAGGGCTGTTCGGTACGTAAGGCGTCATCCGTGCAAGGCTGGCACAGTTTCTTCTTATATGCAGAAGGAAGTCTGGAGGCACATATTTCACATTTGCGGCTGGGCACCTTATCCTTTTTAGGGGCAGGGACCTTGTCTCTCTAAAAGAGAGAGAAATGTATACTACGTCACCATAAGGTTATACCCTGGACAGAAACGGACCACATTCGCTACTTACAGTAGGAGGGTGAATGCTGGGCTCTGCAGAAGCAGAGTGTAAGGGTTTGTCGCCATCCATAGGTCAGTCTGTCAACAGTCACAGACAGACACAGACAAATAGGCCTTGCCTGGAGGCATCCCCAGACCAGGATTTTAAAGGATCGAGGTCTCAGCGATAGCTGAGTGCTCCTCCTCCTTGTGGTCTGAAGGGGGGAACCCCAAAGAAGACGCCCCAATCACTGCCTGCTCCGGAAAATGTCAGCTGGCGCACGCGTGCGCTCCAATGTAGAATGCACAGGAACAAACCGGAAGTTTGGGCCGACTTCACTTCCGATGCACGCGCGACGCTGGATCCAGCAGCAAAGAGGGAGGAAGATGCCAGGGAGCTACAGGAGGACCCCGGCTGCATGTCACTGCCCTACTTTACCCCACGAGGAGGCACAGGAAAGGCGGGACAGGGGGTCCCGAGTCGCACATGAGCTGTGGAGACGGGAGCAGCCACCGGAGGAGAGCGGAGCCCCGACCTCAGCTGCCTGGCATAGAAAGGTAAGAAGTGTTCCTGATCGCTAGCCACGACAATACTATCCCGGACCTCTTCATTCCCCATAGGGGACAGGAAAAACAGTGGTGGTTGTAGGAAGGGGAGGGGTATTTAATCTCTTTGTGTTTCCTGTCCCCCATTAGGGCAGGGAGACATCCTCCGATACTGCTGTCGTCGAAAGTGACTAGAGAAATGCTGTTTTATGTAAAAATCAAAATAACAAAAAAGGACGCATCTAGAATGACCGAACTATAAAACTGTACCAAAACCCATATAATGAACGCTGAAAAATTAAAATTCTAAAAAAAATGTAGCTTTACACACAAAAATTGCAATAAAATGTGATTAAAAAGTCGTATAGAAAAAAAAATGACATCACTGAAAAGTAATTTCTTCCTACAAAGAATGAAATCAGTCAGCTTGGAATTTTGTTTATGGGTGGCCCATTTACCTGGCGGACTTTCAGATCCCTTATTTAGACAAGTACAAACGTACATTGGACAGTCTGGAAATGTGACAGCGCTTTTAGGCTATGTGCACGTGTTGCGGATTTCTTGCGCATCTGGAGTGTTTTTTCTGCGCGGAATTGCACCAAATCTGCAAAAGATTGCTCAAGAAAAGTTAATCAATGGGAATCCAGAATTGGTGTGCACATGCTGCAGAAAATTCCGTTCTGATTTGCAGCGTTTTATTTTCTGCAGCAGGTTAATTTTTTTTGCAGAACTGCAGCATTTTTGCACCAATTGACTTCCATCGAGTCAGTTAAATCCGCTGCCAGCCTACAGGTGTAAAAAGGTTTGCGGATTTGCGTACCAAAAATGCTGCAGAAAGAAAATAAAATCAGAAGGAGGAAGAGTGTGTGGGTGGAGAATATGTGTGTGGGCGGAGAATGTGTTTGTCCCTCTCTGTCTGTGTGTCTGTGTCTCTCTGCGTCTGTGTGACTGTGTCTCTCTCTCTGTCTGTGTGTCTCTCTCTGTCTGGGTGTCTCTGTGTGTCTCTGTCTGTGTGTCTCTCTGTCTGTCTGTGTTTCTGTCTGTCTATGTCTTTGTTTGTCTGTCTGTGTCTCTGTCTGTCTGTGTGGTCGGGGTGTGTGTGCCCAGGCATCGTCTGATGGGACTACTCCCATCTGGCTATGTCTGCTGTCATATATAAAAGTGACAGCATGAGTCAATGATGGGAGAGTAGTCCCATCATCCAGCACCTGTGTTCAATTGTAAAAAAAAAAAGTAAAAACATTTACATAATTACATACATTATACATACTCACCAAACACCTAATCCCTGACGCCCGTGTCTCCTCCAGGCAATCAAAGATAATAAACCAACATATACTTATGTTTCCTCCGTAATCCATTTAATACTGAGGGTCACACAGTGATCTTACATGTAGAACAGTCACATTGGAGATGTGACCGCTCTACCCAGCCTCCGGCGACACACCGACAGGAGGTAATCGCTCCCGCAGTGAATCACTAAGCCGGCGTGAGAGTTCACCGGAGTTCATCAGCTGATCAGCTCCCATGCTCTCACTTGCGGCACCAATGCATGAGAAAATTCTCAGGCAGCGGTGCCGTAAGTGAGAGCTCAGGAGCTGATGAACTGCGGTGAACTCTCAGTGATACACTAACTAGAGATAATTGCTCCCACAGTGTATCGCCGGAGGCCAGGTAGAGTGGTCACATCTGCCGATGTGACTGTTCTACACGCGAGATCGTCATGGGACACATAGTAATGGACTACGGCAGACATGGAGTATTATATGTTGGTTTATTATTTTATTTTTGTTGCAGGAAACGAGGAATAGGCGTTCAGTAAGTATGGTAAATTAAGATTCAATAAAGGAGTCTGTGTGATTATTTCAAATAAAGGACTTAATTCTAGCTGTGTCTTTATTTACCATGCAACTATGGGGTTAGTAATGGATAGGTATCTTATAGACGCCTCTCCATTACTAACCTGTGGGCTTGATGTCACCTGACAATACAAGGGTCACATCAACCCCACAAATATGAACCCCACTTGCCACTGCTACAGGGCAAGTGAAAAGAGTGAGGCTAAGTGCCAGAATTGGTGCTTCTATAATATGCACCATTTCTGGGGCAGCTAAGAGCTGATGTTTTTAGCCTGGGGGTGCCAATATCCATGGCACCTTCCTAGGCTATTAATATCAGTCCGCAGCTGACTGCCTATCCTTTGCTGGTTCGATTTTATGGGGGGGCCCCATGTCAATTTTTTTCTGAGGTGCCCCTGTAAACTAGCCAGTAAAGGGTAAGCAATCAGGTGTGAGCTGATATTAATAGCATGGGAAGCTTTATGACTTTTGGCTCCTTCCCAGAATATTAACATCTGCCCTCAGTCAATGGGTTTCCCTCTGCTGGTTATTAAAATTATGAGGGAGCCCACACTATTTTTTTTACATTTTTTGAAAAATAAACTGTGTGTCTGTCTGTCATATTAATTATGGTATCTGGCTGAAGAGGTTGAACCAAATAATGACATTGCAAATTTTTTTTTAATAATATATCTTTATTTAGCTCTATGGATTTACAAAAAAACACAAGAAAATCTGCATGAAAATCACGCGGATTTTCAACTGCGTTATCTGCCAAGAGAGGCACAAACCGCACAGAATTGTGCACAAGCAAATCCGCAAGGTGCGCACATAGCCTTTGACCCTTTTGTCTAGCTTTACACCCCCTATCGAATGACATATTTCGCATTCCTAAGTTCAGTTGCAATTAGGTCACTTTTCAAGTCTCATTCCTTTTCTAAAACTGGATACAACACGATTCACTCACTTGCGACACTTTTTTTTTAACCAAAGTTAGGCTGTGTGCCCACGATGAACTTTAGGTGAGTTTTTGACACTGCATATTTTTTCTGCAACAAAAACACATTGTCAATTACAGTTCCAGCAAAATATTGAAAAGGATTTTTTTTAACTCACCACCTTTACATTTTTCGAGACTTCACACTGTGTGTGGGATCTGTTTCTACTGCCGACTTGCAGTATAATATATATTCCTGATCCAAGACTTAGTCTATGACTAATGGCACAGTTAGTGCTAGAAACGCATCAAAGAAGGTCTAATAGACTAGCAGGATATGTTTTAATGGATCAGAAATAAAGAATTTGTTTTTTTTTCCATAAGTGGATGTACCGTTTATCTCTAAAGGAACACAAAACGGATTGGATTTATAAGCATCTCATGCCCATTATGCTTTTTTTTCCCCCCACTCGGCATAAACTGACCTGTGGTGCGAGTTTCAAATCTGCAACATGTCAATTTCTCTTGCTGGCTCGCTGAGTTTTGTGTTCAGATTTTTCCCTTTGATTTGCATTAGATGCAGAAAATCTCTTACACGTTTTAAATGCATCTCCGAGGCAGAAATACTTAAAAAATGCATGTAAAAAATGCACTCAAAAACACAATGAAAAAACGCAAGTAACCTAATTTATTTAATTACTTACAGCTAGGTCCATATATATTTGGACAGAGACAACATTTTTCTAATTTTGGTTATAGACATTACCACAATGAATTTTAAACAAAACAATTCTGATGCAGTTGAAGTTCAGACTTTCAGCTTTCATTTGAGGGTATCCACAATAAAATTGGATGAAGGGTTTAGGAGTTTCAGCTCCTTAACATATGACACCCTGTTTTTAAAGGGGCCAAAAATAATTAGACAGATTAAATAATTTTAAATAAAATTTTCATTTCTAGTACTTGGTTGAAAACCCTTTGTTGGCAATGACAGCCTGAAGTCTTGAACTCATGGACATCACCAGACGCTGTGTTTCCTCCATTTTGATGCTCTGCCAGGCCTTCACTGCGGTGGTTTTCAGTTGCTGTTTGTTTGTGGGCCTTTGTGTCTGAAGTTTAGTCTTTAACAAGTGAAATGCATGCTCAATTGGGTTGAGATCAGGTGACTGACTTGGCCATTCAAGAATATTCCACTTCTTTGCTTTAATAAACTCCTGGGTTGCTTTGGCTTTATGTTTTGGGTCATTGTCCATCTGTAGTATGAAACGACGACCAGGAGTTTGGCTGCATTTGGCTGGATGTGAGCACACAGTATGGCTCTGAATACCTCAGAATTCATTCGGCTGCTTCTGTCCTGTGTCACATCATCAATAAACACTAGTGACCCAGTGCCACTGGCAGCCATGCATGCCCAAGCCATCACACCGTGTTTTACAGATGATGTGGTATGTTTTGGATCATGAGCTGTACCACGCCTTCGCCATACTTTTCTCTTTCCATCATTCTGGTACAGGTTGATCTTGGTTTCATCTGTCCAAAGAATGTTCTTCCAGAACTGTGCTGGCTTTTTTAGATGTTTTTTTAGCAAAGTCAAGTCTAGCCTTTTTATTCTTGATGCTTATGAGTGGCTTGCACCGTGCAGTGAACCATCTGTATTTACTTTCATGCAGTCTTCTCTTTATGGTAGATTTGGATATTGATACGCCTACCTCCTGGAGAGTGTTATTCACTTGGTTGGCTGTTGTGAAGGGGTTTCTCTTCACCATGGAGATTATTCTGCGATCGTCCACCACTTGTCTTTTGCATTGATGAGTTCCCAGTGTTTTCTTTCTTTCTCAGGATGTACCAGACTGTAGATTTTGCCACTCCTAATATTGTAGCAATTTCTCGGATGGGTTTTTTCTGTTTTCATAGCTTAAGGATGGCTTGTGCCACCTGCATGCAGGGCTCCTTTGACCGCATGTTTACTTCACAGCAAAACCTTCCAAATGCAAGCACCACACCTCAAATCAACTCCAGGCCTTTTATCTGCTTAATTGAGAATGACATAACGAAGTGATTGCCCACACCTGTCCATGAAATAGCCTTGGAGTCAATTGTCCAATTACTTTTGGTCCCTTTAAAAACAGGGTGGCACATGTTAAGGAGCTGAAACTCCTAAACCCTTCATCCAATGTGGATACCCTCAAATGAAAGCTGAAAGTCTGAACTTCAACTGCATCTGAATTGTTTTGTCTAAAATTCATTGTGTTAATGTCTATAACCAAAATTAGAAAAATGTTGTCTCTGTCCAAATATATATGGACCTAACTGTAAATACTGCAGCATTGAAACACACCAAAAGCTCATCATGGGAACGTAGAGTTAAGGCTCATACCCACTTGTGAGGAAAACGGACGAGTGCAATCCAATAAAAAATCGGATTGCTCTCGGACCAATGTTATTCAATAGGTGACATCTCATTTGCGATTTTTTTCTCAGCCGAAATCGGACTGAGAAAAAAAATCATAGCATGCTGCGATTTCCTGCGAGTCTCGGATGAGACTCGCCAATGCAAGTCAATGGGTGCGGGGGAAAAATCACGCAGCACTCGCACCATGCGAGTGCTGTCCGATTTTTACACTTCGGTGTTCTTTGAAAAGCCGGTAATTCAGCGCGGTGTACAGTAAAATCACACTGACATCTGTAAGATGCGCCTTTTCCGGCACTTAGCCTCTCTCTTCCCACTTCCGAGTAGCCGTGGGATATGGGGTAATAAAGGGTTAATGTCACCTTGCTAATGTAAGGTGACATTAAGCCTGGTTAATAATGGAGAGGTGTCAATAAGACACCTCTCCATTATTAATCCAATACTAGTAAATGGTTAATAAAACACACACACATTAGGAAAAAAGTATTTTAATGAAATAAAGACACAGGGTGTTGTAATAGTTTAATATACTCTCAATCCAATTGAAGACCCTTGTCACCTGAAACAAAGTTAAAATAAAAAATCAACAATATCCCATACCTTCCGTCGTTCAGTCTTGTCCCACGCTGTAAATCCATCTGAAGGGGTTAAATAATTTTACAAATAATGCAGCTGTGCTCCTGCCTGTAAAAGCTGGGGGATGAATGGAAGCAGGGGAATGTAGCTACCTAGACTTGTGGTGCTTCGCCCCCTGCTGGTATAACCTCATATGAACTCTAGCGTGGGAATTTTTCTGAATATTTTCTCACGCTAGAGTTCATATGAGTTTATGCCAGCAGAGGGCGCAGCACCGCAAGTCTAGGTAGCTACGTTCCCCTGCATTACATTCATTCCCCACTTTTTACAGGCAGGAGCACAGCTGCATTAGTAGGCTCCTGGCTGTAAAATTATTTAACCCCGTCTGATGGATTTACAGCGTGGGACATAACTGTAATGGCAGAAAAGTATGGGATATTGTTTGTTTTTTTATTTTTCCTTTTTTACAGAAAGAGGGTCGTCATTTGGATTGAGAGTATAATAAACTATTACAACACCCTGTGTCTTTACTTCAAGAAAATACTTTTTTCTTTATGTGTGTGTTTTATTAACCCTTTATGAACATAGGATTAACAATGGATAGGTGTCTTATTGACGCCTCTCCATTATTAACCTGGCTTAATGTCACCTTACAATAGCAAGGTGACATTAACCCTTTATTACCCCATATCCCACCGCTACTCGGGAGTGGGAAGAGAGTGGCCAAGTGCCAGAATAGGCGCATCTTACAGATGTGCCTTTTCTGGGGTGGCTGGGGGCAGATGTTCTTAGCCGAGGAGGGGCAATATCCATGGTCCCTCTCTAGGCTATTTGCTGTGAATTCCGCTCTTGGGCTCCCTCCGGTGGTTGTAAGTGGCTTTTTTGTGAGTTCTGCTCTTGGGCTCCCTCCGGTGGTTTTAAGTGGAATGGCTGCTCCTTGGATTTAGCAGTCTGCAGCTGCTTCCACTAATTGTCTTTCTGCTCGGCTTTTATGCCTGGCTCTTCCCTTCAGCCAGTGCCACTTGTCAATGGTTCCTGGTTGGATTCACATCTCTGCTTGGATTTCCCTGATATCCTGACCAGTTCAGCAAAGATAAGTCCTTGCTTTGCTCATTTCTGTCCACATGTTGTGGACTTAATTGTTCTGTGCATTCTATGTTTTGTCCAGCTTGTCAGTATGGATTAATTCTGTTAGCTGGAAGCTCTGGGAAGCAGATTTACCCTCCACACCTTTAGTCAGGTGTGGAGATTTTTGTAAACTCTGTGTGGAATTTTTGTAGTTTTTAATACTGACCACACAGTATCCTGTCCTGTCCTATCTATCTAGCTAGTATGGCCTCCTATGCTAAAATCTGATTTCATTTCTGCGTATGTTATTTTCCCCTCCTCTCACCGTCAATATTTGTGGAGGGATATCTTTCCTTTGGGGATTTTCTCTGAGGCAAGATAGGGCAGTGAGAATCTGGAATTGCTTGCCTGAGGAGGTGGTGATGGCGAACTCAGTCAAGGGGTTCAAGAGAGGCCTGGATGTCTTCCTGGAGCAGAACAATATTGTATCATACAATTATTAGGTTCTGTAGAAGGACGTAGATCTGGGGATTTATTATGATGGAATATAGGCTGAACTGGATGGACAAATGTCTTTTTTCGGCCTTACTAACTATGTTACTATGTTACTATGTTTCCTGTTTCTGTCTTTAGGGGAAGTTAGATCTTAGGCTGTGCCGAGGGGTCTAGGGAGTGTCAGGTACCCCCCACGGCTATTTCTAGTTGCGCTGCTAGGTTCAGGGTTTGCGGTCAGTACAGATACCACCTCCTTCAGAGCTCGTCCCATGTTGCTCCTAAACCACCAGTTCATAACAGCTATTAATGTCTGTCCTCAGTCACTGGCTTTACCACTCTGGCGGAGAAAATTGCGCGGGAGCCCACACCAATTTTTTCCGTGATTTAACCCTTTATTTTAACAGCTAGAGACACCAAATTTTACACAAAGACACTTCTTACATTAGTAGTCAGGAATATGTAATAAAATAAGGGATATGAAATGGTTTACTGTATGTAAACCATGTCTCATATCCTGTCAGGTTTGGGAAGGAGATAGCAAAAGCCGGCAATTGAATTACTGGCTATTCTGCTATCTATCTCTGTATTAAATATATATATATATATATATATATATATATATATATATATATACAGTGGGGCAAAAAAGTATTTAGTCAGTCAGCAATAGTGCAAGTTCCACCACTTAAAAAGATGAGAGGCGTCTGTAATTTACATCATAGGTAGACCTCAACTGTGGGAGACAAACTGAGAAATAAAAATCCAGAAAATCACATTGTCTGTTTTTTTAACAATTTATTTGCATATTATGGTGGAAAATAAGTATTTGGTCAGAAACAAACCATCAAGATTTCTGGCTCTCACAGACCTGTAACTTCTTCTTTAAGAGTCTCCTCTTTCCTCCACTCATTACCTGTAGTAATGGCACCTGTTTAAACTTGTTATCAGTATAAAAAGACACCTGTGCACACCCTCAAACAGTGTGACTCCAAACTCCACTATGGTGAAGACCAAAGAGCTGTCAAAGGACACCAGAAACAAAATTGTAGCCCTGCACCAGGCTGGGAAGACTGAATCTGCAATAGCCAACCAGCTTGGAGTGAAGAAATCAACAGTGGGAGCAATAATTAGAAAATGGAAGACATACAAGACCACTGATAATCTCCCTCGATCTGGGGCTCCACGCAAAATCCCACCCCGTGGGGTCAGAATGATCACAAGAACAGTGAGCAAAAATCCCAGAACCACGCGGGGGGACCTAGTGAATGAACTGCAGAGAGCTGGGACCAATGTAACAAGGCCTACCATAAGTAACACACTACGCCACCATGGACTCAGATCCTGCAGTGCCAGACGTGTCCCACTGCTTAAGCCAGTACATGTCCGGGCCCGTCTGAAGTTTGCTAGAGAGCATTTGGATGATCCAGAGGAGTTTTGGGAGAATGTCCTATGGTCTGATGAAACCAAACTGGAACTGTTTGGTAGAAACACAACTTGTCGTGTTTGGAGGAAAAAGAATACTGAGTTGCATCCATCAAACACCATACCTACTGTAAAGCATGGTGGTGGAAACATCATGCTTTGGGGCTGTTTCTCTGCAAAGGGGCCAGGACGACTGATCGGGGTACATGAAAGAATGAATGGGGCCATGTATCGTGAGATTTTGAGTGCAAACCTCCTTCCATCAGCAAGGGCATTGAAGATGAAACGTGGCTGGGTCTTTCAACATGACAGTGATCCAAAGCACACCACCAGGGCAACGAAGGAGTGGCTTCGTAAGAAGCATTTCAAGGTCCTGGAGTGGCCTAGCCAGTCTCCAGATCTCAACCCTATAGAAAACCTTTGGAGGGAGTTGAAAGTCCGTGTTGCCAAGCGAAAAGCCAAAAACATCACTGCTCTAGAAGAGATCTGCATGGAGGAATGGGCCAACATACCAACAACAGTGTGTGGCAACCTTGTGAAGACTAACAGAAAACGTTTGACCTCTGTCATTGCCAACAAAGGATATATAACAAAGTATTGAGATGAAATTTTGTTTCTGACCAAATACTTATTTTCCACCATAATATGCAAATAAAATGTTAAAAAAAACAGACAATGTGATTTTATGGATTTTTTTTCTCAGTTTGTCTCCCATAGTTGAGGTCTACCTATGATGTAAATTACAGACCCCTCTCATCTTTTTAAGTGGTGGAACTTGCACTATTGCTGACTGACTAAATACTTTTTTGCCCCACTGTATATATATATATATGTCTCACTGACATATATATATATACCTACTATATGGTAGCCCGATTCTAATGCATCGGGTATTCTAGAATATATATGTAGTTTATTTATGAAGATTTTAGAATAATACATTGAATACACAGGATTCCGCCAACCGCGACAAATTAGCGAAGCGTAGACCATTTAAATATAGAGGGCACCATCAACAATAATGTCTAATGTGCTCAACCTGCAGCATGTCAAAACACAGACTATACAAAAAAAGAGAAAAGAAACATGCACAAACGCAGGGATCACCAAGACAGTATATAGTATATAAACATATAACGTTTTATTTAACCCCTTCAAGACCCAGCCTATTTTGACCTTAAAGACCTTGCCGTTTTTTGCAATTCTGACCAGTGTCCCTTTATGAGGTAATAACTCAGGAACGCTTCAACGGATCCTAGCGGTTCTGAGATTGTTTTTTCGTGACATATTGGGCTTCATGTTAGTGGTAAATTTAGGTCAATAAATTCTGCATTTATTTGTGATAAACACGGAAATTTGGCGAAAATTTTGAAAATTTCGCAATTTTCACATTTTGAATTTTTATTCTGTTAAACCAGAGAGATATGTGACACAAAATAGTTAATAAATAACATTTCCCACATGTTTACTTTACATCAGCACAATTTTGGAAACAAAATTTTTTTTTGTTAGGAAGTTATAAGGGTTAAAATTTGACCAGCGATTTGTCATTTTTACAACGAAATTTACAAAACCATTTTTTTTAGGGACCACCTCACATTTGAAGTCAGTTTGAGGGGTCTATATGGCTGAAAATACCCAAAAGTGACACCATTCTAAAAACTGCACCCCTCAAGGTACTCAAAACCACATTCAAGAAGTTTATTAACCCTTCAGGTGCTTCACAGCAGCAGAAGCAACATGGAAGGAAAAAATGAACATTTAACTTTTTAGTCACAAAAATTATCTTTTAGCAACAATTTTTTTATTTTCCCAATGGTAAAAGGAGAAACTGAACCACGAAAGTTGTTGTACAATTTGTCCTGAGTACGCTGATACCTCATATGTGGGGGTAAACCACTGTTTGGGCGCACGGCAGGGCTTGGAAGGGAAGGAGCGCCATTTGACTTTTTGAATCAAAAATTGGCTCCACTCTTTAGCGGACACCATGTCACGTTTGGAGAGCCCCCGTGTGCCTAAAAATTGGAGCTCCCCCACAAATGACCCCATTTTGGAAACTAGACGCCCCAAGGAACTTATCTAGATGCATAGTGAGCACTTTGAACCCCCAGGTGCTTCACAAATTGATCCGTAAAAATGAAAAAGTACTTTTTTTTCACAAAAAATTCTTTTAGCCTCAATTTTTTCATTTTCACATGAGCAACAGGATAAAATGGATCCTAAAATGTGTTGGGCAATTTCTCCTGAGTACACCAATACCTCACATGTGGGGGTAAACCACTGTTTGGGCACATGGTAAGGCTCGGAAGGGAAGGAGCGCCATTTGACTTTTTGAATGAAAAATTATTTCCATCGTTAGCGGACACCATGTCGCGTTTGGATAGCTCCTGTGTGCCTAAACATTGGCGCTCCCCCACAAGTGACCCCATTTTGGAAACTAGACCCCCCAAGGAACTTATTTAGATGCCTAGTGAGCACTTTAAACCCTCAGGTGCTTCACAAATTGATCTGTAAAAATGAAAAAGTACTTTTTTTTCACAAATAAATTATTTTCGCCTCAATTTTTTCATTTTCACATGGGCAGTAGGATAAAATGGATCATAAAATTTGTTGGGCAATTTCTCCCGAGTACGCCGATACCTCATATGTGGGGGTAAACCACTGTTTGGGCACACGGCAGGGCTCGGAAGGGAAGGCGCGCCATTTGACTTTTTGAATGGAAAATTAGCTCCAATTGTTAGCGGACACCATGTCGCGTTTGGAGAGCCCCCTGTGTGCCTAAACATTGGAGCTCCCCCACAAGTGACCCCATTTTGGAAACTAGACCCCCCAAGGAACTTATCTGGATGCATATTGAGCACTTTAAACCCCCAGGTGCTTCACAGAAGTTTATAACGCAGAGCCATGAAAATAAAAAATAATTTTTCTTTCCTCAAAAATGATTTTTTAGCCTGGAATTTCCTATTTTGCCAAGGATAATGGGAGAAATTGGACCCCAAATATTGTTGTCCAGTTTGTCCTGAGTACGCTGATACCCCATATGTGGGGGTAAACCACTGTTTGGGCGCACGGCAGGGCTCGGAAGGGATGGCACGCCATTTGGCTTTTTAAATGGAAAATTAGCTCCAATCATTAGCGGACACTATGTCACGTTTGGAGAGCCCCTGTGTGCTTAAACATTGGAGATCCCCCAGAAATGACACCATTTTGGAAACTAGACCCCCAAAGGAACTTATCTAGATGTGTGGTGAGGACTTTGAACCCCCAAGTGCTTCACAGAAGTTTATAACGCAGAGCCATGAAAATAAAAAAAAAAATTATTTTCTCAAAAACGATCTTTTAGCCTGCAATTTTTTATTTTCCCAAGGGTAACAGGAGAAATTTGACCCCAAAAGTTGTTGTCCAGTTTCTCCTGAGTACGCTGATACCCCATATGTGGGGGTAAATCACTGTTTGGGCACATGCCGGGGCTCGGAAGTGAAGTAGTGACGTTTTGAAATGCAGACTTTGATGGAATGCTCTGTGGGCGTCACGTTGCGTTTGCAGAGCCCCTGATGTGGCTTAACAGTAGAAACCCCCCACAAGTGACCCCATTTTGGAAACTAGACCCCCAAAGGAACTTATCTAGATGTGTGGTGAGCACTTTGAACCCCCAAGTGCTTCATAGAAGTTTATAATGCAGAGCCGTGAAAATAATAAATACGTTTTCTTTCCTCAAAAATAATTATTTAGCCCAGAATTTTTTAATTTTCCCAAGGGTAACAGGAGAAATTTGACCCCAAAAGTTGTTGTCCAGTTTCTCCTGAGTACGGTGATACCCCATATGTGGGGGTAAACTACTGTTTGGGCACATGCCGGGGCTTGGAATTGAAGTAGTGACGTTTTGAAATGCAGACTTTGATGGAATGCTCTGCGGGCGTCACGTTGCGTTTGCAGAGCCCCTGATGTGCCTAAACAGTAGAAACCCCCCACAAGTGACCCCATTTTGGAAACTAGACCCTGAAAGGAACTTATCTAGATGTGTGGTGAGCACTTTGAACCCCCAAGTGCTTCATAGAAGTTTATAATGCAGAGCCGTGAAAATAATAAATACGTTTTCTTTCCTCAAAAATAATTATTTAGCCCAGAATTTTTTATTTTCCCAAGGGTTACAGGAGAAATTGGACCCCAAAAGTTGTTGTCCAGTTTCTCCTGAGTACGCTGATACCCCATATGTGGGGGTAAACCACTGTTTGGGCACACGTCGGGGCTCAGAAGGGAAGTAGTGACTTTTGAAATGCAGACTTTGATGGAATGGTCTGCGGGTGTCACGTTGCGTTTGCAGAGCCCCTGGTGTGCCTAAACAGTAGAGACCCCCCACAAGTGACCCCATTTTAGAAACTAGACCCCCCAAGGAACTTATCTAGATATGTGGTGAGCACTTTGAACCCCCAAGTGCTTCACAGACGTTTACAACGCAGAGCCGTGAAAATAAAAAATCATTTTTCTTTCCTCAAAAATTATGTTTTAGCAAGCATTTTTTTAGATTCACAAGGGTAACAGGAGAAATTGGACCCCAGTAATTGTTGCGCAGTTTGTCCTGAGTATGCTGGTACCCCATAGTGATGTGACGTTCATGAACGAGCCGACTCAAAGAGCCGGCTCTTCACTGTGAACGATATGAGCCGGTACCTATCAGTGAGCCGCTTGTTATCTAGTGGCTCTCTGCTCTCCTCCCTTCCCTCAGCCTGGTGGTGGAGGGGGAGGAGAGGAGCCAGGAGAGACTGTGTGCTGGAGGGGGAGAGAGGAAAGCTGCTGCTGAAAGTCCTGTAGGAGAGGAGTCGGCAGCAGTGCTCAGTGTTATCTCATTCACCCGGCCAATACAGAAGCAGGATGTAAATGAAGGCAGAACATGTGACCACAGAGCAGCCAGTCACAGCTCAAGTTTCACTTGTCCTCATGCACTGTCTTCTTACATCTTTGGCTACTTTCACACTAGCGTTAACTGCAATCCATCACAATGCGTCATTTTGCAGAAAAAACGCATCCTGCAAAAGTGTTTGCAGGATGCGTTTTTTCTGCATTGACTAACATTACGCAACGGATTGCCACACGTCGCAACTGTCGCGCGACGGTTGCGCCGTGTTGTGGCAGACCGTCGGCCGCAAAAAACGTTCCATGTAACGTTTTTTGCAGCCGACGGATCGTCTTTCCGACCGCGCATGCACGGCCAGAACTCCGCCCCCACCTCCCTGCACCTCACAATGGGGCAGCGGATGCACTGAAAAGCAGCATCCGCTGCACCCGTTGTGCGGCGGAGACAACGCTAGCGTCGGTAACCTCGGCCCGACGCACTGCGACGGGCCGAGCCCGACGCTAGTGTGAAAGATGCCTTTATTGGCATCCTGCCCTGTGTTCAGTAGCAACATCAGTCCCTTCAGAGAGAATTTTCTCCAAAACAGGGCAGATAATCACAGAGAGAAGAAACCGGATCAGCCCGTCCAAACTGAGGCACTTAGTGTTTCTTAATGCCAATTTGTCCTAATGACCTTCTAAAAATGTTTCACTGTTAAGTTATACTGCTGTTTTGCACATTTTTTGCATTTGTTTGATGTTCTTATAATGAAAAATAATATAAACAATGTTAATCTGTTAACTAGAAGGTTTTGTGTCATTGTTTTGGTGAGATTACTGAAGAGCCGATTCAAGAGCCGAAAGAGCCGACTCTTCTTGCTGAGCCGAGCCGAAAGAGCCGATTCCCAAAAAAAACCCCGAAGTCCCATCACTAGTACCCCATATGTGGGGGTAAACCACTGTTTGGGCACACGTCAGGGCTCGGAAGTGAGGGAGCACCATTTGACTTTTTGAATACGAGATTGGCTGGAATCAATGGTGGCGCCATGTTGCGTTTGGAGACCCCTGATGTGCCTAAACAGTGGTAACCCCTCAATTCTAACTCCAACACTAACCCCAACACACCCCTAACCCTAATCCCAACTGTAGCCATAATCCTAATCACAACCCTAACCCCAACACACCCCTAACCACAACACTAACCCCAACACACCCCTAACCCTAACCACAACCCTAATTCCAACCCTAACCCTAAGGCTATGTGCCCACGTTGCGGATTCGTGTGAGATATTTCCGCACCATTTTTGAAAAATCTGCGGGTAAAAGGCACTGTGTTTTACCTGCGGATTTTCCGCGGATTTCCAGTGTTTTTTGTGCGGATTTCACCTGCGGATTCCTATTGAGGAACAGGTGTAAAACGCTGCGGAATCCGCACAAAGAATTGACATGCTGCGGAAAATACAACGCAGCGTTCCCGCGCGGTATTTTCCGCACCATGGGCACAGCGGATTTGGTTTTTCATATGTTTACATGGTACTGTAAACCTGATGGAACACTGCTGCGGATCCGCAGCCAAATCCGCACCGTGTGCACATAGCCTAATTCTAAAGGTATGTGCACACGCTGCGGATCCGCAGCAGTTTCCCATGAGTGTACAGTTCAATGTAAACCTATGGGAAACAAAAATCGCTGTACACATGCTGCGGAAAAACTGCACGGAAACGCAGCGGTTTACATTCCGCAGCATGTCACTTCTTTGTGCGGATTCCGCAGCGGTTTTACAACTGCTCCAATAGAAAATCGCAATTGTAAAACCGCAGTGAAATGCGCAGAAAAAAACGCGGTAAATCCGCCATAAATCCGCAGCGGTTTAGCACTGCGGATTTATCAAATCCGCAGCGGAAAAATCCGCAGAGGACCAGAATACGTGTGCACATTCCTAACCCTAACCCTAGCCCTAACCCTACCCCTAACCCTAACCCTACCCCTAACCCTACCCCTAACCCTACCCCTACCCCTAACCCTACCCCTAACCCTAACCCTAACCCTACCCCTACCCCTAGCCCTAACCCTAACCCTAACCCTACCCCTAACCCTAACCCTACCCCTAACCCTAACCCTATTCTAACATTAGTGGAAAAAAAAAATTTCTTTATTTTTTTATTGTCCCTACCTATGGGGGTGACAAAGGGGGGGGGTCATTTATTATTTTTTTTATTTTGATCACTGAGATAGATTATATCTCAGTGATCAAAATGCACTTTGGAACGAATCTGCCGGCCGGCAGATTCGGCGGGCGCACTGCGCATGCGCCCGCCATTTTGGAAGATGGCGGCGCCCGGGAGAAGACGGACGGGACCACGGCTGGATCGGTAAGTATGATAGGGTGGGGGGGGACCACGGGGGGGGGGATCGGAGCACGGGGGGGGGAATCGGAGCGCGGGAGGGGTGGAACGGAGCGCGGGGGGCGTGGAACGGAGCACGGGGGGGGGGCTGGAATGGAGCACGGGGGGGTGGAACGGAGCACGGGGGGGTGGATCGGAGTGCAGGGGGGGTGATTGGAGCACGGGGGGGTGATTGGAGCACGGGGGGAGCGGACACGAGCACGGGGGGGAGCGGAGCACTGGACGGAGGGGAGCCGGAGCAGTGTACCGGCCAGATCGGGGGGGTGGGGGGGCGATCGGAGGGGTGGGGTGGGGGCACACTAGTATTTCCAGCCATGGCCGATGATATTTCAGCATCGGCCATGGCTGGATTGTAATATTTCACCCGTTATAATGGGTGAAATATTACAAATCGCTCTGATTGGCAGTTTCACTTTCAACAGCCAATCAGAGCGATCGTAGCCACGAGGGGGTGAAGCCACCCCCCCCTGGGCTAAACTACCACTCCCCCTGTCCCTGCAGATCGGGTGAAATGGGAGTTAACCCTTTCACCCGATCTGCAGGGACGCGATCTTTCCATGACGCCGCATAGGCGTCATGGGTCGGAATGGCACCGACTTTCATGAAGCCTACGTGGCGTCAAAGGTCGGGAAGGGGTTAATGTCTTAACCACACAACTGGAATTTTAAAAACATCTAAAAACATGAATACAAAAATACACCCAAGAACAAGGGCAGTGTACAAGGATGAAATCTTGCCAATGGAAGAGGACAATCTCTCACCCAATAACCTCAAAGAATCGTATAATGCGCCACAAACATCAATAAATCATATTTTACCTCCAAACAGCCTATTGATTATGGATTGGTACCCAATATAGATATAAATAATGTAAACAATATAATATAGTATAAAGTGCAGTTATGGTGCTAATATAATGGGCATCAAGAACACACGTAGCTAAGTAACCCAAAAGCACAAATAACAGTTTGGCACCAAATCTGGATAGGAATCTCAATAGATACACAGCATGGTTGAGCAAAAAGACCCCAAAGGGTTAATCAGGGAAAAAAAAAAACACATACCCAGCAAATAGTTCCTAATAGGCCAGCTCACATACTGCATAGGGCTGAGGGGTTTGAGGCGAAAAGAGGGAAAGTCAGCTCCAAAATAGCCCACCCAACGCATATCGTCACCTAAGTGACTTCATCAGGGGTGAATTAGCGAAGCGTGGTTCAAATCCCGTGCCAATTCGTGGCCGGACTGCGCCTGTCGCTGATTGTTCGTGGCTGGCCACATAGTATATAGCACAGCCACGTAGTATATAACAGCCAACGTAGTAAATAGCACAGCCACGTAGTACATAGCACAGCCACGTAGTATATAGCACAGCCACATAGTATATAGCACAGCCCATGGAGTATATAGCACAGCCACATAGTATTTAACACAGCCCATGGAGTATATAGCACAGCCACGTAGTATATAACACAGCCCACGGAGTATATAGCACAGCCCATGGAGTGTATAACAGCCCACATAGCATATAACACAGCTCACATAGTATATAAAAGCCCACGCATGCAGTATATAACACAGCCCACGTAGTGTATAACAGCCCATGTAGTGTATAACACAGCCCACGTAGTATATTGCACAGCCCACGTAATATATAGCACAGCATACGTAGTATATAACAGCCCACATAGTATATAGCACAGCCACGTAGTGCATTGCACAGTCATGTAGTATATTGCACAGCCACGTAGTATATTGCACAGCCACGCAGTATATTGCACAGCCCACGTAGTATATTGCACAGCCCACGTAGTATATTGCACAGCTCACGTAGTATATAGCACATCCACGTAGTATATTGCACAGCCACGTAGTATATTGCACAGCCACATAGTATATTGCACAGCCCACGGACTATATAGCACAGCCCACGTAGCATATAGCACAGTCACATAGTATATTGCACAGCCCATGTAGTATGTTGCACAGCCCACATAGTATATTGCACAGCCCATGTAGTATATAGCAATGTGGGCATCATATCCCTGTTAAAAAAAAAAAAGAATTAAAATAAAAAATAGTGATATACTCACCTTCCGTTGGCCCCTGGATCCAGCCCAGGCATTTACCGATACTCCTCGCGTGCTCCAGTCCCAAGAGTGCATCATCTCGCGAGACCGCAATGCATGGAGCGGTCACCGGGGCGTCGCAAGGAGCGTGAAAGGCCTGTTCTGGATCCGAGGGGCCGACGGAGGGTGAGTATATAACTATATTTTATCTTTTTTATTATTTTTAACATTAGACCTTTTTAGTATTGATGCTGCATAGGCAGACAGACCAATAGAAAGACAGACAGACAGAAAGACAGACAGACTGAAAGACGGAAGTGACACTTAGACAATTATATAGTAGATTCTATGTGTATATATCTATTCTATCTTTTCTATTCTAATCTGTCAGTGTGATTTTACTGTACACCGCACTGATTTGCTGGCTTTTCAAAGGTCACCGGTGCGTAAAAATCGGACAGCAATACGGATGTCATACGGATGTCATACGGATGTTACGATAAAAAAAATCGCATGACACTCGCATGACACTTGCATGACAATCGCATGATTTATCTCCGTTTTTTCGGTCCATAAAACGGACCTTTTTTTTCTCTCAAGTGGAAATGAGCCCTTAGAGCAGATATCTATTCCTTTCACAATAGTACTGTCAGCACAGCGAGCAGTGCTTTAAATAATGAAATCAATTCATCTCTCCGAGAGGTGTGGCTCTACCTGGAGATATACCCTAACTGCATAAGGTGGAGAACAGCAGATGACTGCCGTTGTTTCGGCTGTGCAGGTAATCAAGCTTTTACATCAAAGAACAGGCTGTGTTAAAGAATAAAGAAGGTAAGCAATACTATACATACTATAATATGCAGAGAGAGCTACATGTTAATTGCAAGGAGTTGAGGACAGTCCTGTTACTACATTTACATGAGAACATTGTGTTAAAAATTAAAAAATAAAAACTACATAACAAAAAAAAATTAGAAAATGTGGTAGTTTCATTAGATCTTTTTTTCTTGAATTTTCAAGGCTTTTGTTGATTTTTTTTTTCTTTTAATACAGTTTGTAATATTGGGTAGTACAAGTGTGATTTGATCCTTTGGAAGGGATTATTGATATTTTATTATATTGCCAAATGTCAATCTATAAGGGTCTATTCACACTGAATTGAATGGGTGGGAGGATTTCCCTTAGGCTATGTTCTCTTAATGAGCTTTTGGTGAGTTTTTGATGTTGCAGAATTTCTGCAACCATTATTTAAATTAGTTTACTTGCATTTTTTCGTTGTGTTTTTGTGGCGTCTTTTAACATGCATTTGTATTGCATTTTTGATGTTGAGGTTTTTTTGTCTTTTTGGTGTGTCATGCTTGAAATAAAGCGGCTTTGTTTTTGACACTTCTTGGTATTTGGCTTTTGACAAAATCATATGGATATACTTAAGCGTTGATTACATGCCTTTCCGCAACAGAAGCACACAAAAACCGCACATGCATTTTTTACCTGCAGATTTACACATCTAATGCAAGTCTATCTGGAAAATCCACACAGAAAAGTCAGCATACCCACAAGAGAAACTGACATGCTCCAGATTTGAAACCGAAGTTCAGTTTACACGGAGCAAAAAGAACAGTGGGAGTGAGATTTTTAAAAAATCATATCCACTTTGACGGAGCAAAAATATACAGCGCCAAAAGATTATCATCTGAAAGTAGCCTTAGTATATCTCCAACATTGTCCATAGTCTACCATGTTTTTTTTTTTTTAAAAAAACCTCAATATCAGGATGTTTTTCTTAAACATGCTACTACAAGTTGTTGGTACTAGATTATGTGATGGGACATTGATCTAGGGAACTAGTCTGTTTGCAGTATTTGGAGTCAGGAAGGCATTTTCCCCGAATATGGGGCAATGACCATCTTGCCTTCCTCTGGATCAACATGTTAGGTTATATGTATAACTCAAAGAACTTTTATCTACCTTCAGCCTTAGGAAAAACCATTAAACCAATTTATGTAAGGACAAAAGCATATGCCATATAGGTATAGAAATAATTACATTTGCTTCAATTCACACATAGCAGTACATCTATATGACATCTGACTGGGACCACTGAAACCAACCCCCCCTCTCAGAGAAATGGTCAAAAGGTACAATACAAGTAGATTATCGTAATAAAAAATACCTTTATTTTAATGTATATGGACATCTGGTGGCACAGAAGGCACTAACACAATCTAAAAACAGTAAATAACACAAATATTATACAAAGAGGCATATAATATATTAAGCTGCAGAGAACATGATTGCAATGGGCTATTGTAGAGAGTGTCAATTTCACTTAGCGTGGCTCGGGTGCCTGTCTCTTCTCCTGGGTTGGGTGGCTGACTGCAGGCTGAGGCCAGTGCCGAGTTCTTCTGGCTTTCCCGCCTAACAAATCGTTCTCCTTCTGGTGGCAGTGGGCAGTCACCGGTCTCCTGCACTGAGTCCCTAGTCCGTTATGCTGCTGCGCAGCCAAGAGTAGTCCACGGCAGTGCTCCACTCAGCGTGCACTCCTCTGCACGCCCGACGTAGTCTCAGGGTCCTTACTGCACCCGACCTTTATCGCTGTTGCTCGGCCTATCCTTATTCGTCGCACTGCGCTGGTCCTCACTGTCACCTCTATCTGGTGGGAACAACCTCTCTCTTCCCGCGCTAATCTTCTTAACTTCTCCTGTCTCACCATGCCCCTTCTACACAGGAAAAGGGTACGCTCCATTCCCCATCTCCTTCCCCCCTTGATCAGTAGGCCCGGTCTCAGCAGTTCCAGAACCGGTGCCTTGTCAGCACCCACAACCCAGTCTTCTTCTCAACACCAGTGTTAATAGTAAGTTATTGTTATGCACAGTAACCTATAATGTTGGATATGGCAGACAAGAAAATTGCACAGACCTCAATACAAAGTGCGCAGGTGCTAATTGTTCATTATTGCCCCCCCCAAAAAAAAAATAAATATAACAACGAAAGAGATATTGATATGGAGAACAACCTCTCACATGTCTATGGTTGTTCTAAAAAAAACCCCTCAAAAAACAGCCCTTTTAAATTGGCTGCTTAACCTCTCTCAACATTTAGTGTGCTGGAGCACAACTTCTGGTTTTCAAATCACTAAAGTTAATGGCCTCAGAGAAACATGACCCTTCCAGTATTTTGCCAGTGGCTTTGTCAAACGTGCCTAACCTACAACCTCCTCCGTAGCCTGAGAGGATGTAAGATAAACGGTCTTACCAGAAATAGTGATTCCAATAGCTATATGTCAGAGGTGAAGCCACAATATGCGATCCAACTACGGTATGTCAATTATCAAGTGAGGCCATACTGGGCCTTGCCATAACAGGGAGGCCAACATGACAGGGTTGGGGTGGAAATTTAAGTGAGAAAGTTAATAATGGAGGGGTTACGGAAAAGGTTAATCTAATTGGGGAGACTATTGTGATCTCTAATGTGGGAGGAGGTACTGTAGGGGAAGGGATAGCAGAGAAAAGAGGTATATAGTGGGATGCCGGGAAGAAAGCAGTCATCTTAGGCACGTACTAGAACAAGTCTTATTGTTGTTTTTTATTAGAGATTTGATTGTTCATCAGTTTAAGGTCCACAAATCTCACCTGGAAAGTGTTCAGCCTCAGGAATAGATGTTTCCATTCAGTGACAGTAGGTAGAGGAAGTCTGGATCTTATGTATACATAAAGCCAAACAAGAGATTGGTAATCGAGTAAAGCAATAATTCCATTTCTGTCATTAGTGCCTCAGTTGCCTCAATTAAGCCATGGTTCTCCCTGTCACTAGTCCCATTATGTTGATGGGGATAGTAGAGCCAGTCGTCACCACAGGGGATCTCATATGCAGTCGCAGGTAAGGGGCTTGGCTTCAAGAAAGTACTTCCACCAATTCACAGTTAGCTTTGGTCGGAGGGGGTTCCAAGAGCCAAGCTCAATTCTGGGGAACAGCTTGGGGTATTTAGGATACTGACGAGCAAATGGGGTTGTTTTTGCCAGCTTAATCTAGATATACAGTACAGACCAAAAGTTTGGACACACCTTCTCATTTAAAGATTTTTCTGTATTTTCTGGACTATGAAAATTGTACATTCAAACTGATGACATCAAAACTATGAATTAACACATGTGAAATTGTATACTTAACAAAAAAGTGTGAAATAACTGAAATTATGCCTTATATTCTAGGTTCTTCAAAGTAGCCACCTTTTGCTTTGATGACTGCTTTTCATACTCTTGGCATTCTCTTGATGAACTTCAAGAGGTAGTCACCGGGAATGGTTTTCACTTCACAGGTGTGACCTGTCAGGTTTAATAAGTGGGATTTCTTGCCTTAAAAATGGGGTTGGGATCAGTTGTGTTGTGCAGAAGTTTGGTGAATACCCAGCTGATAGTCCTACTGAATAGACTGTTAGAATTTGTATCAAGGCAAGAGAAAGGCAGCTAAGTAAATAAAAACAGTCAATTAGACCGAAAAATTTGGAAAACTTTGAAAGTGTCCCCAAGTGCAGTGGCAAAAACTATCAAGCGCTACAAAGAAACTGGTTCACATAAGGACCGCCCCAGGAAAGGAAGACCAAGAGTCACCTCTGCTTCTGAGGATAAGTTTATCTGAGTCACCAGCCTCAGAAAATTGCAGGTTAACACAGCTCAGATTGGAGACCGATGCCACACAGAGTTCTAGCAGCAGACACATCTCTACAACAACTGTTAAGAGGAGACTTTGTGCAGCAGGCCTTCATGGTAAAATAGCTGCTGGGAAACCACTGCAAAGGACAGGCAACAAGCAGAAAAGACTTGTTTGAGCTTAAGAATACAAGGAATAGACATTAGATCAGTGGAAATCTGTGTTTTGGTCTGATGAGTCCAAATTTGAGATCTTTGGTTCCAACCACTGTGTCTTTGTGCAACGCAGAAAAGGTGAACGGATGGACTCTACATGCCTGGTTCCCACCATGAAGCATGGAGGAGGAGGTGTGATGATGTGGGGGTGCTTTGCCGATGACACTGTTGGGGATTTATTCAAAATTGAAGGCATACTGAACCAGCATGGCTACCACAGCATCTTGCAGCGGCATACTATTCCATCCGGTTTGCGCTTAGTTGGACCATCATTTATTTTTCAACAGGACAATGACCCCAAACACACCTTCAGGCTGTGTAAGTACTATTTGACCAAGAAGGAGAGTGATGGGGTGCTACGCCGGATGACCTGGCCTCCACAGTCACCAGACCTGAACCCAATCAAGATGGTTTGGGGTGAGCTGGACCGCAGAGTGAAGGCAAAAGGGCCAACAAGTGCTAAGCATCTCTGGGAACTCCTTCAAGATTGTTGGAAGACCATTCCCGGTGACTACCTCTTGAAGCTCATCAAGAGAATGTCAAGAGTATGCAAAGCAGTCATCAAAGCAAAAGGTGGCTACTTTGAAGATCCTAGAATATAAGACATAATTTCAGTTGTTTCACACTTTTTTGTTAAGTATATAATTCCACATGTGTTAATTCATAGCTTTGATGCCTTCAGTGTGAATGTACAATTTTCATACTCATTAAAATAAAGAAAAATCTTTAAATGAGAAGGTGTGTCCAAACTTTTGGTCTGTACTGTACATGCTACGGTCATCGTGTTCATCATCTGGAGAAACATAGGCTGTGACTGCAGACTTTACCAGCAGGAGATACAAAAGCTGTGGGCCAACCAAAAGTTCATAGACAGTGGGTATCACCTGGTACAGGGGCAGTGAAACTAGCGGTTCTGGGTTGGGATATTGTAGACTGGGGTAGCTCATGGTGGCCATCTACCCAGAGTTGCTGTAAGGCAATGGACGGAAGAAATTAAAATAATTTCTTTGCTAATCTGCATTGCATGCACCAAGCTAGATCTCCGTCTTTCTGAGAATGCGGATTGATCCCTACAATGGTCCCAGCAGTGCTTCTGCGCCTTCAATAACAAAAGAAATTCCAACCTTGCCCGACTTGTAAAATGTCTCCCTGGCCACATACCCCGATACGACTATGTACCGACAACGGCTTTACATCCCACAACAGATCACCCTCTTATTTCAACAACAGCTTGAATAACTATGGATCGATCCTCCCTTGACAACTCACAAACGCTGGCTGCTTTTCCTAACTCTATTTCTCTCCCAGCCCTCAACCCCACCTTCCTTAGTCTCCTGAATCAGGCCATATCTCCTACCAAACTGGATACAGCTATCAGTCAATTAAAATAAAACCAGGCGCAGAAGGTTTCTCAGCCCTCTACTACAAGAAATACACACTAATACTTCTTTCCCATCTCACTATTTCAGCTCTGTGAGAGACAGACTAAAGTCAGGGGTAGCATCCTGAACAGGAGCTATATCCCTGATACCCAAGCCAAACTCAGACCACTCATCATGGTCAAACTATAGACCCATATCTGACCCATATAGACCTCAAACTTTTAGCAAACTCTGCATTGGGATCCATTATATAGAAAGATCAGGTTGACTTTGCACCCTATAGGCAAGTGTCCGACAACATACTAGGGGTCTCTCATATTCTGCATCACTGTAAGCAACGAAACCTGACAAGCATGCTTTTATCACTTGACATTAGAAAGGACTTTGACTCTGTCTCATGAACCTACCTTTTTGTGGTGTTGGGGAAATGGAACTTCCCTGATCAATTTCTCTCATGGATTTACGCCCTATACAGCTGCCTCACAGCCTAAGTCCGCTATAACGGAATTTCCTCTGCAAATTTTCCAATCAAAAGAGGTACTAATCAAGGGTCAGAGAAAAGAAAAAAAAAAAGGTGAATTCCAGCTCCTTAAAACATGACGTTTATTGTATCCAAATAAAAAATCCAAATGTCCATGGTGTGCAACCTCCCACCGGTAAGTGCCTGGGATGACAGAGATAAACGGCTACGCGTTTCGATCGGAGTGATCTTTATCAAAGCCATACCTGGATCAGGCAGCTTCTCCTACTTATAAGGAGGCTCACCCAACCAGATCATTCATTTGAGTCACATGGCAATTTGACAGGTCCTTTCATCTAAAATCATTGTTCTATATGTAACAACATAACAAAAATAAAGGATTAAAATCACATTCAGCAATAATGTAACATAACTTCATGTCTTTTATTCAATCCTGTTGGGACACAGGTGTTCAATTGGAAAATCCAATATGCTTCTCGTGTGAGAAGCCGGCGTCTAATGTCACCACCCCGACTAGGGGTATTAACCCGTTCTATGCCCTGAACCTGAAGAGTGACAGTGCTGCGTGCATGGTGCCTAACAAAATGTTTGGATGCTGCTGATATATTCCTGTCATTATTCTGAGTGTTACCTATGTCATATAAGTGTTCCCTAATGCGTGTTTTCAATTTTCTGGACGTACAGCCCACATACGACAGGTTACACTCTATACATTTGATTTTGTATACCACATTGCAAGAATTACAATTGATGTACTGCTTTATATCAAATTTGATAGTTTCATCCGCATTATAATTATGATTTTAGATGAAAGGACCTGTCAAATTGCCATGTGACTCAAATGAATGATCTGGTTGGGTGAGCCTCCTTATAAGTAGGAGAAGCTGCCTGATCCAGGTATGGCTTTGATAAAGATCACTCCGATCGAAACGCGTAGCCGTTTATCTCTGTCATCCCAGGCACTTACCGGTGGGAGGTTGCACACCATGGACATTTGGATTTTTTATTTGGATACAATAAACGTCATGTTTTAAGGAGCTGGAATTCACCTTTTTTTTTTTCTTTTCTCTGATGATTGGATCGTCTTCCTGCAGCGGAGTTCCGTGCACCTGCGGTGATTTACCGGTGAGCTGGCTACAAACTCCTTTTCTCTTTGTGACTAATCAAGGGTGCGGTGCCCTCTATCCCAGTTACTATTCCTACTTGCAGTTGAGCCACTAGAAATTTGCCTCTGCCACAACCCCCAAAGTCAAGGTATAGAAATTGCGTCAACTCCCCACAAACTGTTTGCAGATGATGTTGTGCTCCTTCTTACCACCCCTTAAAACTCACTGCCTTCTCTGGTTCAAACCCTGCAAAACTTTGCACAAATCTCCGGCCTACAAATTAACCACTCAAAATTGCATGCTTTGAATATCTCTTTCTGCTGCTACAATCTCACAGCTTAAGCAAGACATCCATTTTCCATGGTCCACAATCCACCTTGATTATTTAGGTGTGAAATTAACCACTAATATAGATTCCCTCTTTTCCGCAAACTACCCCCTAAAGCTTTGTAAATTTCGTACGCTGCTCTAAATGGGGGGAAAGCTGCATCTTCCTTGGTTAGGTCGTATGCGTGCACTTAAAATGACTTTACTCCCTAAAATATTCTACTTATTCTGTATTTTACCAATACCTGTTCCATCCCATTACCATAATATAACCCAATGTCTAATCATCACTTTTGTCTGGAAAGGTGGTCTTCCCAGATTCACCAGGGACATATTGTATTGCCATTGCTTGAAAGAAGTCCTGGAAGTCCCCAATCTAACCAAATATTACCAAGCTGCTCAACTAGGTCAGTTAACACTATACCACACCTCCTCTCAACCACCCCTCTGGCTTTCCTTGGAAGCTCCAGAGTGTCATCCACTGACCATCAAACTCTGCAAATTTTAAAACTCCTCGAAAACGTTGAGTTTCCACTCAGTGGATATGTTACTAAAGAGTTTTTTTTAGAAGGTTTTGGAGCAAAAACTGAGAAGAGGTTCTCCTAATCCTCTTCAAAAACATAAAGTTTCCGCTTAGTAATGATGTGGATGCAGAGTTTGTTTAGTAAGTTTTGTAGCAGAAACTGTGCAGAAATTCTCCAAATTATTCTAAAATCAGCAGCTCTGTGCACATTGAGTCAGATTTGAATACAAAATGATTTCCAAAACTTTAAACATCCCAAGGAGCACTGTGCAAGCGATCATATTGAAATGGAAGGAGTATCATACCACTGCAAATCTACCAAGACCTGGCCGTCCCTCTAAACTTTCATCTCAAACATGGAGAAGACTGATCGGAGATGCAGCCAAGAGGTCCATGATCACTCTGGATGAACTGCAGAGATCTACAGCTGAGGTGGGACAGTCTGTCCGTAGGACAACAATCAGTCATACAATGCACGAATCTGGCCTTTATGGAAGAGTGGCAAGAAGAAAGCCATTTCTCAAAGATATCCATAAAAAGTGTAGTTTAAAGTTTGCAACAAGCCACCTGGGAGACACACCAAACATGTGGAAGAAGGTGCTCTGGTCAGATGAAACCAAAATCAAACTTGTTGGCAGCAATGCCAAACTATATGTTTGGCGTAAAGGCAACATAGCCCTTCACCCTGAACACACCATCCCCACTGACAAACATGGTGGTGGCAGCATCATGGTTTGGGCCTGCTTTTCTTCAGCAGGAACAGGGAAGATGGTTAAAATTGATGGGTAGATGGATGGAGCCAAATACAGGACGATTCTTGAAGAAAACCTGTTGGAGTCTGCAAAAGACCTGAGACTGGGACGGAGATTTGTCTTCCAACAAGACAATGATCCCAAACATAAAGAAAAATCTACAATGGAATGGTTCACAAATAAACGTATCCAGGTGTTAAAATGGCCAAGTCAAAATCCAGACCTCAATCCAATCGAGAATCTGTGGAAAGAGCTGAATACTGCTGTTCACAAACGATCTCCATCAAACCTCACTGAGCTCGAGCTGTTTGCCAAGGAAGAATGGGCAAGAATTTCAGTCTCTCGATGTACAAAACTGATAGAGACATACCCCAAGTGACTGGCAGCTGTAATCGCAGCAAAAGGTGGTGCAACAAAGTATTATGTTAAAGGGGCCGAATAATATCGCAAGCCCCACTTTTCAGTTTTTGAATTTCAAGAAAACTTAAAATAACCAATACATTTCGTTCAACTTCACAATTGTGTTCCACTTGTTGTTGATTCTTCACCAAAAATTTACATTTGGTATCTTTATGTTTGAAGCATGATAAGTGGGAAAAGGTTGAAAAGTTCCAGAGGCCGAATACTTTCGCAAGGCACTGTATGGCAATCAGTTACAAACATAGCCCTTTGTCTCACATTGTGAATAAAATAGTACAGCTGATTATTTATTTATTTTTGCACTTGACTATGCTTTTTGATACGGTTAAAAATAAACAGTTTTTTGGAAACTGTCACTTTTATAGAATATTACATGCTGAAACCATAGCTTTAATGTTTAGAGTACGTTACAAATTAAGGGCCCAGTTTATCATTGCATTTTTGCCATTTTTTGGCATGAATATCTCTCAATTAGTGACTTTTCATTTGAGACTAGTTCATGAAACGATTTGCTTTTTTTTTCTTTAAGTTGTTTTACAGACAAATTAAAAAAAAATAAAAATAAATCATTTACAGGTATGACCTGAATTTACTTAGCCCAGATTTATATACTACAAAACAATAACTTAAGATAACTTTTTTATCAGGTAAACAGAGGTTTCTTGATAACCTTTCTATCAATCCTTAGAAGTTTATTAAGCTCAATATCACTATGTAAGCAGGGCTTGTGCGTTAAACTTATTTAGCCATTTCAAACAATGGTATTTTTGTGCAGCTTCACATTTCTTTCACGTTTTTTGGTGGGGAGTAGATCCAGAACGGATAAAGAATAAAATACAAATGTTTTAGATTTTTTCCAGCGATGCTGGGAGCAGCCAGGATTATTAGGGTATGTGTCATTCACCCCCTATCAAAGAACTCACGTTTTGCATGCCAGAAATGATACTCCAGTCATAAGTAGAATAGCACTTCTGGCATTGCATATGGAGGTGCACACCTATCAGAAGAGGTGCTTAATTAATTAAGTTACATGTGCCTCTTAATTAATTTGGCACCTTCTACTCCAGCAAGACTAGCGTAGTGCGAGCGTGCGCTATTCAAGTCTTGATGAATCGGCCCTTTTATGTTTCAATTCTTTATTTTCTCAATCTGGAATTGTAAATCTCTGTTATTAAATGAGAAGATCCTGGTTTACGTTCAGGAGCCATCAAACCTACCTAGTGCCTCACAGAATGGTTCTGTGGGTGATCACAAAAACAGTGGGTTCCCAATATTTTAAAAAAGTAGATACCATATGATACTACAATGTTTTAGCTGAGTAAATCTCCCTTATAATAAATCATAGAAGGTATGCAGTAATAGGGGAAACCTCTATATCCTGTATTTCTTTCCCATCAGTTAAGTAAGAAAGCAAAGAAGTATAGTTGGCTAAGTACTTTCAAAATAAGTTATAGAAAAATAGAAGCCCTCAACACTTCTGTATCACTACGTGATGTCCTGATCTGTTGTATATTTTTCAAACCACCCTTATCATCTTCGTTCTTTCTACTGCCCACAATAATCAAGTGATATGGGGTTGGTCCAAATCAAGAATAGAACTGTACAACATCTAGGGAAGTGACCCTCCCTTAAAACTTTATTTTAATATACCTTATAGACTGTCATTTTCATGCTAAAAGACAATAGGTAACAATAGAACAGATAGACTCCTTGGCACCCTTCAATCTTGGATTATGTAGCACTAAATCAGGATGTAAAATAGTGTTAATACATACGGAGATAGTTTTCTTAAGGCCGGCGTCACACTACCATAGAATACGGGCGAGTGCTAAAACATCACATAGCATTCGGACCAGTGTTAGGCTACTTTCACACTAGCGTTAACTGCAATCCGTCACAATGCGTCGTTTTGCAGAAAAAACGCATCCTGCAAAAGTGTTTGCAGGATGCGTTTTTTCTCCATTGACTAACATTACGCGACGGATCCTAGTTAATGATAAACTTACCTGGAGCAGCCAGTGCCAGGCAGCAGCTGCCAAGGCAAACAGGATCATGGGGTGCATTAAAAGAGGTCTGGATACACATGATGAGAGCATTATACTGCCTCTGTACAAATCCCTAGTTAGACCGCACATGGAGTACTGTGTCCAGTTTTGGGCACCGGTGCTCAGGAAGGATATAATGGAACTAGAGAGAGTACAAAGGAGGGCAACAAAATTAATAAAGGGGATGGGAGAACTACAATACCCAGATAGATTAGCGAAATTAGGATTATTTAGTCTAGAAAAAAGACGACTGAGAGGCGATCTAATAACCATGTATAAGTATATAAGGGGACAATACAAATATCTCGCTGAGGATCTGTTTATACCAAGGAAGGTGACGGGCACAAGGGGGCATTCTTTGCGTCTGGAGGAGAGAAGGTTTTTCCACCAACATAGAAGAGGATTCTTTACTGTTAGGGCAGTGAGAATCTGGAATTGCTTGCCTGAGGAGGTGGTGATGGCGAACTCAGTCGAGGGGTTCAAGAGAGGCCTGGATGTCTTCCTGTAGCAGAACAATATTGTATCATACAATTAGGTTCTGTAGAAGGACGTAGATCTGGGGATTTATTATGATGGAATATAGGCTGAACTGGATGGACAAATGTCTTTTTTCGGCCTTACTAACTATGTTACTATGTTACTATGTTACTATGACGCATTGCGACAGATTGCCACACGTCGCGCGACGGTTGCGCCGTTTTTCGGCTGACCGTCGGCCGCAAAAAACGTTCCATGTAACATTTTTTGCAGCCGACGGACCGTCTTTTCCGACCGCGCATGCGCGGCCGGAACTCCTCCCCCACCTCCCCGCACGTCACAATGGGGCAGCGGATGCGCTGAAAAGCAGCATCCGCTGCACCCGTTGTGCGGCGGAGGCAATGCTAGCGTCGGTAACCTCGGCCCGACGCACTGCGACGGGCCGGGCCCGACGCTAGTGTGAAAGAAGCCTTAATCCATGGGGCAGCTCACATCACTGCACATTTTCTCGTATTGTAAAGCCATACGCATATCATACGGATACTTGGGTTGGAGAAAATCGCATTGCAAGCGCATTACACACGGATGACCATACGGAGAACACTCATGTGACTCTCGGCAGAAAAACCCGGACCAATTTTCCATACATTTAGTGTGATGCCGGCCTGACAGAAAGTCTTTTATTTTTGCGCAACAAGATGATTCAATAACGTGACCTCCCTAGGTACAATCTGTCTACACAGAATGGAAGCAAAATGAATAATATTCTGCCTGGTCCCCAAGACAAGTGTACTATTGTTGATTTAATTTATAAACGTCAATAAATTATTATAATTATTAAGCACAAATCATTAAACGTAAACATACCACGCATATAAACAACTAAAACCATGTCACTCATTAATTGAGAATCAATAATAAACTCAAAATAGATTTTTATTGATTTATGTTAAGATCACATGCTGTAGGAAGGAAACAATGTGTTGTGTGAACATTGTGTCTTGCATTGCTTGTGTTGTTGTAATTTCACACATTTTCCATTCTTCTTAATGTCCGAATTAAAACTGTATATTGCTGCTATGTACGGTATATTGGTGTTTGCTTCCCCAAGGCACAAGTGGGGACTTGTAGTGGACTCAGATGCCCAGTCAGGCAGAAAAGTGGTGAGATATGGGGGACTTTAGATCCAGGTTCTTTATACGCACTAATGATGCCAAAAAGAAGAAAAGCACCCGTGTAAGGCATGTACACTACCCCAAAATAATAAAATATAATAATTTTATTGACCCACAATTACAGAAACAGAAAACAAACACAAGTATAAACATGTGAGAACAACCACACAAACCCACTGCAATAAACAATACAATAAGTGCAATGCAATCTTATAACCCTGACGCAATATAGCTCCTATTAAATATTTATCCAATGCACCCTGGGATATCAATAATCAGGACATGTCAAAATTTGGACGATCCCTAGTATGCCCTAAATGGGACCAAATAAGGAGGAAAAAACTCAGTGTTGGAGAACCAGCACAGAGCACTTACAATGAATGTAAATGTAAGTATAAACCCAGGTTTTAGGGGGTTTCTATGAGCACTGTGAGTAGCAGGTCAGTCAAATAGGATTGATAATGATGACCAATATAAACCACTAAAGAAGTAATGGCCAGAAATGGCCAAATGTACCAGCAAAAACACTCACAGCAAGAAAGCCCGGAAAAGATGAGCCAGGCAGGAACTTCGAAACAGCAGGGGATATGAGTGGGGGACCCCGGAATGACCCAGGTCCTTTATACGCACTAAGGCGATGATACAATAATATCCACCGTACTTACTCCCATTGGAAATATGCACTAAGCACTTTAGTGTATATTTGCTCATTATAACTGGAACACTTGTGCCACTTTCCACCTGATCTTGCTGCTTTGTGTCTCTAGTACTGTTTTACAATTATATTTTTTTGATTTATGTTATTATGTTTTTTTGTACGAGTATATGTCAAATAAATGTATACCTTTTTATTAATTTCAGGACTCAGTGCTCCAATTTTTTCTAAGCGCTCCAATGGGGCTAAAGAAGCCAAATATTTATCGTAATATACTTTATTGAGAGGGGACAGTATAAGGAATGGGAGAGGAGTTTAATAAGAAAGAATGGAGAGGGAAATGTGTGAGGAGACAATAAGGGAGCTGGGAAGATGTGTTAGGAGACAGTATGGTGAGCAGGGGGAATGTGTGAAGAAACAGTATTGGGGAGAAAAGTATGGTGAGAGAAAAAGTGAGGGGACATGTTAGAAAAAATGTATGAAGGGGGTCAATATAGAAAAGCAGCAGCAGCATGGGAAAGCAGTGTGAGGGTGTAACAACCCTGTTGGCATCACTGCTTGGCCTCCCATCCCCCACCTGCTTTCACACAAACTCACACAAACTCACCCACATCTCTGGTCCATGCTGTGAGTTCTCTCTGCTGCCAGCTCCATGCTGTGTGCCTCATGTCTACTGCTTGATCTGTGCATGCTCTGTCTGTGTGCATAGTGGGGCAGCGCCGGCAGTTCCTGTGTCTTATTGAGACTGTGTGCATCTTGTTAAGGTGTCCCCAGCCAATTGCCATGAGGCTTCCTGTATTTAAGACTTCCCCACCCATTGGTGGGGGCCTGTGCAACTTACTCCCTCAGTCAGTTCTTAGCTGCTGAGGAGCCAGGTCCTGTCTCTGTGACTCTTGTGTCCACCACCCAGTGGGGCATTGTACCCTGGTCTGTGTCCTGTGTTTTCCACCCAGTGGGGCGTTATACCCTGGCCTGTGTCCTGTGTTTGCCATCCAGTGGGGCTTCGTACCCTGGCCTGTGTCCTTGTGTAGCCACCCAGTGGGACTTTGTACCCTGGCCTGTGTCCTGTGTCCGCCACCCAGTGGGGTGCTGTACCTTTGGCCTGTGTCTTTGTCTCTGTGCCTTGTCCCATTCCTGACTCTCTCTTAGGGTGGTTTCACATTTGCGTTTTTTTTTTGCGTTTTTGCGGTAAAAAACGCAAAAAAACGCATGCGTTTTTTCCCATATACTTAACATTAAAAACGCATGCGTTTTTTTCATGCGTTTTGACGCGTTTTTCCAATGCATGCGTTTTTTCACTGCATGCGTTTTGTTGCAGAAATGCAACATGTAGTAATTTTAGCGGCGTTTAGCGGCGTTTTTTTTGCCGCAAAAAAAGCATGCGTTTTTTCGCGGTAAAAAACCCCATTGATGTCTATGTAAACGCATGCGTTTTTAAGCACATGGGTTTGCATGCGTTTTTATAGAAAAACACAAGAATACACACTTATAAGCCATCCCCCAACCCTAACCCTAAAACACAAACTCTAACCCAAACTGTAACACAAACTGTAAAACAAACTGTAACACAAACTGTAACACAAACTGTAACACAAACTCTAACACAAACTCTAACACAAACTGTAACACAAATTCTAACACAAACTCTAACACAAACTGTAACACAAACTCTAACCTTGACCCTAACCCTAACCCTAGGGATCCTAACCCTAACCCTAACACAAACCCTAACCCTAACCCTAGCCCTAACCCTAACCCTAACCCTAGCCCTAACCCTAACCCTAGGGATCCTAACCCTAACCCTAACACAAACTCTAACCCTAACCCTAACACTAAAACACAAACTGTAACACAAACTGTAACACAAACTGTAACACAAACTGTAACACAAACTCTAACCCTAACCCTAACCTTAACCCTAGGGATCCTAACCCTAATCCTAACACAAACCCTAACCCTAACCCTAACCCTAAAACACAAACTGTAACACAAACTGTAACACAAACTGTAACACAAACTGTAACACAAACTCTAACACAAACTCTAACACAAACCCTAACACAAACCCTAACCCTAACCCTAGGGATCCTAACCCTAACCCTAACACAAACCCTAACCCTAACCCTAGCCCTAACCCTAACCCTAGCCCTAACCCTAGGGATCCTAACCCTAACCCTAACACAAACCCTAACCCTAAAACACAAACTGTAACACAAACTGTAACACAAACTCTAACACAAACTCTAACCCTAACCCTAGGGATCCTAACCCTAACCCTAACACAAACCCTAACCCTAAAACACAAACTGTAACACAAACTGTATCACAAACTCTAACACAAACTCTAACACAAACTCTAACACAAACTCTAACACAAACCCTAACCCTAACCCTAACCCTAGGGATCCTAACCCTAACCCTAACCCTAACACAAAGTCTAACCCTAACACAAACCCTAACCCTAACCCTAGCCCTAACCCTAACCCTAGGGATCCTAATCCTAACCCTAACACAAACCCTAACCCTAACCCTAAAACACAAACTGTAACACAAACTGTAACACAAACTCTAACACAAACTCTAACACAAACTCTAACACAAACTCTAACACAAATCCTAACCCAAACTGTAACCCTAACGCTAGCCCTAACCCTAACCCTAGCCTTAACCCTAACCCTAGGATTCCTAACCCTAACCCTAGGGATCCTAACCCTAACCCTAATCCCTTAGGGTTAGGGTTATGGTTAGAGTTAGGGTTTGTGTTAGGGTTATGATCCCTAGGGTTAGAGTCTGTGTTTTAGGGTTAGGGTTAGAGTTTGTGTTAGGGTTAGGGTTTGTGTTAGAGTTAGGGTTAGGATCCCTAGGGTTAGGGTTAGGGTTTGTGTTAGGGTTAGACTTTGTGTTAGGGTTAGGGTTAGGGTTAGGATCCCTAGGGTTAGGGTTAGGGTTTGTGTTAGGGTTAGAGTTTGTGTTAGGGTTAGGGTTAGGATCCCTAGGGTTAGGGTTAGGGTTCGTGTTAGGGTTAGGGTTAGGATCCCTAGGGTTAGGGTTAGGGTTTGTGTTAGGGTTAGGATCCCTAGGGTTAGGGTTAGGGTTTGTGTTAGGGTTAGGGTTAGAGTTTGTGTTAGGGTAAGGGTTAGGATCTCTAGGGTTAGGGTTAGGGTTTGTGTTAGGGTTAGGGTTAGGATCCCTAGGGTTAGGGTTAGGGTTTGTGTTAAGGTTAGGGTTAGAGTTTGTGTTAGGGTTAGGATCCCTAGGGTTAGGGTTAGGGTTTGTGTTAGGGTTAGAGTTTGTGTTAGGGTTAGGGTTAGGATCCCTAGGGTTAGGGTTAGGGTTCTTGTTAGGGTTAGGATCCCTAGGGTTAGGGTTAGGGTTTGTGTTAGGGTTAGGATCCCTAGGGTTAGGGTTAGGGTTTGTGTTAGGGTTAGAGTTTGTGTTAGGGTTAGGGTTAGGATCTCTAGGGTTAGGGTTAGGGTTTGTGTTAGGGTTAGGGTTAGAGTTTGTGTTAGGGTTAGGATCTCTAGGGTTAGGGTTAGGGTTTGTGCTAGGGTTAGGATCCCTAGGGTTAGGGTTAGGGTTAGAGTTTGGGTTAGGGTTAGGGTTTGTGTTAGGGTTTGTGCTAGAGTTTGTGTTAGAGTTTGTGTTAGAGTTTGGGTTAGAGTTTGGGTTAGGGTTAGAGTTTGTGTTAGGGTTAGGGTTTGTGTTAGGGTTAGGGTTAGGATCCCTAGGGTTAGGGTTTGTGTTAGGGTTAGGGTTAGAGTTTGTGTTAGGGTTAGGGTTAGGATCTCTAGGGTTAGGGTTAGGGTTTGTGTTAGGGTTAGGGTTAGGATCCCTAGGGTTAGGGTTTGTGTTAGGGTTAGGATCCCTAGGGTTAGGGTTAGGGTTAGAGTTTGGGTTAGGGTTAGGATCCCTAGGGTTACTAGGGGTCCTAACCCTAACCCTAACCCTAAGTATTTATGTTTATGGTGGGTTTTCTGGTTGATTTTGATGATTGGCAGCTGTCACACAGTTCTCATCATGCGTTTCAAAAACGCAAACGCAGGAAAAAAACGCGTTTAAACGCGTCTAAATGCGTCAAAACGCATTTAAACGCAAAAAACGCATGCGCTTAAAAAACCTGCGTTTAAATGCGCTTAAACGCATTTTTGCACCAAATGCATTTGCGTTTAAAACGCTGCGTTATAAAACGCAAGTGTGAAACCAGCCTTAGTCTAGTCCTGTGCCTGTGTCCGTTTATATCCCTGTCTTGGTTTGCTCTGCACTGCTCTTGGCTCTGAACCCTGTGTCTTGCTTTGCTCTACTCTCGGCTCTGCACTCTGTGTCTTGCTCTGCTCTCAGCTCTGCACTCTGTGTCTTGCTTGCTCTGCTCTTGGCTTTGCACCCTGTGTCTTGCTCTGCTCTGCTCTTGGCTCTGCACCTTGTGTCTTGCTGTGCTCTGCTCTTGGCTCTGCACTCTGTGTCTCTGCTTTCACACAAACTCACACAAACTCACCCACATCTCTGGTCCATGCTGTGAGTTCTCTCTGCTGCCAGCTCCATGCTGTGTGCCTCATGTCTACTGCTTGATCTGTGCATGCTCTGTCTGTGTCCATAGGGGGGCAGCGCCGGCAGTTCCTGTGTCCTATTGAGACTGTGTGCATCTTGTTAAGGTGTCCCCAGCCAATTGCCATGAGGCTTCCTGTATTTAAGACTTCCCCACCCATTGGTGGGGGCCTGTGCAACTTACTCCCTCAGTCAGTTCTTAGCTGCTGAGGAGCCAGGTCCTGTCTCTGTGACTCTTGTGTCCACCACCCAGTGGGGCATTGTACCCTGGTCTGTGTCCTGTGTTTTCCACCCAGTGGGGCTTCGTACCCTGGCCTGTGTCCTTGTGTAGCCACCCAGTGGGACTTTGTACCCTGGCCTGTGTCCTGTGTCCGCCACCCAGTGGGGTGCTGTACCTTTGGCCTGTGTCTTTGTCTCTGTGCCTTGTCCCATTCCTGACTCTGTCTTAGTCTAGTCCTGTGCCTGTGTCCGTTTATATCCCTGTCTTGGTTTGCTCTGCACTGCTCTTGGCTCTGAACTCTGTATCTTGCTTTGCTCTGCTCTTGGCTCTGCACCCTGTGTCTTGCTTTGCTCCGCTCTCGGCTCTGCACTCTGTGTCTTGCTCTGCTCTCGGCTCTGCACTCTGTGTCTTGCTTGCTCTGCTCTTGGCTTTGCACCCTGTGTCTTGCTCTGCTCTGCTCTTGGCTCTGCACCTTGTGTCTTGCTTTGCTCTGCTCTTGGCTCTGCAGTCTGTGTCTTGCTCTGCTCTCAGCTCTGCACCATGTGTCTTGCTTTGCTCCGCTCTCAGCTCTGAACTCTGTGTCTTGCTTTGCTCTGCTCTTGGCTCTGCACCCTGTGTCTCGCTTTGCTCTGCTCTTGGCTCTGCACCCTGTGTCTTGCTCTGCTCTGCTCTCGGCTCTGCACTCTGTGTCTTGCTTTGCTCTGCTCTTGCCTCTGCACCCTGTGTCTTGCTTTGCTCTGCTCTTGGCTCTGCATTCTGTGTCTTGTTCTGGTCTTGGCTCTGCACCCTGTGTCTTGCTTTGCTCCACTCTCGGCTCTGCACTCTGCGTCTTGCTCTGCTCTCGGCTCTGCACTCTGTGGCATGCTTTGCTCTGCTCTCGACTCTGCACTCTGTGGCTTTGCCCTGCTCATGTCTCTGCACTCTGTGACTTCGCTCTGTGGCTCCGCTCCTTGCGGTTCTACCTTGCTCCGTTTCTACGTCTCCTGCTCTTGGCTCCTCCTCCTGCATTTCTGCACTTGGCTCCGCCTCCTTCTCTTGGCTCTGCCTCCTGCATTTCTATACTTGGCTCAGCCTCCTGCTCTTGGCTCCGCCTCCTGCGTTTCTGTACTTGACCCCGCCTCCTGCTCTTGGCTCCACCTCCTGTGTTTCTGTACTTGGTCCCGCCTCCTGCTCTTGGCCCCGCCTCCTGCATTTCTGTACTTGGCTCCGCCCCTGCTCTTGGCTCCACCTCCTGCGTTTCTGTACTTGACTCCGCCTCCTGCTCTTGGCTCCTCCTCCTGTGCTTCTGCTTTGCTCCGCTCCTTGCGGTATTTACCTGTTCTCATATACTCTCCTGTCTGAACAGGTTCTTACGTGTTTTACATAACTGCCTGCAGACCGGTCCCTACCGGTCCTTCCAGTGTACCAGCCTTGTCCGCCTGTCCTGCCAGAGAGTCAGCCATACCTGCCTGCCTACCAGAGAGCCAGCCGTGCCCACCTGCCAGTGTCTCTGTTGTTCCCGTCCTCCTGCCTGTGTCCCAGCCGTGCCCGCCTGAATGCCAGAGTGCCAGCCGTGCCCGCTTGCCTGTCTATGTTCCGTTCCCCGGTGGGATCAGCAGCCACAGCCAGACACCACCCTGGAGTGGTACCTGGTAGCTTCCTGCCGCACAAGCCTGACCTCACCATCAGAGGCTCCAGCAAACACCAAGGAAGCTACTTAGTTATGCCCCTTCCAGGGTAGTCTGGTCTGTGGGACAGTGGGGCCTCACCCCCGCACCACCGCGCCAACCAGTCTGGGCGCGAGTGTGACAGAGGGCACAGCAGGTAGGAAACATTATGCAGAGGAGGAAGGAGTGTGAGATGTGGAGGAGGGGGTGACTCAATAGAAACTATGAAGTATAGGGGGACACAGTGTGGAGAGAGTGCAGCGCCCCAGGGTCCTGGTCATTGCAGTAATATCATGCTGCTCTAGGGGGGAGTGATGTTGCGTTTGAAGGCAATAAAGGAGATCTCTTTACCAGGTATCACAAACAATGCAACACATTTCACACTCCAGTCCACCAGGGGGAGCAATGCTCCTATTTATTAGAGCACTCTTCACAATTAGGTAAAACTGGTGGCCTGGATAGGAAGTTAGTCAGTTCCTGTCAGGCAGACAGAGAAGAAGGAGGAACATCGAGGAGTTGCTGGCAGAGTTGGTCCCTGACAGGGGTGGGATCCTGTCAGGGTCCTAGACAGAAGGCCACGGAGCTGCGCCTGCCCTACGTGCGGCAGCATCCTAAGAATGAGACACGAACAGAGAACTGTATTGTAGAGGGTGAGAAACGAAGTCATAGTAAAAGGAGTGGAAACCAGAAGGAGTTCTGCCCAGCACAGGCTGCCTCCTTCTGAGGAGCAGGATCTGGTAGCTGGAACACCGAGGGAGCAACAGTCCTTTATACCTTGCTCCAGAGACCGGCAAGACAGTTAATTTCAAGTTACTGATCCACCCTATACCCAGGAGGCAAGGTGGCCTCTTGGGGGGGCCGGGGCGTGCTAGAGTCCCTGTAAAAAGACTTAGGCCATCAGTCATACGGGTTTGTTCTTATCCATCTGGGGGACAGAGAGAAAGACATAACATCTATAACATCTACAACAGTTGTGAGGACCTTATGAGAGGCTCAGCAGTAAGGTACTACAACACTCAGGCGCTACTGATTTCCACCTGGATAAGGGGACTCTGGATTTGCCTTCAGACCAGCCGAACTCTGCCTGCCCTGTGATCTGGTGCTCTGGACTGTGGATGCTGAAGCCTTCAGTAAAAGTAAAGAGACTGCAACCTTCTGTTCTTGTTCTTCACTGCGCCTCTCACCTTCCACTATCCACACACTGGGAAGCCCTGGGGATATACTTCACCTGTGGGAAGGTATACCATCTAGCTGCCATTCCATCACCCCAGCAGACCCCTAAGCAGCGTCGGTCACCCTGCTCGAATACCACAGGTGGCGTCATGAACATTTCCCCTTTAAAGACCTTTCCCTTTTATTAACGGACCTCCCGAGGGCCACGGACCGGGTCAGCCACCCTGACATCCCCCTTGAGAACCGAAGGACCCGGTACCGAGTACCCCATCACCCTTGGGGGCGCTCCAAGAGCATGTACCATAACAAAGATAGTCTGGTAGTCATATTTTGTGCAGTAGCAGTTATTTATTCAGCTGCACAGCTTTGGGAAAATATTTTTCTTCATGAGCATTATAATCTCACTGCTATTTTTAACCCCTTTTTACCATTGGACGTACTATTCCGTCCATGTGGAATGGGCCCTACTTCCCATGGATGGAATAGTACGTCCAGCGCAATCAGCCGCGCTTACGGGGGGCTGATCGCGGCCGGGTGTCAGCTGACTATCGCAGCTGACATCCGGCACTATGTGCCAGGGCCCAGGAACAGTCCCGGCACATTAACCCCCGGCACACTGCGATCAAAGATGATTGCAGCGTTCCGGCAGTATAGGGAAGGATCGCACAGGGACGGGGCTCCCTGCGTTCTTCCCTGGGACCCTCGAAGCAACGCGATGAGATCGCGTTGTTCCGAGGGTCTCCTACCTCCTCCTCCCTGAAGGCCCCGGATCCAAAATGGCAGTGGGGGCCTTCCGGGTCCTGCACCAGCTCAGAGCAGGTGCCGGCAAGCCTCCCTGCAGTGCCTGTCAGATCGCTGATCTGACACAGTTCACTGCAAAGTGTCAGATCAGCGATCTGATAATATATTGTGATGTCCCCCCTGGGGCAATGTAAAAAAGTTAAAAAAAAAAACATTTACATATGTAAAAAAAATTACTAAATAAAGAAAAAAAAAAAATTCTTCCAATAAATACATTTCTTTGTCTAAATAAAAAAACAACAAAAGTACACATATTTAGTATCACCGCGTCCGTAACTACCCGACCTATAAAACTGTCCCACTAGTTAACCCCTTCAGTGAACACCGTGATAAAAAAAAGCAACGAGGCAAAAAACGACGCTTTATTATCATACCACCAAACAAAAAGTGGAATAACACGCGATCAAAAAGACATATATAAATAACCAGGAGACCACTGAAACCGTCATATTGTACCGCAAAAAACGAGCTGCGATACAGCATCATCAACGAAAAAATAAAAAAGTTATAGTCCTCAGAATAAAGCGATGCAAAAATAATAATTTGTTATATAAAATAGTTTTTATCGTATACAAGCGCCAAAACATAAAAAAATGAAATAAATGAGGTATCTCTGTAATCGTTCTGACCCGAAGAATAAAACTGCTTTATCAATTTTACCAAACGCGGAATGGTATAAGCGCCCCCCCCAAAAGAAATTCATGAATAGCTGGTTTTTGTGCATTCTACCTCACAAAAATCGTAATAAAAAGCGATCAAAAAATGTCCCATGCCCGAAAATGGTACCAATAGAGGTGTTTCACAGGAATTTTTGGAATGTGGAAAAAAAATGCGCATTAACCGTTTTTTCACAAAAAATTTACTTCAGATAGATTTTTTTTTTTTTATTTTGACAAGGGTAACAGGAAAAAGCAGACCCCAAAATTTGTTGCGCAATTTCTCCTGAGTACGCCGATACCCCATATGAGGGAGAAAAACACTATTTGGGTGCACGGCAGTGCTTGGAAGGGAAGGAGCGCCATTTGACTTTTTGAACGCAAAATTTGTTGCAACAATTGGCGAACACAATGTCCTGTTTGAGAGCCTCTGATGTGCCTAAACAGTGAAAATCCCCCACAAGTGACACCATTTTGTAAACTAGACCCTTCAGGGATCTGATGTAAGGTGCGCATATTGAACCCTCAGGAGCTTTGCAGAAGTTTTTAACGTTGAGCAATAAAAATTACAAAAAAATCTTCCTCTCAGATATGTTTTAGCACAAAATACTGCATTTTCATAAGGGTAACAGGAGAAATTGCACCATACAAATTGATGTGCAATTTCTCCTGAATACACCGATACCCCATATGAGGGAGAAAACTACTATTTGGGCACCCACAGTTCCTCCATTTGCCTCATTATCGGAAATCTTCCATCAGAGTTTCCGTCTAAATCCCATATTTCAAAGATTTACACGGAAACCCTGGTGTAAGCGCTCAACGCAGAGCGCAGGATAAATGTGCGTCGAGCCTTACTGCGATCTTTGGGAGGCAGAATGAAAAAATGAATAGTAGGTGAACAATTGGTTTTATTTATTTTTTACACCGTTCCTCGTACGGTATAAGTGATTAGGTGACTTTACTCTTCGGGTCGGTGCGATTACAGCGATACCAGGTTTTTATGTTTGGTTGCTGTCACACACAAAAATATTCTTTTTATTGCAAAAAATAGTTTTTGCATCACCATATTTTGAGAGCTATAATTTTTCCATATTTTGGCCCACAGAGTCATGTGATGGCTTGTTTTTTTGCGGGACCAGTTGACTTTTTTATTGGTACCATTTTTGGGCACATGACATATTTTGATTACATTCTATTCTGATTTTTGTGAGGCAGAATTAACAAAAACCAGCAATTCAGGAATTTATTTTGGGTAGGAGAGGATATGCTGTTCAGTGTGTGGTAAAATTGATAAGGCAGTTTTATTTTTTGGGTCAGTACGATTACAGCAATGCCTCATTTATATCGTATTTTTTATGTTTTGGCGCTTTTATACAATAACAACTATTTTTTTTATAGAAAAAGTAATTATTTTGCATCACCTTTTGTGAGAGCTATAACTTTTTTATTTTTCCACTGATGGAGCTGTATGATGGCTTTTTTTTGTCGGACAAAATGACGTTTTCAGCGGTACTATGATTATTTATATCCGTCATTTTGATTGCGTTTTATTCCACTTTTTGTTTGGCGTTATGATGATAAATCAGTTGTTTTTTGCCTTGTTTGTTATTTATATTTTTTATTGTGTTCACTAAAGGGGTTAATTAGTGGGACAGTTTTATAGTTCGGATAGTTGCAGACGCGACGATACTAAATATGTGTACTTTTTATTGTTTTTTTTTCATTCAAATATCTATTTAGAGATACAATATCATTTGATTTTTATATTATTATTTTAGATTTTTTTTAAATATTTTTACAATTATTTAAAACTTTCTTTTACTTTTTCTAACTTTTTTTACTTTGTCCCAATATGGGACAATCATTTTTTTGCAGGCTGATCGCTTCTACAGCATGGAGATGAAGCAGCATCCCGGCATTTGCTAGGTCTGGTGACCCGGATGTCATCATGACGACATCAGGTCACCATGGCAATGATTGGGACCCTGTGTCACGCCACAAGATCTCCGATCCAAAGGCAGAGGGGTTGTCAGACCTCTGCCGGCTTCAGGAATGCTGCTATCGTGTTCAATTGCTGCATTTCGGGGGTTAAAGTGCTGGCACTTAGTGTCAGGTGTCAGAATCAGCCCCTTAGTGAAATCTGCCCAAGGCCATCAACATATTTTGGTCATAGTGGACTACGCCAACCGGTACCCAGAGGCGATACCTCTCCGGCATGCATCGGCCAAGCTAATAGCCCGCTAACTATTTGCCCTGTTTTGGAGATCCTTACAGATCACGGGACTCCTTTTATGTCCAAGATGACCAGGGAGCTATGTTAGCTTCTTTGCATTAAACTGCTACATACTTCGGTGTACCATCTTCAAACCGACGGGTTGGTGGAGAGGTTTTATAAAGCCATGCTCAAAAAGGTGGTAGGCAAGGATGGGAGGGATTAGGGCAACAACATGTCCCACCTAATGTTCGCTATCTGACAGGTACCACAGGCTTCCACAGGTTTTTCTCCGTTTGAGCTGTTGTATGGCAGGCATCCGAGAGGACTGCTCTATGTAGCTAAGATGTGGGAACAGGAGCCCACTCCGCATCCAAGTGTAATTGAGCATGTGGCAAGCATACAGGACCGGATTGCGGCAGTACAGCCCATAGTAAAAGAGCAGCTAATGGATGACCAGGCTGCGCAGAGCTGCACGTACAATAAAAGAGCCACGATCAGGGCCTTTAAAGAAGGAGACCGGGTGTGGGTGCTAGTGCCCACCCCAGAGAGTAAGCTCATGGTCAAGTGGCAGGGGCCTTATGAGATACAGCGGAAGGTGGGAGAAGTGAATTATAGGGTGTACCAACCCAGAAAAAGGAAACCCAAGCAACTGTACCATGTCAACCTACTAAAAGCCTGGAAGGACAGGGAGTGTTTGGTCACAGAGGCGACTCCGATTGTACCACTGGGGAACCCAGTGGCACTGGCCTAAGACACAGCCGGGGTCAAGTTAAAATTACGATGCGATCACCAAACAGCAGCGACGGGAGGTGCCGACTCTGGTACAACATAATGCAGATGTATTCTCAGAGCTGCCGGGGCAGACCTCGGTGATTCAGAGTGATATAGTCACCGAACCCTAGGTAAGAGTATGGATGAAGCCATACCGGGTGCCAGAAGCCCGGAGGCAAGCCATTGCAGCTGAAGTGAAGCAACTGCTCCAGTTAGGAGTCATTGAGGAATCTCGGAGTGAGCAGGCTAGCCCCATTGTGTTGATTCCAAAGCCAGATGGGTCTTTTCGTTTTTGTAATGACTTCAGGAAATTGAAAGAGGTATCTAAGTTTGACCCTTATCCAATGCCCCGGGTGGACAAGCTAATTGAGAGCCTGGGGGAGGCCCAGTACTTCACAATGCTCGATCTCACCAAAGGTTACTGGCAGGTCCCGTTAAAGGCATCCGCAAAAGAAAAGACCACTTTTATCACACCAGAGAGTCTCTATCAGTATGGTGTCTTGCCTTTTGGGTTACATGGGGCTCCGGCCACATTCCAGAGGCTGATGGACATTGTGTTAGAACCTCATTAGAAATACGCGTCAGCTTATTTGGATGACATAGTCATCTTTAGTACCAAATGGGATACCCACCTCTCCCAGGTACAAGCAGTGCTGGAGTCTCTCAGAATCATGGAGTTAACAGCAAACCCAAAGAAATGCGTGATAGGACTCACAGAAGAATGGTACATAGGTTACGTGATTGGCCGCGGTGTTATCAAACCCCAAGTAAGCAAGATTGAGGCCATCCAAAACTGTCCCAATCCGTTAAGTACCAAACAGGTGAGGACCTTCCTTGGCATTATTGGGTACTACAGCTAGTTTATACCCAATTTTTCTGGGAAATCAGCACCCCTAACGGACCTGTTAAAATGGAAGAAGTCGGTGATGGTCCAGTGGAATCCTCAAGCCGAGGAAGTATTCCAGTCCTTGAAGTCGGCGTTGTGTGGACAGCCAGTCCTAATCAGCCCCAACTTCAAGGAAACCTTTATTGTGAAGATAAAGCTAAGGTTGGTTGATCCTAGTGACAGATTCCCTTTAATATAATGGTTTTTATGGTGATTTGTATTCCTGTACCCATGGTGTTTCTGGAGATATACAGTTAGGGCCAGAAATATTTGGACAGTGACACAATTTTCGCGAGTTGGGCTCTGCATGCCACCACATTGGATTTGAAATGAAACCTCTACAACAGAATTCAAGTGCAGATTGTAACGTTTAATTTGAAGGGTTGAACAAAAATATCTGATAGAAAATGTAGGAATTGTACACATTTCTTTACAAACACTCCACATTTTAGGAGGTCAAAAGTAATTGGACAAATAAACATAACCCAAACAAAATATTTTTATTTTCAATATTTTGTTGCAAATCCTTTGGAGGCAATCACGGCCTTAAGTCTGCAACCCATGGACATCACCAAACGCTGGGTTTCCTCCTTCTTAATGCTTTGCCAGGCCTTTACAGCCGCAGCCTTCAGGTCTTGCTTGTTTGTGGGTCTTTCCGTCTTAAGTCTGGATTTCAGCAAGTGAAATGCATGCTCAATTGTTTTTAGATCTGGAGATTGACTTGGCCATTGCAGAATGTTCCACTTTTTGGCACTCATGAACTCCTGGGTAGCTTTGGCTGTATGCTTGGGGTCATTGTCCATCTGTACTATGAAGCGCCGTCCAATCAACTTTGCAGCATTTGGCTGAATCTGGGCTGAAAGTATATCCCGGTACACTTCAGAATTCATCCGGCTACTCTTGTCTGCTCTTATGTCATCAATAAACACAAGTGACCCAGTGCCATTGAAAGCCATGCATGCCCATGCCATCACGTTGCCTCCACCATGTTTTACAGAGGATGTGGTGTGCCTTGGATCATGTGCCGTTCCCTTTCTTCTCCAAACTTTTTTCTTCCCATCATTCTGGTACAGGTTGATCTTTGTCTCATTTGTCCATAGAATACTTTTCCAGAACTGAGCTGGCTTCTTGAGGTGTTTTTCTGCAAATTTAACTCTGGCCTGTCTATTTTTGGTATTGATGAATGGTTTGCATCTAGATGTGAACCCTTTGTATTTACTGTCATGGAGTCTTCTCGTTACTGTTGACTTAGAGACAGATACACCTACTTCACTGAGAGTGTTCTGGACTTCAGTTGATGTTGTGAACGGGTTCTTCTTCACCAAATTAAGTATGCGGCGATCATCCACCACTGTTGTCATCCGTGGACGCCCAGGCCTTTTTGAGTTCCCAAGCTCACCAGTCAATTCCTTTTTTCTCAGAATGTACCCAACTGTTGATTTTGCTACTCCAAACATGTCTGCTATCTCTCTGATGGATTTTTTCTTTTTTTTCAGCCTCAGGATGTTCTGCTTCACCTCAATTGAGAGTTCCTTTGACCGCATGTTGTCTGCTCACAGCAACAGCTTCCAAATGCAAAACCACACACCTGGAATCCACCCCTGACCTTTTAACTACTTCATTGATTACAGGTTAACGAGGGAGACGCCTTCAGAGTTAATTGCAGCCCTTAGAGTCCATTGTCCAATTACTTTTGGTCCCTTGAAAAAGAGGACGCTATGCATTACAGAGCTATGATTCCTAAACCCTTTCTCCGATTTGGATGTGGAAACTATCATATTGCAGCTGGGAGTGTGCACTTTCAGCCCATATTATATATATAATTGTATTTCTGAACATGTTTTTGTAAACAGCTAAAATAACAAAACTTGTGTCACTGTCCAAATATTTCTGGCCCTAACTGTATTCTTGTACTGATGGTTGTTCTGGGGATGTATTTCTGTATTGATAAGGGTTTTAGTGATGTATTTTTGTACTGATGGTGGTTCTTGTGATGCATTTCTGTACCGATGGATCTGGTGATGTATTCCTGTTGTCATGATCCATTCCAGGGTTTATTAGTGTCTGCCCTTTTTTTGGACGGATCATGTCAAGGGTTAACTTTGCTCTGCCTCTTTCTGGGTTTTGGTTTGCTATTTAGCTCCCATGAGTCTTGCTGGCAGTGTCAGCTATAGTTCTGTCTTCGGCTGGTGAACCTGACTCTGGAAGCCCTTGGTTTGTCCTGCTGTGAACCCTGACTTGTCCTGTGTCTGTTATCTCCCTCTGTCTGCCCTTTCCCTGCGTTTGTCTGTTCTGCTTGATTCTCTGATTCTGACCTCCTGGCTTGGCTATTGACTCTGTTTTGATTTGTCCCTATTGTACCGTATTTTGCCCATCCTGGTTTACTAATCTCTTGCTACGTCCTGACTATCCTTTCTGTTTAAATCCTTTTTGTACTGACGTGCTATCTTGTGCCCTGACTCGGCTTTTCTGACTACTCTCTTGCCAATAGGTGGCATCTGTTCTGCTGCTCAGTGTGTGCAGTCTCGATTCCCTATAAAGCTACCCCTGGTGAAGGTTGCGCTGTACTGCAGCTGCATGACACCTGCTCTTATCAGCTCTGATCCTATACACATGTAACAATCCATAACTTGTAATATTACATAGCCATGTTAATAAAGAATTGTGCCATTTGGAAAGTTAAGGGCAATTCACGTTTAGTCAGAATTGGGCCAGAAGTATGCATAACGCACTCTCGCCACCAAAACTGGAGCGTCCTGACACTGTCAAGATTCAGAAGTCTGCCTGCAGTCACATAACTGAACTAAAGACATTCATCACACCTGGACAACTCCTTTAATTATAAAATTAAGCACTGGCGCATTCCGAAACCTAACAGTGTGTAATACACTTAGTGTCAGGATTTGGCTCTGCTTGCCAGTTCTAGCTGTCATCACATGATCACTCATGTGATTTTCAAACTTATGGACACTAGCTTTCCTTCCTATTTCTCTCAATGAATCAGGAGCTGTAGTATTTCACTGAGCATTGTGAGAATTGAGAAAAGCAGCTCATCGGCATGTGACTGTAAATGTGCAAGTTTCATATGAGCGGTCACATGACGATTATTCTAACCACTTATGCTGTGTATAAGAGGGGGACATCAAACTGTAGTATTGCCACAGATGCCAGAAAACCTAGTTTTGCCTCTAACACATCAATCAAGCACTGTTAATAACATAACACCTGGAGCAAGGCAAACTAAGAAAGGTAATCCAAAAATATAAACTCTTTCGTGTAAAATAAGATAGACTTACTTACTTACTTACCAGTAATGGTATTTTTCGGAGCCCATGACAGCACCACAAGAGAGGGGATCCTCCCTTCAAGTACAGGAAACCTACAGATACAAAAGGGCGGCACCTCTCCCATGCATCAGTTAGATTACAGAGCTCGAGAGGACCACCATGGTTAATGACAAAAATATTTACAATACACTGAACAATTTCACACACGTGAAAACTTAAAAGAGAAAGAAGTGCACACCCATACGTGAAGGGAGGAAATCTAAGGGTGCTGTCATGGGCTCTGAAAAATATTGTTACAGGTAAGTAACTAAGACTTTATTCGGTCCCCCATGACAGCACCTCAAGAGAATTACAGAGAGGTGATAACTTCCTTAGGGAGGGACCACAGCCTGCAGCACCCTTATACCGCAGGTGAAATCTGAGTAAGTTGCCACATCCAACCTATAATGATTATAAAAGGTGGAGGGAGAAGACCATGTAGCTGCCTTGTATATCTGGTTGATGGAAACTTCTGATCTCTCTTCCCATGAGGTTGCCATGGTTTGAGTGGAATGCGCCCTTAGCCCCTTCAGTGCCAGCTTGCCACTCGATGCATATGTTAGAAATGGCCTCCCTAATCCACCTAGCTAAAGTACTCTTTGACACTCTAAGACTAGTGATGAGCGAGTACACTCGTTGCTCAGGTTTTCCCGAGCACGCTCGGGTGGTCTCCGAGTATTTGTAACTGCTCAGAGATTTAGTTTTCCTTGCCCCAGCTGCATGATTTACAGCTCATAGACAGCTTGAATACATGTGGGGATTCCCTAGCAACCAGGCAACCCCCACATGTACTCAGGTTGGCTAGCAGCTGTAAATCAAGCAGCTGCCTCAACAAAAACTAAATCTCTGAGCAGTTATAAATACTCAGAGACCACCCGAGGAACGAGTACACTCGCTCATCACTATCTAAGACCCTTCCTGGTGCCCTGGAAGGATACAAACAAGGCATTGTCCTTCTTCCAAGGACTAGTGACAGATAGGTACTCTAGCAGGCATCTCCTAACATCTAAAGTATGGAGCTTTCTTTCTTTCTGGTTAGTAGGATTGGGAAAGAAAGGAGGAAGTACTATCTTCTACAACTTGCGGAATCTGGAGGCTACCTTGGGCAAGTATGGCAACTTTCACACATCAGTTTTTTGCCATCAGTCGCAATCCATCAAATTTAGAAAAAAATGGAAACGGCGACTGATGCCGCTGGATCTGTTTTTTTCTCATAGACTTGTATTAGCGACAATTTGTGACGGATGGCCTCACGTTTCATCCGTCATTCGCCGGATCCGTCGAAAATTTTTGTCCGGCGGACGGAGACAACGGATATAGTAATGATTTTTGTGTCTGTCGAAAAAACGGACAGCGATGGATCCGTCGCCATCCATCGTTTGCTAGAATGGAAGCCTATGGCACCGGATCCGTCAGATGACGGAATCTGGTGACGGATTCAGATTTTTTTTAACTGAGCATGCTCTGATTTTTTTTTTTAGGATCCAATAAAGCCGGATCAGCTAGTTGGATCCGGCAAAAAATGGATCCGTCGCATCAGTTTTTCGCAATTTGCAACTGATCCGTTTTTTTCAAAATTTGATGGATTGTGACTGATGGCAAAAAACTGATGTGTGAAAGAGGCCTAAGCTGGATTTGGCCTAAGCACCACCTTGTCATCCAGGGACTGTGTATATGGAGGGAGTCTAGAAAGAGCCTGGTTATCACTCACCCTCCGTGCCGATGTTAATGCGACTAAGAAGGCTACCTTGAGGGAGAGCACTTTAGCCGAGACAGAGACAATGGGCTCAAACGAGGGCTCAGTCATGGCTGTGAGTTCCAAGTTCAAGTCCCATGGTATAATCCTTTCTCTATGAATGGGCCTAGATCTGCTCGACGCTTTAATAAACCTGGTGACCCAATAATTACTAGGACGTCGCAGCTAAATAAGGCCCCCAGGACTGACACCTTCACCTTAAGGGTACTAGTGGAAAGACCAATCTCCAGAATTTGACCTATTTGCACCAAATCCAAGGCTCTAAATTCTGAGGTAGCTAGAAATGTTCTCCAGGTCCAGGCGTAGATCATGGTTATAATTGCCATCCTACTTTTTAGGAGAGTGGCTATTAAAGTGGGGGAGAATTCTTTATCCCTCAGTAACGTCCTTTCAAATTTCACGCTGTCAGGTGGTGGACTGGACCTTGGGGGAGGAGATCCGGATGTTCCGGTAGCATCCATGGATTGGAGACCAACATGGTCCTTAGCCATTAGAACCACGTCCTTCTGGGCCAAAAGGAGGCAATTACTATAATCCTTGGCCTGGCTTACTAGTGGCAAAAGGGCTAAGGGAGAAAAACATAACTCAGGTTGAAGACCCACTTTATCAAGAAGGCATCCACCACCAGAGGACTCTCTCCAGGGTCAAGAGAACAGAACCGTTTCACTTTCCTGCTTTTCCTGGTGGCAAAGAGGTCTATGTCCGACCAACCCCGCATCCGCACAATTTGGTCGAAGATGGCATCTTTCAGCATCCATTCTCCCTGCCTTAGTAAATTGCGACTCAAAAAGTCTGCCCTGATATTGTCCTTTGCTTTTATGTGCAGTGCTGTCAAAGATATAAAAATGCTTCTCTGCTATTTGAAACAGCCGTTCTGTTACTACCATTAGGGTTTGGATTGAGTACCACCCTGGTGGTTGATGTAGGCCACTGCCACCTAATTGTCGGAGAGGATCCTTACATGATGACCCTGCAGGTATAAAAGGAGTCTTTTAACTGCCAGTTCTACTGCTGTTAGCTCCTTCAGGTTAGATGAACTCTCTACCTGTTGATCCCATAGGCCCTGGACTATGACCTCTCCCATATGTGCCCCCCCCATCAGTAGGGCTAGCAACTGTGATGATCACTCGGGTTATGTGATTCTCCTAGGGAACCCCCCTAGACAGGTTACCCCGGTCTAGCCACTACCTAAGGGAATGTATCAAAGCCAGGGACAAGGTGAGCAGTCCCTGCAGGTACCACCTAATGGCCCTATCATTAACTAAGACTTTGTAAGGTCCTTGTATGAAATTACACCCACCAGACCGCCGGGATGCAGGAGGCTAGAGAACCCAACAGGGACATAGCCTACCTAAGGGACATTGTGGGATTGATGCTCTCAAAACCTGGTGTTGAAGGTGAATCAGCTTGTCAGGTGGTAGACGACACTCCTGCCTTTCTGAGTCTAGAATGAGCCCCAGGAATTGCTGTACCTTTAGGGGTTGTAACCGAGATTTTTAATGTTTGGTAGCCACCCAAAGTGTTCCAGAGCGGACATTGTCCTCTCTACCTGAACTAAACAATGATCTGCCTATAATTAGAAAGTCGTTCAAGTAGGGAATTGTTGTGAATTCCGCTCTTGGGCTCCCTCCGGTGGTTGTAAGTGGCACTTTTGTGAGTTCTGCTCTTGGGCTCCCTCTTGTGGTTTCTAGTGGTATGGCTGCTCCTTGGAGTTAGCTGTCATCAGCTGCCTCCACTTATCGTCTCTTCTGCTCAGCTATTTAGGTCTGGCTCTTTCTTCAGCCAGTGCCACTTGTAAATGGTTCCTGGTTGGATTCACATCTCTTTGGAGTTCCCTGTTATCCTAACCAGTTCAGCTAAGCTAAGTTTTTGCTTGCTCTTTTCTGTCCACAGATTGTGGACTTATCCGTTCTGTGCTTTCTATGTTTGTCCAGCTTATCAGTGTGAATTTATTCTGTCTTGCTGGAAGCTCTGGGAGGCAGATTTTCCCTCCACACCTTTAGTCAGGTGTGGAGATTTTTTGTAAATTCTGCGTGGATTTTTGTAGTGTTTTATACTGACGGCACAGTATTCCATCCTGTCCTATCTATTTAGCTAGACTGGCCTCCTGTGCTCATCCTTGTTTCATTCTGTGTATGTCTTTTCCCTCTCCACTCACAGTCATTATTTGTGGGGGGCTAATCTATCCTTTGGGGATTTTCTCTGAGGCAAGATAGTTTTCCTGCTTCTTTCTTTAGGGGTAGTTAGCTCTTAGGCTGTGACGAGATGCCTAGGGAGAGTTAGGAGCATTCCACGGCTACTTCTAGTGTTGTGTTGAGCTTACGGACTGCGGTCAGTACAGTTACCACTTCCTTCAGAGCTCGTTCCATGTTGCTCCTAGACCACCGTATCATAACAGGGAATAACTAGGTTGTTGGTCTGATGCAGGTGGGCCATGACCTCAGCAACTACCTTTGTAAAAACATGAGGGGCAATGTCAAGGCCAAAGGAAAGAGCTCTAAACTGGAAATGTCGAACTGCGCCCCCCATGATTACTACCACCCTGAGGAACTGCTGATGATCTATGTGAATAGGCACATGGTAGTATGCTTCTTTTAGATCCAAGACTGCCATAAAACAGTTTTCACAAATTTTTTTATTGCCGAGCCAATCAATTCCATCTTGAAGGGGCACACTATCAAAAACTCATTTAGGGCTCTAAGATTTATGATAGTCCTGAAGGAACCACCTGGTTTCCGAACCAAAAATAGGGGGGAGTAGAATCCGCTACCCCTCTCCGACCCCTGAACCTCCATCAGGACCTCCATATGACATAGTTCCAGGACCTCCCCCTCTAGGGCAGCCTGCTCTGAGGGGGATGACCGGGGTTACCATGAACTTATCCCTCGGAACATAAGAAAATCCTAATCTCAGTCCAGACAATATTAGACTATGCACTCAGTCACTATTGGTAATTCGTGACAAGGCTGGGTAGAAGGCAGACACTCTAACCCCCATGGGAACCGCCAGTCATTGGGACGTCTTCTTTGCTCTCGTGATGAGCCTCCAAACATAAACCCCATACCTCTTTTCTTCCTCTCATCCCACTTGGCTCGGTCCCTGGAAGGCTTCCTACAACCGAACCTGCATCTGCTGAAGGGATGCCGGTAGGGAGTGGTTGACAGACTGGGGAATTTCTTTCTTTTTATCGTCCCCTGCCTTCACCAGATGCTCATCCAGGACTGGTCCAAAGAGGTACACCCCCTCACATGGGATAGAACAAAGTCTGGACCTGGCCCGAATATTCCGTGGCCAGCAATTTAGCCATAATGCCCTCTGAGCTGCTTTAGGACAGACCACTGCTCTAGCTGCCATCCTGATTGAATCTGCTGAAGCAAAGGACAAAAAAGATGTGGCACCCTGAATCACAAGTTAGGCACTTAGGATAGTCTCATGAGAGGCTCCTCCTTTCAACTGAGTCTCTAGTTGGTCCAGCCAGACCATCATTGACCTGGCCGTACAAGCGGATGCCACTGCTGGCCACAGGGTTCCTGCCGACATCTCCCATGCTTCCTTAAGGAACGTGTCAGCCTTCCTATCCACTGGGTCCTTCAGGGTCCACAAGTCCTCAAAGAGCAGTAAGGACTTCTTTGATGACTTGGCCACCACCACATCAAGTTTTGAGGCTTTATCCCAAGTATTTACTACAGGGTCTTCAAAGGGGTATCTTTTCTTAAACGCCGGAGGTAAGGAGCCCCTTTTTTCCAGCCTCTTCCATTCCAGGTGTACCAGGCTCTGAATTTTCTCATTTAAGGGAAAGGACCTACGCTTCCTCTGATCTAATCCCCCAAGCATGAGGTCCTGCACAAAACGTTCCGACCAGGACTCTACCATCCCCATAGTGTCTCTCACCGCCTTTACTAATTTGTCCACATGGTCTAAGGGGAAACAGAAGCATCCAGAGCCCTCTTCCGAGGAAGAAGATGAAGGAGATGATCCAGAGAAATCCTCGTTCCTCATATAGTCAATAGAGAAGTCCGAATAGCTTGCTTTACATATTTTCCCCTTCCCTTTGGAACTCTCTCTGTTGTGAATTCCGCTCTTGGGCTCCCTCCGGTGGTTGTAAGTGGCACTTTTGTGAGTTCTGCTCTTGGGCTCCCTCTTGTGGTTTCTAGTGATATGGCTGCTCCTTGGAGTTAGCTGTCATCAGCTGCCTCCACTTATCGTCTCTTCTGCTCAGCTATTTAAGTCTGGCTCTTTCTTCAGCCTGTGCCACTTGTCAATGTTTCCTGGCTGGATTCACATCTCTGCTTGGATTCTCCTGGTTTCCTGACCAGTTCTGCAAAGATAAGATCTGGCTTTGCTCATTTCAGTCCACATGTTGTGGACTTATTGTTCTGTGCATTCTATATTTGTCCAGCTTGTCAGTATGGATTATTTCTGTTAGCTGGAAGCTCTGGGAAGCAGATTTACCCTCCACACCTTTAGTCAGGTGTGGAGATTTTTGTAAACTCTGTGTGGATTGTTTTGTAGTTTTTATACTGACCGCACAGTATCCTTTCCTGTCCTATCTATCAAGCTAGACTGGCCTTCTATGCTAAAATCTGATTTCATTTCTGCGTATGTTATTTTCCCCTCCTCTCACCGTCAATATTTGTGGGGGGCTATCTTTCCTTTGGGGATTTTCTCTGAGGCAAGATAGGTTTCCTGTTTCCATCTTTAGGGGAAGTTAGATCTTAGGCTGTGCCGAGGGGTCTAGGGAGCGTCAGGTACCCCCCACGGCTATTTTTAGTTGCGCTGCTAGGTTCAGGGTTTGCGGTCAGTACAGATACCACCTCCTTCAGAGCTTGTCTCATGTTGTTCCTAAACCACCAGATCATAACAGTACAAGTGGCCAAAAATGAATTAAATGCATCTCAAAAGAAGGAAAAGAAAGTTCTGAACCATTTTTTTTTCTGTGCTTTGGTTTGTCTTTTTTTTTTTCCTCTTGATATCTGGGTGGTTCAGGATATATGTTTTGGCATGGATGTTCAGGGTTTGTTTTCTCGTGTAGATCAACTTGCTGCAAGAGTACAGAGTATCCAGGACTATGTTGTCCAGACTCCGGCTTTAGAGCCCAGAATTCCTACTCCTGATTTGTTTTTTGGGGACAGATCCAAGTTTTTGAACTTTAAAAATAATTGCAAATTGTTTTTTGCTTTGAAACCCCGTTCTTCTGGTGATCCCATTCAGCAAGTAAAAATCATCATATCCTTGCTGCGTGGTGACCCTCAAGACTGGGCTTTTTCTCTTGAAACAGGGGATCCGGCATTATTGAATGTAGATGCATTTTTTCAGGCGCTCGGATTATTGTATGACGAACCTAATTCTGTGGATCATGCAGAAAAAACCCTGTTGGCCTTGTGTCAAGGTCAGGAAGCGGCAGAGTTATACTGCCAGAAATTTAGAAAATGGTCTGTGCTCACTAAATGGAATGAGGAGGCTCTGGCTGCTATTTTCAGAAAAGGTCTTTCTGAAACCCTTAAAGATGTTATGGTGGGCTTTCCTACGCCTGCCGGTTTGAGCGAATCTATGTCTCTAGCCATTCAGATTGATCGGCGTCTGCGCGAGCGCAAAGCTGTGCACCATATGGCAGTATCCTCTGAGCAAAGTCCTGAACCTATGCAATGTGATAGGATTTTGACTAGAATAGAACGACAGAAATTCAGACGTCAGAATAGGCTGTGTTTTTACTGTGGTTATTCGGCTCATGTTATCTCTGATTGCCCTAAGCGTACTAAGAGAGTCGCTAGGGCTGTTATCATTAGTACTATACAGCCTAAATTTCTCTTATCTGTGACCCTGATTTGCTCATTGTCGTCCTTTTCTATCATGGCATTTGTGGATTCAGGCGCTGCCCTGAACTTAATGGACTTAGAATTCGCTAGGCGCTGTGGTTTTTCCTTGCAGCCTTTGCAGAGCCCTATTCCTTTGAGGGGCATTGATGCTACACCCTTGGCCAAGGATAAACCTCAGTACTGGACACAGATGACTATGTATATGGCTCCTGCACAACAGGAAGATTGCCGTTTTCTGGTGTTGCATAACCTGCATGATGTTGTTGTACTGGGATTTTCATGGTTACAGGAACATAATCCGGTGCTGGATTGGAAAACTATGTCTGTGACTAGTTGGGGTTTTCGAGGAGTACATAGTGACGTCCCTTTGATGTCAATTTCCTCTTCCCCCTCTTCTGAGGTCCCTGAGTTTTTGTCGGATTTCCAGGATGTATTTGATGAGCCCAAGTCCAGTTCCCTTCCTCCACATAGGGACTGTGATTGTGCTATTAACTTGATTCCTGGTTGTAAGTTCCCTAAGGGCCGACTTTTCAATCTGTCTGTGCCAGAGCATGCCGCCATGCGGAGCTATGTTAAGGAATCTTTGGAGAAAGGGCATATTCGGCCCTCTTCGTCACCATTGGGAGCGGGTTTCTTTTTTGTTGCTAAGAAGGATGGCTCCTTGAGACCCTGTATTGATTATCGTCTTCTTAATAAGATCACGGTCAAATTCCAATACCCCTTGCCTTTGCTTACTGATTTGTTTGCTCAGATTAAGGGGGCTAGTTGGTTTACTAAGATTGACCTCCGAGGGGCATATAATCTTGTTCGTATTAAACAGGGTGATGAATGGAAAACTGCATTTAATACGCCCGAAGGCCATTTTGAATACCTTGTGATGCCATTTGGGCTCTCTAATGCTCCATCTGTGTTCCAGTCTTTCATGCATGATATTTTCCGCAATTATCTTGATAAATTCATGGTCGTATATTTGGATGATATTTTGATTTTTTCCAATGATTGGGAGTCTCATGTGAAGCAGGTCAGGATGGTGTTCCAGATCCTTCGTGATAATGCTTTATTTGTGAAGGGGTCTAAGTGCCTATTCGGAGTTCAGAAGGTCTCTTTTTTGGGTTTTATTTTTTCTCCCTCGTCTATAGAAATGGATCCTGTTAAGGTCCAAGCTATTCATGACTGGATCCAACCCACATCTGTGAAGGGCCTTCAAAAATTTTTGGGCTTTGCTAATTTCTATCGCCGTTTCATTGCCAACTTTTCCAGTGTGGTTAAGCCCCTTACTGATTTGACGAAGAAAGGCGCTGATGTGACGAATTGGTCCACTGAGGCTGTTGAGGCCTTTCAGGAGCTTAAACGCCGATTTACTTCTGCCCCTGTGTTGCGTCAACCGGATGTTTCTCTTCCTTTTCAGGTTGAGGTCGACGCTTCTGAGATTGGGGCAGGGGCCGTTTTGTCTCAGAGGGAGTCTGATGGTTCTTTGATGAAACCGTGTGCTTTTTTTTCCAGAAAGTTTTCGCCTGCGGAACGCAATTATGATGTCGGCAATCGGGAGTTGTTGGCTATGAAATGGGCGTTTGAGGAGTGGCGACATTGGCTTGAGGGAGCTAAACACCGTGTTGTGGTCCTGACTGATCATAAGAATCTGATTTACCTCGAGTCGGCAAAGCGGCTGAATCCTAGACAGGCTCGATGGACCCTGTTTTTCTCCCGTTTTGATTTTGTGGTCTCGTATCTTCCGGGATCTAAGAATGTTAAGGCTGATGCCCTCTCTAGGAGTTTTTCGCCTGATTCTCCTGGAGTCCTGGAGCCGGTTGGCATTCTTAAGGAGGGGGTGATTCTTTCTGCGATCTCCCCTGATTTGCGGCGGGTGCTTCAGGAATTTCAGGCTGATAGGCCTGACCGCTGTCCAGTGGGGAAGCTGTTTGTTCCTGCTAGATGGACAAGTAAGGTAATTTCTGAGGTTCATTGTCCAGTGTTGGCTGGTCATCCTGGGATTTTTGGTACCAGAGATTTGGTTGCTAGGTCCTTTTGGTGGCCTTCCTTGTCTCGCGATGTGCGTGCTTTTGTGCAGTCCTGTGGGACTTGCGCCCGGGCCAAGCCTTGCTGTTCCCGCGCTAGTGGGTTGCTTTTGCCTTTGCCGGTCCCTGAGAGACCCTGGACGCATATTTCCATGGATTTTATTTCGGATCTTCCTGTTTCCCAGAAGATGTCTGTTATCTGGGTTGTTTGTGACCGGTTCTCTAAAATGGTCCATCTGGTACCTTTGCCTAAGTTGCCTTCCTCCTCAGATCTGGTTCCATTATTTTTTCAGCATGTGGTTCGTTTGCATGGCATTCCGGAGAATATTGTTTCTGACAGAGGTTCTCAGTTTGTCTCTAGATTTTGGCGGGCCTTTTGTGCTAGGATGGGCATTGATTTGTCTTTTTCTTCGGCTTTTCATCCTCGTTTTTCTTCTGGGCAGGTTGAGCCTTCTGATTGTCCTGGTGTTAATTCTGTGGTGGACAGGCTGCAGCAGATTTGGACTCATGTGGTGGACAATTTGACGTTGTCTCAGGAAAGGGCTCAACGTTTTGCTAACCGCCGTCGGCGTGTTGGTCCCCGGCTTCGTGTGGGGGATTTGGTTTGGTTGTCTTCTCGTCATGTTCCTATGAAGGTTTCTTCTCCTAAGTTTAAGCCTCGGTTTATTGGTCCTTATAAAATTTCTGAAATTATTAATCCGGTGTCTTTTCGTTTGGCTCTTCCTGCCTCTTTTGCCATTCATAATGTTTTCCATAGATCTTTGTTGCGGAGATATGTGGTGCCCGTTGTTCCCTCGGTTGACCCTCCTGCCCCGGTGTTGGTTGAGGGAGACTTGGAATATGAGGTTGAGAAGATTTTGGATTCTCGTTTTTCGAGGCGGAGGCTTCAGTATCTTGTCAAGTGGAAGGGTTATGGCCAGGAGGATAATTCTTGGGTTGTTGCCTCCGATGTCCATGCCACCGATTTGGTTCGTGCTTTTCACTTGGCTCGTCCTGATCGGCCTGGGGGCTCTGGTGAGGGTTCGGTGACCCCTCCTCAAGAGGGGGGGGTACTGTTGTGAATTCCGCTCTTGGGCTCCCTCCGGTGGTTGTAAGTGGCACTTTTGTGAGTTCTGCTCTTGGGCTCCCTCTTGTGGTTTCTAGTGGTATGGCTGCTCCTTGGAGTTAGCTGTCATCAGCTACCTCCACTTATCGTCTCTTCTGCTCAGCTATTTAAGTCTGGCTCTTTCTTCAGCCTGTGCCACTTGTCAATGTTTCCTGGCTGGATTCACATCTCTGTTTGGATTCTCCTGGTTTCCTGACAAGTTCTGCAAAGATAAGTTCTGGCTTTGCTCATTTCAGTCCACATGTTGTGGACTTATTGTTCTGTGCATTCTACATTTGTCCAGCTTGTCAGTATGGATTATTTCTGTTAGCTGGAAGCTCTGGGAAGCAGATTTACCCTCCACACCTTTAGTCAGGTGTGGAGATTTTTGTAAACTCTGTGTGGATTGTTTTGTAGTTTTTATACTGACCGCACAGTATCCTTTCCTGTCCTATCTATCAAGCTAGACTGGCCTTCTATGCTAAAATCTGATTTCATTTCTGCGTATGTTATTTTCCCCTCCTCTCACCGTCAATATTTGTGGGGGGCTATCTTTCCTTTGGGGATTTTCTCTGAGGCAAGATAGGTTTCCTGTTTCCATCTTTAGGGGAAGTTAGATCTTAGGCTGTGCCGAGGGGGTCTAGGGAGCGTCAGGTACCCCCCACGGCTATTTTTAGTTGCGATGCTAGGTTCAGGGTTTGCGGTCAGTACAGATACCACCTCCTTCAGAGCTTGTCTCATGTTGTTCCTAAACCACCAGATCATAACATCTCTTCCTGGGATAAGGACATCATGGACTCCCTCACTACCGCTCTAATATTCTCCTTTAGGCTTGCAGCGAAGTTGGGCTTCTCATCCGCTATCTGTGTGTGGGGGATAAGCATGAGGTAATGTACCCTACTCTAGTGGCTGATAGCTCTACCCTCCGCAAGGTAAAACATCACCACTTGCTGGACACAGGTCTGACAATCTTTTCGGACAAGAGTCCGTCAGGGGCATCTGCAGAAGGCACATTCCTTGTGTCTTGACTTCCCTGTACATTTCTTTCCCTGGCAGGACAGGAAAAATAAGGGGCAGACTGCATCACCGAGTGAACATTCACGAAGATCAATTACCTGTGTTGCAGTAAGTAGGTACCGGATTATAAGGGGGGCATATCTCAGCTCACGCTGCTGACTCGTCCACTCTGCAAGAGCTCCTGTGGCTCGATCGACCACTCACCTGGCCACTACCCGTATCGTCACGCGTCTTTCGCCGGGCAGTATGGGGCTTCTGAGCAGTATCTCCATGCTGCTGTGCAGGGTTTTCCTGCTCGTGTTACTCGCTTAGTTCCATTGTGACCAATGGGCTCAGAAGCATAGGTGCATGTGCAGTGTCCATCTTTATGTATGCCTCCCCCCCAGATATCTGGGTCAGCAGGTCCTGACCCAGGTGCCTCTTCCTCCCCTGGAACTGTCACACCCCCAGTGTCGTGCTGTCCCAATCCTCACAGGATACTGGGACATTGGCTACTGCCCTAGATCCCGGTGCCCCCAACCCCGGCCGCAGTCCCAAGGCCCAGCCACGCACACAACCGTGGTGCCATTATCAACCGAGCCAGTCAGCACTTGGCAGCATCCCCAGGCTTTGCCGCGTCGCTAGGGCAACTTCAGCTAAGGATGCCGACCACGTCAGAGGCCCGCCCAGGATGCGTCACCTACTCTAGTCCAAATCCTGTCCCTGGACCGCCCCGGCTGCGTCAACTGACCTGACCCCGGACGGCACCGGAACCCGGACACACAGAGCCTCAGCAGCATGCCGGACAGCGCACGCCAGGAACTGCACAAATCCAAGGGGACATACTTACCTCTTCCGGCGCTGGCTCTCTGGAGACAATAATTCTCTGGACACCGCTCCACCTACGCGCTCACTGTCGTCTGTCGTGCAGTCCACCCTGGACCCACCGTGGCACTTCCAGGAACCCCGAACTGGCCGAGGCAGGGGACCCTCCGCTACCTGAACCTACCGGCCGGTATCTGTAGGAACAGCATCCCCGTCAGGGACAGGAAACCAAAAGATGGGAGAGGTGTCATCCTTTTGTATCTGTAGGTTTCCTGTCCCTGAAGGGCAGATGCCCTCTATAGTGGTGCTGTTAAGGGGGACTGAATAAAAAACTATTTTTACCTCCTTTTAATGTCTTTTGACCTAGAATCCTCGACATCACACTTGTAATATCGGTACATGTCCTGTCAGGTACCGGTGCTGTCCTATTGCCTTGCATGGGTCTTAACTGGTGTGGAGCAGCAATGAGGTTACAGAATTGCTAGCATTTATCTTTTATCTTTTTATCCTGTCTGAAATGTAGAATGAATGAAAGTGCTTTATAGTTGTGATGTAAAGGTGATTGAAAGTTCTCATTACTACCTATATTAGAAATATACCTCTACATAGAAAAGATATATATTTGAGGTCCTGTGTAGATATGTACACTGCAGAAAAAAAATTAAAGGGAACCCCTAAAATCCCACATCCTAGATATCACTGAATGAAATATTCCAGTTGTAAATCTTTATTCATTACATATTGGAATGTGTTGAGAACAATAAAACTTAAAAATTATCAACGTAAATCACAACTAATATCCCACGGAGGTCTGGAGTTGGAATGATGCTCAAAAGTGACAAATGAAGTTACAGGCTGATCCAACTTCCGTGGAAATGCCTCAAGACAAGGAATTGATGCTCAGTAGTGTGTGTATTACCTCCACCTGCCTGTATGACCTCCCTACAATGCCTGGGCATGCTCCTGATGATGCAGCAGATGGTCTGAGGGATCTCCTCCCAGACCTGGGCTAAACCATCCGCCAACTCCTGGACAGTCTGTGGAGCAACGTGACGTTGGTGGCTGATGTGAGACATGATGTCCCAGATGTGTTCAATCGGATTCAGGTCTGGGGAACGGGTGGGCCAATCCATAGCTTCAATGACTTCATCTTGCAGGAACTGCTGACACATTCCAGCCACATGAGGTCTGGCATTGTCCTGTATTAGGAGGAACCCAGGGCCAACCGCACCAGCATATGGTCTCACAAGGGGTCTGAGGATCTCATCTCAGTACCTAATGGCAGTCAGGCTACCTCTGGTGAGCACATGGAGCTCTGTGCGGCTCTCCAAAGAAATGCCACCTCACATCATAACTGACCCACTGCCAATTCGGTCATGCTGAAGGATGTTGCAGGCAGCAGTTCACTCTCCATGGTGTCTGCAGTCTCTGTCACGTCTGTCACATGTGCTCAGTGTGAACCTGCTTTCATCTGTGAAGAGCACAGGGCGTCTGTGGCGAATTTGCTAATCCTGGTGTTGTGTGGCAAATGCCAAGCATCCTGCATGGTGTTGGTCTGTGAGCACAAACCCCATCTGTGGATGTCGGGCACTCAGACCATCCTCATGGAGTCGGTTTTTAACAGTTTGTGCAGACACATGCACATTTGTGGCCTGCTGGAGGTCATTTTGCATGGCTCTGGCAGTGTTCCACCTGTTCCTCCTTGCACAAAGGCTGAGGTAGCGGTCCTGCTGCTGGGTTGCTGCCCTCCTATGGCCTCCTCCACATCTCCTGGTGTACTGGCCTGTCTCCTGGTAGCACCTCCAGCTTCTGGACACTACACTAACAGACACAGCAAACCTTCTTGCCACAGCTTGAAAAAGGCTAATTTGAGCCGAAACGTTGCAACAGTGGTAACTGGTTAGTTATAACAAATTATAATGATTATTCTCCATCCCATAGTCCCGTGCCCATATACCCATCATACATATCCTCCATCTTATAGTCCCGTGCCCATATACCCATCATACATAACCTCCATCCCATAGTCCCATGCCCATATATCCATCACACATCCTCCATCCCATAGTCCCGTGCCCATGTTCCCATCATACATATCCTCCAACCCATAGTCCCGTGCCCATATACCCATCACACATCCTCCATCCCATAGTCCCGTGCCCATATAACCATCACACATCCTCCATCCCATACTTCCGTGCCCATATACCCATTATTACATCATCTTCGCCATGTCAACCATTCTGACATCATCGTCACCATGTCTGCCATTATGACATATCCATCATTATTGCAACCTATTATGACATCATCATCACCATGGCAACCATTATGACATCATCTTCGCCATGGCAACCTTTATGACATCATCGTCGCCATGGCAACCATTGAGATCATCGTCGATACACACATACACTCGTATATACAGTATATATATATACACTAGACTAGATTGTGGCCCGATTCTAACGCATCGGGTATTCTAGAATGCATGTCCCCGTAGTATATAGACAATGATGATTCCAGAATTCGCGGCAGACTGTGCCCGTCGCTGATTGGTCGAGGCAACCAATCAGAGACGCGGGATTTCTACGCCGATGCTGTGCTGGTCTCTGATTGGTCGAGGCCTGGCGGCCTCGACCAATCAGAGACGCGGAATTTCCAGGACAGACAGACAGACAGACAGACAGACAGACGGAATTGGTCGAGGCAACCTTTATGACATCATCATCGCCATGGCAACCATTATGACATCTACGTCGATACTGTGCCCGTCGCTGAATCAGAAACGTGGGATTTCTACGTCCTTTATGACATCATCGTCACTGTGCCCGTCGCTGATTGGTCGAGGCCTGGGGGCCTCGACCAATCAGAGACGCGGGATTTCTACGTCGATACTGTGCCCGTCGCTGATTGGTCGAGGCCTGGCGGCCTCGTCCATTCAGAGACGCGGGATTTCCAGGACAGACAGACAGAAAGACAGACAGACAGACAGACAGAAAAACCCTTAGACAATTATATATATAGATACAAACAGTCCAGAACTAAAGTTTGGACACACCTTCTAATTTATAGATTTTTCTGTATTTTCATGACTATGAAAATTGTGCATTCACACTGAAGGCATCAAAACTATGAATTAACACATGTGGAATTATATACTTAACAAAAAAGTGTGAAACAACTGAAATTATGTCTTATATTCTAGGTTCTTCAAAGTAGTCACCTTTTGCTTTGATGACTGCTTTGTTTCATTGCAGCCAAGTCTCCTAATGAAGAGAGTGATGTAAAATTAATTCATCAATCTCAATACCTCAATGTGAAAAATCTTTACTTCTACCCTATTCAAACGAGGGTGGAATGCATGGACACATTTCAAGAAACTATAGAAAGAGAACTAAGAAACTTGAAAAGAGAAGCATCAAAGCGGATACAAATTATACAAAAAGAATCTCTCTGCCAAACAAACAGCTGCGCTAGTAGAATTAAAAAAGATAACCAATATAGTCATCAAGAGAAGTGATAAGGGCGGAATGGTAGTGGTTCTGAATTCTGCAGATTATAAAAAAAAAAATGATGGAATTACTGTCAGACGCAACCACCTATGAAAAATTAACTTACAATCCAACAACCAACTTCTGTGAAGAAATTGAGAAAATTATTCTAGAAGGACTCAACTTAGGTGTACTCAAAAAAAAGCAAGCAGACTCTTTGATTGTATCAAATCCCGTCTTGCCAATAATATATGTTTACCGAAGATACATAAAACCACTGGAATTCCACCAATGAGACCCATAGTATCAGGAATAGGTTCCATTAATGAACACCTATGCGAGTGGGCAGATTCTCTACTACAACCCCTTGTGTAAAAATTGCCACGGTATTTGAAGGATTCAAGAGATGTGCTATTTAAAAAAACATGGCAAAGGGACTATTCATGGCTATGTTGCGATGTCATCTCGTTATACACCTGCATTTCCACTATGACTATGAAGGCACTTCAATTTTTTTTTAGAAATTTTAGTCAATACACTACACTACACTACAGAACAGAATGGGGAAAACATATTTTAGAGACACTATACAATATGATTAGCAATAAAAAACATGTGGGAGCTTAGATCTCTAGCTAATTAATCAGATATATGTGTGCATGCTAAATAACAAAGAATTAAATCTCAACCCTGTTTGTACAAAAGTGCAATAAGAACTTTATTCAATACAATAAATCAGGGCAAGAGAGTTGTTATAAAACAGGTTACACCACACATATAGTGAAAAAAACCCACACTGTTTAAAACCAGAGAATAACAGTGCAACCATGGTGCGACCACACGGGCATAAGATGGTTAGATCAGGGATCAATATAATCTAAATAACATGACAACTGTGTCAAATGCCCTAATCTTAGACGCATGGAAAGTAGGAAAAGCCACACAGGATATACTAATAAATGTAAACTGGGACTTTATATAAACCACATAGATCATCCATCGAAAGTTCCATATCCCATTAAAAAAGACCCACAGAAGTGTATGTCCAAATGAGGCTATTTGTATGCAAGTCAGTCAGTGCTGACATGAGGCCAAATCAAATCCTCTTATCCATGTCTTAGATGCCTGTGCGTCGCGCCGAGGCCCCGACGCACATTTCGCTATCGCTTCCTCAGGGGGCAGTATTTCTGTGCTAAATGAAGGCTTTAAATATCCCCCAGCATGAAAGTCTCACCAATCAGAAGTTTGAAATCAAAAGAGCTTGTAGAGTAATCAGCGCATGGTGGCGGAACTTCCGGTGCTGATCTGTCACTTCCAGTGTCTCGGGTGCGATTCATGTGAAGAACAAGTGTTCCAGTGACGTCAATGACACGCATCACCGCTGTAAAGACACCATCGGGGGTGGAGGCAACCAGGAGGGACCGACAGCATGCGCGGCACACAGCATATATGTATGTATGTTGTATCAAATAGAGTTGCCTATTTATACATGCAAAAGAAAAAAGGGAAAAAGGGGGAAGAAAAAAGAGGAAAAAGGGGAAATGAAAAAAAAGGATTAGAACAAGAAAAACCTAAATGTTAACATTACTCACTGGCACGATGTCGGCCATGCTATTTATGGTCAAAAATAAGGGCATAAAACATGTATATGTGGAACCCCCCACCCATATTAAATGCATATAAAGAAAAATCAACACATATCAACAATCAAAATATTTAAAGGCATACAATATGCAATAAAGTATTATGAAAGATGTTTTCAAGCCGATGATATAGAAAATCTTCATCATGCTGTGCGTGACCGGCAGCCAACACATTTGGGAGACAGGCACGTCCAGAGCAAACATCATCCTCCATTACTACAAACTAAAAGAGCTGAAAAGACACAAAAACACAATTAAAATCAAATAACGACTCCAAGGGTATTGATCCAGACCAAAAAAATGTAATTTATGTACGTTGGATGTACTACAAGAAAACTTAAAATGCGCATATCAGAGCACACATTAGAGATATAAAAAATAAGGGTAGTGCTGCTTGAAATATACCCATGGCTGCAAAACATTTCATTTTACATCACAATAGCAATATTTCATCTCTATCAGTTTCAGGTATCGAACAACTAAAAAACTCCAAGCGGGGGGGGGATACAAAAAGACGCCTATTAATGCGAGAGGCATACAACTACTTTGCTTATCCCAGTAGTGAACTTTTCACTAAACAGTTATGACAGAACATGACCAAAGTCCACTAAAGATGAGATACAAAACAAGTAATTACATAAAAAGTAATTACATTTGCAGTTATGGCACAGCATGACTAAAGTCCACTAAAGATAAGATACAAAACAAGTAATTACTAGTGATGGATGAGCACTAAAATCCTCGAGTGCTCATTGCTCAGGTCGAGCAAATTGGAATACTCGGGCACTCGACCCGAGCAAAGAGCCCAATGTAAGTCTATGGGAAACCCAAGTATTTTTACCGCGACCCCCAAGCGGTCTTTTAAATTCTAAAAACGTCTGAAAATTAAGGAAACACTGCTCAAATGACACGGGAACCAAAAAAACATAGAAAAACGAAACCAATTTGGATTTAGGTGGGAAATATGTTAAGGTACATCCTTTCCAGGGTAATGACTTGTATATAAGGCAAAATAATTAATCCCACACCAAAATGTTCCTCCACCACTTTTGCTATGTTCACACGCAGCGTTTTTGATGCGTTTTTCAACTTTAACATTGCTTTCAACCAATACAAATGTATTCACTGGGAAATGTCATTGTAACATAACAACCCTAGCTGGCCATGTAGTGTGTGACACATAAGGAGACACATCTTGTTTCATTTCTGAAGAAGGGACTCTTAAAGTCACAAAGCCTATTTTTAGAGGGGCATCAGGCGGCATTAATATTCTTAAGGGCCATTATTGAACAGTGGGTCTCCTATGCTGTTATTGCCTATGCAGTGAGTGGCTGGGCTGCCAAGAATTACCCATTACCCTTTCACGAAAGGTACAGGAGGGCCTCCTGAAAAAAAGTTGCATCGAATGCAAGGCTTGCCCTGCTATCAAGTCATATGCACCCCAATAAGCCTTTGAACCCAGATACTGGAAGGCCACAGGAAAACCCACTTCACAGTCTTCAGTTGGTCCTGCCACACAGTTTCCTTATGCATTGAATGCAATGTCCACCTTGACCCAAATTTGCAGGCACCCCAATCCCCCCTTGGAAGAAACATTGAGGAGGGCCTCCTAAAAAAAACTGTCCCATTACAAAGGGGTGGGTCTCCTAGACTCGTAATGCCCATACACTAACATTTCCCCCTGGGGGAGTAAAATTGTTAAAAATATTTAATAGAGACAATAGACATCCTTGCCAAAAATTAGACTGGCTGTAGCAGTACGGAACACGTTAACCCTGGTGATCTAGTGGCGGTGGATGATGAGACGTTCAGGAAGGCCTCATTAAAAACTTGGCCCAATTTAAAGGAGCGGGTCTCCTAGACTCGTAATGCCCATACACTAAGTGCATGGGCTGACAAACATTTCCCCCTGGGGGAGCAAAATTGTTAAAAACATATTATGGGCATCATAGACACCCTTGCCAAAAATTGGACTGGCTGAAGTAGCACAGAACCCGTTAACCCTGGTGATCTAGTGGCAGAGAATGAGGAGACTCAATGAATGATCAATCATACTGAAATCCAAAAAATGAATAAAAGATGTGAATCAACCTATGAAAGAAAATAACAAAAAGGAGGGGCGAACACAGGTTCATACATATGAAACCAGAATGTGTCCAACGAGATATGTTGGCCCCTAGCAACAGCTCAGAGACAGGGATATAAATAAAAATATAATAGTATTTCAATATTTTTTGATTGAAGAGGTATAAACTAGGTCATAAGTGGATGGCCCAGAGATAGGAAAAATGGAAAGACCGTGTGGAATACATGGTGGTGGTGGTGGCTAAGTGACTGGAAGCATTATCCGCTATCCAACCAACAACCAATTCACATTGCTCTGGCTTCAATAGTGGTGTGCTGCAGTCCCCTAGAAACTGGGACAGGAAGGAAGAGCATGAACATGTGGGTCTTTGTTGTAGCCCACTTTCAGGTTGACCACGGCCTCGTCCTCTGCATGCACCATCAGCATCACGTCCACTTCCCCGTCCCTTGCCTTGCTCATTTTAAATGGACAACTGAAATATTTGAAAAGCTCAATACAAATGGATTTATTTGGAGAAAAATTATAGGTGATCAGTATGCCTGAAAAGCAAGTAGTTGGAGACCACAGACACACCAAGCATCTGACGGAGTTATATAGATATATACAGTACAGACCAATAGTTTGGACACACCTTCTCATTTAAAGATTTTTCTGTATTTTCATGACTGTGAAAATTGTACATTCACACTGAAGGCATCAAAACTATGAATTAACACATTCATTAACAAAAAAAGTGTGAAACAATTGCAATTATGTCTTATATTCTAGGTTCTTCAAAGTAGCCATCTTTTGCTTTGATGACTGCTTTGCACATTCTTGGCATTCTCTTGATGAGCTTCAAGAGGTAGTCACCGGGAATGGTCTTCCAACAATCTTGAAGGAGTTCCTAGAGATGCTTAGCACTTTTTGGCCCTTTTGCCTTTACTCTGCGGTCCAGCTCACCCCAAACCATCTCGATTGGGTTCAGGTCTTGTGACTCTGGAGGCCAAGTCATCTGGCGTAGCACTCCATCACTCTCCTTCTTGGTCAAATAGCCCTTACACAGCCTGGAGGTGTGTTTGGGATCATTGTCCTGTTGAAAACTAAATGATGGTCCAACTAAATGCAAACCGGATGGAATAGCATGCAGCTGCAAGATGCTATGGTAGCCATGCTGGTTCAGTATGCCTTCAATTTTGAATAAATCCCCAACAGTGTCAACAGCAAAGCACCCCCACACCATCACACCTCCTCCTCCATGCATCACAGTGGGAACCAGGCATGTAGAGTCCATCCGTTCACCTTTTCTACATCGCACAAAGACACGGTGATTGGAACCAAAGATCTCAAATTTGGACTCATCAGACCAAAGCACAGATTTCCACTGGTCTAATGTCCATTCCTTTTGTTCTTTAGCCCAAACAAGTCTCTTCTGCTTGTTGCCTGTCCTTAGCAGTGGTTTCCTAGCAGCTATTTTACCATGAAGGCCTGCTGCACAAAGTCTCCACTTAACAGTTGTTGTAGAGATGTGTGTCTGCTGCTAGAACTCTGTGTGGCATTGACCTGGTTTCTAATCTGAGCTGCTGTTAACCTGCGATTTCTGAGGCTGGTAACTCGGATAAACTTATCCTCAGAAGCAGAGGTGACTCTTGGTCTTCCTTTCCTGGGGCGGTCCTCATGTGAACCAGTTTCTTTGTAGCGCTTGATGGTTTTTGCCACTGCCCTTGTGACACTTTCAAAGTTTTCCCAATATTTCGGACTAACTGACCTTCATTTCTTAAAGTAATGATGGCCACTCGTTTTTCTTTACTTAGCTGCTTTTTTCTTGCCATAATACAAATTCTAACAGTCTATTCAGATGGTCCCAACCCCATTTATAAGGCAAGAAATCCCACTTATTAAACCTGACAGGGGACACATGTGAAATGAAAACCATTCCAGGTGACTACCTCTTGAAGCTCATCGAGAGAATGCCAAGAGTGTGCAAAGCAAAGCGTCATCAAAGCAAAAGGTGAATACTTTGGAGAACCTAGAATATAAGACATAATTTCAGTTGTTTCATACTTTTTTGTTTAACTATATATTTCCACATGTGTTAATTCATAGTTTTGATGCGTTCAGTGTGAATGTACAGTTTTCATATCAATTCAATGTAGAATAAATGGCACTCTGTAGATGGTGGATGCTGGTGCTCAAGTAGGATCTCCAACCCGTATCAACAAATATAAGAATATAAGCACGCTCCCCCAGCGACATAGGACGCCAACAGCGCCGCAACAGTAACGTGCACAGTGTATCTTACACACATAGCGTGCTCCCCACAGCGACATAGGACGCCAGCAGGTATACCGTGCACAGTATATCTAGACCACACCCAGGAGCGGCAAAAATCATTATCACAGTATACAGCCACTTTATTGCACTACAGCAATTTATCAACTACCGCTTATGCTATTTGAAGGACAAATTGGCTAACTATATACTTCCAAGATAAACTATATTGCTCTGAGGAAGGTCCATGTTGGACCGAAAACGTTCAGCAATTGATCTGTTTGTCAGGAAGTGAAATAAACAACTTTATCCTTCTTCAAAAAATTGAGTGCCAAGTTTATTTCTTATATGTATTTGTACAGTTTTCATAATCATGAAAATACAGAAAATTCTTTCAATGAGAAGGTGGGTCCAAACTTTTGGTATGTACTGTATATATATATATATATATATATATATATATATATATATATTTAATATTTTTTAAAGGAAAAATACAACGAATGTGTGCAAAGCAAGATTTGGACACCACAGATACACCAGGCATCTGACAAAGATAACAGACTTTATACATTTTCTTTAAGGTTTTTTTGCAATTTTCTAAAACAATAAATACTGAGTAGACCAAGGCTAGCAGACAGAACAATGCAATGTATGCCTGCGAACCGAAGATTTTGACACCACAGATACACCAGGCGCGTTAAATTTTTGAAAACAATATATACTGAGTAGAAAAAGGCTAGCAAACAGAACAATGCAATGTATGCCTGCAAAACACGGATTTTGACACCACTGATACACCAGGTGTCAGCCAGAGATAACAAACTAATCAAAATGTTGCCTTGATTTTTTTGGCACACCAAAATTGTGTCAAAAAGTTGGCTATGACACCCAAAAAAATATTGGAGTACTAAAATTTTAAGATATTTAGCGCAATGATGTGCGATGCGTGTGGCGTACAACTCACAGTGATAAATATAACAACTGTAGCTAAATATTTTTGGGCCAGCTACAGATTTTCGGGGCAGCAAAATGGTGTCCAAAAATGTTGGAAGACACTACAAAATATTAGATAGTATCAAAAAAGGACAGATTTTTGCCGCACTCACATCTGATGCCTGGGCCCCCAAAAAATAGTTACAAAATTATATTTTCACGCTCTTGTATTGCAATAACCTGGCTGTAGTCTGCAGCGTGACCAAGCAAATAAATGTAGAAAAAAGGGGGCTTTGGGTTGCTTTATAATAAAATGAGCAGGTATAACCTTAAAAAAAAAAATTGCCACGGATAACTGCAGCTAGGTATTTATAAAATATGCAGCAGCAAACAGTAATGGAGCTTTTTGTTGTATGCAGCGAGATCTATAGACTCACATACAGTGCCTGCAAGCCTTGCAGTAATGTGGATTTGTGCACATAGACTCCCCTGCCCAACTAGCACAATTAAAAACTAGGCACAATGTTAAAGAATGGGTCTCCTAGACTTGTAACACCCATACACGAAGTGCCTGGGCTGACAAACATTTCCCCATGGGGGGTACCGTTTTTCAAAATATTTTATGGGCATCATAGACACCCTTGCCAAAAATTGGACTGCCTGTAGCAGCACAGAACACGTAAACCCTGTTGATCTAGTGGTGTGGAATGAGGAGACATAAAGATAAATCACACTGAAATCAAACAAATAAATAAAAAATGTGACTACACCTATGAAAGAAAATAACAAAAGGGAGTGGCGAACACAGGTTCATAGATATGAAGCCAGAATGTGTCCAACGAGATATGTTTGTCCCTAGCAACAGCTCAGAGACAAGGATATAAATTAAAATATAATATAATAGTATTTCAATATTTTTGTATTGTAGAGGTATATATTAGCTCATTTGAGGATGGTCCAGAGATATGAAAAATGGAAAATATAAAAATAAAATGGGAAGAATATACGTACATCTCATTTTTAAGACATTTTCCCCCGGGGGAATAAAACTTGTTTTGGCTTCAAATTGGTAATGGGCATCACAAAAACACCCTTACACAAAAATTGAATGGCTGTAGCAGCATACAACGCATTCACCATGGTGTTCTAGAAACAGAGAATGATGAGATGTGGAGGAAGGCCTTATAAAAAACTAGGCCCAATGTAAAGGAGCTGGTCTCCTAGACTTGTAATGCCCAAACATGAAGTGCTTGGGCTGAAAAACATTTCCCCATGGGGGGTACATTTTAAAAAAATATACTATGGGCATCATAGACACCCTTGCCAAAAATTGGACTGCCTGTAGCAGCACAGAACACGTTAACCCTGGTGATCTAGTGGCAGAGAATGAGGAGACATTGATGAAGGCTTCATTAAAAACTAGATCCAATGTAAAGGAGCGGGTCTCCTAGACTTGTAATGCCCATACACTCAGTGCATGGGGTGACAAACATTTCCCCATGGGGGATTCCTTTTTTAAAAATATACTATGGGCATCATAGACACACTTGCCCAAAATTGGACTGCCTGCAGCAGCACAGAACACGTAAACCCTGGTGATCTAGTGGTGGAGAATGAGGAGACAAAGATAAATCATACTGAAATCAAACAAATAAATGATGTGAATCCACCTATGAAAGTAAAAACAAAAGGGAGGGGCGAACACAGGTTCATAGATATGAAGCCAGAATATGTCCAACGAGATATGTTGGTCCATAGCAACAGCTCAGAGACAGGGATATAAATAAAAAAGTAATATAATAGTATTTTAATATTTTTCTATTTTAGAGGTATACACTAGGTCATAAGAGGATGGTCCAGAGATAGTAAAACTGGAAAATATAAGAATAAATGGGAAGAATATACGTACATCTCATTTTGATGACAGTTTCCCCTTGGGAGTAACATTTGTTTTGGTTTCTAATTAGTAACAGGCATCATAAAAACACCCTTGCACAAAAATTGAGCGACTTTTGCATCACGGAATACGTTCACCCTGATGTTGTACTGGTTGTGGATGATGAGGATAAAGAGGATGATAACACCAAACAGACCAAATCAGGAAGAGGATAGCCATGTGTGGTTGGGAAGAGGTGCATGAGAATACACCTCAGCAAAAAAGACAATGTATTTGAGGTTATCTTTGGATGTTTCATTCAGTGGTGTACAGAAGTCTTGCCCAATCCAGTCTTGTTCATTTTTATAAGAGTCAGCCTGTTAGCATTGTCAGTTGACAGGCGGATGCACTTATCTGTTATAATTCCACCAGCGGCACTAAAAATCCGCTCTGACAGAATGCTAGCAGCATGGCAGGCCAAGACCTCCAAGGCGAAGAGAGCCAGTTCATGCCACGTGTCCAGCTTGGATACCCAATAATTAAAAGGCACAGAGGAATCACGGAGGACGTTTATACGATCTGCAAGGTACTCCCTCAGCATCTTCCCAAACATTGCACTTCTTGTGCCAACACCCTTTGCCTCTGTGCCGGCACGATGGAAGGGTCTGAGAAAACTGTCCCAAAACTTTGCCATTGTTCCCCTGCCTGAGCTGGATAGTACTTCTGTCTCACTCGCTTAGACTCCTTGGTTGTACAAAAAACTCTGACATCTGCTGCCAGCGTTCTCACATGGGAATTTTTTCAGTAATTCCGCTGCAAGGACCTTCTAGTACAGCAACATTTTTGTACACCTGTCTCCCACTGGCAGAAGAGATTGAAAGTTCTCCTTGTAGCATGGGTCTAGAAGTGTCACCAAAAATTTTAATAATGCGAGGGTCACGGGAAACGCAGCGCAACATAAAGTCAGCCATGCGTGCCAGACTGCTAACAGGCAAGAGTTCTGTGTCCTCCCAAACAGGACGACTGACCATGCTGTCCCCCTCCCTGTCCTCAGGCCATCCCCGCTGAACAGATGGTATGACAGCTGTGCTTGTAGTACCGTCTATAGTGCATCAAAGTAGCTCCTGGTCTTCCTCCTCCTCAATGTCTACCAATCCATGTTGCGACGACATGAGGCTGGGCTGAGTGTAATCACCCTTTATAGTTCCTTGTTCCATGTCATCGTGCTCTGCCTGCAATGCATCTTCTTTAATTGTGAGCAGAGAGCTTTTCAGAATGCTGAGAAGCGGGATGGTGATGCTAATTATGGCATCATTGCCGCTCACCATCTTGGTGCAGTCCTCAAAGTTCAGGAGGATGGTACATGTGTCTGACATCCATGTCGACTCCTGAGGTCTTATGTGTGGAGTCTGAACTGAATATCGACGGCCTTATTGATGCTGGTGTCAACAACTGCCCTCTTCTGGTCACAAATCCTTTCCAACGTATGTAGTGTAGATTTGAAATGAATAATAAAGGAAAAAAAAATTGTAGTCAGCTTACCGGTCTTAGAAGGAATCTCCAGACCTGCCAACGCCCAGCACGGATAGGGGTGAGCGCCCACAGCAAATGGAGATAAGAGGAGAAATTATCCAGCTGAAGGCCAGGGGTGGTTTAAACTTTGCGAGACTTTATTAGACAACTGAAGCGATAAATCGTTCTTTAAAAAAGTCTTTGCATAGCCAACACCTGGCAAACCAGTAGGGAGGATCAACGGGTTTCAACTATGAAGTCTTACTCATGATCTGCGTTGATCCTCTTATATAGATTTCAAATGAGTGGGGACATCACACACCAGTCGGTGAGCCGGAAGCTGCAAACGCTGCTGAAGCACGGCAAGGGCGACTGAAGCTGTATCTGACTTTATAAAATGGGCACACAGATGGCGTACTTTCACAAGCAGATCTGGAAGCTCCAGTTAGCTTTACAGAAAACATTGAACCACGAGGTTAAGCACATGGGCCAGGCAAGGTATGTGTGTGAGCTCACCTTGCCTCAGAGCCGCCACCAGGTTCCAGCCATTGTCACACACAATCACGCCTGGCTGTTGGTTCAGCAGTGTCATCCAAAGATCGGACTGCTCTTTCAGCGCTGTCCACAACTCTTCTGCATTGTGCGGTTTGTCACCTATGCAGATTAGCTTCAGCACAACCTGTTGCTGCTTGGCTGAGGCAGTGCAGCAGTGCTTCCAGCAATTGACTGATGTGTTCATTTCAGAGATGGAGGCTGAAGAGGAGGAGGAGGTGCAGGAGCAGTAGACTGTGGGGGCAACCCTGATTGACATAGGGCCCGCAATCCTTGGGGTGGGGAGGATGTGTTCCATACCAAGGTCCGACTGGGTCCTGGCTTCCACTATGTTAACCCAGTGTGCCGTCAGTGAGATGTACCATCCCTGCCCACAAGCACTTGTCCACGTGTCCGTGATTAGGTGGACTTTTCCAGTAGCAGCATTGTTGAATGTTGAGGGCATGGGTAATGTTGTGGGACACATGCTGGTTTAATGCCGGTACAGCACACTGGGAGAAATAGTGGCTACTTGGGACCGAGTACCTTGGGATGGCCGCCTATTGTGAATTCCGCTCTTGGGCTCCCTCCGGTGGTTGTAAGTGGCACTTTTGTGAGTTCTGCTCTTGGGCTCCCTCCGGTGGTTTTAAGTGGAATGGCTGCTCCTTGGATTTAGCAGTCTGCAGCTGTCTTTCTGCTCGGCTATTTATGCCTGGCTCTTCCCTTCAGCCAGTGCCACTTGTCAATGGTTCCTGGTTGGATTCACATCTCTGCTTGGATTTCCCTGATATCCTGACCAGTTCAGCAAAGATAAGTCCTTGCTTTGCTCTTTTCTGTCCACATGTTGTGGACTTATTCGTTCTGTGCATTCTATGTTTTGTCCAGCTTGTCAGTATGGATTAATTCAGTTAAGCTGGAAGCTCTGGGAAGCAGATTTACCCTCCACACCTTTAGTCAGGTGTGGAGATTTTTGTAAACTCTGTGTGGATTTTTGTAGTTTTTAATACTGACCGCACAGTATTCTATCCTGTCCTATCTATCTAGCTAGACTGGCCTCCTGTGCTTCATCCTGGTTTCATTCTGTGTATGTCTTTTCCCTCTCCACTCACATTCATTACTTGTGGGGGGCTATCTATCCTTTGGGGATTTTCTCTGAGGCAAGATAGTTTTCCTGTTTCTATCTTTAGGGGTAGTTAGTTCTCAGGCTGTGACGAGGTGTCTAGGGAGTGACAGGAACATCCCACGGCTACTTCTAGTGTTGTGTTGAGCTTAGGGACTGCGGTCAGTACAGGTACCACCTCCTTCAGAGCTCGTCCCATGTTGCTCCTAAACCACCAGTTCATAACAGCCGCTGCCATCAGGCTGTGGAAAGCTTTTGTCTCAAAGAGCCTAAAAGGCAACATTTCAAGCGCAAGCAGACGAGAAATGTTTGAATTAAATACTGTGGACTTTGGTGCATTGGCTGGGTATTTCCGCTTGCGTTTCAATGACTGGGGTATAGACAACTGAAGGCGGGCTTGGAAAAGGATAGGGATGGGTTTAATGATGGTGCTGGTTGACTGTGGGCAACAACTTGTGCAGGGCCCGAGGGATCTTCACAGGCACGGTGAACTGGGGATTGGCTTCTACGCAAAACCGTGGAAGAAGCAGTGTTGTCACCTGCAGACAGTGTTCCTGGAGCCTGGAGTTCGACCCACAAAGGTGGGTGCTTTGCTGCCATGTGCCTAATCATGCTGGTGGTGGTCAGGCTGGTAGTTTTGCTACCCCTGCTGATGCGGGCATGGCAAGTGCTGCAAATGGCCTGTTTGGGGTTATCGGCAGAGTCTTTAAAAAATAACCAGACTCGGGAATATCTAACAGTTGGAATCGCAACTTCCGTCATGTTGGTGTTACGGGGAATGGATGCACACCTTCTGTCTGCGGCCACCACCTTGCTTCTGCTTGCTGGTTGGGGTGCTATGCTTCCTTCCCCATGTGTGCTGCTGTCCTCGCTCTGCATGTCCTCCTGCCAGGTTGGGTCAGTCACTATGTCATCCAGCACCTCATCTTCCACATCCGCACCCTGCTCCTCCTCCTGACTTTCTGGCAATTGTGTCTCATCATTGTCCACCTCTTGTGACACTTTCCCATCATCGCCTTCATGTGACCGTGGCTGTTCAAATGTTTGGGCATTGCTACATGCGATCTCATCTGGCCCCACTTCAAGTTGACCGGCCGAGAGTCCAGAATCTTTAAAGGGAAAACTGAACAGCTCTTTGGAGTGTCCAAGTGTGGGATCAGTTGTCTCAGGGCACTCGGCATGGTGAAAGGAAGGATGATCAGGGTGAATAATATCCAGTCCACAATAATAGCTACTCAGACTTGACCGTGTGGAAGACGTGGTGGCTAAGTGACTGGAAGCATTATCAATATCCAACCAACAACCATTTCACACTGCTCTGGCTTCAATAGTGGTGTGCTGCGGTCCCCCACAAACTGGGACAGGAAGGTAGAGTGCAAACATGTGGGTCTTTGCTGTGGCCATCTTTCAGCTTGGCCACGGCCTCTGCATGCACCACCAGCATCATGTCCACCTTCCCGTCCCTTGCCCCTTGCCTTCCCCATTTTAAAGGGACAACTGAAATATTTGAAAAGCTCAATACAAATGGATTTTTTTGGAGAAAAATTATATGTGATCAGTATGCCTGCAAAGCGAAGATTTGGACACCACAGATACATAAGGCATCTGACGGAGATAAAAGACGGTATAAATTTTTTTTATCTTTGTTGGTAATTTTTGAAAACAATACAAATTGAGTAGAACAAGGCTAGCAGACAGAACTATAAAAGGTATGCCTGAGAAGCAAAGATTTTTCCACCACAGATACACCAGGCCTCAGCCTGACATAACAGACTGTATCATTTTTTAAATGTTTTTTGTGAATTTTTTTAAATAATAAAAAATGAGTAGAACCAGGCTAGCAGACAGAACTATGCAACGTATGTCTGCGAATTAAAGATTTTTCCACCACAGATACACCAGGCCTCAGCCTGACCTAACAGACTGTTTCATTTTTTTAAATTATTTTTTGTGAATTTTTTAAAATAATAAAAAATGAGTAGAACAAGGCTAGCAGACAGAACTATGCAACGTATGCCTGAAAAGAAAATATTTTTCCACCACAGATACACCAGGCATCAGCCAGAGATAACAGACTGATCTTAATGTGGCCTTGATTTTTTTGGGCACACCAAAATTGTGTCAACAAGTTGGCTATGACACACACAAAAAAAGGAGTACTAAAATTGAAAAATATTTTGCACAATGATATGTGATGCGTGTGGCGTAAAACTCACAGTGATAAATCAAAAAACTGTAGCTAAATATTTTGGAGCCAGCTACAGATGTTTGGGGCGGCAAAATGGTGTCCAAAAAGTTGTAAGACTCTACAAAATATTAGATTGTACAAAAAAAAAGGACAGATTTTTTGGTGCACTCACATCTGATGCCTGGGACAAAAAAAAAAAAGATTAGATTTGCATGCTCTTCTATTACAATGACCTGGCTGTAGTCTGCAGCGTGACCAAGCAAATAAATGTAGAAAAAAGGGGGCTATGGATTCCTTTAGAATAAAATGAGCAGGTATAAGCTGCAAAAAAAAATGGCCACAGATAACTGCAGATATATATTAAATAAGCTGCAGCAGCAGACAGTAATGGAGCTTATTGAAGTATACAGTGAGATCTATGTACTCACATACAGTGCATGCAGGCCTTGCTCTGATGTGGATATGTGCACATAGACTCCCCTGCCTACCAAGTGCTGCAATCTCAGGACCCCCAAATTAGCCGTAAAAGGACTGTTGGTTTCTCAGGATTTGTGGACTGAACACTAGCAGACCCACACTAACTATTAAAAGGACTATTCTGACCCTATCTTGGCAGCAGCTTTCCCTACACTACTTAATTCAGGAGCAGAATGCGGCGAGCAGAGCCAGGTCTCTTATAGACCTGATGATGCTGTGCGGTTAGTCAATCACTATAGTACCACAACAAAGATGGCTGTGGCATTACAGTGCATGGCAGCCAATCCCTGCATTGTCATTGGCGCTCTAAAGAGTGCCAGAATTGCAGGGCGGAGATCTGAGCTCCCGCCGAATAATCCCGGAAATACTCGATGCTCACAGAGTTCACCGAGCATAGTGATACGCTCGCTCATCACTAGTAATTACAATTGCAAATATAAGATAAATATCAGATACATGTTTTGTTTACTACCAGATAGTTACAACTGATAATGTGTGCAAAACTGTAAAGCGCTGCGGAATATGTTAGCGCTATATAAAAATAAAGATTATTATTAACTAATAAAGATTACCGTAGTAAGCAATGAAAAATATCGTATTCAAAAAGCCCACCAAAAAAGACTCATGTTATGCTAACGGATGGGTTGCATTATTTGGGCTTGTGCTGCGTTTTATTTATCCTTGAACCGAAGCCTGGTTATGTAAAGTTAAAAAACCAAAAAACTGAATGTCTATAAAAAATATATTGACTTTTCCTGTAAATTATTTTCACAGAAAGAAAACGCAAAACTTTTTTTTTTAACTATTACTCATTCAATTAAAATGTTTTTCTATCATTTTAGGGTTCAGCGCTGGCATCATTTTGGAATATTTAGCATCACATCAATATGAGAAAACTGCAACAAAAAGTAATTCTTCTTATCATCTCTTCTGCCTTTTTTGCCTTTTTTTTACATTATAAACAAGTCAAACGTTATTTTCGAAATGGTAAGTGTTTCTTGTCTTATCAAGAAGTGTTTCTTGTAATAAAAAAAAACAGGAAAGGAAATTATTGCACCGATAACTAGAGAATACATACTAGAGAGGTAAATCATGTGGCTTTTTATGTCAGAGAAGGGGAAAGGTTCTGATTGGTTTCATCTCTATGTTGAATGGATGGTAAGGACTCCCCTCTACAAAGGAAAAAAGATTCACTTAAAGGGAACCTGTCACCATGAAAATGCAAACTAACCTGCCGACACCATATCATACAGTAGGGGGAGCTGAATGGGTTGATATATAAGCTATATAGTCAGTGCGTCCTCTTTTCAGCGGGTTCCTCCCCCTACAGGTCCTTGCTGGGCCGGGAGGCAGGAATGCATATGCCCCCGGGCGGTGCCTAAGCAACCGCACAGGGCCGCTGGAGGACCAGCAGTTATTTTAGTACATAGCGCATCAGTAGTGCACGGTCGTATCATCACTCCAGTCGCCCCGAAATGCAGGCTGCAGCAGTATGTGATGAGCAGGCCCAGGGGGAAAGGACATGCAGCGTTCACCTGTGGCTGGAGCCATGGCCGGCTTCAGTAATGTCCATGCAGTGGTGAGAGGGGGCAGCTCCTGGCACACAACTAAGAAGAGAAGGAGGGTGCGTTAGGCCACTTTCACACTAGCGTTTTCTGCAATCCGTCACAATGCATCATTTTGCAGAAAAAACGCATCCTGCAAAAGTGCTTGCAGGATGCGTTTTTTCCCCATAGACTTGTATTGACGACGCATTTGCGACGGATTGCGTGGCCGGAACTCCGCCCCCACCTCCCCGCACCTTACAATGGGGCAGCGGATGCGCCGGAAAAATGCATCCGCTGTACCCATTGTGCAATGCAGCAAACGCTAGCGTCGGAATCTCTCCCCGACGCATTGCGACGGGGAGATTCCGACGCTAGTGTGAAAGGAGCCTTACTTACATAGTGATCGCACGCAGCATACTCCTCTTCCATGTGCAAATCTGTCTCTGATGTCCCAGAGGAGCAGCAGCATGCAGAGCAGCAGCACAGGACCGACCCCAGGTCAAGATGAGAGGTAGCTGCCTTGTATGCCCACTGCCCAGCACATTTCAGGTATCCTTCCAGCTGCCCATCTCAACGTTTGCTGTGCTAAGTAGCAGGGGGGAGAGGGGCAGTTAAATTAAACATGGCAGATTAGAATATGTGTTTTTTCTGGGTATGTGCTGTTTCCTATGTGTGTAAAAAAGAACGTGCACCAAATATGGACTAAAAATCCGTAATAAAAATGATGATGGCAGGGAACAATATTTAAAAAAATGATTTTTATTATTATATATAGCAACAGCAATAAGAATAAAGAGATAAAACAACTGTGTATATGTATGTTTTTTACATTCATATGTATATGCACATATCACACACCATATAATTAGTGCAATATAAAATTAGCACTTGGCAGGTCAAAAAATGTATATGCTCTGGATACCCCAGTGGACCGAATAAAAAGATATATATAATTATAAGTACCAAAAAAGAGAGACCATATGTCAAAAAATGATACCAAGAACAAATTATGTGAAACAAAAAATAAAAATATATAAAATATAAAAATTATATATATATGTGCGTATATGAATAAACCATATATAATATATATAAGTGATGTGTGTCACATAACAATGGAGGACTTGTGTAAAAGTACCTACAATAGGTGCTAAGGAAAAAATCTTGTGCAATAACTAAATAAAAGGCAGCTTATCATGCAAGCCGTGCTGCACCCACACCGAAAGGAAAGTGCTATTTGAACATATGATCCAGTCTGATCTGATGTCACTTACTTATAAAGCTGGGGAAAATGCTTCCAGGACCGCCAATGTGTGGTGATATGTACCCCGACGCGCGTTTCGGACCCAAGAAAAGTTCCTTTGTCAGGGGGTGTAATGAATCGTGACCGAGGGGCTTATATATCGGATAGAAATGCCGATATCGGCGTCCACAGCATGCACGGCGCATGCGCCGCCCAGACAACCCGGAAGTCCCAGGCCCAGTACCACGTGACCGGACGCACATGATAGGACATGGCGTTTCCAAGGACACCGTGGCGCCACAGTCCGGACATCAGAGCGCCGGGCACGCATGCGCACTGCCGCAGGCCCGACATGGGCAGGAAAGTGTAACGATGTATAGTGCCCATCACAGAAGGAGCGCCTGCGCTAACACGGAGCGCCAGAGCGTCCAAACCACAACGCAAGGTAACCACCGCCACAGGGAGCGTAACCATAGCCACCAAACGTCGCAGCCCAAACAGAATGGCGTCGGGCGCGCATGCGCACCGCAAAACTGGGCTATGGAAAAAATGAAAGGTAGTAATAACATCTAGGCTCCAGTACTAGTGTCCACAAAATGTGCAGACACCCACAAAGCTTCGTGAGCTCGGGCACATCAAAAAGAGAGGGATGAGTGTTGTTATGAAATACAGTATATATAATATAATAATAATAAGGGAAAAAAATCGTGAGTGACAAAAGTGTATAAAAATAGGCCTAATTAGTAGAGGAGATATATATGAGTACTATTAATGATATCAGTACTAATAATAATAAAAATAGACTGGCTATGCTACTAGAAACAAATGCTAGTGTCCGCAGTGTGCACATCCCCTCAGACCATCACCGCAAAAAGCAGGATGTCGAGCGAGCACATGCACCACCGCAGGCACAACACTGGCGGGAGTAAAAAAAGGGGGAGGGAAAAAATACTAGAACAAATAATAATAACAATGATGAAAAAAAGAAGAATATTATACGTATATGCATATATCAAATATATATAGAACGTATATAATAGCGCAAAATTACATAGAGAAAAAATGTATACTATACGTTACAATGAAAAAGAAAAAATAATCTCCAGCATGGATCTTCTAAAAAGTCAATTTATTGGAAACACTTTAAAATGCAAACATTTGCAAAAAAGAGATGGGGGTCCCAGGTGGTCAACGCCACGGGCACTCGCAAGGTAAGTTCCTTCCTTCCATCACATGGATGTTGTCATTTGGATGCTCACTCTGGAAGAAAACATATATGAACCTATGTGAAATAATTAATGTCCTCCTTCCATGTATATATATATATATATATATATATATATATATATATATAATATTTTTTCTGCTATTATACAATTTTTTTTCTCATTTTTTGTATATATTGGTACGCTTCACTAGGCCAATATTATAAACCATTGTAACGTATAGTATAAATTTTTTCTCTATGTAATTTTGTGCTATTATATACGTTCTATATATATTTGATATATGCATATACGTATAATATTCTTCTTTTTTTCATGATTGTTATTATTATTTTTTCTAGTATTTTTTCCCTCCCCCTTTTTTTACTCCCGCCAGTGTTGTGCCTGCGGTGGTGCATGTGCTCGCTCGCCATCCTGCTTTTTGCGGTGATGGTCTGAGGGGATGTGCACACTGCGGACACTAGCATTTGTTTCTAGTAGCATAGCCAGTCTATTTTTATTATTATTAGTACTGATATCATTAATAGTACTCTTATATATATCTCCTCTACTAATTAGGCCTATTTTTATACACTTTTGTCACTCACGATTTTTTTCCCTTATTATTATTATTATATTATATATATTTCATAACAACACTCATCCCTCTCTTTTTGCTGTGCACGAGCTCACGAAGATTTGTGGGTGTCTGCACATTTTGTGGACACTAGTACTGGAGCCTAGATGTTATTACTACCTTTCATTTTTTCCATAGCCCAGTTTTGCAGTGCGCGTGCGCGCCCGGCGCCGTTCTGTTTGGGCTGCGACGTTTGGTGGCCATGGTTACGCTCCCTGTGGCGGTGGTTACCTTGCGTTGTGGTTTGGACGCTCTGGCGCTCCGTGTTAGCGCAGGCGCTCCTTCTGTGATGGGCACTATACATCGTTACACTTTCCTGCCCATGTCGGGCCTGCGGCAGTGCGCATGCGTGCCTGGCGCTCTGATGTCCGGACTGTGGCGCCACGGTGTCCTTGGAAACGCCATGTCCTATCATGTGCGTCCGGTCACATGTTGCTGGACCTGGGACTTCCGGGTTGTCTGGGCGGTGCATGCGCCGTGCATGCTGTGGACGCCGATATCGGCATTTCTATCCAATATATAAGCCCCTCGGTCACGATTCATTACACCCCCTGACGAAGGAACTTTTCTTGGGTCCGAAACGCGCGTCGGGGTACATATCACCACACATTGGCGGTCCTGGAAGCATTTTCCCCAGCTTTATAAGTAAGTGACATCAGATCAGACTGGATCATATGTTCAAATAGCACTTTCCTTTCGGTGTGGGTGCAGCACGGCTTGCATGATAAGCTGCCTTTTATTTAGTTATTGCACAAGATTTTTTCCTTAGCACCTATTGTAGGTACTTTTACACAAGTCCTCCATTGTTATGTGACACACATCACTTATATATATTATATATGGTTTATTCACATATGCACATATATATATAATTTTTATATTTTATATATTTTTATTTTTTGTTTCACATAATTTGTTCTTGGTATCATTTTTTGACATATGGTCTCTCTTTTTTGGTACTTATAATTATATATATCTTTTTATTCGGTCCACTGGGGTATCCAGAGCATATACATTTTTTGACCTGCCAAGTGCTAATTATATATTGCACTAATTATATGGTGTGTGATATGTGCATATACATATGAATGTAAAAAACATACATATACACAGTTGTTTTATCTCTTTATTCTTATTGCTGTTGCTATATATAATAATAAAAATCATTTTTTTAAATATTATTCCCTGCCATCATCATTTTTATTACGGATTTTTAGTCCATATTTGGTGCACGTTCTTTTTGTCCTTTTAGTGATCTCACTATATTGCCTCGACACAGTTGGTGACCGGTATTTTCATTGATATTAGCTTATGGGTGTATCTTTTTAATTTTAGCCACTTCTCTCCATATATAATACCTGGTTTTTATCCTGTGTCTATTTGATAATTCCTATGTGTGTGTATGTGTGTTTTCCTATATCTGTGGATGTGTGTGTTTTCCTGTGTGTGTGTGTTTGCTTTCCTGGGCATGTCAAATTCTTCCTCAACACTAGAGCTACTCACTGTATCCCGCACAATAACTTGGTCATTGAACTACTGACTTATATTCTAAATCATAACTGCTTTCTCTTTAATGGGAGGACCTACCACCAGCTCAGGGGGACCGCGATGGGGAGTCCCTGTGCCCCATCGTATGCCAACCTCTTCCTGGGCTGGTGGGGGAGGCTATGATTTTGTGAAGGAGGCCTGGTGGTTTCCAAATATTCTGTTTTGGTCAAGATTTATTGACGATGTGTTCATTCTATGGACCGGTTCAATTGATGAATTTAATCGTTTCATCACATGTATTAATAAGAATGAAATTAACATGAGATTCACGCCAGAGATACATAAGGATTCCATTAATTTTCTTGACCTCAACATCAGTAAGAATGGTAGGGGTGGAATCACCACTAAGACATTCAGAAAACCGACATCCACTAATAGTCTCCTTAGATGGGATAGTTTTCATCCGGGAACTCTACGCAGGGGTATACCCAAAGGCCAATTCCTGCCTAGGAGAAATTGTTCTGACAGTCAGGAGTTCATTTCACAGGCCCATGATTTGAAAAGTAGATTCTGCCAAAGGGGGTATCCAGGAGTGGTTCTGAATAGAGCATGGAGACATGCGGCAGGGTGTGGTCGGCATGACCTGCTGCATCCGTCACCTAAAATAGATGAGCCTGATGTTCCAAGGATAATTGGTATGTTTGACAACAAATCTAGTGTGGTACAGAATATCCTCAGGAAACATTGGGGGATTCTTAAAGCTGATCCCGAATTAAGAGATTTCATTTCACCGACTCCTAAGATCACGTACAGAAAGGGTAGATCCATCAAGGACCGGTTGGTCCGTAGTCTATGAAAAACCGAAACCACCTGGTACGTGGTTAGACCGTAAACCTTGTGGTACCTTTAGATGTGGAGACTGCAAGTTCTGTCTGTGGGTGAGAAGGGTAAAGTTCTTTAAGGGTACCACATCAGAAAGGATCTATTCCATGAGAGACTTTGCGAACTGCAAGACAGAGGGGCAGTAGCGTAGCTACTGGGGGGACAGAGGGGGCCTTTGCCCTGGGCCCAGTCACCTGAAGGGGCCCACTGGGAGATCCACTGCCGAGTCTGAGGTGTCAGGGAGAGAGCAGCACAATGCCGGCTGCAGACCCCCCTCCATGCAGAGTGCAATGTGGTCTCACCGGAGGAATCTCTTCCTGGCTGGCAGCAGGAGCTGCAGTTACTTTCTGGCTGTGCAGTGTGCACGCTTGGTTTGGCTGAGGCACGCTGGATCCTAGTGCCCTCCTTGCATCTATCTGGACACTTCCTGGTTCTCCTCCTCACTGTCTGCCTGAAAACGTCATCAGTAAGTGGGGATGGAATTTATTAGAGTAATTCGATTTAGGCATATCATGGTCACTGTGGGGGTGAATGTGAGAGGCTTGTGGTATTGTAGGGGCTGAAGTGGGAGAGGACAGGGCACTGTGGGGTAAATGTGAAACGATGGGGGTTATTGTGGGTGCGCAGGTGGACAGGGCACTGTGGGGGTGAATGAGAGAGGATGGTGGTATTGTGGGAGTGGGACAGGGTACTGGGGGTGAATGGGAGAGTTTGATGGTATTGTGAGGGCTGACGTGGGTGAGGGGGCACTGGGGCGCTGATTATTATTATACTGTTTAATGTTATGAGATATTCCATCATATGTGAGGGTATGTGTCCTCGAGGTGAATTGGCAGCACTTTGGACGCAGCAGATACCCCACTCCGCCCAAAGCGCTGCCCCCTGTTGTACATGCGGTGATTCCGCATATATTCATTGAGCACAGGTGGAATCACCGCATCCTATTCATAGACTGTTTTATTTATCTTGTGGAGACGGAGCATCTCCACAAGATAAATAGACATGCTGCTGTCTAGAAAGACGCGCCACATGTCCGGTTACGCAGGTCTGCCACCTGCGTCTATGTACGCATAGTGGAGATGGGATTTCATAAAATCCCCTCCACTATGCTGTAACATCTGGAAGCTGCGATTTCGACGCTGCGGATGTACATAGCATCCAATCCCCAGCAAAAACCCAAGCAATACGCCCTTTGGAAACATACCCTAATAGTTGCTGTCTTGGGGGCTGAAGATGGGGAGGTCAGGGGCTTTTTATTATTGTGAGCTGGGTCTTTTATAAGTATTAGTAAAACAAGCATAGCAAAGAAGGTTAATATTACTATAACAAGGATAAGTATTAACATAAGGGCTCAGACAGACACTGTATAACTCATGCGACGATCGCATTGCAATCCTCGGACTGGCCCTGACACCTCTCCTGACATAAGCTTGACAGCGTGATAAATTACTATGCAACTGTCAGCCTCAGGTCAGGAGAGCCGATGGTCAGTCCGAGGATTGCGATGCGATCCTCACATGAGAAATACGTCCGTCTGTCTGCCCCCTAACAAGTATAACAATACAGTAACCACGGGCTGCATTCTATGTTATAAGAATAAATTGCTTATAATTAAATTATTAAAGGGAACCTGTCACCCCCCCCAGGGCCTATTAAGGTAATAGAGCCAGCCACCTTCAGCAGCACTAAGGCTGCATTCTGTGAAGGTGGCTCTTATGTTTTTGATCCCTAATAACGTTGGAATATTCACTTTTATAAATTGCGTGCCATACCTGTATTGAGTCTGGGGGGTACGTCTTTTGTCCCCGGACACAACCGCCTCCCAGCCGTCCATCATCCCACCGGGCACCGATGCCTGGGCTGGGCTCTCATTTTTCAGGCATGCGCCGTGTGCGCTGCCCTGGAACTCACATCAGCTGATGTACTGATATCGCGCCTGCTTGTAGCGGAGGACCGAGATCCCGTCCCGCAGTGTGTTATGATTTATTCACATTGCGGGGCTGGGAATCTGGTGCTGTGCGCAGGTGCAATCTACTTACATCACTTGATATAAGTTCCAGGGCAGCGCGCACTGCGCGTGCCCGAGAAATAATTGCAGAGCGCCGGTGACAGCACAAGACAGAAAGGAGGCGGTGCTCGGTGGGATGATGAACGGCTGGGAAGCGGCCGAGTCAGGGGGAGAAAGCGTACCCCTCGGACTCAATACAGGTATGGCGCACAATTTATAAAAGTTAATATTTCAGCGTTATTATAAGGGATAAAAAACATAAGAGCCTCCTTCACAGAATGCAGCCTTAGTGCTGAAGAAGGTGGCTCTTTTACCTTAATAGGCCCTGGGGGGGGTGACAGGTTCCCTTTAAGGTATTAAAGGCTTGGGATAATTGTCTACAGTCACTCTACAGACTGCCAAATCATGATGGGGTGCACCTGCCGTTATGAGACCCCAAGACCACTGGTTTGATCAGGCGGTCGTGCGACCACGTTTGCTATTTGCACATGTTGACTAGACAAGTTTGACTTCTCTCAATAGAAGAAAATCGTCACATGACCTCCTGCTCTCATCAGCGATGCTGGGGCCAGTATTACTGTATGTAGGGGGACTCCTAAATATTAAGTAGGCACTTACGAAGCATTGAAGTCTAACTACTGGGTGGCAGATAGTGCTGTACCGGCTGTCAGTCTGTCCCAGGGCATCAGTTACAGCTGCCACTCTTCTATGCACAGAGCGGTGACTGAAAAATGTTGAAGTAATAGTATACACAGTTTGTCAGTCTGGGCCAGGTGGAAAAGATGGAAAAAGTGAATGGCTCCACCGGAAAAAAACGCCCTCTGTAAGTCACCATCTATAACTGTACTGTGATCTCTCTATGTCATGCAGGACTGGTATCTACCACTATATGGTATTACCATATGGCGGTAATATCAGTGCTGGTTATTGTATAGAGATTTATTTGCAATAACAGTGCGGTCATCTCCTGAGGTTCCCCTATACCCACCGTAGTTACAATCATGGTTAAGGGCCACAGGTGGACACTGACAGAAAAGGGCCCATGTGCAAGAACAATATATGGGCCCTTTGCAGCCCAAGAACTTCTAAAAATACAAAATTGCATCTTATTTACAGGTAGAAATGGGCCCCCTTAACTCTTGGGCCCATGTGCTGCCGCACAGGTTGCACTAATGACAGGGCCGGCGTCAGCACCTGGCGCACCTGGGCAAATGCCGGGGCCCTGGGGAGAGAGGGGGGCCCACTCACGCTGTCAGAGATACAGCTGGGAGAGCAGAGCAGGAGATAACGTGCTCTCTCCGCCCACAAAGTCACTGCTGGCTGCGTTCTCTTAACCCCTATGTGCCAGCTCTGACACAAGCATCTTCTCACTCAGTGAGTGCAGCCAGGCAGGCACACATAGGGGTTAAGAGAAGGCAGCCAGTGTGACATTGTTTGTGGGCGGAGAGAACAAGTTCTCTGCTCTGCTCTCCGCCCCTGGCTGGCTGCCGTGCTGCTGAAGTTATGAGGCAGATTCAGGAGGAGCTCCTAGTCCTACCAGTGCCTGAGTGAGTGGCACTGCTATATACTACGTGGGCTGCGCTGCTATATACTACGTGGGCTGCGCTGCTATATACTGCGTGGGCTCGGCTGCGCTGCTATATATTACGTGGGCTGCGCTGCTATATACTATGTGGGCTGCGCTGCTATATACTACGTGGGCTGCGCTTTTATGACCTGGTAGTTAGGAGCACCTGGAATGACCTGATAGTTAAACCTCATACAGGACGAGCTCTGGAATGTGGGAACTCTGCTGACCGCAAGCCCTAATCCTATCACACACACTAGAAATAGCCGTGGAGCGCTCCTGACCAGACCTAGGCGCCTCGTCACAGCCTAAGAACTATCTAGCCCTAGAGATAGAAAATAAAGCCTACCTTGCCTCAGAGAAATTCCCCAAAGGTAAAGGAAGCCCCCCACATATATTGACTGTGAGTAAAGATGAAAGTCACAAACGCAGAAATGAAACAAGTTTCAGCAAAGGGAGGCCAGACTTACTAAATAGACAGAGGATAGGAAAGGTAACTTTGCAATCAGCACAAAAACCTACAAAAGACCATGCAGAGTGTGCAAAAAAGACCTCCGCACCGACTCACGGTGCGGAGGGACCACTCTGCATCCCAGAGCTTCCAGCTAGCAAGACAAAATCATGATAACCAACTGGACAAGAAAACAGTGAACAAATAATGACTATCAGGAACTTAGCTTCTGCAGGAGAAGGCAGGTCACCAGAGAGATCCAGGAGTGAACTGAACAAATGCAAAAACATTGATCGCTGGCATGGAGTAAAGATCTGAGAGGAGTTAAATAGAGCAGCCAACCAAAGGATAAACCACGTCACCTGTGTAAGGAACCTCAGAAGCCACAGCTTCACTCATAGCCACCAGAGGGAGCCCATAGACAGAACTCGCCGAAGTACCATTCATGACCACAAGAGGGAGCTCGACAACAGAATTCACAACAGTACCCCCCCCTTGAGGAGGGGTCACCGAACCCTCACCAGAGCCCCCAGGCCGATCAGGATGAGCCAAATGAAAGGCACGAACTAGATCGGCAGCATGAACAGCAGAGGCAAAAACCCAGGAATTATCTTCCTGACCATAACCCTTCCACTTGACCAGGTACTGAAGTTTCCGTCTCGAAACACGAGAATCCAAAATCTTCTCCACCACATACTCCAACTCCCCCCCAACCAACACCGGGGCAGGGGGATCAACGGAGGGAACCACAGGAGCCACGTATCTCTGCAACAACGACCTATGGAACACATTATGGATGGCAAAAGAAGCTGGAAGGTCCAAACGAAATGACACAGGATTAAGAACCTCAGAAATCTTATAAGGCCCAATGAAACGAGGCTTAAACTTAGGAGAGGAAACCTTCATAGGAACGTGACGAGATGACAACCAAACCAAATCCCCAACACGAAGTCGGGGACCAACACAACGCCGGCGGTTAGCGAAACGTTGAGCCTTCTCCTGGGACAATGTCAAATTGTCCACCACATGAGTCCAAATCCGCTGCAACCTGTCCACCACCGCATCCACACCAGGACAGTCCGAAAGCTCAACCTGCCCTGAAGAGAAACGAGGATGGAAACCAGAATTACAGAAAAAAGGAGAAACTAAAGTAGCCGAGCTGGCCCGATTATTGAGGGCGAACTCAGCCAAAGGCAAGAAGGACACCCAATCATCCTGATCAGCAGAAACAAAGCATCTCAGATATGTCTCCAAAGTCTGATTAGTTCGTTCGGTTTGGCCATTAGTCTGAGGATGGAAAGCCGAAGAAAAAGACAAATCAATGCCCATCTTAGCGCAAAAGGACCGCCAAAACCTCGAAACAAACTGGGAACCTCTGTCCGAGACGATGTTCTCTGGAATGCCATGCAAACGAACCACATGCTGGAAAAACAATGGCACCAAATCAGAGGAGGAAGGCAATTTAGATAAGCGTACCAAATGGACCATCTTAGAGAAGCGATCACAAACCACCCAAATGACCGACATCCTTTGAGAAACAGGGAGATCTGAAATAAAATCCATGGAAATATGCGTCCAGGGCCTCTTCGGAATCGGCAAGGGCAAAAGCAACCCACTGGCACGAGAACAGCAGGGCTTAGCCCGAGCACAAGTCCCACAGGACTGCACAAAAGAACGCACATCCCGTGACAAAGAAGGCCACCAAAAGGATCTAGCCACCAAATCTCTGGTACCAAAGATTCCAGGATGACCAGCCAACACTGAACAATGAATCTCAGAGATAACTCTACTAGTCCGTCTATCAGGGACAAACAGTTTCTCCGTAGGACAACGGTCAGGTCTATCAGCCTGAAACTTTTGCAGCACACGCCGCAAATCAGGGGAAGTGGCAGACAAAATTACCCCTTCTTTAAGAATACCCGCCGGCTCCGGAACACCCGGAGAGTCAGGCACAAAACTCCTTGACAGGGCGTCAGCCTTCACATTCTTAGATCCCGGAAGGTATGAAACCACAAAATCAAAACGGGAGAAAAAGAGCGACCATCGAGCCTATCTAGGATTCAACCATTTGGCAGACTCGAGATAAGTTGAATTCTTGTGATCCGTCAAGACCACCACGCGATGTTTAGCTCCTTCAAGCCAATGTCACCACTCCTCGAATGCCCACTTCATGGCCAACAACTCCCGATTGCCCACATCATAATTGCGCTCAGCAGGCGAGAATTTTCTAGAAAAGAAGGCACAGGGTTTCATCACCGAGCCATCAGAACTTCTTTGCGACAAAACAGCCCCTGCTCCAATTTCAGAAGCATCAACCTCAACCTGAAAAGGGAGCGAAACATCTGGCTGGTACAACACAGGGGCAGAAGCAAAATGTCGCTTCAACTCCTGAAAGGCCTCTACAGCCGCAGAGGACCAATTGACCACATCAGCACCTTTCTTGGTCAAATCAGTCAACGGTTTAGCAACACTGGAAAAATTAGCGATGAAGCGACGATAAAAATTAGCAAAGCCCAGGAACTTCTGCAAGCTCTTCACAGATGTCGGCTGAGTCCAATCGTAAATGGCCTGAACTTTAACAGGGTCCATCTTGATAGTAGAAGGGGAAAAAATGAAACCCAAAAATGAAACCTTCTGAACTCCAAAGAGACACTTTGACCCCTTCACAAACAAGGAATTCGCACGAAGGACCTGGAACACCATTCTGACCTGCTTCACATGAGACTCCCAATCATCCGAAAAGACCAAAATGTCATCCAAATATACAATCATGAATCTATCCAGGTACTCTCGGAAGATGTCATGCATAAAGGACTGAAACACAGATGGAGCATTAGAAAGCCCGAATGGCATAACCAGGTACTCAAAATGGCCCTCGGGCGTATTAAATGCCGTTTTCCATTCATCACCCTGTTTAATTCGCACAAGATTATACGCGCCACGTAGATATATCTTGGTGAACCAACTAGCCCCCTTAATCCGAGCAAACAAATCAGACAGCAGCGGCAAAGGATACTGAAATTTGACTGTGATCTTATTAAGGAGGCGGTAATCAATACAAGGTCTCAAAGAACCATCCTTCTTGGCCACAAAAAAGAACCCTGCTCCCAATGGTGACGACGACGGACGAATATGACCCTTCTCCAAGGATTCCTTTATATAACTCCGCATAGCGGCGTGCTCTGGCACAGATAAATTAAACAGACGGCCCTTAGGGAACTTACTACCAGGAATCAAATTAATAGCACAGTCGCAATCCCTATGAGGAGGTAGGGCACCGGATTTAGGCTCCTCAAATACATCCCGGTAATCTGATAAAAACTCAGGGACTTCAGAAGGAGTGGAAGGCGAAATTGACAGCAATGGAAAATCACCATGTACCCCCTGACAACCCCAGCCGGACACAGACATAGATTTCCAATCCAACACTGGATTATGGACCTGTAGCCATGGCAATCCCAAAACGACCACATCATGCAGATTATGTAACACCAAAAAGCGAATATCCTCCTGATGTGCAGGAGCCATGCACATGGTCAATTGAGTCCAGTACTGAGGCTTATTCTTGGCCAAAGGCGTAGCATCAATTCCTCTCAATGGAATAGGATGCTGCAAGGGCTCCAAGAAAAAACCACGCCTGGCAAACTCCAGGTCCATCAAATTCAGGGCAGCGCATGAATCCACAAATGCCATTACAGAATAGGACGACAGAGAGCAAATCAGAGTAAAAGAAATTTAGACTGTACCGTACCAATGGTGGCAGACCTAGCGAACCGCTTAGTGCGCTTAGGACAATCGGAGATAGCATGAGTGGATTCACCACAGTAAAAACACAGCCCATTCCGACGTCTGTGTTCTTGCCTTTCAGCTCTGGTCAAAGTCCTATCACACTGCATAGGCTCAGGCCTATGCTCAGAGAACACCGCCAGATGGTGCACAGCTTTGCGCTCACGCATGCGCCGATCGATCTGAATGGCCAAAGACATAGACTCATTCAGACCAGCAGGCGTGGGAAATCCCACCATGACATCCTTAAGGGCTTCAGAAAGACCCTTTCTGAAAATTGCTGCCAGGGCACATTCATTCCACTGAGTAAGCACAGACCACTTTCTAAACTTCTGACAGTACACCTCCGCTTCATCCTGACCCTGACACAAAGCCAGCAAAATTTTCTCTGCCTGATCCACTGAATTTGGTTCATCATAAAGCAATCCAAGCACCAGAAAAAACGCATCAACATCACGCAATGCAGGATCTCCTGGCGCAAGGGAAAATGCCCAGTCTTGAGGGTCACCAAGCAACAAAGAAATAATGATTTTTACTTGTTGAGCGGGGTCACCAGAGGAGCGGGGTTTCACAGCCAGAAACAATTTACAATTATTTTTGAAATTCAAGAACCTAGATCTATCCCCAGAAAATAAGTCAGGAATAGGAATTCTAGGCTCTAACATAGGATTCTGAACCACAAAATCTTGAATGTTTTGTACCCTTGCAGTGAGATGATCCACACAAGAGGTCAGACCTTGAATGTCCATAGCTACACCTGTGTCCTGAACCACCCAAAGGTCTAGGGGAAAAGAAAAACAAAACACAGTGCAAAGAAAAAAAATGGTCTCAGAAGTTCTCTTATCCCTCTATTGAGATGCATTAATACTTTGGGCCAGCTGTACTGTTATGACCTGGTGGTTAGGAGCACCTGGAATGACCTGATAGTTAAACCTCATACAGGACGAGCTCTGGAATGTGGGAACTCTGCTGACCGCAAGCCCTAATCCTATCACACACACTAGAAATAGCCGTGGAGCGCTCCTGACCAGACCTAGGCGCCTCGTCACAGCCTAAGAACTATCTAGCCCTAGAGATAGAAAATAAAGCCTACCTTGCCTCAGAGAAATTCCCCAAAGGTAAAGGAAGCCCCCCACATATATTGACTGTGAGTAAAGATGAAAGTCACAAACGCAGAAATGAAACAAGTTTCAGCAAAGGGAGGCCAGACTTACTAAATAGAGGATAGGAAAGGTAACTTTGCAATCAGCACAAAAACCTACAAAAGACCATGCAGAGTGTGCAAAAAAGACCTCCGCACCGACTCACGGTGCGGAGGGACCACTCTGCATCCCAGAGCTTCCAGCTAGCAAGACAAAATCATGATAACCAACTGGACAAGAAAACAGTGAACACATAATGACTATCAGGAACTTAGCTTCTGCAGGAGAAGGCAGGTCACCAGAGAGATCCAGGAGTGAACTGAACAAATGCAAAAACATTGATCGCTGGCATGGAGTAACGATCTGAGAGGAGTTAAATAGAGCAGCCAACCAAAGGATAAACCACGTCACCTGTGTAAGGAACCTCAGAAGCCGCAGCTTCACTCATAGCCACCAGAGGGAGCCCATAGACAGAACTCGCCGAAGTACCATTCACGACCACAGGAGGGAGCTCGACAACAGAATTCACAACACTGCGCTGCTATATACTACGTGGGCTGCGCTGCTATATACTACATAGGCTGCGCTGCTATATACTACGTGGGCTGCGCTGCTATATACTATGTGGGCTGCGCTGCTATATACTACGTGGGCTGCGCTGCTCTATACTACGTGGGCTGCGCTGCTATATACTACGTGGGCTGCGCTGCTATATGCTCCAGGTACAGTTTGCATTTAATGTGGTCCTTTTTTTTTTTTCCCTTTTTTTTTTTTTTTTTTTTTATACATTCAGGAGGCCATAATGGCACAACGTAAATAAAATACGTAGATTAGGACTACCCCATTATGAGAATGCCGTGAAGGGGCGGGGTAGCTCAAAGAATTGATCAATTGTTTGCTAAATGTCTCATATTTGAAATACAGTTAGAATTTATGTGCAATTGCACTTCAGTTATTGCGTTCTGACCATAAGCAGTGCTGGCTTCTTCCCTTTTTTTTGCGCTGCTATATACTACGTGGGCTGCGCTGCTATATACTATGTGGGCTGCGCTGCTATATACTACGTGGGCTGCGCTGCTATATACTACGTGGGCTGCGCTGCTATATACTACGTGGGCTGCGCTGCTATATACTACGTGGGCTGCGCTGCTATATACTACGTGGGCTCGGCTGCGCTCCTATATACTACGTGGGCTCGGCTGCGCTGCTATATACTATGTGGGCTGCGCTGCTATATACTACGTGGGCTGCGCTGCTATATACTACGTGGGCTGCGCTGCTATATACTACGTGGGCTGCTATATACTACATGGGCTGCGCTGCTATGTACTACGTGGGCTGTGCTATATACTACATGGGCTGCTATATGCTATGTGGGCTGCTATATGCTACGTGGGCTGCTATATACTACGTGGGCAGTGTTATATACTACATGGCTGTGTTTATATGCGATCATGAATCGGGGTATGTGTTAAAGGGGGAGCCCACTGAGACTCTTTCGCCCGGGGCCCTCAAAAACCTGGAGCCGGCCCTGACTAATGATATGTCTGCCTGTTAGGGGCCCACTCACATGTTTCGCCCCCCCTGAGCTGAACCCGTAGCTATGCCTCTGCAGAGGGGGTAGTGTACATGGGCACATGTGCATGTCCACTTAACTATATCGGGAAAACCAAGAGGGAACTACGCAGGCATATTGGTGAACACCTTGGCGACATAAAGCATAAAAGGGATACACCCCTAGCGAAACATGTCAGGTCTGTTCATCTGAATGATACCAAAGCAGTGTCATTTTGTGTCCTTGAGGTAGTGCGATGTAACCCACGTGGTGGAAATCTCAGTAAGCTTCTTCTTCAAAAAGAATGTCAATGGATATTCAAACTTCGAACTCTTGTGCCGGATGGTCTAAATGAGCAACAAAATTATTGTTTTTTTATATGATTCAGAAGTCCATTATCACTAGCCAGAGCCAGGACTGGGTGGTGTTATCCAGTTACTGTATGCTATCGTATATCCTTTTATGTATCTTTTATTTATCTTTGCAATTATAGTTTTTGATACCTGGGATTATGGAAAAATTTATGGCTACATTATATATATATATATACTAGCTGAAGAGCCCGGCGTTGCCTGGGCATAGTAAATATCTGTGGTTAGTTATAGCACCTCACTTATTTTCCCATCACGCCTCTCATTTTCCCAATCACATCTTTCATTTTCCCCCTCACATCTCTCATTTTCTCCCTCACACCTCTCATTTTCTCCCTCACTCCTCTCATTTCCCCCTAACACTTGTCATTTTGACCTCACATCTGTCATTTTCCGATCACTCCACTATTTTCCCTCACTTCTCTCATTTTGCACTCACACCTTTTCATTTTCACCGCACACCTCTCATTTTCACCTCAGTATATACATGTTTGTCATCTCCCTTATATATAGTATACACCTGCATGTCATCTCCTGTATATAGTATATACCTGTATGTCATCTCCCCTGTATATAGTACATACCTGCTGTGTGTCATCTCCCCTGTATATAGTATATACCTGTATGTCATCTCCTCCTATATATAGTATATACCTGTATGTAATCTCCTTCTATATATAGTATATACCTATGTCATCTCCTCCTGTATATAGTATATACCTGTATGTAATCTCCTTCTATATATAGTATATACCTATGTCATCTCCTCCTGTATATAGTATATACCTGTGTGTCATCTCCCCTGTATATAGTATATATCTGTGTGTCATCTCCTCCTGTATATAGTATATACCTGTATGTTGTCTCCTCCTGTATATAGTATATAGCTGTAGGTCATCTGCTCCTGTATATAGTATGTACCTGTATGTCATCTCCTCCTCTATATAGTATATACCTGTGTGTCATCTCTCCTGTATATAGTATATATCTGTGTGTCATCTCCCCTGTATATAGTATATACCTGTGTGTCATCTCCTCCTGTATTAGACCTCATTCACACGTTATTTGCTCAGTATTCTTACCTCAGTATTTGTAAGCTAAATTGGCAGCCTGATAAATCCCCAGCCAACAGGAAGCCCTCCCCCTGGCAGTATATATTAGCTCACACATACACATAATAGACAGGTCATGTGACTGACAGCTGCTGTATTTCCTATATGGTACATTTGTTGCTCTTGTAGTTTGTCTGCTTATTAATCAGATTTTTATTTTTGAAGGATAATACCAGACCTGTGTGTGTTTTAGGGCGAGTTTCGTTTGTCAAGTTGTGTGTGTTGAGTTGCGTGTGGCGACATGCATGTAGTGACTTTTGTGAGATGAGTTTTGTGTGGCAACATGCGTGTAGCAACTTTTTGTGTGTCGAGTTGCATGTGACAGGTTAGTGTAGCAAGTTGTGTGCAGCAAGTTTTGCGCATGGTGAGTTTTGCGTGTGGCGAGTTTTATGTGTGGTGCCTTTTGAGTATGTGCAAGTTTTGTGTGAGGCAACTTTTGCATGTGTTGCAACTTTTGTGCATGTGGCAATTTTTCCGCGTGTGCAAGTTTTGCTGTGGCGAGTTTTCCATGAGGTGAGTTTTGCACTTGTGGCGAGTTTTGCGTGAGCCTAGTTTTTGCATGTGGCGAGATTTGCGCGTGGCGAGTTTTGAGCGGCGACTTTTGTCTTTCGACTTTTATGTGGCGAGGTTGGTGTATGTGTGGTGAAATGTGTGCTGAGGGTGGTATATGTGTTCAAGCACGTGGTAGTGTTTGGCGCATTTTGTGTGTGTGTTCATATCCCCGTGTGTGGTGAGTATCCCATGTCGTGGCCCCACCTTAGCAATTGTACGGTATATACTCTTTTGCGCCACCGCTCTCATTCTTTAAGTCCCCCTTGTTCACATCTGGCAGCTGTCAATTTGCCTCCAACACTTTTCCTTTCACTTTTCCCCATTATGTAGATAGGAGAAATATAGTTTGGTGAATTGGAAAGTGCGGAGTTAAAATTTCACCTCACAACGTAGCCTATGACGCTCTCAGGGTCCAGACGTGTGACTGTGCAAAATTTTGTGGCTGTAGCTGCGACGCCTCCAACACCACACAGGAGAGCTGACAGATCCTCTATATACTACACCACATAGGCAGTGGCGTAGGAAGGGGGGTGCGGGGGGGCGGTCCGCCCCGGGCGGCACAATGCGGGGGGCGGCCGGCGCTGCAGGAGAAGAAAAAAAAAAAAAAGACGCCCCTTTAAATCTACACCACACAGGATAGATCCTCTATATACTACATCACACAGGAGAGCTGACAGATCCTCTATATACTACACCACACAGGATAGATCCTCTATATACTACACCACACAGGATAGATCCTCTATATACTACATCACACAGGAGAGCTGACAGATCCTCTATATACTACACCACACAGGATAGATCCTCTATATACTACACCACACGGGAGAGCTGACAGATCCTCTATATACTACACCACACAGGAGAGCTGACAGATCCTCTATATACTACACCACACAGGAGAGCTGACAGATCCTCTATATACTATACCACACAGGAAAGCTGACAGATCCTCTATATACTACACCACATGGGAGAGCCGACAGATCCTCTATATACTACACCACACAGGAGAGCTGACAGATCCTCTATGTACTACACCACATGGGAGAGCTGACAGATCCTCTATATACTACACCACACAGGAGAGCCGACAGATCCTCTATATACTACACCACACAGGAGAGCTGACAGATCCTCTATATACTACACCACACGGGAGAGCTGAAAGATCCTCTATATACTACACCACATGGGAGAGCTGACAGATCCTCTATATACTACACCACACAGGAGAGCTGACAGATCCTCTATATACTACACCACACAGGAGAGCTGACAGATCCTCTATATACTACACCACATAGGACAGCTGACAGATCCTCTATATACTACACCACATAGGACAGCTGACAGATCCTCTGTATACTACACCACACAGGATAGATCCTCTATATACTACATCACACAGGAGAGCTGACATATCCTCTATAAACTACACCACACAGGATAGATCCTCTATATACTACATCACACAGGAGAGCTGACAGATCCTCTATATACTACACCACACAGGATAGATCCTCTATATACTACACCACACAGGATAGATCCTCTATATACTACATCACACAGGAGAGCTGACAGATCCTCTATATACTACACCACATAGGACAGCTGACAGATCCTCTGTATACTACACCACACAGGAGAGCTGACAGATCCTCTATATACTACACCACACAGGGGAGCTGACAGATCCTCTATATACTACACCATACAGGAGAGCTGACAGATCTTCCATATACTACTCCACATAGGACAGCTGACAGATCCTCTATATACTACACCACACAGGATAGATCCTCTATATACTACATCACACAGGAGAGCTGACATATCCTCTATAAATTACACCACACAGGATAGATCCTCTATATACTACATCACACAGGAGAGCTGACAGATCCTCTATATACTACACCACACAGGATAGATCCTCTATATACTACACCACACAGGATAGATCCTCTATATACTACATCACACAGGAGAGCTGACAGATCCTCTATATACTACACCACATAGGACAGCTGACAGATCCTCTGTATACTACACCACACGGGAGAGCTGACAGATCCTCTATATACTACACCACACATGAGAGCTGACAGATCCTCTATATACTACACCACACAGGACAGCCGACAGATCCTCTATATAATACATCACACAGGAGAGCTGACAGATCCTCTATATACTACACCACACGGGAGAGCCGACAGATCCTCTATATACTACACCACATGGGAGAGCTGACAGATCCTCTATATACTACACCACACAGGAGAGCTGACAGATCCTCTATATACTACACCACACAGGAGAGCTGACAGATCCTCTATATACTACACCACACGGGAGAGCTGACAGATCCTCTATATACTACACCACATGGGAGAGCCGACAGATCCTCTATATACTACACCACACGGGAGAGCTGACAGATCCTCTATATACTGCACCACACAGGAGAGCTGACAGATCTTCTATATACTACACCACACAGGAGAGCTGACAGATCCTCTATATACTACACCACATAGGCAGTGGCGTAGGAAGGGGGGTGCGGGGGGGGCGGTCCGCCCCGGGCGGCACAATGCGGGGGGCGGCCGGCGCTGCAGGAGAAGAAAAAAAAAAAAAAAAAGACGCCCCTTTAAATCTTCGGGCGGCGCCGTCCGCCGCCACGACCAGGGCCAGCTCCCCCCACCACCGGACCCCGCCCCCCGCTCTATACTCACCTCTCCTGGTTCCTGCGGCGCCGGCAGCTGCAGCGTCCTCTGACTCTGCGACGTCTCAGAGCAGAGGGCGCGATGACGTCACTACTGTGCGCGCCGCTCTGCCTCTCTGTCCTGAGCGTCGCAGAGCCGGAGAGACGCTGACTGGCTGCACCGGACCTGCGCTAGGAACGGGAGAGGTGAGGATTTTACTTTTTTTTTTTTTTCTTTATGTCTGACTGTCTGGGGCTGGGGCAATGCTGGACACACTGGGGCAATACTGGAGACCATGGGGCAGATTGCTGGACACACTGGGGCAGTGCTGGAGACCATGGGGCAGAATGCTGGACACACTGGGGCAGTACAGGAGACTATGGGGCAGATTGCTGGACACACTGGGGCAATACAGGAGACCATGGGGCAGATTGCTGGACACACTGGGGCAATACATGAGACCATGGGGCAGATTGCTGGACACACTGGGGCAATACATGAGACCATGGGGCAGATTGCTGGACACACTGGGGCAATACAGGAGACTATGGGGCAGATTGCTGGACACACTGGGGCAATACTGGAGACCATGGGGCAGATTGCTGGACACACTGGGGCAATACAGGAGACCATGTGGCAGAATGCTGGACACACTGGGGCAATACAGGAGACCATGGGGCAGATTTCTGGACACACTGGGGCAATACAGGAGACCATGGGGCAGATTGCTGGACACACTGGGGCAATACTGGAGACCATGGGGCAGAATGCTGGACACACTGGGGCAATACAGGAGACCATGTGGCAGAATGCTGGACACACTGGGGCAATACAGGAGACCATGGGGCAGATTGCTGGACACACTGGGGCAATACAGGAGACCATGTGGCAGAATGCTGGACACACTGGGGCAATACAGGAGACCATGGGGCAGATTGCTGGACACACTGGGGCAATACAGGAGACCATGGGGCAGATTGCTGGACACACTGGGGCAATACTGGAGACCATGGGGCAGAATGCTGGACACACTGGGGCAATATAGGAGACAATGTGGCAGATTGCTGGACACACTGGGGCAATACTGGAGACCATGGGGCAGATTGCTGGACACACTGGGGCAATACAGGAGACCATGTGGCAGAATGCTGGACACACTGGGGCAATACAGGAGACCATGGGGCAGATTGCTGGACACACTGGGGCAATACAGGAGACCATGGGGCAGATTGCTGGACACACTGGGGCAATACTGGAGACCATGGGGCAGAATGCTGGACACACTGGGGCAATACAGGAGACCATGGGGCAGATTGCTGGACACACTGGGGCAATACAGGAGACCATGGGGCAGATTGCTGGACACACTGGGGTAATACTGGAGACCATGGGGCAGAATGCTGGACACACTGGGGCAATACAGGAGACCATGTGGCAGAATGCTGGACACACTGGGGCAATACAGGAGACCATGGGGCAGATTGCTGGACACACTGGGGCAATACTGGAGACCATGGGGCAGAATGCTGGACACACTGGGGAAATACTGGAGACCATGGGCAGAATGCTGGACACACTGGGGCAATACAGGAGACTATGGGGCAGATTGCTGGACACACTGGGGCAATACAGGAGACCATGGGGCAGATTGCTGGACACACTGGGGCAATACAGGAGACCATGGGGCAGATTGCTGGACACACTGGGGCAATACTGGAGACCATGGGGCAGAATGCTGGACACACTGGGGCAATACAGGAGACCATGTGGCAGAATGCTGGACACACTGGGGCAATACAGGAGACCATGGGGCAGATTGCTGGACACACTGGGGCAATACTGGAGACCATGGGGCAGAATGCTGGACACACTGGGGAAATACTGGAGACCATGGGGCAGATTGCTGGACACACTGGGGCAATACTGGAGACCATGGGGCAGAATGCTGGACACACTGGGGAAATACTGGAGACCATGGGGCAGAATGCTGGACACACTGGGGCAATACAGGAGACTATGGGGCAGATTGCTGGACACACTGAATACTGGAGACCATGGGGCAGATTTCAGGACACATTGAGGCAATGCTGGAGACCCTGGGCAGTCTTCTGGACATACTGGGGCAATACTGGAGACCATGGGGCAGATTGCTGGACACACCGGGGCAATACTGGAGACCATGGGGCAGAATGCTGGACACACTGGGGCAATACAGGAGACCATGGGGCAGATTGCTGGATACACCGGGGCAATACTGGAGACCATGGGGCAGAATGCTGGACACACTGGGGCAATACAGGAGACCATGGGGCAGATTGCTGGACACACTGGGGCAATACTGGAGACCCTGGGGCAGATTTCTGGACACATTGAGGCAATGCTGGAGACCCTGGGGCAGACTTCTGGACACACTGGGGCAATGCTGGACACTGGGGCAGATTGCTGGACACACTGGGGGTAATATGCTGGACACACTGGGGCAATGCTGGACACTGGGGGTAATATGCTGGACACACTGGGGCAGACTGCTGGACACACTGGGGAAAGGCTGGACACTGGGGCAGATTGCTGGACACACTGGGGGCAGTGCTGGACATACTGGGGCAGATTGCTGGACACACTGGGGGTAATATGCTGGACACACTGGGGCAGATTGCTGGACAACATGGGGGTAATATGCTGGACACACTGGGGCAGATTGCTGGACAACATGGGGGTAATATGCTGGACACACTGGGGGCAGGACTTGAGGCATGGGCAGAATGTAGATACGGGGCATGATTGGAGACACGGGGCAGGATTGGATCATGGGGCAGGACGGATACGATGGAGGCTGGTGGGGCAGGATGTGGAGATCATATGGGGTAGAATGGATACTCATGAGGGCAGGATGCGAGAACATATGGCTGGAGCCAGGAATGAGAAACGGGGCCAGGGTGGGGAATATTATTACCATAGGGGCTAATTAAGGGATATTATTACTGCAGTGATGTATTTATTTTATTTTTTGAGTATACTGTTTTAAATGGGGGGGGCGGTCCTGTTACTGTGCAGAGTGACACTATATCACCTTTTTTTCTTCATGTGATGTAATGTAGAAGTTGTGAAAAATTAAGTAATGTGTTCTGCAAGCGGAGCTCGAGATAACTGTGTTATTTCCTGCAGAAACGAGTCCTGGCTGGAAGGAATGATGGCGGTCTGTGCTGGATGAAAGATGAAGGACTTCACCTAGAGACGTCACTGGTGAGTCAGTGTTACCTATACACTGACACTATACACTGTATACTATATAGAGGTCCTGTGTATAATGTCACCAGTGATCTCTGTATTACCTCTACACAGACACTGCATACTAAGTACAGATCTCCTGTGAATACTGGCACTTATGGTGATAGTATTGTGGTTTTTTTTTTATTACTGATCAGTATTGTAGTATTCAGTCACTATGTGGTGGTAATATGTGGTCTGGAAATGGTGTTGTGGTATTTGTCCCTTGTATGTAGTATTATTCGGTCACTATGTGGCCTGGTCATGGTGTGGTGGTATTAAGTCACAGGTGTGGCATGTGGGGGTGACACCATTAGGCCCAGTTTAAGTTCTACAAAACAGGAAAACCGTTTTTGGTAACCTTTGTGTGTATTGAGCCGGGGGGGGGGGGGGCGCCAAACTCGGGAACAGCCCCGGGCGGCAAAAGCTCTAGCTACGCCTCTGCACATAGGACAGCTGACAGATCCTCTATATACTACACCACATAGGACAGCTGACAGATCCTCTATATACTACACCACACAGGATAGATCCTCTGTATACTACATCACACAGGAGAGCTGACAGATCCTCTATATACTACACCACACAGGATAGATCCTCTATATACTACACCACACGGGAGAGCTGACAGATCCTCTATATACTACATCACACAGGAGAGTTGACAGATCCTCTATATACTACACCACATAGGAGAGCTGACAGATCCTCTATATACTACACCACATAGGACAGCTGACAGATCCTCTATATACTACACCACACAGGATAGATCCTCTATATACTACATCACACAGGAGAGCTGACAGATCCTCTATATACTACATCACACAGGAGAGCTGACAGATCCTCTATATACTACACCACACATGAGAGCTGACAGATCCTCTATATACTACACCACACAGGACAGCCGACAGATCCTCTATATACAACACCACACAGGAGAGCTGACAGATCCTCTATATACTACACCACATGGGAGAGCTGACAGATCCTCTATATACTACACCACACAGGAGAGCTGACAGATCCTCTATATACTATACCACACAGGAAAGCTGACAGATCCTCTATATACTACACCACATGGGAGAGCCGACAGATCCTCTATATACTACACCACACAGGAGAGCTGACAGATCCTCTATGTACTACACCACATGGGAGAGCTGACAGATCCTCTATATACTACACCACACAGGAGAGCTGACAGATCCTCTATATACTACACCACACGGGAGAGCTGAAAGATCCTCTATATACTACACCACATGGGAGAGCTGACAGATCCTCTATATACTACACCACACAGGAGAGCTGACAGATCCTCTATATACTACACCACACAGGAGAGCTGACAGATCCTCTATATACTACACCACATAGGACAGCTGACAGATCCTCTATATACTACACCACATAGGACAGCTGACAGATCCTCTATATACTACACCACACAGGATAGATCCTCTATATACTACATCACACAGGAGAGCTGACATATCCTCTATAAACTACACCACACAGGATTGATTCTCTATATACTACATCACACAGGAGAGCTGACAGATCCTCTATATACTACACCACACAGGATAGATCCTCTATATACTACACCACACAGGATAGATCCTCTATATACTACACCACACAGGAGAGCTGACAGATCCTCTATATACTATACCACACAGGAAAGCTGACAGATCCTCTATATACTACACCACATGGGAGAGCCGACAGATCCTCTATATACTACACCACACAGGAGAGCTGACAGATCCTCTATGTACTACACCACATGGGAGAGCTGACAGATCCTCTATATACTACACCACACAGGAGAGCTGACAGATCCTCTATATACTACACCACACGGGAGAGCTGAAAGATCCTCTATATACTACACCACATGGGAGAGCTGACAGATCCTCTATATACTACACCACACAGGAGAGCTGACAGATCCTCTATATACTACACCACACAGGAGAGCTGACAGATCCTCTATATACTACACCACATAGGACAGCTGACAGATCCTCTATATACTACACCACATAGGACAGCTGACAGATCCTCTATATACTACACCACACAGGATAGATCCTCTATATACTACATCACACAGGAGAGCTGACATATCCTCTATAAACTACACCACACAGGATTGATTCTCTATATACTACATCACACAGGAGAGCTGACAGATCCTCTATATACTACACCACACAGGATAGATCCTCTATATACTACACCACACAGGATAGATCCTCTATATACTACATCACACAGGAGAGCTGACAGATCCTCTATATACTACACCACATAGGACAGCTGACAGATCCTATGTATACTACACCACACAGGAGAGCTGACAGATCCTCTATATACTACACCACACAGGGGAGCTGACAGATCCTCTATATACTACACCATACAGGAGAGCTGACAGATCTTCCATATACTACACCACACGGGAGAGCTGACAGATCCTCTATACCACACAGGAGAGCTGACAGATCCTCTATATACTACACCACATGGGAGAGTGTTGTGAATTCTGTGGCAGAGCTCCCTCCTGTGGTCACAAGTGGTACTTCGGCTGGTTCTCTCTGTGAGCTTCCGTTGGTGGAGGAAAGTGGTACTGCGGCTTCTGAGTTTCCTTCCTCAGGTGATGTGGTGAAGTCTTTAGGTGCTGCTCTATTTAACTCCACCTAGTGCTTTGATGCTGGCCTCCAGTCAATGTTCTAGTATTGGACCTGTTTCCTCCTGGATCGTTCCTGTGGCCTGCTGCTCTGCATAGCTAAGTTCCTCTTTGCAGTTTATTTTGCTGATTTTTTTCTGTCCAGCTTGTCAATTTTTTTTTTCTGCTTGCTGGTAGCTCTGGGACGCAGAGGGTGTACCTCCGTGCCGTTAGTTCGGTACGGAGGGTCTTTTTGCCCCCTTTGCGTGGTTTTTGTAGGGTTTTGTGTTGACCGCAAAGTTACCTTTCCTATCCTCGCTCTGTTCAGAAAGTTGGGCCTCACTTTGCTAAATCTATTTCATCTCTACGTTTGTCTTTTCATCTTAACTCAGTCATTATATGTGGGGGCTGCCTTTTCCTTTGGGGTATTTCTCTGAGGCAAGGTAGGCTTATTTTCTATCTTCAGGCTAGCTAGTTTCTCAGGCCGTGCCGAGTTGCATAGGGAGCGTTAGGCGCAATCCACGGCTGCCTTTAGTGTGGTTGGAGAGGATTAGGGTTTGCGGTCAACAGAGTTCCCACGTCTCAGAGCTCGTTCTTGTTTTTTGGGTTATTGCCAGGTCACTGTATGTGCGCTGACCTCTATGTCCATTGTGGTACTGAATTACCTTTCATAACAGGAGAGCTGACAGATCTTCCATATACTACACCACACGGGAGAGCTGACAGATCCTCTATACTACACAGGAGAGCTGACAGATCCTCTATATACTACACCACACAGGAGAGCTGACAGATCCTCTATATATTACACCACACGGGAGAGCTGACAGATCCTCTATATACTACACCACATGGGAGAGCTGACAGATCCTCTATATTGTACACCACACAGGAGAGCTGACAGATCCTCTATATACTACACCACACGGGAGAGCTGACAGATCCTCTATATACTACACCACATGGGAGAGCTGACAGATCCCCTATATACTACACCACACAGGAGAGCTGACAGATCCTCTATATACTACACCACACAGGAGAGCTGACAGATCCTCTATATACTACACCACATAGGACAGCTGACAGATCCTCTATATTCTACACCACATAGGACAGCTGACAGATCCTCTATATACTACACCACACAGGATAGATCCTCTGTATACTACATCACACAGGAGAGCTGACAGATCCTCTATATACTACACCACACAGGAGAGAGCTGACAGATCCCCTATATACTACACCACACGGGAGAGCTGACAGATCCTCTATATACTACACCACACAGGATAGATCCTCTATATACTACACCACACGGGAGAGCTGACAGATCCTCTATATACTACATCACACAGGAGAGTTGACAGATCCTCTATATACTACACCACATAGGAGAGCTGACAGATCCTCTATATACTACACCACACAGGAGAGAGCTGACAGATCCCCTATATACTACACCACACGGGAGAGCTGACAGATTCTCTATATACTACACCACACAGGATAGATCCTCTATATACTACACCACACGGGAGAGCTGACAGATCCTCTATATACTACATCACACAGGAGAGTTGACAGATCCTCTATATACTACACCACATAGGACAGCTGACAGATCCTCTATATACTACACCACACAGGATAGATCCTCTGTATACTACACCACACAGGAGAGCTGAGAGATCCTCTATATACTACACCACACAGGGGAGCTGAAAGATCCTCTATATACTACACCACACAGGAGAGCTGACAGATCTTCCATATACTACACCACACGGGAGAGCTGACAGATCCTCTATACTACACAGGAGAGCTGACAGATCCTCTATATACTACACCACACAGGAGAGCTGACAGATCCTCTATATACTGCACCACACAGGAGAGCTGACAGATCCTCTATATACAACACCATACAGGAGAGCTGACAGATCCTCTATATACTACACCACACAGGAGAGCTGACAGATCCTCTATATACTACACCACACAGGAGAGCTGACAGATCCTCTATATACTACACCACACAGGAGAGCTGACAGATCCTCTATATACTACACCACACAGGACAGCCGACAGATCCTCTATATACTACACCACACAGGAGAGCTGACAGATCCTCTATATACTACACCACACAGAACAGCCGACAGATCCTCTATATACTACACCACACGGGAGAGCTGACAGATCCTCTATATACTGCACCACACGGGAGAGCTGACAGATCCTCTATATACTACACCACACAAGAGAGCTGACAGATCCTCTATATACTACACTACACGGGAGACCTGACAGATCCTCTATATACTACATCACACAGGAGAGCTGACAGATCCTCTATATACTACACCACACGGGAGAGCTGACAGATCCTCTATATACTACACCACACGGGAGAGCTGACAGATCCTCTATATACTGCACCACATGGGAGAGCTGACAGATCCTCTATATACTACACCACACAAGAGAGCTGACAGATCCTCTATATACTACACTACACGGGAGACCTGACAGATCCTCTATATACTACATCACACAGGAGAGCTGACAGATCCTCTATATACTACACCACACGGGAGAGCTGACAGATCCTCTAAATACTGCACCACACGGGAGAGCTGACAGATCCTCTATATACTACACCACACAAGAGAGCTGACAGATCCTCTATATACTACACTACACGGGAGACCTGACAGATCCTCTATATACTACATCACACAGGAGAGCTGACAGATCCTCTATATACTACACCACACGGGAGAGCTGACAGATCCTCTATATACAACACCATACAGGAGAGCTGACAGATCCTCTATAAACTACACCATACAGGAGAGCTGACAGATCCTCTATATACTACACCACACGGGAGAGCTGACATATATATATATATATATATATATACATATATACATACATCTCTATATACTACACCACACATGAGAACAGTAATGTAGGTCCAGTGTGTGTAGTAAAATACTTACCGGTGGCCATATTCCACTGACAAATCCTCTATATACTACACCATACAGGAGAGCTGACAGATCCACTATATACTACAACACACAGGAGAGCTGACAGATCCTCTATATACTACACCATACAGGAGAGCTGACAGATCCTCTATATTCTACACCACACGGGAGAGCTGACAGATCCTCTATATACTACACCACACAGGAGAGCTGACAGATCCTCTATATACTACACCACACAGGAGAGCTGACAGATCCTCTATATACTACACCACACGGGAGAGCTGACAGATATATATATATATATATATACATATATACATACATCTCTATGTACTACACCACACATGAGAACAGTAATGTAGGTCCAGTGTGTGTAGTAAAATACTTACCGGTGGCCATATTCCACTGCAATGAAGAAGACAGAAGCAACGACACAGCGGCAGAAGACGGCGACTGCTGCGTATTTTATTACACACAGGGAAGCTTTCTGTTGGGGGCGAGACATTGTTTTTATTAGTATGATTTTGGTATGGGTGTGATTTTTTTCATCACTTGTTATAGCTTTTTTTTTGTGGAATTGTGGCGACCCGAAAAAAGGACATGTGGAATTCTTGAGTTGTTTCTGTTTACGGTGTTTACTGATCGAGTTAATTGTTTTTATATTTTGATAGATCGGACGTTTCTGAACCCAGCAATGCCAAATATGTGTTGTTTTTTTTATTTTTTAAATATATTTATTTTCAATTGAATAAAAAGGGGTGATTTTAACTTTTAGGAATTTTTTAAATTTTGTTTTTACCTTTCACTGGTACAGATAGCGTTAGAGGACATGAGGATGAGATCATCCGATCGCATGTGCTATTATATACAGTGATGCCACAGCATCACTGCAGATAGCGGAAATCAGTCTCCTTTAAAGCCTGGCCACAGGAAGAAGACCCCTGGCTGTCATTACAACCAGAGGCGTAGCTAGAGCTTTTGCCGCCCGGGGCTGTTCCCGAGTTTGGCGCCCCCCCCCCTCCCCCGGCTCAATACACACAAAGGTTACCAAAAATGGTTTTCCTGTTTTGTAGAACTTAAACTGGGCCTAATGGTGTCACCCCCACATGCCAAACCTGTGACTTAATACCACCACACCGTGACCAGACCACATAGTGACCGAATAATACTACATACAAGGGACAAATACCACAACACCATTTTCAGACCACATATTACCACCACATAGTGACTGAATACTACAATACTGATCAGTAATAAAAAAACAAAAACACAATACTATCACCATAAGTGCCAGTATTCACAGGAGATCTGTACTTAGTATGCAGTGTCTGTGTAGAGGTAATACAGAGATCACTGGTGACATTGTACACAGGACCTCTGTATATAGTATACAGTGTATAGTGTCAGTGTATAGGTAACACTGACTCACCAGTGACGTCTCTAGGTGAAGTCCTTCATCTTTCATCCAGCACAGACCGCCATCATTCCTTCCAGCCAGGACTCGTTTCTGCAGGAAATAACACAGTTATCTCGAGCTCCGCTTGCAGAACACATTACTTAATTTTTCACAACTTCTACATTACACCACATGAAGACAAAAAGGCGATATAGTGTCACTCTGCACAATAACAGTACCGCCCCCCCATTTAAAACAGTATACTCAAAAAATAAAATAAATACATCACTGCAGTAATAATATCCCTTAATTAGCCCCTATGGTAACACTATTCCCCACCCTGGCCCCGTTTATCTCATTCCTGGCTCCAGCCATATGTTCTCGTATCCTGCCCTCATGACTATCCATTCTACACCATATGATCTCCCCATCCTGCCCCATATGATCTCCCCATCCTGCCCCACCAGCCTCCATCGTATCCGTCCTGCCCCATGATCCAATCCTGCCCCGTGTCTCCAATCATGCCCCATGTCTCCAATCATGCCCCAAGTCCTGCCCCCAGTGTGTCCAGCAATCTGCCCCAGTGTGTCCAGCATATTACCCCCATGTTGTCCAGCAATCTGCCCCAGTGTGTCCAGCATATTACCCCCATTGTGTCCAGCATATTACCCCCAGTGTGTCCAGCATATTACCCCCAGTGTGTCCAGCAATCTGCCCCAGTGTGTCCAGCAATCTGCCCCATGGTCTCCTGTATTGCCCCAGTGTGTCCAGCATTCTGCCCCATGGTCTCCAGTATTGCCCCAGTGTGTCCAGCATTCTGCCCCATGGTCTTCAGTATTGCCCCAGTGTGTCCAGCAATCTGCCCCATGGTCTCCAGTATTGCCCCGGTGTGTCCAGCATTCTGCCCCATGGTCTCCAGTATTGCCCCAGTGTGTCCAGCAATCTGCCCCATGGTCTCCAGTATTGCCCCGGTGTGTCCAGCATTCTGCCCCATGGTCTCCAGTATTGCCCCAGTGTGTCCAGCATTCTGCCCCATGGTCTCCAGTATTGCCCCAGTGTGTCCAGCAATCTGCCCCATGGTCTCCAGTATTGCCCCAGTGTGTCCAGCAATCTGCCCCATGGTCTCCAGTATTGCCCCAGTGTGTCCAGCAATCTGCCCCATGGTCTCCAGTATTGCCCCAGTGTGTCCAGCAATCTGCCCCATGGTCTCCAGTATTGCCCCGGTGTGTCCAGCAATCTGCCCAATGGTCTCCAGCATTGCCCCCAGAGTCAGACATAAAGAAAAAAAAAAAAGTAAAATCCTCACCTCTCCCGTTCCTAGCGCAGGTCCGGTGCAGTCAGCGTCTCTCCGGCTCTGCGACGCTCAGGACAGAGAGGCAGAGCGGCGCGCACAGTAGTGACGTCATCGCGCCCTCTGCTCTGAGACGTCGCAGAGTCAGAGGACGCTGTAGCTGCCGGCGCCGCAGGAACCAGGAGAGGTGAGTATAGAGCGGGGGGCGGGGGCCCAGGGGCGGGGGGAGCCTGGTCGTGGCGGCGGACGGCGCCGCCCGAAGATTTAAAGGGTTTTTTTTTTTTTTTTTTCCTTTCTCCTGCAGCGCCGGCCGCCCCCCGCATTGTGCCGCCCGGGGCGGACCGCCTCCCCCGCACCCCCCTTCCTACGCCACTGATTACAACCCATCGGCGACCCACAATCACATCATGGGCGCCAATGGGTGAGAGAATGATGCGCACGCATGTTGGCATGTGCTATATGCTGCTGTCAGAGATTGACACTGGCATTTAACACGCGCCATACATGTAAGGCTGATGTCGTAAAGGTGTTACCTGAGGACCCCCTTCACCACTGTGCCACCCAATATCCTGTGGGCCCCCTTCCCCACTGTGCTACCTCTATTTTCCTGTGGGCCCCCTCCCCCACTGTGTCACCTCTATTTTCCTGTGGGCCCCCTCCCCCACTGTGTCACCTCTATTTTCCTGTGGGCCCCCTCCCCCACTGTGTCACCTCTATTTTCCTGTGGGCCCCCTTCACCACTGTGTCACCCAATATCCTGTGGGCCCCCTCACCCACTGTGCTACCTCTATTTTCCTGTGGGCCCCCTCCCCCACTGTGTCACCTCTATTTTCCTGTGGGCCCCCTCCCCCACTGTGTCACCCAATATCCTGTGGGCCACCTCCCCCACTGTGCTACCTCTATTTTCCTGTGGGCCCCCTCCCCCACTGTGCTACCTCTATTTTCCTGTGGGCCCCCTCCCCCACTGTGCTACCTCTATTTTCCTGTGGGCCCCCTCCCCCACTGTGTCACCTCTATTTTCCTGTGGGCCCCCTCCCCCACTGTGTCACCTCTATTTTCCTGTGTGTCCCCTCCCCCATTGTCACCTCTATTTTCCTGTGGGCCTCCTCCCCCACTGTGTCACCTCTATTTTCCTGTGGGCCCCCTCCCCCACTGTGTCACCCAATATCCTGTGGGCCCCCTCCCCCACTGTGCTACCTCTATTTTCCTGTGGGCCCCCTCCCCCACTGTGCTACCTCTATTTTCCTGTGGGCCCCCTCCCCCACTGTGCTACCTCTATTTTCCTGTGGGCCCCCTCCCCCACTGTGTCACCTCTATTTTCCTGTGGGCCCCCTCCCCCACTGTGTCACCTCTATTTTCCTGTGGGCCCCCTCCCCCACTGTGTAACCTCTATTTTCCTGTGTGTCCCCTCCCCCATTGTCACCTCTATTTTCCTGTGGGCCCCCCTAAACCGCCACCAGCGAGGCCATTTGACACATTGAATGGACTCGACCCCCATCACCCATGCCTAATAAAGTAATCAACCAGTTCTGCATGCTATGGAAAGACTGTGCATATAAGGAACAAAATTCCAGGACTACAACAGATTAATTTTATTGCTCGATAATATGGTAACTACAGCAAAATACCAGCCGCTAAACATACTACAATGTGGATCCTATAATGGGGAATGCAGAAACTAAACCATAACAAAGGGGTAACCACAGTCTGACTACCTGTATAATAGTGGATGCTTTCCTGAAACGGAAAGTACTTGCAAGCAGCATAATACAAAGAATAGCAGGTTTACCCAGAATCCTTTGCAGTAGGCGGAGCTATGCAAATCATCTCTTTCCACCCCTGTCTAATCCACAGCGCTTGGAATCGCCAAGCGTGCAATGCTGCGGATTAGTTTCTAAATTTACACAGCCAACCAATTCCTACCTGTGGACACGTGTTTCGGGCTTTAGGCCCTCATCAGCACAGGGCTGGAATTGGTTGGCTTTTCGGTCTCTCCCTAAGGTGGCTAGCATGTATGTATTACCTGTATAATGACATCTGTGATGCCTCAAAAACTATTATACCGCATGTATTGTAGCCAGCTCTAATAACTCACTAATTCACAGATTTTAGTTCTAGAAACCACCATTACATACAGTAGCTGGGCTGTGCAGTAACCAATTCTTAAACCCACTTACTATTACTACCCAAAAAGTGATGAGTGTATATAAAGAGAAAGATACTATAAACAAAGAGTAATTAAAAGCCATACACAATATAATATTGACATTATAACCGATCATTAAATAATTTAAATAATTTCTGTAATATTTGGACATAGTAAATGAAATAAGCCTATAGCAGAAAAGTCTACAAAGGCATTACTAATAACCTTGCCATGCCATTGTTAATTGCTTTACAGGCACTTGATAACGTATACCATTAACCCTCTCCAACTGGGACAAAGGCATTGGAAATAGGCACATCGCCCTTCGTGTTAATGCACTTGATTTCTTCACCCTTAGGCGCTCCCACTGGCTCAAGGGCATCGGGATGCTTCCCTTAGTCACTCCCACTGACTCCAGGGCACCCATATTAAGTACATTGCTCTTCAGTTTAATGCCCCAGATTACTGCATTGTCCAGACAACAACCTTGAAAGAAATAGGAGTTGGTCAATATAAACAGTCAAAATCTGTGCCTCAGCATTCTCAAGTCACAGGTACTATTCAGGACCTCGTCCAACACCCCAGGCATATGACCTGTCCAGGTGCTATTCAGGACGTCAGTCCAATACCCCAGGCATATAACCTGTACAGGTGCTATTCAGGACGTAGTCCAACACCCCAGGTATATGACCTGTCCAGATGCTATTCAGGACCTCGTCCAACACCCCAGGCATATGACCTGTCCAGGTACTATTCAGGACCTCGTCCAACACCCCAGGCATATGACCTGTCCAGGTACAATTCAGGACCTTGTCAAACACCCCAGGCATATAACCTGTCCAGGTACTATTCACGACCTCGTCCAACACCCAATTTGTATGCATGTAGAATATGATTGCCATGACCACAGGGACTTTACCATAACAGGGTCTTGTAAGATATAAATGCTTCTGCAGACCAGGGGGCCATACCGCGATGGTCACTCCTCCACACCATGGGGCCATACCCAAGATGGTTATCCCTCCATACCAGGGGGTCATACTATGATGTACACCCCTCCAAACAGTGGCCATACCCGAGATGTTTACTCCTCCACACAAGGGGTCATACTATGATGAATACCCCCCTAAACAGAGGGTCCATACCTGAGATGGTTACCCCTACTGACCAAATTATAATTAGCTTCAAGGAACCACTAAAAAAGAAACAAATAAGTGCTTTTTTTTTTTAATAATACACACCTTTATTAAAACAAACATGCAATAACCCAACAAAGCATAAATAACCTTAGCTCGCTGGGAGGAGTCCTTGAAGCTCATAAGATCTGGCGATTACCAAACATAAAGTGAACATAAAATGTACCAATTACTCCCAGCCGTTACCCCACTGGCTCGGGAGAACCATAACCACAGGGTTCCAATGTTCACTTGAACTTCCTGAGGATCCGACCAAACCCTTGCCGAAACAACCCTCCACATTGCACCAGATCCAGAACCATACTTAATACCAAAAGGAGGAATCCATATCCCAATGGATCCCCCAGACCAATTTGTAACCAACTTCAAGGACCCCCCCAACTGCCCGGCTCCAGGTAATCCACTCAGTCTGTGCTATCCACCACCTTAGGTAATATAAAATTAAGCACTCGGTGTTCTGCACCGTCAATGTTGTGCTTAAGAATAGCTCTATGGGAGGTGGAGCCGCATATTCATTACTGTAATGAGCGGTATCATGTGACCGCTCAGTACAGGAAGAAGCTGCCAGCGCCGGGGAAGCCAGGGACCTGCAGGGTCGTTGGAAAACCAAGGAGTACAAGTGAGGGAGACACTCCAATCCAGCAGTGGCAGGGGAACACTGGCAAAGTTCTGGGAGAGTTTTCTCAGACCCTCCCATCGCAGTGACCCTGAGGCACAGGGTACTCTCACAAGGAGTGCAAAGTTTGGGAAGATGCTGAGGGAGTGCTTTGCTGACCGTACCAAAGTCCTCGGTGATTCCTCTGTGCCTTAAAATTATTGGGTATCCAAGCTGGACATGTGGCATGAACTGGCTCTCTATGCATTGGAGGTCCTGGCCTGCCCTGCCTGTAGCGTTTTGTCAGCATGGGTTTTTAGTGCCGCTGGTGGAATTATAACTGAAAAGTACATCTGCCTGTCAGCTGAAAATACTGACAGGCTGACTCATAAAAATAAATAAGGGCTGGATTGGGCCAGACTTCTGAACACCACCGAATGATAGCAGCGTAACATAAAGTCAAATCCTGTGTCTTTTTTTTCGGAGGTCTATTCCCATGCACCTCCTCACACCCACACATGGGTATACGCTTCCTGATTTGGGCTATTTGCTGTTGTCCTCCTCCTCAACCTCCACCATCATATCACCAGGGTGACCGTGGACAAATGTTTGTCAGCCCATAAACTTAGCGCATGGGCATTACAAGTATTGGAGACCCGCTCCTTTATAATGGGAACTTTTTTTTATGTGACCCTCCTCTACGTCTCTTCCAAGGGGCATTGGAGTGCCTCCAAATTTTTGGCAGCCATTGCATTCACTGCATAGGCAAACACTATGGGAGACCCACTTCCTAATAATGTTAACATTGTTTTCAGGAGGCCCTCCTGTACGTCTCTTCAAAGGGGTATTGGGGTGCATCCAAATTTTTGGCAGCCGTGCCACTGCATACGCAATAACATGATAGGAGACCCACTGTTTAATAAGGCTGCCGTCACACTATCAGTATTTGGTCAGTATTTTACATCAGTATGTGTAAGCCAAAACCAGGAGTGGGTGATAAATGCAGAATTGGTGCATATGTTTCTATTATACTTTTCCTCTAATTGTTCCACTCCTGGTTTTGGCTTACAAATACTGATGTAAAATACTGACCAAATACTGATAGTGTGACGGCAGCCTTAAATGGGAACAACAAAGCATAGCCGGCTGATGGCTCTCTGAGAATAGTGAGGGCCAACTGCTGGCCCTTTAAGAAAAGTAAAGGCTGCCTGATGGCCCTATAGAAATAGACTTTGACTTTCCCAGTCCCTCCTTCTTAAATGATAAAGGATGGGTCTGATGATGTGTCACACACCACATGGCCAGATAAGGTTGTAAAATGTTAAAATGACATTTCCCAGTTAATGCATTTGTCTTGGTTGAAACGTGTGAACATAGCCCAAGGTGTGGAGGAGCATTTTTGGTTTTGGTTATTTATTTTGCCTTATATACAAATCATTACCATGGAAAGAAATGTTCCTAAACATGATTCCCAGGAAAATCCATTTTTATTCTGAGTCTGTAAAAGTGTCATAAGACTCTAACAACATTGTTCACAGCAGTGACCTGGGAGTCAGAAATGCTTCCAGGGGTCTTCCCCATGCGGTCCCCATGTCATTTGAGCACTGTTCCCGTTCCCATCAATTTCTAGTCCCTTTGCAGACCGCTGGGGGGGCCGCGGGAAAAATACTCAAGTTTCTCATAGACTTACATACAGCATTTTAGTGCTCGCCCATCACTCATCTAAATGTGTTGTATAGTTAATACTTTTATTGTCAATTTTTTAAGGTTAACCTATGAACTCTGGATGTTGCTGAAGTATCTAAATTTTTATCCGGAATAATCTTAAAATCTCCCATTAACCCCTTCATGACCTTGGGATTTTCCGTTTTTCCGTGTTCGTTTTTCGCTCCCCTCCTTCCCAGAGCCATAACTTTTTTATTTTTATGTCAATATGGCCATATGAGGGCTTATTTTTTGCAAAACAAGTTGTGCTTTTGAACGACATCATTGGTTTTACCATGTCGTGTAGTAGAAAACAGGAAAAAAATTCCAAGTGCGGTAAAATTGCAAAAAAAGTGCAATCCCACACTTGTTTTTTGATTGGCTTTTTTACTAGGTTCACTAAATGCTAAAACTGACCTGTCATTATGATTTTACAGGTCAGTACGAGTTCATAGACATCAAACATGGCTAGGTTCTCTTTTATCTAAGTGGTGAAAAAAAATTCCAAACTTTGTTAACAAAAAAAAAAAATTGTGCCATTTTCCGATACCCGTAGCGTCTCCATTTTTCATGATCTGGGGTCGGGTGAGGGCTGGAGGTTTTAATGATACCATTTTGGTGCAGATACTTTTTTTGATCACCCATTATTGCATTTTAATGCAATGTCACGGCGACCAAAAAAACATAATTCTGGCGTTTCAAATTTTTTTCTCGCTATGCCGTTTAGCGATCAGGTTAATCCTTTTTTTATTGATAGACCGGGCAATTCTAAATGCGGCGATACCAAATATGTGTATATTTGATTTTTTTTATTGATTTATTTTGAATGGGGCAAAAGGGGGGTGATTTAAACTTTTATATATATTTTTTTTTTCACATTTTTTTTAAACTTTTTTTTTTACTTTTACCATGCTTCAATTGCCTCCATGGGAGGCTAGAAGCTGGCACAACGCGATCGGCTCTGGTACATAGCAGCGATCATCAGATCGCTGCTATGCAGCAGAAATGCAGGTGTGCTATGAGCGCCGACCACAGGGTGGCGCTCACAGCAGGCCGGCATCAGTAACCATAGAGGTCTCAAGGACCTCTATGGTTACAATGCAGAAGTATCGCTGACCCCCGATCATGTGACGGGGGTCGGCGATGCTCTCATTTCCGGCCGCCTGGCCGGAAGCGCCGGTTAAATGCCGTTGTCAGCGTTTGACAGCGGCATTTAACTAGTTAATAGCAGCGGGTGAATCGCGATTTCACCCGCCGCTATTGTGGGCACATTTCAGCTGTTCAAAACAGCTGACTTGTCCCAGCTTTGATGCAGGCTCACTGCCGGAGCCCTGCATCAAAGCGCGGTATCTGACCTCAGACGTACTATCCCATCCGAGGTCAGAAAGAGATTAATATTAGAGTACCTTTTTGGTGTTGATATACGTTTTCCATTAGTCTGTTTAACCTACTGTCTGTACGTTACTGTGCACAATCCTCCTGACAGGTTCCTTTTAATATATGAAATCCGTCCGTTGGTATCAGTGATTTCCTGAATTAAGAGAAAAGAAACGTCCCTAATTAATGTTAATACCCCAGCTTTTTTGACAGGAAAAGAAGGTCTAAAAATATTTGGGTTATTTTAGATCATTTTGAGCATTTATATTTCCTTAGGTGTGGCCCTCTATATGGTTATCCTTGCATAATTCAACTATTACCATATTTTCAGACTATAAGATGCACCCCAAATTTAGAGAATGGAAATAGGAAATAAAAAGTAATGCGAAATTGGGTCCATCTTATAGTCTGAACATAGCTTACCGGGGCGGCGTATGCATTGGTGAAGTGGGCAGAGCCGCCATCAGAGCATTACTGCCCTGACTGGCATATGGGGCCCGAAAACCAGAGGGGGCCCGCATCGGGCTCCGTCTCTTCTGACCTTCGGGCCCCTGTGGCAGGACCCTGATGCTTCAGTAACTGAACCTGCATCCAAGACTCAGGTTCAGTTAAACTCTATTGCCTTCCGGGACCTGGCCCGCACGGCAATAGTTAAAGCCGCCAGCCAATCGGATGTCAGCGCGCATGTCGCCGGCTATATGACGTCATTCTCATTCACCGGCGAGTGAGCGCTGAGATGTCTGGAGGGATCATCATCGCCGCAGGAGCGCAGCAAGGTGAGAAAAAGGTTGTTTTTTTAATTTTTTTTTTATTAAAGCAATAAGTTTCACCGACACGATGGAGACACATGGACCATGTGTCTCCATCCTGCCCGGGGGCAGGATGGAAGACACTTTTGCAGGATGGGAGACACTGGGGCAGAATGGAGACACGGGCACCTGATTGGAGACACAGGGTCAGGATTGGAGACACGGGGTCAGAATGGAGACACGGGACAGGATTGGAGACACGGGGGCAGAATGGAGACACGGGTGCAGAATGGAGATACGGGGCAGGATTGGAGACACAAGGGCAGGATGGGAGGCACGGGGCCGGGATGGAAACACGGAGACAGCATGGGAGATATGGGGGCAGAAGGTAGACACAGAGACAGGATTGGAGACACGGGGTCAGGATTGGAGACACGGGGTCAGGATTGGAGACACGGGGTCAGGATTGGAGACACAGGGGCAGAATGGAGACACAGGGACAGGATTGGAGACACGGGGTCAGGATTGGAGACATGGGTCAGAATGGAGACACGGGGCAGGATTGGAGACACGAGGGTAGATTGGAGACGTGGGGTCAGGATTAGAGACACGTGGTCAGAATGGAGACACAGGGAAAGGATTGGAGACAAGGGCACAGGATTGGAGACACGAGGTCAGAATGAAGACACGGGGACAGGATTGGAGACACTGGGGCAGGATGGGAGACACTGGGGCAGAATGGAGACACGGGGTCAGGATTGGAGACACGGGGTCAGGATTGGAGACACGGGGTCAGAATGGAGACACAGGGCAGGATTGGAGACACCGGAGCAGAATGGAGACACGGGGCAGAATGGAGATACGGGGAAGGATGGGAGACAGGGGGCGGGATTGAGACACAGAGACAGGATGGGAGATACGGGGGCAGAATGTAGACAAGCGGCAAAATGGAGACACAAGGCAGGTTGGGAGACACGGAGGCAGAATGGAGACAGGGGGCAGGATTGGAGACACAGGGGGCAGGATTTTTTTTAAAGCAAAATGTTTTACCGGTAGGATAGAGACAAATGGACCATGTGTCTCCATCCTGCCCAGGGCAGAATGGAGACACAGGGACACTGGGGCAGGATGGGAGACACTGAGGCAGGATGGGAGACACTGAGGCAGGATGGGAGACACTGGGGCAGGATGGGAGAAATGGGAACAGGATTGGAGACACGGGGACAGGATTGGAGACACGGGGGAAGTATTGGAGACACGGGGCAGAATGGAGACAAGGGGGAAGGATTGGAGACATGGGGGCAGGATTGGAGACACCGGGGCAGAATGGAGACACGGGGCAAAATGGAGACACAGGGCAAGATAGAGATACGGGGCACAATGGAGACATGGGGCAGAATGGAGATGCAGGGCAGGATTGGAGACACGGGGCAGAATAGAGACACAGGGGCAGGATGGGAGACATGGGGCAGGATGGGAGACACGGAGACAGGATGGCAGATACAGGGGCAGAATGTAGACAAGGGGCAAAATGGAGACACTGGGCAGGATGGGAGACACGGAGGCAGAATGGAGACAGGGAGCAGGATTGGAGACACAGGGGGCAGGATTTTTTTTTAAAGCAATATGCTTCACCGGTAGGAAGGAGACAAATGGGCAGGATGGGAGATACTGGGGCAGGATGGGAGAAACAGGTACAGGATTGCAGAAACGGGGACAGGATTGGAGACATGGGGCAGGATTGGAGACATGGGCCAGAATGGAGACACAGGGGCAGGATGGGAGATATGGGTGCAGGATGGAAGACACAGGGGCGGGATGGAGACAGGATGGGAGATACGGGTTCAGAATGTAGACAAGGGGTAAAATGGATACATGGGGTAGGATTGGAGACACAGGGGACAGGATGGAGACACAAGGGGCAGGATGGAAACATGGTGCAGGTTGAAGACAGATGGGGCAGGCTGGAGACAGATGGTGCAGGGTCATGGGGCAGGATAGAGACAGATGGTGTAAAATCATGGTGCAGGATGGATATGATGGAGACAGATGGGGCAGGATCATGGGGCAGATGGGGTAGGATCATGGGGCAAGATCATGGGACAAATGGGGCAGGATCATGGGACAGATGGGGCAGGATGGGGAGATCACGTGGAGGCAGGAGAACATATGGCTGGAGTCAGGAATGAGACACACGGGACCAGGATGGGGGATATTATTACTTATTTATTTTATTTTTTGAGGATAGTATTTAAAATGGGGGAGGCGGTCCTGTTACTGTGCAGCGCAACACTGTCCCCTTTTTTCTTCATCTGGTGTTGTTTAGAATTTGGGAAATAAAAAAAGTTATGTGTTCTGCAAGTGGAACTCTAGATAACTGTGTAATTTCCTTCAGAGACGAGCCCTGGCTGGAAGAAGTGACGGCGGTCTGTGCTGGATGAAGAAGAAATGCAAAGATGAAGGGCTTCACCTAGAGACGTCACTGGTGAGTCAGTGTGTTACCTGTACACTGACACTATACACTTCATACTATATATAACGATCCTGTGTACAATGTCACCAGTAGTGTTGAGCATTCCGATACTGCAAATATCGGGTATCGGCTGATATTCGCTGTATCGGAATTCCGATACCGAGTTCCGATACTTTTGCGATATCGGATACCGGAATCAGAGACTGCGTGTGTGTGTGCGGGTGGGGTCTGTGCGTGACCGTGGGGGGTCTGTGCGGGCCTGCCGGGGGTCTGTGTGGGCTGCCGGGGGTCTGTGCGTGCCTGCCGGGGGTCTGTGCTGGCCTGTCGGGGCTCTGTGCGGGCTGCCGGGGGTCTGTGCGGGCCTGCCGGAGCTCTGTTTGGGCTGCCGGGGATCTGTGCGGGCCTGCCGGGTGTCTGTGCGGGCCTGCCGGGGGTCTGTATGGGCCTGCTGGGGGACTGTGTGGGCCAGCCGGGGGTCTGTACAGGCCTGCCGGGGGTCTGTGCGGGCTGCTGGGGCTCTGTGCGTGTGAAGGATTCTTCATGGTAATAATGAGAGAGAGAGAGCGAGAGAGAGCGAGAGACTTGATTCTTCCTCCATTTATACCAATATTTAACATCCACATACAAGCCATGACTCCACCCTTGCTTCTGGTATCTTCTGTGGCAAATGTCCAATAATCTTCCGGCAATGTGAACATTGTCATTGGCAATTTGAACATTGTCATTGGCTGCAGTAATCATCACCTTCCTGCAGATGGCATCCTAGTATTTGGGAAGAAAGTTCTTGTGTAGGATGCTGCAACCCCATTTGGGATGGCTCCAAGATGTCCATTCAAAGAACAATGGTTTATCACCCAAACACCACAGTCATTGTGTAGCAATATACATATCCATAGGCCGAAGGCAGGATGTCTATAGGTACCGTTACACTAAACGATTTACCAACGATCACGACCAGCGATACGACCTGGCCATGATCGTTGGTAAGTCGTTGTGTGGTCGCTGGGGAGCTGTTACACAGACAGCTCTCTCCCTCCAGCGACCAACGATCAGGGGAAAGACTTCGGCATCGTTGAAACTGTCTTCAACGATGCCGAAGTCCCCGGGTAACCAGGGTAAACATCGGGTTACTAAGGGCAGGGCCGCGCTTAGTAACCCGATATTTACCCTGGTTACCATTGTAAAAGTTAAAAAAAAAACACTACATACTCACATTCTGATGTGTCACGTCCCCCGCCGTCAGCTTCCCGCACTGACTGTGTCAGTGCCGGCCGTAAAGCAGAGCCAGAGCACAGCGGTGATGTCACCGCTGTGCTCTGCTTTCCGGACGGCGCTCACAGTCAGTGCAGGGAAGCTGACGCTGGGGGACGTGACAGACATCAGAATGTAAGTATGTACTGTTTTTTTTTTTTTTTTTACTTTTACAATGGTAACCAGGGTAAATATCGGGTTACTAAGCACGGCCCTGCGCTTAGTAACCCGATGTTTACCCTGGTTACAAGTGAACACATCGCTGGATCAGCGTCACACACACCGATCCAGCGATGACAGCGGGTGATCACCGACCAAAAAAAGGTCCTGATCATTCCCCATGACCAACGATCTCCCAGCAGGGGCCTGATCGTTGGTCGCTGTCAAATGTAACGAGATCGTTAGCGGGATCGTTGCTACGTCACAAAAAAGTGACGTTGCAACGATATCGTTAACAATATCGTTATGTGTGAAGGTACCTTATCTCAGGACCACTGGCTTATAATGGAAACCCACTGGAGTTGTGTACATATGTAGATAATGATAGGTCTCAAACAGGATAGAGGCTATTCATTCAAGATTTCCACAGTGTATACCTGTATCCTCCATTAGGCTTTAAAGTACCGTTACACTAAACGACTTACCAGCGATCACGACCAGCGATACGACCTGGCCGTGATCGTTGGTTAGTCGTTGTGTGGTCGCTGGGGAGCTGTCACACAGACAGCTCACTCCAGCGACCAACGATCAGGGGAAAGACTTCGGCATCGTTGAAACTGTCTTCAACGATGCTGAAGTCCCCGGGTAACCAGGGTAAACATTGGGTTATTAAGTGCAGTACCGCGCTTAGTAACCCGATATTTACCCTAGTTACCATTGTAAAAGTAAAAGTAAAAAAAACCAGTACATACTCACATTCCGATGTCTGTAACGTCCCCCGCCGTCAGCTTCCCGCACTGACTGTGTCAGCACCGGCCGTAAAGCAGAGCACAGCGGTGACGTCACCGCTGTGCTCTGCTTTATGGCTGGCACGCTGACAGTCAGTGCAGGGAAGCTGACGGCGGGGGACGTGACACATCGGAATGTGAGTATGTACTGTTTTTTTTTTTTTTTACTTTTACAATGGTAACTAGGGTAAATATCGGGTTACTAAGCGCGGCCCTGCGCTTAGTAACCCGATATTTACCCTGGTTACAAGTGAACACATCGCTGGATCGGCGTCACACACTCCGATCCAGCGATGACAGCGGGTGATCAGCGACCAAAAAAAGGTCCGGATCATTCCCCAGCGACCAACGATCTTCCAGCAGGGGCCTGATCGTTGGCCGCTGTCACACATAACGAGATCGTTAGCGGGATCGTTGCTACGTCACAAAAAGCGTGACGTTGCAACGATATCGTTAACAAAATCGTTATGTGTGAAGGTACCTTTAGGGCCAATATTCAATTCGTAGGTAGATGCACCATCTGCCTTATCACTAAAACAAAGGACATCACAAAAAAGAACACAGGCCTGACCGCCTAATAGGTTTACAGTCTTGTGTCTGGTTTATCTCATCAACAGAATCCTGAACATATTCAGCACTCATAAATTCAATATATTTCTATGGTACGCACATTGTCCATGTTGTCTTCCAACATACCCCCCTTGTCTGAAGGACACATATAACTGTTAAAGGGCCACAAATCCAGAATCCTCTTCACCACTGTAGTTGATTCTTCTTAGGGCAAGGAGTCTACTCTTGACATATTCACTCACCAGCTGCCAACATTCACTCCAAAAAAAATTAACTTTGTTATAACTTGATTTCTATTAGGACATTGAAAGAGGCATGAAAAAAATACACTTCAAAGTATACATAGGATCATTACATCACACAAAAATCATATAGAAAACAAACAATTTCATAATTTGTGATAGGATACCAATTTCGTACTAGGATTTACCTATAGGTTTCGTTTTGGAATCAAACAACCTTTTTTACTGTGCCCTCTTCTGCCACAGTTCCCACATACTACAATTTCTTTTAATTCAATGGGCATTTGTACATCTGTATCACATGATGCAATTTTGACATTGGCTTGTCCTTTCACAGTTAAACTCAGAATTTTCCTATATAGGTAACGGGTAACACAGCACATATAGACTTGTAAAAGGATTAGAATTACAGAAACAATAAGCAATATAACAATCGGGTGGATTAAATAATTCAGTATGCCATTTGCTGCATTTGAATGACCAAAAATTACCTCCCACCAATAACCCTTAGCATTATTTTCCAACAGATGGGTAACTTCCTTTAGTTCATTTTGGTCATGATGTAATAGAATTGTGGCATTTGCCTTTTCTTGATTAAGCTTCATCAATAAATATTCATCCCTATTAAATTTTACCAACCATTCTCCGAGTTCTTTCCCTATTCCTAGGCTTAAGGCTTGCAAATTAACTGGAGTGTGGTATTTCAGATCAATTGACAGATTAGCAATAGTAGGAATTACATAATCCCAGTTAGGTGTCTGGATTTTTGTAACTCCACTAAGAGTGCACCATGCTACAGATGTCATTACATAACAATGTTGTGTTGTTATAGATACATTGGCGGTACTTAGGAGAAAGAAACAAGCTCTTTGATGCCCTAGATATAAGATTGGTGCTTTGTCTTTTGAGATTGATTCCCCATCTAGAATACAAGTGGATGAATTATTCCAGCACTTGTCTTCAATTAACCTAAACTGTCCTGGCATACATAGAACATTATGGTTCCTTTGTATGCATAGAGAAGTGTCAACCTGTTTCCACTTTCCATTTCTCCTAATTACTTGAGGATGTTCTAATCTAGGGTGTAGTAATGTAGAATCTCCAGTTAAAATACCTTTTGAATTAACTTTATATATGAGCTCTAAAGGTGAATTAGTATATGGAATAAATGAAGAAGCATAGCATTTCTCAAAATCATAGTTGTTGCACCCAACCCATGCGTTCACCCACCATTTTGAATGTGTACAACTCATGAGTTCAGGTAACACAGTAGTGGCTTGAGACAACCACTCAAATGGCCATTGTCCATCATAAATAGATTGTACTGCTACCTTAATGTTAGTTGATAATTCCATTTGTCCTTGTGTAGAGACTAGAGCCTAGGACATATTCCTACTTCTTGCCAACGTATCTTCCATTAATTCTTTAAAATGTTGGATGAAATCTTTTGCTACTCCGATATAAGTGTTTACATGATCTTGTTGCAAATTATTAATTATATCATTGATTTCTCTTTGCATTTCAAAACCTTTCTTGCTATTTTTGTCCTTAAACTACTGATATCAACTTCATTAATGACACCCATACCTTTTCCTAATCCTCCCAACAGTGTGCTGAAAGTATCTCTTTGCCCTCTGTCATTCTTTGAATTAAATAGTTTGTGATTGTGTTTTATCTGATTTCCTGCATTTTTATTAGTAAACCATCTATATAGGGCATGTACATGATTTAGTGTATATCCTGCACAAATTGGGTAGTAGGTTTTTCTCAGCCATAGGGAGATATTAACTCGCCAAGTGACAAACGCATATTGAACGTCACTAGCAATTGTTTGAGTAGAATCTAGGTTGACCTGTAAAGGGTGTTCCTGTTCTAAGTACAATGTCTGCTGACTGCTGTCAGATTCATTGATGGTGACACATGGGTGAATTTAATCTGGAGCGGCATCAATAATGTGCATCTCACCTATCTCTATTTCTGGTGTTCCACATGCCCAATAACCAACCATTTCTCTATAGCATATATGGCTCAGACAGTGAACCAATTATAAAATTTGGCCCTTGCTGAACTGACATCTCAACCTCTGTAGCATCTCCAATGTATGCCTCACAATATGTGAGGGTAATCCTTTTTGGCCTGAACATTGGGAGTATATTATTATGCCAATATTTACCACATACAAACAAATAAATATTCTCCTTCTTTTAAGTTGCCACTAAAAAACCCCAAATCTATCCCCTTTTCCTCATATTTGTTGGGTAACTTAGACTCTTCCCCCAACCAGTATCCAGTTTCATTTACATACACTGTATCCCTCATGAATGGCTGTAGTGATTCTGGATCTATATTTTGTACTCCTTCCATATATGTTAACCTCTGGGTACTAGAGCTATGATTGACTCTCCCAAAAGAAAAGACAACACTATACTGATTGCTGGTACCCTGATAATATCTCCCAGGTACCTTTTTACCCTCTGGTATCAGTCTTACTGTCCTACTTTTAACACCATTGTCTTTATAGTCGCTATTTGCATCAATGGTTATGTCAGGGTGTGTACCGTATACACTCGAGTATAAGCTGACCCGAGTATAAGCCGACCCCCCTAATTTTGCCACAAAAAACTGGGAAAACTTATTGACTCGAGTATAAGCCTAGGGTAGGAAATGCAGCAGCTACTGGTAAATTTCAAAAATAAAAATAGATGCTCTATACCGTTCATTATTGCCCCATAAGATGCTCCATATAAAGCTGTGCCATATATAATGCTCCATACTGTTCATTATTGCCCCATAGATGTGCCATAGAAAGCTTTGCCATATAGTGCTCTGCACCGTTCATTATTGCCCCATAGCTGCCATATAGTGCTGTGTGCCGTTCAGTACTGCCCCATAGCTGCCATATACTGCTGTGTGCCGTTCAGTACTGCCCTATAGCTGCCATATAGTGCTGTGTGCCGTTCAGTACTGCCCCATAGCTGCCATATAGTGCTGTGTGCCGTTCAGTACTGCCCCATAGCTGCCATATACTGCTGTGTGCCGTTCAGTACTGCCCTATAGCTGCCATATAGTGCTGTGTGCCGTTCAGTACTGCCCCATAGCTGCCATATACTGCTGTGTGCCGTTCAGTACTGCCCCATAGCTGTGCCATAGAAAGCTCTGCCATTGCTGCTGCTGCTGCAATAAAAAAAAAAAAATGCCATACTCACCTCTCTTGATTGCAGCTCCTCTGCGTCCGGTCCCGGCATCTCTGCGCAGTGACTGATCAGGCAGAGGGCGCCGCGCACACTATATGCGTCATCGCGCCCTCTGACCTGAACAGTGAGAGCGGAGTGACGCCGGGAAGATGGAGCGGCGCCCAGCGGCTGGAACGCGGACAGGTGAATATTACATACTTACCTAGTCCCAGCGATCCTGACGCTCCCTCTGCCTGTCACAGCTGGTCTTCGGTGCCGCAGCCTCTTTCTCTATCAGCGGTCACCGGCACCGCTGATTAGAGAAATGAATACGCGGCTCCACCCCTATGGGAGGTGGAGCCGCCTATTCATTTTTCTAATGAGCGGTCCCACGTGACCGCTGAAGAGGGGAAGAAGCTGCAGCACAGAAGACCGTGGGACGACAGGGGGAGCGTCAGGTAAGTATACCTCAGCGCCCTCTCCCCCTCACCCGCCGACCCCACCGCTACCGTGACTCGAGTATAAGCCGAGAGGGGCACTTTCAGCCCAAAATTTTGGGCTGAAAATCTCGGCTTATACTCGAGTATATACGGTAAATAATACATTCCCATATTCCTCGTTGGGTAATATACCCTGATCGATATCTCCAGAGTGTTCAATGTCAGTTGATTCCATAGCATTGATGATTCCAATTGTCAACAAAATTGCTGCAATTCTCATATCCAGAATCCAGAAATTTCCATCTTTGAATACACTCTTCATTTAGGATCCTGAAAAACAAGAACAAGAGCGGCATCAAATTCTTATCAGTTATATCCGTTTACACTGATCTGCATGAACCCACTTTTCTATATATCTCCTTTTCATGCATTTGACGCTTTTCTTATCTATTCTTTTAACTTTTACCACTTGTTCACTCAGTGTCATAGTTACCACATAAGGTCCTATCCAATTTGCATCCCATGAAGATTTGGGTACAAAATTCTTTACCATCACCCTGTCACCTAGTTTTAATTTTATTGGTGGCTTGCCTGGTTCTTCCTTTGCCTTTGGAGCCATATTAGCAGCTGCAAAATTTAAATTCTTTTGTACTTGGTCCTGTAACTATCAGGAATTTTTCCTTCTCTGCACTTTCTCTCATGGGAGTACTAAGTTTGCGATCTGCAGGATGGCAAAGGTTCATTACTCTACCAGTCATTAGTTGATAAGGGGTGATTGCAGTGCTCTTTGCATCCATTCCCAGTATTGCCATTAGAATCGCAGGTAGATGACTCAGCCAATTATTTGGTTTCTTAACTGGCCATATGGGTGCATTATTGGTGGATTGGCATTCCCTGATGACATTTTGAATTAGTAAATCGTCCAGTATTCTCTTAATGTATGGGACTGCTTCTGGTGGTATTTTATACTGTCTCTGGGGAGGGAGATCAGGACCCTCTACCATCACCACCATGTTAGACACTTTTCTACATTGGGTTTTTGAATTTGCCCACACATTGTTATGCTGCCACAAGATGTCAGCCAATATTTCATCATCTGTTCCCAAAAGCATAGCTGAATCTAAAGATTCTGCCCTTTTGATTGAATCAATACCATAATTGTCAGTAACCATCTTTAAACAGCCTCTATACCGTGATCTTCTCCACAACATCCAGTTGCACAAATCCACAATAAGTCCATGTTCCTTCATAACATCTGACCCAATAATGGTACCTTCATGTGTTGATGAAAGATATAAGCCATGCTCAACACATAGATTTCCTAGGTTTATTGTTAGGCTACATTCACATTTGCGTTGCTGGGCGCAGCGTCGTCGATGCATACCGACGCATGCATCATGCGCCCCTATCTTTAACATGGGGGGCACATGGACATGCGCCGGTATGCGTTGTACTGCGTTTTACGACGCATCCATCATATAGACGCACAAGACAGGGCACAGAGGACACTTCTTGTAGCGTTTTCCCTGCGCCGAAATTCTTGATCTGTAGGGTCTTATGACAACGCATACGTTGCAAAACGCTGCGTTGTGTATTTGCGTTGTTGGCTGCGTTGCATCGCGTCGCCGACGCTGCGCCCAACAACGCAAATGTGAACGTAGCCTTAAGGTACCGTCACACTTAGCGACGCTGCAGCGATACCGACAACGATCCGGATCGCTGCAGCGTCGCTGTTTGGTCGCTGGAGAGCTGTCACACAGACAGCTCTCCAGCGACCAACGATGCTGGTAACCAGGGTAAACATCGGGTAACTAAGCGCAGGGCCGCGCTTAGTAACCCGATGTTTACCCTGGTTACCATCCTAAAAGTAAAAAAAAACAAACGCTACATACTTACCTACAGCCGTCTGTTCTCCAGCGCTGTGCTCTGCACTCCTCCTGTACTGGCTGTGAGCACAGCGGCCGGAAAGCAGATCAGTGACGCCACCGCTCTGCTTTCCGGCTGACCGACGCTCACAGCCAGAGCAGGAGGAGTGCAGAGCACAGCGCTGGAGGACAGACGGCTGTAGGTAAGTATGTAGTGTTTGTTTTTTTTTACTTTTAGGATGGTAACCAGGGTAAACATCGGGTTACTAAGCGCGGCCCTGCGCTTAGTTACCCGATGTTTACCCTGGTTACCAGTGAAGACATCGCTGAATCGGTGTCACACACGCCGATTCAGCGATGTCTGCGGGGAGTCCAGCGACCAAATAAAGTTCTGGACTTTCTTCCCCGACCAGCGACAGCACAGCAGGGGCCTGATCGCTGCTGCCTGTCACACTGGAAGATATCGCTAGCGAGGGCGCTGCAACGTCACGGATCGCTAGCGATATCGTCTAGTGTGACGGTACCTTTACTGGCAAAGATTGCTCTGAAGATACTAATTGTCCTCCAAAACCTCTCAGGAAAATCTGTTTACCACTAGGATCTATCTTCAAATTCTGATTAGTTAAACTGACAGCAGCACCTGTATTCAGTAAAGGTACCTTCACATTAAGCGACGCTGTAGCGATACCGACAACAATCCGGATCGCTGCAGCGTCGCTGTTTGGTCGCTGGAGAGCTGTCACACAGACCGCTCTCCAGCGACCAACGATGTCGGTAACCAGGGTAAACATCGGGTAACTAAGCGCAGGGCTGCGCTTAGTAACCCGATGTTTACCCTGGTTACCATCCTAAAAGTAAAAAAAAACAAACAGTACATACTTACCTACAGCCGTCTGTCCTCCAGCGCTGTGCTCTGCTCTCCTCCTGTACTGTCTGTGTGAGCACAGCGGCCGGAAAGCAGAGCGGTGACGTCACCGCTCTGCTTTCCGGCTGACCGACGCTCACAGCCAGTACAGGAGGAGTGCAGAGCACAGCGCTGGAGGACAGACGGCTGTAGGTAAGTATGTACTGTTTGTTTTTTTTTACTTTTAGGATGGTAACCAGGGTAAACATCGGGTTACTAAGCGCGGCTCTGCGCTTAGTTACCCGATGTTTACCCTGGTTACCAGTGAAGACATCGCTGGATCGGTGTCACACACGCCGATCCAGCGATGTCAGCAGGAGTCCAGCGACGAAATAAAGTTCTGGACTTTATTCAGCGACCAACGATCTCCCAGCAGGGGCCTGATCGTTGGTCGCTGTCACACATAACGATTTCATTAACGATATCGTTGCTACGTCACAAAAAGCAACGATATCGTTAACAATATCGTTATGTGTGAAGGTACCTTAAGATGTTTGTAAGATGGCCCCCTACTGTACCCTGAATAAGGAGTCTCCCGCCTTTGTCCCTGCTAAGCTGACTCACTAGGGACAACACTGGGGACTGACATCCCTATTGTTTTACATAAGGATTAGTTGGAGGTGGGATATTTTATTCCTCTGGCTTTCCTGACATTGCCTTTCCAATCTTCCTCAGCTCTTCCAGAAGTGGGCCATGTAATGTAACTTCAGGAAGACTATGCTTTCCATTACTTGCATTTGGTTCTTGTTTTTGATTTTGCTTCCTATCAATAAAAGGTCTATTATTGATAATTCTTTTACTACTTCTGCATTCTTTCATAGTGTCACCTGTGTATGCACATCTATAACATTTCCCAACAAACCTTATTTTGCCTTCATTTTTGACTATCTGAGATTCGCCTTTGGGGCTTGCTGTCATGACTCGTGTCCTGAATCCATTCGTTCAATATATTTACAAAGGCTTGATAGGAATTTGCATTCCTCAAGGCAACTTTTGTTGGATAGTCAACAAAGGTGCATTTGTTAAGGTACCGTCACACTGATCGCTAGCGATCTGTGACGTTGCAGCATCCTGGCTAGCGATATCGTTCAGTTTGACAGGCAGCAGCGATCTGGATCCTGCTGTGCCATCGTGGTCGTAGCAGAAAGTCCAGCACTTTATTTCGTCGCTAGACCTCTCGCAGACATTGCTGAATCGGCGTGTGTGGCGCCGATTTAGCGATGTCTTTACTGGCAACCAGGGTAAACATCGGTTACTAAGCGCAGGGCCGCGCTTAGTAACCCGATGTTTACCCTGGTTACCAGCGTAAACGTTAAAAAAAAAAACACTACATACTTACATTCCGGTGTCTGTCCCCCGGCGTTCTGCTTTCCTGCACTGGCTGTGAGTGCCGGCCAGCCGTAAAGCACAGCGGTGACGTCACCGCTCTGCTTTACGGCTGGCCGGCGCTGACAGTGCAGGAAAGCACAGCGCCGGAGGACAGACACCGGAATGTAAGTATGTAGTGTTTGTATTTTTTTACGTTTACGCTGGTAACCAGGGTAAACATCGGGTTACTAAGCGCGGCCCTGCGCTTAGTAACCCGATGTTTACCCTGGTTACCAGGGGACCGGCATCGTTGGTCGCTGGAGAGCTGTCTGTGTGACAGCTCTCCAGCGACCACACAGCGACGCTGCAGCGATCGGGATCGTTGTCTAGATCGCTGCAGCGTCGCTTAATGTGACGGTACCTTTAGCCATTGAATATAGAAAACTGTTATCACCAGGAGACATGTCAGGGCAGTTATAGGTAAAACGCTATAATGTCAAATATTCACTGCAGAAAATAATTGGATCATCTCCTCTATTTAGTTTTGCATTTTCTAAGGCATTAGTACCTCTTGTATCTCGTCCTCCCATGACTCTCTTTAATTCTTCCATTCTGTCACTAGCATTTCCCCAATTGCATCCAAGATCTGCAGACAATCCTTTGTGATATCCTACAGGAGGCTGCAACTTTTCACAGAGTTGGGATGGGAGCCATACCCGAAGTAATGCACACGCAGCCCTATTACCTAGATTGTATTGTGTCACTAGCATCTATCCTATTGGAGAGACTAATGGCTGATGCGCTTGTGTCAAATTTCCCTAATATCTGGCATAGGTTTGTCTTTTCTTGTATGGTGAGTGTTGTGCAATGTACTTGATTGCTGCTATTTATAAGTGAATTCTCCCTCATTTGCCTCAATTTACCTGACTCAGGAGTAAAGAGAGAGGAACACTGATTTGGGTTACCTTCAGGGCTATCAGCAGTGCATACAGGCTGCTCCTCCCCCCTTTTCCAGTCTCTTTCTTCCTGGTCATTAGATTTGCACATTTGATTACAGCAATGATTATTCACTTTAGTACTTTTCTGTGATTTCAAAGACATATTATCGTGTTCTTTTAGTTCCAGTTTTACATTAGCATCATGCAACTGATTTCTAAGTATTGTCCTAACATTGTTATACTTTGCTTCCTTTTCTTCTAGCAAAGCAATTCACTGTTCCCTAAGTTTACATATTTCCTTATACTCCTCGAGCTTATCTTCTAACTCACAATTTTGGTAAATCATATTGTCTACCTCATCCCTTAGATTTCCACATTCACAACTATGATCTTCAGCACTAGCAATAGCCATACTGACTTCCTGTTCAATTTTGTCCACCTCACCTCTTAATTGAGCTTTCTCTGAATACCAGTGCAATTCCTTTTGTTCTGCAATTCCTTTCATTTTCAACAACATACACAATACATTTGCTAATTTCGCTTTCTTTGCTTTCTTTTTTCGACAACTCTTGTTATCTTGTTCTCACTCTGCCCTTCACATTGTTTCATTGGGTCATTAAACTGATGTGTCAATGCATCATCTGCACAAGCATTAAACTGAGCAGAGGTTAATTATTTCTAACTATTTTCACAGAGGACAAATAAAAATAAACAAATCAACTTTTCAAACAGAAATTACAAATTAACTAAACACATCACAGAAACCAGTGAATATCACTTCACTAAACAGGGACTCAGATTGAATACAATCTTCCCTCAGGCAGTCACACTCCAATACTAGAGTCTTGTGACTTTACCAATATCTGGCTGACAGTATCTTATGCACTTGATCAAATACAGATCCAAGATCCAGGCCAAGAGTGATCTCCTATTGAAGCATATGGGTACCGTTACACTAAGCGACGCTGCAGCGATATAGACAACGAGCCGATCGCTGCAGCGTCGCTGTTTAGGTCGCTAGGAGACGTCAAACACAGCAACACCAGAACGATGCAGGAGCGATCCAGAAAGGCCGTACTGGGGGGCCCATGGCACTTAAGGGGAGGTTGCCATGATGGGGTTACGTGGGACCTAGGGAGTTGGAGCAGTTTAGATGGGGTACAGAGGTAAGGGTTAATCAGAATACGAGGGGTGGCTTAATGGCATCTTTTGAATGTAGGGGGTGGAACTAAGGGACTGCGGGGAGGGGGCACATAAAAGGGGGCACGCTCCTCACGCAGGCATCCATTTTAGGTGAGGAATCGCCGTTACACTAACCAGCATGGATGTTGAGGCGATCCTCCAGCATCTCCGGACGGCAGGCAGCTCTCAGGGGACCGACTGGCTGAATGCTTCGGTGAACAGCCTCCTCCAGGGTACATCCGAGGCATCTTCCCAGGAACAGCAGGACGGGCCCCGGCCGCGAAGGACCAGGCCTCCGGCGCGCCTAAGCCCCGAAGTGATCCCAAGGGCCCGGCGCCGAAACAGGAGTCCCTCCGGGGACCCTCCGGTAAGCAGCGCTGGCCCCTCCACCTCACAGCGCAGCGTCAGGAGGAATCCTCCAGAGCGGCGGGGCCTACACGGGGGGGTGGAGCCTTCCTCCCCTCCTTCTGTGACCGGGTGGCGAGGGGCGACAGGAGCAGGAGCCAAAACTGCGGCCGCCAGCACGTCTGCTGGCGCCGCTCAGCGAGGGAGGCAGCGAGAGCTGAGTAGACGGGGGTCAGGTGCGGTGGCCCCTCAGCGGCGGGGACAATGCGGGAGGCAGCCGGCCGGCTCTGCCAGCAGTGTGTGGCCCTCAGCAGCGCACAGCTCCGGCGTTATCAGAGCATCAGCGCCCTCTGCTGGTGGTGGCCAGGATTTTTCAGGAGCAGCGCCCTCTGCTGGTGGTGGCCAGGATTTTCCAGGAGCTGTGCCCTCTGCTGGTGGTGGCCAGGATTTTCCAGGAGCAGCGCCCTCTGCTGGTGGTGGCCAGGGTTTTCCAGTTTCTGGCAGGCGACATTCCGTTGCTTCGGGAGGCAATGCCAGGGACGTATCGGTGGCAAGGAGCCACACATCTTCCAGCGGGCGGCAGGATGCTGGCTCGGCCTATTCCCCATCTGCAGCGCCAGGGAAGTCGACGGCATTGCCAGGTCGCCAGCACACGGATACGGCCGCCAGGAGTTCGGCGGTCATCATCGCGGATCAGGCCGGACTGGATTCAGGACACCTTCGGCTGGGAGCTGGATCTTCGGCTGCTGGGCTCAGAGCACCCAGGCAGCTAGGTGAGAACATTTTCCCTATGATTAATATGCCAGGCATAGTTTCCCCTGAGGCTAGGAATACTGATATTACTTCGGGAGTCGCTAGTGGGGGTATGGGTTTAATCCTTAGAGGTTTAGGGGAGCTAGCGGGCTTGTGGGGGTTCGGGCTTAGCAGGGGGTCAGCAGCTTGGTTGGGAAATACGGGATCGTTTGAGGGGTCTAGAGAGTTGACTGAGATTATGGGGATGTCCAGCAGTGCGGGTCGTGCGTCAAACAGTGGGTGCTCATCAAGGGAGAATGGTGGAGCGGCACCGGTGTTATCCTTAGGGCCTGGGTCAGGGATTGATGCGTCAGGTGAAGGAGCTTCGCGGGATAAGGAAAAGGAGGATGTCCCAACTGGACGATGCGGCTAGGGGGGAGGTTTATGTCTGCTTTGAAGGCCCGTTAGGGGCACACTTAAAACAAGAAGTTAGGGAAAAAATCTGGAAGGGGGAGTACATAGAAATATTTTCTCTATTACCCCTAGAGAGATTTAACTTGGACAGACCTAGAAGGGAGGACTCTAAGAAAGAGGATGAGGAGAAGCGGAGATATAGACTGATTCCCAGATCGTTTTCAAATTGGCTACAAGCTTTCGCTATTATGGCTAGCGTAATCGGGGAGAATGCCCCGGAAAATTGCTCGGCGTTATTCTGTTATTTAGATGCCATAGGGGAGGCTTACAGGACCTACGGGGGACAGGGTTGACTACGCTATGACGAACAGTTTCGTCAGCGGAAGGCTTTTAGGCCAAATATCAAGTGGGATCACAAGGACATAGCGTTGTGGATGAGAGTTGTGGTCCCGTCCTGTTTAGGTCAGACCAGCCAGCCTTTTCATTGGGGCGCCGGGAGTTCGGGACAGTCAGGACACTCTGCGGCTTTGCAGACGGGACTGTGTTTCGCCTTCAATGATGGGGTATGCAGATTCGGGAGCAAGTGTAAATTAAGGCACGAGTGTTTATCGTACGGGGGGGTGCGTAGCCCCTCAAAATGTTTCAGAGGTAACAGGCAAAAAGGTGGAGATTCAGCTGAAAAAAGGGGTGACTCCGGTGCAGTGGGTCGTGATGGAGGCCTTTCTAAGTAGATACCCCGATATGTCAGCTGCGGTTTTATTGCACGACGGTTTTAAGGAAGGTTTCAAAATTCCTTATGTTGAGCAGGACGTTAGTTTAAAAAGAAAAAATTTGAAATCGGCGTTACAATTCCCGGAGGTCGTGTCAGATAAGTTGAATAAAGAAGTTGCTCTGGGAAGAATGGCAGGCCCGTATGTCGCCCTCCCCCCCCCCCCCCCCGTTTGCAAATCTGAGGGTGTCACCTCTTGGCATGGTCCCTAAGAAAGAACCTAATAAATTTAGGTTGATCCATCACCTATCGTTTCCGAAGGAATCTTCGGTTAATGATGGTATTGATCCCAAGTTAAGTTCGGTGTCGTACTTATCATTCGATTCAGCGATGGAGTGGGTTCGAGCATGCGGAAAGGGGGCTAAGCTGGCAAAGACTGACATCGAAGCGGCCTTTCGTTTGTTGCCAGTTCATCCCGACAATTTGCATTTATTGGGTTGTTTTTGGGATGGCGGCTTCTTTGTTGATCGTTGCCTTCCCATGGGTTGCTCAATTTCCTGCGCTTACTTTGAGGCCTTCAGCACGTTCCTAGAATGGGTGGTGAAAGATGTGTCTGGGATTCGTTCATGTTCGCACTATCTAGACGACTTTCTGTTTATAGGGCCAGAGGAATCAGCAGATTGCTCGATTTTGTTGCACACAATGGAGAGTGTGGCAAAAAACTTTGGGGTGCCTTTAGCGGAGGACAAAACAGTTGGCCCGGTGACAGTATTGAGCTTCCTAGGCATTGAAATTGACACGGTAGCAATGGAGTGTAGGCTACCCGCAGATAAGCTTACCGTGTTGCATCAGGATGTGGTTAATGCGATTGGTTTGAAGAAGATAAATTTGCGCGGTTTGCAATCGTTGTTAGGGAAACTGAACTTTGCATGTAGGATCATACCGATGGGTCGAGCGTTCTGCCACCGCCTATCCTTGGCAACAGTAGGGGTAAAGTCCCCTTTGCATTTCATCAGGATAAAGAAAGAATTTTGGGATGATTTGAAGGTGTGGGCGGATTTTCTTGACGAGTACAATGGCAGATCTCTGTGGATTCAGCCTGTTGCATATGCCACCTCCTTGGGCATTTTGGTTTATGTTGTCGAAAAGAGCGGCTTTGGTCTTTTCTTTCGTGGTAGCTGGTCAGCAGCGGCTTGGCCAGAAGAATGGAAGGAGGAAGGGTTGACAAACAACCGGCTACTGCTGCATTTGTTCCACAGGGTAGCTGCGTTGGCCCTGTGGGGCGACAAATTGAGGAACTTGAAGATTTCTTTTCATTGTGAGCATGTAGGAACGGTGACGGCGGTAAACTCGTTGTCAGCGGCTACGCCTGCAGTAGTGAAGGTCTTGCAGCACTTGGTTTTCCTGGGTCTTAAGTTTAATTTATGGATTGTATCTGAAGTTGGCTTGTTAGCGCCTGATCCAATAGATGTTGCTCTTTCTCAATTTCAGTGGCAGCTTTTCCGAGATTTGGCACCCCAGGCGGAGAGCGCGGGTCTGGATTGTCCGGTGGAATTGTGGAACCTGCCACGAGGGCTGTAACGGAGTTATTTACCAAATCGCTCACGGACTCATCTTGGTCTCATTATAATCAGGCTTGGAGCCTGTGGGAATCCTGGATGTCAAGTTTGGATCAGGATATAGAGGAGGAGTATGGTTTGTTGTTGTTCCTCGGTCATTATTGGGAGGCAGGTTGGTCTGTTACACGTTTGAATACGTTTTTGGCGGGGCTAGCCTTCAACCTTAAATGCAGGGGGTGTAAGAATATAACAAAATCCTTTTTGGTTCGGCAAGTTGTTCGGGGTTGGAAGAAAGGCTGGAAGGCTTCGGACGGTCGGCGACCCGTGTCTTATGAGGTGCTTTCAGCCATTGGTCGGGAGTTGTAGGAGGTGTGTTTTCCGAATGGGAAGTGGTTTTGTTCCGGGCAGCCTTTTCTTTGGCCTTCTTCGGGGCATTTCGGTTAGGTTATGAATGGCTAAGGTGTCATTCGTGTTCTTGGTGGGGGTGGAGGTCCTCAAAGTCGGTGGAAATGGTAACTGGTGGTTCAATGGGGGGGATCTTGAGAGGTCCTGGACCCCCCATGAGAGAATTTAACAAGGCACGGTTTGGTTATCCCGCGTGAGGTGGATTTATGGGCCCCTGGCAAGGGGGTGGGTTCGGTGGACCAGGATTGGTTGTTATCTATCCCTGGGCTGGTGCTTTACGGCTGGGGGTAAGACTTATCCTGGGCTGAACATTGTGGAATTTGGGATGCTGAGGTTTATAACTTTGGGGCTTCGAGGACCGCCCCTCCTATTCTGGGTTGTTATAAAAGTTCTGTTATCTCTTATTTTAATAAAATGGCTGCTGTGGCCAATTAAATCCAACATATGTCTCAGTCTGTTGATTTGCGTACGATAGAAGTTTATTCTTTAGGTTGTTATGGGGCCTGTTTAAGGGGATCGGGGGAATTTTTTTCAGGTCACGGAACTCACGTATACCCTATGTCAAGAAAGGCCGTACTGGGGGGCCCACGGCACTTAAGGGGAGGCCGCCATGACGGGGTTACGTGGGACCTGGGGAGCTGGAGCAGTTTAGATAGGGTACAGAGGTAAGGGTTAATCAGAATACGAGGGGTGGCTTAATGGCATCTTTTGAATGTAGGGGGTGGAACTAGGGGACTGCGGGGAGGGGGCACATAAAAGGGGGCACACTCCTCATGCAGGCATCCATTTTAGGTGCCTGCGTGACAAGTGAGGAATCTCCCGCCCGCCCTCCCTTTTTTGGTTAAAGTAATGGGTGTGAAGTCGGCCCGCAAGGGTTTTTTTTGGGTACTGTTTTAAGAGGTGCCTAAATGTATTTGTTTTGTTCTGTGAATGCTGTTAGGGTATTGTCACTGCAGTTTGGAGGGGGTGGAGGTCCTCAAAGTCGGTGGAAATGGTAAATGGTGGTTCAATGGGGGGGGATCTTGAGAGGTCCTGGACCCCCATGAGAGAATTTAACAAGGCGCGGTCCGGTTATTCTGCGTGAGGTGGATTTATGGGCCCCTGGCATGGGGGTGGGTTCGGTGGACCAGGATTGGTTGTTATCTATCCCTGAGCTGGTAATTTACGGCTGGGGGTAAGACTTATCCTGGGCTGAACATTGTGGAATTTGAGATGCTGAGGTTTATAATTTTGGGGCTTCGAGGACCGCCCCTCCTATTCTGGGTTGTTATAAAAGTTCTGTTATCTGTTATTTTAGTAAAATGGCTGCTGTGGCCAATTAAATCCAACATATGTCTCAGTCTGTTGATTTGCGTACGATAGAAGTTTATTCTTTAGGTTGTTATGGGACCTGTTTAAGGGGATCGGGGGAATTTTTTCCAGGTCACGGAACTCACGTATACCCCAGGGCCGGCTCCAGGATTTTGTGGGCCCCGGGCAAAAGAGTCTCAGTGGGCCCACATACAACGATTCATGATGCACAGATACGGAGGAGAAATATAGATATATTACACAGGGCCTAGCCTTCCCCCTCATCCTTCACATAGGCAGATATGCACACACACAATACGCAGACATACACACACACATCTACAGTACGCAGACATGCGCACTCACACACACACACAATATGCAGACATGCACACACACAAATACGCAGACATACACACACACATGCTGCACACACATACGTACAGTACTCAGACATGCACACACACACGCAGCACTCAGACATGCACACACACAATACGCAGACATGCGCACACACACACACGCGCAGTACGCAGACATACACACACACACAATACGCAGACATACACATACAGTACGCAGACATGCTGCACACACATACAGTACTCAGACATGCACACACACAGCACTCAGACATGCCCTCACACACAATATGCAGACATGCGCACACACACACACAATACGCAGACATGCACACACAATATGCAGACATGCGCACACACACACAATAAGCAGACATACACACACACAATACGCAGACATACACATGCAATACGCAGACATGCACACAAATACAATACACAGATATACACATACAATACGCAGATATTTACATACATATATTTCAAGACAAATTCACAAAAATACATAAATATGTACAGTCAAACACACTGATATACACAGAGATGCACATCATACAGGCATACACAGACATACAGACAGACACAACACACAAGCCTCACTCACCTCCCCCAGGCTTGTCACCCATCAGGCTCCTCTGGCATGTAGATATGGAGGGAGTGCTGCTTGATTGATGGCCGTCACTTAAACAGACATGGCCACCCACAGTGCACACTGCAGCTGTGTCTGTTACTAATGATGCGGTCAGGCAGACACTGTGCCTTTAACTTTGCTTGTGTGTCCGCCCGGCCGCGTCATTACTAGCAGAAGCAGAGACATTGCTGCAGAGTGCACTGTGCGCGGCCATGTTTATTTAAGTGACGGCTGAGCTCAAGTAGTGGCGAAGCTGCTGGAGGAGCAGCCCGGGCTCCCTGGTATCCCGGCCATGAGTGGGCCCCCCCATTGGTTCAGGGCCCCGGCATTTGCCCCGGTACGCCGGGTGCTGACGCCGGCCCTGGTATACCCTATGTCAAGTGACATACTTATCGTTCTCGCTGGTTGTCAGCTCCATGAAAAAACATTGCAGGCATCGTTGCTTTTGCTGTCAAACATGACGAATCACGCCAACCTGACGACCAAATAAAGTTCCGGACTTCTAGCTACGACCAGCGATGTCACAGCGGGATCATGATCGCTGCTGCGTGTCAAACACAACGAGATCGCTATCCAGGACGCTGCAACGTCACGGATCGCTATCGTTCTCGTTCTAAAGTTGCTCAATGTGAAAGTATCTTAAGGCTACTTCCCCTTAACATGAGATTTAGATTTTAACCTCTAACTCACTTTCTTCTCAGAGATGTCTGGTTTTATCCTCTAGATCTTTTGAGAAACGCAATCAACAGGGTGCTACCCTAAAGGTACCTTCACACTGAACAACTTTAGAACGATAACGAAAGCGATCCGTAACGTTGCAGCATCCTGGATAGCGATATCGTTGTGTTTGACACGCAGCAGCGATCAGGATTCTGCTGTGACATCGTTGGTCGGAGCAGAAAGGCCAGAACTTTATTTCGTCGCTGGATCACCCGCTGACATCGCTGAATCGGCGTGTGTGACGCCGATTCAGCGATGTCTTCACTGGTAACCAGGGTAAACATCGGGTTACTAAGCGGAGGGCCGCGCTTAGTAACCCGATGTTTACCCTGGTTACCAGTGTAAATGTAAAAAAAACCAAACACTACATACTTACCGTACATTCCGGTGTCTGTCCCCCGGCGTTCTGCTTCCCTGCACTGACTGAGCGCCGGCTGGCTGTAAAGCACAGCGGTGACGTCACCGCTCTGCTTTACGGCTGGCGCTTACACAGTGCAGGGAAGCAGAACGCCGGGGGACAGACACCGGAATGTAAGTATGTAGTGTTTGTTTTCTTTTACATTTACACTGGTAACCAGGGTAAACATCGGGTTACTAAGCGCGGCCCTGCGCTTAGTAACCCGATGTTTACCCTGGTTACCCGGGGACTTCGGCATCGTTGGTCACTGGAAAGCTGTCTGTGTGACAGCTCTCTAGCGACCACATAGCGACGCTGCAGCGATTGGCATCGTTGTCTAGATCGCTGCAGCGTCGCTAAATGTGACAGTACCTTTACTTTACCGGCAACAATTTAACAACATTTAAACAAATAAAGACATAACAATAGGCCTAAACTTAACAGAAAGACATTAATAAACATAAAATATAATGCATGTATTAAATCTAATTAAAGGACTGTATGCTTACCAATTAAGCGCGTCCGCTCACTGATAAAGAATATCACAGAACTTCTGGTCAATATTTCAGGTGTTCCAGTTTGCACGAACCAGCGTGTCACTTGTTCACCGATAAGATATTCTCCTTGGGTCTGTTTCCTTGAAGAAGGGGTTTCTTGTCTGATCTTAAAATTGGATATTTTCATGCACTTGGATAAAGCAGTGGGGAACTTCTCGGTTCTTGGTAAAATGCTGTTTTTTCCACGATCCACTGGGGTGCCAAATGTTGGTGGTGATTTCTCCAACACATACTACATACATACATACTACATACATACATACTACATACATACTACATACATGCTACATACTACATACATACTACATACATACTACATACTACATACAGTGGGGCAAAAAAGTATTTAGTCAGTCAGCAATAGTGCAAGTTCCACCACTTAAAAAGATGAGAGACGTCTGTAATTTACATCACAGGTAGACCTCAACTATGGGAGACAAACTGAGAAAAAAAATCCAGAAAATCACATTGTCTGTTTTTTTAACATTTTATTTGCATATTATGGTGGAAAATAAGTATTTGGTCAGAAACAAACAATCAAGATTTCTGGCTCTCACAGACCTGTAACTTCTTCTTTAAGAGTCTCCTCTTTCCTCCACTCATTACCTGTAGTAATGGCACCTGTTTAAACTTGTTATCAGTATAAAAAGACACCTGTGCACACTCTCAAACAGTCTGACTCCAAACTCCACTATGGTGAAGACCAAAGAGCTGTCAAAGGACACCAGAAACAAAATTGTAGCCCTGCACCAGGCTGGGAAGACTGAATCTGCAATAGCCAACCAGCTTGGAGTGAAGAAATCAACAGTGGGAGCAATAATTAGAAAATGGAAGACATACAAGACCACTGGTAATCTCCCTCGATCTGGGGCTCCACGCAAAATCCCACCCCATGGGGTCAGAATTATCACAAGAACGGTGAGCAAAAATCCCAGAACCACGCGGGGGGACCTAGTGAATGAACTGCAGAGAGCTGGGACCAATGTAACAAGGCCTACCATAAGTAACACACTACGCCACCATGGACTCAGATCCTGCAGTGCCAGACGTGTCCCACTGCTTAAGCCAGTACATGTCCGGGCCCGTCTGAAGTTTGCTAGAGAGCATTTGGATGATCCAGAGGAGTTTTGGGAGAATGTCCTATGGTCTGATGAAACCAAACGACTGATCCGGGTACATGAAAGAATGAATGGGGCCATGTATCGTGAGATTTTGAGTGCAAACCTCCTTCCATCAGCAAGGGCATTGAAGATGAAACGTGGCTGGGTCTTTCAACATGACAATGATCCAAAGCACACCGCCAGGGCAACGAAGGAGTGGCTTCGTAAGAAGCATTTCAAGGTCCTGGAGTGGCCTAGCCAGTCTCCAGATCTCAACCCTATAGAAAACCTTTGGAGGGAGTTGAAAGTCCGTGTTGCCAAGCGAAAAGCCAAAAACATCACTGCTCTAGAGGAGATCTGCATGGAGGAATGGGCCAACATACCAACAACAGTGTGTGGCAACCTTGTGAAGACTTACAGAAAACGTTTGACCTCTGTCATTGCCAACAAAGGATATATTACAAAGTATTGAGATGAAATTTTGTTTCTGACCAAATACTTACTTTCCACCATAATATGCAAATAAAATGTTAAAAAAACAGACAATGTGATTTTCTGGATTTTTTTTCTCAGTTTGTCTCCCATAGTTGAGGTCTACCTATGATGTAAATTACAGACGCCTCTCATCTTTTTAAGTGGTGGAACTTGCACTATTGCTGACTGACTAAATACTTTTTTGCCCCACTGTACATGCACACTACATACCTACTACATACCTACTACATACATACATACTACACACTACATACATACTACATACATAATACATACATACTACATACTGTACATACTACATACATACTACATACATACTACATATCACATACTACATACATACTATATACATACTACATACATACTACATACATAATACATACATACTACATACATACTATATACTACATACATACTAATACATACTACATACAATACATTCATACATTACATACAATACATACATATAGACATACAGTACATTAAACATAGATTAAATACTCACCATTACTTGTCATTTTGATCCCCGAAGCCAGTGTCATCTGTAAAAAATATTAAAATAACAAACAACCAATATACTCCCTGATCCGCAGAAATCCACGAGTGTCCCACGACGATCTCCCATGGACAACGGCAGCATCAGCTGATGCGACCGCTCTCCAGGGGCTCCAGGAATCCAATGACGGGAGGAAGGTATCCTTCTGCACTGTATTCTTCCGCCGCTGTAAAAAAATAGTCCCTAGTCTCACTTTTGGCATTGCTGTGTGAGAAATTTTCCCACGCAGCAATTGCCATAAAGTGAGACTTTGAACTATAGTAACCTCAGTGATGCACTGCAGGAGTCATTGTCTCCTGTCAGTGTGTCACTGAGGGTCCTATATAGAGCAGTGACATCACCCGATGTCACTGTTCTATAGGGGAGATCGTCGTGGGACACTCATTATTAACTGGACTACGGCGGACAGGTAGTATACGGTTTATTATTTTACGTTTTTTTGCAGGCACTGAAGTATGGTAAGTGTGGTTAAATGAAGAATATTAAAATACTTTTTTCCTAATGTGTGCGTGTTTTATTAACCCTTTATTACTATTGGATTAATAATGGATAGGCGTCTTATTGACGCCTCTCCGTTATTAACCCGGCTTAATGTCACCTTACAATAGCAAGGTGACATTAACCCCTTATTACCCCATATCCCACCGGTACATGGGAGTGGGAAGAGAGGGGCTAAGGCTAGGGTCACATTGCGTTAGCGCAACCCGTTTAGCGCTAGCGGGTTGCGCTAACGCAATGTTTTTAATGTGGCCGCGTCCCGGGGTCGCGGTAACGTCCCCGCTCTCGCAGATCCCCGATCTGCGAGAGCGGGGAACGGACCGCGGGCGCGCCTCGGACGCTGCAAGCAGCGTCCGCTGCGCGCCAGGAAACACCGGCGCGTCGCTAGCTCGTGCCGAACATGGCACTCCTCCCATTGACCTTGCAGGTGGCGGTAATTAACTCTACCTGCCCATAAATTGTTGGTTTAGCCCAGAGTGACATGTTTTGTCCAGAGTTGTAGCCTGGTGGCCCAAGAGTGGCATGTATGGTAGAGTAGGACCCATCAGAGGGAGATCACCTTGCCGTGGTTGAGGGAAACACATGAAATTTATGCAGTAAGAATCCTCATTTCATCTATAACTGTACGTTTTATGAAAAAAAAATTTTTTTGTGAAAAAATATTTTTGAGAAGTATAATTCATATTGAATCTTTGTCTGTGTTTTCACATGGCCTAGATTCATGTACATGTGCTGCTGTGTTCTTTTTTATCTATATGATACGGCTTGCAGATTGCACGTGTTCACATTAGGAGTGCTGGTTGGCGTTTGTTCTCTATTTTTTTTCTCTATCTATAAATATATCTATAGATAGATATATCCATAGATATATAATTAGAAAGGCCAATGTTTCTAAGGCTACTTTCACACTTGCGTTTTTAGCAATCCATCGCAATCTGTCGTTTTGGGAAAAAAACGGATCCTGCAAATGTGCTCGCAGGATGCGTTTTTTACCCATAGACTTGTATTAGCGACGGATCACGACGGATGGCCACACGTTGCATCCGTCGTGCAACGGATCCATCGTGTTTTGGCGGACTGTCGACACGAAAAACGTTCAAGTAAACTTTTTTTGTCAGTCGCATCCGCAATTTTCTACCGCGCATGCGCGACCAAAACTCCGCCCCATCCTCCCCGGACTTCAAAATGGGCAGCGGATGCGTTGAAAAGCTGCATCCGCTGCCCACATCATGCACAAATTTCACAACGTGCGTCGGTACGTCGGCCCGACGCATAGCGACGGAACCGTACCGACGCAAGTGTGAAAGAGACCTTAATGAGCGTTTAATTTAAAAAAAAACGGCGTGGACTCCCGCGCAATTTTCTGCGCCAGAGGGGGAAAGCCGACGGCCGGGGGCCAATATTTGTAGCCTGCTATGAATATCAGCCCACAGCTGTCTGCGTAGCCTTTACTGGCTATTAAACAGGATGTAGAAGGACAGAAAGGGCTTATTTACATTCCGATATTTGTGTCCCATTGACTTGCGTAGGTATCAGGTATCGGTATCGGCGATATCCGATATTTTTGGGATATCGGCCGATCCAATCAGATACCGATACTTCTGGATATCGGAAGGTATCGCTCAACACTAGTCACCAGTGATCACTGTGTTACCTACACACTATACACAGAGCTCCTGTGTATATGCCACCAGTGATCACTGTATTACCTGTAAACAGACACTCCATGCTAAGTACAGATCTCCTGTGTATAATGGCACTTGTGGTGATATTAGTATTGTGTGTTTTTTTTATTACTGATCAGTATTTTAGTATTCAGTCACTATGTGGTGGTAATATGTTGTCTGGCCATGGTATGGCAGCATTTGTTCCTTGCATGTGCTATTATTTGGTCAATATGTGGTGGTAATATGTGGTTTGGACATGGTGCAGTGGTATTTGTCCCTTGTATATGATACAGTTATATGAAAAAGTTATTAATCTTAAGCTTAATGTTTTATAAAAATTGTTTTTTTTGCAACAGCTATTTCAGTTTCATATACTGTCTCTAATAACTGTTGGACACAGTAATGTTTCTGCCTTGAAATGATGTTTATTGTACTAACAGAAAATGTGCAATCTGCATTCAAACAAAATTTGACAGGTGCATAAGTATGGGCACCCCACCAGAAAAGTGACATTAATATTTAGTAGATCCTCCTTTTGCAAAAATAACAGCCTCTAGTTGCTTCCTGTAGCTTTTAATGAGTTCCTGGATCCTGAATGAAGGTATTTTTGACCATTCCTCTTTACAAAACAATTCCAGTTCAGTTAAGTTTGATGGTCGCCGAGCATGGACAGCCCTTTTCAAATGATCCCACAGATGTTCAATGATATTCAGGTTGGGGGACTGGGATGGCCATTCCAGAACAGTGTAATTGTTCCTCTGCATGAATGCCTGAGTAGATTTGGAGTGGTGTTTTGGATCATCATGGAGCATCATGTGTGGCCTTTATACAGTATGGAGCATCATGTGCAGTCATTATACAGTATGGAGCATCATGTGCGGTCATTATCATTATACAGTGTGGAGCATCATGTGCAGTCATTATACAGTATGGAGCATCATGTGCAGCCATTATATAGTATGGAGCATCATGTGTGGCCATTATACAGTATGGAGCATCATGTGCGGTCATTATACAGTATGGAGCATCATGTGTAGTCATTATACAGTATGGAGCATCATGTGCAGCCATTATACAGTATGGAGCACTGTGTGGCCATTATACAGTATGGAGCACTGTTGTGAATTCTGTTGTCGGGCTCCCTCCTGTGGTCATGAATGGTACTTCGGCTGGTTCTGTCCATGGACTTCCTCTGGTGGGTGTTTCTGAGTTTCCTTTCACAGGTGACGAGGTTAATTCGTTAGCTGCTGCTCTATTTAACTCCACTTAGATCTTAGCTCCACGCCACCTGTCAATGTTCCAGTATTGGTCTAGTTCACTCCTGGATCGTTCTTGTGACCTGTCTTCCCATCAGAATCTAAGTTCCAGCTTGTATTTCTTTGGTTTGCTATTTTTCTGTCCAGCTTGCTATTTAATTTGTTGTCTTGCTTGCTGGAAGCTCTGGGACGCAGAGGGAGCGCCTCCGCACCGTGAGTCGGTGCGGAGGGTCTTTTTGCGCCCTCTGCGTGGTCTTTTTGTAGGTTTTTGTGCTGACCGCAAAGTAACCTTTCCTATCCTCGGTCTGTTCAGTAAGTCGGGCCTCACTTTGCTTAATCTATTTCATCTCTGTGTTTGTATTTTCATCTTTACTCACAGTCATTATATGTGGGGGGCTGCCTTTTCCTTTGGGGAATTTCTCTGAGGCAAGGTAGGCTTTATTTTCCTATCTTCAGGGCTAGCTAGTTTCTTAGGCTGTGCCGAGTTGCATAGGGAGCGTTAGGCGCAATCCACGGCTATTTCTAGTGTGGTTGATAGGTTTAGGGATTGCGGTCAGCAGAGTTCCCACGTCCCAGAGCTCGTCCTTTATTATCAGTAACTATCAGGTCATTCCGTGTGCTCTTAACCACCAGGTCCATTATTGTCCTGACCACCAGGTCATAACAGTACAGGTGGCCCAAAGTACTAATGCATCTCAATAGAGGGATAAGAGAAGTTCTGAGACCATTTTTTTTCTTTGCAGCGTGTTTTGTCTCAATTTTCCCCTTTACCTCTGGGTGCTTCAGGACACTGGTGTAAACATGGACATTCAAGGTCTGTCCTCTTGGATGGATAATCTCACTACAAGGATACAAAACATTCAAGATTTTGTGGTTCAGAATCCGATGTCAGAGCCTAAGATTCCTATTCCTGATTTGTTTTTTGGTGATAGATCTAAGTTCTTGAATTTCAAAAATAATTGTAAATTGTTTCTTGCCTTGAAACCTCGCTCCTCAGGTGACCCTGTTCAACAAGTAAAGATCATTATTTCTTTGTTACATGGGGACCCTCAAGACTGGGCATTTTCCCTTGCGCCAGGAGATCCGACATTGCGTGATGTTGATGCGTTTTTCCTGGCGCTTGGATTGCTTTATGACGAACCTAATTCAGTGGATCAGGCAGAGAAAATCTTGCTGGCTCTGTGTCAGGGTCAGGATGAAGCGGAGATATATTGTCAGAAGTTTAGAAAGTGGTCTGTGCTCACTCAGCGGAATGAATGTGCCCTGGCAGCAATCTTCAGAAAGGGTCTCTCTGAAGCCCTTAAGGATGTCATGGTGGGGTTTCCCATGCCTGCTGGTCTGAATGAGTCTATGTCCTTGGCCATTCAGATCGATCGACGCTTGCGTGAGCGTAAAGCTGTGCACCATTTGGCGGTACTATCTGAGCATGGGCCTGAGCCTATGCAATGTGATAGGACTTTGACCAGAGCTGAACGGCAAGAACACAGACGTCGGAATGGGCTGTGTTTTTACTGTGGTGAATCCACTCATGCTATCTCCGATTGTCATAAGCGCACTAAGCGGTTCGCTAGGTCTGCCACCATTGGTATGGTACAGTCTAAATTTCTATTGTCTGTTACTCTGATTTGCTCTTTGTCATCCTATTCTGTTATGGCATTTGTGGATTAAGGCGCTGCCCTGAATTTGATGGACTTGGAGTATGCTAGGCGCTGTGGTTTTTTCTTGGAGCCCTTGCAGTATCCTATTCCATTGAGAGGAATTGATGCTACGCCTTTGGCCAAGAATAAGCCTCAGTATTGGACCCAATTGACCATCAGGAGGATATCCGCTTTCTGGTGTTGCATAATCTGCATGATGTGGTAGTTTTGGGGTTGCCATGGCTACAGGTTCATAATCCAGTATTGGACTGGAAATCTATGTCTGTGTCCAGCTGGGGTTGCGAGGGGGTACATGGTGATGTTCCATTTTTGTCTATTTCGTCTTCCACTCCTTCTGAAGTTCCAGAGTTTTTGTCAGATTATCGGGATGTATTTGATGAGCCCAAAGCCAGTGCCCTACCTCCTCATAGGGATTGCGATTGTGCAATTAATTTGATTCCTGGTAGTAAGTTTCCTAAGGGCCGATTGTTCAATTTATCTGTGCCAGAACACGCCGCTATGCGGAGTTATATAAAGGAATCCTTGGAGAAAGGCCATATTCGCCCGTCGTCATCACCGTTAGGAGCAGGGTTCTTTTTTGTGGCCAAGAAGGATGGTTCTTTGAGACCTTGTATTGATTACTGCCTTCTTAATAAAATTACAGTCAAATTTCAGTATCCTTTGCCGTTGCTGTCTGATTTGTTTGCTCGTATTAAAGGGGCTAGTTGGTTCACCAAGATAGATCTTCGAGGGGCGTATAATCTTGTGCGTATTAAACAAGGCGATGAATGGAAAACAGCATTTAATACGCCCGAGGGCCATTTTGAGTACCAGGTTATGCCATTCGGGCTTTCCAATGCTCCATCAGTATTTCAGTCCTTTATGCATGACATCTTCCGAGAGTACCTGGATAAATTCCTGATTGTGTATTTGGATGATATTTTGGTCTTTTCGGATGATTAGGAGTCTCATGTGAAGCAGGTCAGAATGGTGTTCCAGGTCCTTCGTGCGAATTCCTTGTTTGTGAAGGGGTCAAAGTGTCTCTTTGGAGTTCAGAAGGTTTCATTTTTGGGGTTCATTTTTTCCCCTTCTACTATCGAGATAGACCCTGTTAAAGTCCAGGCCATTTACGATTTGACTCAGCCGACATCTGTGAAGAGCCTGCAAAAGTTCCTGGGCTTTGCTAATTTTTATCGGCGCTTCATCGCTAATTTTTCTACTGTTGCTAAACCGTTGACTGATTTGACCATGAAGGGTGCTGATGTGGTCAATTGGTCTTCTGCGGCTGTAGAGGCTTTTCAGGAGTTAAAGCGTCGTTTTTCTTCTGCCCCTGTGTTGTGCCAGCCAGATGTTTCGCTTCCATTTCAGGTTAAGGTTGATGCTTCTGAGATTGGAGCAGGGGCTGTTTTGTCGCAAAGAAGTTCTGATGGCTCGGTGATGAAGCCATGTGCTTTCTTTTCTAGAAAGTTTTCGCCTGCTGAGCGTAACTATGATGTTGGTAATCGTGAATTGTTGGCCATGAAGTGGGCATTCGAGGAGTGGCGTCATTGGCTGGAAGGAGCCAAGCATCGCGTGGTGGTATTGACAAATCACAAGAATTTGACTTATCTTGAGTCTGCCAAACGGTTGCATCCGAGACAGGCTCGATGGTCGTTATTTTTCTCCCGTTTTGATTTTGTGGTTTCGTACCTTCCGGGCTCTAAGAATGTGAAGGCTGATGCCCTGTCAAGGAGTTTTGTGCCTGACTCTCCGGGTGTTCCTGAGCCGGCGGGTATTCTCAAAGAGGGGGTAATTTTGTCTGCCATCTCCCCTGATTTGCGGCGGGTGCTGCAAAAATTTCAGGCTGATAGACCTGACCGTTGCCCAGCGGAGAAACTGTTTGTCCCTGATAGATGGACTAGTAGAGTTATCTCTGAGATTCATTGTTCAGTGTTGGCTGGGCATCCTGGAATCTTTGGTACCAGAGATTTGGTGGCTAGATCCTTCTGGTGGCCGTCTTTGTCGCGGGATGTGCATTCTTTTGTGCAGTTCTGTGGGACTTGTGCTCGGGCTAAGCCCTGCTGTTCTCGTGCCAGTGGGTTGCTTTTGCCCTTGCCGGTCCCGAAGAGGCCCTGGACGCATATTTCTATGGATTTTATTTCGGATCTCCCCGTCTCTCAAAAGATGTCGGTCATTTGGGTGGTTTGTGATCGCTTTTCTAAGATGGTCCATTTGGTACCTTTGTCTAAATTGCCTTCCTCCTCTGATTTGGTGCCGTTATTTTTCCAGCATGTGGTTCGTTTACATGGTATCCCGGAGAACATCGTTTCTGACAGAGGTTCCCAGTTTGTTTCAAGGTTTTGGCGATCCTTTTGTGCTAGGATGGGCATTGATTTGTCTTTTTCTTCGGCTTTCCATCCTCAGACAAATGGCCAAACCGAACGAACTAATCAGACTTTGGAAACATATCTGAGATGCTTTGTTTCTGCTGATCAGGATGATTGGGTGTCCTTTTTTGCCGTTGGCTGAGTTCGCCCTTAATAATCGGGCCAGCTCGGTTACTTTGGTTTCGCCGTTTTTCTGCAATTCTGGTTTCCATCCTCGTTTCTCTTCAGGGCAGGTTGAGTCTTCAGACTGTCCTGGTGTAGATACTGTGGTGGATAGGTTGCATCAGATTTGGACTCATGTGGTGGACAATTTGACATTGTCCCAGGAGAAGGCTCAACATTTCGCTAACCGCCGGCGCTGTGTGGGTCCCCGACTTCGTGTTGGGGATTTGGTTTGGTTGTCGTCTCGTTATGTTCCTATGAAGGTTTCCTCTCCAAAGTTTAAGCCTCGTTTCATTGGTCCGTATAAGATTTCTGAGGTTATCAATCCTGTGTCATTTCGTTTGGCCCTTCCTGCTTCTTTTGCCATCCATAATATGTTCCATAGGTCGTTATTGCGGAGATACGTGGCGCCTGTGGTTCCATCCGTTGATCTTCCTGCCCCGGTGTTAGTTGAGGGGGAGTTGGAGTATGTGGTGGAGAAGATTTTGGATTCTCGTGTTTCGAGGCGGAAACTCCAGTACCTGGTCATGTGGAAGGGTTATGGTCAGGAAGATAATTCCTGGGTTTTTGCCTCTGATGTTCATGCTGCCGATCTGGTTCGTGCCTTTCATTTGGCTCATCCTGGTCGGCCTGGGGGCTCTGGTGAGGGTTCGGTGACCCCTCCTCAAGGGGGGGTACTGTTGTGAATTCTGTTGTCGGGCTCCCTCCTGTGGTCATGAATGTTACTTCGGCTGGTTCTGTCCATGGACTTCCTCTGGTGGGTGTTTCTGAGTTTCCTTTCACAGGTGACGAGGTTAATTCGTTAGCTGCTGCTCTATTTAACTCCACTTAGATCTTTGCTCCACGCCACCTGTCAATGTTCCAGTATTGGTCTAGTTCACTCCTGGATCGTTCTTGTGACCTGTCTTCCCATCAGAAGCTAAGTTCCAGCTTGTATTTCTTTGGTTTGCTATTTTTCTGTCCAGCTTGCTATTTAATTTGTTGTCTTGCTTGCTGGAAGCTCTGGGACGCAGAGGGAGCGCCTCCGCACCGTGAGTCGGTGCGGAGGGTCTTTTTGCGCCCTCTGCGTGGTCTTTTTGTAGGTTTTTGTGCTGACCGCAAAGTAACCTTTCCTATCCTCGGTCTGTTCAGTAAGTCGGGCCTCACTATGCTTAATCTATTTCATCTCTGTGTTTGTATTTTCATCTTTACTCACAGTCATTATATGTGGGGGGCTGCCTTTTCCTTTGGGGAATTTCTCTGAGGCAAGGTAGGCTTTATTTTCCTATCTTCAGGGCTAGCTAGTTTCTTAGGCTGTGCCGAGTTGCATAGGGAGCGTTAGGCGCAATCCACGGCTATTTCTAGTGTGGTTGATAGGTTTAGGGATTGCGGTCAGCAGAGTTCCCACGTCCTAGAGCTCGTCCTTTATTATCACTAACTATCAGGTCATTCCGTGTGCTCTTAACCACCAGGTCCATTATTGTCCTGACCACCAGGTCATAACAGAGCACTGTGTGGCCATTATACAGTATGGAGCATCATGTGCGGCCATTATACAGTATGGAGCATCATGTGCAGCCATTATACAGTATGGAGCATCATGTGCAGTCATTATACAGTATGGAGCATCATGTGCAGCCATTATACAGTATGGAGCACTGTGTGGCCATTATACAGTATGGAGCACTGTGTGGCCATTATACAGTATGGAGCATCATGTGTGGCCATTATACAGTATGGAGCATCATGTGCAGTCATTATACAGTATGGAGCATCATGTGCAGTCATTATACAGTATGGAGCATCATGTGCGGTCATTATCATTATACAGTGTGGAGCATCATGTGCAGTCATTATACAGTATGGAGCATCATTTGTGGCCATTATACAGTATTGAGCATCATGTGTGGCCATTATACAGTATGGAGCACTGTGTGGCCATTATATAGTATGGAGCATCATGTGTGGCCATTATACAGTATGGAGCATCATGTGCGGTCATTATACAGTATGGAGCATCATGTGCAGTCATTATACAGTATGGAGCACTGTGTGGCCATTATACAGTATGGAGCATCATGTGTGGCCATTATACAGTATGGAGCATCATGTGCAGTCATTATACAGTATGGAGCATCATGTGCAGCCATTATACAGTATGGAGCACTGTGTGGCCGTTATACAGTTTGGAGCATCATGTGTGGCCATTATACAGTATGGAGCATCATGTGCAGTCATTATACAGTATGGAGCATCATGTGCAGCCATTATACAGTATGGAGCACTGTGTGGCCATTATACAGTATGGAGTATCATGTGTGGCCATTATACAGTATGGAGCATCATGTGCAGTCATTATGCAGTATGGAGCATCAGGCAATAAAGTTGTAACTTGCATTTTACATACAGGGAAAAATTATAGTCTATTACATGGAGTACATATATAGAAGCCGAATAAGCCACCCCATGTATGTATGCCAAGGACCATATAGGGACAGCTGCAAACATAACAGTTATCCTAATCACCACAAAAAGCAGATTAATCCCATAAAAATATTACCTTTATTTATATAAGTTAAAATCAATACATAGAAACAGGTACAGAGAGACACGGATATGACGGTGAAGCACTAAGTGGCAGTACATAGAGCAAAGGGCCCAAGGCACCACCCACAGCCGAAGCACACCATATTAAAATATTTCAGGATATCAATCCATAAATATGGGCAAAAGATGTAGCAGACACTGGTACTATGACCCGATATCCAGCAGGTAAAGAAATGTAACAGAGCAAAATAACATGCATTACCTGGTATGCTCAGCGATAGGGGACCCAGAGCCCACCGCCATTATACAGTATGGAGCATCATGTGCAGTCATTATACAGTATGGAGCATCATGTGCAGCCATTATACAGTATGGAGCACTGTGTGGCCATTATACAGTATGGAGCATCATGTGTGGCCATTATACAGTATGGAGCATCATGTGCAGTCATTATACAGTATGGAGCATCATGTGCAGCCATTATACAGTATGGAGCACTGTGTGGCCATTATACAGTATGGAGCATCATGTGTGGCCTGTTATGACCTGGTGGTAAGGACAATAATGGACCTAGTGGGTAAGAGCACACGGAATGACCTGATAGTTACTAATAATATAGGACGAGCTCTGAGACGTGGGAACTCTGCTGACCGCAATCCCTAATCCTATCACACACACTAGAAATAGCCGTGGATTGCTCCTAACGCTCCCTATGCAACTCGACACAGCCTAAGAAACTAGCTAGCCCTAGAGATAGAAAAATAAAGCCTACCTTGCCTCAGAGAAATTCCCCAAAGGAAAAGGCAGCCCCCCACATATAATGACTGTGAGTAAAGATGAAAATTACAAACACAGAGATGAAATAGATTTAGCACAGTGAGGCCCAACTTACTGAACAGACAGAGGATAGGAAAGGTAACTTTGTGGTCAGCACAAAAACCTACAAAAAGACCACGCAGAGGGCGCAAAAAGACCCTCCGCACCGACTCACGGCTCTGCGTCTCAGAGCTTCCAGCAAGCAAGACAAAATCAAAATAGCAATCTGGACAGAAAAATAGCAAACCAGAGAAAAACAAGCAGTAACTTAGCTTCAGCTGGGAAGACAGGTCACAAGAACGATCCAGGAGAGAGCTAGACCAATACTGGAACATTGGCAGGTGGCATGGAGCAATGATCTAGGTGGAGTTAAATAGAGCAGCCAGCTAACGAATTAACCTCGTCACTTGTAGAAGGAAACTCAGAAGCCGCAGCTCCACTCACACCCACCAGAGGAAGCCCATGGACAGAACCAGCCGAAGTACCATCCATGACCACAGGAGGGAGCTTGACAACAGAATTCACAACAGTACCCCCCCCTTGAGGAGGGGTCACCGAACCCTCTCCAGAGCCCCCAGGCCGACCAGGACGAGCCAAATGAAAGGCACGAACCAGATCGGCAGCATGAACATCGGAGGCAAAGACCCAGGAATTATCTTCCTGACCATAACCCTTCCACTTGACCAGGTACTGGAGTTTCCGTCTCGAAATACGAGAATCCAAAATCTTCTCCACCACATACTCCAACTCCCCCTCAACCAACACCGGGGCAGGAGGATCAACGGATGGAACCACAGGCGCCACGTATCTCCGCAACAATGACCTATGGAATACATTATGGATGGCAAAAGAAGCTGGAAGGGTCAAACGAAACGACACAGGATTGAGAACCTCAGAAATCTTATACGGACCAATGAAACGAAGCTTAAACTTAGGAGAGGAAACCTTCATAGGAACATAACGAGATGACAACCAAACCAAATCCCCAACACGAAGTCGGGGACCCACACAGCGCCGGCGGTTAGCGAAACGTTGAGCCTTCTCCTGGGACAATGTCAAATTGTCCACCACATGAGTCCAAATCTGCTGCAACCTATCCACCACAGTATCTACACCAGGACAGTCCGAAGACTCAACCTGCCCTGAAGAGAAACGAGGATGGAAACCAGAATTGCAGAAAAACGGCGAAACCAAAGTAGCCGAGCTGGCCCGATTATTAAGGGCGAACTCAGCCAAAGGCAAAAAGGACACCCAATCATCCTGATCAGCAGAAACAAAGCATCTCAGATATGTTTCCAAAGTCTGATTAGTTCGTTCGGTTTGGCCATTTGTCTGAGGATGGAAAGCCGAGGAAAAAGACAAATCAATGCCCATCCTAGCACAAAAGGCTCGCCAAAACCTCGAAACAAACTCGGAACCTCTGTCCGAAACGATGTTCTCCGGAAAGCCATGTAAACGAACCACATGCTGGAAAAACAATGGCACCAAATCAGAGGAGGAAGGCAATTTAGACAAGGGTACCAAATTGACCATCTTAGAGAAGCGATCACAGACCACCCAAATGACTGACATCTTTTGAGAGACAGGGAGATCCGAAATAAAATCCATAGAGATATGCGTCCAGGGCCTCTTCGGGACCGGCAAGTGCAAAAGCAACCCACTGGCACGAGAACAGCAGGGCTTAGCCCGAGCACAAATCCCACAGGACTGCACAAAAGAACGCACATCCCGCGACAAAGACGGCCATCAAAAGGATCTAGCCACCAAATCTCTGGTACCAAAGATTCCAGGATGACCAGCCAACACCGAACAATGAACCTCAGAGATAACTCTACTAGTCCATTTATCAGGGACAAACAGTTTCTCCGCTGGGCAACGGTCAGGTCTATCAGCCTGAAATTTTTGCAGCACCCGCCGCAAATCAGGGGAGATGGCAGACAAAATTACCCCCTCTTTGAGAATACCCGCCGGCTCAGGATCACCCAGAGAGTCGGGCACAAAACTCCTTGACAGGGCATAAGCCTTCACATTCTTAGAGCCTGGAAGGTACGAAACCACAAAATCAAAACGGGAGAAAAATAGCGACCAACGAGCCTGTCTAGGATTCAACCGTTTGGCAGACTCGAGATAAGTCAAATTCTTGTGATCCGTCAAGACCACCACGCGATGCTTGGCTCCTTCCAGCCAATGACGCCACTCCTCGAATGCCCACTTCATGGCCAACAACTCTCGATTGCCAACATCATAATTGCGTTCAGCAGGCGAAAACTTTCTAGAAAAGAAGGCACATGGTTTCATCACCGAGCCATCAGAACTTTTTTGCGACAAAACAGCCCCTGCTCCAATCTCAGAAGCATCAACCTCGACCTGAAACGGAAGCGAAACATCTGGCTGGCACAACACAGGGGCAGAAGAAAAACGACGCTTCAACTCCTGAAAAGCTTCCACAGCCACAGAAGACCAATTGACCACATCAGCACCCTTCTTGGTCAAATCAGTCAACGGTTTAGCACCACTAGAAAAATTACTGATGAAGCGACGATAAAAATTAGCAAAGCCCAGGAACTTTTGCAGACTCTTCACAGATATCGGCTGAGTCCAATCATAAATGGCCTGGACTTTAACAGGGTCCATCTCGATAGTAGAAGGAGAAAAAATGAAACCCAAAAATGAAACGTTCTGAACTCCAAAGAGACACTTTGACCCCTTCACAAACAAAGAATTCGCACGAAGGACCTGGAACACCATTCTGACCTGCTTCACGTGAGACTCCCAATAATCTGAGAATACCAAAATATCATCCAAATATACAATCAGGAATTTATCCAGGTACTCTCGGAAGATGTCATGCATAAAGGACTGAAATACTGATGGAGCATTGGAAAGCCCGAATGGCATAACCAGGTACTCAAAATGGCCCTCGGGCATATTAAATGCAGTTTTCCATTCATCGCCCTGTTTAATACGCACAAGATTATACGCATCACGAAGATCTATCTTGGTGAACCAACTAGCCCCCTTAATCCGAGCAAATAAATCCGACAGCAGCGGCAAAAGGTACTGAAATTTGACTGTGATCTTATTAAGAAGGCGGTAATCAATACAAGGTCTCAAAGAACCATCCTTCTTGGCCACAAAAAAGAACCCTGCTCCCAATGGTGACGACGACGGGCAAATATGACCCTTCTCCAAGGATTCCTTCCTTTACATAACTCCGCATAGCGGCGTGCTCTGGCACAGATAAATTGAACAGTCGGCCCTTAGGAAACTTACTACCAGGAATCAAATTGATAGCACAATTGCAATCCCTATGAGGAGGTAGAGCCCTGGATTTGGGCTCATCAAATACATCCCGGTAATCCGACAAAAACTCCGGGACTTCAGAAGGGGTGGATGACGAAATAGACAAAAATGGAACATCACCATGTACCCCCTGACAACCACAGCTGGACACAGACATGGATTTCCAATCTAATACTGGATTATGGACTTGTAGCCATGGCAACCCCAACACGACCACATCATGCAGATTATGCAACACCAAAAAGCGAATATCCTCCTGATGTGCAGGAGCCATGCACATGGTCAATTGGGTCCAGTACTGAGGCTTATTCTTGGCCAAAGGCGTAGCATCAATTCCTCTCAATGGAATAGGATACTGCAAGGACTCCAAGAAAAAACCACAGCGCCTAGCAAACTCCAAGTCCATCAAATTCAGGGCAGCGCCTTAATCCACAAATGCCATAACAGAATAGGATGACAAAGAGCAAATCAGAGTAACGGACAAAAGAAATTTCGACTGTACCGTACCAATGGTAGCAGACCTAGCGAAACGCTTAGTGCGCTTAGGACAATCGGAGATAGCATGAGTGGAATCACCACAGTAAAAACACAGCCCATTCCGACGTCTGTGTTCTTGCCGTTCAGCTCTGGTCAAAGTCCTATCACATTGCATAGGCTCAGGTCTATGCTCAGATAATACCGCCAAATGGTGCACAGCTTTACGCTCACGCAAGCGTCGATCGATCTGAATGGCCAAAGACATAGACTCATTCAGACCAGCAGGCATGGGAAATCCCACCATGACATCCTTAAGGGCTTCAGAGAGACCCTTTCTGAAAATTGCTGCCAGGGCACATTTATTCCACTGAGTGAGTACAGACCACTTCCTAAACTTCTGACAATATATTTCTACCTCATCCTAACCCTGACACAGAGCCAGCAAGATTTTCTCTGCCTGATCCACTGAATTAGGTTCATCATAAAGCAATCTGAGCGCCAGAAAAAACGCATCAACATCACGCAATGCCGGATCTCCTGGCGCAAGGGAAAATGCCCAGTCTTGAGGGTCACCACGTAACATAGAAATAATGATTTTCACTTGTTGAACAGGGTCACCTGAGGAGCGAGGTTTCAAAGCAAGAAACAATTTACAATTATTTTTGAAATTCAGAAACTTAGATCTATCCCCAAAAAACAAATCAGGAATAGGAATCCTAGGCTCTAACATCGGATTCTGAACCACAAAATCTTGAATGTTTTGTACCCTTGCAGTGAGATTATTCATACAAGAGGACAGACCTTGAATGTCCATATCTACACCTGTATCCTGAACCACCCAGAGGTAAAGGGGAAAAGAGAGACAAAACACACTGCAAAGAAAAAAAAATGGTCTCAGAACTTCTCTTATCCCTCTATTGAGATGCATTAATACTTTGGGCCACCTGTACTGTTATGACCTGGTGGTAAGGACAATAATGGACCTAGTGGGTAAGAGCACACGGAATGACCTGATAGTTACTAATAACATAGGACGAGCTCTGAGACGTGGGAACTCTGCTGACCGCAATCCCTAATCCTATCACACACACTAGAAATAGCCGTGGATTGCTCCTAACGCTCCCTATGCAACTCGACACAGCCTAAGAAACCAGCTAGCCCTAGAGATAGAAAAATAAAGCCTACCTTGCCTCAGAGAAATTCCCCAAAGGAAAAGGCAGCCCCCCACATATAATGACTGTGAGTAAAGATGAAAATTACAAACACAGAGATGAAATAGATTTAGCACAGTGAGGCCCGACTTACTGAACAGACAGAGGATAGGAAAGGTAACTTTGTGGTCAGCACAAAAACCTACAAAAAGACCACTCAGAGGGCGCAAAAAGACCCTCCGCACCGACTCACGGTGCGGAGGCGCTCCCTCTGCGTCTCAGAGCTTCCAGCAAGCAAGACAAAATCAAAATAGCAAGCTGGACAGAAAAATAGCAAACCAGAGAAAAACAAGCAGTAACTTAGCTTCAGCTGGGAAGACAGGTCACAAGAACGATCCAGGAGAGAGCTAGACCAATACTGGAACATTGGCAGGTGGCATGGAGCAATGATCTAGGTGGAGTTAAATAGATCAGCCAGCTAACGAATTAACCTCGTCACCTGTAGAAGGAAACTCAGAAGCCGCAGCTCCACTCACACCCACCAGAGGAAGCCCATGGACAGAAACAGCCGAAGTACCATCCATGACCACAGGAGGGAGCTTGACAACAGAATTCACAACAGTGGCCATTATACAGTATGGAGCATCATGTGCAGTCATTATACAGTATGGAGCATCATGTGCAGCTATTATACAGTATGGAGCACTGTGTGGCCATTATACAGTATGGAGCATCATGTGTGGCCATTATACAGTATGGAGCATCATGTGCAGTCATTATGCAGTATGGAGCATCTTGTGCAGCCAATATACAGTATGGAGCATCATGTGCAGTCATTATACAGTATGGAGCATCATGTGCAGCCATTATACAGTATGGAGCATCATGTGTGGCCATTATACAGTATTGAGCATCATGTGTGGCCATTATACAGTATGGAGCACTGTGTGGCCATTATATAGTATGAAGCATCATGTGTGGCCATTATACAGTATAGAGCATCATGTGCGGTCATTATACAGTATGGAGCATCATGTGCAGTCATTATACAGTATGGAGCATCATGTGCAGTCATTATACAGTATGGAGCATCATGTGTGGCCATTATACAGTATGGAGCATCATGTGTGGCCATTATACAGTATGGAGCACTGTGTGGCCATTACACAGTATGGAGCATCATGTGTGGACATTATACAGTATGGAGCATCATGTGCGGTCATTATACAGTATGGAGCATCATGTGCAGCCCATATACAGTATGGAGCTTCATGTGCAGTCATTATACAGTATGGAGCATCATGTGTGGCCATTATACAGTATGGAGCATCATGTGCGGCCATTATACAGTATTGAGCATCATGTGTGGCCATTATACAGTATGGAGCATCATGTGTGGCCATTATAGAGTATGGAGCATCATGTGCGGCCATTATACAGTATGGAGCATCATGTGTGGCCATTATACAGTATGGAGCATCATGTGTGGCCATTATACAGTATTGAGCATCATGTGTGGCCATTATACAGTATTGAGCACTGTGTGGCCATATTTTTTTGTTTATAATTATTCTTTATGAAACAGTGTGATCAGCAGTGCTAAATGGGTGTGGTTGGGACGTGGATATGGGTGTGACTAGTTATGAATGGGTGTGGTCAGAGGCGTGGCCTCAAATTTACCGCGGCGCACATTGCGCACCGCAAACTTTGTCCCTCTTTCCCATCTTCAAAAGTTGGGAGGTATGATACTAATGCATACAGAAAAAGGATATATGGGCAACTACTGACCTCTAAAGGTTTTAACTGGTATTACGCTATGAATATTTATCCTGCTGCTCATAAATGGTCAGAACAAGATCTGTATGGAGGAGTGGGACAAAATCCCTGCTGCTGTGTGTGCATATTTGGTCAAGAACTACAGGAAATGTCTGACCTCTGTAATTGTAAACAAAAGATACACATGATGAGAGCATTATACTGCCTCTGTACAAATCCCTAGTTAGACCGCACATGGAGTACTGTGTCCAGTTTTGGGCAGCGGTGCTCAGGAAGGATATAATGGAACTAGAGAGAGTACAAAGGAGGGCAACAAAATTAATAAAGGGGATGGGAGAACTACAATACCCAGATAGATTAGCGAAATTAGGATTATTTAGTCTAGAAAAAAGACGACTGAGGGGCGATCTAATAACCATGTATAAGTATATAAGGGGACAATACAAATATCTCGCTGGGGATCTGTTTATACCAAGGAAGGTGACGGGCACAAGGGGGCATTCTTTGCGTCTGGAGGAGAGAAGGTTTTTCCACCAACATAGAAGAGGATTCTTTACTGTTAGGGCAGTGAGAATCTGGAATTGCTTGCCTGAGGAGGTGGTGATGGCGAACTCAGTCGAGGGGTTCAAGAGAGGCCTGGATGTCTTCCTGGAGCAGAACAATATTGTATCATACAATTATTAGGTTCTGTAGAAGGACGTAGATCTGGGTATTTATTATGATGGAATATAGGCTGAACTGGATGGACAAATGTCTTTTTTCGGCCTTACTAACTATGTTACTATGTTACTATGTTACTATGTATTCTTTTCCAAATAGTTATATATATTTTTACTTATTTCATGCAATAAAATGGAAATTAATTATGTAAAAATCATACAATGTGATTTTTTTGATTTTTTTTTAAGATTCTGTCTCTCACTCTTGAAGTGTACCTATGATAAAAAAATTACAGACCTCTCCATTCTTTGTAGGTAGGAAAACTTTTATTTTCCCCACTGTACATCATATCCGGGGCTTTGGCTGCTGCATACACTAATAGAGGTTCCATCTCAGCCAGGATTCCCTCAGATCCTGGAGATGTGGGAAAATGATAGCGTGTCCAGAGTGGGCGCACAGAGGAGAAGATTCCATGTACACACTGGGGACACTGAGGAAGTTTGGGATGTCGGAGACAGAGCACAGCGTGAACTTTGCCCACATAAAAATGTTCTGATGCTGGGATTAGCCCTTTTAGTCCCTCAGAAAAGTTGTAAATGTATGTGTGCACATTCACTGTCTACATGCACAGAATTTAAATGCCTGGCGGTCAAGATTTAAAGGGTCTGTAGCCAAAAAACAGGGCTGGAGGGTAACTTTTTAGATCTGTGTTGCCGCACTCCAGGAATTTGCCCAGTTGGACACATGGCCATCTTAGGGTCGCATCCACGAATCGCTACAGGAAAATAAGGAACTTGGCAGTGTGTGCTGCTATTTTAACGATAAACCACTGCAGACTGCATCATGCCGCTTGATATGGAAGACCAGGATCTGATGAAGTAGTGATAAATGAGAGAGACCAGAGTGAAAAAATACATTTTGTTTTAATTGAACAAACTGCTGAGGAGTATATACAGCAGACAGCAGGCACAACACTTAAAGACCACGTGGTGGTACACTACTTTTGATACAAGTTACATTAGACCAGCAAAGGACCATAGGAATTTCCATCTTCCCTTTGTGTGAGAATCTCCTCGGCTGAGGTGCATCTCTACATCTCCTTACTGCTATTCTAAAAGTCAATTTGATGAGGGTGACACACTCGTTATTCTGCCATTGGATTATCAGTTTCTCCCCGTAGAAGAACACGTGTCCCAGCCTGGCCATCTTCACCTCTATGACACTCACATCTGGCCTGAGATAAGGAATTTTTCTGCCACTTAATCCTTGCTTACTTCAGATGTGCTATCTGAGTATTGTCCCCCTTCTTCGAACACAACACCCGTTTCAATGCAGATCTGCTAACATTAGGACCATAGGTCTGTCTACTTTTACCACTCTTCCCTATCTGCCTAACAGGAATGGAGTTTCTTTTGCCCATGCAACTCCTTCCCCCATAGCTGACCACGACAGTTAACCCTGTCTGTAGCTAACCAATTGTTGCAGGCCACAAAACAGACAAAACAACATTTAAAACATGGCAATGCATCATATAACCACAAGATCTTCAAGGGGAAGTGTTGAAAGCTTCTCCACTCCTTTAAACACACTTGTGATCAGTGCCTTATATGATGAAGTTGGAATATGTACGTATACCATGAGTGTTAACTATTTTGATTTTTTTTGCAGATAATCCACAATATTCAGTTGTGGAGGCTCAGGAAAGCAGGAAGGCTGTTGTAAGATCTGTCTGCAAGAGCAAAAATCTCTCCACCTCATCCTTTGTACTAAACCGTAAAGTTGCAGCTCAGCTATATGTGGAACACCGCCATCGGTTTATATACTGTGAGGTTCCCAAGGTGGGCTGCTCTAATTGGAAGAGAATAATACTATTACTGAATGAATCACTTGGCCGCACTCTTTATGAACTCCATCATTACCAAGTTCACACCTCAAAACAACTCAAAAAGTTAAGCTCATATCCTCCATCTCGTCAGAAAGAGTTTCTAGCAAATTATACTAAAGTGATGTTCACTCGAGATCCCCTAGAGAGAGTCGTTTCAGCCTACAGAGACAAGTTCCTTCACAAAGATGATGTTTACTACAGTAAAACCATTGCAAATCTGATCAAAAAATCACTTGGGATTCAATCTAAAACAAACATTACTTTTGAACAGTTTGCCAACTACATCACTAAAGAAAAACCTTACTATAGAGACACTCACTGGAAGCCAATGTATCAACTATGTGAGCCATGCAATATCCAATATGATTTCATTGGCAAGTTTGAAACTTTAGCAGATGATGCAGATTTTGTTTTGAAAATTATAAGGGCTCCCAAAAATTTGAAATACCCCACAATGAAACATCACTCTAATGAGTCCCGTACAAATGAAGACATAAGCATAAGTTACCTGGAAATGCTTCCTCCTATACTCTTTAGGAAATTTCTCAGCGTTTACAGCCTTGATTTCTCCATATTTGGTTATAGTCAGACTACTATTTCTAAACTCCTAAACCCCTTAGTGACGGAGCCAAATTTTTGAAATCTGACCAGTGTCACTTTATGTGGTAAGAACTCTGCAACGCTTCAACAAATCCCAGTGATTTGAATGATTATCCCTTTAATCCAGATGGTCATACCACAGCAAACCATTAATAAATTACATTTCCCTCATGTCGGCTTTACATCAGCATCATTTGTAAAATGTTATTTTATTTTGTTAGCATTTTAGGAAATGTAGCAGCAATTTTAAATTTTTTCAAGGAAATTTACAAAATTTATTTTTTGGGGGACTTATCCATGTTTGAAGTGACTTTAGGGGTCCTATATACTGGGAAACCCCCAAACGTGATACCATTTTCAAAACAGCACCCCCTGACATATCAAAAACTGCTGTCAGGTAGTTTATTAACCCTTCAGGTGCTTTACAGGAATTAATGCAAAGTGGTAAGACAGAAATGAAAATGTGTATTTTTACCAACTAAATGCCTCTAACTTCAGAACAGATTACTAGAGCCGACAGACCGCTATTTGGTCGTGAATTGCCATAGGAAACATCAGGACCACAAAATCATGATCTGAGGGCACCAGTTTGGGTAAAGAGGAAGCCCCCACACTCTGTTTACTATTTATAATGATGTAATCACTATTGATAGCAGCATTTAAGGGGTTAAACAGATTTGGACGGTGCAAACACTGAGCGTGGCTGATACAGTAAGTTGTCAGCTATAGTGTACAGCCGACAACTGCTGGATTGTCACCTGCATGGGGATGATATTCTCTTATATCTCAGGTCAGTTAAGAGACGTATTGGCTGTCATTAACAAGCTAAGGGTATGTTCACACGAGTTTTTGCAATGTTTTTTATTTCTGCACCCAAAACCAGAATGGTAAGCGGAAAAATGCCGCATACTAATACATGTCTTTTTTTAGTGCCTTTTTTTTACTTTAAGCGTTTTTGCAGTGTTTTAAACTGATAAAAGAATTGACATACTGCTTCTTGGCAAAAAAGCAGCACAGAATAAAAGCTGTGTGTGCATGAAATTTCAGATATCTCAGTGATTATTCTGGTACTGTAAAACACTGCGTGTTGTACTTAACAATTAACTGCATAAAGGCTAAGTGTGAACATACCATTACCCTATCAATGTAATATCTTTGACAAGTTAATGTACGGCTTTTTTTGTTATGCAGCAAATTAGCGAAATGTTTTACTGCAACCATTTTATCATCTTTGATACCCGGGAAGAAACCTACTTCAAAAAAGGCTAGCTATAACTTGAACAAATAACTTATGCAAGAACAAAGAAAGAGTTAATTGTCTAAATAAAATATACGGTGTATATATGTGAGATGGGGCCAGGGAGGTAGCCATGGCCAAGAGCAATCCCTGTATCACACCCTGGCCCCCTCTCTCTATACAGTAATGTCTCTTCCTCTGCGTACCTGGGTACTGTATCTCTGCTCCATCAGGGTCCCCCTGAGTTGTATTGGGCTCATTGCAGGCAGTTTCGCAATAACAGAGACACAGTCTGGCTTTATTTCAACATCAACAGGATTTACTCAGCACATCCAAGACATTTCCAGTATCATCCTCAGGCTTCATAACAGGTGACATTCTTTCTGTCCCTTTCATTTTCTCCCTCTCACTAAGCTTGTTCCCAGGATAAACCATACCTTTCGGTCCCTCAACGTCTTCTCTGTCCAGACTCCTTGCATTATGTGGGGGTGTCCTCAGCCGCTTTGCACCGGATCTAAGGACCACTGCCCACGCAAAAATCTGCCACATGATGAGCGACCTGCCCATACGGTTTAGCCTCCTTAGCAAATACAGTCCCAGTAATATTGTATCAGCTAGCACTGTTGCTGTTGTTCCTTCAGATGAGAACCGACTCCTGGATGCTATAGGCTGGGTCTCATTCTCCTTGAGCGTTGCGTGGCGCGATGTTGCCCTGGGCTAGCCAGCCCATATGAGATACACGGGCACCCGGCCCCAACTAACTACACCAGGAAGTGTGCTACATCTTATCCCACCGTGCCCCTCCTATATATAACTAGCTATGCCCTGTTCCCTTATGCCTACTGTACTATGTGCTAAACTATAGTCTCTGTGCCCCCATCTAGTGGCTGACCTGGGGTATTTCACTTTCCCTAAATACAATACAGTGGCAACAGACAATACTTTGCATATCAAAGAAAAAACGTTCCAGCAACAGACATAAAAAATCAGATTATTGAGTGGACTCCCATTATCTACCAATGTCCTTTTTTTGGGACACCTAATTTTTAGCTTCTAGCAACTAAGATTTTATAATTGTAATAATTAGGTCCAATTTTTTGTGTTGTGTTTGTAAAATGAATGTTTTCAAAATAGGAAATCACGTCATTGTCATTTTTTTTAAGTCTTTATTTATAAAAGGAACAATAAACATTACAACAATAAAGTGAATTTTCTCTTGTCTGTTTTACATGTGATAACAGCATTATCAGGCGCAAAAAGACATTGAGGCAGAAAATTAAGGGAAGGGGGGAAGGTAAAGGGTTGGGGAAGATGGGGGTTGGAGGGAAGCAGGAAAAAAGGAAGAGGAAGGGTCGAGGAAAGGGGGGAAGGGGACAAGAAAGAGGGAAGATAACATGTAAATACATAAACAGAAAATAGTTATTGGCATGGTTACATACTGTTGAAATTAGGTATATCGATGTTGCATGAATAACTTTCTAGTAAAACAAGATGCTAAGGGCAATTAAGAACACTGTCTTCCCGAAATTTTTTCCAGGGAGCCCATGTGGACAAATGTGAGTCATGGTTAGAGACCTCCCAACTTGACAACTCTTCGAGGCGTAAGATTTGATCTACTTTAATATACCATTCCCATACAGTGGGGGGAGATGTGTCCCCCCAATGTAACACAATCAGGTGTTTAGCGGCACCTACTAGGAGAGGGAAAAGGCCATGTTTCCTTGGTAAATAGTTAGAGGACGGGCAGGAGAGGAGAGCCTCCGCCGCCCGTAGGTTTGACTTAATTAAATTCAATTTCTTGAGAATGGAACCAATACTCTCCTAGAAGTTTCTTATTTTGGGGCAGCCCCAGAATATATGTGTGTGATTTCAAAGATAAAGCCGTGTGCACTACTACTGGTGGTGCCCAGGTAGGTTCCCACACCATGTGATACTAAAAGAAAGAACCTAGCACTCGACTTAATGCTCGTGAGATTTTAATGGTAGTAGCCCAAAAACGTTTTGGTCCTATATCTGGACCTTCATCAGTTACGTACTATGATGAAAAAGTGAATGACTGTAGTGTCATATAAGGCACAGCATGGTCTGCGTCCAGTATTCGCGCAGATAGGTTTAGGCACACAGACTGGACTTATTCACGCTGATAGGTGCTGTGCTTGTGTCCAGACACGGAATCCCCGCTTGTCTCAGACTACTACTCAGACTACTACTACTACTACTACTACCATTAAAATCTCACGAGCATTAAGTTGAGTGCCAGGTTCTTTCTTTTTATATGTGTGTGATGACCTAACGAGTTTTGGCATCTCCAGCAGGTCTCATTATCAGCGATGCCTCTCTGGAAGAGTTTTGCTGGGGTTAAGTGCCATCTAGTCAGGATTTTATATGCATTCTCCTGCAAAAGTATACACCTAGAAAAACCTCTAGCACTAGATAACATCCTAGAAATTTGATCTTCTGAGAAGGAGATCCCAAGCTCCAATTCCCATGAATATATAAATGAGGGTTTATTTGGAAAGGGAGGGGCGGAGAGATGGGAATATATATGGGATATAATGTTAAGTCGTGGAAACGGAAATTTGGTTAAAACATCCAACCAAGACCAATTTGACCTGGTCGGGTATTTCTGTATAAACTGTGAGACAGTTCAATTGACATGAAGTATTTGAAGGAAATTTTTAGGTTGGGCCGGTGCGCCTGAAGGCCATGTCCCATTCTGGAGAATTTTATTATTATAAAATCCATTTAGGGTTTCTTTAGGTAGATTCGTCCATAATTTATATGGGTCCCTAAAAGTTGGATCAATCAAAAATGGTATAGAGCAAATAGGTGTCAGCGTAGAAGGGAAGGTGTCTAATGTCAAGGTTGTTAGGGTCACCTCATCTAGCCTAAAAGCGGCTTGCGGCTTAGCTCCGGACCAAAGGTAGGGGATGCCTCGAGGGCCCAGCAGAGCCAGGTCGACGCTGTCTCCATCTTCCCCCTTCCAACATAATATCACCTTCAGCCATCTGCTAAGATGTACAGCTCTGTAGTAGATGTAAGGATCAGGGACTCCCAGCCCCCCCGAGTAGATGGGATAAGATATTGATTTATAGGGTAATCTGGCCGGTTTCGACTTTCGACTGAATTTAGAAATAGCTGATTTTAGTCCCTTAAAGTAGGTCAAAGGTATCCGGATAGGAACCATATTCATAGTATATAGTATTATTGGCATAATATATGCCTTGAATACATTAATACGTCCCATCCAAGATAGCGTGGGCAAGCCATAGGACTTCATCAAAGCCTCAATCCTCTTTAATAATGGAGGGTAGTTAGCTTGGAAGAGATCTATAGGTTTTCCCTAAATATTTAATGGAGGACTTAGCCCATGAAAAAGGGATCTGGGTGCTGAGAGTAGTTATTTGGGATCTCGAAAGAGTGATATTAAGGGCTTTGGATTTCCCCGTATTAATTTTAAAATTTGAGAGAAGGCTAAATTGATTAAATATCTTGAGAATAATCGGGAAGGCCTGGAACGGGTTAGAGATGAGGAAGAGCAAATCATCTGCAAAAGCTAGTGTTTTTAGTACCACAGAGCCAATTTTCAATCCCTCTATCCCTTCCCCTTGTCTAATACTCTGTATCAGCGTCTCTATTACTAGTATGAACAGTGACGGGGATAGCGGGCAACCCTGTCTAGTCCCATTATTAATATTAAAGCTATCAGACAGGGTGCCGTTAATCCGAACTCTAACTGTAGGTTGGGAATAGAGAGAGAGAATTACTGAAATACATTGCTCTGGAAAACCAAATTTAATTAAAACTTTTTCCATATATCTCCAGCTCACCCTGTCAAATGCTTTCTCAGCGTCTGTTGACAGGAGAACCAAGGGGACACTGCGGCTCTTAGCAAACATCGTAGCTTGTATGATTTTGGTCGAGTTGTCCTTGCCTTCCCTACCCTTAACAAAACCCACCTGGTCTGAGTGGATCAATTTGGGTAAAATGTTACTAAGCCTTCCCGCTAAAATTTTTGCCCACAGTTTAATGTCCGCGTTGAGTAACGATATTGGCCTATAACTGGAACATAGGTTAAGGTCCTTTCCCTCCTTCGGTAGAACAGTAATAAAAGCTTCTAAAGATTGTTTAGGTATAGGTTGAACTTGATGATAAGAGTTAAATAAGGTGACCAAATGGGGTAATAAAGGTTTTATAAGTTTTTTATAATAAATGATAGGGAGACCGTCTGGGCCCGGGCTTTGCGGTTGGGGATAGTAGAGAGGGTGTCCAAAATCTCCTTGGAGGTAACGGGGGATGTCAACAAGGGGTGACCCTCTTTAGTTATTTTGGGAAGTTTTAAAGGAGTCAAGAACTCATTGATTTTCTCGATAGCTGACACAGGGTCCCGGACAAGATCTGGTGGGCTTAAGTTGTAGAGATTCTCATAAAAGGACCTAAACTCTCTGGCAATTTCAGCAGTCTCTGACAATAAAGAGCCGTTCTCGGTTTTAAGTTGTGTGATAAACGTCTTATCTTTGTGTTTCTTGAGCAAAGAAGATATAAGTTTGCTGCTTCTATTGCCATGGAGATAGAACCTGTTTGCTCCTCATATAGATTTTAGCCGATTGGATATTCAGTAGATTTTTCAGGTCATTCCTAAGGGTTATCAATTCTTCTTGGGTCCCATTTGCCTGAGACCTTTTGTGTATCTTTTCAAGAGAGTTGATCTGGTGTAAGATAGGTAATGTCTGTTTCAACCTCTCTTTCTTTAAATGTGAACCCAACGCAATGAGCTCCCCTCTTATTACCGCTTTATGCGACTCCCACACCATAGGTATGGGTGGGCCTGATTGTATGTTTTCTTGGAAGTAAAGGTCAAGAGTGTCTGATAACTTTGTAAGCTGAAAGCTAGAATCTAGCAAGGTCTCGTTCAGTGTCCAAGACCTAGCGGGTAACTCAAGATGGACAACTCAAGGAAAATGGGGGCATGGTCCGAGAGGGAAATTATGTCAATCTCTGCAGATTTTACCAATGAGAGGTTTGATCATTGTATTAGCAAATAGTCAATCCTATGGTAACTGTTATGTGGATGAGAGAAAAAAGTATAGTCTTTGCGGGAAGGAAAAAGAGTTCTCCAGGGATCAATAGATTTAGGGCTTGTAGGGAGAGGTGTAGTTTTTTCAGAGTTTTTTGGGAGATAGCAGAGTTGCCAGAGGATGTGTCTAAGAATGGGTTAAGAGATATGTTGAAATCCCCTCCCACTATTAAAAGACCTTCAGAGAACAATTTTAACGTGTTTAGCGTTTTACATAACCAGCTAACCTGATCCCTATTTGGTGCGTAAAGATTACATAAGGTGACTTTAGTGTTTGCCAAGAGGCCTTTTAGCATAATATATCTACCCTCTGAATCTGATAGGCTATCGTATGGGACAAAGGGTACTTTTTTTTTTATAGCTATGCTCACTCCTCTGGAACCCCCTGTGCTGTGGAACCAAGTTGGGTAGCGAGATCTAGACATGTCCGGGACTCTATCTCTCTTAAAATGTGTCTCTTGTAGAAAGACAATATGGGATTTTTTAGAGTGCAAGAGATTCATGATTTGACCTCTCTTTCATGGTGATCTTATGCCCTTGACATTGTAAGAAGCCACTACTATGGTGGCTGGAGTGTCATCCCTTCTCATGCTGTACAAGTAACAAGGTGAAAAGATTTTTGTATGTTTTCCATACCAACAAGTCAATGAAGACAGTAATATTAACAATAACCAAAAAAGCAATACAACTTATATATACAAAGAAAATACCTATCCGCTGCAGAGGCAGGGGGTCAGAACTTCCTCCCATTGCAGATAGGCAGAATCATAACAAATGCACAAGTGGCAGTCTGTGAATTATGAGGAAAAAATATTATCAAGCAATATCAAACAAGCAGATAACATATTGAATAGAACAGAGCCATCATATATTTCAGGTGAGTAAGAACTCATAAGGCCACGAGTCATGTGACGTATCCAAGAGATACTGAACCAACTCAGGTGGGCGGTTTCTTCTTCGTTCCGCTTTTCCCGTTTAGGGGACAGGTGCCTCTTCACCGGTGACCAATCGCCCTGACCACCAGTGAATGCATGAAGAGGAGAGGGTGAGTGTTGGTCCATATCTAAGGGCAACCACGAGGGAATGTCCATTTCAGCTAAATTGAAGGTATCCCACACTCTGGGCAGATCTCCCGGGCTCCTAACAGTAACCTGTTTTCCACCTCCATGTACCGTCAAGCAAAACGGGAACAGCCATTTATAGAGTATTTTATTGGAGTGCAGAACATCCAGAAGAGGTTTAAGGATCCTTCACTTTGCTAGAGTTGACGGAGCTATATCCTGGTATATCTGAATAGGTGCCCCCTCATAAGAGATAGACTTGGTGTCTCTAGAAGCTGATAGGATAGCGAAGGTATCAAGATAGTTCAATAAGCCACATATCACATCCCTTGGAGGATCGGCAGATTTTGGTTTGGGTCTGAGGGACCTGTGCACTCTTTCTATAACAATCTGATTGCATCTCTCCTGTGGGAGTAGTAAAGCAAAGATCTCTTTTTTGACTTTTCCAATATTTCTGTGGAGGCACTCTCAGGTATACCCTTTATTCTTATATTTTTCCTGCAGCTCCGATTCTCCTGGTCTTCCAGGGCAAGAAGTGAAGTATTTAGTTGTGCTCTATAGAAATCTAAGTGATCTTTCATGTGATTAGAGTGGGCAATCAGTGAGGTTTGGGACGTCTCAAGTGACTCCACCCTGTTACCAATTTGTAGTAAATCTGCTCTCATACCAGATATTTCAGCAATCAGTGGTTTCATGGCTTGGGCTAAGGATTTCTTCAGGAAAGATCTAGAGAGTTTGCCTGAATCGGATTGGACAAGGTCACTACCTGTAGCTTCATCACTCGAGTCAGAGTCGTTGTCGCGTTCCTCTGTGCCTGTGTTTGAGTGAGAATTTTGGGGGGTAGCCCGGGTCGGTGCAGATTTATGTTTCAAAAACTTGTCCATCTCACTCTGCTTGCCTTGGTAAAGGGCTGTGTCCAAGCTTTCAACACGCTCTTTACTTGTTTTAACCATCATTTATAATTATAGCGTGTACTAATAAGATCACCACTCGTGCATATGAGAAGAGAAGAGCTAGGTGAGCATGTTAATGGTGGAGGCTACCACCAAATGTCTGGATATAGGGTTAGGTGGTTGGTTAACAAAAGCACGGTTCCTAAATGATGATATAGGTGTTACAATGCATTAAGCATTCTGTCAGAGTGAGAATCTTATGTTACCACTAGGTGGCAGAGGAGTACCATGTAGTGGTTCCTTTTGTTTTAGGCCTGTTCAACAGAGGGATTTTCATGCTCGATATTATATGAGGCGGTTTATTGCAATAAACTGAAAAAGCGTCTCTCTGGCAGTAAGTTAGGGATGTAAAGTTTTGTAAGGCAGATGAGCAGGACACTGTAAATCCCTTATGTTATAGTTAGTGGTCAATTGGAGATATATAATAAGCACAGCAGGTAGTCTCGCATCACACAATGGGATAGGATGGTGGAGTGTCTGTTTTTGCCGGGTATGGAGCAGCAGGGAGTACGGGCAGGCAGAAAACGTTATACTTGTTATTGTCTTGGGTATGGGATAGCAGGGGGTAAGCACTCGATCCGAGAAAACAAGTCCTCTTCACCCGTAGGTCGCGAGCGCCAGTGGTCCTGCTTTAAAGATCTAAGATGGCGGTGTGTGGCGGGAAAAGAGGAGGCAGAGAAGAAGAAGGTGGCCTCAAGTCTCCGCTAGGCCATCTTTAGCCAGGACCCAGCTCCGGCCCAGGGAGGCGGCGCACAGGTAAGCTGCTCACCCACACTTAAGTCACCTGTGGCAAAGCGTGACCCCAGCGAAGGATGCGACAGGGCCGCGGCAGTCTCGGCGGGTGAAGGGTTTTGCGGGAAGTGCTGCCAGAGAAGCCGCAGGATGCGCGCCTCCCGCCGGTCTTCTTACCTCCTCCCGGCACCGTGTCCCGGTCCTCCAGACACCGCAGGACGTTCCAAACGATAAGCCAGGACCTCAAGTGCAAAGGGTGACGGGGGATTCCACCGTAGGTTAGTCCGGCAGGGTCCCCAGGCTTGGCGCTGCATGCAGCCCACTAACGGGAAGAAGGGCACTCCTCCAGCAGGCCTCAAGTCCACGTGCAGGCCTCAGACCGAAAGTGCGATCAAACACCAATCTGTGGGTCAGATGAGGCGGAGAAGTCCTCTGGGCCAGCAAGGAGGTGGACAAAGCCCTCAGGTCCAATGAATGGGCTATTAAAGCCACAGATTCAGCTGGATAATTGCAGCCAGCAGAGGAGCTCAATGGAAACACATCCTGCTCCTTCAGCTGCTAGCCACGCCCCCATGTCATTGTCATTTTTTATTGAATGTTGGGACGCCCTTTTCTGCAAAACCCGTACTTGTAAAAATTTTAATTTGGCAAGTAATGGGTTAAAAACATGCTGTTAAAATAGTGAGTGAAGGATTACGTGTTTCCAACGAAAGTGTTCTTAATCATAATAACCATATCTGTGATCAGTGCAAAAGCATAATCACTGATAAGAACTTCCTCTAATGCAGTGCTCCCCAACTCCGGTCCTCAAGAGCCACCAACAGGTCATGTTTTCAGGATTTCCTTAGTATTGCACAGGTGATGGAATTATTGCCTTTCCAGGTAATGCAAATATCACCAGTGCAATACTAAGGAAATCCTGAAAACATGACCTGTTGGTGGCTCTTGAGGACCGGAGTTGGGGAGCACTGCTCTAATGCATGAACATGAAAAAAGTTCAGACAACCTTTGTGGACAGATGAAAAATGATAAGAAGCTCCTTATAAACTTCTTGTTGTGGTATTTGTGGCATCATATATATGTTCTGCAATTCTAGTCCTGTGGCTTTGATTTCATTTGAATTGTCCATATATCAACATAAGCCACACTGGCGTTTCCAGCATTTATATGAACCAGATAGGCGGCTCATCAGTTGATCGAGGCAGTGAGAGAGACAAAGTATTGCATTTTAAAGAAGCGCAATTCATTTTCAAGTTTAATTCCAGAGTTCCTTCTGGACTGAATAAGAGAACGGATATTATGTATTAGAATTGAACTCATGTTTTTACATTTATGATATTATGCTTTTTTTGTTTTAGTGTTTTGTGTCATTAGCATAATTGTCTCACATGACTAATTGCTCACCCAATTTCCTTTTCCTCCATTTTTATTTAGCTATGCTTTTTCACTGATCACAGATATGGTTATGATTAACCCCTTCACCCCGAAGCCTGTTTTCAACTTCCTGATCAGGCCATTTTTTTCAATTCTGACCACTGTCACTTTATGAGGTCATAACTCTGAAACGCTTCAACGGATCCTGGTAATTCTGAGATTATTTTCTCGTGACATATTGTACTTTATGACAGTGGTAAAATTTCTTTGATTTGACTTGCTTTTATTTGTGAAAAAATAGAAATTTGGCAAAAATGTTGCAATTTTTAAACCTTTAGTTTTTATGCCCTTAAATTAGAGAGTCATATCATACAAAATAGTTAATAAATAACATTACCCACATGTCTGCTTTACATTAGCAGAATTTTGGAAACATAATTTTTTTGTTAGGAAGTTATAAGGGTTAAAAGTTGACCAGCGATTTCTCATTTTTACATCAAAATTTGCAAAACCATTTTTTTTGGGACCACCTCACACTTGAAGTCACTTTGAGGGGTCTATATGACAGAAAATGCCCAAAAGTGACACCATTCTAAAAACTGCACCCCTCAAGGTACTCAAAACCACATTCAAAAAGTTTATTAACCCTTCAGGTGCTTCACAGGAATTTTTGGAATGTTTAAAAAAAATTGAAAATTTTAACTTTTTTCACAAAATTTTTACTTCAGATCCAATTTGTTTTATTTTACCAAGGGTAACAGGACAAATTGGACCACAAAAGTTGTTGTGCAGTTTGTCCTGAGTACGCTGAAACCCCGTGTGTGGGGGTAAACCACTGTTTGGGCGCATGGCAGAGCTCGGAAGGGAAGGAGGGCCGTTTGACTTTTCAATGCATAATTGGCTGGAATTGAGATCGGACACCATGTCGTGTTTGGAGAGCCCCTGATGTGCCTAAACAGTGGAAACCCCCACAAGTGACACCATTTTGGAAAGTAGACCCCCTAAGGAAGTAATCTAGATGTGTGGTGAGCACTTTGATTCATTTCGTTTGGCCCTTCCTGCTTCTTTTGCCATCCATAATGTGTTCCATAGGTCGTTATTGCGGAGATACGTGGCGCCTGTGGTTCCATCCGTTGATCCTCCTGCCCCGGTGTTGGTTGAGGGGGAGTTGGAGTATGTGGTGGAGAAGATTTTGGATTCTCGTGTTTCGAGACGGAAACTCCAGTACCTAGTCAAGTGGAAAGGTTATGGTCAGGAAGATAATTCCTGGGTTTTTGCCTCTGATGTTCATGCTGCCGATCTGGTTCGTGCCTTTCATTTGGCTCATCCTGGTCGGCCGGGGGGCTCTGGTGAGGGTTCGGTGACCCCTTCTCAAGGGGGGGTACTGTTGTGAATTCTGTTGTCGGGCTCCCTCCTGTGGTCATGAATGGTACTTCAGCTGGTTCTGTCCATGGACTTCCTCTGGTGGGTGTTTCTAAGTTTCCTTCCACAGGTGACGAGGTTAATTCGTTAGCTGGCTGATCTATTTAACTCCACTTAGATCTTTGCTCCATGCCACCTGTCAATGTTCCAGTATTGGTCTAGTTCACTCCTGGATCGTTCTTGTGACCTGTCTTCCCAGCAGAAGCTAAGTTCCAGCTTGTATTTCTTTGGTTTGCTATTTTTTTGTCCAGCTTGCTATTTTTATTGTTGTCTTGCTTGCTGGAAGCTCTGGGACGCAGAGTGAGCGCCTCCGCACCGTGAGTCGGTGCGGAGGGTCTTTTTGCGCCCTCTGCGTGGTCTTTTTGTAGGTTTTTGTGCTGACCGCAAAGTAACCTTTCCTATCCTCGGTCTGTTCAGTAAGTCGGGCCTCACTTTGCTAAATCTATTTCATCTCTGTGTTTGTATTTTCATCTTTACTCACAGTCATTATATGTGGGGGGCTGCCTTTTCCTTTGGGGAATTTCTCTGAGGCAAGGTAGGCTTTATTTTTCTATCTTCAGGGCTAGCTAGTTCCTTAGGCTGTGCCGAGTTGCATAGGGAGCGTTAGGCGCAATCCACGGCTATTTCTAGTGTGTTTGATAGGATTAGGGATTGCGGTCAGCAGAGTTCCCACGTCCCAGAGCTCGTCCTTAATTATCAGTAACTATCAGGTCATTCCGTGTGCTCTTAACCACCAGGTCCATTATTGTCCTGACCACCAGGTCATAACAGTACAGGTGGCCCAAAGTACTAATGCATCTCAATAGAGGGATAAGTTCTGAGACCATTTTTTTTTCTCTGCAGTGTGTTTTGTCTCTGTTTTCCCCTTTACCTCTGGGTGGTTCAGGACACTGGTGTAAACATGGACATTCAAGGTCTGTCCTCTTGGATGGATAATCTCACTACAAGGGTACAAAACATTCAAGATTTTGTGGTTCAGAATCCGATGTCAGAGCCTAGGATTCCAATTCCTGATTTGTTTTTTGGTGATAGATCTAAGTTCTTGAATTTCAAAAATAATTGTAAATTGTTTCTTGCCTTGAAACCTCGCTCCTCAGGTGACCCTGTTCAACAAGTAAAGATCATTATTTCTTTGTTACGTGGTGACCCTCAAGACTGGGCATTTTCCCTGGCGCCAGGAGATCCGGCATTGCGTGATGTTGATGCGTTTTTCCTGGCGCTTGGATTGCTTTATGACGAACCTAATTCAGTGGATCAGGCAGAGAAAATCTTGCTGGCTCTGTGTCAGGGTCAGGATGAAGCGGAGATATATTGTCAGAAGTTTAGAAAGTGGTCTGTGCTCACTCAGTGGAATGAATGTGCCCTGGCAGCAATCTTCAGAAAGGGTCTCTCTGAAGCCCTTAAGGATGTCATGGTGGGGTTTCCCATGCCTGCTGGTCTGAATGAGTCTATGTCCTTGGCCATTCAGATCGATCGACGCTTGCGTGAGCGTAAAGCTGTGCACCATTTGGCGGTACTATCTGAGCATGGGCCTGAGCCTATGCAATGTGATAGGACTTTGACCAGAGCTGAACGGCAAGAACACAGATGTCGGAATGGGCTATGTTTTTACTGTGGTGATTCCACTCATGCTATCTCCGATTGTCCTAAGCGCACTAAGCGGTTCGCTAGGTCTGTCACCATTGGTACGGTACAGTCTAAATTTCTATTGTCTGTTACTCTGATTTGCTCTTTGTCATCCTATTCTGTTATGGCATTTGTGGATTCAGGCGCTGCCCTGAATTTGATGGACTTGGAGTATGCTAGGCGCTGTGGTTTTTTCTTGGAGCTCTTGCAGTATCCTATTCCATTGAGAGGAATTGATGCTACGCCTTTGGCCAAGAATAAGCCTCAGTACTGGACCCAATTGACCATGTGCATGGCTCCTGCACATCAGGAGGATATCCGCTTTCTGGTGTTGCATAATCTGCATGATGTGGTCGTTTTGGGGTTGCCATGGCTACAGGTTCATAATCCAGTATTGGACTGGAAATCTATGTCTGTGTCCAGCTGGGGTTGCCAGGGGGTACATGGTGATGTTCCATTTTTGTCTATTTCGTCTTCCACTCCTTCTGAAGTTCCAGAGTTTTTGTCGGATTATCGGGATGTATTTGATGAGCCCAAAGCCAGTGCCCTACCTCCTCATAGGGATTGCGATTGTGCAATTAATTTGATTCCTGGTAGTAAGTTTCCTAAGGGCCGATTGTTCAAGAGCTCGTCCTTAATTATCAGTAACTATCAGGTCATTCCGTGTGCTCTTAACCACCAGGTCCATTATTGTCCTGACCACCAGGTCATAACAGCATTTATACAGTTCCGCCTGAGGTAAAATTGATAAAGCAGCTTTATTCTTCGGGTTAGTACGATTACATCGATACCTCATTTATATCATTTTTTTATGTTTTGCGCTTTTACACAATAAAAACTATAGAAAAAATAATTGTTCTTGCATCGCTTTATTCTGAGAGCTAAAACTTTTTTATTTTTCTGCTGATGATGCTGTATGGCAGCTGTTTTTTGCGAGACAAGATGACATTTTCAGTGGTACCATGGTTATTTATATCCGTCTTTTTGATCACATTTTATTGCACTTTTTGTTCGGCAGTATGATGATAAAGCATTGTTTTTGCCTCGCTTTTTATTTTATTTTTAGCAGTGTTCACTGAAGGGGTTAACTAGTGGGATAGTTTTATAGAGCGGGTCGTTACGGACGCAGCGATACCAAATATGTGTACTTTTATTGTTTTGTTATTTACATAAATAAATGGATTTATTGGAAAATATATATATTTTTTTTCTTTATTTGGGGATTTTTAATTTTTTTTACACGTTCTATTTTTTTATTTTTTTTTACACTTTATAACATTGTCCCAGCGGGGGACATCACTATATTTCATCAGATCAGCGATCTGACAGGCAATGCAGGAGGCTTTCCACCTCAGCGAAGGACCTGGAAGGAGCCCCATGGCCATTTTGGATCCGGGGACTCCTTCCAGATTGCATTGCGTTGTTCCGGTGGGAGAGCGATGCCCCTCTATGTCGCTGTCACTACTGACATCATGGGCATTGCTGCGGGGTGTCAGCTGTCACATACAGCTGACGCCCGCACGCGATCGCCGCGGTGCTCACTGTGAGACCGCGCGATCATGCCACCGTACTAGTACTGCGGTTTTTCGGGAACTCAGTTCCCGCAGAGCAGTACTAGTATGGCGCATTTCGGGAAGGGGTTAAGAACACTTTCGTTCAAAACGCGTAATCCATCACTCACTATTTTAACAGCATGTTTTAAAGGCATTGAAATAAAATGAAGTTTTTAACGTCTACTCAATAACCTGATTTTGGATGTCTGTCGCTGGAACTTTAAAGAAAGGACTTAATGAGAGCAAATACAGAGGGTTCACCACAAGGTGCAAACCATTAATCGCCTTAAGAATAGGTAATACAGAATAGACTTTGCTAAAAAAAAAAAAAAAAAACATCTAAAGAAGCCAGCTCAGTTCTGGAAAAGCATTCCTTGGACAGATAAAACAAAGAACAACCTGTACCAGAATGATGGGAAGAAGAACAACGAGCCCAATGTAAGTCTATGGGGCTCTATGTTCACATGTAGTGTTTTTGATGCGTTTTTCAACTTTTGCATTGCTTTCAACCAATACAAATGTATTCACTGGGAAATGTCATTGTAACATTGAACAACCTTAGCTGGCCATGTGATGTGTGACACATCATCTGACACATCCTGTTTCATTTCTGAAGGAGGGACTCTTAAAGTGACAAAGCCTATTTTTATAGTGGCATCAGTAGCATTAATATTCTTAAAGGGCCATTATTACACTGTGGGTCTCCTATACTGATATTGCCTGTGCAGTGAGTGGCTGAGCTGCCAAAAATTAGAACACACCCCAATACCTCTTTCACGAGACGTACAAGAGGGCCTCCTGAAAAATGTTCCCATTATAAGAAAGTGAGTCTCCCATAGTGTTTCCCTATGCATTAAATGCAAGGCCTGCCCTTATCAAAGTAACACGCACCCCAATAAGCCTTTGAGCCCACGTACTGGATGGCCACATGAAACCAAAGTTCCCATTTTTTTCATTTGGTACTGTCATACTGTTAGCATATGCATTGAATGCAAGGCCTGCCCTGCACCAAAGTTACACGCACCCCAATAACCCATTGAACAGATGTCCTGGATGGTCACATGAAACCAAAGTTCCCATTATTAGGAATTTGGTACTGCCATACTGTTAGCCTATGCTGGGGCCTGGGAGCTTTCCCAAAGCTGAGCATTGCCATCTTCCCTTGCCAGCGCAGCTCCTGCTCCCTCTGTCTTTGTCAGAGCTGCGCTACTGCAGAGCGACTGTGAGGTAAGTATACAAAACTTTTTTGTTTTCTGTACAAAATGAATTAAATGGGTGAGGAGAGGAGGAGGAATTGCACATGATGACAGGGGAAAGAGTAAGGAGGACTGCACATGATGATTGGGGGATAAAGGGCATTGCACATGATGATGTGGGTAGGGAGGTTAACCCCTTTACCCCCAAGGGTGGTTTGCACGTTAATGACCGGGCCAATTTTTACAATTCTGACCACTGTCCCTTTATGAGGTTATAACTCTGGAACGCTTCAACGGATCCCAGTGATTCTGACATTGTTTTCTCGTGACATATTGTACTTCATGACAATGGTAAAAATTCTTTGATAGTACCAGCATTTATTTGTGAAAAAAACGGAAATTTGGCGAAAATTATGAAAATTTTGCAATTTTCCAACTTTGAATTTTTATGCAATTAAATCACAGAGATATGTCACACAAAATACTTAATAAGTAACATTTCCCACATGTCTACTTTACATCAGCACAATTTTGGAACCAAAAATTTTTTTTGTTAGGGAGTTATAAGGGTTAAAAGTTGACCAGCAATTTCTCATTTCTACAACACCATTTTTTTTTAGGGACCACATCTCATTTGAAGTCATTTTGAGGGGTCTATATGATAGAAAATACCCAAGTGTGACACCATTCTAAAAACTACACCCCTCAAGGTGCTCAAAACCATATTCAAGAAGTTTATTAACCCTTCTGGTGCTTCACAGAAATTTTTTGAATGTTTAAATAAAAATGAACATTTAACTTTTTTTCACAAAAAAATTAATTCAGCTCCAATTTGTTTTATTTTACCAAGGGTAACAGGAGAAAATGGACCCCAAACATTGTTGTACAATTTGTCCTGAGTACGCCAATACCCCACATGTGGGGGTAAACCACTGTTTGGGCGCATGACAGAGCTCGGAAGCGAAGGAGCGCCATTTGACTTTTCAATGCAAAATTGACTGGAATTGAGATGGGACGCCATGTTTCGTTTGGAGAGCCCCTGATGTGCCTAAACATTGAAACCCCCCACAAGTGACACCATTTTGGAAAGTAGACCCCCTAAGGAACTTATCTAGAGGTGTTGTGAGCACTTTGACCCACCAAGTGCTTCACAGAAGTTTATAATGTAGAACCGTAAAAATAAAAAATCATATTTTTTCACAAAAATTATCTTTTTGCCCCCAATTTTTTATTTTCCCAAGGGTAAGAGAAGAAATTGGACCCCAAAAGTTGTACAATTTGTCCTGAGTACGCTGATAGCCCATATGTGGGGGTAAACCACTGTTTGGGCGGATGGGAGAGCTCGGAAGGGAAGGAGCGCCGTTTGACTTTTCAATGCAAAATTGACAGGAATTGAGATGGGACGCCATGTTGCGTTTGAAGAGCCACTGATGTGCCTAAACATTGAAACCCCCACAAGTGACACCATTTTGGAAAGTAGACCCCCTAAGGAACTTATCTAGAGGTGTGGTGAGCACTTTGACCCACCAAGTGCTTCACAGAAGTTTATAATGCAGAGCCGTAAAAATAAAACAAAATTTTTTTCCCACAAAAATTATTTTTTTAGCCCCTGTTTTGTATTTTCCCGAGGGTAACAGGAGAAATTGGACCCCAAAATTTGTTGCCCAATTTGTCCTGAGTGCGATGATACACCATATGTGGGGGGAACCACTGTTTGGGCACATGGGAGGGCTCGGAAGGGAAGGAGTGCCATTTGAATGCAGACTTAGATGGAATGGTCTGCAGGTGTCACATTGCGTTTGCAGAGCCCCTGATGTACCTAAACAGTAGAAACCCCCCACAAGTGACACCATTTTGGAAAGTAGACCCCCTTAGGAACTTATTTAGATGCGTGCTGAGCGCTTTGACCCACCAAGGGCTTCACAGAAGTTTATAATGGAGAGACGTAAAAATAAAACAAAAATTTTTTCCCACAAAAATTATTTTTTAGCCCCCAGTTTTGTATTTTCTAGATGTGTTGTGAGAACTTTGAACCCCCAAGTGTTTCACTACAGTTTATAACGCAGAGCCGTGAAAATAAAAAATCTTTTTTTCCCACAAAAATTATTTTTTAGCCCCCAGTTTTGTATTTTCCCAAGGGTAACAGGAGAAATTGGACCCCAAAAGTTGTTGTCCTATTTGTCCTGAGTACGCTGATACCCCATATGTTGGGGTAAACCCCTGTTTGGGCACACGGGAGAGCTCGGAAGGGAAGAAGCACTGTTTTACTTTTTCAACGCAGAATTGGCTGGAATTGAGATCGGACGCCATGTCGCGTTTGGAGAGCCCCTGATGTGCCTAAACAGTGGAAACCCCACAATTATAACTGAAACCCTAATCCAAACACACCCCTAACCCTAATCCCAACAGTAACCCTAACCACACCTCTAACCCTGACACACCCCTAACCCTAATCCCAACCCTATTCCCAACTGTAAATGTAATCTAAACCCTAACTGTAACTTTAGCCCCAACCCGAACCCTAACTTTAGCCCCAACCCAAACTGTAGCCGTAACCCTAGCCCTAACCCTAGCCCTAACCCTAACCCTAACCCTAGCCCTAACCCTAACCCTAGCCCTAACCCTAGCCCTAACCCTAGCCCTAACCCTAGCCCTAGCCCTAACCCTAGCCCTAACCCTAACCCTAATGGGAAAATGGAAATAAATACATTTTTTTAATTTTTCCCTAACTAAGGGGGTGATGAAGGGGGGTTTGATTTACTTTTATAGCGGGTTATTTAGCGGATTTTTATGATTGGCAGCCGTCACACACTGAAAGACGCTTTTTATTGCAAAAAATATTTTTGGCGTTACCACATTTTGAGAGCTATAATTTTTCCATATTTTGGTCCACAGAGTCATGTGAGGTCTTGTTTTTTGCGGGACGAGTTGACGTTTTTATTGGTAACATTTTCGGGCCCGTGACATTTTTTGATCGCTTTTTATTCCGATTTTTGTGAGGCAGAATGACCAAAAACCAGCTATTCATGAATTTCTTTTGGGGGAGGCGTTTATACCGTTCCGCGTTTGGTAAAATTGATAAAGCAGTTTTATTCTTCGGGTCAGTACGATTACAGCGACACCTCATTTATATCATTTTTTTATGTTTTTTTACTTTTTTACTTTGTCCCAGGGGGGGCCATCACAGATCGGTGATCTGACAGTTTGCACAGCACTCTGTCAGATCACCGATCTGATAGCAGTGCAGCCTGCGTCACAGTGCCTGCTCTGAGCAGGCTCTGTCAAGCCACCTCCCTCCCTGCAGGACCCGGATCCGCGGCCATCTTGGATCCGGGTCTGGAACAGGCAGGGAGGGAGGTAAGACCCTCGCAGCAATGCGATCACATCGCGTTGCTGCGGGGGGCTCAGGGAAGCCCGCAGGGAGCCCCCTCCCTGCGCGATGCTTCCCTGCACCGCCGGCACATCGCGATCATCTTTGATCGCGGTGTGCCAGGGGTTAATGTGCCGGGGGCGGTCCGTGACCGCTCCTGGCACATAGTGCCGGATGTCAGCTGCGATAGGCAGCTGACACCCGGCCGCGATCGGCGGCGCTCCCCCCGTGAGCGCCGCCGATCGCGCTGGATGTACTATCCCGTCCATGGTCATGGGGGCCCACCCCACCTCGACGGGATAGTACGTCCGATGTCAGAAAGGGGTTAAAGGGGGACTGCACATGATGATGTGGGGAGTGGGTTAAAGGGGGACTGCACATGATAATGTTGGGAGGGGGGATAAAGGGGGACTGCACATGATGTGGGGAGGGGGGTTAAAGGGAGACTGCACATAATGAAGTGGGGGAGGAGGACGGGACACTGCAAATGATGAATTGAGAGTGAGGGAAGAGGGACAGAACTTGAATTGAAGTGGGGATGGGGAGAGCAAATGATGATCGGGAGAGAGCAAATAATGATGAATTTTGAGGGTGGGGGAGTAAATGATGTATTGAATGTGAGGGTAGAGCTGTTGATAATGAATAAAGTGTGGGAGAGAGAAGACATGACAATGAATTGGGGTGGAAGGGGCATGTAAATAAAATTGGTCGGGGGAGCAGGAGCTACGTAGTGGGGGGCATTGAGTATGCAGTGACTGGTAATGAATTGGGGGAAAGAGTATAGATGCTAATTAATTTATATATTTATTAGGTGGGGAAAGTGGCTATCTATAGCTAGAAGGGGCTCAGTGGTTGATTATAATTTATATTTGGAATGGTGAGTTGCATAATAACCAATATATTGATTGTGGGTGCACCTCTGAATTCATATGTGTAGTGTAGAAGAAAGGGAAAAAGAGGGGAATGTGCTCTGGAAGAAGTGCTCTGGATAACTGTGTTATTTTATGCAGAGATGAGTCCTGGCTGGAAGAAGTGATGGTGGTCTGCGCTGCATGAAAAGAAAAGCAAAGATGAAAGATTTCAGCTAGAAATGTCACTGGTGAGTCAGTATTTTAACTGTACACTGACACTATACACTGCATACTCTGTACACAGCTCATGTGTATAATGTCACCTGTGATCACTATATTATCTGTACACTGACACTGTATACAGAGGTCCTGTGTATAATGTTACTGGTGATCACTGTATTACCTGTACACTATATACAGAGCTCCTGTGTATAATGTCACCAGTGATCATGGTATTACCTGTACACTGACACTGTATACTATGTACAGAGCTTCTGTGTATAATATCATTGGTGATCACTGTATTACCTGTACACTGACAGTGAATAGAGTTCTTGTGTATAATGTCACTTACTATTGTGTTTTTGTTTTTTTTTAGTAATGATCAGTAGTGTTGAGCGACTTTTACTTTTATAGGATCGGGTCGGGTTTCACGAAACCCGACTTTTTCAAAAGTCGGGTCGAGTGAAATCGGCCGATCCTATAAAAAAGTCGGGGTCGGGGTCGGCCGAAACTCGAAGCCCAATGCAGTGCATTGGGTTTCCAATGGTTCCCAGGGTCTGAAGGAGCGGAAACTCTCCTTCAGGCCCTGCGATCCATATTTAAGTGTAAAATAAAGAATAAAAATAAAAAATATCGCTATACTTACCCTCTGACGTGCCCTGGTACTAACCGGGAACCTTCCTTCCTTCGAATCAGCGCTTCCAGGACCTTGCGGTGACGTCGCGGTGACGTCGCGGCTTGTGATTGGTCGCGCGACGCCCATGTGACCGCTCGCGCGACCAATCAGAAGCCGTGACGTCACCGCGACGTCACCGAAGGTCCTGGAAGCGCTGATTCTTAGGAAGGAAGGCTGCCGGAAAGAAGCAGGGCGCGTCCGAGGGTGAGTATATACCTAATAGGAATATACTCACCCTATAGGTCTCCTATACTTGTAATGCCCATAGACTAAGTGTAAGGGCTGACAAACATTTCCCCCTGGAAGGTACACATATTTTTTTTTTTACTTATTTACGGACATCATAAACACCCTTGCAAAAAATTAGAGTGACTGTTGCATCACGGAATACGTTGACCCTCTATTAGGGCTGGCGGAACGCACCAAATAATATAAAGGAAGCTATAAGGTGTGTTCGCAGTCCGGGGTCTACTGTGCAGAGATTTTACCTGCTGCTCGGTATTGGCGGACAGTATATGGTGGTATAGTAAGAAGACACACGGGTTAACGTCACCCAGCATGAATTTGAGATGGACCAAGTTGCGTCACAGAGCCGCAATATCGCAGAAAGAATGCTAGTGTTGGGTCACAGGACACGGGGTTAGAGTCCCTCTAGACCCACTACTTCTCGGATCCACACTTGTGGTGCCATGGAAAAACTAAATAAAAGATTTAGTGCACTAGTTGCGCACAGTGCCGCACTTGCGAATGCTGCTTCCACCATCGGCGCTGCTGTGTCTTCCACATCCTCTGCAGTGACGCTCAGGTCAAAGGGCATGATGACGCGATTAGTGCGTGCCGCCATCTGCCTGTACGTCAGTGCACAGGACGGAGAAGACACAGCGGCGGTAGGCAGTGGAACGGGGAGCAGGTGAATATAGCAAGTGCCGGGGGCCTGAGAGGTGAGTATGTGATTTTTTATTTTTTTAATCGCAGCAACAGCATATGGGGCAAATATCTGTATGGAGCATCTTATGGGGCCATGTGCAGCATTACATGGGGGCAAATATCTCTATGGAGCATCTTATGGGGCCATGTGCAGCGTTATATGGGGCAATTATCTGTATGGAGCATCTTATAAGGCCATGTGCAGCACTAAATGGGGCAATTATCTGTATGGAGCATCTTATGGGGCTATGTGCAGCATTATATGAGGCAAATATCTGTATGGGGCCATGTGCACCATTATATGGGGCAAATATCTGTATGGAGCATCTTATGGGGCTATGTGCAGCACTATATGGGGCAAATATCTGTATGGGGCCATGTGCAGCATTATATGGGGCAAATATCTCTGGCCATAATCCACATTTGTGGAGCATTATACGGGGCAAATGTGTCTATGGAGCATCTTATGGGGCCATAATCAGCATTTGTGCAGCATTATATGGGGCATATTTTAATATGAAGCATCTTATGGAGCCCATCATAAACTGTATGATGCATTATATTGGGCGTATTTTGTATGGAGCATCTTATGGGGCCATCATGAACTGTATGGAGCATTTTATGGGGCTCCTGATTCAATATGGATATTTAAAAACACTTAAACTACTGATGTCTCAATTACCGTATATACTCGAGTATAAGCCGAGATTTTCAGCCCATTTTTGGGGGCTGAAAGTCCCCCTCTTGGCATATACTAGAGTCATACCTGGGGGTCGGCAGGGGAGGGGGAGCGGGGGCTGTCTAGTTATACTTACCTACTGCTGGCGTGGTCCCTGCGCGTCCCTGCTTCTTCCAGCGCTGAAGATTCTTCCTGTACTGAGCAGTCACATGGTACTGCTTATTACAGTAATGAATATGCGGCTCCACCTCCCATAGAGGTGGAGCCGCATATTCATTACTGTAATGATCAGTAACTGTGACCGCTCAATACAGGAAGAAGATGCAGCGCCAGGAGAAGCAGGGACTGCAGGGACCGTGCCAGGAGCAGGTAAGTATACGGGGAGGGGAGCGCTGCGCGATATTTACCTGCTCCTTATTCCGGTGCGGCTCCGTCTCCAGCGTCCTCTGGCTGTGACGCTCAGGTCAGAGGGCGCGGTGACGTAGTCAGTGCACGCCCTCTGCTGACCGTCAGTGCTGGAGACGGAGCCGCACGAGGAGCAGGTAAATATTGAAAGTGCCGGCGTATTGAGCGAAGAGAGGTGAGTATGTGATTTTTTTTTTTATTGCAGCAGGAGCATTATATATGGCACAGCTTTATCTGGATGATCTATGGTGCCATAATGAACGGTGCAGAACATTATATATGGCACAGCTTTATCTGGAGCATCTATGGGGTCATAATGAACAGTGCAGAGCATTCTATATGGGGCACAGCTTTATATGGAGCATCTATGGGGCCATAATGAACGGTGCAGAGCATTATATATGGGGCACAGCTTTATATGGAGCATCTATGGGGCCATAATGAACGGTGCAGAGCATTATATATGGCACAGCTTTATGTGGAGCATCTATGGGGCCATAATGAACAGTATGGAGCAATATATGTGGCACAGCTTTATATGGGGCCATAATGAACGGTGCAGAACATTATATGTGGCACAGCTTTATATGGAGCTTCTATGGGGCCATAATGAACAGTATGGAGCATTATATGTGGCACAGCTTTATATGGAGCTTCTATGGGGCAATAATGAACAGTATGGAGCATTATATGTGGCACAGCTTTATATGGAGCATCTATGGGGCAATAATGAACAGTATGCAGCATTATATGTGGCACAGCTTTATATGGAGCATCTTATGGGGCAATAATGAACGGTATGGAGCATCTATTTTTATTTTTGAAATTCACCGGTAGCTGCTGCATTTCCACCCTAGGCTTATACTCGAGTCAATAAGTTTTCCCAGTTTTTGTGGCAAAATTAGGGGGGTCGGCTTATACTCGGGACGGCTTATACTCGAGTATGTATGGTACCCCCGTGTTCTCTAGATCAGAACACGAAATGTCAATGTGGATGGTCGGAGAAAGAGTGAATAGACAAAGTCCTGCTGAAATTGATAAAGAACAGTGAGATAACGTTTTAAACATGCCTAGGTCAATAACCGGTGATCCACTGTAATGAGTGAGTTTAGGATGTAATAGAGTGGATGCCGGAGAAGAATGTAGTTTATTATATACAAAAACCACAATGTTTACCAGGGGAGATGAGAAGTAGCTGATAAGAGAAAAGGGTGAAAAAGAAAAAAAGGAAACAAAAAGGGAAAAAAAGGGGTTATATTTACCAAAATGGGGGAGGTTATGCACAAGGGTCAAAAATGATGCCACACTGATTATATATGTCTAGAAGAATGTAGCTAAAAAAAAGAAAATATATAATGAATGCGGACCCATCGGAAAGTATAGGGATAATTATGTTTAAAATATGGTTGGCTCACTTCCGTAAGTGGTAAAGTTGTGCATGCAGACATGATTGTTCCCATGACACAGCTGGATAGCGTTGTAGCAGAAGCCGACACCAATGGCTATTTAGGAAATGCTGCCACGTATATTGTGTCTGAGGCAGATTCAGATAAACAGGGCGGCGCTGTCATATAGGTTGGGGGGCCAACTGAAGTATATATATGTGGAAGAGATTAACAGATACAATTAGTCTATATAAGTATGAAAATGCAGGATTACTTATCTTTTAGGGTATTAAGGTACCTTCACACTAAACAACTTCACAACGATATCGCTAGCGATCCGTGACGTTGCAGCGTCCTGGCTAGCGATATCGTTCAGTTTGACACACAGCAGCGATCAGGATCCTGCTGTGATGTCGTTGGTCGCTGCAGAAAGTCCAGAACTTTATTTCGTTGCTGGACTCCTTGCAGACATCGCTGAATCGACGTGTGTGACGCCGATTCAGCGATGTCTTCACTGGTAACCAGGGTAAACATCGGGTTACTAAGCGCAGGGCCGCGCTCAGTAACCCGATGTTTACCCTGGTTACCAGCGTAAAAGTAAAAAAAACAAACACTACATACTTACCTTCTGCTGTCTGTCCCCGGCGCTCTGCTTCTCTGCACTCCTCCTGCATCCTGTGTCAGCGTCGGCCAGCCGGAAAGCAGAGCGGTGACGTCACCGCTCTGCTTTCCGGCCGCTGTGCTCACAGTCAGTGCAGGAAAGCAGAGCGCCGGGGACAGACAGCGGAAGGTAAGTATGTAGTGTTTGTTTTTTTACTTTTACGATGGTAACCATGGTAAACATCGGGTTACTAAGCGCGGCCCTGCGCTTAGTAACCTGATGTTTACCCTGGTTACCGGGGACCTCGGGATCGTTGGTCACTGGAGAGCTGTCTGTGTGACAGCTCTCCAGCGACCAAACAGCGACACTGCAGCGATCAACATCATTGTCGGTATCGCTGCAGCGTCGCTTAGTGTGAAGGTACCTTTAGTCTGCTCACATCCAATGGCGGTAGCACAGTTGTAGATACAGGTACAGTTGTACCCCAGGAGTGAGTGAAAGACGCAGCTGCAGGAGCCGGCATTGGTGGACAAGTAGGAGACGCTGGTACACGTGTGTGAGCGCGGGGTAACTAGGGCAGTGAAGGCTGCGCTGCCATAAAAGGCCCTGGCTGATCATGTGACTGGGTTTGTTTATCCACTGACGGTGCGTCTATGAAAAGTGTGTTAGTGTGTTGTCATAAAGATGACATGAAGATGGTCATGTGAAAGGGGTAGAGTTGGGCGCCTGCGCAGTGAGTCAAGATATCTACAGATAGAGTGTATGTACGCTGTGCAATGACTTATGTGGCATGCAATTATATAGAGCCCTTCACATGGATACACATAATCAGAGGTTGATATAGTATAAAAACATGCCATAAAATGATAAGGGAGAATCCGGATAGATTAATAATATGAGGATGGAAGAAGAGGATGTAATTTTATTAAATACAATAACAGAAAGGGAAATAATCACATGAAAACAAATCAGTTAATAAATAGGCAAATAAAGTAGTAGTCCAAAACTGAAGGGGGGAGATTTGAAAAAAAAAATAGAATTGAAAATAAACGTAGAAATAAAAAATAAAGAATGAGAAATGAAAATAAAAATAAATATAAAAATGAAAATAAATAATTAGGGAACTAATGAGAACCTAGTGAGGGGTATGAGTCTTACCATCTTGAGTATGCAAAAAGTGCCGTGACTACATGTGCAACAAGTCAAGTCACCTAAGGGAAAGAAAATCAAATTTACGTTAGCCAATCTATTTCCCGGTTTAATCTTTTAGGGTACAGGGTATCAAGGGTGTAGATTGTTGTGAATTCTGTTGTCGGGCTCCCTCCTGTGGTCATGAATGGTACTTCGGCTGGTTCTGTCCATGGACTTCCTCTTGTGGGTGTTTCTGAGTTTCACAGGTGACGGGGTTAATTCGTTAGCTGCTGCTCTATTTTACTCCACTTGGATCTTTGCTCCATGCCACCTGTCAATGTTCCAGTATTGGTCTGTTCACTCCTGGATCGTTCTTGTGACCTGTCTTACGATACGATACGATACGATACACTTTATTGATCCCGTGGGAAATTATGGTATCACAGCAGCACAACTTAAATCATAAAAATCATAAAGGAATTACATAGTTGACATGACAGTTTGTTGACAGAAGAACATTATACATTAGAATAGGACATACACAATGAGTGAACTGAAATGTAGAGAAATAAGTAGACTATCACCTTGGTGCTTTAACCCTAATGTTATTGTTGTACATCCCCATGGCAGTTGGCACAAACGATTTCCTATATTTTTCCTTCTTACACCTCAGAAGTATTAACCGGTTACTGAAGGTGCTCTTCTGTCTCATGAATAGCTCATATAATGGATGTGCATTATTGTTCATAATTGCCATACACTTTTTCAGAGTTCTTCTCTCCACTACCTCCCCAAAAGAGTCCAGATTACAGCCCACAGCAGAACTTGCCTTCTTGATAATCTTATTCAGCTTATTAGCATCAGAGGCCCGCACACTACTACCCCAGCACGTGATTGCAAAAAAGATGGCACTTGCCACTACAGATTGGTAGAACATTTCTTCCCATCAGAAGCTAAGTTCCAGCTTGTATTTCTTTGGTTTGCTATTTTTCTGTCCAGCTTGCTATTTAATTTGTTGTCTTGCTTGCTGGAAGCTCTGGGACGCAGAGGGAGCGCCTCTGCACCGTGAGTCGGTGCGGAGGGTCTTTTTGCGCCCTCTGCGTGGTCTTTTTGTAGGTTTTTGTGCTGACCGCAAAGTAACCTTTCCTATCCTCGGTCTGTTCCGTAAGTCGGGCCTCACTTTGCTAAATCTATTTAATCTCTGTGTTTGTATTTTCATCTTTACTCACAGTCATTATATGTGGGGGGCTGCCTTTTCCTTTGGGGAATTTCTCTGAGGCAAGGTAGGCTTTATTTTTCTATCTTCAGGGCTAGCTAGTTTCTTAGGCTGTGCCGAGTTGCATAGGGAGCGTTAGGCGCAATCCACGGCTATTTCTAGTGTGTTTGATAGGTTTAGGGATTGCGGTCAGCAGAGTTCCCACGTCCCAGAGCTCGTCCTTATTATCAGTAACTATCAGGTCATTCTGTGTGCTCTTAACCACCAGGTCCATTATTGTCCTGACCACCAGGTCATAACAGTACAGGTGGCCCAAAGTACTAATGCATCTCAATAGAGGGATAAGAGAAGTTCTGAGACCATTTTTTTTTCTTTGCAGTGTGTTTTGTCTCTGTTTTCCCCTTTGCCTCTGGGTGGTTCGGGACACTGGTGTGGACATGGACATTCAAGGTCTGTCCTCTTGGATGGATAATCTCACTACAAGGATACAAAACATTCAAGATTTTGTGGTTCAGAATCCGATGTCAGAGCCTAGGATTCCAATTCCTGATTTGTTTTTTGGTGATAGATCTAAGTTCTTGAATTTCAAAAATAATTGTAAATTGTTTCTTGCCTTGAAACCTCGCTCCTCAGGTGACCCTGTTCAACAAGTAAAGATCATTATTTCTTTGTTACGTGGTGACCCTCAAGACTGGGCATTTTCCCTTGCGCCAGGAGATCCGGCATTGCGTGATGTTGATGCATTTTTCCTGGCGCTTGGATTGCTTTATGACGAACCTAATTCAGTGGATCAGGCAGAGAAAATCTTGCTGGCTCTGTGTCAGGGTCAGGATGAAGCGGAGATATATTGTCAGAAGTTTAGAAAGTGGTCTGTGCTCACTCAGTGGAATGAATGTGCCCTGGCAGCAATCTTCAGAACGGGTCTCTCTGAAGCCCTTAAGGATGTCATGGTGGGGTTTCCCATGCCTGCTGGTCTGAATGAGTCTATGTCCTTGGCCATTCAGATCGATCGACGCTTGCGTGAGCATAAAGCTGTGCACCATTTGGCGGTACTATCTGAGCATGGGCCTGAGCCTATGCAATGTGATAGGACTTTGACCAGAGCTGAACGGCAAGAACACAGACGTCGGAATGGGCTATGTTTTTACTGTGGTGATTCCACTCATGCTATCTCCGATTGTCCTAAGCGCACTAAGCGGTTCGCTAGGTCTGCCACCATTGGTACGGTACAGTCTAAATTTCTATTGTCTGTTACTCTGATTTGCTCTTTGTCATCCTATTCTGTTATGGCATTTGTGGATTCAGGCGCTGCCCTGAATTTGATGGACTTGGAGTATGCTAGGCGCTGTGGTTTTTTCTTGGAGCCCTTGCAGTATCCTATTCCATTGAGAGGAATTGATGCTACGCCTTTGGCCAAGAATAAGCCTCAGTATTGGACCCAATTAATAATAAATAATCTTAACATAACATATTCCGCAGCGCTTTACAGTTTGCACACATTATCATCACTGTCCCCGATTGGGCTCACAATCTAGAATTCCTATCAGTATGTCTTTGGAATGTGGGAGGAAACCGGAGTGCCCGGAGGAAACCCACGCAAACACGGAGAGAACATACAAACTCTTTGAAGATGTTGTCCTGGGTGGGATTAGAACCCAGGACCCCAGCGCTGCAAGGCTGTAGTGCTAACCACTGCGCCACCGTGCTGCCCACTGTGATGACTCCTGCACATCAGGAGGATATCCGCTTTCTGGTGTTGCATAATCTGCATGATGTGGTCGTTTTGGGGTTGCCATGGCCACAGGTTTATAATCCAGTATTGGACTGGAAATCTATGTCTGTGTCCAGCTGGGGTTGCCAGGGGGTACATGGTGATGTTCCATTTTTGTCTATTTCGTCTTCCACTCCTTCTGAAGTTCCAGAGTTTTTGTCGGATTATCGGGATGTATTTGATGAGCCCAAAGCCAGTGCCCTACCTCCTCATAGGGATTGCGATTGTGCAATTAATTTGATTCCTGGTAGTAAGTTTCCTAAGGGCCGATTGTTCAATTTATCTGTGCCAGAACACGCCGCTATGCGGAGTTATATAAAGGAATCCTTGGAGAAAGGCCATATTCGCCCGTCGTCATCACCGTTAGGAGCAGGGTTCTTTTTTGTGGCCAAGAAGGATGGTTCTTTGAGACCTTGTATTGATTACCGCCTTCTTAATAAAATTACAGTCAAATTTCAGTATCCTTTGCCGTTGCTGTCTGATTTGTTTGCTCGTATTAAAGGGGCTAGTTGGTTCACCAAGATAGATCTTCGAGGGGCGTATAATCTTGTGCGTATTAAACAAGGCGATGAATGGAAAACAGCATTTAATACGCCCGAGGGCCATTTTGAGTACCTGGTTATGCCATTCGGGCTTTCCAATGCTCCATCAGTATTTCAGTCCTTTATGCATGACATCTTCCGAGAGTACCTGGATAAATTCCTGATTGTGTATTTGGATGATATTTTGGTCTTTTCGGATGATTGGGAGTCTCATGTGAAGCAGGTCAGAATGGTGTTCCAGGTCCTTCGTGCGATTTCCTTGTTTGTGAAGGGGTCAAAGTGTCTCTTTGGAGTTCAGAAGGTTTCATTTTTGGGGTTCATTTTTTCCCCTTCTACTATCGAGATGGACCCTGTTAAAGTCCAGGCCATTTACGATTGGACTCAGCCGACATCTGTGAAGAGCCTGCAAAAGTTCCTGGGCTTTGCTAAATTTTATCGGCGCTTCATTGCTAATTTTTCTACTGTTGCTAAACCGTTGACTGATTTGACCAAGAAGGGTGCTGATGTGGTCAATTGGTCTTCTGCGGCTGTAGAGGCTTTTCAGGAGTTGAAGCGTCGTTTTTCTTCTGCCCCTGTGTTGTGCCAGCCAGATGTTTCGCTTCCGTTTCAGGTTGAGGTTGATGCTTCTGAGATTGGAGCAGGGGCTGTTTTGTCGCAAAGAAGTTCTGAGGGCTCGGTGATGAAGCCATGTGCTTTCTTTTCTAGAAAGTTTTCGCCTGCTGAGCGTAACTATGATGTTGGTAATCGTGAATTGTTGGCCATGAAGTGGGCATTCGAGGAGTGGCGTCATTGGCTGGAAGGAGCCAAGCATCGCGTGGTGGTCTTGACAGATCACAAGAATTTGACTTATCTTAAGTCTGCCAAACGGTTGAATCCGAGACAGGCTCGATGGTCGCTATTTTTCTCCCGTTTTGATTTTGTGGTTTCGTACCTTCCGGGCTCTAAGAATGTGAAGGCTGAGGCCCTGTCAAGGAGTTTTGTGCCTGACTCTCCGGGTGTTCCTGAGCCGGCGGGTATTCTCAAAGAGGGGGTAATTTTGACTGCCATCTCCCCTGATTTGCGGCAGGTGCTGCAAAAATTTCAGGCTGATAGACCTGACCGTTGCCCAGCGGAGAAACTGTTTGTCCCTGATAGATGGACTAGTAGAGTTATCTCTGAGATTCATTGTTCAGTGTTGGCTGGGCATCCTGGAATTTTTGGTACCAGAGATTTGGTGGCTAGATCCTTCTGGTGGCCGTCTTTGTCGCGGGATGTGCGTTCTTTTGTGCAGTCCTGTGGGACTTGTGCTCGGGCTAAGCCCTGCTGTTCTCGTGCCAGTGGGTTGCTTTTGCCCTTGCCGGTCCCGAAGAGGCCCTGGACGCATATTTCTATGGATTTTATTTAGGATCTCCCCGTCTCTCAAAAGATGTTGGTCATTTGGGTGGTTTGTGATCGCTTTTCTAAGATGGTCCATTTGGTACCTTTGTCTAAATTGCCTTCCTCCTCTGATTTGGTGCCATTATTTTTCCAGCATGTGGTTCGTTTACATGGTATCCCGGAGAACATCATTTCTGACAGAGGTTCCCAGTTTGTTTCAAGGTTTTGGCGATCCTTTTGTGCTAGGATGGGCATTGATTTGTCTTTTTCCCCGGCTTTCCATCCTCAGACAAATGGCCAAACCGAACGAACTAATCAAACTTTGGAAACATATCTGAGATGCTTTGTTTCTGCTGATCAGGATGATTGGGTGTCCTTTTTGCCGTTGGCTGAGTTCGCCCTTAATAATCGGGCCAGCTCGGCCACTTTGGTTTCGCCGTTTTTTTGCAATCCTGGTTTCCATCCTCGTTTCTCTTCAGGGCAGGTTGAGTCTTCAGACTGTCCTGGTGTAGATACTGTGGTGGATAGGTTGCAGCAGATTTGGACTCATGTGGTGGACAATTTGACATTGTCCCAGGAGAAGGCTCAACGTTTCGCTAACCGCCGGCGCTGTGTGGGTCCCCGACTTCGTGTTGGGGATTTGGTTTGGTTGTCGTCTCGTTATGTTCCTATGAAGGTTTCTTCTCCTAAATTTAAGCCTCGTTTCATTGGTCCATATAAGATTTCTGAGGTTATCAATCCTGTGTCATTTCGTTTGGCCCTTCCTGCTTCTTTTGCCATCCATAATGTGTTCCATAGGTGGTTATTGCGGAGATACGTGGCGCCTGTGGTTCCATCCGTTGATCCTCCTGCCCCGGTGTTAGTTGAGGGGGAGTTGGAGTATGTGGTGGAGAAGATTTTGGATTCTCGTGTTTCGAGACGGAAACTCCAGTACCTGGTCAAGTGGAAGGGTTATGGTTATGAAGATAATTCCTGGGTTTTTGCCTCTGATGTTCATGCTGCCGATCTGGTTCGTGCCTTTCATTTGGCTCATCCTGGTCGGCCTGGGGGCTCTGGTGAGGGTTCAGTGACCCCTCCTCAAGGGGGGGGTACTGTTGTGAATTCTGTTGTCGGGCTCCCTCCTGTGGTCATGAATGGTACTTCGGCTGGTTCTGTCCATGGACTTCCTCTGGTGGGTGTTTCTGAGTTTCACAGGTGACGGGGTTAATTCGTTAGCTGCTGCTCTATTTTACTCCACTTAGATCTTTGCTCCATGCCACCTGTCAATGTTCCAGTATTGGTCTGTTCACTCCTGGATCGTTCTTGTGACCTGTCTTCCCATCAGAAGCTAAGTTCCAGCTTGTATTTCTTTGGTTTGCTATTTTTCTGTCCAGCTTGCTATTTAATTTGTTGTCTTGCTTGCTGGAAGCTCTGGGACGCAGAGGGAGCGCCTCCGCACCGTGAGTCGGTGCGGAGGGTCTTTTTGCGCCCTCTGCGTGGTCTTTTTGTAGGTTTTTGTGCTGACCGCAAAGTAACCTTTCCTATCCTCAGTCTGTTCAGTAAGTCGGGCCTCACTTTGCTAAATCTATTTCATCTCTGTGTTTGTATTTTCATCTTTACTCACAGTCATTATATGTGGGGGGCTGCCTTTTCCTTTGGGGAATTTCTCTGAGGCAAGGTAGGCTTTATTTTTCTATCTTCAGGGCTAGCTAGTTTCTTAGGCTGTGCCGAGTTGCATAGGGAGCGTTAGGCGCAATCCACGGCTATTTCTAGTGTGTTTGATAGGTTTAGGGATTGCGGTCAGCAGAGTTCCCACGTCCCAGAGCTCGTCCTTATTATCAGTAACTATCAGGTCATTCCGTGTGCTCTTAACCACCAGGTCCATTATTGTCCTGACCACCAGATCATAACAGTAGATCCAGTAAGTTTCACGCTGTTTTAACAGCTAGACATACATAGTAACATAGTAACATAGTTCGTAAGGCCGAAAAAAGACATTTGTCCATCCAGTTCAGCCTATATTCCATCATAATAAAAACCCAGATCTACGTCCTTCTACAGAACCTAATAATTGTATGATACAATATTGTTCTGCTCCAGGAAGACATCCAGGCCTCTCTTGAACCCCTCGACTGAGTTCGCCATCACCACCTCCTCAGGCAAGCAATTCCAGATTCTCACTGCCCTAACAGTAAAGAATCCTCTTCTATGTTGGTGGAAAAACCTTCTCTCCTCCAGACGCAAAGAATGCCCCCTTGTGCCCGTCACCTTCCTTGGTATAAACAGATCCTCAGCGAGATATTTGTATTGTCCCCTTATATACTTATACATGGTTATTAGATCGCCCCTCAGTCGTCTTTTTTCCAGACTAAATAATCCTAATTTCGCTAATCTATCTGGGTATTGTAGTTCTCCCATCCCCTTTATTAATTTTGTTGCCCTCCTTTGTACTCTCTCTAGTTCCATTATATCCTTCCTGAGCACTGGTGCCCAAAACTGGACACAGTACTCCATGTGCGGTCTAACTAGGGATTTGTACAGAGGCAGTATAATGCTCTCATCATGTGTATCCAGACCTCTTTTAATGCACCCCATGATCCTGTTTGCCTTGGCAGCTGCTGCCTGGCACTGGCTGCTCCAGGTAAGTTTATCATTAACTAGGATCCCCAAGTCCTTCTCCCTGTCAGATTTACCCAGTGGTTTCCCGTTCAGTGTGTAATGGTGATATTGATTCCCTCTTCCCATGTGTATAACCTTTATTTATCATTGTTAAACCTCATCTGCCACCTTTCAGCCCAAGTTTCCAACTTATCCAGATCCATCTGTAGCAGAATACTATCTTCTCTTGTATTAACTGCTTTACATAGTTTTGTATCATCTGCAAATATCGATATTTTACTGTGTAAACCTTCTACCAGATCATTAATGAATATGTTGAAGAGAACAGGTCCCAATACTGACCCCTGCGGTACCCCACTGGTCACAGCGACCCAGTTAGAGACTATACCATTTATAACCACCCTCTGCTTTCTATCACTAAGCCAGTTACTAACCCATTTACACACATTTTCCCCCAGACCAAGCATTCTCATTTTGTGTACCAACCTCTTGTGCGGCACGGTATCAAACGCTTTGGAAAAATCGAGATATACCACGTCCAATGACTCACCGTGGTCCAGTCTATAGCTTACCTCTTCATAAAAACTGATTAGATTGGTTTGACAGGAGCGATTTCTCATAAACCCATGCTGATATGGAGTTAAACAGTTATTCTGATTGAGATAATCCAGAATAACATCCCTCAGAAACCCTTCAAATATTTTACCAACAATAGAGGTTAGACTTACTGGCCTATAATTTCCAGGTTCACTTTTAGAGCCCTTTTTCAATATTGGCACCACATTTGCTATGCGCCAGTCCTGCGGAACAGACCCTGTCGCTATAGAGTCACTAAAAATAAGAAATAATGGTTTATCTATTACATTACTTAGTTCTCTTAGTACTCGTGGGTGTATGCCATCCGGACCCGGAGATTTATCTATTTTAATCTTATTTAGCCGGTTTCGCACCTCTTCTTGGGTTAGATTGGTGACCCTTAATATAGGGTTTTCATTGTTTCTTGGGATTTCACCTAGCATTTCATTTTCCACCGTGAATACCGTGGAGAAGAAGGTGTTTAATATGTTAGCTTTTTCCTCGTCATCTACAACCATTCTTTCCTCACTATTTTTTAAGGGGCCTACATTTTCAGTTTTTATTCTTTTACTATTGATATAGTTGAAGAACAGTTTGGGATTAGTTTTACTCTCCTTAGCAATGTGCTTCTCTGTTTCCTTTTTGGCAGCTTTAATTAGTTTTTTAGATTTTTTTTAGGGAGAACTATAGGGAGAACTATAGGGAGAAGTATTTTTCTCCCTATAGTTTTTTAGAGCTTCAATGGTGCCATCCTGCTTTAGTAGTGCAAATGCTTTCTTTTTACTGTTAATTGCCTGTCTTACTTCTTTGTTTAGCCACATTGGGTTTTTCCTATTTCTAGTCCTTTTATTCCCACAAGGTATAAACCGCTTACACTGCCTATTTAGGATGTTCTTAAACATTTCCCATTTATTATCTGTATTCTCATTTCTGAGGATATTGTCCCAATCTACCAGATTAAGGGCATCTCTAAGCTGTTCAAACTTTGCCTTCCTAAAGTTCAATGTTTTTGTGACTCCCTGACAAGTCCCCCTAGTGAAAGACAGGTGAAACTGCACAATATTGTGGTCGCTATTTCCTAAATGCCCAACCACCTGCAGATTTGTTATTCTGTCAGGTCTATTAGATAGTATTAGGTCTAAAAGTGCTGCTCCTCTGGTTGGATTCTGCACCAATTGTGAAAGATAATTTTTCTTGGTTATTAGCAGAAACCTGTTGCCTTTATGGGTTTCACAGGTTTCTGTTTCCCAGTTAATATCCGGGTAGTTAAAGTCCCCCATAACCAGGACCTCATTATGGGTTGCAGCTTCATCTATCTGCTTTAGAAGTAGACTTTCCATGCTTTCTGTAATATTTGGGGGTTTGTAACAGACCCCAATGAGAATTTTGTTACCATTTTTCCCTCCATGAATTTCAACCCATATGGACTCGACATCCTCATTCCCTTCGCTAATATCCTCCCTTAAAGTGGACTTTAGACAAGACTTTACATAGAGACAAACCCCTCCTCCTCTCCGATTTTTACGATCCTTTCTAAACAGACTGTAACCCTGTAAGTTAACTGCCCAGTCATAGCTTTCATCTAACCATGTCTCGGTTATTCCCACTATGTCAAAGTTACCTGTAGATATTTCTGCTTCTAGTTCTTCCATCTTGTTTGTCAGGCTTCTGGCGTTTGCGAGCATGCAGTTTAGAGGATTTTGTTTTGTTCCAATCTCCTCACTGTGGATTGTTTTAGAAATGTTCTTACCTCCCTTCTGAGTATGTTTTCCTGGGTCGTCTTTGTTCGAGTCTAATGTTTTTCTTCCCGTCCCCTCTTCTTCTAGTTTAACGCCCTCCTGATGAGTGTAGCGAGTCTTCTGGCGAATGTGTGTTTCCCAGGTTTGTTGAGGTGTAGTCCGTCTCTGGCGAGGAGTCCATCATACCAGTAATTCACACCGTGGTCCAGGAATCCAAATCCTTGTTGTCTGCACCATCGTCTTAGCCAGTTGTTTGCATCAAGGATCCTGTTCCATCTCCTGGTGCCATGCCCGTCTACTGGAAGGATAGAAGAAAAAACTACCTGTGCATCCAGTTCCTTTACTTTCTTCCCCAACTCTTCAAAGTCCTTGCAGATTGTCGGTAGGTCCTTCCTTGCCGTGTCATTGGTGCCAACATGTATCAGAAGAAATGGGTGGACGTCCTTGGAGCTGAAGAGCTTTGGTATCCTATCGGTCACATCCTTGATCATCGCACCTGGAAGGCAGCATACTTCTCTTGCAGTTATGTCCGGTCTGCAGATGGCTGCTTCGGTGCCTCTCAGTAGTGAGTCTCCCACCACCACCACTCTTCGTTGCTTCTTGGCTGTACTTTTTGCTGTCACTTGTTGCTGTGTGCCCTTTTCTTTTTTGCTTGCTGGTATTGCTTCATTCTTAGGTGTGCCATCTTCATCCTCTACAAAGATTTGATATCGGTTCTTCAGTTGTGTGGTTGGTGATTTCTCCATGGTCTTCTTGCTTCTTTTGGTCACATGCTTCCACTCATCTGCTTTTGGAGGTTCTCTGACACTTTTTGCACCTTCTGTGACCAGTAGAGATGCTTCTGTTCTGTCTAGAAAGTCTTCATTCTCTTTGATGAGTTTCAAAGTTGCTATTCTTTCTTCCAGACCCCGCACCTTTTCTTCTAAAAGGGCCACTAGTCTACACTTCTGACAGGTGAAATTGGATTCTTCTTCTGGTCGATCTGTGAACATGTAGCACATGCTGCAGCTCACCATGTAGGTTGTCACATCTGCCATGTTGCTCCTAGATCCTGCTGACTTGCTGTGTGTTTTCCTTCTTGTGTAATCTACTCAGCCAAGCTCTCTTGCAATAATGTCCTACAGGCAAAAGCCTCCTGAAGCTTGAATCCCTGGTTTGGTGATGCTTTCGAAGCAGCTGGTCCCGGCTGTACCCAACGATCTTCTAGCTTAGGGAGACTTCGCTTCTCCCAGAAGGCACCTGGAATATGCAAATTAGCCTCCTGAAGCTTGAATCCCTGGTTTGGTGATGCTTTCGAAGCAGCTGGTCCCGGCTGTACCCAACGATCTTCTAGCTTAGGGAGACTTCGCTTCTCCCAGAAGGCACCTGGAATATGCAAATTAGCCTCCTGAAGCTTGAATCCCTGGTTTGGTGATGCTTTCGAAGCAGCTGGTCCCGGCTGTACCCAACGATCTTCTAGCTTAGGGAGACTTCGCTTCTCCCAGAAGGCACCTGGAATATGCAAATTAGCCTCCTGAAGCTTGAATCCCTGGTTTGGTGATGCTTTCGAAGCAGCTGGTCCCGGCTGTACCCAACGATCTTCTAGCTTAGGGAGACTTCGCTTCTCCCAGAAGGCACCTGGAATATGCAAATTAGCCTCCTGAAGCTTGAATCCCTGGTTTGGTGATGCTTTCGAAGCAGCTGGTCCCGGCTGTACCCAACGATCTTCTAGCTTAGGGAGACTTCGCTTCTCCCAGAAGGCACCTGGAATATGCAAATTAGCCTCCTGAAGCTTGAATCCCTGGTTTGGTGATGCTTTCGAAGCAGCTGGTCCCGGCTGTACCCAACGATCTTCTAGCTTAGGGAGACTTCGCTTCTCCCAGAAGGCACCTGGAATATGCAAATTAGCCTCCTGAAGCTTGAATCCCTGGTTTGGTGATGCTTTCGAAGCAGCTGGTCCCGGCTGTACCCAACGATCTTCTAGCTTAGGGAGACTTCGCTTCTCCCAGAAGGCACCTGGAATATGCAAATTAGCCTCCTGAAGCTTGAATCCCTGGTTTGGTGATGCTTTCGAAGCAGCTGGTCCCGGCTGTACCCAACGATCTTCTAGCTTAGGGAGACTTCGCTTCTCCCAGAAGGCACCTGGAATATGCAAATTAGCCTCCTGAAGCTTGAATCCCTGGTTTGGTGATGCTTTCGAAGCAGCTGGTCCCGGCTGTACCCAACGATCTTCTAGCTTAGGGAGACTTCGCTTCTCCCAGAAGGCACCTGGAATATGCAAATTAGCCTCCTGAAGCTTGAATCCCTGGTTTGGTGATGCTTTCGAAGCAGCTGGTCCCGGCTGTACCCAACGATCTTCTAGCTTAGGGAGACTTCGCTTCTCCCAGAAGGCACCTGGAATATGCAAATTAGCCTCCTGAAGCTTGAATCCCTGGTTTGGTGATGCTTTCGAAGCAGCTGGTCCCGGCTGTACCCAACGATCTTCTAGCTTAGGGAGACTTCGCTTCTCCCAGAAGGCACCTGGAATATGCAAATTAGCCTCCTGAAGCTTGAATCCCTGGTTTGGTGATGCTTTCGAAGCAGCTGGTCCCGGCTGTACCCAACGATCTTCTAGCTTAGGGAGACTTCGCTTCTCCCAGAAGGCACCTGGAATATGCAAATTAGCCTCCTGAAGCTTGAATCCCTGGTTTGGTGATGCTTTCGAAGCAGCTGGTCCCGGCTGTACCCAACGATCTTCTAGCTTAGGGAGACTTCGCTTCTCCCAGAAGGCACCTGGAATATGCAAATTAGCCTCCTGAAGCTTGAATCCCTGGTTTGGTGATGCTTTCGAAGCAGCTGGTCCCGGCTGTACCCAACGATCTTCTAGCTTAGGGAGACTTCGCTTCTCCCAGAAGGCACCTGGAATATGCAAATTAGCCTCCTGAAGCTTGAATCCCTGGTTTGGTGATGCTTTCGAAGCAGCTGGTCCCGGCTGTACCCAACGATCTTCTAGCTTAGGGAGACTTCGCTTCTCCCAGAAGGCACCTGGAATATGCAAATTAGCCTCCTGAAGCTTGAATCCCTGGTTTGGTGCTGCTTTCGAAGCAGCTGGTCCCGGCTGTACCCAACGATCTTCTAGCTTAGGGAGACTTCGCTTCTCCCAGAAGGCACCTGGAATATGCAAATTAGCCTCCTGAAGCTTGAATCCCTGGTTTGGTGCTGCTTTCGAAGCAGCTGGTCCCGGCTGTACCCAACGATCTTCTAGCTTAGGGAGACTTCGCTTCTCCCAGAAGGCACCTGGAATATGCAAATTAGCCTCCTGAAGCTTGAATCCCTGGTTTGGTGCTGCTTTCGAAGCAGCTGGTCCCGGCTGTACCCAACGATCTTCTAGCTTAGGGAGACTTCGCTTCTCCCAGAAGGCACCTGGAATATGCAAATTAGCCTCCTGAAGCTTGAATCCCTGGTTTGGTGATGCTTTCGAAGCAGCTGGTCCCGGCTGTACCCAACGATCTTCTAGCTTAGGGAGACTTCGCTTCTCCCAGAAGGCACCTGGAATATGCAAATTAGCCTCCTGAAGCTTGAATCCCTGGTTTGGTGATGCTTTCGAAGCAGCTGGTCCCGGCTGTACCCAACGATCTTCTAGCTTAGGGAGACTTCGCTTCTCCCAGAAGGCACCTGGAATATGCAAATTAGCCTCCTGAAGCTTGAATCCCTGGTTTGGTGATGCTTTCGAAGCAGCTGGTCCCGGCTGTACCCAACGATCTTCTAGCTTAGGGAGACTTCGCTTCTCCCAGAAGGCACCTGGAATATGCAAATTAGCCTCCTGAAGCTTGAATCCCTGGTTTGGTGATGCTTTCGAAGCAGCTGGTCCCGGCTGTACCCAACGATCTTCTAGCTTAGGGAGACTTCGCTTCTCCCAGAAGGCACCTGGAATATGCAAATTAGCCTCCTGAAGCTTGAATCCCTGGTTTGGTGATGCTTTCGAAGCAGCTGGTCCCGGCTGTACCCAACGATCTTCTAGCTTAGGGAGACTTCGCTTCTCCCAGAAGGCACCTGGAATATGCAAATTAGCCTCCTGAAGCTTGAATCCCTGGTTTGGTGATGCTTTCGAAGCAGCTGGTCCCGGCTGTACCCAACGATCTTCTAGCTTAGGGAGACTTCGCTTCTCCCAGAAGGCACCTGGAATATGCAAATTAGCCTCCTGAAGCTTGAATCCCTGGTTTGGTGATGCTTTCGAAGCAGCTGGTCCCGGCTGTACCCAACGATCTTCTAGCTTAGGGAGACTTCGCTTCTCCCAGAAGGCACCTGGAATATGCAAATTAGCCTCCTGAAGCTTGAATCCCTGGTTTGGTGCTGCTTTCGAAGCAGCTGGTCCCGGCTGTACCCAACGATCTTCTAGCTTAGGGAGACTTCGCTTCTCCCAGAAGGCACCTGGAATATGCAAATTAGCCTCCTGAAGCTTGAATCCCTGGTTTGGTGATGCTTTCGAAGCAGCTGGTCCCGGCTGTACCCAACGATCTTCTAGCTTAGGGAGACTTCGCTTCTCCCAGAAGGCACCTGGAATATGCAAATTAGCCTCCTGAAGCTTGAATCCCTGGTTTGGTGCTGCTTTCGAAGCAGCTGGTCCCGGCTGTACCCAACGATCTTCTAGCTTAGGGAGACTTCGCTTCTCCCAGAAGGCACCTGGAATATGCAAATTAGCCTCCTGAAGCTTGAATCCCTGGTTTGGTGCTGCTTTCGAAGCAGCTGGTCCCGGCTGTACCCAACGATCTTCTAGCTTAGGGAGACTTCGCTTCTCCCAGAAGGCACCTGGAATATGCAAATTAGCCTCCTGAAGCTTGAATCCCTGGTTTGGTGCTGCTTTCGAAGCAGCTGGTCCCGGCTGTACCCAACGATCTTCTAGCTTAGGGAGACTTCGCTTCTCCCAGAAGGCACCTGGAATATGCAAATTAGCCTCCTGAAGCTTGAATCCCTGGTTTGGTGCTGCTTTCGAAGCAGCTGGTCCCGGCTGTACCCAACGATCTTCTAGCTTAGGGAGACTTCGCTTCTCCCAGAAGGCACCTGGAATATGCAAATTAGCCTCCTGAAGCTTGAATCCCTGGTTTGGTGCTGCTTTCGAAGCAGCTGGTCCCGGCTGTACACAACGATCTTCTAGCTTAGGGAGACTTCGCTTCTCCCAGAAGGCACCTGGAATATGCAAATTAGCCTCCTGAAGCTTGAATCCCTGGTTTGGTGCTGCTTTCGAAGCAGCTGGTCCCGGCTGTACCCAACGATCTTCTAGCTTAGGGAGACTTCGCTTCTCCCAGAAGGCACCTGGAATATGCAAATTAGCCTCCTGAAGCTTGAATCCCTGGTTTGGTGCTGCTTTCGAAGCAGCTGGTCCCGGCTGTACCCAACGATCTTCTAGCTTAGGGAGACTTCGCTTCTCCCAGAAGGCACCTGGAATATGCAAATTAGCCTCCTGAAGCTTGAATCCCTGGTTTGGTGCTGCTTTCGAAGCAGCTGGTCCCGGCTGTACCCAACGATCTTCTAGCTTAGGGAGACTTCGCTTCTCCCAGAAGGCACCTGGAATATGCAAATTAGCCTCCTGAAGCTTGAATCCCTGGTTTGGTGCTGCTTTCGAAGCAGCTGGTCCCGGCTGTACCCAACGATCTTCTAGCTTAGGGAGACTTCGCTTCTCCCAGAAGGCACCTGGAATATGCAAATTAGCCTCCTGAAGCTTGAATCCCTGGTTTGGTGCTGCTTTCGAAGCAGCTGGTCCCGGCTGTACCCAACGATCTTCTAGCTTAGGGAGACTTCGCTTCTCCCAGAAGGCACCTGGAATATGCAAATTAGCCTCCTGAAGCTTGAATCCCTGGTTTGGTGCTGCTTTCGAAGCAGCTGGTCCCGGCTGTACCCAACGATCTTCTATCTTAGGGAGACTTCGCTTCTCCCAGAAGGCACCTGGAATATGCAAATTAGCCTCCTGAAGCTTGAATCCCTGGTTTGGTGCTGCTTTCGAAGCAGCTGGTCCCGGCTGTACCCAACGATCTTCTAGCTTAGGGAGACTTCGCTTCTCCCAGAAGGCACCTGGAATATGCAAATTAGCCTCCTGAAGCTTGAATCCCTGGTTTGGTGCTGCTTTCGAAGCAGCTGGTCCCGGCTGTACCCAACGATCTTCTAGCTTAGGGAGACTTCGCTTCTCCCAGAAGGCACCTGGAATATGCAAATTAGCCTCCTGAAGCTTGAATCCCTGGTTTGGTGCTGCTTTCGAAGCAGCTGGTCCGGGCTGTACCCAACGATCTTCTAGCTTAGGGAGACTTCGCTTCTCCCAGAAGGCACCTGGAATATGCAAATTAGCCTCCTGAAGCTTGAATCCCTGGTTTGGTGCTGCTTTCGAAGCAGCTGGTCCCGGCTGTACCCAACGATCTTCTAGCTTAGGGAGACTTCGCTTCTCCCAGAAGGCACCTGGAATATGCAAATTAGCCTCCTGAAGCTTGAATCCCTGGTTTGGTGCTGCTTTCGAAGCAGCTGGTCCCGGCTGTACCCAACGATCTTCTAGCTTAGGGAGACTTCGCTTCTCCCAGAAGGCACCTGGAATATGCAAATTAGCCTCCTGAAGCTTGAATCCCTGGTTTGGTGCTGCTTTCGAAGCAGCTGGTCCCGGCTGTACCCAACGATCTTCTAGCTTAGGGAGACTTCGCTTCTCCCAGAAGGCACCTGGAATATGCAAATTAGCCTCCTGAAGCTTGAATCCCTGGTTTGGTGCTGCTTTCGAAGCAGCTGGTCCCGGCTGTACCCAACGATCTTCTAGCTTAGGGAGACTTCGCTTCTCCCAGAAGGCACCTGGAATATGCAAATTAGCCTCCTGAAGCTTGAATCCCTGGTTTGGTGCTGCTTTCGAAGCAGCTGGTCCCGGCTGTACCCAACGATCTTCTAGCTTAGGGAGACTTCGCTTCTCCCAGAAGGCACCTGGAATATGCAAATTAGCCTCCTGAAGCTTGAATCCCTGGTTTGGTGCTGCTTTCGAAGCAGCTGGTCCCGGCTGTACCCAACGATCTTCTAGCTTAGGGAGACTTCGCTTCTCCCAGAAGGCACCTGGAATATGCAAATTAGCCTCCTGAAGCTTGAATCCCTGGTTTGGTGCTGCTTTCGAAGCAGCTGGTCCCGGCTGTACCCAACGATCTTCTAGCTTAGGGAGACTTCGCTTCTCCCAGAAGGCACCTGGAATATGCAAATTAGCCTCCTGAAGCTTGAATCCCTGGTTTGGTGCTGCTTTCGAAGCAGCTGGTCCCGGCTGTACCCAACGATCTTCTAGCTTAGGGAGACTTCGCTTCTCCCAGAAGGCACCTGGAATATGCAAATTAGCCTCCTGAAGCTTGAATCCATGATTTCTGCCCTTTCTAGGTCTGGGGACCTTTTCAATAACTTGAAATCTAAGCTGGGCTACACTATGTTTGGCTTCTTTAAAATGTGCTGGTAATGGTAGCCATACTTTCTCACACCTAATGGTGGATTTATGGCTGGAAATGCGATCTCTAAAAGCCTGGGTTGTCTCACCCACGTATAGTAGCCCGCATGAGCATTTGACAATATAAACCACAAAATTCGTTTCGCATGTATAATAATCTTTAATGGGGTATGATTTGCTGGTGCGGGGATGAACCACCTCATTGCCCTTTATGATGTTAGAACAGCTCATGCAATTTAAACATGGGAAAGTGCCCGTGTTCTTTTGTCCAGACAAATCCTACGCATTGTGGGGTTATGGTTGTGGACAAAGGAAGTCTTGGAGTTTTGTAGGTGGATATGGTGGCATCATCAGTCTCATTTAGTACTTTGACAGTTTCAATGTTTAGGAGTTCTATAGGATAGTTGCAAACTCTAAATTTGTCAGCCATCTCTTGCAGTCTAGTCTAGTTGCTCTACTGATTGAATTGGATACAATTCTGGTCACCCTTTTGAATTGTGATCTGGGAAGGCTGTTCTTGGTGGATTTGGGGTGGCAGCTATTGTATAGGAGGAGGCTGTTGCAGTCAGTGGATTTGGATTACATGTCCGTGTTAAGTAGGCCCTGGGTGTCTTTAAGTATTTTGGTGTCTAAAAAATTGATTTCATCATGATGGTATGATAGTGTGTATGATAGCTCTGATCTAACGTTGTTGATGGTATTATAGAAATCTAGAAGACTGTTCTAGTCCACAATACGCCCAGATTACCTGTTAGTACCCTCGGGTAGGGTTGAGCGACCTTTACTTTTATAGGATCGGGTCGGGTTTCACGAAACCCGACTTTTTCAAAAGTCGGGTCGAGTGAAATCGGCCGATCCTATAAAAAAGTCGGGGTCGGGGTCGGCCGAAACTCGAAACCCAATGCAGTGCATTGGGTTTCCATGGTTCCCAGGGTCTGAAGGAGCGGAAACTCTCCTTCAGGCCCTGCGATCCATATTTTAGTGTAAAATAAAGAATTAAAATAAAAAATATCGCAATACTTACCCTCTGACGCACCCTGGTACTAACCGGGAACCTTCCTTCCTTAGAATCAGCCTTCCAGGACCTTGCGGTGACGTCGCGGTGACGTCGCGGCTTGTGATTGGCCGCGCGGCCGTCCATGTGACCGCTCGCGCGACCAATCACAAGCCGCGACGTCACCGAAGGTCCTGGAAGGGCTGATTCTTAGGAAGGAAGGCTGTCGGAAAGAAGCAGGGCGCGTCCGAGGGTGAGTATATACCTAATAGGAATAGGAATATACTCACCCTCGGACGCGCCCTGCTTCTTTCCGGCAGCCTTCCTTCCTAAGAATCAGCCCTTCCAGGACCTTCGGTGACGTCGCGGTGACGTTGCGGCTTGTGATTGGTCGCGCGAGCGGTCACATGGGCGGCCACGCGGCCAATCACAAGCCGCGACGTCACCGCAAGGTCCTGGAAGGCTGATTCTAAGGAAGGAAGGTTCCCGGTTAGTACCAGGGCGCGTCAGAGGGTAAGTATTGCGATATTTTTTATTTTAATTCTTTATTTTACACTTAAATCTGAATTCCGATACCAATTCCCGATATCTTAAACATATCGGGAATCGGTATCGGAATTCCGATTCTAGATTCAAAAGATCGCCGACTTCATGGCCGACCCCACACAGGGGTCGGGTTTCATGAAACCCGACCTTGCCAAAAGTCGGCGACTTTTGAATATTTTCGACCCGTTTCACTCAACCCTACCCTCGGGTACTGCACCATTTTAGTAGACCTGTCAGCCTCTGGAATAAGAGATTAAAAGTTCTCCTTGTAGCGTGGGTCTAGAAGTGTCACCAACCAGTAATGAGTGCCACTGAAAATGTTCATAATGCGAGGGTCACGGGAAAGGCAGCGCAACATAAAGTCAGTCATGCGTGCCAGACTGCTAAAAGGCAAGACTTCCGTGTCCTCACGACTGACCATGCTGTCCTCCTCCTCCAGCTCCTCCTCCTCCTTTTCCTCAGGCCATGCATGCTGAACAGACGGTATGACAGTTGTGCTTGCAGCTCCGTCTATAGCGCATGAAAGTAGCTCCTGTTCTTCCTCCTCCTCTTCCTCCTTGTCTACCAATCCAAGTTGGAATGACATGAGGCTGAGCTGTGTCTAATCACCCTGTATGGTTCCTTGCTCCATGTCCTCATGCTCCGCCTGCAATGCATCCCCTTTCATTGTGAGCAGAGAGCATTTCAGAATGCAGAGAAGTGGGATGGTGATGCTAATTATTGCGTCATTGACGCTCACCATCTTGGTGGAGTCCTCAAAGTTTTGTAGGATGGTACATATGTCTGACATCCATGTCCACTCCTGAGGTCTTATGTGTGGAGTCTGAACTGAATAACGACGGCCTTGTTGATACTGGTAGTCAACAACTGCCCTCTTCTGCTCACAAATCCTTTCCAACATATGCAGTGTAGAGTTCCAACATGTGGGGAATTCACACACCAGTCGGTCAGCCAGAAGCTGCAAACGCTGCTGAAGCACGACAAGGGCGGCTGAAGCTGTAGCTGACTTTCTAAAATGGGCACACAGGTGGCGTACTATCACAAGCAGACCTGGCAGCTTCGGGTAGCTTTTGAGAAGCCGCTGAACGACGAGGTTATGCACATGGGCCATGGTATGTGTGTGAGTTCACCTCGCTTCAGAGCCGCCACCAAGTTCCAGCCATTGTCACACATGACCATGCCTGGCTGTAGGTTTAGCGGTGTCAGCCACAAATCTAACTGCTCTTTCAGAGCAGTCCACAACTCTTCAGCATTGTGCGATTTGTCACCTAAGCAGATTAGCTTCAGCACAGCCTGTTGCCGCTTGGCTGAGGCAGTGCTGCAGTGCTTCCAGCTTGTGACTGATGTGCTCATTTCAGAGATGGAGGCTGAAGAGGAGGAGGAGGAGGTGCAGGAGCTGTAGACTGTGGGGGCAACCCTGGCTGATGTAGGGCCCGCAATTCTCGGCATTGGAAGGGCGTGTTCCATCCCAAGGTCCAACTGGGTCCCGGCTTCCACTATGTTAACTCAGTGTGCATCAGTGAGGTGTACCCTCCCTGCCCACAAGCACTTGTCCACGTGTCCGTGGTTAGGTGGACTTTCTCAGTAACAGCATTGTTGAGGGCACGGGTAATGTTGTGGGACACGTGCTGGTGTAATGCCGGTATGGCACACCGGAAGAAATAGTGGTGACTGGGGACCAAGTACGTTAGGATAGCCGCTGCCATCAGGTTGATGAAAGCTTCCATCTCCACAAGCCTAAAAGGCAACATTTCAACCGCAAGCAGATGAGAAATGTGTTAATTTAGCACTGTGGCCTGTGGGGCGTTGGCTGTGTATTTCTGCTTGCGTTCCAATGACTGGGGTATGGATAAATGAAGGCTGCGCTGGGACAAAGATGTTGAAGTGCTTGGTGATGGTGCTAGTTGACTGTGGGCAGCGACAGGTGCAGGGCATGAGGCATCTTCGCATGCACCAAGGACAGGGGATTGGCTTGCACGCAAAACATTGGAAGAAGCAGTGGTGTCACCAGCAGACACTGTTCCTGGAGCCTGGGGTTCGGCCCACAAAGTAGGGTGCTTTGCTGCCATGTGCCTGATCATGCTGGTGGTGGTAAGGCTGGTTTGCTACCCCTGCTGATGCAGGCATGGCAGTTGGTGCAAATGGCCTGTTTGGGGTTATCGGCAAAGTCTTTAAAAATCAACCAGACTCTAGAAGACCTAAAAGTTGAAATGACAACATCTGTCATGTTGGTGTTACGGGGAACGGATGCACGCCTTCTATCTGCGGCCACCACACTGCTTTTTCCTGCCTGTTGAGGTGCTATGCCTCCTTCCCCATGTGTGCTGCTGTCCTCGCTCTGCATGTCCTCCTGCCAGGTTGGATCAGTTACTATATCATCCACCACCTCGTCTTCCACATCCGCACCCTGGTCCTCCTCCTGACTTTCTGGCAATTGTGTTTCATTATCATCCACCTTTTATGACACTTTCCCACCGTAGGCCTTCATGTGACCGTGGCTGCTCAAATATTTGGGCATCGCTATATACGCCCCTATATTTAACATGGGGGGTGCATGGACATGCGTTGTGTTGCGTTTTGTGACGCATGCGTCTTTTTTGGCGCAAGCGTCAGGCCGCAGAGGACGCTGCATGTTGCATTTTTTTTGCGCCAAAAATCATGCTAAAAATGGATGCATGCATCACAAAACAATGCGTTTTGCATGCGTTGTGCGTTGCGTCGCCGAACAACGCAAATGTGAACGTAGCCTTAAATATGTGGCCTGGATTTTTTGGGGGGCCCACCAAAATGTGTCAAGAAGTAGGCTATGACACTGCAAAAAAAGTTATTTGGAGGATTAAAATTTTAAAATATTTAGCGCAATGATAATAATAATAATAATAATAATAAAATTATTATATATTTATATAGTGCCATTTATCTGGCAGTAGTCTGCATTTTCAACAGGCAAATGTGGATTGCTTTGTAATAATGCTGAAAAAAAAAATTGCTAGCCACTGATACCTGGAGCTAGATATACACTGCTCAAAAAAATAAAGGGAACACTAAAATTCCACATCCTAGGTATCACTGAATGAAATATTCCAGTTGTAAATCTTTATTCATTACATAGTGGAATGTGTTGAAAACAATAAAACCTAAAAATTATCAACCTAAATCACAACTAATATCCCATGGAGGTCTGGAGTTGGATTCATGCTCAAAATCAAAGTGGAAAATGAAGTTACAGGCTGATCCAACTTCAGTGGAAATGCCTCAAGAAAAGGAAATTATGCTCAGTAGTGTGTGTGGCCTCCATGTGCCGGTATGACCTCCCTAAAATGCCTGGGTATGCTCCTGATGAGGCGGCAGATGGTCTCCTGAGGAATCTCCTCCCAGACCTGGACTATCGCATCTGGCAACTCCTGGACAGTCTGTGGTGCAACGTGACATTGGTGGATGGTGCGAGACATGATGTCCCAGATGTGTTCAATCGGATTCAGGTCTGGGGAATGGGCGGGCCATGCTATTTTGTTTGGGTCCGCTGCACCCTGCTTGTGCATTTGTATTGAGGCCTATTTAGACAGGTAAGCATCTTTGCCTGTTTTTGGTGTTTTTTCTTGAATATGTCCTTTTTTGGTGTTTTTCATGTTAGAGTAGGACTGGCAATACGTAAGGACCCTTGGCGTGGGTTGCCAGCTTCCATATTATAGCCCTAATATCAACTAATACCTTACATATATTTATATGTTTGGTTTTTTTGCACGTATATTTTTTGCAGGGTGCAGCTGGGCCCAAATTGTTCTGTACACTGTGGCCTCTATTCATGCATTTTAGCACTGGGCAGCCCGCCATAGGGCGTTATTAATAGGCTGTAGCCAGATGCTTTGTATTCCTTGTGTGAACACGCCACATACAGAGTATTTTATCTTAGTGCATTGGTGTACCACACGGCCAAACCCTTATTGAAGGCTGGCTGTTTCATTAGGTATTGCACCTGTGCATTTGCTATTTTGTTTGGGTCCGCAGCACCCTGCTTGTGCATTTGTATTGAGGCCTATTTAGACAGGTAAGCATCTTTGCCTGTTTTTGGTGTTTTTTCTTGAATGTGTCCTTTTTTGGTGTTTTTCATTTTAGACAGGGAGGCGGGTCTTAACCCCCCTGCTTGAAACGCCACACTGCCGTCACTCAAATCTTCAGGGGCGCTACCCCCCTCCGCGCTGTTTTCCCATGAAATCCGGCGCCTGCGCTGTTTAGTACTGGCTGGTGCAGGCGCAGTGAGCTCTGGCCGTCTGACGTCACATCCAGTCTTGCAGACTGCGCCTGCACCAGCCAGTACTAAACAGCGCAGGCGCCGGATTTCATGGGAAAACAGAGCGGAGGGGGCGGCGCCCGGGGCCCCTGAAGCTTTGAGTGACGGCAGTGTGGCGTTTCAAGCAGGGGGTTAAGACCTGCCTCCCTGTCTAAAGACAGGAATTTTGGAGAAGTTATAAAACGCTTTATTTTGGGAATAAATGCACCAAAAACTAAAAGAGCCACCTTGTTAGAATGCAGCACTACTGCTGCACAAGGTGGCTCTTTTAGTTTATAACGGCTGGAGGGGGTGACAGAGGCCCTTTAAGGCAGAAAGCCCCACAGACAAGCAACAACTGAAGTCAGCTGCAGTAAAGGCCTGGCAAATCATCACAAAGAAGGAAACCCAGTGTTTGGGATGTTCATGGCTTCCAGACTTCAGGCAGTCATTGCCTGCAAAGAATTTTCTACAAAGTATTAAAAATGAAAATTATGTTTATGGAAAAGTTAATTTGTCCAATTAATTTTGAGCCTCTGAATTTTGAAGAAAAATGGTTGCAGTTCATAAACGTCTCACAAGATATTTTTGTTTGACCCCCTTAACTAACCTCAAAGTCTACACTTCAATTGCATCTCATTTGTTTAATTTAGATAAAAAATAGTGTAATGCAGAGCCCAAATCACAAAGATTCTGTCACTGTCCATATAATTCTGGACCAGATGGAACATAACACTGAAACATTTTTTTTTTCTTACAGACAATAAATCAGAAACATACAGAAGTGGCAGAGGACCACACACACTTTTATGCATGCCATATCACAACTTTTTACAGCTCGGAGTTTATACCGAGTGGATATATGACCATGTACATACCGCCTTAGGCCGGTTTCACACGTCCAGATAATTCCAGTACCGTACAAAAACGGTACTGGAGTTATCCGTGTCCGTGTGCACACGTGGCACACGTGTCGCCCGTTTGCCCACTGGGTACCACATGCACCGTGCCGGAGACAGCGCTAATGGGGAATCCTGTTGTGAATTCTGTGGCTGAATTCACTCCTGTGGTCACAAGTGGTACTGCAGCTTCTGAGCTTCCTCCCTCAGGTGTTCTGGTGAGCTCGTTAACTGCTTCATTACTTAACTCCGCCTGATGCTGCTATCCTTGCTCCTTGTCAATGTTTCAGTGTTGGATCTGAGCTTCTCCTGATTGTTCCTGTGACCTGCTGCTCTGTATAGCTAAGTGCTTTTGCTTTTTTGTTGCTTTTTTTCTGTCCAGCTTGTCTTTTGTTTTGCTGGAAGCTCTGGGACGCAAAGGGTGTACCGCCGTGCGGTTAGTTCGGCACGGTGGGTTTTTTTTGCCCCCTTTGCGTGGTTCTGCTTTAGGGTTTTTTGTAGACTGCAAAGTTCGCTTTACTGTCCTCGCTCTGTCCTAGAATATCGGGCCCCACTTTGCTGAATCTATTTCATCCCTACGTTTTGTCTTTTCATCTTACTCACAGTCATTATATGTGGGGGGCTGCCTTTTCCTTTGGGGAATTTCTCTGGGGCAAGTCAGGCCTATTTTTCTATCTTCAGGCTAGCTAGTTTCTTAGGCTGTGCCGAGTTGCCTAGGTAGTTGTTAGGCGCAATCCACAGCCGCTTTTAGTTGTGTTTAGGATAGGATCAGGTGTGCAGTCTACAGAGTTTCCACGTCTCAGAGCTCGTTCTTGTATTTTTGGGTATTTGTCAGATCACTGTGTGCGCTCTGATCGCTAAGCACACTGTGTTTCTGGATTGCCTTCATAACACCTGTCATTAGCATACATAACAGTACAAGGAGCCTAACTAATGATTCTCAATAGAGGGAAAGAAAAAGTTCTGACATCATTTTTTTTTTTTTTTTCTCTGCTCTGTGTTCACTTTTTTTTTTTTTTCCCCTAGACATTTGGGTGATTCTGGACACAGGTGTGGACATGGATATTCAGGGTCTAATCTCGTTATAAATGTACAAAAAATTCAAGATACTATTGATCAGAAATCTATGTTAGAACCAAGAATTCCTATTCCTGATTTGTTTTTTGGAGATAGAACTAAGTTTCTAAGTTTCAAAAATAATTGTAAGCTATTTCTGGCCTTGAAACCTCATTCTTCTGGTAATCCTATTCAACAGGTTTTGATTATTATTTCTTTTTTGCGCGGCGACCCTCAAGACTGGGCATTTTCTCTTGCGCCAGGAGACCCTGCATTGAGTAGTGTCGATGCGTTTTTCCTGGCGCTCGGATTGCTGTACGATGAGCCTAATTCAGTGGATCAGGCTGAGAAAAATTTGCTGGCTTTGTGCCAGGGTCAGGATGATATAGAAGTATATTGTCAGAAATTTAGGAAATGGTCAGTACTCACTCAGTGGAATGAATCTGCGCTGGCAGCTTTGTTCAGAAAGGGTCTCTCTGAGGCTCTTAAGGATGTCATGGTGGGATTTCCTATGCCTGCTGGTTTGAATGAGTCTTTGTCTTTGGCCATTCAGATCGGTCGACGCTTGCGCGAGCGTAAATCTGTGCACCATTTGGCGGTACTGCCTGAGGTTAAACCTGAGCCTATGCAGTGCGATAGGACTATGACTAGAGTTGAACGGCAGGAATACAGACGTCTGAATGGTCTGTGTTTCTACTGTGGTGATTCCACTCATGCTATTTCTGATTGTCCTAAGCGCACTAAGCGGTCCGCTAGGTCTGCCGTCATTGGTACTGTACAGTCCAAATTCCTTCTGTCCATTACCTTGATATGCTCTTTGTCGTCGTTTTCTGTCATGGCGTTTGTGGATTCGGGCGCTGCCCTGAATCTGATGGATTTGGATTATGCTAAACGTTGTGGGTTTTTCTTGGAGCCTTTGCGGTGTCCTATTCCATTGAGAGGAATTGATGCTACACCTTTGGCCAAGAATAAACCTCAATACTGGGCCCAGCTGACCATGTGCATGGCTCCTGCACATCAGGAAGTTATTCGCTTTCTGGTGTTGCATAATCTGCATGATGTGGTCGTGTTGGGGTTGCCATGGCTACAAACCCATAATCCAGTATTGGATTGGAATTCCATGTCGGTATCCAGCTGGGGTTGTCAGGGGGTACATGGTGATGTTCCATTTTTGTCGATTTCGTCATCCACCCCTTCTGAGGTCCCAGAGTTCTTGTCTGATTATCAGGATGTATTTGAAGAGTCCAGGTCCGATGCTCTACCTCCGCATAGGGATTGTGATTGTGCTATCAATTTGATTCCTGGTAGTAAATTCCCTAAAGGTCGATTATTTAATTTATCCGTGCCCGAACACGCCGCTATGCGCAGTTATGTGAAGGAATCCCTGGAGAAGGGACATATTCGCCCATCGTCATCACCACTGGGAGCAGGGTTCTTCTTTGTAGCCAAGAAGGATGGTTCGCTGAGACCGTGTATTGATTACCGCCTTCTTAATAAGATCACTGTTAAATTTCAGTATCCCTTGCCATTGTTATCTGACTTGTTTGCTCAGATTAAGGGGGCTAATTGGTTCACTAAGATAGATCTTCGTGGTGCGTATAATCTGGTGAGAATCAGGCAAGGAGATGAATGGAAAACTGCATTCAATACGCCCAAGGGTCATTTTGAGTATCTAGTGATGCCGTTCGGACTTGCCAATGCTCCATCTGTGTTTCAGTGTTTTATGCATGACATCTTCCGTGAGTATCTGGATAAATTCCTGATTGTTTACTTGGATGACATTTTGATCTTCTCAGATGATTGGGAGTCTCATGTGAAGCAGGTCAGAATGGTTTTTCAGGTCCTGCGTGCTAACTCTTTGTTTGTGAAGGGATCAAAGTGTCTCTTCGGTGTGCAGAAAGTTTCATTTTTGGGGTTCATCTTTACCCCTTCTACTATCGAGATGGATCCAGTTAAGGTCCAAGCCATCCAGGATTGGATTCAGCCGACATCTCTGAAAAGTCTGCAAAAGTTCCTGGGCTTTGCTAATTTTTATTGTCGCTTCATCTGTAATTTTTCTAGCATTGCCAAACCATTGACCGATTTGACCAAGAAGGGTGCTGATTTGGTTAATTGGTCTTCTGCTGCTGTGGAAGCTTTTCAGGAGTTGAAGCGTCGTTTTTGTTCTGCCCCTGTGTTGTGTCAGCCAGATGTTTCTCTTCCGTTCCAGGTCGAGGTTGATGCTTCTGAGATTGGAGCAGGGGCGGTTTTGTCACAGAGAGGTTCTGATTGCTCAGTGATGAAACCATGTGCTTTCTTTTCCAGGAAGTTTTCGCCCGCTGAGCGTAATTATGATGTGGGCAATCGAGAGTTGCTGGCCATGAAGTGGGCATTCGAGGAGTGGCGTCATTGGCTTGAAGGAGCTAAGCATCGCGTGGTGGTATTGACTGATCATAAGAACTTGACTTATCTCGAGTCTGCCAAGCGCTTGAATCCTAGACAGGCCCGTTGGTCGTTATTTTTTGCCCGCTTCGACTTTGTGATTTCGTACCTTCCGGGCTCTAAAAATGTGAAGGCGGATGCTCTGTCTAGGAGTTTTGTGCCCGACTCTCCGGGTTTATCTGAGCCAGCGGGTATCCTCAAGGAAGGAGTCATTGTGTCTGCCATCTCCCCTGATTTGCGGCGGGTGCTGCAAAAATTTCAGGCGAATAAACCTGATCGTTGTCCAGCAGAGAAACTGTTCGTCCCTGATAGGTGGACTAATAAACTTATCTCTGAACTTCATTGTTCGGTGTTGGCTGGTCATCCTGGAATCTTTGGTACCAGAGAGTTAGTGGCTAGATCCTTCTGGTGGCCATCTCTGTCACGGGATGTACGTACTTTTGTGCAGTCCTGTGGGATTTGTGCTAGGGCTAAGCCCTGCTGTTCTCGTGCCAGTGGGTTGCTTTTGCCCTTGCCGGTCCCAAAGAGGCCTTGGACACATATTTCGATGGATTTCATTTCTGACCTTCCCGTTTCTCAAAAGATGTCAGTCATTTGGGTGGTCTGTGATCGCTTTTCTAAAATGGTCCATCTGGTGCCCTTGGCTAAATTGCCTTCCTCCTCTGATTTGGTACCTTTGTTCTTTCAGCATGTGGTTCGGTTGCATGGCATTCCTGAGAATATTGTTTCTGACAGAGGTTCCCAGTTTGTTTCAAGGTTTTGGCGAGCCTTTTGTGGTAGGATGGGCATTGACCTATCCTTTTCCTCGGCTTTCCATCCTCAGACTAATGGCCAGACCGAACAAACCAATCAGACCTTGGAAACATATCTGAGATGTTTTGTTTCTGCAGACCAGGATGATTGGGTGTCCTTTTTGCCGTTGGCTGAGTTCGCCCTTAATAATCGGGCCAGCTCGGCTACCTTGGTTTCTCCATTTTTCTGCAATTCTAGGTTCCATCCTCGTTTCTCTTCAGGACAGGTTGAGTCTTCGGACTGTCCTGGTGTGGATTCTGTGGTGGATAGGTTGCAGCAGATCTGGACTCAGGTAGTGGACAATTTGATCTTGTCCCAGGAGAAAGCTCAACTTTTCGCTAATCGCAGACGCCGTGTGGGTCCCCGACTTCGTGTTGGGGATCTGGTTTGGTTATCTTCTCGTCATATTCCTATGAAGGTTTCCTCTCCTAAATTTAAACCTCGTTTTATTGGTCCGTATAGGATTTCTGAGGTTCTCAATCCTGTGTCTTTTCGTTTGACCCTCCCAGACTTCTTTTCCATACATAATGTATTCCATAGGTCGTTGTTGCGGAGATACGTGGCACCTATGGTTCCATCTGTTGAGCCTCCTGCCCCGGTTTTGGTGGAGGGGGAATTGGAGTATATTGTGGAGAAGATTTTGGATTCTCGTGTTTCTAGACGGAAACTCCAGTATCTGGTTAAATGGAAGGGTTATGCTCAGGAAGATAATTCCTGGGTTTTTGCCTCTGATGTTCATGCTTCCGATCTTGTTCGTGCCTTTCATGCGGCTCATCCTGGTCGGCCTGGGGGCTCTGGTGAGGGTTCGGTGACCCCTCCTCAAGGGGGGGGGGGTACTGTTGTGAATTCTGTGGCTGAATTTACTCCTGTGGTCACAAGTGGTACTGCAGCTTCTGAGCTTCCTCCCTCAGGTGTTCTGGTGAGCTCGTTAACTGCTTCATTACTTAACTCCGCCTGATGCTGCTATCCTTGCTCCTTGTCAATGTTTCAGTGTTGGATCTGAGCTTCTCCTGATTGTTCCTGTGACCTGCTGCTCTGTATAGCTAAGTGCTTTTGCTTTTTTGTTGCTTTTTTTCTGTCCAGCTTGTCTTTTGTTTTGCTGGAAGCTCTGGGACGCAAAGGGTGTACCGCCGTGCGGTTAGTTCGGCACGGTGGGTTTTTTTTGCCCCCTTTGCGTGGTTCTGCTTTAGGGTTTTTTGTAGACTGCAAAGTTCGCTTTACTGTCCTCGCTCTGTCCTAGAATATCGGGCCCCACTTTGCTGAATCTATTTCATCCCTACGTTTTGTCTTTTCATCTTACTCACAGTCATTATATGTGGGGGGCTGCCTTTTCCTTTGGGGAATTTCTCTGGCGCAAGTCAGGCCTATTTTTCTATCTTCAGGCTAGCTAGTTTCTTAGGCTGTGCCGAGTTGCCTAGGTAGTTGTTAGGCGCAATCCACAGCCGCTTTTAGTTGTGTTTAGGATAGGATCAGGTGTGCAGTCTACAGAGTTTCCACGTCTCAGAGCTCGTTCTTGTATTTTTGGGTATTTGTCAGATCACTGTGTGCGCTCTGATCGCTAAGCACACTGTGTTTCTGGATTGCCTTCATAACACCTGTCATTAGCATACATAACAGAATCCCCATTCATATCTTCCCTGCAGCAGGGAAGATATGAATATTAGTGTGTAAAATACAGATCCAGGGCCCCGCCCTCCCACCCCCTGTGCGCTCCCCCCCTCCCCCCCCCCCCGCTGTGATTAAAATACTCACCTAGCTTCCGGATCCCTCGCCGCAGCGTCCTCTCCTGGTCGCATCGTCTCCTGTATGCGGTCACGTGGGGCCGCTCATTTACAGTACTGAATATGCGGCTCCACCCCTTTGGGAGGTGGAGCCGCATATTCATGATTGTAATCGGCGACCCCACGTGACCGCATACAGGAGACGATGCGGCCAGGAGAGGACGCTGCGGCGAGGGATCCCACAGGGTGGGGACCTGGATCTGCCTTTTACACACTAATATTCATTTCTTCCCTGCAGCAAACGCTGCTGCAGGGAAGATATGAATCGCAGCTTCAGCACTAGTGAGGGGGACAGCGCTTAATGTAGCACTGTCTCCTGCACGGCACACGGACTGCACATGGACAACGTCCGTGTGCGGTACGTGTTTTACATGGACCCATTGACTTTAATGGGTCCGTGTAATACGTGCGCTCCCACGAACACTGACATGTCTCCGTGTTTGGCACACGGAGACACGGTACGCAAAAAATCAATGACATCTGCACAGATGCATTGACTTTAATGTGTCTACGTGTGTCAGTGGCTCCGGTACGTGAGGAAACTGTCACCTCACGTACCGGAGCCACTGATGCGTGAAACCGGCCTCATTTACAGTAATGAATATGCGGCTCCACCCCTATGGGAGGTGGAGCCGCATATTCATGACTGAAATCGGCGGCCCCACGTGACCGTATGCAGGAGAAGATGCGGCCAGAACAGGAAGCAGCGACAGCCAACGAGGGAGCTGGGTGAGTATTTTCAGAACGGGGGGGGGGGGGGGGGGATGGGGGTCGAGGGCGCACAGGGGGTGGGGACATGGAGCTTTATTTTAAACACGAAAGAAAAACCACTAAAAAAATGGATTATTCATATCTTCTTTACAGCAAACGGTGCTGCACAGAAGATATGAATGGGGCTTCAGCACGATGCAGGGGACAGCGCTAAACTTTAGCGCTGTCTCCGGCACGGTGCGTGTGGTACCCAGTGGGCACACAGGCGGCACACGTGTGCTGCCCGTGTGCCACACTGATGTACCACAGAAACGCAGCGGCACACGGACACAGATAATTGCGGTACCGATTTTTCCGGTACCGGAATTATCTGGATGTGTGAGACTGGCCTTACAGTTTTATTTACGCCCCGCAGAGGGACCGAATTATATTACTACCACCAATTGCTTGATACTCAGGTAATAACTTCAGTTTTTCAATTTCTCTCCCCAAGTTTTTCTTTTTCTCTCTTTTTTTCTTCATACTCTAAAACTACCAATGAATGTGGGCTTCTAATACTGCCTGCACATATTATAAGGTCTGTTATATGTCTGCCTCTTGGAGCCAGATCTGACCCTGATCTGTTCAGTCACAACCAAATGCACTGCATTAGCACCTTGTACATTTTTTGCTCCACATTTTAAACAAAGCCATTTCTTCTTTTTGAAAAGCTATAAGGCTGTGTGCCCTCATTGCGTTTTTTATGCATTTCTGCTGCGTTTTTTGCCGCAGCAGAAAGGCATAAAAATGCTTAAAAACTACATTCCCATGCAATCCTATGGAATTCCACAGTTGCTGTGCCCATGATGCAGATTTTTCCAGCGATTCCGCAGCCACAGGATTGCATTGAAGTGCTCACTTTAGGCATGTGGCTATGCCCACCATGCATAAAGTGAGCGCTCATCCAGGCCCTTGGGAACCATTTTTCTGTAAAAAAAAAAAAAAAGAATTAAAATAAAAAATAGGGATATACTTACCTTCTGATGGCCCCGGAAGTCCTCCCATCTCTCAGCGGTGCACGCGGCAGCTTCCGTTCCCAGGGATGCATTGCACGAATCACCTGCGATGACGTCGCGGTCACACGACTGTGACGTCACAAAGGTCTATCGCGCAAAGCATCCCTGGGAGCAGAATGTACCGGGAGCGCCGCTGAGGAGATCGGAAGGTGAGAATAATTATATTTTTTTAGTTTTTTTATTATTTTTAAAATTCTTTTACTACTGATGCTGCATATGCAGCATCAATAGTAAAAAGATGGTCACACTTGTCAAGCACTATGCTTGACAAGTGTGACCAATCTGTTAATCAAATTTGAAGCATCGCTTGGAAAACGCTAGCATTTTGCAAGCTAAAAACGCTTGTGTTTTGCTGGAAAACAAATGCAAATTCCGCATGCGTTTTACCCGCGGCAAGGAGTTGCGAAAATGCTGCGGACAATTCCGCAGCATTTCTGCAACGTGGGCACATAGCTCAATGGGGAAAAGGACAAATATTATTGTTTACCAAATGCATATACTCATTTTATAAAAATCAAATATTGCTTTATTACAGTAGGATTGTGCAATGGATACAATTGATTATAAGTACCTTTACTTCAATCTGTATTACACCTTTTTATTTATGCACTTTAAATCAAGGAATTTTTTTTTTTTCGATAATATGCCATCATGTCCTAGCAATATGCCATTGTGCAATTTTTGAATGTTATAAAAATTACCGTATTCTGCAAATTTCACCTGTAAATTCCTGTCCCCTCTATCTTATTCTTCACCTTTCTTAGGCTGATGAAGCCTCAGCATGCGTTGTTTTGACACTGCGCCGAACGCAACATGTTGCATTTTGTTGCGGTCAAGAGAGAATGGAGGGCATCATCAAGGCATAATAGCAGCAAAAAAAGGGGGTCAACCCTGAGCCTGACATATAAGAGTACAGAAAAACACACACAAAGCGTCAAGCTATATAGAAGGGACCACCGCTATGAATAAGTACAAATATATACATTTTATTATGTCAACCAAAGAACACCACACAATTAAAATCACTTAAAACCTAAACTTAATCATGGGTTCCAAAATGGAAACCACCCCCCTGGACATGAATGTGATAGGAAACGATATACAGATAAAAGTGTAACAGTAAGTGGTAAACTAGAACGATAATTTAAAAAACATATCCGTCATATACATAAACATATAGAGGTAATAGTATCACAAGATAATGTTTGGCATGAATCCTCAAAGCATAATTCACCTATCAAGATACCACTACTGCATTGATCATACATGAATATAATGATATGGTACAGCTCGCAGCAAGATTGAGGATGAATGAAAAATATTTTTTACATAATATGCAGAAAAAATATTACTACTAATTAACTCCTGAATCATTACATGACCTGTGAACAAATTAATGAGTGATAGTTCAACTAGGTGAGCCCAGATCATGAGGTCAAATGATCCCTAAGGATATAAGAAAAATATTATTTATGGGCAAAAATCGCCCAACAAAATCATATACCCAATCTGATCAAACATATGTATGCTAGTATGGCACAGCTCACAGTATGAAAGAACAAAGGTGACTTACGATGCAGGTAACATAGTAACATAGTAACATAGTTAGTAAGGCCGAAAAAAGACATTTGTCCATCCAGTTCAGCCTATATTCCATCATAATAAATCCCCAGATCTACGTCCTTCTACAGAACCTAATAATTGTATGATACAATATTGTTCTGCTCCAGGAAGACATCCAGGCCTCTCTTGAACCCCTCGACTGAGTTCGCCATCACCAACTCCTCAGGCAAGCAATTCCAGATTCTCACTGCCCTAACAGTAAAGAATCCTCTTCTATGTTGGTGGAAAAACCTTCTCTCCTCCAGACGCAAAGAATGCCCCCTTGTGCCCGTCACCTTCCTTGGTATAAACAGATCCTCAGCTAGATATTTGTATTGTCCCCTTATATACTTATACATGGTTATTAGATCGCTCCAAGATACCAAGATATCTTGAGCCAAGATACCGTACAATAGCACAGGGAATGCTGAGATTAGCAAAGCCCAGAGAGCATGACCATGATACCTATCACCCAGAGGTCCAGGGGGCATGAAATCACCTGTATCGTAAATTGTTCATGTACAGAGCCTGGTAGTCCCTTGGGACAGAGTGTACATGTGATCTGGGTGGATGATTGTCACCCACATATAATATCTATATATTTTGTGTGACTTCTTTAGTCTATTTGTCCCCTTCTATTTTTGCTCACTTAGGTAAATCATCATTCATTAATCTCCTTATGGGTTATATCATCATTCATTAATCTCCCTGTGGGTTATATCTCTGTCATGTAATCAGGGGTGAACCTAGCCTCTCTGCTGCCTGAGGCGAACGGAAAAATGGCACCCCCCACACAGTCCCTGCTGGAGGGGGGGCGGGAAGGAGGGAGGGAGGAGGGGGGGCGGGAAGGAGGGAGGGAGGAGGGGGGGCGGGCACTTGACCCCGGAGTTTTATAAAAAAAAACAAAAAAACCTAGCAGCGCAAATCCAGTTACCGTATATACTCGAGTATAAGCCGACCCGAGTAGTATAAACCGACCCCCCTAATTTTGCCACAAAAAACTGGGAAAACTTAATGACTCGAGTATAAGCCTAGGGTGGAAAATGCAGCAGCTACCGGTAAATTTCAAAAGTAAAAATAGATACCAATAAAAGTAAAATTAATTGAGACATCAGTAGGTTAAGTGTTTTTGAATATCCATATTGAATCAGGAGCCCCATATAATGCTCCATACAGTTCATGAAGGGTCCCATAAGACGCTCCAAAAATTACTTACTCACCTCTCTTCGCTCAGGACCCCGGCACTTTTACCTGCTCCTCGTGCGGCTCCGTCTTCGGCACTGACGTTCAGCAGAGGGCGTGCTGTTATGATCCGGTGACTTTAGAGCTGCATGAAAACTTTCACTGGAGATGGTGGCCACTGTACTGACCGCAATCCTGAACTTAACACCGCAACTAGAAGTAGCCGTGGAGTGTACCTAACACACCTAGACACCTCGTCACAGCCGGAGGACTAATTACCCCTAAAGATGGAAAGAGGAATACTATCTTGCCTCAGAGAAAATCCCCAAAGGATAGACAGCCCCCCACAAATATTGGCAGTGAGTCGGAGAGGAAAAAACATACACAGGCAGAAAACAGAATTTAGCACAGGAGGCCACACTAGCTAGATAGGACAGGATAGAACAGAGTTCTGTGCGGTCAGTATAAAACCCTTCAAACAACATCCACAGCAGAAATTACAAAAACTTCCTACATCTAACTAATAGATGTAGGAGCGTAAATCTGCAACTCCAGTGAATCCTACAATCAGAGCAGGAATAAAACTGAAACAAGCACACAGCAGTGTGCCACTGATACAAAGAACCAAACACTTATCTTTGCTGAATTTGGCAGTAGGCAGGAGAAGCCAGAAAGTGATCCATCACTTCACAAGGAACATTGGCAACTGGCAAGGGCTAAAGGATCCTGCACACCTACATATCCCAGTCTGAATTGTAATTATCAGATACACCTGGCCAGGACTGAGACTCAAAGACAACTGCATTCCCATCTTCAACCACCGGAGGGAACCCAAGAGCGGAATTCACAACAGCGCGCACTGACTATGTCACCGCGCCTTCTGACCTGAACGTCACTGCCAGAGGATGCTGAAGACGGAGCCGCACCGGAGCGAGGAGCAGGTAAATATCGCGCAGCGCTGCACTCCCCCTCCCCGTATACTCACCTGCTCCTGGCGCTGCGTCCCTGCTTCTTCCACCGCTGCATCTTCTTCCTGTGCTGAGCGGTCACAGTTACCGATCATTACAGAAATGAATATGCGGCTCCACCCCTATGGGAGGTGGAGCCGCATATTCATTTCTGTAATCAGTGGTACCATGTGACCGCTCAGCACAGGAAGAATCTGCAGCGCTGGAAGAAGCAGGGACGCAGCTGTTATGGCTGGCAATCAGGCAACACAGCGTGCAGTAATCAGCGCACATACAGAGATCTGGCAATAACCAAAAACAATAGGACGAGCTCTGAGACGTGGAATCTCTGTAGACTGCAGTACCTGATCTATCCTCACACAACTATAAGCAGCAGTGGATTGCGCCTATCACTACCTATGCAACTCGGCACTGCCTGAGGAGCTGACTAGCCTGAAGATAGAAATACAAGCCTGACTTACCTCAGAGAAATACCCCAAAGGAATAGGCAGCCCCCCACATATAATGACTGTTAGCAAGATGAAAAGACAAACGTAGGAATGAAATAGATTCAGCAAAGTGAGGCCCGATATTCTAGACAGAGCGAGGATAGCAAAGAGAACTATGCAGTCTACAAAAAACCCTAAAACGAAAACCACGCAAAGGGGCAAAAAGACCCACCGTGCCGAACTAACAGCACGGCGGTGCACCCCTTTGCTTCTCAGAGCTTCCAGCAAAAGTTAATAGCAAGCTGGACAGAAAAAACAGAAAACAAACTAGAAGCACTTATCTAGCAGAGCAGCAGGCCCAAGGAAAGATGCAGTAGCTCAGATCCAACACTGGAACATTGACAAGGAGCAAGGAAGACAGACTCAGGTGGAGCTAAATAGCAAGGCAGCCAACGAGCTCACCAAAACACCTGAGGGAGGAAGCCCAGAGACTGCAATACCACTTGTGACCACAGAAGTGAACTCAGCCACAGAATTCACAACAGTACCCCCCCCTTGAGGAGGGGTCACCGAACCCTCACCAGAACCCCCAGGCTGACCAGGATGAGCCACATGAAAGGCACGAACAAGATCTGGGGCATGGACATCAGAGGCAAAAACCCAGGAATTATCTTCCTGAGCATAACCCTTCCATTTGACCAGATACTGGAGTTTCCGTCTAGAGACACGAGAATCCAAAATCTTCTCCACAATATACTCCAATTCCCCCTCCACCAAAACAGGGGCAGGAGGCTCCACAGATGGAACCATAGGTGCCACGTATGTCCTCAACAACGACCTATGGAATACATTATGTATGGAAAAGGAGTCTGGGAGGATCAGACGAAAAGACACCGGATTGAGAATCTCAGAAATCCTATACGGACCAATAAAACGAGGTTTAAATTTAGGAGAGGAAACCTTCATAGGAATATGACGAGAAGATAACCAAACCAGATCCCCAACACGAAGTCAGGGTCCCACACGGCGTCTGCGATTAGCGAAAAGCTGAGCCTTCTCCTGGGACAAGGTCAAATTGCCCACTACCTGAGTCCAGATCTGCTGCAACCTGTCCACCACAGAATCCACACCAGGACAGTCCGAAGACTCAACCTGTCCTGAAGAGAAACGAGGATGGAACCCAGAATTGCAGAAAAATGGAGAGACCAAGGTAGCTGAGCTGGCCCGATTATTAAGGGCGAACTCAGCCAACGGCAAAAATGACACCCAATCATCCTGGTCAGCGGAAACAAAACATCTCAGATATGTTTCCAAGGTCTGATTGGTTCGTTCGGTCTGGCCATTAGTCTGAGGATGGAAGGCCGAGGAGAAAGATAGGTCAATGTCCATCCTACCACAAAAGGCTCGCCAGAACCTCGAGACAAACTGGGAACCTCTGTCAGAAACAATATTCTCAGGAATGCCATGTAAACGAACCACATGCTGGAAGAACAAAGGCACCAAATCAGAGGAGGAAGGCAATTTAACCAAGGGCACCAGATGGACCATTTTAGAAAAGCGATCACAGACCACCCAAATGACCGACATTTTTTGAGAAACGGGAAGGTCAGAAATGAAATCCATCGAAATATGTGTCCAAGGCCTCTTCGGGACCGGCAAGGGCAAAAGCAACCCACTGGCACGTGAACAGCAGGGCTTAGCCCTAGCACAAATTCCACAGGACTGCACAAAAGCACGCACATCCCGTGACAGAGATGGCCACCAGAAGGATCTAGCAACCAACTCCCTGGTACCAAAGATTCCTGGATGACCGGCCAGCACCGAACAATGAAGTTCAGAGATAACTTTACTAGTCCACCTATCAGGGACGAACAGTTTCTCGGCCGGACAACGATCAGGTTTATTAGCCTGAAATTTCTGCAACACTCTCCGCAAATCAGGGGAGATGGCAGACACAATGACTCCTTCCTTGAGGATACTCGCCGGCTCAGATAACCCCGGAGAGTCGGGCACAAAACTCCTAGACAGAGCATCCGCCTTCACATTTTTAGAGCCCGGAAGGTATGAAATCACAAAATCAAAACGAGCAAAAAATAACGACCAACGGGCCTGTCTAGGATTCAAGCGCTTGGCAGACTCAAGATAAGTAAGGTTCTTATGATCAGTCAAAACCACCACGCGATGCTTAGCACCCTCAAGCCAATGACGCCACTCCTCGAATGCCCACTTCATGGCCAGCAACTCTCGGTTGCCCACATCATAATTACGCTCAGCAGCAGAAAATTTCCTGGAAAAGAAAGCACATGGTTTGAACACTGAGCCACCAGAACCTCTCTGTGACAAAACCGCCCCTGCACCAATCTCAGAAGCATCAACCTCGACCTGGAACGGAAGAGAAACATCAGGTTGACACAACACAGGGGCACAGCAAAAACGACGCTTCAACTCCTGAAAAGCTTCCACGGCAGCAGAAGACCAATTAACCAAATCAGCACCCTTCTTGGTCAAATCGGTCAATGGTCTGGCAATGCTAGAAAAATTACAGATGAAGCGACGATAAAAATTAGCAAAGCCCAGGAATTTCTGCAGACTTTTTAGAGATGTCGGCTGAGTCCAATCCTGGATGGCCTGAACCTTAACCGGATCCATCTCGATAGTAGAAGGGGAAAAGATGAACCCCAAAAATGAAACTTTCTGCACACCGAAGAGACACTTTGATCCCTTCACGAACAAGGAATTAGCACGCAGTACCTGGAAAACCATTCTGACTTGCTTCACATGAGACTCCCAATCATCTGAGAAGATCAAAATGTCATCCAAGTAAACAATCAAGAATTTATCCAGATACTCACGGAAAATGTCATGCATAAAAGACTGAAAAACAGATGGAGCATTGGCAAGTCCGAACGGCATCACCAGATACTCAAAATGGCCCTCGGGCGTATTAAATGCCGTTTTCCATTCATCTCCCTGCCTGATTCTCACCAGATTATACGCACCACGAAGATCAATCTTAGTAAACCAACTAGCCCCCTTAATCCGAGCAAACAAGTCAGAAATCAATGGCAAGGGATACTGAAACTTAACAGTGATCTTATTAAGAAGGCGGTAATCAATACACGGTCTTAGCGAACCATCCTTCTTGGCTACAAAAAAGAACCCTGCTCCCAATGGTGACGACGATGGGCGAATATGTCCCTTCTCCAGGGACTCCTTCACATAACTGCGCATAGCGGTGTGTTCAGGTACGGACAAATTAAATAAACGACCCTTAGGGAATTTACTACCAGGAATCAAATCGATAGCACAATCACAATTCCTATGCGGAGGTAGGGCATCAGACTTGGACTCTTCAAATACATCCTGAAAGTCCGACAAGAACTCTGGGATGTCAGAAGGAATGGATGACGAAATAGACAAAAATGGAACATCACCATGTACTCCCTGACAACCCCAGCTGGTTACCGACATAGAGTTCCAATCCAATACTGGATTATGGGTTTGTAGCCATGGCAACCCCAACACGACCACATCATGCAAATTATGCAGTACCAGAAAGCGAATAACTTCCTGATGTGCAGGAGCCATGCACATGGTCAGCTGGGCCCAGTACTGAGGCTTATTCTTGGCCAAAGGTGTAGCATCAATTCCTCTCAACGGAATAGGACACCGCAAAGGCTCCAAGAAAAATCCACAACGTTTAGCATAATCCAAATCCATCAGATTCAGGGCAGCGCCTGAATCCACAAACGCCATGACAGAATACGATGACAAAGAGCACATTAAGGTAATGGACAAAAGGAATTTGGACTGTACAGTACCAATAACGGCAGAGCTATTGAACCGCCTAGTGCGTTTAGGACAATTAGAAATAGCATGAGTAGAATCACCACAATAGAAACACAGTCTGTTCAGACGTCTGTGTTCTTGCCGTTCTACTTTAGTCATAGTCCTGTCGCACTGCATAGGCTCAGGTTTACTCTCAGACAATACCGCCAGATGGTGCACAGATTTACGCTCGCGCAAGCGACGACCGATCTGAATGGCCAAGGACATAGACTCATTCAAACCAGCAGGCATAGGAAATCCCACCATGACATCCTTAAGAGCTTCAGAGAGACCCTTTCTGAACAAAGCCGCCAGTGCAGATTCATTCCACAGAGTGAGTACTGACCACTTCCTAAATTTCTGACAATATACTTCTACATCATCCTGACCCTGGCATAAAGCCAGCAGATTTTTCTCAGCCTGATCCACTGAATTAGGCTCATCGTAAAGCAATCCCAGCGCCTGGAAAAATGCATCAACATTACTCAATGCAGAATCTCCTGGTGCAAGAGAAAACGCCCAGTCCTGTGGGTCGCCGCGCAAAAAAGAAATAATAATCAAAACCTGTTGAATAGGATTACCAGAAGAATGAGGTTTCAAGGCCAAAAATAGCTTACAATTATTTCTGAAGCTCAGGAACTTAGTTCTGTCACCAAAAAACAAATCAGGAATCGGAATTCTTGGTTCTAGCATCGATTTCTGATCAATAGTATCTTGAATCTTTTGTACATTTACAACGAGATTATCCATTGAGGAGCACAGAGCCTGAATATCCATGTCCACAGCTGTGTCCTGAAGCACTCTAATGTCTAGGGGAAAAAAAAGACTGAAGACAGAGCTAAAAAAAAATGATGTCAGGATTTCTTTTTTCCCTCTATTGGGAATCATTGGTGTGGCTCCTTGTACTGTTATGGCTGGCAATCAGGCAACACAGCGTGCAGTAATCAGCGCACATACAGAGATCTGGCAATAACCAAAAACAATAGGACGAGCTCTGAGACGTGGAATCTCTGTAGACTGCAGTACCTGATCTATCCTCACACAACTATAAGCAGCAGTGGATTGCGCCTATCACTACCTATGCAACTCGGCACTGCCTGAGGAGCTGACTAGCCTGAAGATAGAAATACAAGCCTGACTTACCTCAGAGAAATACCCCAAAGGAATAGGCAGCCCCCCACATATAATGACTGTTAGCAAGATGAAAAGACAAACGTAGGAATGAAATAGATTCAGCAAAGTGAGGCCCGATATTCTAGACAGAGCGAGGATAGCAAAGAGAACTATGCAGTCTACAAAAAACCCTAAAACGAAAACCACGCAAAGGGGCAAAAAGACCCACCGTGCCGAACTAACAGCACGGCGGTGCACCCCTTTGCTTCTCAGAGCTTCCAGCAAAAGTTAATAGCAAGCTGGACAGAAAAAACAGAAAACAAACTAGAAGCACTTATCTAGCAGAGCAGCAGGCCCAAGGAAAGATGCAGTAGCTCAGATCCAACACTGGAACATTGACAAGGAGCAAGGAAGACAGACTCAGGTGGAGCTAAATAGCAAGGCAGCCAACGAGCTCACCAAAACACCTGAGGGAGGAAGCCCAGAGACTGCAATACCACTTGTGACCACAGAAGTGAACTCAGCCACAGAATTCACAACACGCAGCGCCAGGAGCAGGTGAGTATAATACTACAGAATCTGCCGCCCCCTCTCTTCTGCCGCCTGAGCCAAAGAGCTCAAATCGCCTCATGGTAGCAGCGTCACTGCATGTAATGATCCAGGTGTTAATCAGCAGCGTTATGTGGTTTATATACTATGTAAGGCACCTTTGTTCTTTCATACTGTGAGCTGTGCCATACCAGCATACATATGTTTGATCAGATTGGGTATATGATTTTGGTGGGCGATTTTTGCCCATAAATAATATTTTTCTTACATCCTTAGGGATCATTTGACCTCATGATCTGGGCTCACCTAGTTGAACTATCACTCATTAATTTGTCCACAGGTCATGTAATGATCCAGGAGTTCATTAGTAGTAATAATTTTTCTGCATATTATGTAAAAAATATTTTTCATTCATCCTCAATCTTGCTGCGAGCTGTACCATATCATTATATTCATGTATGATCAATGCAGTAGTGGTATATTGATAGGTGAATTATGCTTTAAGGATTCATGCCAAATATTATCTTTTGATACTATTGCCTCTATATGTTTATGTATATGACGGATATGTTTTTTGAATTATTGTCGTTCTAGTTTACCACTTACTGTTACACTTTTATCTGTATATCGTTTCCTATCACATTCATGTCCAGGGGGGTGTTTCCATTCTGGAAACCATGATTAAGTTTAGGTTTTAAGTGATTTTCATTGTGTGGTGTTCTTTGGTTGACATTATGAAATGTATATATTTGTACTTATTCATAGCGGTGGTCCCTTCTATATAGCTTGACGCTTTGTGTGTGTTATTTTGTTGCGGTCAGCGCAGCGTCAAAACGATGCATGTGTACCCAATGTTAAAGATAGGTACGCAGGATGCATGCCAATGTAGGTGTAGCTGAATGGAATAGGTGTGGAAGTGGGTGGGGCTTAAAGGAGGAACTACACAGCCCTCTGTAGCTCTGCCCTATGCAAGTGTGAAGCCAGCCTTATTTTAATATACTTTTTAACTAATCTCACTAAAAATAAAAACAACTTTAAAATATATATATATATATATATATATATATATATACAGTTATATGAAAAAGTTTGGGCACCCCTAATAATCTTAAGCTTAATGTTTTATAAAAATTGGTTTTTTTGCAACAGCTATTTCAGTTTCATATATCTAATAACTGTTGGACGCAGTAATGTTTCTGCCTTGAAATTAGGTTTATTGTACTAACTGTTATGAACAGGTAATTCAGAACCACAATGGACCTTGAAGTTCAGAGCACACAAGTGACCTGACATTTACCAAAAACATATGACGAGCTCTGAGACATGGAAACTCTGCTGACCGCAATCCCTAATCCTATCACACCACACTAGAGGTAGCCGTGGATTGCGCCTAACGCTCCCTATGCAACTCGGCACAGCCTGAGAAACTAACTAGCCCTGAAGATAGAAAAATAAGCCTACCTTGCCTCAGAGAAATTCCCCAAAGGAAAAGGCAGCCCCCCACATATAATGACTGCGAGTAAAGATGAAATACAAACACAGAGATGCAATAGATTTAGCAAAGTGAGGCCCGACTTACTGAATAGACCGAGGATAGGAAAGATAGCTTTGCGGTCAACACAAAAACCTACAAACAACCACGCAGAGGGGCAAAAAGACCCTCCGCACCGACTAACGGTACGGAGGTGCTCCCTCTGCGTCTCAGAGCTTCCAGCAAGCAAGAAAAACCAATATAGCAAGCTGGACAGAAAATATAGCAAACAAAAATAGCATAAGCAGAACTTAGCTTATGCAGGATAGACAGACCACAGGAACGATCCAGGAGGAAGCAAGACCAATACTAGAACATTGACTGGAGGCCAGGATCATAGCACCAGGTGGAGTTAAATAGAGCAGCACCTAACGACTTAACCTCATCACCTGAGGAAGGAAACTCAGAAGCCGCAGTACCACTCTCATCCACCAAAGGAAGCTTATAGACAGAACCAGCCGCAGTAACACTCACGACCACAGGAGGGAGCTTGGCCACAGAATTCACAACATTTCTCCCCCCTTGAGGAGGGGTCACCGAACCCTCACCAGAGCCCCCAGGCCGACCAGGATGAGCCACATGAAAGGCACGAACCAGATCGGCAGCATGGACATCAGAGGCAAAGACCCAGGAATTATCTTCCTGACCATAACCCTTCCACTTAACCAAATACTGGAGTTTCCATCTCGAAACACGAGAATCCAAAATCTTCTATACAATATACTCCAATTCCCCTTCAACCAAAACTGGAGCAGGAGGATCAATAGATGGAACCACAGGTGCCACGTATCTCCGCAACAATGCCCTATGGAACACGTTATGGATGGAAAAAGAAGCAGGAAGAGTCAAACGAAAAGACACAGGATTAAGAACCTCAGAAATCCTATATGGACCAATAAAACGAGGCTTAAATTTAGGAGAGGAAACCTTCATAGGAATATAACGAGATGACAACCAAACCAAATCCCCAACACGAAGTCGGGGACCCACACAGCGCCTGCGGTTAGCGAAACGTTGAGCCTTCTCCTGGGACAAAGTCAGATTGTCCACCACATGAGTCCAAATCTGCTGCAACCTATCCACCACAGTATCCACACCAGGACAGTCCGAAGACTCAACCTGCCCTGAAGAGAAACGAGGATGGAACCCGGAATTGCAGAAAAACGGCGAAACCAAAGTAGCCGAGCTGGCCCGATTATTAAGGGCGAACTCAGCCAAAGGCAAAAAGGACACCCAATCATCCTGATCAGCAGAAACAAAACATCTCAGATATGTTTCCAAGGTCTGATTGGTTCGTTCAGTCTGGCCATTTGTCTGAGGATGGAAAGCCGAGGAAAAAGACAAATCAATGCCCATCCTAGCACAAAAGGCTCGCCAAAACCTCGAAACAAACTGGGAACCTCTGTCAGAAACGATGTTCTCCGGAATGCCATGTAAACGAACCACATGCTGAAAAAACAATGGCACCAAATCAGAGGAGGAAGGCAATCTAGACAAGGGCACCAAATGGACCATCTTAGAGAAGCGATCACAAACCACCCAAATGACCGACATTCTTTGAGAGACGGGGAGATCCGAAATAAAATCCATAGAGATATGTGTCCAAGGCCTCTTCGGGACCGGCAAGGGCAAAAGCAACCCACTGGCACGAGAACAGCAGGGCTTAGCCCGAGCACAAATCCCACAGGACTGCACAAAAGAACGCACATCCCGCGACAGAGACGGCCACCAAAAAGATCTAGCCACCAAATCTCTGGTACCAAAGATTCCAGGATGACCAGCCAACACCGAACAATGAACCTCAGAGATAACTTTATTCGTCTACCTATCAGGGACAAACAGTTTCTCCGCTGGGCAACGGTCAGGTCTATTAGCCTGAAATTTTTGCAGCACCCGCCGCAAATCAGGGGAGATGGCAGACAAAATTACCCCCTCTTTGAGAATACCTGCCGGCTCAGACAAAGCCGGAGAATCGGGCACAAAACTCCTAGACAGGGCATCCGCCTTCACATTTTTAGAGCCCGGAAGGTACGAAACCACAAAGTCAAAACGGGAGAAAAATAGCGACCAACGAGCCTGTCTAGGATTCAACCGTTTGGCAGACTCGAGATAAGTCAAGTTTTTGTGATCAGTCAAGACCACCACGCGATGCTTAGCTCCTTCAAGCCAATGACGCCACTCCTCGAATGCCCACTTCATGGCTAGCAACTCTCGATTGCCAGCATCATAATTTCGCTCAGCAGGCGAAAATTTCCTGGAAAAGAAGGCGCATGGTTTCATCACCGAGCAATCAGAACTTCTCTGCGACAAAACAGCCCCTGCTCCAATTTCAGAAGCATCAACCTCGACCTGGAACGGAAGCGAAACATCTGGTTGGCACAACACAGGGGCAGAAGAAAAACGACGCTTCAACTCCTGAAAAGCTTCCACAGCAGCAGAAGACCAATTGACCACATCAGCACCCTTCTTGGTCAAATCAGTCAACGGTTTAGCAATACTAGAAAAATTATTGATGAAGCGACGATAAAAATTAGCAAAGCCCAGGAACTTCTGCAGACTCTTCAGGGATGTTGGCTGAGTCCAATCAAAAATGGCCTGAACTTTAACAGGGTCCATCTCGATAGTAGAAGGAGAAAAAATGAACCCCAAAAATGAAACCTTCTGAACACCAAAGAGACACTTTGACCCCTTCACAAACAAAGAATTAGCACGCAGGACCTGGAACACCATTCTGACCTGCTTCACATGAGACTCCCAATCATCCGAGAAGACCAAAATATCATCCAAGTATACAATCAGGAATTTATCCAGGTACTCTCGGAAGATGTCATGCATAAAGGACTGAAACACTGATGGAGCATTAGAAAGCCCGAATGGCATAACCAGGTACTCAAAATGGCCTTCGGGCGTATTAAATGCTGTTTTCCATTCATCGCCCCGTTTAATACGCACAAGATTATACGCACCACGAAGATCTATCTTGGTGAACCAACTAGCCCCCTTAATCCGAGCAAACAAATCAGACAGCAGCGGCAAGGGGTACTGAAATTTGACCGTAATTTTATTTATAAGGCGGTAATCAATACAAGGTCTCAGCGAACCATCTTTCTTGGCCACAAAAAAGAACCCCGCTCCCAATGGCGACGATGACGGGCGAATATGACCCTTCTCCAAAGACTGCTTCACGTAACTCCGCATAGCGGCGTGCTCAGGTACAGATAAATTAAACAGTCGACCCTTAGGAAACTTACTACCAGGAATCAAATCGATAGCACAATCACAATCCCTATGCGGAGGTAGGGCATTGGACTTGGGCTCATCGAATACATCCCGGTAATCAGACAAGAACTCTGGGACCTCAGAAGGGGTGGATGATGAGATAGACAGAAATGGAACATCACCATGTACCCCCTGACAACCCCAGCTGGACACAGACATTGATTTCCAATCTAATACTGGGTTATGGACTTGTAGCCATGGCAACCCCAACACGACCACATCATGCAGATTATGCAACACCAGAAAGCGAATATCCTCCTGGTGCGCAGGAGCCATGCACATGGTCAGCTGGGTCCAATACTGAGGCTTATTTTTGGCCAAAGGCGTAGCATCAATTCCTCTCAATGGAATAAGACACTGCAAGGGCTCCAAGACAAACCCACAGCGCCTAGCAAACTCCAAGTCCATCAAATTCAGGGCAGCGCCTGAATCCACAAATGCCATGACAGAATAGGAAGACAAAGAGCAGATCAAAGTAACGGACAAAAGAAATTTCGACTGTACCGTACTAATGGTGGCGGACCTAGCGAACCGCTTAGTGCGCTTAGGACAATCGGAGATAGCATGAGTGGAATCACCACAGTAGAAACACAGCCCATTCTGGCGTCTGTGTTCTTGCCTTTCAGCTCTGGTCAAAGTCCTATCGCACTGCATAGGCTCAGGTTTATGCTCAGATAATACCGCCAAATGGTGCACAGATTTACGCTCACGCAAGCGTCGACCGATCTGAATGGCCAAAGACATAGACTCATTCAGACCAGCAGGCATAGGAAATCCCACCATGACATCCTTAAGGGCTTCAGAGAGACCCTTTCTGAAAATAGCTGCCAGCGCACATTCATTCCATTGAGTGAGCACGGACCACTTTCTAAACTTCTGACAATAAATCTCTATCTCATCCTGACCCTGACACAGAGCCAGCAAATTTTTCTCTGCCTGATCCACTGAATTAGGTTCGTCATACAGCAATCCGAGCGCCAGAAAAAACGCATCAATATTACATAATGCAGGATCTCCTGGCGCAAGGGAAAATGCCCAGTCTTGAGGGTCGCCACGTAATAAAGAAATAATGATCTTAACTTGTTGTACTGGGTCACCAGAGGAGCGGGGTTTCAAAGCCAGAAATAGTTTACAATTATTTTTAAAATTCAAAAACTTAGCTCTATCTCCGAAAATAACTCAGGAATAGGAATTTTAGGTTCTAACATAGGATTCTGAACCACTAAATCTTGAATGTTCTGTACTCTTATAGTGAGATTATCCATCAAAGAGGACAGACCCTGAATGTCCATGTCCACACCTGTGTTCTGAACCACCCTGATGTAAAGGGGAAAAGAAAGACAGAACACAGTGCAAAGAAAAAAAAATGGTCTCAGAACTTCTCTTTTCCCTCTATTGAGAAGCATTAGTACTTTGGGCCTCCAGTACTGTTATGAACAGGTAATTCAGAACCACAATGGACCTTGAAGTTCAGAGCACACAAGTGACCTGACATTTACCAAAAACATATGACGAGCTCTGAGACGTGGAAACTCTGCTGACCGCAATCCCTAATCCTATCACACCACACTAGAGGTAGCCGTGGATTGCGCCTAACGCTCCCTATGCAACTCGGCACAGCCTGAGAAACTAACTAGCCCTGAAGATAGAAAAATAAGCCTACCTCGCCTCAGAGAAATTCCCCAAAGGAAAAGGCAGCCCCCCACATATAATGACTGTGAGTAAAGATGAAATACAAACACAGAGATGAAATAGATTTAGCAAAGTGAGGCCCGACTTACTGAATAGACCGAGGATAGGAAAGATAGCTTTGCGGTCAACACAAAAACCTACAAACAACCACGCAGAGGGGCAAAAAGACCCTCCGCACCGACTAAGGGTATGGAGGTGCTCCCTCTGCGTCTCAGAGCTTCCAGCAAGCAAGAAAAACCAATATAGCAAGCTGGACAGAAAATATAGCAAACAAAAATAACATAAGCAGAACTTAGCTAATGCAGGATAGACAGGCCACAGGAACGATCCAGGAGGAAGCAAGACCAATACTAGAACATTGACTGGAGGCCAGGATCAAAGCACCAGGTGGAGTTAAATAGAGCAGCACCTAACGACTTAACCTCATCACCTGAGGAAGGAAACTCAGAAGCCGCAGTACCACTCTCATCCACCAAAGGAAGCTTATAGACAGAACCAGCCGCAGTACCACTCACGACCACAGGAGGGAGCTTGGCCACAGAATTCACAACAACTAACATAAAATGTGCAATCTGCATTCAAACAAAATTTGACAGGTGCATAAGTATGGGCACCCTTATCATTTTCTTGTTTTAAATACTCCTACCTACTTTTTACTGACTTACTAAAGCACTTTGGTTTTCTAACCTCATTGAGCTTTGAACTTCATAGCCAGGTGTATGCAATCATGAGAAAAGCTACTTAAAGTGGCCACTTGCAAGTTGTTCTCCTGTTTGAATCTCCTCTGAAGAGTGGCATCGAGGGCTCCTCAAAACAACTGTCTAATGATCTGAAAACAAAGATTATTCAACATAGTTGTTCAAAAAGCTGTCTCAGAGATTTCACCTGTCAATTTCCACTGTGAGGAACATAATAAGGAAATGGAAGAACACAGGTACAGTTCTTGTTAAGGCCAGAAGTGACAGGCCAAGAAAAATATCAGAAAGGCAGAGAAGAATGGTGAGATCAGTCAAGGACAATCCTCAGACCACCTCCAGAGAGCTGCAGCATCAACTTGCTGCAGATGGTGTCACTGTGCATCGGTCAACTATACAACGCACTTTGCACAAGGAGAAGCTGTATGGGAGAGTGATGCGAAAGAAGCCTTTTCTGCAAGCACGCCACAAACAGAGTCGGCTGAGGTATGCAAAAGCACATTTGGAGAAGCCAATTTCTTTTTGGAAGAAGGTCCTGTGCACTGAAACCAAGATTGAGTTGTTTGGTCATACAAAAAGGCGTTATGCATGGCGGCCAAAAGACACAGCATTCCAAGAAAAACACTTGCTACCCACAGTAAAATTTGGTGGAGGTTCCATCATGCTTTGGGGCTGTGTGGCCAATGCCGGCACCGGGAATCTTGTTAAAGTTGAGGGATGCATGGATTCCTCTCAGTATCAGCAGATTCTTGACAATAATGTTCATGAATCAGTGACAAAGTTGAAGTTACGCAGGGGATGGATCATTCAGCAAGACAATGATCCAAAACACCACTCCAAATCTACTCAGGCATTCATGCAGAGGAACAATTACACTGTTCTGGAATGGCCATCCCAGTCCCCAGACCTGAATATCATTGAACATCTGTGGGATCATTTGAAGAGGGCTATCCATGCTCGGCGGCCATCAAACTTAACTGAACTGGAATTGTTTTGTAAAGAGGAATGGTCAAAAATACCTTCATCCAGGATCCAGGAACTCCTTAAAAGCTACAGGAAGCAACTAGAGGCTGTTATTTTTGCAAAAGGAGTATCTACTAAATATTAATGTCACTTTTCTGGTGGGGTGCCCATACTTATGCACCTGTCAAATGTTGCTTGAACGCAGATTGCACATTTTCTGTTAGTACAATAAACCTCATTTCAAGGCAGAAACATTATTGTGTCCAACAGTTATTAGATATATGAAACTGAAATAGCTGTTGCAAAAAAAAAAACAATTTTTATAAAACATTAAGCTTAAGATTAATAGGGGTGCCCAAACTTTTTCATATAACTGTATATATAAAAGAACCTGAAGACCCACCTCTTCCGACAAGCCTACAACCTGCAGTAACCACCGATCGACCAAACCGCTGCATGACCAGCTCTATCCTCGCCTACTGTATTCTCACCCATCCCTTGTAGATTGTGAGCCTTCGCGGGCAGGGTCCTCACTCCTCCTGTACCAGTTATGACTTGTATTGTTTAAGATTATTGTACTTGTTTTTATTATGTATACCCTTCCTCACATGTAAAGCGCCATGGAATAAATGGCGCTACAACAATAAATAATAATAATAATATATAGGTTCAAACTTGTGTCATACCATGCCCCCCTGAGATGGTTAAGGTAAAAGAAGGGTAAGAATGCCGGGTGACTAAGTGGTTCTTAGGCCTTCAAGATTTCAGGTTTCACTTAGAACATAGACCCGAGGTAACAGGCCAGATTAACCCCCCACCCAGAATATACCCAAGGTTAAAGTGGACTAGGCCAGATTATACCTCGGGTATATTCTGGCCTAGCCCAAACTATACCCCGGGGTATAAATTGGACTAGTCCAGATTATACCCCTCCAGGTCAGAATATACCCCAGCTGCTGTAGATCATATTTTTCAGCCTTTTGAGAAGCATTGAGTGATATAATCAATAATGGAGCCCCAGGCAGCAAACGGGGCCCCAGACAGCGCACAGGGTCCCAGGCAGCACACAGGCGCCCCAGGCAATGCACAGGGCCCCAGGCAGAGTACATGGCCCAAGGCAGCACACAGGGGCCCCAGGGAGCGCATAGGGCCCCAGGCAGCCCACAGGTGCCCCAGGCAGAACACAGGGGCCCCAGGCAGCACACAGAGCCCCAAACAGCGCACGTGCCCCATGCAGTGCACAGGACCCCAGGCAGCCCACAGGGCACTAGGCAGTCCACAGGGATCCAGGCAGCACACAGGGGCCTCAGGCAGCACACAGGGGCCTCAGGCAGCACACACAGGGGCCCCTGGAAGAACACAGGGCCCCAGGCAGCACACACGGCCCCAGGCAGCACACATGGGCCCAGGCAGCACACAGGGGCCCCAGTGTGTACACAGGGGCCCCAAACAGCACACGGTGCCCCAGGCAGTGCACAGGACCCCAGGCATCTCACAGGGCCCCAGGAAGCCCACAGGGCTCCAGGCAGTGCACAGAGGCCTCCGGCAGCACACCGGGCCCCTGGCAGAACACAGGACCTCAGGCAGCGCACAGGGCCCCAAGCAGCGCACAGGAGCTCCAGGCAGCCCACAGGACCCCAGGCAGCCCACGGGGTCCCAGATAGTGCACAAGGGGGTAAGAGATAGCACGCAAGTGGGGAAATAGACAGAGAACATGTCCCCTGTGCGCTGTCTGGGACCCTCTATGTGCTATCTGGGACCCATTGTACGCTGTCTGGGACCCCCGGGCAATGTCTGGGGCCCTGCTCTTGAGTATATCCCTCAAACTTGTAAGGCTAGTTTCACATTTGCGTACAGCCGTGCTCATGTGTACGCTCTCAGAGAAGCCTTGACCACTGCTGCACCCTGCCGGTTAAGCTCCACCCACATTCTTTTGACGGTGCTGCAACCCTCGGTGAAGGCAACAATTTGGATTTTCTTGCGTTCACCAAATCGTCAAAACAACACATGCGGATGCAAGCGCAAACATCCGCAGGGCTTGTGTACCCAATGATAAAGATAGGGTACGCAGGCCGCATGTGGCCGCATCCGTACCTGGGCGGAGCTTAACTGGTGGGCGTGACAGTGGGTGGGGCTTCACTGAGAGCATACACAGCCATGCGCAAATGTGAAACTAGCCTAAGATGTCTAGGGCCCCTGTGCGATGTCTGGGGCCCTTTGCGATGTCTGGGACCCCGTTCTTGAGTACATCACTCAATGGTTCTCATAAGCGTGAAAAATCTGATCTACAGCAGAAGGGGTATATTCTGGCCTGGAGGAGTATAATCTGGCCTAGGTATAATATACCCATGATCTATACTCCTCTAGGGCAGAATATTAGTGTGTTTTTGCTGCTGTAGTGCTACAGTATATAGTTGCACATACACAAACCATATACCATTTTATGCGGCTTTTGTCAGATTTTCATGCAGTCTGCAGCAGATTTCTCTCTTCCACGTGACACGGAGAAATCTGCTGTGTTTCTGCACAAAAAAATCCACATTGTTGGGATGCGGATTTTGATGCAGATTGACTGCTGATTTTTTCCCTGTTGAAAATCAGCAGCAAAACTAGTGCAAGGGAACGGGTGGACTAGACTTATAGCATGTGTTGGAGGCATTACATTGAACTGACAGTAGATGGTGCAGTTCCATCAGTGCATATTTAATGTTATGTGTTGTAACTTGTTATGTATGTTTCTCCCTGCTCTCTATGATATGCACCTTAAGTTCTCCAGTGTGAGTTCCTATTCTATCCTAATAAGGTATATAAAGTGAACTTGGAACACCTCCAACAACAAAAAAAGTTTTCCAATTTTGACAACAATGGAAGACCAACTATATGATCAGCTTTTGAGATTCTACACTGCAACAGAACAAAAGTACCCCCAGTGGATCTACGATCTACCTCCAGAGAAACGTTCAAATGCCAAGTCCCAGTTTAGACAAACATCTAAGCCATATCGAGCAGAGAAAGGGATAATTTACTATGGAAAAAAGGAGATTCTCACTAAAAGCCGACTGCCAAATATCCTGAAGCCCTGTCACGACAACCCAACTTCTGGTGGCCATTTTGGCAGAGATAAAACATTTGCCAAAATTTCTGACCGTTATTACTGGAAGGGAATGAAGAATGATGTTTACCAACATGTCAAAGCCTGTCAAAAATGTTTTGTCACATGTCCCAAAATCAGCAAAGAAGCTCCACCACTCAACAGTATACCAGTGCCTGGAAAAGTATGGAGCTTAGTTGGGATTGATATGATCGGTCCTCTTCAGGAAACATCAAACGGCAACAAATATATAGTTGCTGTCACTGATCATTTCTCGAAGTGGACTGAAGCAACAGTTGTTCCAGACAAGAGTGCCATGTCAGTAGCAAAATTTTTGTACACCATTAGTTGCCGCTTAGGCTGTATGGACACTCTGATTAGCGACCAGGGAAGAGAGTTTGTGAACTCGATCATCGACAACCTGATGGATCATTTTCAAACAGATCACCGCATTTCATCTACCTACCACCCACAAACAAATGGCCAGCGGGAAAGTGACAATCGAACACTCAAAGAATCTCTTTGCAAGCTTGTCAATGACCAAGGAACCAACTGGGACCAGTTAATCCCTGGTGTTTTGTTGGGCTATCACACATCTGTGCATGCCTCAACCAAGTGCACTCCATTTGAGATCATGTATGGACGAAAGGCTAAGCTTCCTATTGACCTCAATCCATCAGCAAATGACACTGTGGATGTCATGTCTCTTTCAGATGATGCCAACCCTGATGTGCTAAATACACTCACAACCATTCATAATAGGATCCTCTCACCTGTAAGTACCAACATCCATTCTGCTCAGGAACACCAAAAGTGTGCCTTTGATCGCCGACACAAGAGCAACAAAGAAATCACTGCTGGCACCATTGTTTATATCAAGAATCAATGTCGTATTCATCACATGGGTTCAAAGATCACACCATGCTGGGTTGGACCCTACTTAGTTGTGGAATCCTTAACCAAGGGACCAGTAAAACTTAAGAACAATAAGACTGGCAAGATACTAAGCAACACCTACCATGCCAGCAACCTTAAGATTTACCAGGATGAAGAGAATTCTCTACCACCCCAGTCCCCTAATGACTGTCCCAGTGACTCTGCCACACAGAAACACCAGCAAACCAAGACTTTCAACCCACTACCAAGTTCAGGAAGGAAGTATCTTACCACCACTCTTGACCTTACGTTTAATAGGGCTGTGTACTTTGGAGGCACAAGAGATCTTGGACAACCACGGCGTACATATAAAACCAAAGGTGATGGGAACTGCTATTTTCAGGCCATCAGCTATTTCCTGACAGGAACAGAGGACAACTACCGTATTTTCTGGTGTATAAGATGACTGGGCGTATAAGACGACCCCCAACTTTTCCATATAAAATATGGAATTTGGGATATACCCGCCGTATAAGACGGGGGTCATCTTATACGCCCAGTCATCTTATACGGTGTGTGGTTCCCAGGGTCTGGAGGAGAGGAGACTCTCCTTCAGGCCTTGAGATCCATATTCATGTAAAAAATAAAGAATAAATAACAAATATGGATATACTCACCCCTCCGAAGGACCCTGACTGTCACCGCTGCAAGCGTCTGCCTCCGTACCTAAGAATGCAGTGAGTGAAGGACCTTCGATGACGTCGCGGTCACATGAGCGGTCAGGTCACCGGTCACCTGACCGCGACGTCATCGAAGGTCCTTCACTCACTGCATTCTTAGCAACGGAGGCAGACGATAGCAGCGGTGAGAGCTAGGGTCCGTCGGAGAGGTGAGTATATCCATATTTTTTATTTTTATTCTTTTTTTTTACATGAATATGGATCCCAGGGCCTGAAGGAGAGTCTCCTCTCCTTCAGACCCTGGGAACATCCAGCATGACATAAAGTCATCCAGCACATGAAAACTGACTTGTCCAAAAAACTACAGGGCTACTGTAATCAAGATGTGAATGAATAAGTGAACACCTCTGGCATCTCTCGTGATGGAGTCTGGGCAACTGATGCTGACATCATGGCCACAGCAAATCTGTTGAGTTGTGACATCGTCATCCACACCAAAGTTGGTGACACCATGAACCTGAAGACCCACCTCTTCCGACAAGCCTACAACCTGCAGTAACCACCAACCGACCAAACCGCTGCATGACCAGCTTTATCCTCGCCTACTGTATCCTCACCCATCCCTTGTAGATTGTGAGCCTTCGCGGGCAGGGTCCTCACTCCTCCTGTACCAGTTATGACTTGTATTGTTTAAGATTATTGTACTTGTTTTTATTATGTATACCCCTCCTCACATGTAAAGCGCCATGGAATAAATGGCGCTATAACAATAAATAATAATAATAATAATAATAATAATAATTGGTTGACCTATCCCGCAAGCTTCAATCTGCAGTCAACCACAGAACATGCACTTTATCTTGAAACCAATCATGATCATTTTAATGTTGTTATCAGTGTTTACTAATCATTTTAATGTTGTTATCAGTGATTACCTATGAATGTTTAGGCCTGTCTCACACGTCCAGATAATTCCGGTACCGGAGAAAACGGTCCCGGAGTTATCCATGTCCGTGTGTCCGTGTGCTCACGTAGGCCATCCGTATGCTGTCCGTGTGCGGGCCGTGTGTCCGTTTTTGTCATCTGTGTGCTCTCTGTGTGCTGTCCGTGTGCTGTCCGTGTGCATACGTATCACACACAAAGGTTTTCAGGTCCATATGAGGGGTTAAGGCATAATTAAAGGCTTTGAACTTGCAAAGGTGTGATCCATTAGTGCAGATGTTTGAAATTAGTTCCTATAAATGTTTGGACAATTACATATCAGCTTTGGGGTGTGTGTTAGGACTTCTTAGGTGTCACAAACATGTCTACCGACAATGAGGCGTTGGTGTGGTTGGCATGGCTTGTTTCACGTCGCTTTGGTGTTCGCAACCATATGCTTGCAGAGGAACCACAGCTGAAAAAGAGGCTATGGGTTCACCCTCTAGTGTTGCTACGTGGGGCATATGGTCATTTTACAAAATTATATCATGAACTTTGCAGATACCCAGTGAACTTTGTTGCTTTTTGTCGTCTTTCCATTCCCGGCTTTGACAACCTACTTCATATTTTGCGGCCTTACCTTCTCAGACAAGACACTTGCATGAGACTCAGCATTTCTCCGGAGGAGCGTTTGTTAGTAACCTTGAGGTAATTTTTTATGACAAATACAGAATATTGGCCCCTATAACGTGCAAACAATCCTAATGGGTTAAGTGTTTCTATCTCTAGTGAGCAATGTTCCAGGTCACTAGGTTATACAATGACCATAATCGTTAATTAAAAACATGCATTGTTTAACCATTGACATACAAATGAAGCCAAACAGTTTGGTTATCATTTGAAACTAACTATCAAATAGTAGGGCCCACAATCAAACTCTAAACATGGTCACTTTGTGAAATGTTCATTTGAAGTCACACCTATGTGATGCATTAATGGGTGTGTGTTTTATTTGAGCAAACATGTATTTGATGTTTCTCTGTGCTTTTTAACATTCACTATGTCAACCTTTTTTATAATTATCTACATAATAAACAATTTTTAATAGCTGAATCGTGAAGCACCATGGTAGAAAATGAAAGAGAGCAAACCAAATTAGCTCTCCCAAAATGCCCAACGGGCGACAAAGCATCAGGACAACTCCAAGCAAAATTCAACACAAAAAAACGGAGCAAGAACGTCCAAAACCAAATAATTATAAAAATATGTAAAGTCTTTATTTATTATAGAAATAACATGCTATCAACAAATTGCAATAAAGTGCTGTATGCAGTATGCACTTAAAAGAGGACAACAGGAAGGAGACATGACGATAGCCAAGCATAGGCAGGGGAACGAAAGTAAATATACATCCCTTTTGATTTGGCAATAAAGGTAAGACAGTGATCACATATGCAGGGTCCAGCCGGTATCCCCTTCGAAAAAGAAGCGCAGATACAATACATTAAATGCCGCAAATGAAGGATCAAGCTTAGGGTACCGTCACACAGTGGCATTTTGATCGCTACGACGGCACGATCCGTGACGCTCCAGCATCGTAACAATATCGCTCCAGCGTCGTAGACTGCTGTCACACTTTGCAATGTACGACGCTGGAGCGATAATTTCATGACGTATGTGCGATGTAGAAGCCGTTGGTTACTATGCGCACATCGTATACAATATCGTGCACACCTTTGTTACACCATGCGATCATGCCGCCACAGCGGGACACTAGACGACGAAAGAAAGTTTCAAACGATCTGCTACGACATACGATTCTCAGCGGGGTCCCTGATCGCAGGAGCGTGTCAGACACAGCGAGATCGCTGGAACGTCACGGATATATTGCTGGAACGTCGTAGCGATCAAAATGCCACTGTGTGACGGTACCCTTACCCATTGCAATCATGTGAATAGAGTGCCCCCTCCTTGCTTGGTGCCCCCGGATGCACGTTTCGCGTATTCGCTTTCTCAGCGGCGTACACAGATAGCCAGTCTCGTGCTGTTTAAATGGTCGTGGAACAGGAAATGGAGCCGGGAAGACAGCGCATGCGCGGTGGCGTCCGGGGCGCGTCACCGCTGGAGCCATCATAGCAGGGCGGGCGCGAGGCAGAAGTCCGCCCATAGACGTCATGTGACGCGCGCCCTGCTATTACAGACAGCTGCAGCAAGCGACGAGCACTCCGGCGGCAGCGGGCATGCGCTCCTCCGGCAGCCATTTTAAAGGAGACCACGGCAGCGGCCATATCTACTAGGATTGAGAGGCTGTATAGTCCCACCCACTGAATTACGTGAAGGACAACTGTGATGGAGAGACAGTAGTGCGCAGCAGTGAATTAAGTGTGTGAAAGAGAAATAACACACCTCATATATATAAATGAATAACAAACAGTTATAAAAAGCTTAAGCCAAGATATATGGCAGAGATAAAAATACAAAATTACATACAGATCAATGTTATCAGATTTAAAGTGACGAGTGCAGCATGCAGCATGTGCTACATGTTCACAGATCGACCAGAAGAAGAATCCAATTTCACCTGTCAGAAGTGTAGACTAGTGGCCCTTTTAGAAGAAAAGGTGCGGGGTCTGGAAGAAAGAATAGCAACTTTGAAACTCATCAAAGAGAATGAAGACTTTCTAGACAGAACAGAAGCATCTCTACTGGTCACAGAAGGTGCAAAAAGTGTCAGAGAACCTCCAAAAGCAGATGAGTGGAAGCATGTGACCAAAAGAAGCAAGAAGACCATGGAGAAATCACCAACCACACAACTGAAGAACCGATATCAAATCTTTGTAGAGGATGAAGATGGCACACCTAAGAATGAAGCAATACCAGCAAGCAAAAAAGAAAAGGGCACACAGCAACAAGTGACAGCAAAAAGTACAGCCAAGAAGCAACGAAGAGTGGTGGTGGTGGGAGACTCACTACTGAGAGGCACAGAAGCAGCCATCTGCAGACCGGACATAACTGCAAGAGAAGTATGCTGCCTTCCAGGTGCGATGATCAAGGATGTGACCGATAGGATACCAAAGCTCTTCAGCTCCAAGGACGTCCACCCATTTCTTCTGATACATGTTGGCACCAATGACACGGCAAGGAAGGACCTACCGACAATCTGCAAGGACTTTGAAGAGTTGGGGAAGAAAGTAAAGGAACTGGATGCACAGGTAGTTTTTTCTTCTATCCTTCCAGTAGATGGGCATGGCACCAGGAGATGGAACAGGATCCTTGATGCAAACAACTGGCTAAGACGATGGTGCAGACAACAAGGATTTGGATTCCTGGACCACGGTGTGAATTACTGGTATGATGGACTCCTCGCCAGAGACGGACTACACCTCAACAAACCTGGGAAACACACATTCGCCAGAAGACTCGCTACACTCATCAGGAGGGCGTTAAACTAGAAGAAGAGGGGACGGGAAGAAAAACATTAGACTCGTACAAAGACGACCCAGGAAAACATACTCAGAAGGGAGGTAAGAACATTTCTAAAACAATCCACAGTGAGGAGATTGGAACAAAACAAAATCCTCTAAACTGCATGCTCGCAAACGCCAGAAGCCTGACAAACAAGATGGAAGAACTAGAAGCAGAAATATCTACAGGTAACTTTGACATAGTGGGAATAACCGAGACATGGTTAGATGAAAGCTATGACTGGGCAGTTAACTTACAGGGTTACAGTCTGTTTAGAAAGGATCGTAAAAATCGGAGAGGAGGAGGGGTTTGTCTCTATGTAAAGTCTTGTCTAAAGTCCACTTTAAGGGAGGATATTAGCGAAGGGAATGAAGATGTCGAGTCCATATGGGTTGAAATTCATGGAGGGAAAAATGGTAACAAAATTCTCATTGGGGTCTGTTACAAACCCCCAAATATAACAGAAAGCATGGAAAGTCTACTTCTAAAGCAGATAGATGAAGCTGCAACCCATAATGAGGTCCTGGTTATGGGGGACTTTAACTACCCGGATATTAACTGGGAAACAGAAACCTGTGAAACCCATAAAGGCAACAGGTTTCTGCTAATAACCAAGAAAAATTATCTTTCACAATTGGTGCAGAATCCAACCAGAGGAGCAGCACTTTTAGACCTAATACTATCTAATAGACCTGACAGAATAACAAATCTGCAGGTGGTTGGGCATCTAGGAAATAGCGACCACAATATTGTACAGTTTCACCTGTCTTTCACTAGGGGGACTTGTCAGGGAGTCACAAAAACACTGAACTTTAGGAAGGCAAAGTTTGACCAGCTTAGAGATGCCCTTAATCTGGTAGACTGGGACAATATCCTCAGAAATGAGAATACAGATAATAAATGGGAAATGTTTAAGAACATCCTAAATAGGCAGTGTAAGCGGTTTATACCTTGTGGGAATAAAAGGACTAGAAATAGGAAAAACCCAATGTGGCTAAACAAAGAAGTAAGACAGGCAATTAACAGTAAAAAGAAAGCATTTGCACTACTAAAGCAGGATGGCACCATTGAAGCTCTAAAAAACTATAGGGAGAAAAATACTTTATCTAAAAAACTAATTAAAGCTGCCAAAAAGGAAACAGAGAAGCACATTGCTAAGGAGAGTAAAACTAATCCCAAACTGTTCTTCAACTATATCAATAGTAAAAGAATAAAAACTGAAAATGTAGGCCCCTTAAAAAATAGTGAGGAAAGAATGGTTGTAGATGACGAGGAAAAAGCTAACATATTAAACACCTTCTTCTCCACGGTATTCACGGTGGAAAATGAAATGCTAGGTGAAATCCCAAGAAACAATGAAAACCCTATATTAAGGGTCACCAATCTAACCCAAGAAGAGGTGCGAAACCGGCTAAATAAGATTAAAATAGATAAATCTCCGGGTCCGGATGGCATACACCCACGAGTACTAAGGGAACTAAGTAATGTAATAGATAAACCATTATTTCTTATTTTTAGGGACTCTATAGCGACAGGGTCTGTTCCGCAGGACTGGCGCATAGCAAATGTGGTGCCAATATTCAAAAAGGGCTCTAAAAGTGAACCTGGAAATTATAGGCCAGTAAGTCTAACCTCTATTGTTGGTAAAATATTTGAAGGGTTTCTGAGGGATGTTATTCTGGATTATCTCAATGAGAATAACTGTTTAACTCCATATCAGCATGGGTTTATGAGAAATCGCTCCTGTCAAACCAATCTAATCAATTTTTATGAAGAGGTAAGCTATGGGCTGGACCACGGTGAGTCATTGGACGTGGTATATCTCGATTTTTCCAAAGCGTTTGATACCGTGCCGCACAAGAGGTTGGTACACAAAATGAGAATGCTTGGTCTGGGGGAAAATGTGTGTAAATGGGTTAGTAACTGGCTTAGTGATAGAAAGCAGAGGGTGGTTATAAATGGTATAGTCTCTAACTGGGTCGCTGTGACCAGTGGGGTACCGCAGGGGTCAGTATTGGGACCTGTTCTCTTCAACATATTCATTAATGATCTGGTAGAAGGTTTACACAGTAAAATATCGATATTTGCAGATGATACAAAACTATGTAAAGCAGTTAATACAAGAGAAGATAGTATTCTGCTACAGATGGATCTGGATAAGTTGGAAACTTGGGCTGAAAGGTGGCAGATGAGGTTTAACAATGATAAATGTAAGGTTATACACATGGGAAGAAGGAATCAATATCACCATTACACACTGAACGGGAAACCACTGGGTAAATCTGACAGGGAGAAGGACTTGGGGATCCTAGTTAATGATAAACTTACCTGGAGCAGCCAGTGCCAGGCAGCAGCTGCCAAGGCAAACAGGATCATGGGGTGCATTAAAAGAGGTCTGGATACACATGATGAGAGCATTATACTGCCTCTGTACAAATCCCTAGTTAGACCGCACATGGAGTACTGTGTCCAGTTTTGGGCACCGGTGCTCAGGAAGGATATAATGGAACTAGAGAGAGTACAAAGGAGGGCAACAAAATTAATAAAGGGGATGGGAGAACTACAATACCCAGATAGATTAGCGAAATTAGGATTATTTAGTCTAGAAAAAAGACGACTGAGGGGCGATCTAATAACCATGTATAAGTATATAAGGGGACAATACAAATATCTCGCTGAGGATCTGTTTATACCAAGGAAGGTGACGGGCACAAGGGGGCATTCTTTGCGTCTGGAGGAGAGAAGGTTTTTCCACCAACATAGAAGAGGATTCTTTACTGTTAGGGCAGTGAGAATCTGGAATTGCTTGCCTGAGGAGGTGGTGATGGCGAACTCAGTCGAGGGGTTCAAGAGAGGCCTGGATGTCTTCCTGGAGCAGAACAATATTGTATCATACAATTATTAGGTTCTGTAAAAGGACGTAGATCTGGGGATTTATTATGACGGAATATAGGCTGAACTGGATGGACAAATGTCTTTTTTCGGCCTTACTAACTATGTTACTATGTTACTATGTTACTATGAGTGCAATAAATGTTAACTCTTATATGCAAATACATATACAGACAAAACAAAAACAATCAGAATTGAAACGTGATTATTCTTTTTTTCTCTTTTTTCCTTTTTCTTTTTCTTTTTCCTTTGTGAATTCCACATGTGAGGGAAAGGGGGTATAATGCAGCCTAGATAGCATCCAAAGCCGTGAGCACATATAAAACATCGCTAAAAAATAGAAACAAACACAAGACAAATATTAATACAAAATAATTAAAAAGAATGGTGGATCGATGTAGATTACAGAGAGAGAATGGTGGACAAATATGTCCAATTTTCAATAGCATATCCAGTGCTACACAGGCATGACAAGGGAGACAGTAGTGCGCACTAGTTCATTTTTTCTATGTGCATAAGACCTTACTACTCATAAAAATGGGGCGAAGCTTAATTTCTCATTAAGCCCCTTCGGGGCCAGGGTATCAAGGGTGACAATCCACCTACACTCGCGTTGTGCGAGTATTTTGGCCATATTGCCACCCCTGATCCCACCATGTATCCTCTCAATGCCTCTTACTTTCAGGCCTTTGGGATCAGATCCATGACACGTCCGAAAATGTCTTGGCAGGTTTTTTAAACCCGACATAATAAACAATTGATGGCGAGTATTTCACATCAAAAATATGGTTTTGTTAACAGATTCCTGGCTACTGGACACTCATATTCTTCACTTCATTTTGAGTTCCTCCTTGGCACATCAACCATATCCGGTCCGGGATTGTGCGCTCAACTTGTGATGTGATTTGGGACAAGCTAAAGAGCCGCCTCATGCCTCAGCCAAACACACAAGACTTGCTGCGGATTGCCCATGGTTTCATGGAAGCCACTGAGTTCCCAAACTGCATTGGTGCCCTGGATGGTAAACACATTCGTGTCAAAAAGCCGCCAAACTCTGGGTCACGTTTTTTTAATTATAAAAAATATTTTTCCGTTGTGCTCCTGGCTGTAGCTGACAGCAACTACTGTTTTGTTCTTGCTGACATTGGGGCATATGGGAGTGCCTCTGATGCTCGCATCTTTAGAGCTTCAAGATTAGCTCGGCGACTTGCTGAGACTAATCTAAATCTGCCACAACCATGTGTGCTTCCTGGTGCATCAGGCCCACCTGCGCCATTTATCATGGTTGCTGATGAGGGTTTTGCACTCTCAAGGCACGTTATGAGACCCTTTCCTCCTCGAGGTTTGGATAACCGGAGAAGAATTTTTAACACTCGACTGATGAAAGCCCGGCGATTGGTTGAGTGTGCTTTTGGAATCTTGACTTCAAGATGGCGTATTTTTGAAACCCAAATCCAAATGCATCCCCAAAATGTACAGGCAGTCATAAAGGCAACTGTTGTTTTGCATAATTTCTGCAGACAACAAGAACCAGCCTTGGATGATGTTGATGATGGGAGAGTGGTTAATATGACATTATCAGAGGATACATAGTAACATAGTAACATAGTTAGTAAGGCCGAAAAAAGACATTTGTCCATCCAGTTCAGCCTATATTCCATCATAATAAATACCCAGATCTACGTCCTTCTACAGAACCTAATAATTGTATGATAGAGACCATGCTCCACGAGTAACTCACTCTGCCCTTATAGTGAGGAATATTTTTGCAGATTATTTTTTAACACCAGAGGGTAGTGTGCAATGGCAAATGGAGGAGCACAAATAATGGTACACTTAAAACTGTATTTTGTTCACCTTTTTTTTGGATTACTTACCACTTTTTTTTTTCCTTTCATTACAAATTGTTTAGGGACTCGCAAGGCAATGAGGACCCTTGACGTGGGTTGCAAGCTTACATTTGATGTGGGTAACTAATACATGTGTGTCTCTAAAAATCAGTGCTACCCATAACAAATAACTAATACCTCATTCTAATGTGTTTACTGTGGTTGTCCTAAATATGCCATGTATGAAAGTATGGATTTGGTCACATAATTGTGGACTACCAACAAATACCTAAGACCCTCACTCATTGACTGTGTTCTTCAAGAAGAGTGTGGGACCGTTAGATCATGTTGTTCAGACATAGTGAAATATAACTGTACATTTACATGGTAAATAGATCAACGCAGTTGAGTCTATAAGAGGGCGCAGCTTGAATAACCTCACTGATAGTCACTATAGCTGCGTGCACCACCACCGTCTCATCCTTTACCATTATTTTGAATCCCTGACGGATTAATATTTACACCATCCTTTTTGGAAATTGTGTATTTGCAAGATATGGATGAGTTAGTGTGACATAAGGCTGAACATGTTTTTTTTTTTTTTTAAACTGTGTTCTACATTATGATTACGCTCATATCAATAAAGTAGTGTTAAAATTACATATACATTCACAAATAAACAAGACATATTAACACTTGAACAATGTGTTTTATTTTTCTGCAAACACATTTAGTCAGCCGATTGTGTCTGACAAATAAAGCTAACTTTCAAAAAACAAATGTAAGGAAACCGAGTTACGTTACTCATAAATCAACAAAGTCACCATGACTGGAGAAAGATTCATCTGTGGTATTTTCTGTGCTGACACATTCGGAGCTGGTTTAGGGTGTGGGCATTTGTCCTGTAGCCACTGTGGGCTGGCATGTGGTTGTTTGAGGTGGTTCAGTGTGCAAAACTGATGCTGGTACTGATGTAGATGGGGTATAAGGTTGCGTTTTGTCTGACTCATTCAAAAATGTTTGAGAAACACTTTGTGGGTGAGGTAAAGTCGGTTGTGAATGACCAATCTGGCTCACATATGATTGGGAACTACTATAGGTCTCACCTCTTGCCATACGGTTTGGCGGAACAAATTGTGTGACCATAGGTGTTTGTTGCCTTGATGGCAGATTGTAGGGCTGTGGAATAGCAAAATGAGCACCACTACTATCACCCACAGACATGCTGGAGGAAATTGATTCAGAATGTTGGCTGTAGGTGTTGCTTGGATCAGACCTTTGCCAATATTGCTGAGTTGTGGCACGGGCATGAGGCACAGAGGTAGTATCTGAAATTTGCCCATATTGCTGGCTACTGGCATGGGCATGAGGCACAGAGGTAGTATCTGAAATTTGCCCATATTGCTGGCTACTGGCACGGGCATGAGGCACAGAGGTAGTATCTGAAATTTGCCCATATTGCTGGCTACTGGCACGGGCATGAGGCACAGAAGTATCATCAGACATTTGCCAATATTGCTGGCTATTGGCACGGGCATGAGGCACAGAGGTAGGATCAGACATTTGCCAATATTGCTGGCTACTGGCACGGGCATGAGGCACAGAGGTAGCATCAGACATTTGCCCATAATCATGGGTGTAGCAATGGGCAGGAGGAAACCAAACAGGAGCAGACATTTTGGGATAACGAGGTCTTACAGCAGGAGGTGGAAGCATGGACGAGGGTGCAGGCCTTTCCTGTGTTTGTTGTGTACCTACATTTTGTGCATTTGGTATATTGGTAGCAGATGGCATCTGTATTTGATGCTGGGCAGCTCGCCATTGTTCAATGGGCCCTAGCACCTGGTTTGGTTCCTGCTCTCCTTGGCTTGCAGCAATGAGGGTCAAGATTTCAGCACGTACTCGTTCCTGCCATATATCAGGAACTTTGCCAAGGCAAGGAGACAGGGAGTGACAAAACCTATCTACAGAATTTTCTGGTGTCATGGAATGGAGTATGGATAAAACTCTAGCATCAATGAGCTCGGGCAGCATGCGTGGCTGTTCATGTCGCCTGGTTCGCCTATCTCGGAGAGTAGAAGAAAGGAAAAGGGAATATCCAGCACGTCCATCCAGTGTAAGTAAAATATCCAAAATTTATTGAAGCATTTTAAAAAACAATATTAAAAAAGAGAGATATTGTTTTTTAAAATGCTTCAATAAATTTTGGATATTTTACTTACACTGGATGGACGTGCTGGATATTCCCTTTTCCTTTCTTCTACTTCAGCTGAAATCACCAGCAGGTACTGCACCCACCAGTTACATTCATTTGCAACGGCTTACAGATGCATATCTCGGCGTGTCAAGCTCCTAACTTTTCCTCTCCCCCCCCTCCTCTTTTCTTGACTATCTCGGAGAGTGTGTGTTAGATACTGAGGTAGATTGGCTGTTGATGCTGCCTGTGGTGCTGGGGCTGCTGTTTGTGAAGTGGTTGGGGCTGTTGTTTGTGAAGTGGTTGGGGCTGTTGTTTGTGAAGTGGTTGGGGCTGTTGTTTGTGAAGTGGTTGGGGCTGTTGTTTGGGTGCTTCCAGGACCAGCATCAGTGGAGGTTTCAGCAGCATCAGACACCTGCTCATGAGGCTGTGTTGTGGGTGTCGGTTCTGCTGGGGCTTCGGTCTCCGATGCCGAGGTACATGGCAGTGATCTTGCTGTTGTTGGCGATTCATCAGAGTCATCAAGGTTGTCATCAGTCCTAGTATCAAATAACATTAACAGTTTAGGTCACAATGCTAAACTAATCCTAAATAACATTCCAAAAAAACATTTTTGTTTCACCAATTGATGATTATTTTTTAACATGTTTGTATTTCGTAATTGAACATATAAATATGATGATTATTGAAAGCACAAATGTACTCTGGAAAGATAACTATGGCTAAAATCTGTACAAAACTTTTTTAAAATGGTGAAGCTTTGTAAATGTGTACAAATACAGTGTAGTTATTTTAATATAAAGAGTTCGGTAATCCAGCTCCAGGAAAAAGGGAAAATTCTGATGTATTAAAATCCAAGAAACTTTATTAACCCCTTCCCGACCTTTGACGCATACGCTGCGTCATGAAAGTCGGTGCCATTCCGACCCATGACGCAGCATATGCGTCATGGAAAGATCGCGTCCCTGCAGATCCGGTGAAAGGGTTAACTCCCATTTCACCCGATCTGCAGGGACAGGGGGAGTGGTAGTTTAGCCCAGGGGGGGTGGCTTCACCCCCTCGTGGCTACGATCGCTCTGATTGGCTGTTGAAAGTGAAACTGCCAATCAGAGCGATTTGTAATATTTCACCTAAAAAAATGGTGAAATATTACAATCCAGCCATGGCCGATGCTGCAATATCATCGGCCATGGCTGGACACACTAATGTGCACCCACTCCACTCCTCCGATCGCCCCCCCAGCCCCCCGATCTGCGGTCTGCTCCCCTCGGTCCTGTGCTCCGCTCCCCCGTCCTCCTGCCCGCTCCCTCCGTGCTCCAATCACACCCCCCGTGCTCCAATCAAACCCCCCCGCACAGCGATCCCCCCCGCACAGCGATTCCCCCCCCGTGCTCCGATCCACCCGCCCGCACAGCGATCCCCCACTCCGTGCTCCAATCCACCCCCCCGTGTTCCGGTCCACCCCCCCGTGCTCTGACGCCCCCCCCGTGCCCTGATCTCCCCCCCCTTATACTTACCTGGCCTCCCGGGGACCGTCCGTCTTCTTTCCTGGGCGCCGCCATCTTCCAAAATGGCGGGCGCATGTGCAGTGCGCCCGCCGAATCTGCCGGCCGGCAGATTCGTTCCAGAGTGAATTTTGATCACTGAGATATAACCTATATCAGTGATCAAAATAAAAAAAAAAAAGTAAATGACCCCCCCCCCCCCTTGTCACCCCCATAGGTAGGGACAATAAAAAAAATATTTTTTTTTTCCACTAAGGTTGGGGTAAGAACTAGGGTTAGGGGTAGGGGTAGGGTTAGGGGTAGGGTTAGGGTTAGGGGTAGGGTTAGGGTTAGGGGTAGGGTTAGGGGTAGGGTTAGGGTTAGGGGTAGGGTTAGGGGTAGGGTTAGGGGTAGGGTTAGGGGTAGGGGTAGGGGCAGGGTTAGGGTTAGGGGTAGGGGTAGGGTTAGGGGTAGGGTTAGGGGTAGGGTTAGGGTTAGGGGTAGGGGTAGGGGTAGGGTTAGGGGTAGGGGTAGGGTTAGGGGCAGGGTTAGGGGTAGGGGTAGGGTTAGGGTTAGGGTTAGGGGTAGGGTTAGGGTTAGGGTTAGGGGTAGGGTTAGGGTTAGGGGTAGGGTTAGGGTTAGGGTTTCGGTATGTGCACACGTAGTCTGTTCCTCTGCGGATTTTTCCGCTGCGGATTTGATAAATCCGCAGTGCTAAACCGCTGCGGATTTATGGCGGATTTACCATGTTTTTTCTGTGCATTTCAATGCGGTTTTACAACAGCGATTTTCTATTTGAGCAGTTGTAAAACCGCTGCGGAATCCGCAGAAAGAAATGACATGCTGCGGAATGTAAACCGCTGCGTTTCCGTGCAGTTTTTCCGCAGCATGTGTACAGCGATTTTTGTTTCCCATAGGTTTGCATTGAACTGTAAACTCATGGGAAACTGCTGCGGATCCGCAGCGTTTTCCGCAGCGTGTGCACATACCTTTAGAATTAGGCTATGTGCACACGGTGCGGATTGGCCGCTGCGGATCCGCAGCAGAGTTCCGTCAGGTTTACAGTACCATGTAAACATATGGAAAGCCAAATCCGCTGTGCCCATGGTGCGGAAAATACCGCGCGGGAACGCTGCGTTGTATTTTCCGCAGCATGTCAATTCTTTGTGCGGATTCCGCAGCGTTTTACACCTGTTCCTCAATAGGAATCCGCAGGTGAAATCCGGACAAAAAACACTGGAAATCCGCGGTAAATCCGCAGGTAAAACGCAGTGCCTTTTACCCGTGGATTTTTCAAAAATGGTGCTGAAAAATCTCATACGAATCCGCAACGTTGGCACATAGCCTTAGGGCTAGGGTTGGGTTGGAATTAGGGTTGTGGTTAGGGTTAGGGGTGTGTTGGGGTTACGGGTGTGTTGGGGTTAGGGTTGCGATTAGGGTTACGGCTACAGTTGGGATAAGGGTTAGGGGTGTGTTGGAGTTAGAATTGAGGGGTTTCCACTGTTTAGGCACATCAGGGGGTCTCCAAACGCAACATGGCGCCACCATTAATTCCAGCCAATCTTGTATTCAAAAAGTCAAATGGTGCTCCCTCACTTCCGAGCCCCGACGTGCACCCAAACAGTGGTTTACCCCCACATATGGGGTACCAGCATACTCAGGACAAACTGCGCAACAATTACTGGGGTCCAATTTCTCCTGTTACCCTTGTGAAAATAAAGAAATGCTTGCTAAAACATCATTTTTGAGGAAAGAAAAATGATTTTTTATTTTCACGGCTCTGCGTTGTAAACGTCTGTGAAGCACTTGGGGGTTCAAAGTGCTCACCACATATCTAGATAAGTTCCTTGGGGGGTCTAGTTTCTAAAATGGGGTCACTTGTGGGGGGTTTCTACTGTTTAGGCACACCAGGGGCTCTGCAAACGCTATGTGACGCCCGCAGACCATTCCATCAAAGTCTGCATTTCAAAAGTCACTACTTCCCTTCTGAGCCCCGACGTGTGCCCAAACAGTGGTTTACCCCCACACATGGGGTATCAGCGTACTCAGGAGAAACTGGACAACAACTTTTGCGGTCCAATTTCTCCTGTAACCCTTGGGAAAATAAAAAATTCTGGGCTAAATAATTATTTTTGAGGAAAGAAAACGTATTTATTATTTTCACGGCTCTGCATTATAAACTTCTATGAAGCACTTGAGGGTTCAAAGTGCTCACCACACATCTAGATAAGTTCGTTTCGGGGTCTAGTTTCCAAAATGGGGTCACTTGTGGGGGGTTTCTACTGTTTAGGCACATCAGGGGCTCTGCAAACGCAACGTGACGCCCGCAGAACATTCCATCAAAGTCTGCATTTCAAAACGTTACTACTTCAATTCCGAGCCCCGGCATGTGCCCAAACAGTAGTTTACTCCCACATATGGGGTATCACCGTACTCAGGAGAAACTGGACAACAAATATTGGGGTCAAATTTCTCCTGTTACCCTTTGTAAAATAAAAAATTGCAGGCTAAAATATCATTTTTGAGAAAATAATTTTTTTTTTTTTTTCATGGCTCTGCGTTATAAACTTCTGTGAAGCACTTGGGGGTTCAAAGTCCTCACCACACATCTAGATTAGTTCCTTTGGGGGTCTAGTTTCCAAAATGGGGTCATTTCTGGGGGATCTCCAATGTTTAGGCACACAGGGGCTCTCCAAACGTGACATGGTGTCCGCTAATGATTGGAGCTAATTTTCCATTTAAAAAGCCAAATGGCGTGCCATCCCTTCCGAGCCCTGCCGTGCGCCCAAACAGTGGTTTACCCCCACATATGGGGTATCAGCGTACTCAGGACAAACTGGACAACAATATTTGGGGTCCAATTTCTCCTATTATCCTTGGCAAAATAGGAAATTCCAGGCTAAAAAATCATTTTTGAGGAAAGAAAAATTATTTTTTATTTTCATGGCTCTGCGTTATAAACTTCTGTGAAGCACCTGGGGGTTTAAAGTGCTCAATATGCATCTAGATAAGTTCCTTGAGGGTCTAGTTTCCAAAATGGGGTCACTTGTGGGGGAGCTCCAATGCATAGGCACACAGGGGCTCTCCAAACGCGACATGGTGTCCGCTAACAATTGGAGCTAATTTTCCATTCAAAAAGTCAAATGGCGCGCCTTCCCTTCCGAGCCTTGCCGTGTGCCCAAACAGTGGTTTACCCCCAAATATGAGGTATCGGCGTACTCGGGAGAAATTGCCCAACAAATTTTATGATCCATTTTATCCTACTGCCCATGTGAAAATGAAAAAATTGAGGCGAAAAGAATTTTTTTGTGAAAAAAAAGTACTTTTTCATTTTTACAGATCAATTTGTGAAGCACCTGAGGGTTTAAAGTGCTCACTAGGCATCTAAATAAGTTCCTTGGGGGGTCTAGTTTCCAAAATGGGGTCACTTGTGGGGGAGCGCCAATGTTTAGGCACACAGGAGCTCTCCAAACGCGACATGGTGTCCGCTAACGATGGAAATAATTTTTCATTCAAAAAGTCAAATGGCGCTCCTTCCCTTCCGAGCCTTACCATGTGCCCAAACAGTGGTTTACCCCCCCATGTGAGGTATTGTTGTACTCAGGAGAAATTGCCCAACAAATTTTAGGATCCATTTTCCATGTGAAAATGAAAAAATTGAGGCTAAAAGAATTTTTTTGTGAAAAAAAAGTACTTTTTCATTTTTACGGATCAATTTGTGAAGCACCTGGGGGTTCAAAGTGCTCACTATGCATCTAGATAAGTTCCTTGGGCGTCTAGTTTCCAAAATGGGGTCACTTGTGGGGGAGCTCCAATGTTTAGGCACACGGGGGCTCTCCAAACGTGACATGGTGTCCGCTAAAGAGTGGAGCCAATTTTTGATTCAAAAAGTCAAATGGCGCTCCTTCCCTTCCAAGCCCTGCCGTGTGCCCAAACAGTGGTTTACCCCCACATATGAGGTATCAGCGTACTCAGGACAAATTGCACAACAACTTTCGTGGTTCAGTTTCTCCTTTTACCATTGGGAAAATAAAAAAATTGTTGCTAAAAGATAATTTTTGTGACTAAAAAGTTAAATGTTCATTTTTTCCTTCCATGTTGCTTCTGCTGCTGTGAAGCACCTGAAGAGTTAATAAACTTCTTGAATGTGGTTTTGAGTACCTTGAGGGGTGCAGTTTTTAGAATGGTGTCACTTTTGGGTATTTTCAGCCATATAGACCCCTCAAACTGACTTCAAATGTGAGGTGGTCCCTAAAAACAATGGTTTTGTAAATTTCGTTGTAAAAATGACAAATCGCTGGTCAAATTTTAACCCTTATAACTTCCTAACAAAAAAAAATTTTGTTTCCAAAATTGTGCTGATGTAAAGTAAACATGTGGGAAATGTTATTTATTAACTATTTTGTGTCACATATCTCTCTGGTTTAACAGAATAAAAATTCAAAATGTGAAAATTGCGAAATTTTCAAAATTTTCGCCAAATTTCCGTTTTTATCACAAATAAACGCAGAATTTATTGACCTAAATTTACCACTAACATGAAGCCCAATATGTCACGAAAAAACAATCTCAGAACCGCTAGGATCCGTTGAAGCGTTCCTGAGTTATTACCTCATAAAGGGACACTGGTCAGAATTGCAAAAAACGGCAAGGTCTTTAAGGTCAAAATAGGCTGGGTCATGAAGGGGTTAAAACAAATCCATAAAATAGTTGATCCCAATAGGTGGGTAGGCATAGGATCACATATCAGCCCTCGCTGTACGCGTTTCAAACACAAACGTGTTCTTAGTCTTCAAGTCTTCAACATTTTCATGAAACAACACAATGTGTTCAGCTATGTTAGAGTTTAAAAGTATTATGCTTGTGATCATCATGCCTGGCTCAAAAAAATATGTTTAAAAAAAAAAAACATTTAAGACTAATAATTGTGTGACCATTTTGCACCATGTTGTAATGTTGAAAATTAAGATTTAACTAGCATGAGTACTGTTATAAACTCTTAGGCAAAACATAGCCTGCATGACTGTGTCTGGGTCTAACAACACAAACATTAACACAAGTAGCATTGGCCATTAGCCATATGTAAGGTCTTGCCTTGTGTGAATAATTGTGGATGGTGGCATTAATTAAGTAGAAACATTTGATTTCAATCAGTCACACACACAAACTGTGGTGTGCCCAGCAAGACATGTTAAAATCAAACACTCCAAGGAGCTTTTTTTTTTTTCTGTATTTTGTTTTCCAAAAACAGTCAGCACATGTTGATCCTTACATGTTTAACATTATATTTTCTCTTAAATTTAAAAATCAAAGGAAAAGAGTCTTTAAGGGCAATACTTTTGGCATATAGTCCAACGGTCAATTTACAAATATAACAAACAAAAACCTTGTTACGCATAAGAGAAAATAATGTTAGACATCTATGGAGATATGCTTGAAGACAGTTCACTTTGCAAAATTTGATGTAACACGTTTTGTAACAGCAGGGAATTGTGGCCTTGAGTTACCTAGGTATTCTTTAGTATTTTCAAACATGAACAAAACACTTTTAAAAATCTAAAGATACACACAATACATAAAATGCTGACACAAACACACACTGCATTTTTGAGCAATTAGAAACAAGCATGGTTCATGAGAAAATAAGAAATCAAACACAGGGAACATACTGGAAAGTACTAAGAATATTGTAAAGTGTATATGAAAAGGTCCATGTAAATATAAATCTTAAGAACACATAAGCCGAATGCTTATGATGGTAAGACATGGACTCTAACATGTATAATGCACAATATGAAGTTTGGTCATATGTTTGTATGAATTCCATGTTTAATAAAACAAGGAACACCTATGGGGTAACTTACCAAACTTTGCCTGCTTTGCGGGTGAATATGTGGACCAACCACGTCTGGGGTACAGCTGCTCAGCTACAGCAAACCAAGCCCGTTCAATAGCCAGCCTGTCATGGTATCCTTCGCATCGTGTGTCCGATAGTTCAGGATGTTGCTCCACCAAAGTTATTAGCCGCTCTGTGTCCACACTAGGGGACATAATATTAGCCAGTCAGCAGAGTATGAAGATGCCAGCACTCTGATAAGTTGCCAACTTCACCTCAGAGCCTATAATGATGTCTAGACTTATGTTTAGCTTTGGGCCAAGCAATGTCTAGACACCTGTCTGGTATTGATACAATTGCTTCGAATGTTAACCCTAAAATTTGGAAAACGCACACGGACAGCACACGGACGGCACACGGACGGCACACGGACATCATCCGTGTGCGGTACGTGTTTACACGCACCCATTGACTTTAATGGGTCCGTGTGATCCGTGTGCTCCCACGAACACTGACATGTCTCCGTGTTTGGCACACGGACACACGGTCCACGAAAAATCAATGACATCTGCACAGACGCATTGATTTTAATGTGTCTACGTGTGTCAGTGTCTCCGGTACGTGAGGAAACTGTCACCTCACGTACTGGAGCCACTGACGTGTGAAACCGGCCTTATATTGTAGTGTCCTGTCACCAGCCATGTGTACGATTAGCCAAAAGCCTCTCTGGAACCAATAATCGCCCCATGTAAAAGTACCTTTATAAGTTGAAGTTTCAGAATGTTATAACTTTTATTATATCCTGAATAGTTTTTTGTGAACAGTCAAGGTTTTCAGGTTGAAGTAAAAAAAAGTCTGTGTGTTTAGAGTTTTAAACAATAAAATGTTGAAAAATTATGTAATTCTTGAGTATATCACTCAATGGTGCTCATAAACGTGAAAAATCTGATCTTTAATATGCTTTAATTTTTAATATACTCAAGAACGGGGCCACAAACATCACACAGGGGGTCCCAAACAGCGCACATGGGATCCCAGACAGCGCACAGGGGGCAGAGACAGTGCACAGGGGCCCTGCGCGCTGTCTCTCCCCCCTTGCACGCTGTCTCTTCCCCCTCCCTTGTGCACTGTCTCTGCCACTCCGTGTGCTGCCTGGGACCTCGTGTGCTGCCAGGGACCCCTGTGTGCTGCCTGGGGCCCCATTCGCTGTCTCTGCCCCGTGTGCTGCCTGGGGCCCTTGTGCGCTCCCTGGAGCCCATGTGCTGCCTGGGGCCCTGTGCGCTGTCTGGGCCGCTGTGCTCTGCCTGGGGCCCCATGTGCTGCCTGGGGCCCCTGTGAGCCGTCTGGGCCGCTGTGCTCTGCCTGGGGCCCCATGTGCTGCCTGGGGCCCCGTGCGCTGTGTACTGCATGGGGCCCTGTGTTTTGCCTGGGGCCCTGTGCACTGCCTGGGGCTCCATTAGCTGTCTCTGCCCCGTGTGCTGCCACGGGCCCCGGGTGCTGCCTGGGGCCCTGTGCGCTTCATGGGGCCCTTGTGTGCTGCCTGGGGCCCCGTTATTAAGAATGTCACTCAATGGTTCTCAAAAGCCTGAAAAATCTGATCTACAGTAGCTGGGGTATATTCTGACCTGGAGGGGTATAAACTGGACTAGTCCAATTTGTACCCCGGGGTATAGTTTGGGCTAGGCCAGAATATACCCGGGGTATAATCTGGTCTAGGCCACTTTAACCCCGGGTATATTCTGGGCGGGGGGGTTAATCTGGCCTGTTACACCGGTATCTACTCAAGATGAAGACATAGAAGAAGATGTAACATAAAACTTCACATACAATAGTATTTTTTTGCTATACTTTATGCATGCCTTGCTTTATGTTGTTGTATAGAGTGTACATTTCCATTATTATACTTATGGCAATCATCTACTAAAACCATCCCCTTAGGGTATGGTACCTTGTATAAATAATGTTTGGCTCAAATTAGCCAAGGGTGGATTGTAGTGTGAATATAAAAAATGGCTATTTTGAGCACATTTTGAAATATACAGAATGCATTTAGACCATTAGGCTACTTTCACACATCAGGTTTTTTGTTTCAGGCACAGTCCGGCAATTTTTGAAAAAAACGGATCCGTTTTTTCCCCATAGAGTTGTATTAGCGCCGGATTGTGCCTGATGGACAGACGTTTCATCCGTTTTTTTCCGGATCCATCCAAATAGTCGTTTCCGGTGGACGGAGAAAACGTCCAGTGCAACGTTTTTTTGTCCAGAGGAAAAAACGCACACTGACGGAATCGGCCAAAAACACATGAAACGGAGATGTGAAACACTGAATCCAGCGCCCGGATCCGGTTTTCAAAGCATTTTCCATACAAATCATTCAGATTTTCCGTTCTGGGGTCACTCTCTCTCTCTCTCTCTCTTTCCCCGGAACCAGGAAGTCATAAAATCCATGCACATTAAACAAGACCGGATCCAGCTAAAAAACGGATCCGGCGCATCAGTTTTTCACAATTTATGACGGACCCATTTTTTTTAAATTTTGCCGGATTGTGTCTGAAACAAAAAACCTGATGTGTGAAAGTAGCCTTACAGAGCAGCATTTCTCGTCATACATTTACAGACAGACAATGCTCATAGTGACACAATCTTGAGAGCTGTTTACTTATTGTCTGAAGCCCTTTCAGTTCACAAACAGATCTATGTTTCTGTTTGTTATTGTAAAATATTAAGGTTTATTTAACCTCTGTCTATGGTTAGGTTAACCCTTGTTGGCTTTTATTTATCTATGGGTTTATGGCCCATTGTCTGATGTCTGATTGCTATTTTGGTCTTATCCTATCTTGAAAGTCGGCCATTTGAAGGGCAGGGTGAAACCAGAGTTACACATAGTGAAAATCACTATATAAGACCAGAGAAACATGACTAAGACAGAAGCATATACTGGGCTACCTGTACTTATATGTGTACAGCATTGTGTGATACCTGCATAAGTGGGGGCGCCCATGCAGTGTTGGGAATTTTCCAGGGGTTCTCTGTCTTGGTGTTGCTTCTCTGATTTTCCAGACGGATGATGTTTAAAAGCCCCTTGGTGACGGATGATGTGAGTATATGTACTTAATCATTATATGCATTTACCGTAATCTTTATATGTACTTAACCTTTGTATCTTAAAATCTACAAAAGTGTACGCAATCATACTATTCCTTTAATTTGGTACTTGGTATTTGGTAAATTGCGTTATATCGCAAGTAGTAGCTTTCTTTATAGCCGTATCCAAACCTTAGTGTTAAAAAACTTGGCAACACACATAGCTCCCTAATCACCTTGCTTACATAGAGGGTTCCCTGGCCTGTCAAAATCTCGTTTGGCAGGCCCGTCCAGTAAACATATGGACAAGTTCCCGGGTGATACTCTTGGCAGAAGAGTTCCGTAGTGGTACTGCTTCAGGGTACAGGGTCGCATAGTCCAAGACCACTAGGATGTTTTGATGTCCCTGTATAGACTTAAATAGGGGACCTACTAGGCAATTCTCTCAAATGGTACTTCTATTTCAGGTAATGGGACTAGGGGACTTTTGAAGTAAGAAGAGGGAGTGGTGATCTGGCAGGTGTGGCAGGGCCTACAATAATTTAGGATATCAACATAGCATAACATACTGACCAATATAACCTCCGTATTATTCTCTACTGAGCTTTCTCTACCCCCAGATGTCCCCCCCACAAAATATGACTGGGTCATGTCTAAAACCCTCCACTGGTAGGACCTGGAACCAACAGCTGCTCAACTATCTCACCTCTACTCAGTTTAGTCACCCAATACAATAACTCGCTATTGACTGTTAATTGTGGTAACTTTATAGTAGTTCTTATGTTGTATTTGTATACTGTTGGTGGTTCTGGTGATGTATTCATATACTGATAATGGTTCTGTTTCTGTCTTCATGTATGGATTTTGGTTTCAATAATGTATTCATGTATTTATGGTAGATTTCATGCTGTATTCATGTGCTGATGATGGTTCTGGATTCAAGTACTAATGGTGGTTTTGGTGTTGTATTCATGTACTAATGATGGTTCTGATGTAGTATTCATGTGCTGATCATGGATTTGATGCTGTATTCCTGTATTGTTATTGGTTCCGATCACATACATATGTAGCAATCCATAACTTGTTAGATGATGTGCTAGAGAGCTATGCTAATAAACTATTGCACTGTCTGATAAGTTAAAGGTTAATAAATCTGTATTTACATTAGGAGCATTAAAACTTTGTACGTGAAGACCCCCATCGTTGCCATTTTGTCTCATATGAAATTCATCTTTCATTTCGTCCTCGGTTAAAAATAAAGCAATTTTAAAAAAATAAACATACAGTATGTATTTGTTATTGCCACATCCGTTAAAGTCCAGTATATCAAAACATAAAATGAATTAATCCGTATTTAAAGAGAAAAAAATAGAAATGTTTCTTTTTCCACCTCAATGCAGCAAAAAGTGATGAAAATGTCATATGTACTCCAAATTGGTATCAATAAAAACATCAGTTTTCACACAAAAAACAAGCTCTAATGTAGCACCGTGGATGGAAAAACAAAATTGTTATGGGTCTCAAAAATGGCAACACAAAGAAAAATAATTTTTAAACAAAAAAATATATATATGAAAACTTGGTATTGCTGTTATCGTACTGACCTGGAGAATCAGGTTTACAAGTAATTTTTACTATACAATGAATACTATAAAAGCAAGACTAAAAAACAAAGAAGCAATTGTGTGTATGCTTTACAAGATTATATTGCACTGTGGGGAGGGGCGCCATTTCAATTTTTACCTGAGGCAGCAGGAAATGTCTTAATTATGTAGCAGGGGTTGGAGTAGCCCCCTCAGAGAATATAAAGTAGCACCCTCATAGAATATAATGTAACCTCCCTCATGGAATATAATGCAGCCCCCTTTATAGAATATAATGTAGGCCCCTCGTGGAATATAATGCAGGCCCCCTCATAGGGTATAATGCACCCCCCACAAATTATAATGCAACCCCCTCAAAATGTATAATGCACTCCCCCCATAGAATATAATGTGGCCCCCTCATGCGGTATAATGCAACCCCCCTCATATAGTATAATGCAGCCCCTCTACAGAATATAACATAGCCCCCCTAAGAGTGAAATGCAACCCTCTTGTAAGGTATAATGCAGCTCCCAATAGAATATACTGTAGCCCCTCATAGGGCATAATGCAGCCCTCTTCATATACTATAATGTAGCCCCCCAAAATATAATGTAGCCCCTCATAAAGTATAATGCAGCCCCCTCATATAGTTATATTGTAGCCCCCTCATAGGGTATAATGCAGCCCTCCTCATAGGGTATAATGTAGCCCCCTCTTAGGGTATAATGCAGCCCACTTATAAAGTATAATGCAGCCCCCCTCCACCTCCATCATTGTGCTCCCCTTCACCCCATCATTGTTCTCATCACCACCTTCATCATTGCTATCACCCCCACCACCCCATCATTGCCCATTCCACCTCCTCCCCACCATCATCATTGTCCTTTCTGTTATGATACCATGGTCCAGGAGCAACATGGAACAAGCTCTGAAGGACGTGGTAACTGTACTGACCGCAGTCGCTAAGCTCAACACAACACTAGAAGTAGCCGTGGGATGCTCCTAACTCTCCGTAGGCACCTCGTCACAGCCTACGATCTAACTACCCCTAAAGATAGAAGCAGGAGAGCTATCTTGCCTCAGAGAAAATCCCCAAAGGATAGACTAGCCCCCCACAAATAATGACTGTGAGTGGAGAGGGAAAAGACATAAAGAGAATGAAACCAGGATGAGCACAGGAGGCCAATCTAGCTAAATAGAAAGGACAGGATGGAATACTGTGCGGTCAGTATAAAACATTACAAAAAATCCACGCAGAGTTTACAAAAAATCTCCACACCTGACTAAAGGTGTGGAGGGTAAATCTGCTTCCCAGAGCCTCCAGCAAGACATAATTAATTCATACTGATAAGCTGGACAAACATAGAAGGCACCGAACGGATAAGTCCACAATCTATGGACAGAAAAGAGCAAGCAAAAACTTAGCTTTGCTGAACTGGTCAGGATAACAGGGAAATCCAAAGAGATGTGAATCCAACCAGGAACCATTTACAAGTGGCACTGGCTGAAGGAAAGAGCCAGGCCTAAATAGCTGAGCAGAAGAGACGATCAGTGGAGGCAGCTGCTGACAGCCAACTCCAAGGAGCAGCCATACCACTCGAAACCACAAGAGGGAGCCCAAGAGCAGAACTCACAAAAGTGCCACTTACAACCACCGGAGGGAGCCCAAGAGCGGAATTCGCAACACCTTTCCACTACCTCTATCATTGCTTTCTTCCTCACCACCCCATCATTGCCCATTCCACCACAACCATCATTGCCTTTTCCCCACCACCCCAACATTGCCTTCTTTCCCACCACCCCTATCATTGCCCCTTCCACCACCTCTATCATTGCTTTCTCCCCCATCACTACCATATTTGCCCTCTCCATCTCATCCATCATTGCCTTCTCCTCCTCCACCCCATCATTGCCCATTCCCCCACCTCCATCATTGCCTCTTCCCCTACCACCTCCATCGTCCTTTCCATCACCAACATTGCCTTCTCCCCACCACCTCCATCACTGCTCTCTCCATCACCCACATCATTGCCATCTTCAATACTCATACACACACAGCACCACTCTCACACACATAGCACCACATGTGGCACCAGAAATTGCTTATGCTGTTCCAGTATAAACCATAAAGCTGACCATATAGTTTCTTTCTCCACCAAAGAAAATATTATGATTCCATTTTTTTCTGAACTGCAATTCTGACTTTATAATCTATATCATTGAGTGTCCTTGCGGTAAGCAGTATGTGGGGAGAACTTAACAGCCCCTGCATCTCAGACTTAATTCCCATCGCCATAATATTAAAAAAGCCTTGCTGACTCGTGGTCTTTCCAGACATTATGCCCTGGTACATAATAAGGATTTTAAATCACCAAAGAATCAGCCCAATTGATCATATACCTATACATGTACCCAACAGATCCATGAAATTAAATAGAAAAGAGGTATATTGGATCTATAAATTAGGTAGCCTGAAACCACAGGGTTTAAATGAAATAACTGAGTTTTTTATCTGATTAGTGCAGTTCCCCCTATTTCTATATATATTCATACTCCAATGAAATTTTATATACCGTACATTATATTTCTATTCTTCATGCAGTATTATATTTATACTAGCTGAAGAGCCCGGCATTGCCTGGGCATAATAAATATCTGTGGTTAGTTATAGCACCTCACTTCTCTTATTTTCCCATCACGCCTCTCATTTTCCCAATCACATCTTTCATTTTCCCCCTCAAATCTCTCATTTTCTCCCTCACACCTCTCATTTTCTCCCTCACTCCTCACACTTGTCATTTCGACCTCACATCTGTCATTTTCCGATCACTCCACTATTTTCCCTCACTCCTCTCATTTTGCACTCACACCTTTTCATTTTCACCTCACACCTCTCATTTTCACCTCAGTATATACATGTTTGTCATCTCCCTTATATATAGTATACACCTGTATGTCATCTCCTGTATATAGTATATACCTGTATGTCATCTCCCCTGAATATAGTATATACCTGCTGTGTGTCATCTCCCCTGTATGTAGTATATACCTGTATGTCATCTCCTTCTATATATAGTATATACCTGTATGTCATCTCCTCCTGTATATAGTATATACCTGTGTGTCATCTCCCCTGTATATAGTATATACCTGTATGTCATCTCCTTCTATATATAGTATATACCTGTATGTCATCTCCTCCTGTATATAGTATATACCTGTAGGTCATCTGCTCCTGTATATAGTATATACCTGTGTGTCATCTCCTCCTGTATATAGTATATAGCTGTATGTCATCTCCTCCTGTATATAGTATATACCTGTAGGTCATCTGCTCCTGTATATAGTATATACCTGTGTGTCATCTCCTCCTGTATATAGTATATACCTGTATGTCATCTCCTCCTGTATATAGTATGTACCTGTATGTCATCTCCTCCTCTATATAGTATATACCTGTGTGTCATCTCTCCTGTATATAGTATATATCTGTGTGTCATCTCCCCTGTATATAGTATGTACCTGTGTGTCATCTCCTCCTGTATTAGACCTCATTCACACGTTATTTGCTCAGTATTTTTACCTCAGTATTTGTAAGCTAAATTGGCAGCCTGAAAAATCCCCAGCCAACAGGAAGCCCTCCCCCTGGCAGTATATATTAGCTTACACATACATATAATAGACAGGTCATGTGACTGACAGCTGCCGTATTTCCTATATGGTACATTTGTTGCTCTTCTAGTTTGTCTGCTTATTAATCAGATTATTATTTTTGAAGGATAATACCAGACTTGTGTGTGTTTTAGGGCGAGTTTCATTTGTCAAGTTGTGTGTGTTGAGTTGCGTGTGGCGACATGCATGTAGCGACTTTTGTGAGATGAGTTTTGTGTGGCAACATGCGTGTAGCAACTTTTTGTGTGTCGAGTTGCATGTGACAGGTTAGTGTAGCAAGTTGTGTGCAGCAAGTTTTGCGCATGGCGAGTTTTGCGCATGGCGAGTTTTATGTGTGGTGCCTTTTGAGTATGTGCAAGTTTTGTGTGAGGCAACTTTTGCGTGTGTTGCAACTTTTGTGCATGTGGCAATTTTTCTGCGTGTGCAAGTTTTGCATGTGGCGAGTTTTCCATGAGGTGAGTTTTGCACTTGTGGTGAGTTTTGCGTGAGCCTAGTTTTTGCATGTGGCGAGTTTTGCGCGTGGCGAGTTTTGAGCGGCGACTTTTGTGTTTCGACTTTTATGTGGCGAGGTTGGTGTATGTGTGGTGAAATGTGTGCTGAGGGCGGTATATGTGTTCAAGCACGTGGTAGTGTGTGGCGCATTTTGTAAAATTTCACCTCACAACATAGCGTATGACGCTCTCAGGGTCCAGACGTGTGACTATGCAAAATTTTGTGGCTGTAGCTGCGATGCCTCCAACACTTTTCCTTTCACTTTTTCCCCATTATGTAGATAGGGGCAAAATTGTTTGGTGAATTGGAACGCGCAGGGTTAAAATTTTGCCTCACAACATAGCCTATGACGCTCTCGGGGTCCAGACGTGTGACTGTGCAAAATTTTGTGGCTGTAGCTGCGACAGTGCAGATGCCAATCCCGGACATACATACATACACGGCTCCCACTAGAAATTTCGGGGCCCCATACTGGCAAAATTTTCGGGGCCCCCTTGAGACTCCGCCCAGGCTCCACCCCAGCCCCGCCTCCACGCTCCACCCCTCGAACTGTCCACAGTCCCACCGCTCTCTCTTGGAAAAACTCCACTTCTCACCTATCACACATTAACAGTTCCCATCACCAGATCATAAATATAGCCGGCAGCTTTTGTTTTGGCCAAAAGATTTTTTAAGCTGCCACCATAACACGGTAGACACTTTTGGCCGGGCCCTACTCTACTGTAACCTATTAAATATTTGTTAAAATATGCAATACAATTTAGGTATATTTTTATTTATTTTTCAATTTTTAAAATTACCAATAATATCACATACAAGGAACAAATACCGCTACACCATGACCAGATGACATATTACCACCACAGTGATCGAATAATATCACAAACAAGGAACAAATACCACAACACCATGTCCAGACCACATATTACCACCACATAGTGACTGAATACTACAATTCTGATCAGTAATTAAAAAAAAGCACCATACTATCACCATAAGTGCCATTATACACAGGAGATCTGTACTTAGCATGCAGTGTCTGTGTACAGATAATACAGTGATCACTAGTGAAATTATACACAGGAGCTCTGTATACAGTATACAGTGTATAGTGTCAGTGTATAGGTAACACACTGACTCACCAGTGACGTCTCTAGGTGAAGTCCTTTATCTTTCATCCAGCACAGACCGCCATCATTTCATCCAGCCAGGACTTCTCTCTGCAGGAAACAACACAGTTATCTCGAGCTCCGCTTGTAGAATACATTACTTAATTTTTCCCACCTTCTACATTACACCACATGAAGAAAAAGAGGCGACATAGTGTCACTCTACACAGTAACAGGACCGCCCCCCATTTAAAACCGTGTCCTCAAAAAATAAAATAAATACATCACTGCAATAATAATATCCCTAAATTAGCCCCTATGGTAATAATATTCCCCATCCTGGCCACCGTGTGTCTCATTCCTGGCGTCAGCCACATGTTCTCCCATCCTGCCCTCATGAGTATCCATTCTGCCCCATATGATCTCCCCATCCTGCCCCATATGATCGCCCCATGTGATCTCTCCATCCTGCCCCATCTTTCTCCATCATATCCATCCTGCCCCATGATCCTGCACGATCTGTCTCCAATCATGCCCCATGTCTCCATTCTGCCCCCTATGTCTCCAAACATGCCCCCATGTCTGAAATCCAGCCACTTGTCTCCAATCATGCCCCCTGTGTCTCCATTCTGCCCCATCTGTCTCCAGTCATGCCCCCATGTCTTTCATCCTGCCCCGTGTCTCCAATCATGCCCTGTATCTCCATTCTGCCCCGTGTCTCGCATTCTGCCCCAATTTCCAGCATTCTGCCCCACTGTGTCCAGCATTCTGCCCCCACTGTGTCCAGCATTTATGCCCCACTGTGTCCAGCATTTATGCCCCACTGTGTCCAGCATTTATGCCCCACTGTGTCCAGCATCTATGCCCCACTGTGTCCAGCATCTATGCCCCACTGTGTCCAGCATTTATGCCCCACTGTGTCCAGCATGTATGCCCCACTGTGTCCAGCATTTATGCCCCACTGTGTCCAGCATTTGTGCCCCACTGTGTCCAGCATTTCTGCCCCACTGTGTCCAGCATTTGTGCCCCACTGTGTCCAGCATTTCTGCCCCACTGTGTCCAGCATTTCTGCCCCACTGTGTCCACTGTCCAGCATTTCTGCCCCACTGAGTCCAGCATTTCTGCCCCCCCCCCCCCCCCGGCCCCCCCTGGATCGCAGCTCGCAAAGAAAAAAAAAACAAGAGTTCTTACCTGGCCATGCTCCTGCGCCGGGTGCAGCTCCCTCCAGGCTCCACACAGACGCACTCGCCGGGCCCGGCAGCTGACAATGACGTCAGACGCCGGCGACGCCGGCGAGTGCGCACTGCGGCCCTATTCAGCCGCCAGCCTCAGACTGGCTGGCGGCTGTTAACTATTGACGTGCGGGCGCGGGCCCGCACATCAATAGTGTGCCGCAGCGCCTGCAGGGGGGGCCCGGTGAGCAGATGAGATGGGGCCCGATGCGGGCCCCCTCTGCTCACCGGGCCCCATACGCCAGTCACGGCTGTGATGCCCTGATGGCGGCCCTGCATACATACATACACACACACACACATACACACACACACACACATTCAGCTTTATATATTAGATTGAAATTCCTTATGTGGTTTTAGTTATTTAGTGTTTACTCTAGCCTGTGTGGTAATTCTGTATAATCCTATTCATATATATTTCTTCATACACTGCTTTATATATATATATATATATATATATATATATATATATATATAAAATATAGCACAGGCCACGTAGTATATAGGAGCCATGTAGTATATAGCAGACACGCAGTATATAACACAGCCACGTAGTATATAACACAGCCCACATAATATATAGCAGAGCCCACGTAGTATATAACACAGCCCACGCAGTATATAACACAGCCCACGCAGTATATAACACAGGCTACGCAGTATATAACACAGCAAAAAGAAACGGACAAACCGAACAAAAGAAGTCCAAGAACGAAAAGATAAGTACACAATAATCTATGAAATCATCAAAATGTAAATTTTATTCATGGTACATGGGGACAAAAGAAGAAAGAAAAATATGGTAATGCGGTACCAAAACACAATGTGTATCAGTCCACACAGAACACACCTAGTAGGTATATCACAAATATAGATGGACAAAATGCGAGATAACATCTGTCACTAATATAGCCCATAGAAACTATGAAAACAAACATATATACAAAATACAAAGGGCATATAAATGTACATACAAATGTCCATATAATATAGAAATAAATGAACAGGCAACCAATCAGCAAAAATGAAGGGCAGGATAGTATCTGCTAACTCACATAAGTGCATATGTACTAAAGATAGAATGGTCACTAAACATGTAAAAGTAAAATGTCTACAAGCGGTACCAAATGCACAATGTGCGTGCCAAAAATAAGATAGTCAGTAGACATTTAGGAGTATGCGAAAAGTGCCCACTGCACTATGTGAGACCCAGTAGCAGCATGACCCACAGCTAAAAAATAACAGTCACAGCATGTGGATCGTAGAGGAATGGTTTACCTGAAAGGTGTGGTGAGTGTGGACAGACGCGCCCCGACGCGCGTTTCGGATCAGAAGTCCTTCGTCAGGGGGAGTGGCGTCCATGTGTAATATCCGGGGTATAAATAGAAAGATGTGGCCAATGAAAGCGGGTTGCTCATGAAACGATGCATGCGCCGTCAGGAGGGAACCAGCACTGTGAGCTCCAACGTCACGTCCGCCAGGGCGACGAAACACAACCATGTGATCAGTCACCACGGCAACGTAAAGACGCCGGGGCCGCCAGCAGCCAGGAAGCACAGACGACGCATGCGTACTGAGCAAGACGGCAGACATATATGTAGAACGGGGGTAAGTGAACCAAAAGTGACCAGTGCATATGGTATAAAAGGTACATGTCAGTGTCAACAGCAACGAATCAAGTTGCATAAAGTGACAAGTGCAATAATGTTATAAGCATAGGTAATACATCTAAGGTGCGTATAGAAAATTAAACATAAAAATATAACAAATATATATGAGAATATACACATAAATATGTATATTTTACACAAAAAGAAAGAACAATAAAACATGAAAAAACGTGAGTGCAGAAAAAACCATGCTGTTATACATATATATATATATATATGAACACATACAGGTACATACATGAATAAAAAGAGAATGGAAAAATACACCAAATAAATATAAATACAAAAATAAAGATGAACATGCCAAGACAACATCCGTCAAGGTCCAGATGTAATGCCGTGATGATGAATCCGCAGTGACCAGAACAGATTCGTCGTAATCTCAAAAATTGACCGAAAGGTATCGAGTGAATCATGGCAGGAGGGTGTGATGACTCAGCCCGTAGTAAAGAGTTCACAGAGGTGGATCTGGACTCTTAGGACAGTACACCCCCACGGGTTAAATGAACATCTCAGTTTTATTCCATTTCTGTAGACCTTGTCCATCTTAATATGCGTTTTTTATCTGGTTTTTAATTGTTTTTATGTCCTTTCCTCTCTTTTTTTAGTGTATTTTTTGATGTGGTTCTTCTTCAACTCCCATTCAGTTGGTCACTGCGGATTCATCATCACGGCATTACATCTGGACCTTGACGGATGTTGTCTTGGCATGTTAATCTTTATTTTTGTATTTATATTTATTTGGTGTATTTTTCCATTCTCTTTTTATGCATGTATGTACCTGTATGTGTTCATATATATATATATATGTATAACAGCGTGTTTTTTTCTGCACGCACGTTTTTTCATGTTTTATTGTTCTTTCTTTTTGTGTAAAATATACATATTTATGTGTATATTCTCATATATATTTGTTATATTTTTATGATTAATTTTCTATACGCACCCTAGATGTACAGGTCCTTCTAAAAAAATTAGCATATAGTGTTAAATTTCATTATTTACCATAATGTAATGATTACAATTAAACTTTCATATATTATAGATTCATTATCCACCAACTGAAATTTGTCAGGTCTTTTATTGTTTTAATACTGATGATTTTGGCATACAACTCCTGATAACCCAAAAAACCTGTCTCAATAAATTAGCATATCAAGAAAAGGTTCTCTAAACGACCTATTACCCTAATCTTCTGAATCAACTAATTAACTCTAAACACATGCAAAAGATACCTGAGGCTTTTATAAACTCCCTGCCTGGTTCAAAACCCCCATCATGGGTAAGACTAGCGACCTGACAGATGTCAAGAAGGCCATCATTGACACCATCAAGCAAGAGGGTAAGACCCAGAAAGAAATTTCTCAACAAATAGGCTGTTCCCAGAGTGCTGTATCAAGGCACCTCAATAGTAAAGGCCCCTTCACATTAAGCGACGCTGCAGCGATACCGACAACGATCCGGATCGCTGCAGCGTCGCTGTTTGGTCGCTGGAGAGCTGTCACACAGACCGCTCTCCAGCGACCAACGATGCCGGTAACCAGGGTAAATATCGGGTAACTAAGCGCAGGGCCGCGCTTAGTAACCCGATGTTTACCCTGGTTACCATGCTAAAAGTGAAAAAAAACAAACACTAGATACTTACCTACAGCCGTCTGTCCTCCAGCGCTGCGCTCTGCTTCTCTGCACTCCTCCTGTACTGGCTGTGAGCCGGAAAGCAGAGCGGTGACGTCACCGCTCTGCTTTCCGGCTCACAGACAGTACAGGAGGAGAGCAGAGCACAGCGCTGGAGGACGGACGGCTGTAGGTAAGTATCTAGTGTTTGTTTTTTTTCACTTTTAGCATGGTAACCAGGGTAAACATCGGGTTACTAAGCGCGGCCCTGCGCTTAGTTACCCGATGTTTACCCTGGTTACCAGTGAAGACATCGCTGGATCGGTGTCACACACACCGATCCAGCGATGTCTCCAGGGAGTCCAGCGACGAAATAAAGTTCTGGACTTTATTCAGCGACCAACGATCTCCCAGCAGGGGCCTGATCGTTGGTCGCTGTCACACATAACGATTTCATTAACGATATCGTTGCTACGTCACAAATAGCAACGATATCGTTAACAATATCGTTATGTGTGAAGGTACCTTAAGTCTGTTGGAAGGAAACAATGTGGCAGAAAACGCTGTACAACGAGAAGAGGAGACCGGACCCTGAGGAAGATTGTGGAGAAGGACCGATTCCAGACCTTGGGGAACCTGAGGAAGCAGTGGACTGAGTTTGGTGTGGAAACATCCAGAGCCACCGTGCACAGGCGTGTGCAGGAAATGGGCTACAGGTGCCGCATTCCCCAGGTAAAGCCACTTTTGAACCATAAACAGCGGCAGAGGCGCCTGACCTGGGCTACAGAGAAGCAGCACTGGACTGTTGCTAAGTGGTCCCAAGTACTTTTTTCTGATGAAAGCAAATTTTGCATGTCATTCGGAAATCAAGGTGCCAGAGTCTGGAGGAAGACTGGGGAGAAGGAAATGCCAAAATGCCTGAAGTCCAGTGTCAAGTACCCACAGTCAGTGATGGTGTGGGGTGCAATGTCAGCTGCTGGTGTTGGTCCACTGTGTTTCATCAAGGGCAGGGTCAATGCAGCTAGCTATCAGGAGATTTTGGAGCACTTCATGCTTCCATCGGCTGAAATGCTTTATGGAGATGAAGATTTCATTTTTCAGCACGACCTGGCACCTGCTCACAGTGCCAAAACCACTGGTAAATGGTTTACTGACCATGGTATTACTGTGCTCAATTGGCCTGCCAACTCTCCTGACCTGAACCCCATAGAGAATCTGTGGGATATTGTGAAGAGAAAGTTGAGAGACGCAAGACCCAACACTCAACACTCAACTCAACCCAACATTTATTGAGACAGGTTTTTTGGGTTATCAGGAGTTGTATGCCAAAATCATCAGTATTAAAACAATAAAAGACCTGACAAATTTCAGTTGGGGGATAATGAATCTATAATATATGAAAGTTTAATTGTAATCATTACATTATGGTAAATAATGAAATTTAACACTATATGCTAATTTTTTGAGAAGGACCTGTATTACCTATGCTTATAACATTATTGCACTTGTCACTTTATGCAACTTGATTCGTTGCTGTTGACACTGACATGTACCTTTTATACCATATGCACTGGTCACTTTTGGTTCACTTACCCCCGTTCTACATATATGTCTGCCGTCTTGCTCAGTACACATGCGTCGTCTGTGCTTCCTGGCTGCTGGCGGGCCCCGGCGTCTTTACGTTGCCGTGGTGACTGATCACATGGTTGTGTTTCGTCACCCTGGCGGACGTGACGTTGGAGCTCACAGTGCCGGTTCCCTCCTGACGGCGCATGCGTCGTTTCATGAGCAACCCGCTTTCATTGGCCACATCTTTCTATTTATACCCCGGATATTACACATGGACGCCACTCCCCCTGACGAAGGACTTCTGATCCGAAACGCGCGTCGGAGCGCGTCTGTCCACACTCACCACACCTTTCAGGTAAACCATTCCTCTACGATCCACATGCTGTGACTGTTATTTTTTAGCTGTGGGTCATGCTGCTACTGGGTCTCACATAGTGCAGTGGGCACTTTTCGCATACTCCTAAATATCTACTGACTATCTTATTTTTGGCACGCACATTGTGCATTTGGTACCGCTTGTAGACATTTTACTTTTACATGTTTAGTGACCATTCTATCTTTAGTACATATGCACTTATGTGAGTTAGCAGATACTATCCTGCCCTTCATTTTTGCTGATTGGTTGCCTGTTCATTTATTTCTATATTATATGGACATTTGTATGTACATTTATATGCCCTTTGTATTTTGTATATATGTTTGTTTTCATAGTTTCTATGGGCTATATTAGTGACAGATGTTATCTCGCATTTTGTCCATCTATATTTGTGATATACCTACTAGGTGTGTTCTGTGTGGACTGATACTCATTGTGTTTTGGTACCGCATTACCATATTTTTCTTTCTTTTTTTTTTGTCCCCATGTACCATGAATAAAATTTACATTTTGATGATTTCATAGATTATTGTGTACTTATCTTTTCGTTCTTGGACTTCTTTTGTTCGGTTTGTCCGTTTCTTTTTGCTCTAGCTTTGCCGAATGGTCTGCCATTCATACAGTTACCCCTTATCAAGCTTGGTGATATATATTTTTTCACCTTTAGGTTGTGTTTTTTACATTGCTTGTATAGTGTGCTATTTCTTATATAGTATATAACACAGGCCACGCAGTATATAACAGTGGCCATGCAGTATATAACACAGCCCACGCAGTATATAACACTGCCCACATAGTATATAACACTGCCCACGTAGCATATAGCAGCCACACAGTATATAACACAGCCCACATAGTATATAACACAACCCACGCAGTATATAATACTGGCCACGTAGTATATAGCGGCTACGCAGTATATAACACAGCCCACGTAGTATATAGCAGCCACGCAGTATATAACACAACCCACGTAGTATTTAGCAGTGTGGGCACCATATCCCTGTTAAAAAAAATAATTAAAATAAAAAATAGTTATATACTCACCCGCCGGCGTCCAGCGAAGCTGTCCCGATGCGCGCGCTGCTGCTGCCAGCTTCCGTTCCCAGCGATGCATTGCGAAATTACCCAGATGACTAAATCTTCTGGGTAATTTCACAAGCATCTCTGGGAACGGAAGCTGGTGGCAGCCGCGCGCGCATCGACGGACGACGGAAGGTGAGAATAGCAGGTTTTTTGTTTTTTATTATTTTAAATATTAGATCTTTTTACTGCATAGGCAGCATCAATAGTAAAAAGTTGGTCACACAGGGTTAATAGCAGCGTTAACGGAGTGCGTTTCCCGTGGCATAATGCGGTCCGTTAACACTGCCATTAACCCTGCGTCAGCGCTGACTGGAGGGGAGTAAGGAGCAGGCGCCGGGCACTGACTGGACGGAAGTAGGGAGGGACTAATTCTCAGCCAGACTGTGCCCGTCGTTGATTGGTAACGGCCTGGCGGCTGGGACCAATCAGCGACACGGGATTTCCGTTAGTCAGAGAGACATATGGAAGTACCCCTTAAGCAATTATATATATATAGATAGTATACTTAACTGTATCCTGAGACGTCTCCTTCATGTTGCAGAACAGTGATACATTTTAAATTCTTCTCTGGCTATATTGTAACTATACAGATAGTAATACTGAGGTTTTCCATTGTAACAGTGACATCTAGTGGTCTATTAAAGGTACTACACACCTAAGCTTTTTGTAACCTCCTTAATCAGCTTTTCTGGCACTCCACATGATATCGAGGGAATGGGATTGGCATCGATATCGCACAATGTGATGCCAAGATGTATCACAAAAGCACTAAGATGGACTGTGCTTACCATGTATGCTGAATAGGTACGTTAGGTGCAAATAAATAAACTAAAATCTTGAAATTGATTGAAAATCTATTCAAATAAGGAATTTGAATGTGTATATGGAGAAACATTTGTACTAGAACATTATTGCACATAGTGTTTTTTTTATAAAAAAAGTAGCAATTTTATATAATTTACAGTTAGCGCCAAAAATTGTATCAATGAACTTAATCAAGACCTCCATGAAGTCTTCATCCTGAAGAACATCCTGGTCCAGTATTGAAAATGTGTTAATTCAGATATAAGATTTATTGTTTTGCACAACACTGTTTTTACTCTGGTTTTATCAGTGACCAGTGATAAAAGTGTTTTTTTAGTAATGGACAGGGCCAGTGTTGCTCCTCTTTTTCACGTGTTTTCCCTACTTGCAACGAACCCATGTGTGAATTGGATTTTCTCTTCACAGCCTGACCGTACAGGGGTGTCACTGCCTGCCTCTCTGTATTTTTTATCACAAGCTACTGTTCTACATGTAGATTTTAGACCTAGCTCCTATATGTTTCACACATTTTTATCAGTCATCTATTAAACATATATCAGCCCTGTTCTCAGCATCACATTTGCTGGCGCATGTGCGAGTCCTCATGCTGACGCTTCCCAGCCATCCCCTTATTGGGCCCCATTCACAAGTCAGTGTTTCCAGTGCTTGTGTACCAGAGACACACAAGCGCACCCATTATAATTTGTTGGGCTGCGCACATGTCCGTGTGTTCACACGGACCATGTGTCTCACACGTAGACATGTCCGATTTTTTTCCGGCAGCGCCGATGTCACTACATCCCACACGTGCACACTGATGACAGAGTGAGAGTGCCCTGTGCCGTCCGTGTGACATGTACCAGAATAGAATGCAGAATAGAAATGACAGATGCTCATGTGTTAAAGATGTGCAAAGATATAAACAAAGTGCAAAAAATGCAAAAAATAACCTAAATCAGGGTCCAGCCTCCTGGACAAATAATAAAATAATTTGTTAGATATATAAACATAAGAGGAGGCAGCTGTGATTTTTGACAAATCACAGTTAATATCATCCCAAACTACCATTACCCTGATTTCTTCTGCACCAGGGCACGAGGAAGAGTAAGTCAATGCACCAGAATTGGCGCTTCTAATGTCTTGCGCCACTTCTGGGGTTTTGAGGGCTGGTATTTTTAGGCTGCTAAGGGTCCAATAACCATGGACCTTCCCAGTCTGATAAAATCAGCCCACAGCTGTCTGTGGAGCGCCCCCAGACACAGGGCCGCGGTGTACTCGGTACCGGTCCTCTCTGTCTCAGTTCTAGGGCTGTCACGGTGGCTGGTGGCTATTTAGTCTTGCTTGATCCTTTAGTCAGTGCCAGTTGTCCATTGTTTTTGGAGGATTCACATCCATACCTGGTCTCTCCTGTTTTGCTGTTCATTTCAACAAAGATAAGTTCTGGCTTTGTTTTTGCTGTCCACCTGCTGTGGACCTTATAGTTCTGTGCATTTTCATGTTTTGTCTTGTCCAGCTTTGTCTGTGGAGGATTTTTTTTGCAGCCAAGCTGTGTCTCTGGAGATGCAGATATACCCTCCATGTCTTTAGTCAGATGTGGAGATTTGTATTTTCTGTGGTGGATATTTTCTAGTGTTTTGATACTGACCGCATAGTACTCTGTCCTATTCTTTCTTTTTAGATAGAATGGCCTCCTATGCTAAATCCTGATTTCAAGTCTGCGTATGTTATTTCCCTCTCCTCTCACAGTCAATATTTGTGGGGGGCTGTCTATCCTTTGGGGATTTTCTCTGAGGCAAGATAGTTTTCCCGTTTCTGTCTTTAGGGGAAGTTAGTTCTTAGGCTGTGTCGAGGGGTCTAGGGAGTGTTAGGTACATCCCACGGCTACTTCTAGTTGCGGTGCTAAGTTCAGGGTCTGCGGTCAGTACAGGTACCACCTTCTCCAGAGTATGTCTCATGCTGCTCCTAGACCACCAGATCATAACAGTACAACTGGCCAACAATGAGTTAATTGCATCTCAGAAGAAGGGAGGATAGGTTTTGAGCCATTTTTTTTTCCTTAGCCTGTTTTGTCTTTTCCTCCCTCTTAATCTCTGGGTGGCTACGGAACCTAGTAATAACATGAATGTTCAGGAGTTAGTTTCTCGGGTGGATCAGCTTGCTGCTAGGGTACAGGGTATTTCAGATTATATAATTCAGACTCCTGCCTTAGAACCTAAGATTCCCACTCCTGATTTATTTTTTGGTGACAGATCCAAATTTTTGAGTTTCAAAAATAACTGTAAACTGTTTTTTGCATTGAGACCCCGGTCCTCTGGTGATCCCATTCAGCAGGATAAAATCATCATATCCCTGCTGCGTGGTGACCCACAGGATTGGGCATTTTCCCTGGAATCTGGCAATCCTGCTTTGCTTAATGTTGATTCTTTTTTTCAAGCATTGGGGTTATTGTATGATGAGCCTAATTTTGTGGATCAAGCTGAGAAGATCTTGTTGGCCCTGTGTCAGGGTCAAGAAGCGGCAGAATCATATTGCCAGAAATTTAGAAAATGGTCTGTACTGACTAAATGGAATGAGGATGCCTTGGCGGCAATTTTTAGAAAGAGTCTTTCTAAATCCGTTAAAGATGTTATGGTGGGGTTCCCCACGCCTGCTGGTCTGAGTGATTCTATGTCTCTGGCCATTCAGATTGATCGGCGCTTGCGCGAGCGCAGAGTTGTGCACACTGTGGCGTTGTCCTCCGAGCGGAGCCCTGAGCCTATGGAGTGTGATAAGATTTTGTCTAGAGCTGAACGACGAGGATTCAGGCGTCAGAATAGGTTGTGTTTTTACTGCGGCGATTCTGCTCATGTTATTTCTGATTGCCCTAAGCGTACAAAGAGAATCGCTAGTTCTTTTACCATCAGTACTGTACAACCTAAATTTCTGTTATCTGTGACCTTGATCTGCTCATTATCGTCATTTTCTGTCATGACATTTGTGGATTCAGGCGCCGCTCTGAACTTAATGGACTTAGAATTTGCCAGACGTTGTGGTTTCCCCTTGCAGCCTTTGCAGAACCCTATTCCTTTAAGGGGGATTGATGCTACACCGTTGGCTATAAATAAACCTCAGTTTTGGACACAGCTGACTATGCGCATGGCGCCAGCCCATCAGGAAGATTGTCGTTTTCTGGTGTTGCATAATTTGCATGATGATATTGTGCTGGGTTTTCCATGGTTACAGCTACATAATCCGGTGTTAGATTGGAAATCTATGTCTGTGACTAGTTGGGGTTGTCAGGGGGTTCATGGTCACGTTCCTTTGATGTCAATTTCCTCTTCCCCCTCTTCTGAAATTCCTGAGTTTTTGTCAGATTTCCAGGATGTATTCGATGAGCCCAAATCCAGTTCCCTTCCACCTCATAGGGACTGTGATTGTGCTATTGACTTGATTCCAGGTTGTAAGTTCCCTAAGGGCCGACTTTTCAACCTGTCTGTGCCAGAACATGCCGCCATGCGGAGCTATATTAAGGAGTCTTTGGAGAAGGGGCATATTCGGCCATCTTCTTCACCATTGGGAGCAGGTTTTTTTTTTTGTTGCCAAGAAGGATGGCTCCTTGAAACCATAGTAACATAGTAACATAGTTAGTAAGGCCGAAAAAAGACATTTGTCCATCCAGTTCAGCCCGTGTATTGATTATCGCCTCTTGAATAAGATCACGGTCAAATTTCAATACCCTTTGCCTTTGCTTACTGATTTGTTTGCTAGGATTAAGGGGGCTAGCTGGTTGACTAAGATTGACCTTCGAGGGGCGTATACCATATATACTCGAGTATAAGCTGACCCGAGTATAAGCCGACCCCCCTAATTTTGCCACAAAAAACTGGGAAAACTTATTGACTCGAGTATAAGCCTAGGGTAGGAAATGCAGCAGCTACCGGTGAATTTCAAAAATAAAAACAGATGCTCCATACCGTTCATTATGGCCCCATAAGATGCTCCATATAAAGCTGTGCCATATATAATGCTCCATACTGTTCATTATTGCCCCATAGATGTGCCATAGAAAGCTCTGCCATATAGTGCTCTGCACCGTTCATTATTGCCCCATAGATGTGCCATATAAAGCTGTGCCATATAGTGCGTTGCACCGTTCATCATTGCCCCATAGATGTGCCATATAAAGCTGTGCCATATAGTGCTCTGCGCCATTCATTATTGCCCCATAGCTGAGCCATATAGTGCTCTGCACCGTTCATTATTGCCCCATAGCTGTGCCATATAGTGCTCTGCACCGTTCATTATTGCCCCATAGCTGTGCCATATAGTGCTCTGCGCCGTTCAGTATTGCCCCATAGCTGCCATATAGTGCTCTGCACCATTCAGTATTGCCCCATAGCTGCCATATAGTGTTCTGCGCCGTTCAGTATTGCCCCATAGCTGCCATATAGTGCTCTGCACCGTTCAGTATTGCCCCATAGCTGTGACATATAGTGCTCTGCACCGTTCAGTATTGCCCCATAGCTGCTATATAGTGCTCTGCACCGTTCAGTATTGCCCCATAGCTGCCATATAGTGCTCTGCGCCGTTCAGTATTGCCACATAGCGGTCAAATATAGTGCTCTGCGCCATTCAGTATTGCCCCATAGCTGCCATATAATGCTCTGCACCGTTCAGTATTGCCCCATAGCTGCCATATAGTGCTCTACGCCGTTCAGTATTGCCCCATAGCTGCCATATAGTGCTCTGCACCGTTCAGTATTGCCCCATAGATGTGTCATATAAAGCTGTGCCATATAGTGCTCTGCGCCATTCATTATTGCCCCATAGCTGTGCCATATAGTGCTCTGCGCCGTTCAGTATTGCCCCATAGCTGCCATATAGTGCTCTGCACCATTCAGTATTGCCCCATAGCTGCCATATAGTGCTCTGCGCCGTTCAGTATTGCCCCATAGCTGCCATATAGTGCTCTGCACCGTTCAGTATTGCCCCATAGCTGTGCCATATAGTGCTCTGTACCGTTCAGTATTGCCCCATAGCTGCCATATAGTGCTCTGCGCCGTTCAGTATTGCCACATAGCGGTCAAATATAGTGCTCTGCGCCATTCAGTATTGCCCCATAGCTGCCATATAGTGCTCTGCACCGTTCAGTATTGCCCCATAGCTGCCATATAGTGCTCTACGCCGTTCAGTATTGCCCCATAGCTGCCATATAGTGCTCTGCACCGTTCAGTATTGCCCCATAGCTGCCATATAGTGCTCTGCGCCGTTCAGTATTGCCCCATAGCTGCCATATAGTGCTCTGCACCGTTCAGTATTGCCCCATAGCTGAGCCATATAGTGCTCTGCACCGTTCATTATTGCCCCATAGCTGTGCCATATAGTGCTCTGCACCGTTCATTCTTGCCCCATAGCTGAGCCATATAGTGCTCTGCACCGTTCATTATTGCCCCATAGCTGTGCCATATAGTGCTCTGCGCCGTTCAGTATTGCCCCATAGCTGCCATATAGTGTTCTGCACCGTTCAGTATTGCCCCATAGCTGCCATATAGTGCTCTGCGCCGTTCAGTATTGCCCCATAGCTGCCATATAGTGCTCTGCGCCGTTCAGTATTGCCCCATAGCTGCCATGTAGTGCTCTGCACCGTTCAGTATTGCCCCATAGCTGTGCCATATAGTGCTCTGCACCGTTCAGTATTGCCCCATAGCTGCCATATAGTGCTCTGCACCATTCAGTATTGCCCCATAGCTGTGCCATATAGTGCTCTGCACCATTCAGTATTGCCCCATAGCTGCCATATAGTGCTCTGCGCCGTTCAGTATTGCCCCATAGCTGTGCCATATAGTGCTCTGCGCCATTCAGTATTGCCCCATAGCTGCCACATAGTGCTCTGCGCCGTTCAGTATTGCCCCATAGCTGCCATATAGTGCTCTGCGCCGTTCAGTATTGCCCCATAGCTGCCATATAGTGCTCTGCACCGTTCAGTATTGCCCCATAGCTGCAATATAGTGCTTTGCGCCGTTCAGTATTGCCCCATAGCTGCCATATAGTGCTCTGCGCCGTTCAGTATTGCCCCATAGCTGTGCCATAGAAAGCTCTGCCATTGCTGCTGCTGCAATAAAAAAAAAATCCATACTCACCTCGCTGCTTGCATTTCTCTAATGAGCGGTCCCATGTGACCGCTGACAGGAAGAGCTGCAGCACCGAAGACAGTGTGACAGGCAGGGGGAGCTCCAGGATCGCTGGGACTAGGTAAGTGTCATGATCCAGTTCTGAGATTATGTTCAGCTCTCTTATCTCTGGACTGGTCATGTGGGAGTTAATCCTCTCTGCCTCACCCTGGAGCTGGCTGAGCTATTTAAGTCCTCTGCAGCCATTGGGCCAGTGTCAGCTATAGTTCATGCTGCACGGTTTGAGCTCCTGACCTGATCCCTGTTATTGTGTTCCTGTTTGCCTCTGACTGCCTACACCCGTTTATGACTTGTCCTGACCTCTGGCCTGTACCCCGACTCCGTCTCCATCTCACGTTTTGGTTACCACGTTCCCGGTAGGTTCTGACGTCTTGCTTGTCCCCGACGATTCTCTGCTCGCCCCTTCTGTACCGCGCTGCTATCTCCGTGTATGACCTTGGCTTGTTTCATGTCCCTTTCATTACCTGTGACACCTGTGTTGTTGCTCAGTGTTGCTGTGCTGTGTGTGCAGCCTCCTTTCCTTATCCAGCACCCCCTGGTGGAGATTGCTCTATACTGCACTGCAGCAGCACATTACAGTAAGTATACCTCAGCGCCCTCTCCCCCTCACCCGCCGACCCCACCGCTACCGTGACTCGAGTATAAGCCGAGAGGGGCACTTTCAACCCAAAATTTTGGGCTGAAAATCTCGGCTTATACTCGAGTATATACGGTAATCTTATTCGTATTAAGCAGGGTGACGAATGGAAAACTGCATTTAATACGCCCGAAGGCCATTTTGAAAACCTTATAATGCCATTCGGACTCTCTAATGCCCCATCTGTGTTCCAATCCTTCATGCATGATATCTTTCGGAGTTATCTTGATAAATTCATGGTTGTATATTTGGATGATATTTTGATTTTTTTTCCGATGATTGGGAGTCTCATGTGAAACAGGTCAGGATGGTATTTCAGATCCTCCGTAATAATGCTTTGTTTGTGAAGGGGTCGAAGTGCCTCTTTGGAGTGCAGAAGGTTTCTTTTTTGGGCTTCATTTTTTCTCCCTCATCTATAGAAATGGATCCGGTTAAGGTTCAGGCCATTCATCATTGGATTCAGCCCACATCTGTGAAGAGCCTTCAGAAATTCTTGGGCTTTGCTAATTTTTATCGTCGTTTCATTGCCAACTTCTCCAGTGTGGTTAAACCTCTGACCTATTTGACGAAGAAAGGCGCTGATGTGACGAATTGGTCCTCTGCGGCTGTTTCTGCCTTTCAGGAGCTTAAACGACGATTTACTTCTGCCCCTGTGTTGCGTCAGCCAGATGTTTCTCTTCCATTTCAGGTTGAGGTTGATGCGTCTGAGATTGGGGCAGGGGCCGTTTTGTCTCAGAGGGATCCTGTTGGTTCCTTGATGAAACCGTGTGCCTTCTTTTCTCGGAAGTTTTCGCCTGCGGAACGCAATTATTATGTCGGCAATCGGGAGTTGTTGGCTATGAAGTGGGCATTTGAGGAGTGGCGACATTGGCTTGAGGGGGCCAAGCACCGTATTGTGATCCTGACCGATCATAAGAATCTGATTTACCTCGAGTCTGCCAAACAACTGAATCCTAGACAGGCTCGATGGTCCCTGTTTTTCTCCCGTTTTGATTTTGTGGTCTCGTACCTTCCTAGTACTAAGAATGTTAAGGCGGATGCCCTCTCTAGGAGTTTTTTTCCTGATTCCCCTCGGGTTCTTGAGCCGGTCGGCATTCTGAAGGAAGGGGTGATTCTTTCTGCCATCTCCCCTGATTTGCGACGGGTTCTTCAGGAATTTCAGGCTAATAAACCTGACCGCTGTCCAGTGGGGAAACTGTTTGTTCCTGATAGATGGACTAGTAAAGTGATTTCTGAGGTTCATTGTTCTGTGTTGGCTGGCCATCCTGGGATTTTTGGTACCAGAGATTTGGTTGGTAGGTCCTTTTGGTGGCCTTCTTTGTCGCGGGATGTGCGTTCTTTTGTGCAGTCCTGTGGGATTTGTGCGCGGGCTAAGCCTTGCTGTTCCCGCGCTAGTGGGTTGCTTCTGCCTTTGCCGGTCCCTGAAAGACCTTGGATGCATATTTCTATGGATTTTATTTCAGATCTTCCGGTTTCCCAGAGGATGTCGGTTATCTGGGTGGTTTGTGACCGGTTTTCTAAGATGGTTCATTTGGTACCTTTGCCTAAATTGCCTTCCTCTTCTGATTTTGTTCCGTTGTTTTTTCAGCATGTGGTTCGCTTGCATGGCATTCCGGAGAATATTGTGTCCGATAGAGGTTCCCAGTTTGTTTCTAGGTTTTGACGGGCCTTTTGTGCTAGGCTGGGCATTGATTTGTCTTTTTCTTCCGCATTTCATCCTCAGACAAATGGCCAAACCGAGCGAACTAATCAGACTTTGGAAACTTATTTGAGATGCTTTGTGTCTGCTGATCAGGATGATTGGGTGGCTTTCTTGCCATTGGCCGAGTTTGCCCTTAATAATCGAGCTAGTTCTGCTACCTTGGTTTCGCCTTTTTTTTGTAATTTTGGTTTTCATCCTCGTTTTTCTTCAGGGCAGGTTGAGCCTTCTGATTGTCCTGGTGTGGATTCTGTGGTTGACAGGCTGCAGCAAATTTGGGCTCATGTGGTGGACAATTTGGTGTTGTCTCAGGAGGAGGCTCAGCGTTTTGCTAACCGTCGTCGGTGTGTTGGTTCCCAGCTTCAGGTTGGGGATTTGGTGTGGTTGTCTTCCCGTCATGTTCCTATGAAGGTTTCTTCCCCTAAGTTCAAGCCTCGGTTTATTGGTCCTTATAGGATTTCTGAGATTATCAATCCAGTGTCTTTTCGTTTGGCCCTTCCAGCCTCTTTTTCCATCCATAATGTTTTCCATAGATCTTTGTTGCGGAAGTATGTGGTGCCCGTTGTTCCCTCGGTTGATCCTCCGGCCCCGGTGTTGATTGATGGGGAGTTGGAGTATGTGGTTGAGAAGATTTTGGATTTTCGTTTTTCGAGGCGGAAGCTTCAGTATCTGGTCAAATGGAAGGGTTATGGCCAGGAGGATAATTCTTGGGTTGTTGCCTCCGATGTTCATGCTGACAATTTGGTTCGTGCCTTTCATTTGGCTCATCCTGATCGGCCTGGGGGCTCTGGTGAGTGTTCGGTGACCCCTCCTCAAGGGAGGGGTACTGTTGTGAATTCTGCTCTTGGGCTCCCTCCGGTGGTTATGAGTGGTAGTGCTGCTGTCTTTGGATCGCAGCATTTATCAGGTGTGTCCACTTAATTGCTATTTGGACTGGGCTATTTAGTCTTGCTTGATCCTTTAGTCAGTGCCAGTTGTCCATTGTTTTTGGAGGATTCACATCCATACCTGGTCTCTCCTGTTTTGCTGTTCATTTCAACAAAGATAAGTTCTGGCTTTGTTTTTGCTGTCCACCTGCTGTGGAACTTATAGTTCTGTGCATTTTCATGTTTTGTCTTGTCCAGCTTTGTCTGTGAAGGATTTTTTTGCAGCCAAGCTGTGTCTCTGGAGATGCAGATATACCCTCCATGTCTTTAGTCAGATGTGGAGATTTGTATTTTCTGTGGTGGATATTTTCTAGTGTTTTGATACTGACTGCATAGTACTCTGTCCTATTCTTTCTTGTTAGCTAGAATGGCCTCCTATGCTAAATCCTGATTTCAAGTCTGCGTATGTTATTTCCCTCTCCTCTCACAGTCAATATTTGTGGGGGGCTGTCTATCCTTTGGGGATTTTCTCTGAGGCAAGATAGTTCTCCCGTTTCTGTCTTTAGGGGAAGTTAGTTCTTAGGCTGTGTCGAGGGGTCTAGGGAGTGTTAGGTACTCCCCACGGCTACTTCTAGTAGCGGTGCTAGTTCAGGGTTTGCAGTCAGTACAGGTACCACCTCCAGAGTACGTCTCATGCTGCTCCTAGGCCAAAAGATCATAACAGTGACCCTGCTAAGGGGCACCCAATAAAAGGGGTGATGACAGTCAGCTAAGGTTTCGTGACGCCACCTGTGGTATTCGGTCAGGATGACCGACGCTGCTAGGGGTTCCGTTGGGGTGATGGAATGGCAGCTAGATGGTGTACCTTCCCACAGGTGAAGTATATCCCCAGGGCTTCCCAGTAGTGTAGGTAGCGATGATGTGAGGCGCAATTAATAACGAAGACACAGGGTTGCAGTCTCTTTACCTTTTACTGAAGACTTCGGGATCCGCAATCCAGAGCACTGCTAACAGGGCTGGCTGAGTCCGGTCGGTCCGAAGGCACATCCAGAGTTCCCTTTGCAGGTGGAAATCAGTGCCTACCAACTAGCGCCTGTGTGTTGTAGTTCTTCCCTGCTGAGCATTCGGGATAGCCCTCACAACTTTCGTATCTGTTCTTTCTCTTGCTCTCCGTCCCCCAAGTTATTGTGTGGATAGGACGCACCCGTTTGATGGGAAGGCTCGGAGCTATTCCGGGACCCTAGAGACGCCCCTCTCCACGTTTGCCCCTTATGTCTGCTTAGGTGATGTAAGGTAGACAGCCAACCTAAAATCAACTGTCCTGCCGCTGTTCGAAGTAATGCTTGGAGTCTGTCACTTCCTCGACGTTCCGGCCACCGGTTACGCACCTCAGTAGGATGTTGCCGATCTCAGGGCACGACTCCTACTGGATATCTCCTTGTGCTGCGATTTCGTTTCTCACTTCTCCACAATATCCTTCGCTTTGTGTCCTTCCTTAAGATGCCGCCGCAAGGTAGTGCAGGCGTGGCTCCGTAACATTCTGTCCTTTCTGCTAGGTACCCGCCAGGAACCCACCCCTGACAGGTCCTCCCTGGAGCTCTCCCAGGCTGCATTCTGAGCTAACTTCCTATCCGACCCCTAGTTTTACCAGTGTACATAGTGCCTTTTGCTCCCCCTAGTGGCCGGAGTGTGAAGTGTAATGTGTGACTGTGATACCTGGTCAGGTGAACTCCTTTAGTGCAATCAGACATAACATCACTCCCCTTAGTGGCAGAGCGACATTACTGCAACGACCAGGAATCTGGGGCACTGCACTCCCCCCCCCGGTTAAATTCAGTACTCCCGGACTGGGAAAAGAAGAACAATAGTTATTAGAAAAGGACATACAAAATTTTGGAATGCTTAAAACAAGTAAATATAACAATACTTCCCTTTATGGGAGGTGAGGTCACTTGAACGTTACAAACAGAAACATTTTAAATAACATTCTAATCTACTGACTATAAATAATCCCTATTACCCAGCCGGGTATTCTACTAAGTACAAATCTTTGAACAATAATTTAACTTTTCCTTTAAGGGCGTATAGGCTGAACCCACTAAAGGCTTGCTATAAAACACTATGGTACAAAACTAACATTCTCTTTACTTCTTCTAACTTCGCACAGTCCGGAAGAAAATGGCCGCTCCTTACTCCCCGCAGTCAGTGCCCGGCGCCCGCATACTCCCCTCCAGTCACCGCTCAGATAGGGTTAATGCCGGCAGTAACGGACCGTGTTATGCCACGGGTAACTCACTCCGTTACTGCCGCGATTAACCCTGTGTGCCTATGCAGCATCAATAGTAAAAGGATCTAATGTTAAAAATAATAAAAAAAATAAAAAATCATTATATACTCACCTTCCGCCGCCATTCCCGCTCCTCGCCATGCTCCGGTAACCGCTCCATGCAAGCGGCAGGTTCCGGTGGCAAGGATGGTATGCGACAAGGACCTGCCATGACGTCATGGTCATGTGACCGCGACATCATCACGGGTCCTGTGCTACCAACCCTGGGACCGGAAGCTGCCGAGTGCACCGCACACAGGCGACATGACTACAAGGGCTCCCTCGGAAGGTGAGTATATGTTTATTTTTTATTTTTTAACCTGTGACATACGTGGCTGGGCAATATACTACGTAGCTGGGCAATATACTACGTGACTGGCCAATATACTACGTGGCTGGGCAATATACTACATGGCTCTGTGCTGTATACTACGTTGCTGTGCAATATACTACTTGGCTCTGTGCTGTATACTACGTCACTGGGCAATATTCTACGTAACTGGCCAATATACTACGTGGCTGGGTAATATACTACGTGGCTGGGCAATATACTACGTAACTGGGCAATATGCTATGTGACTGGGCAATATACTACGTAACTGGGCAATATACTATGTGGCTGGGCAATATACTACGTGGCTGGGCAATATACTACGTGACTGGGCAATATACTACGTGGCTGGGCAATATACTACGTGACTGGGCAATATACTACCTAACTGGGCAATATACTACGTGACTGGGCAATATACTACGTGAATGGGCAATATACCACGTGGCTGGGCAATATACTACGTGTCTGGACAATATACTACGTCACTGGGCAATATAGTACGTGACTGGGCAATATACTACATGACTGGACAATATACTACGTCACTGGGCAATATAGAACGTGACTGGGCAATATACTACGTGACTGGGCAATATACTACGTGGCTGGGAAATATACTACGTGGCTGGGCAATATACTACGTGACTGGGCAGTATACTACGTGACTGGGCAATATACTATGTGGCTGGGCAATATACTACGTCACTGGGCAATATACTGCGTAGCTGGGCAATATAGTACGTAGCTGCTCAATATACTACGTGACTGGGCAATATACTATGTGGCTGGGCAATATACTACGTCACTGGGCAATATACTACGTAGCTGGGCAATATAGTACGTAGCTGCTCAATATACTACGTGACTGGGCAATATACTATGTGACTGGGCAATATACTATGTGGGCTGTGCAATATACTACGTGGACATGCATATTCTAGAATAGCCGATGCGTTAGAATCGGGCCACCATCTAGTACAGCAGTGTTCCCCAAGTTCGGTCCTCAAGAGCCACCAACGGGTCATGTTTTCAGGATTTCCTTAGTATTGCCCAGGTGAGAATTCCATCATCTAGACAGGCAACAATTCCATCACCTGGCCCACACTAAGGAAATTCTGAAAACATGACCCGTTGGTGGCTCTTGAGGACTGGAGTTGGGGAACACTGTAGTACAGTATATACATACAGTGGGGAAAATAAGTATTTGATACACTGCCAATTTTGCATGTTTTCCCACCCACAAAGAAAGGAGAGGTCTGTAATTTTTATCATAGGTACACTTCAACTGTGAGAGAATCTAAAAATAAAGAAATAAAATCACATTGCATGATTTTTAAATAATTAAATTACATTTTAATGCATGAAATAAGTATTTGATCCCCTTTCAACCAACAACAATTCTGGTTGTCACAAACCTGTTAGTTTTTCTTTAAAAAACCCTCCTACTATGCACTCATTACCTGTATTAATTGCACCAGTTTGAATTTGTTACCTATATAAAAAGACACTGGTCCACACACTGAATCACACTCCAACCTGTCCACCATGGCCAAGACCAAAGAGCTGTCTAAGACCACCAGGGGAAAAATTGTAGACCTGTACAAGGCTGGAATGGGCTACAGGACAATAGGCAAGCAGATTGGTGAGAAGGCAACAACTGTTGGCACAATTATTAGAAAATGGAAGAAACACAAGAAGACTATCAATTGTGAGGCAGTGACCGGTGTCATATGCGAGGGTCGCTATGTATCCCCCAGGATGTGCTTAGAAGCATATTAGATCCACTGGAGTGCCCTGTGCTCACAGCAGGTTTCCTGTGAGACACAGGAAGAATAAAAGTGAGTGTGAACTGGGTCAAGTTATTTGACCCAGAAATTATTCAGGAAAACCCGATATGGGCTTTTATTTTTTAAACGGACTGGAGGAAGGTAGTGGGGCCCATGGCCATAGAATCTGGAGGACAGAAAAAAAAACCCTGCAAGAGAGTTTGGGAGTGTCAGTATTGGTCTGGGAGTCAGACCTAGTAGGAGGCTTATGAGGAGCTCTTTCCGTGTGGAGCAACACGGGCCAGGCAGAGCCTAATAATCCGGACACCCCAACGTACACGGTGGTGTTTACGTTCACGGCAACGGATTGTGGACTAACTTTATTTTCCCGGCTGAATGCCGAAGGACTTGTTTGCTTATTTTTCCGGTTTGTGAGTATGCGATAAAATAAACAAAACTTTATTTTGAACTTTATATGGGTCACTGCCTTTTCACTGCACAGCAAGGACATCGCTGCATCACACAATCTTCCTCGGTTTGGGGCTCCGTGCAAGATCTGGCATCGTGGGGTAAGGATGATTCTGAGAAAGGTCAGGAATCAGCCCAGAACTACACAGGAGGATCTGGTCAATGACCTAAAGAGGGCAGGGACCACAGTCTCAAATATTACCGTTAGTAACATACTACAGCTTCATGGATTAAAATCCTGCAGGACATGTAAGGTGACACTGCTTAATCCAGCACATGTCCAGGCTCATTTGGAATTTGCCAATAACCATCTGGATGATCCAGAGGAGGCATGGGAGAAGGTCATGTGGTCAGATGAGAAGAAAATAGAACTTCTTGATATCAACTTCACTTGCCGTGTTTGGAGGAAGAAGAAGGATGAGTACAACCCTATGAATGCCATCCCAACCGTGAAGCATGGTGTGGAAAACATCACACGTTGGTGGTGTTTTTCTGCAAAGGGTACAGGACAACTGCACAGTATTGAAGGAAGGATGGATGGGTCATGTTTCATAAGATTTTGGCCAACAACCTCCTTCCCACAGTAAGAGCATTGAAGAGTCGTGGCTGGGTCGTCTAGTATGACAATGACCCAAAACACACTGCCAGGGCAACTGAGGAGTGGCTCCGTCAGAAGCATTTTAAGGTCCTGGAGTGGCCTAGCCAGTTTCCAGACCTGAACCCAATAGAAAATCTTTGGAGGGAGCTGAAACTCAATGTTGTCCAGCAATAGCCTGAAACCTGAAAGATCTGGAAAAGATCTGTATGGAGGGGTGGTCCAAAATCCCTGCTGCAGTGTGAGTAAGCTTGGTCAAGTACTACAGGAAATGTCTGACCTCTGTAATTGCAAACAAAGGTTTCTGTACCAAATAGCAAGTTAGTTTTTCTATTGTGTCAAATACTTATTTCATACAATGAAATGCAAACTAATTATATAAAACTCATACAATGTGATTTTCCGTATTTTTTTTTATATTCTGGCTCTCACAGTTGTAGTGTACCTATGATAAAAATTACTGATCTCTCCATTCATTGTAGATGGGAAAACTTGCAAAGCCGTCAGTGCAGCAAATAAGTGTGTCAAATATTTATTTTGTCCACTATAATATAAATATCTCTCTAATATATAAAGCTGAATGTGTGTGTGTGTGTGTGTGTGTGTGTGTGTGTGTGTGTGTGTGTGTGTGTGTGTGTGTGTGTGTGTGTGTGTGTGTGTCCGGGATTGGCATCTGCACTGTCGCAGCTACAGCCACAAAATTTTGCACAGTCACACGTCTGGACCCCGAGAGCATCATAGGCTATGTTGTGTGGCGAAATTTTAACCCCGCGCTTTCCAATTCACTAAACAATTTTGCCCCTATCTATATAATGGGGAAAAAGTGAAAGGAAAAGTGTTGGAGGCTAATTGACAGCTGCCAGATGTGAAGAAGGGAGACTAAAAGAATGAGAGCAATGGCGCCAAAGGGTATATACAGTACAGTTGCTAACGTGGGGCCCGACATGGGATACTCACCACACACGGGGATATGAACACACACACAAAATGCGCCACACACTACTACGTGCTTGAACACATATACCACCCTCAGAACACATTTCACCACACATACACCAACCTCGCCACATAAAAGTCGAAACACAAAAGTCACCACTCAAAACTTGCCACGCGCAAAATTCGCCACATGCAAAACTCACCACACGTGCAAAACTCATCTCATGGAAAACTCGCCACACGCAAAACTTGCACATGTGGAAAAATTGCCACATGCACAAAAGTTGCAACACATGCAAAAGTTGCCTCACACAAAACTTGCACATACTCAAAACGCACCACACTTAAAATTCGCCACGCGCAAAACTTGCCATGCGCAAAACTTGCTGCACACAACTTGCTACACTAACCTGTCACATGCAACTCTACACACAAAAAGTTGCTACACGCATGTTGCCACACAAAACTCATCTCACAAAAGTCACAAAAGTCGCTACATGCATGTCTCCACATGCAACTCAACACACACAACTTGACACATGAAACTTGCCCTAAAACACACACAAGTCTGGTATTATCCTTCAAAAATAAAAATCTGATTGATAAGCAAACTACAAGAGCAACAAATGTAACATATAGGAAATACGGCAGCTGTCAGTCACATGACCTGTCTATTATGTGTATGTGTGAGCTAATATATATTCTGCCAGCAGAGAGGGATTCCTGTTGGTTGGGGATTTATCAGGCTGCCAATAGCAACCAATCACAGCTCAGCTTCTATTTTGCTACAGTTAATTAATCTGAGCTCTGATTGGTTACTATAGGCAGCAAAGGACAATCTCAGTATAACAAAGCTTGTACTATATACAGGAGGAGATGACACACAGGTATATACTATATACAGGGGAGATGACACACGTATATACAGGAGGAGATGACACACATGTATATACTATATATAGGAGGAGATGACACACAGGTATATACTATATATAGGAGGAGATGACATACAGGTATATACTATATACAGGAGGAGATGACACACAGGTATATACTATATACAGGAGGAGATGACATACAGGTATATACTATATACAGGAGGAGATGACATACAGGTATATACTATATACAGGAGGAGATGACATACAGGTATATACTATATACAGGAGGAGAGGACATACAGGTATATACTATATACAGGAGGAGATGACATACAGGTATATACTATATACAGGGGAGATGACATACAGGTATATACTATATACAGGAGATGACATACAGATGTATACTATATATAAGGGAGATGACAAACATGTATATACTGAGGTGAAAATGAGAGGTGTGAGGTAAAAATGAAAAGGTGTGAGTGCAAAATGAGAGGAGTGAGGGAAAATAGTGGAGTGATCGGAAAATGACAGATGTGAGGTCGAAATGACAAGTGTTAGGGGGAAATGAGAGGAGTGAGGTAGAAAATGAGAGGTGTAAGGGAGAAAATGAGAGGTGTGAGGTGAAAATGAAAAGGTGTGAGTGCAAAATGAGAGGAATGAGGGAAAGTAGTGGAGTGATAGGAAAATAACAGATGTGAGGTCGAAATGACAAGTGTTAGGGGGGAATGAGAGGAGTGAGGGGGGAATGAGAGGAGTGTGGGGGAAAATGAGAGGTGTGAGGGAGAATATGAGAGATGTGAGGGGGAAAATGAGAGACGTGATGGGAAAATGAGAGAAGTGAGGTGCTGTAACTAACCACAGATATTTACTATGCCCAGGCAACGTCGGGCTCTTCAGCTAGTATATACAGTGGGGCAAAAAAGTATTTAGTCAGTCAGCAATAGTGCAAGTTCCACCACTTAAAAAGATGAGAGGCGTCTGTAATTTACATCATAGGTAGACCTCAACTATGGGAGACAAACTGAGAAAAAAAAATCCAGAAAATCACATTGTCTGTTTTTTTATCATTTTTTTTGCATATTAGGCCGGGGTCACACTAGACCGTAATACGGACGAGTGCAATGCGATAAAAAAATCGCATAGCACTCGCCCCAATGTTAATCTATGGGGCAGCTCCCATCATCCGATATTTTCTCGGCCGTATTCAGGATCCGAGTGAAATCGCAGCATGCTGCGATTGTCAGCGTATCTCGGGCGAGACTCGCCAATGAAAGTCTATGGGTGCGAGAAAACATCGGATTACATACGGACCATACGTGTGCATTGCGAGAAATACGGAAGACTTCTCCAGGTGACAGGAAATTGAATCATCCATTATCAGGAAGCTTTGGAATGCTAATTTCAGGCCCACGCTGGATTGCAAACCAGGAAGCACGCCTCCACGGAGTGTTCTGTAGTAGCAGCATGGCCAGGCATATTAATGTGGAGATGCTCATTGCTCTGGTCCATGATAGGCCCGAATTATGGGACCAACGCGACGCACATTATGCAGACCGTGCACGTAAAGACGCAGCATGGAGGGCAATATGTCGCCACATGTTCCCCGATTTTGATGAGCGACCTCAAGAGGTTCAGCAAGAAATATGTAAGTACCATTCTTCAAATGTTTTTTTTTTTCATGTAAGCCTGAAAGCATCATATGTGTTTTGCTTATGATGTTAGTAAATCATCCATGCTCTTGGTTGAAGATGCCAAAACATTCCCAAGAGACACAAATATGGCTTTAAATTAATTTAGCTATAGTCCGTTAATATAGGGCCAAAGGAATTTTATGTCCCCTTAGCCCATGTGTTTTTGCAAAGCCTGTAACTGTTTGTGTGTGATATTTATCTCAAATGTTTTGTATATTTGCAGTCAATGATGTAAATAGACGCTGGCGGAGTTGCCGGGACCAATACCGGCGTGAGCGTCAATTTCATGGGCGGAGTGGTGATGCAGCCCCCAAAAAAAGGAAATACCTTTATTATGACCGCCTAAATTTTCTTGCCCCGGTGATGGAGCTACGACCGTAAGTGCATGCATGTGTACAAATATTTAACACATTTTATGATGTGAATATGTATGTATTTTTTAATATAAATAATGTTTTGTGAAATACAGAACAGAGTCAAATCTGACTGAAAGAGAGACTGGATCTGACTCTGAGTTGCTGATTGACCCTGTTGCTGAAGATGCAGAATTGGCTGGACCATCTGGGCAAGCAACAGGCAGCAACCACCCTCCCCCACCACCACAACCAGCAGCAGCGTCTACCGCTCCACAGGAGGCAAATCCTGAGGTTGATGAAGGAGGCCAGAGCAGCAGTCCAACATTGGCTCTGGATACATCACCACAGCCTACTACCAGACCAAACCGTGGTCGTCGCAGAAGGGTGGCTTTGAACATTGGCACCAGGAGGCAAGTTGATACCGGGGTGTTGGACTATTTGTCCCGAGCTGCCAATGATGATGGGGAGGAAGCTTACTTCCGCAGTCTTGCCCGCTATTTACGTCCCATTCCCCGCTCGCTCAGGCTGCGGACCAGAGGTTGCATCCAAATTTTGCTAGATGCGGTAACACCCCCAAACAACCCGACTAATATCTTTAATTATCTTGAACAGTGGCAAATGTCATCTACCAACCTTCTGGCGGTGCAAGACCTTCCACAGGACCAATCACAAACTGTGTCAGCACCACCCCCGCAACCTATAGCTCCACAGCCTGCACAAACCACACAACAAGGCCAAAACAGGGGTATTTATGATTTTGCAGCACATCCCCAATCTGACCACTTGAACAGACACATGTTTGGAGGCTGGTCCCAACATGTGTCTGCTCGACATGGTCATATTGGGGGTTCGGAACAAATGGGTCAAGCCAGTAGCCAGGACTTGATGCCCTTCTACCCTCCACATCAAGTGTTAGGTCATACACATGATCGCAGCTTGCAGCAACACCCGCAATTTCTATCTGCAATAACACAGGTAGACAGAGTGGTTGGTCAACCACCCAGGCCAAGTTCCGCACATGCTGGACACCCGCCATCACCATCACCACCCCCAACCTACCATAACCTGTAATGTTTTGGATGTTAGATTTTGCCTGTCATTTTGGCCTTTTGTTGGCCTTAGTTTTTTGTGACCATGGCATGTAAAGCTGTGTTGTTTGTTTTGTTTAAATTACATATGAAAATTGAAATATGTTTTGGGAATGCATATATATATGCGCAGAGCAGTAAAAATTTGTTCTGAAAACAGAGTCTTATGTCTTGGTCCAGCTACATACATGATTTGTCAGCTTTACACACTTACATCTTTTCATCATCAGATACATATTACACCAATTTCTGAAGGAAATTATGTGATTTATTAACTTAGAATCTAATCAAAAATTAAGGCAAAACAGCATTGTCTTGCCAAACCGTAGATCCCTCTGGTGACACAAAAAAATTGGTTAAAACATCACGAACTTTTAGGCCAGAGGGCTGACGACGTGAAGGACGAACACGTGTAGTTGTCAAGACAGTATTTGCATAATCAATGTCATCTGCAGCAGATGATGGGCAATCATGGTCTCTTGTAAAGTTGTGAAGAACAACACATGCTTTTATCACACCATTTACATTGCCTTCACTCAGTTGGATTGCAGACTGAAGGACCCGCCATTTTGCACTGAGAATGCCAAATGAACACTCGACCAGACGGCGGGCACGGGAAAGACGCAAATTAAAGATTCTGCGCCGGTAGTCCAGGCCTCTCCGTGGATAGGGTCTCATGACGTTCCTTGATAATTGAAAGGCCTCATCTGCTACCATCATGTAAGGCACCGCATCCAAATTAGCACCTGGTATGTGACTTGGGGGTGGGAGATCCAATTCATTGTTGGCAGCCGCCGACCCATAATGGAAGAACTGAAGACTCTAGAGTCTCCAGTTCTCCCATAGGCCCCAATATCTACAATTATAAACCTGTAGTTGCTGTCGACTAGGGCCAACAGCACTACAGAGAAAAACTGTTTATAATTATAGAATTGGGTCCCTGAACCTGGCGGCTTACGCACACGGATGTGCTTTCCGTCAAGAGCCCCAATACAAACTCTAAATGCAGGGCCGCATATGATAGGCCAGTGGCAAGGAAGCTAAAAGACAAAATAATATTTTTATCAAAGATAAAATTAACACAATACAGGGTGATATGAGGCAATCAAACACTTTTTTAAAATTAAAAAAAAAAAAAAAGCTATGGCTTTGATCTTTTAAAAAAATTACATCAAGAAAATAAGTAAAAATTATGTTGAAGTTAATTAACCATTTAAGTATATAATTTGAAGAAGGGGTACCGACAAAAAAATGAGTAACATATTGGGTCGATTAGTATTAAGGCATACCGCAAGGTAAGGATAAGGCGCTCCTCAGCTGAAATAGATTTGCGCATCCTGGTGTCCTTCTTCGTGATCCCTGGACGCAAAATCTCCAACAAAATGTCAAAGGTTTGAATCCTCATCCGACAATAGTTGAAGAACTTGTCCGGATTAGTCCTCAGAGCAGCATACAGACGGCTGAAATGGCCTTTATTGATACGTTGTTTGATAAGTGGATGTACCCACATCCGTCTCCGCCTCCTCGGATCTACAATAACTGGGTATGGCTGGCCAAAACGTTGGGAAAGTACCCAGTTGAAAAGCACACGCTCTGTGGTGTTGAAAGTCAGTCGATCAGACATGTTGCTCATCAATCCGAAGTGCATCAACACAAGCAGGGACTCTACTGCATAGATTGGTGGGTGGCACCTGTGTTTTGGGCCATTAAATAATGTTCTTGGTGATGATTTAAATTTTTTCAGGTGGAAAAACCGTTATATGTCCATTTTGCAAGCCTGCGAGAAATTCTCGCCATACGGAAGCCATACGGATGTCACACGGATGTCAAACGGATCATTTGATGCGAGAAAATCGCATCCTCGCACTGCACTCGGATGACTGTTTTGTAAAAATTTGTGCGATTCTCGTCCGTCAAAAACGGACCGTTTTTTTATACGTTGTGTGTGTCCCCGGCCTTATGGTGGAAAATAAGTATTTGGTCAGAAACAAACAATCAAGATTTCTGGCTCTCACAGACCTGTAACTTCTTCTTTAAGAGTCTCCTCTTTCCTCCACTCATTACCTGTAGTAATGGCACCTGTTTAAACTTGTTATCAGTATAAAAAGACACCTGTGCACACCCTCAAACAGTCTGACTCCAAACTCCACTATGGTGAAGACCAAAGAGCTGTCAAAGGACACCAGAAACAAAATTGTAGCCCTGCACCAGGCTGGGAAGACTGAATCTGCAATAGCCAACCAGCTTGGAGTGAAGAAATCAACAGTGGGAGCAATAATTAGAAAATGGAAGACATACAAGACCACTGATAATCTCCCTCGATCTGGGGCTCCACGCAAAATCCCACCCCGTGGGGTCAGAATGATCACAAGAACGGTGAGCAAAAATCCCAGAACCACGCGGGGGGACCTAGTGAATGAACTGCAGAGAGCTGGGACCAATGTAACAAGGCCTACCATAAGTAACACACTACGCTACCATGGACTCAGATCCTGCAGTGCCAGACGTGTCCCACTGCTTAAGCCAGTACATGTCTGGGCCCGTCTGAAGTTTGCTAGAGAGCATTTGGATGATCCAGAGGAGTTTTGGGAGAATGTCCTATGGTCTGATGAAACCAAACTGGAACTGTTTGGTAGAAACACAACTTGTCGTGTTTGGAGGAAAAAGAATACTGAGTTGCATCCATCAAACACCATACCTACTGTAAAGCATGGTGGTGGAAACATCATGCTTTGGGGCTGTTTCTCTGCAAAGAGGCCAGGATGACTGATCCGGGTACATGAAAGAATGAATGGGGCCATGTATCGTGAGATTTTGAGTGCAAACCTCCTTCCATCAGCAAGGGCATTGAAGATGAAACGTGGCTGGGTCTTTCAACATGACAATGATCCAAAGCACACCGCCAGGGCAACGAAGGAGTGGCTTCGTAAGAAGCATTTCAAGGTCCTGGAGTGGCCTAGCCAGTCTCCAGATCTCAACCCTATAGAAAACCTTTGGAGGGAGTTGAAAGTCCGTGTTGCCAAGCGAAAAGCCAAAAACATCACTACTCTAGAGGAGATCTGCATGGAGGAATGGGCCAACATACCAACAACAGTGTGTGGCAACCTTGTTAAGACTTACAGAAAACGTTTGACCTCTGTCATTGCCAACAAAGGATATATTACAAAGTATTAAGATGAAATTTTGTTTCTGACCAAATACTTATTTTCCACCATAATATGCAAATAAAATGTTAAAAAACAGACAAAGTGATTTTCTGGATTTTTTTTTCTCAGTTTGTCTCCCATAGTTGAAGTCTACCTATGATGTAAATTACAGACGCCTCTCATCTTTTTAAGTGGTGGAACTTGCACTATTGCTGACTGACTAAATACTTTTTTGCCCCACTGTATATAGTCTATCTATCTATCTATCTATCTATCTATCTATCTATCTATTTATATATATACACACTGCTCAAAAAAATAAAGGGAACACTTAAACAACACAATATAACTCAAAGTGAATCAAATTTTTGTGAAATCAAACTGTCCACTTAGGAAGCAACACTGTTTGACAATCAAATTCACATGCTGTTGTGCAAATGAAATAAACAACAGATGGAAATTATTGCCAATTATCAAGACACACTCAATAAGGGAGTGGTTCTGCAGGTGGGGACCACAGACCACATTTCAGCAGCAATGCTTTCTGGCTGATGTTTTGGTCACTTTTGAAGGTTGGTTGTGCTTTCAAACTTGTGGTAGCATGAGACGGACTCTACAACCCACACAAGTGGCTCAGGTAATGCAGCTCATCCAGGATGGCACATCAATGCGAGGTGTGGCAAGAAGGTTTGCTCTGTCTGTCAGCATAGTGTCCAGAGGCTGGAGGCGCTACCAGGAAACGTCATGTTGCACCACAGACTGTCCAGGAGTTGGTGGATGCTTTAGTCAAGGTCTGGGAGGAGATCCCTCAGGAGACTATCCTTCTCATCAGGAACATGCCCAGGCATTGTAGGGAGGTCATACAGGCATGTGGAGGCCACACACACTACTGAGCATCATTTCCTTGTCTTGAGGCATTTCCACTGAAGTTGGATCAGCCTGTAACTTCATTTTCCACTTTGATTTTAGAGCATCATTCCAACTCCAGACCTCCGTGGGATATTAGTTGTGATTTACGTTGATAATTTTTAGGTTTTATTGCTCTTAACACATTCCACTATGTAATGAATAAAGATTTACAACTGGAAAATTTCATTCAGTGATATCTAGGACGTGGGATTTTAGTTTTCCCTTTATTTTTTTTGAGCAGTGTATATACAGATTATATATATATATACTAGCTATTGAACCCGTTCTACGCCCGGGTGGCGAGCATTTATATTGGTATATGGTCTCCATCCTTGTATGTGCTGTTCCATCCTGCGTCCCCATCCTGTCATGTGCTGCTCCATCCTGCATCCCCATCCTGTCATGAGCTGCTCCATTCTGTGCCCCCATCCTGTCATGTGCTGCTCCATCCTGCGCCCCCATCCTGTCATGTGCTGCACCCATCCTGGGCCCCCATTCTCACATGTGCTGCACCCATCCTGCGCCTCCATTCTGACATGTGCTGCACCCATCCTGCGCCTCCATTCTGTCATTTGCTGCTCCCATCCTGCGCCCCCATCCTGTCATGTGCTGCTTCCATCCTGCACCCCCGTTCTGTCATGTGCTGCCCTATTCTGTCATGTGCTGCTCCCATCCTGCGCCCCGTTCTGTCATGTGCTGCTCCCATCCTGCGCCACCATTCTGTAATTTGCTGCTCCCATCCATATGCCCCATACGCTGCTCCATAAAGGCTGATGGCCCTATAAGATGCTCCCTAGTATATGCCTCATATGCTGCTCCATTATTGTTGATGGCCCCCATAAGATTCTCCATAGTATATGCCCCGTACACTGCTCCATAAAGGTTTATGGCCCCCATAAGATGCTCCATACTATATGCCCTGTATGCTTCTCTATAAAGGTTTATGGCCCCCATAAGATGCTCCGTACTATATGCCCCGTATGCTGCTCCATAAAGGTTGATGGCCCCCATAAGATGCTCCATACTATATGCCCCGTATACTGCTCCATAAACGTTGATGGCCCCATAAGATGCTCCATTGTATTATATGCCCCGTATGCTGCTGCGATATATAAAAAAAAAATACCATACTCACCTATGGTCGCTGGGCGCCTAGTGCTGGGGGGCCTGAGCAGGCGGGGATACCGGCGCGCTGTGGGGGTAAGGTGCCGGCATCGCCGCTAGCTCAGGCCCCCGACACTTGCTATATTCACCTGTCTGTTATGACCTGGTGGTGAGGACAATAATGGACCTGGTGGCTAAGAGCACACGGAACGACCCGATAGTCACTAATAATACAGGACAAGCTCTGAGACGTGGGAACTCTGCTGACCGCAATCCCTAATCCTGTCACACACACTAGAAATAGCCGTGGAGCGCTCCTGACGCTCCCTAGGCGCCTCATCACAGCCTAAGGAACTAGGTAGCCCTAAAGATAGAAAAATAAAGCCTACCTTGCCTCAGAGAAATTCCCCAAAGGAACAGGCAGCCCCCCACATATAATGACTGTGAGTTAAGATGAAAATTACAAACACAGAGATTAAATAGATTTAGCAAAGTGAGGCCCGACTTACTGAACAGACAGAGGATAGGAAAGGTAACTTTTCGGTCAGCACAAAAACTACAAAAAGACCACGCAGAGGGCGCAAAAAGACCCTCCGCACCGACTCACGGTGCGGAGGTGCTCCCTCTGCGTCCCAGAGCTTCCAGCAAGCAAGACAAAAATCAAAATAGCAAGCTGGACAGAAAAAATAGCAAACAGAGAAAAACAAGCAGGAACTTAGCTTCTGCTGGGAAGACAGGTCACAAGAACGATCCAGGAGCGAACTAGACCAATACTGGAACATTGACAGGTGGCATGGAGCAATGATCTAGGTGGAGTTAAATAGAGCAGCCAGCTAAAGAATTAACCTCGTCACCTGTGGAAGGAACCTCAGAAGCCGCAGCCCCACTCACAACCACCAGAGGAAGCCCATGGACAGAACCAGCTGAAGTACCATTCATGACCACAGGAGGGAGCTTAACAACAGAATTCACAACAGTACCCCCCCTTGAGGAGGGGTCACCGAACCCTCACCAGAGCCCCCAGGCCGACCATGACGAGCCAAATGAAAGGCACGAACCAGATCGGCAGCATGAACATCAGAGGCAAAGACCCAGGAATTATCTTCCTGACCATAACCCTTCCACTTGACCAGGTACTGGAGTTTCCGTCTCGAAATACGAGAATCCAAAATCTTCTCCACCACATACTCCAACTCCCCCTCAACCAACACCGGGGCAGGAGGATCAACGGATGGAACCACAGGCGCCACGTATCTCCGCAACAACAACCTATGGAATACATTATGGATGGCAAAAGAAGCTGGAAGGGTCAAACGAAATGACACAGGATTGAGAACCTCAGAAATCTTATACGGACCAATGAAACGAGGCTTAAACTTAGGAGAGGAAACCTTCATAGGAACATAACGAGACGACAACCAAACCAAATCCCCAACACGAAGTCGGGGAACCACACAGCGCCGGCGGTTAGCGAAACGTTGAGCCTTCTCCTGGGACAAGGTCAAATTGTCCACCACATGAGTCCAAATCTGCTGCAACCTATCCACCACAGTATCTACACCAGGACAGTCCGAAGACTCAACCTGCCCTGAAGAGAAACGAGGATGGAAACCAGAATTGCAGAAAAACGGCGAAACCAAAGTAGCCGCGCTGGCCCGAATATTAAGGGCGAACTCAGCCAAAGGCAAAAAGGACACCCAATCATCCTGATCAGCAGAAACAAAGCATCTCAGATATGTTTCCAAAGTCTGATTAGTACGTTCGGTTTGGCCATTTGTCTGAGGATGGAAAACCGGGGAAAAAGACAAATCAATGCCCATCCTAGCACAAAACCTCGAAACAAACTGGGAACCTCTGTCCGAAACGATGTTCTCCGGAATGCCATGTAAACGAACCACATGCTGGAAAAACAACGGCACCAAATCAGAGGAGGAAGTCAATTTAGACAAGGGTACCAAATGGACCATCTTAGAGAAGCGATCACAAACCACCCAAATGACCGACATCTTTTGAGAGACAGGGAGATCCGAAATAAAATCCATAGAAATATGCATCCAGGGCCTCTTTGGGACCGGCAAGGGCAAAAGCAACCCACTGGCACGAGAACAGCAGGGCTTAGCCCGAGCACAAGTCCCACAGGACTGCACAAAAGAACGCACATCCCGCGACAAAGACGGCCACCAAAAGGATCTAGCCATCAAATCTCTGGTACCAAAGATTCCAGGATGACCAGCCAACACCGAACAATGAACCTCAGAGATAACTCTACTAGTCCATTTATCAGGGACAAACAGTTTCTCCGCTGGGCAACGGTCAGGTCTATCAGCCTGAAATTTTTGCAGCACCCGCCGCAAATCAGGGGAGATGGCAGACAAAATTACCCCCTCTTTGAGAATACCCGCCGGCTCAGGAACACCCGGAGAGTCGGGCACAAAACTCCTTGACAGGGCATCAGCCTTCACATTCTTAGAGCCCGGAAGGTACGGAACCACAAAATCAAAACGGGAGAAAAATAGCGACCAACGAGCCTGTCTAAGGTTCAACCTTTTGGCAGACTCGAGATAAGTCAAATTCTTGTGATCCGTCAAGACCACCTTATGATGCTTGGCTCCTTCAAGCCAATGACGCCACTCCTCGAATGCCCACTTCATGGCCAACAACTCTCGATTGCCAACATCATAATTGCGCTCAGCAGGCGAAAACTTTCTAGAAAAGAAGGCACATGGTTTCATCACCGAGCCATCAGAACTTCTTTGCGACAAAACAGCCCCTGCTCCAATCTCAGAAGCATCAACCTCGACCTGAAACGGGAGCAAAACATCTGGCTGGCACAACACAGGGGCAGAAGAAAAACGACGCTTCAACTCCTGAAAAGCTTCCACAGCCGCAGAAGACCAATTGACCACATCAGCACCCTTCTTGGTCAAATCAGTCAACGGTTTAGCAACACTAGAAAAATTACTGATGAAGCGACGATAAAAATTAGCAAAGCCCAGGAACTTTTGCAGACTCTTCACAGATGTCGGCTGAGTCCAATCATAAATGGCCTGGACTTTAACAGGGTCCATCTCGATAGTAGAAGGGGAAAAATGAAACCCAAAAATGAAACCTTCTGAACTCCAAAGAGACACTTAGACCCCTTCACAAACAAAGAATTAGCACGAAGGACCTGGAACACCATTCTGACCTGCTTCACGTGAGACTCCCAATCATCCGAGAAGACCAAAATATCATCCAAATATACAATCAGGAATTTATCCAGGTACTCTCGGAAGATGTCATGCATAAAGGACTGAAATACTGATGGAGCATTGGAAAGCCCGAATGGCATAACCAGGTACTCAAAATGGCCCTCGGGCGTATTAAATGCTGTTTTCCATTCATCGCCCTGTTTAATACGCACAAGATTATACGCACCACGAAGATCTATCTTGGTGAACCAACTAGCCCCCTTAATCCGAGCAAACAAATCAGACAGCAGCGGCAAAGGGTACTGAAATTTGACTGTAATCTTATTAAGAAGGCGGTAATCAATACAAGGTCTCAAAGAACCATCCTTCTTGGCCACAAAAAAGAACCCTGCTCCCAATGGTGACGACGACGGGCGAATATGACCCTTCTCCATGGCTTCCTTTATATAACTCCACATAGCGGCGTGTTCTGGCACAGATAAATTGAACAGTCGGCCCTTAGGAAACTTACTACCAGGAATCAAATTGATAGCACAATCGCAATCCCTATGAGGAGGTAGGGCACTGGATTTGGGCTCATCAAATACATCCCGGTAATCCGACAAAAACTCCGGGACTTCAGAAGGGGTGGATGACGAAATAGACAAAAATGGAGCATCACCATGTACCCCCTGACAACCCCAGCTGGACACAGACATAGATTTCCAATCCAATACTGGATTATGGACCTGTAGCCATGGCAACCCCAAAACGACCACATCATGCAGATTATGCAACACCAAAAAGCGAATATCCTCGTGATGTGCAGGAGCCATGCACATGGTCAATTGGGTCCAGTACTGGGGCTTATTCTTGGCCAAAGGCGTAGCATCAATTCCTCTCAATGGAATAGGATACTGCAAGGGCTCCAAGAAAAAACCACAGCGCCTAGCAAACTCCAAGTCCATCAAATTCAGGGCAGCGCCTGAATCCACAAATGCCTTAACAGAATAGGATGACAAAGAGCAAATCAGAGTAACGGACAAAAGAAATTTCGACTGTACCGTACCAATGGTGGCAGACCTAGCGAACCGCTTAGTGCGCTTAGGACAATCGGAGATAGCATGAGTGGAATCACCACAGTAAAAACACAGCCCATTCCGACGTCTGTGTTCTTGCCGTTCAGCTCTGGTCAAAGTCCTATCACATTGCATAGGCTTAGGTCTATGCTCAGATAATACCGCCAAATGGTGCACAACTTTACGCTCACGCAAGCGTCGATCGATCTGAATGGCCAAAGACATAGACTCATTCAGACCAGCAGGCATGGGAAGTCCCACCATGACATCCTTAAGGGCTTCAGAGAGACCCTTTCTGAAAATTGCTGCCAGCGCACATTCATTCCACTGAGTGAGTACAGACCACTTCCTAAACTTCTGACAATACAGTGGGGCAAAAAAGTATTTAGTCAGTCAGCAATAGTGCAAGTTCCACCACTTAAAAAGATGAGAGGCGTCTGTAATTTACATCATAGGTAGACCTCAACTATGGGAGACAAACTGAGAAAAAAAAAATCCAGAAAATCACATTGTCTGTTTTTTTAACATTTTATTTGCATATTATGGTGGAAAATAAGTATTTGGTCAGAAACAAACAATCAAGATTTCTGGCTCTCACAGACCTGTAACTTCTTCTTTAAGAGTCTCCTCTTTCCTCCACTCATTACCTGTAGTAATGGCACCTGTTTAAACTTGTTATCAGTATAAAAAGACACCTGTGCACACCCTCAAACAGTCTGACTCCAAACTCCACTATGGTGAAGACCAAAGAGCTGTCAAAGGACACCAGAAACAAAACTGTAGCCCTGCACCAGGCTGGGAAGACTGAATCTGCAATAGCCAACCAGCTTGGAGTGAAGAAATCAACAGTGGGAGCAATAATTAGAAAATGGAAGACATACAAGACCACTGATAATCTCCCTCGATCTGGGGCTCCACGCAAAATCCCACCCCGTGGGGTCAGAATGATCACAAGAACGGTGAGCAAAAATCCCAGAACCACGCGGGGGGACCTAGTGAATGAACTGCAGAGAGCTGGGACCAATGTAACAAGGCCTACCATAAGTAACACACTACGCCACCATGGACTCAGATCCTGCAGTGCCAGACGTGTCCCACTGCTTAAGCCAGTACATGTCCGGGCCCGTCTGAAGTTTGCTAGAGAGCATTTGGATGATCCAGAGGAGTTTTGGGAGAATGTCCTATGGTCTGATGAAGCCAAACTGGAACTGTTTGGTAGAAACACAACTTGTCGTGTTTGGAGGAAAAAGAATACTGAGTTGCATCCATCAAACACCATACCTACTGTAAAGCATGGTGGTGGAAACATCATGCTTTGGGGCTGTTTCTCTGCAAAGGGGCCAGGACTAGAGTTGAGCGACCTTGACCTTTTTAGAGTCGAGCCGGGTTTCGCGAAACCCGACTATCTCAAAAGTCGGGTCGAGTGAAATCGGCCGATTATGACGTAAAGTCGGGATCGACCGAAACACGAAACCCAATGCAAGTCAATGGGGCAGCATAGTCGGCAGTGAGTGGGGGCCAGGAAAACACCTAGAGTGCCCATTTTAATGTCAAAACCATCCATTCTTCTTAATGAAGCTTGTCAAGCGTAATTTACCTTATAATAATTGGAAGGCATTTGAAATTGGGGGTCATTTGGCTAAAGTTGTGTGGGGTAGGGCTGGTTCAAGTAATTAGTGGGCCCAGGAAATCTGGACCACGTCACGGCAGTGGAGCAGGGAGAGGTAAGTATTTCAACTTTGCAAGTGCTGTGATCCTGAGCAAGCAGGGGGGGCCCACTTGTTGGCATTGGCACTGGCACAGGGCCCCTCAAAGTACAGCGGTGTGTTTGCACGGCGGGGGCGCCTCCCACCGGCAGCAACACTTTTGCGTACTATGAGAGGCCCTGTGCCAGTGACGTCGCCAACTAGTATTCCTCCCCCCACCTGATGAAGGAACCTGCACTTTCATCTGCACCTTCCTCTTTGTCCCCGTGTAAGGTGGTATGGTATGCGGGAAGAGCAACCTGACTTTCAGCAGGGTCACAATGTTGTTGTGTAGCATGCACGGGGAATGTTGCGTTATGGGTCAATGTACCAGCAGACTCATCTATCACTGGCTGGGCAATGGGCACGATGAAGTGGAAACACAGATATAGGCCCAAAGAATAAAGTGGGCTAAATGCAGTTCAAAATTGGTAACACAGGAATAACCAGGGGGCATTGCAGTGGAGGACAACTGGAATGAGAGGCTGACACAGAGAGTAGGGCCAAATCAGTAAGTAGTCGAAATGCAGTTCAAAATTGGCAACCGTAGTAAACAGGCGGCACAGCTTTGTTCAGTGGAGGAGAACAGCAAGGAGTGGCAGACACCGATAGTAGGCCCCAACCCAACTAGTAGGCCAAATGCAGTCTAACATTAACAACTACTTAACGAGAGCCTGAAAATGGAATTTCAGGACAGGAAACCAGGAGAACAGCAAGGAGTGGCAGACACCGATAGTAGGCCCCAAACCAACTAGTACGCCAAATGCAGTTGTTCCATTTAACCACAATTTAATGAGAGCCTGAAGATAGAAGCTCAGGAAAGGCAACCTGGGGAACACCTTGGAGTGGAACACACCATCTCTCTCCACCCCATACCCATTTTGTAGGCCTAATGCAGTGTACTTTTCTACAACTACTAAACGAGAGTCGGAAGACCGAAGCAATGGCAAGGAAACCTGGGGAACACCTTGGAGTGTAACACACCATCTCTCTCCACCCCATACCCAATTTGTAGGCCTAATGCAGTGTAGTTTCCAAGAACTACTAAACGAGAGCCGGAAGATCGAAGCTCAGGAAAGGCAACCTGGGGAACACCTTGGAGTGTAACACACCCTCTCTCTACACCCCATACCCAATTTGAAGGCCTAATGCAGTGTAGTTTCCAAGAACTACTAAACGAGAGCCGGAAGATCGAAGCTCAGGAAAGGCAACCTGGGGAACACCTTGGAGTGGAACACACCATCTCTCTCCACCCCATACCCAATTTGTAGGCCTAATGCAGTGTAGTTTCCAAGAACTACTAAACGAGAGCCGGAAGATCGAAGCTCAGGAAAGGCAACCTGGGGAACACCTTGGAGTGTAACACACCCTCTCTCTACACCCCATACCCAATTTGAAGGCCTAATGCAGTGTAGTTTCCAAGAACTACTAAACGAGAGCCGGAAGATCGAAGCTCAGGAAAGGCAACCTAGGGAACACCTTGGAGTGTAACACACCCTCTCTCTACACCCCATACCCAATTTGAAGGCCTAATGCAGCGTAGTTTCCAACAACTACTAAACGAGAGCCGGAAGATCGAAGCTCAGGAAAGGCAACCTGGGGAACACCTTGGAGTGTAACAAACCCTCTCTCTACACCCCATACCCAATTTGTAGGCCTAATGCAGCGTAGTTTCCAACAACTACTAAACGAGAGCCGGAAGATCGAAGCTCAGGAAAGGCAACCTGGGGAACACCTTGGAGTGGAACACACCATCTCTCTACACCCCATACCCAATTTGAAGGCCTAATGCAGCGTAGTTTCCAACAACTACTAAACGAGAGCCGGAAGATCGAAGCTCAGGAAAGGCAACCTGGGGAACACCTTGGAGTGTAACACAACGTCTCTCTACACCACGGAAGGGCTGATTCTTAGGAAGGAAGGCTGTTGGAAATAAGCATTGCGCGTCCGAGGGTGATTATATTCTTATTAGGTATATACTCACCCTCGGACGCGCCCTGCTTCTTTATTTGGAATGAATGTTTATTTGCAATGTGGTGTTGACTTTCTCTATTATTTTGGTAATTAATGATTTTATTATTTTCATTGTTTTGCATCTTCTCGGCAATAATATAAAGAAGACGCGACAGGACAACACTCGGTGGATGCCATATCTGTGTTTTCAATTTAAAAAACCTTTCAGTTAACTACTTGCAGGAGAAAGTAATTGTAGCTGGTGGCCATTTTTAGTACTGTACCAGATTTTAGTTGTGTGTTTGTTTTTAATGTTAAAATGTCTGCATTTGATATCTCTCCAGTATTTTCTTTTTTATAAGCAAAATACTTATTTTTATATTTTCTGATGTTGGTTCCAGGGGTACACGGGCAGCAGTGGTGTGGTCAGTGGAGGCCTAGTGGAAGGAGTGACCGCAGACAGGCATCGAAGGCCTAAAATAATAACACATGGCTGTAGGCAATTTTAAATTGGTTCCAGGGGTACACGGGCAGCAGTGGTGTGGTCAGTGGAGGCCTAGTGGAAGGAGTGACCACAGACAGGCATCGAAGGCCTAAAATAATAACACATGGCTGTAGGCAATTTTAAATTGGTTCCAGGGGTACACGGGCAGCAGTGCCCTGGTCAGTGTAGTAGTAGTTGAAAGAATGGACCGCAGACAGGCATCGAAGGCCTAAAATAAAAAAATTGGGCTGGCTGTAGGCAATTTTAAATTGGTTCCAGGGGTACACGGGCAGCAGTGGTGTGGTCAGTGGAGGCCTAGTGGAAGGAGTGACCACAGACAGGCATCGAAGGCCTAAAATAATAACACATGGCTGTAGGCAATTTTAAATTGGTTCCAGGGGTACACGGGCAGCAGTGCCCTGGTCAGTGTAGTAGTAGTTGAAAGAATGGACCGCAGACAGGCATCGAAGGCCTAAAATAAAAAAATTGGGCTGGCTGTAGGCAATTTTAAATTGGTTCCAGGGGTACACGGGCAGCAGTGGTGTGGTCAGTAGAGGCCTAGTGGAAGGAGTGACCGCAGACAGGCATCGAAGGCCTAAAATAATAACACATGGCTGTAGGCAATTTTAAATTGGTTCCAGGGGTACACGGGCAGCAGTGGTGTGGTCAGTGGAGGCCTAGTGGAAGGAGTGACCGCAGACAGGCATCGAAGGCCTAAAATAATAACACATGGCTGTAGGCAATTTTAAATTGGTTCCAGGGGTACACGGGCAGCAGTGGTGTGGTCAGTGGAGGCCTAGTGGAAGGAGTGACCGCAGACAGGCATCGAAGGCCTAAAATAATAACACATGGCTGTAGGCAATTTTAAATTGGTTCCAGGGGTACACGGGCAGCAGTGCCCTGGTCAGTGTAGTAGTAGTTGAAAGAATGGACCGCAGACAGGCATCGAAGGCCTAAAATAAAAAAATTGGGCTGGCTGTAGGCAATTTTAAATTGGTTCCAGGGGTACACTGGCAGCAGTGGTGTGGTCAGTAGAGGCCTAGTGGAAGGAGTGACCGCAGACAGGCATCGAAGGCCTAAAATAATAACACATGGCTGTAGGCAATTTTAAATTGGTTCCAGGGGTACACGGGCAGCAGTGGTGTGGTCAGTGGAGGCCTAGTGGAAGGAGTGACCACAGACAGGCATCGAAGGCCTAACATAACAAAAATGTCAATACAATGGTATTGTCAGTGGCAGGCATTGAAGGATGTCAGCGCATAGACTAAACATTGGTGGAGCTGTGAGATAATTTTGCAAGTGGTAGAGCACTGTTTGAGCTGGGGTGGGGGGAAACTGTCTTGTGGCCGGCGGTACAGGCCCAGGGCCCCTCATATTAAACGGTGTGTCTGACGTTGGGTGCGCACCACCACCGCCAGAGACACTTTATTGTACTAGGAGGGACCCAGTGGCAGTGCCGTCGACCAAAAGCGGGCTCACCCACCTCTTCAGACAAACTGCACTCTCACGGGTGCTGTCGCCAAGTGTCGATACCACGGCCCCGTGTGGGGAGTTTGGCCATTTAGTGAGGTGTAAACATGTCGTATGCTGGACAATCAGGTGCTGAAAATTACGAGATTGGAAAAGGCATTCAGAATAGTCCACAGGCAAGACCTTTTCATAGGAAAGCTAGGTGTCAGCCGGGCAAGGTGGGGCAAAAGATTTCGAAATCCAGTTGTGGTTCATTTTAATGAAGGTTAGATCATCTACATTTTGGGTAGCCAGACGAGTCCTTTTTTCTGTTAGTATTGAACCTGCAGCACTGAATACTCTTTCTGATAGGACACTAGCTGCCGGGCAAGCAAGCTCCTGCAATGCATATTCTGCCAATTCTGGCCAGGTGTCTAATTTTGATGCCCTGTAATCAAATGGGAATGACGGTTGAGGGAGAACATCGATAAGGGATGAAAAATAGTTTGTAACCATACTGGACAAATGTTGTCTCCTGTCACTTTGAATTGATGCTGCAGTACCTGTCCTGTCTGCGGTCATAGCAAAATCACTCCACAACCTGGTCAGAAAACCCCTCTGGCCAACGCCACTTCTGATTTCTGCCCCTCTAACTCCTGGTCTGCTGGCCCCTGCAGCTCGTGTGAGAACGATCACGGGCGCTGTGTGCAGGGAATGCCAGAAGCAAACGGTCAACAAGAGTTGATTGTTTGGTTGCTAATATTAGTTCCAAGTTCTCATGTGGCATTATATTTTGCAATTTGCCTTTATAGCGAGGATCAAGGAGGCAGGCCAACCAGTAATCGTCATCATTCATCATTTTAGTTATGCGTGTGTCCCTTTTGAGGATACGTAAGGCATAATCCACCATGTGGGCCAAAGTTCCAGTTCTCAAATCTGCGGTTGTGCTTGGTTGAGGGGCAGTTTCAGGCAAATCAACGTCACTTGTGTCCCTCAAAAAACCAGAACCCGGCCTTGCCGCGCCACCAATTTCCAGTGGCCCCGGAAAAGCTTCCTCATTAAAAATATAATCATCCCCATCATCCTCCTCGTCCTCCTCCTCCTCTTCGCCCGCTACCTCGTCCTGTACACTGCCCTGGCCAGACAATGGCTGACTGTCATCAAGGCTTTCCTCTTCCTCAGCTGCAGACGCCTGATCCTTTATGTGCGTCAAACTTTGCATCAGCAGACGCATTAGGGGGATGCTCATGCTTATTATGGCGTTGTCTGCACTAACCAGCCGTGTGCATTCCTCAAAACACTGAAGGACTTGACACATGTCTTGAATCTTCGACCACTGCACACCTGACAACTCCATGTCTGCCATCCTACTGCCTGCCCGTGTATGTGTATCCTCCCACAAAAACATAACAGCCCGCCTCTGTTCACACAGTCTCTGAAGCATGTGCAGTGTTGAGTTCCACCTTGTTGCAACGTCTATGATTAGGCGATGCTGGGGAAGGTTCAAAGAACGCTGATAGGTCTGCATACGGCTGGAGTGTACGGGCGAACGGCGGATATGTGAGCAAAGTCCACGCACTTTGAGGAGCAGGTCGGATAACCCCGGATAACTTTTCAGGAAGCACTGCACCACCAGGTTTAAGGTGTGAGCCAGGCAAGGAATGTGTTTCAGTTGGGAAAGGGAGATGGCAGCCATGAAATTCCTTCCGTTATCACTCACTACCTTGCCTGCCTCAAGATCTACAGTGCCCAGCCACGACTGCGTTTCTTTCTGCAAGAACTCGGACAGAACTTCCGCGGTGTGTCTGTTGTCGCCCAAACACTTCATAGCCAATACAGCCTGCTGACGTTTGCCAGTAGCTGCCCCATAATGGGAGACCTGGTGTGCAACAGTGGCAGCTGCGGATGGAGTGGTTGTGCGACTGCGGTCTGTGGACGAGCTCTCGCTTCTGCAGGAGGACGAAGAGGAGGAGGAGGGGGTGCGAACGGCTGCAGCCAATTGTTTCCTAGACCGTGGGCTAGGCAGAACTGTCCCAAACTTGCTGTCCCCTGTGGACCCTGCATCCACCACATTTACCCAGTGTGCCATGATGGACACGTAACGTCCCTGGCCATGCCTACTGGTCCATGCATCTGTTGTCAGGTGCACCTTTGTGCTCACAGATTGCCTGAGTGCATGGACGATGCGCTCTTTAACATGCTGGTGGAGGGCTGGGATGGCTTTTCTGGAAAAAAAGTGTCGACTGGGTAGCTCGTAGCGTGGTACAGCGTAGTCCATCAGGGCTTTGAAAGCTTCGCTTTCAACTAACCGGTAGGGCATCATCTCTAACGAGATTAGTCTAGCTATGTGTGCGTTCAAACCCTGTGTACGCGGATGCGAGGCTAAGTACTTCCTTTTTCTAACCATAGTCTCATGTAGGGTGAGCTGGACTGGAGAGCTGGAGATCGTGGAACTAGCGGGGGTGCCGGTGGACATGGCAGACTCAGAGACGGTGGGAGATGGTATTGTTGCCACCGGTGCCCTAGATGCAGTGTTTCCTACTACGAAACTGGTGATTCCCTGACCCTGACGGCTTTGGCCTGGCAAAGAAACCTGCACAGATACTGCAGGTGGTGCGGAAAATGGTGGCCCTACACTGCCGGAAGGGATGTTGCGTTGCTGACTAGCTTCATTGGCCGAGGATGCTACAACCTTAAGGGACGTTTGGTAGTTAGTCCAGGCTTGCAAATGCATGGTGGTTAAATGTCTATGCATGCAACTTGTATTGAGACTTTTCAGATTCTGTCCTCTGCTTAAGGTAGTTGAACATTTTTGACAGATGACTTTGCGCTGATCAATTGGATGTTGTTTAAAAAAATGCCAGACTGCACTCTTTCTAGCATCGGATACCTTTTCAGGCATTGCAGACTGAGCTTTAACCGGATGGCCACGCTGTCCTCCAACAGGTTTTAGCTTTGCCACGCGTTTTGGGCAAGATATGGGCCCGGCAGATGAAACCTGTTGCGATGTTGATGCCTGCTGCGGCCCCTCCTCCTCCGCTTCAGAACTGCTGCCGCCTGCACCCTGTTCCCCCAATGGCTGCCAATCGGGGTCAAGAACTGGGTCATCTATTACCTCTTCTTGTAGCTCGTGTGCAACTTCGTCTGTGTCACCGTGTCGGTCGGTGGTATAGCGTTCGTGATGGGGCAACATAGTCTCATCAGGGTCTGATTCTTGATCAGCACCCTGCGAGGGCAATGTTGTGGTCTGAGTCAAAGGACCAGGATAGTAGTCTGGCTGTGGCTGTGCATCAGTGCACTCCATGTCAGATTCAACTTGTAATGGGCATGGACTGTTAACTGCTTCACTTTCTAAGCCAGGGACGGTATGTGTAAAGAGCTCCATGGAGTAACCCGTTGTGTCGCCTGCTGCATTCTTCTCTGTTGTTGTTTTTGCTGAAGAGGACAAGGAAGCGACTTGTCCCTGACCGTGAACATCCACTAACGACGCGCTGCTTTGACATTTACCAGTTTCACGAGAGGAGGCAAAAGAGCTAGAGGCTGAGTCAGCAAGATAAGCCAAAACTTGCTCTTGCTGCTCCGGCTTTAAAAGCGGTTTTCCTACTCCCAGAAAAGGGAGCGTTCGAGGCCTTGTGTAGCCAGACGACGAACCTGGCTCCACAGCTCCAGACTTAGGTGCAATATTTTTTTTCCCACGACCAGCTGATGCTCCACCACTACCACTACCCTCATTACCAGCTGACAATGAACGCCCCCGGCCACGACCTCTTCCACCAGACTTCCTCATTGTTTTAAAAACGTTACCAAACGAACGGTATTTGTTGCTGTCACACAACTTACACGGTGAGCTATAACTTCAGTATGATTTAGCTACCCCTTTACAGGTGGGTGAGACCACAACGAAAATCAGCCACAATGTTACACACTCTGTTGTTGTTGGCAACAAATGAGATGGCACACACGCAGGACTGTCACTGAAGCGCAAATGTAAATATTTATCTCCCACTGATTTGTGTTTGTTTTTTTTAAAAGGGAGACTTCAGAAAAAAAAAAATTAAAAAAAAATTATTTTTTACAGAAGAATTTATAAAACAAATAAAATGAAATGATTGTTTCAGGGAGAATTTAGGAAAAAAAAAAAAAAAAAAGGCTTTGTAGGGCCCACTGAGTGAGAGAGGACGCACACAGGAGTCAGGAGTGGCACACAAGCCCAGAGGCCAAAATTAATCTCCCACCAATTGATTTAGTGATTTTTTTTGGTAGATTTTGGAACCCAAATCAAGCAAAAAAATTAATAGGCTTTCTATGGCCCACAATTGGGGAGAGAGAGAGAGATGGCACACCCAGGAGTCAAGACTGGCACACAAGCAGAAGGGGCAATATGAATCTCCCACAGATTTTTTTTTTTTTTTTTTTTTCAGGGAGACTTGAGAGAAAAAAAAATACAAAAAAAATGATTTTTTTCAGGAATAATTTAGAAACCAAAGAAAATAAAATGATTGTTTCAGGGAGAATTTAGAAAACAAATAAAACAAAAAATAGGCTTTCTAGGGCCCACTGAGTGACAGATGACGCACACAGGAGTCAGGAGTGGCACACAAGCCCAGAGGCCAATATTAATCTCCCACTGATTGATTTAGTGATTTTTTTTGGTAGATTTTGGAACCCAAATCAAGCAAAAAAATTAATAGGCTTTCTATGGCCCACAATTGGGGAGAGAGAGAGAGATGGCACACCCAGGAGTCAAGACTGGCACACAAGCAGAAGGGGCAATATGAATCTCCCACAGATTTTTTTTTTTTTTTTTTTTTCAGGGAGACTTGAGAGAAAAAAAAATACAAAAAAAATGATTTTTTTCAGGAATAATTTAGAAACCAAAGAAAATAAAATGATTGTTTCAGGGAGAATTTAGAAAACAAATAAAACAAAAAATAGGCTTTCTAGGGCCCACTGAGTGACAGATGACGCACACAGGAGTCAGGAGTGGCACACAAGCCCAGAGGCCAATATTAATCTCCCACTGATTGATTTAGTGATTTTTTTTGGTAGATTTTGGAACCCAAATCAAGCAAAAAAATTAATAGGCTTTCTATGGCCCACAATTGGGGAGAGAGAGAGAGATGGCACACCCAGGAGTCAAGACTGGCACACAAGCAGAAGGGGCAATATGAATCTCCCACAGATTTTTTTTTTTTTTTTTTTTTCAGGGAGACTTGAGAGAAAAAAAAATACAAAAAAAATTATTTTTTTCAGGAATAATTTAGAAACCAAAGAAAATAAAATGATTGTTTCAGGGAGAATTTAGAAAACAAATAAAACAAAAAATAGGCTTTCTAGGGCCCACTGAGTGACAGATGACGCACACAGGAGTCAGGAGTGGCACACAAGCCCAGAGGCCAATATTAATCTCCCACTGATTGATTTAGTGATTTTTTTTGGTAGATTTTGGAACCCAAATCAAGCAAAAAAATTAATAGGCTTTCTATGGCCCACAATTGGGGAGAGAGAGAGAGATGGCACACCCAGGAGTCAAGACTGGCACACAAGCAGAAGGGGCAAAATGAATCTCCCACAGATTTTTTTTTTTTTTTTTTTTTTCAGGGAGACTTGAGAGAAAAAAAAATACAAAAAAAATTATTTTTTTCAGGAATAATTTAGAAACCAAAGAAAATAAAATGATTGTTTCAGGGAGAATTTAGAAAACAAATAAAACAAAAAATAGGCTTTCTAGGGCCCACTGAGTGACAGATGACGCACACAGGAGTCAGGAGTGGCACACAAGCCCAGAGGCCAATATTAATCTCCCACTGATTGATTTAGTGATTTTTTTTGGTAGATTTTGGAACCCAAATCAAGCAAAAAAATTAATAGGCTTTCTATGGCCCACAATTGGGGAGAGAGAGAGAGATGGCACACCCAGGAGTCAAGACTGGCACACAAGCAGAAGGGGCAATATGAATCTCCCACAGATTTTTTTTTTTTTTTTTTTTTCAGGGAGACTTGAGAGAAAAAAAAATACAAAAAAAATGATTTTTTTCAGGAATAATTTAGAAACCAAAGAAAATAAAATGATTGTTTCAGGGAGAATTTAGAAAACAAATAAAACAAAAAATAGGCTTTCTAGGGCCCACTGAGTGACAGATGACGCACACAGGAGTCAGGAGTGGCACACAAGCCCAGAGGCCAATATTAATCTCCCACTGATTGATTTAATGATTTTTTCAGGTAGAATTTAGAACCCAAATCAAGCAAAAAAATTAATAGGCTTTCTATGGCCCACTGAGTGAGAGATGGCACACACAGGAGTAAGGAGTGGCACACAAGCCCTGAGGCCAATATTTTTCTCCCACTGATTGATTGATTGATTTTTTCAGGTAGAATTAGGAACCCAAATCAACCAAAAAAATAAATAGGCTTTCTATGGCCCACTATTTGTGAGAGAGATGGCACGCTCAGGACTGGCACACAAGCCCAGAGGCCAATATTAATCTCCCATTTTTTTTTTTTCCAGGGAAAATTTATAAACCCAATAAAAAAAAATAATAATAAATAGGCTTTCTATGGCCCACTATCTGAGAGAGAGAGATGGCATGCTTAGGACTGGCACACAAGCCCAAAGGCCAATATTAATCTCCCACTGATTGATTGATTGATTTTTTCAGGTAGAATTATGAACCCAAATCAACCAAAAAAATAAATAGGCTTTCTATGGCCCACTATTTGTGAGAGAGATGGCACGCTCAGGACTGGCACACAAGCCCAGAGGCCAATATTAATCTCCCACTTTTTTTTTTTTTCCAGGGAAAATTTATAAACCCAATAAAATAATAAAAAAATAGGCTTTCTATGGCCCACTATCTGAGAGAGAGAGAGATGGCACGCTTAGGACTGGCACACAAGCCCAAAGGCCAATATTAATCTCCCACTGATTGATTTATTGATTTTTTCAGGTAGAATTTAGAACCCAAATCAAGCAAAAAAATTAATAGGCTTTCTATGGGCCACTGAGTGAGAGATGGCACACACAGGAGTAAGGAGTGGCACACAAGCCCTGAGGCCAATATTTTTCTCCCACTGATTGATGTTGTGATTTTTTCTGGTAGATTTTGGAACCCAAATCAAGCAAAAAAATAAATAGGCTTTCTATGGCCCACTGAGTGAGAGATGACACAGACAGAGATGGCACTCTAGCAGAAATGTCAATCTTAATCTCCCACAAAAAAAAAAAGGAACTGTCCTTCAATTACTATCTCCCTGCAGTAATCTCAGCCAGGTATGGCAGGCAGCAATAAGGAGTGGACTGATGCACAAATTAAATAAAAAGTGTGGACAAACAAACAAGATAGCTGTGCAGAAAGGAAGGAACAAGAGGATTTGTGCTTTGAAAAAAGCAGTTGGTTTGCACAGCGGCGTACACACAGCAATGCAGCTATCAGGGAGCCTTCTAGGGCAGCCCAATGAGCTACAGCGCTGAGGAAAAAAAAAAAAAAGGAGCTTCCACTGTCCCTGCACACCGAAGGTGGTGTTGGGCAGTGGAAATCGCTACAGCACAAGCGGTTTTGTGGTTAATGGACCCTCCCTAACGCTATGCCTGCTTCTGACGAAGCGGCAGCAACCTCTCCCTAAGCTCAGATCAGCAGCAGTAACATGGCGGTCGGCGGAAACTCCCCTTTATAGCCCCTGTGACGCCGCAGACAGCAAGCCAATCACTGCAATGCCCTTCTCTAAGATGGTGGGGACCAGGACCTATGTCATCACGCTGCCCACACTCTGCGTTTACCTTCATTGGCTGAGAAATGGCGCTTTTCGCGTCATTGAAACGCGACTTTGGCGCGAAAGTCGCGTACCGCATGGCCGACCACGCACAGGGGTCGGATCGGGTTTCATGAAACTCGACTTCGCCAAAAGTCGGCGACTTTTGAAAATGTTCGACCCGTTTTGCTCAACCCTAGCCAGGACGACTGATCCGGGTACATGAAAGAATGAATGGGGCCATGTATCGTGAGATTTTGAGTGCAAACCTCCTTCCATCAGCAAGGGCATTGAAGATGAAACGTGGCTGGGTCTTTCAACATGACAATGATCCAAAGCACACCGCCAGGGCAACGAAGGAGTGGCTTCGTAAGAAGCATTTCAAGGTCCTGGAGTGGCCTAGCCAGTCTCCAGATCTCAACCCTATAGAAAACCTTTGGAGGGAGTTGAAAGTCCGTGTTGCCAAGCAAAAAGCCAAAAACATCACTGCTCTAGAGGAGATCTGCATGGAGGAATGGGCCAACATACCAACAACAGTGTGTGGCAACCTTGTGAAGACTTACAGAAAACGTTTGACCTCTGTCATTGCCAACAAAGGATATATTGCAAAGTATTGAGATGAAGTTTTGTTTCTGACCAAATACTTATTTTCCACCATAATATGCAAATAAAATGTTAAAAAAAACAGACAATGTGATTTTCTGGATTTTTTTTCTCAGTTTGTCTCCCATAGTTGAGGTCTACCTATGATGTAAATTACAGACGCCTCTCATCTTTTTAAGTGGTGGAACTTGCACTATTGCTGACTGACTAAATACTTTTTTGCCCCACTGTATATCTCTACCTCATCCTGACCCTGACACAGAGCCAGCAAGATTTTCTCTGCCTGATCCACTGAATTTAGTTCATCATAAAGCAATCCCAGCGCCAGAAAAAACGCATCAACATTACGCAATGCCGGATCTCCTGGCACAAGGGAAAATGCCCAGTCTTGAGGGTCGCCACGTAACAAAGAAATAATGATTTTCACTTGTTGAACAGGGTCACCTGAGGAGCGAGGTTTCAAAGCAAGAAACAATTTACAATTATTTTTGAAATTCAGAAACTTAGATCTATCCCCAAAAAACAAATCAGGAATTGGAATCCGAGGCTCTAACATCGGATTCTGAACCACAAAATCTTGAATGTTTTGTACCCTTGCAGTGAGATTATCAATACAAGAGGACAGACCTTGAATGTCCATATCTACACCTGTATCCTGAACCACCCAGAGGTAAAGGGGAAAAGAGAGACAAAACACACTGCAAAGAAAAAAGAATGGTCTCAGAACTTCTCTTATCCCTCTATTGAGATGCATTAATACTTTTGGCCACCTGTACTGTTATGACCTGGTGGTGAGGACAATAATGGACCTGGTGGCTAAGAGCACACGGAACGACCCGATAGTCACTAATAATACAGGACAAGCTCTGAGACGTGGGAACTCTGCTGACCGCAATCCCTAATCCTGTCACACACACTAGAAATAGCCGTGGAGCGCTCCTGACGCTCCCTAGGCGCCTCGTCACAGCCTAAGGAACTAGCTAGCCCTAAAGATAGAAAAATAAAGCCTACCTTGCCTCAGAGAAATTCCCCAAAGGAACAGGCAGCCCCCCACATATAATGACTGTGAGTTAAGATGAAAATTACAAACACAGAGATGAAATAGATTTAGCAAAGTGAGGCCCGACTTACTAAACAGACAGAGGATAGGAAAGGTAACTTTGCGGTCAGCACAAAAACTACAAAAAGACCACGCAGAGGGCGCAAAAAGACCCTCCGCACCGACTCACGGTGCAGAGGTGCTCCCTCTGCGTCCCAGAGCTTCCAGCAAGCAAGACAAAAATCAAAATAGCAAGCTGGACAGAAAAAATAGCAAACAGAGAAAAACAAGCAGGAACTTAGCTTCTGCTGGGAAGACAGGTCACAAGAACGATCCAGGAGCGAACTAGACCAATACTGGAACATTGACAGGTGGCATGGAGCAATGATCTAGGTGGAGTTAAATAGAGCAGCCAGCTAACGAATTAACCTCGTCACCTGTGGAAGGAACCTCAGAAGCCACAGCCCCACTCACAACCACCAGAGGAAGCCCATGGACAGAACCAGCCGAAGTACCATTCATGACCACAGGAGGGAGCTTAACAACAGAATTCACAACACCTGCCCCGTTCCAGTGCTGCGTGCCGCTCCGTGTTCCGGTCCTCTGGCTGTGACTGTTCAGTCAGAGGGCAGCGCGCATTAAGCGCGTCATCGCGCCCTCTGAACTGTGAACATCACAGGCAGAGGACCCGGAAGAGAGCGGCACGCAGCGCTGGAACGGGACAGACAGTTGAATATAGCTTATACTCACCCTCCTGCCACGTCCCTCTCTCTCCGTTGGAGATCGCGGTGTGCGTTCAGTGCTTATGCATACCGTGATCTCCTGGGAGCGTCACTCTGTGGGGTCCAGACTGCGCCGGCGCTTGCGCTTGCGTAGTCTATAAAGGCTGCGGACAGAGTAACGCTCCCAGCCTTATATTATAGATGTATATATACAGTTGTGCTCAAAAGTCTACATACTCAGGCAGAATTTTTGAACCACCGTGTACGCTGTGGGTGCCAGGCCTTTCAGCTCCCTTGGCTGTTTGGCTCCGCTTGCCTGTGTTGCCTCACACAGTTGGAGCTCTGCAGAGCCTTCTGATCTGCACTATTGCGAACATCAGACTGACACTGACAATGACCCTGACACTTCCAAACCCTTTATTGTAGGGTTTTTAACTGGAATTTGTGGCCTTCAGCCACATAGAATACCCTGCCACAAAGGAAATGGACTGCCCCACTATCATCCTGTAGTCCATTTAAAAAATAAAAGCAAATGCAGGTTTTCTTTAATCTGTCCTCTACAAATAGCTTATCCAAAACCTATGCTCACTTTTATTCTGCATTGCAATCACAGCTATGCCAAGGCCTCAATACACCTCTGTGCGCATCCTGGGGAAAACACACAGTGGCCCTCGCATGTAGCACCAGTCACTGCCTCACAGTAGACATTCCAAAGTTATTACTGCATAAAAGGGATACTTGTCAGTTTTGAAAAATTGGGGTCTATTAAGAAATTCAAAAATGCGGTGATTTAGGCATTCATTTGCCACAAATCATCGCATTTTCAAAAATAAAAAGTATTTAAGTATTAAAAATAGTAATTTACAAGTTTCTTAACCTGTCCAGTGTTTTGCAGGAGTTAAAGCAATGTGTCCATTTACTTTTCTTTTTTTCTGCAAATATTCAATGTTAATATGTTTTTTAAGTAGCATACAGTAGCTGGTCAAGACCTCATAACTCAATACTTGTTATTATGTTATTCAGTTTCTGCAATTTGGAAGCATATATGATACTAGATGGTGGCCCAATTCTAACACATCGGGTATTCTAGAATATGCATGTCCACGTAGTATATTGCCCAGCCAAGTAGTATATTGCCCAGTCACGTAGTATATTGCCCAGTCATGTAGTATATTGCCTAGTCACGTAGTATATTGCCCAGCCACGTAGTATATTGCACAGCGACGCAGTATATTGCCCAGTCACGTAGTATATTGCACAGCGACATAGTATATTGCACAGCGACGCAGTATATTGCCCATGTAGTAGAAAAAAGATCGGGCTGACAGCACTCACACAAACGGGCGCTCGTTCCTTGTCCAGGGAACCAACCTGGATATGTACAATAGTCCAAAGGAAGATGAACAGCGCTCCAGCCGGGTGTCGTGGTATCAAAAAAGGAAACTTTATTGGTCCATGTAAAATTGCTTTTACATGGACCAATAAAGTTTCCTTTTTTGATACCACGACACCCGGCTGGAGCGCTGTTCATCTTCCTTTGGACTGCAGTATATTGCCCAGTCACGTAGTATATTGCCCAGCTCCGTAGTATATTGCCCAGCCACGTAGTATATTGCCCAGCCACATAGTATATAGCAGAGCCACGTAGTATATTGCCCAACCACATAGTATATTGTCCAGCCACATAGTATATTGCCCAGCCACGTAGTATATTGCCCAGCACAGAGCCACGTAGTATAGAGACTTAAAAAATAAATAAAGATATACTCACCTTCCGAAGGCCCGTTGGAAGTCCTGCTATACTTACCATCCGCCGCCTTTGCCGCTCCTCGCCACGCTCCCCGAACCGCTCCATTGCAAGCGGCAGCTTCCGGTGGTCGCAGGGCTGGTGTGAGCTGGACCTATGATGACGTCGCGGTCACATGACCGTGACGTCACGGCAGGTCCTTGTCGAACACCAGCCCTGGGACGGGACCGGAAGCTGCCGCTTGCAATGGAGCGGTCCTGGGAGCGTGGCGAGGAGCGGCAAAGGCGGCGGAGGGTGAGTATAGCAGGTTTTTTTGTTTTGTTTTTTAACATGACCTATTTTTAATATTGATGCTGCATAGGCAGCATCAATAGTAAATAGTTGGGGACACACACGGTTAATAGCAGCGGTAAGGGAGTGCGTTACACCGCGGGCCGTTACCGCTGCCATTAACCCTGTGTGAGCGGTGAGTGGAGGGGATTACGGAGCAGAGCGGGCGCCGGGCAGTGAGTGCAGGGGAGTAGGGGAGGGACTAATCGGACTGTGCCCATCGCTGATTGGTCGCGGCAGCCATGACAGGCAGCTGCCGAGACCAATCAGCGAACGAATAACCGTGACAGAAGGACAGACAGACGGAAGTGACCCTTAGACAATTATATATATAGATGCAACATAGACTTTAGAAATGGATGCATACCTTATAGATCTTGGGGCCTACAAGAGGTCTTCTGGCGCCAAAACAAAAGAAATATGTCCCCCCTCAAAAAAAAAACATTTTAGAAACTGCACCAAACCTGGATTTTATCTAGGGGTGTAACGAGTATTCTGACCCTACAGGAGTTTCATAGGTTTTTATAGCTCTGGGAAGTAATAATAAGAAATTATATTGTTTAACAAATTTTTTTTTTTTTTAAGTCCCCGGCAATTTATTATGCAATTTCTCCCAAGTATGTAATAATTTATATGTTGTTGGGGCACACCGCAGGGTACTGAAGGGATGGAGTACAATTTGGCTTTTGAAAAGCTGAGCCGATTAGGTGCTAGTACAGCAGAAATGCTACTGTATTTAATTAGGGGTGTAGTGAACATTTTTATCTCATGTGTTTCACAATTTTGTTTACACCATTGGATAATTTTTTGGTCACTGCAACTTTTGAAAAATGTAAAAACAAGCGGTTATAAAAATGCCATAAATACTTAAACATTGTATCAATACAAACTACAGCTCACCTAGCAAAAAGGAACACATGGAAAAATAAATACTTTTACAATGTTCAGATTTTAATAACAGCAATATAAAAAAATATACAAGTTTGATATTGCCATAAACATACTGATCTGCAATATCATGTTGCCAGGTCAATTTTACTCCACAATGAATAAAGTAAACACAAAAAAACAAAAAAGGTGGAATTGCATTTTTCCATCATTCTACCTTTTTCTCCATTTTCAGTACATTACTTGGTAAAATCTATGGTGTCATTCAAAACAATAACTTGCAATAAACAAGCCTTAATTCCGATATACTGATGTAAAACAAAGGATAAACGTTAAGGCTGGGGTCACATTGCGTTTTGGTCAGAGCGCTAACGGACAGCGTTGCACGGCGAAATTAACGCCATGCAACGCGACCGTTAGCGCTCCCATTGCCCGCAATGTACCAGCGCATTGCTAGCGCGTGTCATTTTTGGCACGCGCTAGCGACGCGCCGGTCTTTTGTAGCGCGCCTCGGACGCTGCTTGCAGCGTCCGCGGCGCGCCCGAGGTCCGTTCCCCGCTCTCGCAGATCGGGGATCTGCAAGAGCGGGGACGTTAACGCGACCCCGGAACGCGACCCTTTAAAAACATTGCGTTAGCGCAATCCGCTAGCGCTAGCGCTAAACGGATTGCAATAACGCAATGTGACCCTAGCCTAAGGCTTTTGGAAGATAAGGAAGAAAAAAACAAAAGCACAAAAACAAAAACTGTCTCAGACAAGAAGGAGATAAGAATGAAACAAAGATTGTGCTAGAGCAAATATGTATGGTGGTAAAATCATCAAGCCACAAGTGGTTAAGCAAGACAATGATGCAAACCACAGGATGGAAAGTCCAAAGATTAAGTTCTGCTTACGTCAGTTCCAGGAAAGCATTCAAAATCTATAGCACTAAGGCTGCGTGTCCACGATAAGGATGGCCGGTGGTATCGTCGGAGCGGCTTTGCCGCTCTGTGCTAAGCCCCGCCCCCTTCTGGGACGCGATGATGCTGGATGTGTTCATAGCACACATCCGGCATCATCGCACCCATCGCATAGGGCCCTGTGCTATATCTTGCGGCGACGCAGCGTCGCCACAAGATATATGGACATGCTGCGATCTGAAAAGACGCGCAGCATGTCCGGAGTCGCAGGGCCGCCGTGTGCGTGTTACCACGCATAGTGGAGACGGGATTTCATTAAATCCCCTCCACTATGCTGTAACATCTGGACGCTGCGTGTCTGATGCTGCGGCTCTATGCAGCGTCAGACACGCAGCGTTTCCTGCATGTGGAAACATACCCTAAGGCTACGTTTACATTTGCGTCGTGTCGGACGCAGGTTCGGCGACGCATAGCGACGCATGCGTCATGCGCCCCTATATTTAACATGGTGGCGCATAGACATGCATTGTCTTGCGTTTTGTGACGCATGCGTCATTTTTGGCGCAAGCGTCAGGGCGCAGAGGACGCTGCATGTTGCATTTTTGCATGCATTTTGCATGCGTTATGCGTTGCGTGGCCGACGCAACGCCCAACAACGCAAATGTGAACGTAGCCTAAGGAAACAGATAAAGAATTATTGGTGATCAATGATCCTGAATACTGGGCTTCTGAGCTGGGACATCCAACTCTGGGTCTAACCTTTGCTTATATAGCGCCATCACATTCCACAGTGCTTTACAGACATCATCATATATATCAGACTCTCGCCTACCATCGAAACCTTCAAAAAGAGCCTGAAAACCCATCTCTTCCGACAAGCCTACAACCTGCAGTAACCTCCGATTGACCAAACCTCTGCACGACCAGCCCTACCCTCGCCTACTGTATTCTCACCCATCCCTTGTAGATTGTGAGTCTTCGCGGGCAGGGTACTCTCTCCTACTGTACCAGTTCTGACTTGTATTGTTTAAGATTATTGTACTTGTTTTTATTATGTATACCCTGTTAGGACTGGCGGAACGCACCAAGACAGATGGTATAGATGCGTTCGCAGTCCGGGGTCCACCGTGCAGGTGAAAACCTGCTGCTAGCAATTAGCAGACTATATGGCGGTACACTAAAGTATACACGCGTGGGTTAACCTCACCCAGCGTGAAAGAAGCAATCCTGTTAAGGCACAGGACCACGGTACCGCACCTAAAGCGCGAGCAAGTAGTCAGCGAACTCAACCCCAACTAGGATTAAAGTCCGATTAGACCCTTGCTGGCACAACACCGCAACTGGGTGTGTAAGGAAACTGAGGAGCAATATTAAGGCACAAGAGTGCATGCAGTGCCGCACTGACGGACGCCACTAACCACCCAGGCTTGGGTAAGGAAAGCACAGAGGAAGTGCACGGCGCCGTACTGGCGGTCACAGCAACTGGACGCTATAATGTGTGACTAGTGCTGTTGGATAAGTCGGGCGCTAGGTAGCAGCCATACACCTTCCGCGAACAGTCATTCAATAGGGTAGGGGTATCCAAGGACAACTTGCACTCACAACATACACACATTAGCGATTGAAAGACAATACTAGCGCATGGCCGTGCGGTCATGCGCAGTTTATATAGCAGCAGCACAGGAAGTGGCCACAGCACCTTTGCCCTTCCAAGACCTGCCAAGAGGACCAATGGAATGTGCTGCAGAGCCTGAGCACATGACCCTCGATCTCCAACGGGAGATCTTACTCTGGGCATGCTCAGTATGTGCAGACAAGGACTTAGTCCCAGAGAAGTCCGCTCGCTGCTGACCAGCACTGACTTTAATGGCAGAGACTGGAGAAGCAGCAGTAACTCTCAGAACAGAGTGAGAATGAGCAAGACGCTGGGACCGACGTCTTTGCTGAGCAGACTCCACTGCGGCTGGAGGAGAATGGGAGGAGGTGGCTCGAGATTCCCCCTGTGCAGAAGCGGGAACTCGACCCCTAACATACCCCTCCTTACATGTAAAGCGCCATGGAATAAATGGGGCTTAAATAATAATAATCATCATCATCACTGTCCCCATCAGGGCTCACAATCTAAATTCCCTATCAGTATGTCTTTGGAGTGTGAGAGAGAACCTGGAGGAAACCCACACAAACACAGGGAGAACACAAAAAAACTCATTGCAGATGTCCTTAAACCCAGGGCGCCAGCGATATAAGGCAACAGTGCTAACCACTGAGCCAATGTGCTGCCATTTAAATATTACGAATGTTCTTGACTTTCTGAGCATGCTGGCTGCAATACATAGTCGCTTGCACAATAAAACAATATTTATATCTCTGACCAGTACAAAGTATTCAACCCTTTGAAATTTGCCTTATCTTGCAGACCACACCTTCATCAGTTACAGCTCCAAAGGACAAAGAGGAAAGACATACACAAGATTAAATAGGAACTAGTGGGATCTGTGCAAGCAGAATACTGTCTTAAGAAGTACTTTATTAAAGTAAGTATAGCAAATTTTGCAGAAAATGCCACAAAATGATATGTGTATTTTGCTTCAGATATATGATTGCCTGGCAAGGGGCTCCGATTTCAGGAGAGCTCTCATATTTGAGAGTGGGTTTGATTAATTAATTGCAGTTTTTTGTATATTACTATTTGCGTGTACCTGTAAATACAAAAAAAAACATATTATACATATAGAAAAAAAACATTCTTTCAATTTACAATGATTACACCTTGCACTTGCAGCTTGTTGTGGGATTGGATTGGGTGATAATTGTGCTTTCTGTTTGTTTATTAGATTACAAGGTATTGTATATGCAAAATGTATAAATCTAAGCACCCAAAGAAAGCGTAAAAAGCGAAGAATAAGGAACTCAACATAAAAATGAATAAGTGGAAAAGTTTGACTATAAACATAGCATATTAAATATCTGTGTATTCTCTTAGCAGAGATAATGATATATGACAATCTTCAAATATTACGATATAAGAATCTCAATCTGTTTTTCTTTTAAGTACATCTGTCATTTTTGGAAAGTTTTTATATATTGCAGGAGCTGCATGGTGTTGCTAATCAATGGGGTACGGGTCCTTAGACCCCTTCCCACAGTTGGCCAATACACCACCCTGAAGTGTGCATCTCCTGCAGGAGCGGTGTGCCCAGAACAGTGTACAGGCTCAATAGTTAAGTGTATACTCTCGTAGAGCAGTATACAGGTCCACAGACTTACTTTTTAACCCATACACAACTCTGTGAGGGCAGCTCACGTAGGAGCTCAGCACTTCAGAGTAATATTTTGACCAACTAGTGGCGGATACTAGACTCTGACATCCCTGATTATCCACACTATTCAGAGCTTATAAAAAATAATAACTTTTACAAAATAATAGTTACACTTTAAATAGATTCTCTGAAAAAAAATTGTTAAAGTCAAGGGTGAGATAAAAATTAACAACAGATTGCCTGTTTAGTGAGGAACGGCAGACACGTGGTCCTACTACACATAAGCTACACAGATATATACACATACACTATATATACACTACACTCTTCCCCAGCGACATCTGCCTCTACTGCCAGGCATTGTTTCACTGACTGGGCAGTGATGGCAATGGAGGAAGTAGCGATGCCCTAGCAAGTTGTGCCAGCTAAGTATATTGGTGTTGCCGCATGTTGTGGGGTATCTAGTTTACGACCAATAAGACAACACTAGTTCTATTTAAAAGGATTATCCAAGAATGCGATAAAATGATCACTGTCATGCAATTCAAATGACATCACTTCCTATTCACATGTCCTTTAATCTTAATTATGCCAGACATATATTTTCAGCTGGCAAGGAAACATAGGCATATTGTTCTTATGAAGCATCAAATAAAGTGAAGGGGAAGCTATATGCCATAAAAGTATTTACATTTTATTAATATTCAATTAAAAGATTCTAAGAATCTTTTGTATATTGTACTGATATGCCATAGTATGATATTACTGTACTCCTCAAAGTGGTTGCTTTTGTTGCACTTTCGTCCCCTTCTACACGTTGTTTTAAACTTTTTTCATTGTTTTAATTGAATATTAATAAAATTTAAATACTTTTATGGCATATAGCTTCCCCTTCACTTTATTTGATGCTTGATTTTTTTGGAAGCACCACTTAGGCAACTCAATATTTTTGATGATTAACCCCTTCATGACCTTGGGATTTTTCGTTTTTCCGTGTTCGTTTTTCACTCCCCTCCTTCCCAGAGCCATAACTTTTTTATTTTTCCGTCAATTTGGCCATGTGAGGGCTTATTTTTTGCGGGATGAGTTGTACTTTTGAATGACATCATTGGTTTTAGCATGTCGTGTACTAGAAAACGGGAAAAAAATTCCAAGTGCGGGGAAATTGCAAAAAAAGTGCAATCCCACACTTGTTTTTTGTTTGGCTTTTTTGCTAGGTTCACTAAATGCTAAAACTGACCTGCCATTATGATTCTCCAGGTCAGTACGAGTTCATAGACACCTAACATGACTAGGTTATTTTTTTATCTAAGTGGTGAAAAAAAATTCCAAACATTGCTAAAAAAAAAATTAAAAAAATTGCGCCATTTTCCGATACTCGTAGCGTCTCCAATTTTCGCGATCTGGGGTCGGTTAAGGGCTTATTTTTTGCGTGCCGAGCTGTCGTTTTTAATGATAGCATTTTGGTGCAGATACGTTCTTTTGATCGCCCGTTATTGCATTTTAATGCAATGTCGCGGCGACCTAAAAAACGTAATTCTGGCGTTTCAAATTTTTTTCTCGCTACGCCGTTTAGCCATCAGGTTAATGCTTTTTTTTAATTGATAGATCGGGCAATTCTGAGCGCAGCGATACCAAATATGTGTAGATTTTTTTTTCTTTTTTATTGATTTATTTTGATTGGGGCGAAAGGGGGGTGATTTAAACTTTTATATTTTTTTTATTTTTTTCACATTTTTTTTAACTTTTTTTTTTTTACTTTTGCCATGCTTCAATAGCCTCCATGGGAGGCTAGAAGCAGGCACAACTCGATCGCCTCTGCTACATAGCAGCGATCTGCTGATGTAGCAGAAATGGAGATGTGCTGTGAGCGCCGACCACAGGGTGGCGCTCACAGCCACCGGTGATCAGTAACCATAGAGGTCTTTAGGACCTCTATGGTTACCATCCTGACGCATCGCCGACCCCCGATCATGTGACGGGGGTCGGCGATGACGTCATTTCCGGCCGCCCGGCCGGAAGCGGTAGTTAAATGCCGCTGTCTGCGTTTGACAGCGGCATTTAACTAGTTAATAGGTGTGGGCAGATCGCGATTCTGCCCGCGCCTATTACGGGCACATGTCAGCTGTTCAAAACAGCTGACATGTCCCGGCTTTGATGCGGGCTCACCGCGGAGCCCTGCATCAAAGCAGGGGATCTGACCTCAGACGTACTATCCCGTCCGAGGTCAGATAGGGGTTAATTGTTCTTATGAGTCTGAACTTTGACTCTTGAATTGATGTGATTTTCTTTGGTGGGTTAAGAGACATAAACTATTGTTCATATGAGTCTAAACATTGACTCTTGAAGTGATGTTTGTGAATTGCTAAATGGCTGCTGTTTACCTATAATATGAGCTCCTAGAGTTTGTGTTGCTATCTTTGGAGGACAGGGATGCAGGATCATTGAACAATCGATGTTTGCTAATATGTTGATTGCCCATTATATAAGTCCACATACCTTGCTTACTTGCAAAACAGTGAAGGACAAACTATGCAGATTGATTAAAAACTCAAACAATGGGAATTAACCTAATCGCACCTCCCCCCTGACCTGTGATGATGGTCTGGAGGACAGCTGTGGGTATAAAAAGGGATCTCTATCCTTCGGCAGGGAGAAGCTCAATAGAATAACAGCCAAGACACTATGGCTTCATCAAGAGGAATAAAGATTTGATATTCTGCAGGATGCCAGCATAAGGGACAAAGGCCCTAGCTGAATGAATACAGATCTGCTCCATTGTTAATCACTGAACCCATGGGAATGGTTAGAAAAGCAAGCTTGGGACAATTAGGTTATTTGGCCGCATAGAGACATAGGGAGAAGCCAGGTTGGGACCATACAGTCACTTGGCTCCATAGAGACGTTCAGAGAAGCCATGTTGGGACTCTCCGTTCTCCTGGCCCCATGGAGACATTCGGTAAAGCCATCAGCTTCCTACGTTTGTTGTTACCTCCTCTCTGTGGGTGCCCTGCATGCAAAAGTAGGGTGCCACTGGTGGGGGTAGTCGAGCCCAAAAGACACAGATGCTCTAATCCCGGCAAGCCAGCATAAGGGTGAGACTTTGTAATTTGCACCATCTTGGGTATTTGCTGGGACTGCTCTATATGTTATTGTCTGTTGGTGGTTCAATAAATTATTGCCACACTGTTTTACCCTCAGTCTGTGTTGTATGCCAATGGAGAAGGAGCGCAGGCGACCAGTGGAATGAGCCCTGGTCCTTGCGGTCTTTCTTAAAACAGCTTGGCCAGCAGATGAGAGCACCCACTAACCCTTGTGTCTCAACAATCAGTATAAAGGAAAACAAGGTGTGTTGGAAGTGATAATACAGCCCTCACAGAGCCCGGTTCTCAGCATCATTGAGTCTGTCTGGAATTACAGACACGGTGTGCAAGTGTACATAAAAAATTGATGCTTTAGCTACACCAAATATTGATTTGATACCAAAAAGATAAGACACATTGGCGCTAAATAGAAGAAGCACTGAAGCTGCTGATACCAAGACAGATACTGTGCCAACTCTGTCAGAAACTGGAAGATGGTGTAACAGCCAACATAGTACTGGCATTCTGCTTTTAGCGCGATACCTACTTTCATCAAATATTGATTTGATTTAGATTTGCATTTTCTTAATTAATAAAAATAAACTAATAACACTTGTATTTTTTTAACCCCTAAGCGACCGCCGATACGCCTTTTAACGGCGGCCGCTAAGGGTACTTAAACCACAGCGCCGTTAATTAACGGCGCTGTGGAAAAAGTGAATAGCGCCCCCCAGAGTCGGATTTTCTCCGGGGTCTCGGCTGCCGGGGGTAGCCGAGACCCCAGAGAACATGATTCGGGGGGGTTTTAACCCACCCCGCATTTGCAATCGCCGGTAATTAACCGTTTACCGGCGATCGCAAAAAAAAAAAACGCGATCTCTTTTTAATTTCTCTGTCCTCCGATGTGATCGCACATCGGAGGACAGAGAAAAGGGGTCCCAGGTAGCCCCCCAATACTCACCTATCTCCCCCGATGCTCCTCGTGGCTCCCGGTGGGCGCCGCCATCTTCAAAATGGCGGGCGCATGCGCAGTGCGCCCGCCGGCCGGCCCCGCAAGAATCTTTGGGGTCTCGGCTGCCGGGGGTAGCCGAGACCCCAAAGAGCATGATCGGGGTCGGTTTTACCGACCCCTGTTTTGCGATCGCCGGTAATTAACTGTTTACCGGCGATTGCAAAAAAAAAAAGTCAAAGTGTAATTCTCTGTCCTCTGATGTGATCGCACATCAGAGGACAGAGAAATAGGGGGATTCGGGGACCCTGCCATACTCACCTGTGTCCCTGGGTCCTCCTGCTGCTCCTCCTGGCCGCCGGCAAAAGAAAATGGCGGGCGCATGCGCAGTGCGCCCGCCATCTGTCTCCATCTGCCGGTCGGCAGGAGAAGAGCAGTTGGGGCTAAAATTAGGTGTAGGTTTAGGGTTAGGGTTAGGGGTAGGGTTAGGGGTAGGGTTAGGGGTAGGGTTAGGGTTAGGGGCAGAGTTAGGGGTAGGGGTAGGGTTAGGGGTAGGGTTAGGGGTAGGGTTAGGGTTAGGGGTAGGGTCAGGGGTGGGGTTAGGGTAGGGTTAGGGCTAGGGTTAGGGTTAGGGTTAGGGGTAGGGTCAGGGGTAGGGTTAGGGGTAGGGTTAGGGCTAGGGTTAGGGGTAGGGTTAGGGCTAGGGTTAGGGCTAGGGTTAGGGGTAGGGTTAGGGTTAGGGGTAGGGTTAGGGGTAGGGTCAGGGGTAGGTTTAGGGGTAGAGTTAGGGCTAGGGTTAGGGGTAGGGTTAGGGTTAGGGGTAGGGTCAGGGGTAGGGTTAGGGGTAGGGTTAGGGCTAGGGTTAGGGGTAGGGTTAGGGCTAGGGGTAGGGTTAGGGCTAGGGTTAGGGCTAGGGGTAGGGGTAGGGTTAGGGGTAGGGTTAGGGCTAGGGTTAGGGCTAGGGGTAGGGTTAGGGGTAGGGTTAGGGCTAGGGTTAGGGCTAAATTTAGGGTTAGGGTTGGGGCTAAATTTAGGGTTAGGGTTGGGGCTAAATTTAGAGTTAGGGCTGGGGCTAAATTTAGGGTTAGGCTTCTTTCACACTTACGTCGGTACGGGGCCGTCGCAATGCATCGGCCCGACATACCGACACACGTTGTGAAAATTGTGCACAACGTGGGCAGCGGATGTAGTTTTTCAACTCATCCGCTGCCCAATCTATGTCCTGGGGAGGAGGGGGCGGAGTTACGGCCACGCATGCGCGGTCAGAAATGGCGGATGCGACGTACAAAAAAAAGTTACATTGAACCTTTTTTTGTGCTGACGGTCCGCCAAAACACTGATCCAGTGCACGACAGACGCGACGTGTGGCCATCCGTCACGATCCGTCGGCAATACAAGTCTATGGGCAAAAAACGCATCCTGCGGGCACATTTGCAGGATCCGTTTCTTGTCCAAAACTACAGATTGCGACGGATGCCAAACGACGCAAGTGTGAAAGTAGCCTTAGGGCTAGGGTTAGGGTTGGGGCTAAAGTTAGGGCTAGGGTTGGGGCTAAAGTTAGGGTTAGAGTTGGGATTAGGGTTAGGGTTTGGATTAGGGTTGGTATTAGGGTTAGGGTTGGCATTAGGGTTACGCTTGGGATTAGGGTTAGGTTTGGGATTAGGGTTAAGGTTAGGGTTGTGATTAGGGGTGTATTGGGATTAGGGTTAGGTTTGAGGTTAGGGCTGAGATTAGGATTAGGGGTGTGTTGGATTTAGGGTTTTGATTAGGGTTATGGTTAGGGTTGACATTAGGGTTGTTTTGGGGTAAGGGTTGTGATTATGGTTAGGGTTAGTGATTAGGATTATGGATCAGGTTGGGATTAGGGTTAGGGGTGTGTTGGGGTTAGGGTTGGAGCTAGAATTGGGGGGTTTCCACTGTTTAGGTACATCAGGGGGTCTCCAAGCACGACAGACAATTTTGCGCTCAAAAAGTCAAATGGTGCTCCCTCCCTTCTGAGCTCTGCCATGCGCCCAAACAGTGGGTTACCCCCACATATGGGGCATGAGCATACTCGGGATAAATTGGACAACAACTTCTGGGGTCCAATTTCTCTTGTTACCCTTGTGAAAATAAAAACTTGGGGGCTACAAAATCCTTTTTGTGGAAAAATATATATATATTTTTTTTTATGACTCTGCATTATAAACTTCTGTGAAGCACTTGGGCATTCAAAGTTCTCACCACACATCTATATAAGTTCCTTGGGGGGGTCTAGTTTCCAAAATGGGGTCACTTGTGGGGGGTTACTACTGTTTAGGTACATCAGGGGCTCTGCAAACGCAACATAACGCCCACAGACCATTCTATCAAAGTCTGCATTCCAAAACAGCGCTCCTTCCCTTCCGAGCTCTGCCGTGCGCCCAAACAGTGGTTTACCCCCACATATGGGGCATCAGCATACTCAGGATAAATTGGACAACAACTTTAGTGGTCCAATTTCTCCTGTTACCCTTGTGAAAATAAAAACTTGGGGGCTACAATATCTTTTTTGTGAAAAAAAAATATTTTTTATTTTCACGACTCTGCATTCTAAACTTCTGTGAAGCACTTGGGCATTCAAAGTTCTCACCACACATCTAGATAAGTTCCATGGGGGTCTAGTTTCCAAAATGGGGTCACTTGTGGGGGATTTCTACTGTTTAGGCACATCAGGGGCTCTCCAAACGCGACATGGCGTCCAATCTCAATTCCAGCCAATTCTACATTGAAAAAGTAAAACGGCACTCTTTCTCTTCCAAGCTCTGCGGTGCGTCCAAACAGTGGTTTACCCCCACATATTGGGTATCGACGTACTCAGGAGAAATTGCACAACAACTTTTGTGGTCTAATTTCTCCTGTTACCCTTGTGAAAATAAAAATTTGTGGGCAAAAAGATCATTTTTGTAGAAAAAATGCGATTTCTTTTTTCACGGCTCTACATTATAAACTTCTGTGAAGCACATGGGGGTTCAAAGTGCTCACCACACATCTAGATAAGTTCCTTAAGGGGTCTAGTTTCCAAAATGGGGTCACTTGTGGGGGGTTTCTACTGTTTAGGCACATCAGGGGCTCTCCAAACGCGACATGGCGTCCAATCTCAATTCCAGCCAATTCTACATTGAAAAAGTAAAACGGCGCTCCTTCTCTTCCAAGCTCTGCGGTGCGCCCAAACAGTGGTTTACCCTCAAATATGGGGTATCGACGTATTCAGGAGAAATCGCACAACAACTTTTGTTGTCTAATTTCTCCTGTTACCCTTGTGAAAATAAGAATTTGTGGGCGAAAAGATCATTTTTGTGTAAACAAAAGCGATTTTTTTATTTTCACGGCTCTACGTAATAAACTTCTGTGAAGCACTTGGGGGTTCAAAGTGCTCACCACACATCTAGATAAGTTCCTTAAGGGGTCTAGTTTCCAAAATGGGGTCACTTGTGGGGAGTTTCCACTGTTTAGGCACATCAGGGGCTCTCTAAACGTGACATGGCGTCCGATCTCAATTCCAGCCAATTCTGCATTGAAAAAGTCAAACGGTGCTCCTTCACTTCTAAGTTCTGCGGTGCGCCCAAACAGTGGTTTACCCCCACATATGGGGTATTGGCGTATTCAGGAGAAATTGCATAACAAAATTTATGGTTACATTTCTGTTTTTACACTTGTGAAAATAAAAAAAATGGTTCTGAATTAAGATGTTTGCAAAAAAAAGTTAAATGTACATTTTTTTCTTCCACATTGTTTCAGTTCCTGTGAAGCACGTAAAGGGTTAATAAACTTCTTGAATGTGGTTTTCAGCACCTTGAGGGGTGCAGTTTTTAGAATGGTGTCACACTTCATTATTTTCTATCATATAGACCCCTCAAAATGACTTCAAATGTGATGTGGTCCCTAAAAAAAATGGTGTTGTAAAAATGAGAAATTGCTGGTCAACTTTTAACCCTTATAACTACCTAACAAAAAAAATTTTGTTTCCAAAATTGTGCTGATGTAAAGTAGACATGTGGGAAATGTTACTTATTAAGTATTTTTCATGACATATCTCTCTGATTTAAGGGCATAAAAATACAAAGTTTGAAAATTGCAAAATTTTAAAAATTTTCGCCATCTTTCCGTTTTTTTCATAAATAATCGCAAGTAATATCGAAGAAATGTTACCACTAACATGAAGTACAATATGTCACGAAAAAACAATCTCAGAATCAGCGGGATCCGTTGAAGCGTTCCAGAGTTATAACCTCATAAAGTGACAGTGGTCAGAATTGCAAAAATTGGCTCGGTCATTAAGTACCAAATTGGCTCTGTCACTAAGGGGTTAAAGCATTCTTAATTGGAAACATTATTTTCCACGCCTTCCTAAAACCTTTAAAGAAGTTGTCCATTCCTTGGACAACCCCTCCTCATACCCAACGCTTTGCTCTGATAAAACAAAAAAGCATATACTCACCCAATGCTGTAAGCTCCTGGCAGAGCCCTCACCAGCCGGTCTACCACCACCCTCTCTACCATCTGGAAAGGGGTTAAGGTCTCAGGCTGGAGCCATTTTTTTATCAGCTGCAGGAAGTCATATGCCTGAGACCTGCTGGTATGAGACTCCGCAAAAGACCACTGGTACACCCGCTGAGCCCGCACATATGTGTTAACCCCCAGTCGGGCAGGGATCTTACCTCTCAAATTCTCAAAGTCCAGTGCATTATCTGGACTGAGGTCCAGGTAGGTCTTCTGGGTATCTCCCTTCAGGAAGGTGGCCACCATTTCAGCCCATTGGGTCGTTGGCGTGCTCTTCCGCTCTGCTGTGAGCTCAAACACGGTGATGAAAGCCTCCAAATTGTCCTCAGGACTCATCTTCCTCAGTGCTGACCACACTTTGTACAATGATTCTGAACAGAAAATGGTCACTGGTGTGGAGGTCTCTCTCAGGGAAGCAATCTGCGTAATTAGTTTTCTGCTGCTGCTGATACAGCAGCTGCTGATGATGATCGTGCCGCTGCATTTGATGCTGCTCCTGCTGTCATTGCTCTTGCTGTTGCCGCTGAAACTGCAGCTGCTGCGTGATCGCCAACTGCTTGAGTATTTCCTCCATCTTGTCAGCAGGCTTGAGCTCTAGCGTAGCAGGCTTAATTACTGACATGCAGCTGGCTTTGGGTATCCCTCAATTCACACTGCCCGCATTCTCCAACCATATGTAGTGAAGCAGAGTTTGTGCAGTATGATAGACAGGCATTGACCACATGAAAGTTCCCAACAAAGAGTCTTTAATGTCCAAAGTACTCACAAATGGAAAACAAATGGTATCCTCCGGATCGCAGCTGGGAATCAAGACTATCCATATCTGAGACTTGTTGGCGTGGGCGACTGCACCACAATGTCACACTGAGGCCAGGCCTTTGGCTTCGCTTGGCTTCGTGTTACTCAACACAGGCTGAGCCTTGCAGAGCCCCGCTCTGTAGTTTGCAAACCAAGACTGACACACCCAACCCTTTGCTACAGTGTTTTTAAATGGAATCTGTGGCCATGGGCCACTTGTAAGACCCGGCCTGGAGGGAGTGAACTGCCCCAATACCATCTTGTAGTTCGCTCCAAAACAAAAAGACCATGCTGGGTTTTCATAAAGTAAACCTACGAAAAAAAAGGCTTAAACAAAGGCGCTTCTTAAAGCAACACAAAATCCAAACAGAACATAGAAGCCAATGCCAAAAATAAAATTAAATTAATTTTATTATCAACAAGTCTAAAATAGAGTAAAGAATCAAGATATACAATTGCAGAATTCAACCGCCTAACTGGGTAGTACACCCTTGTATATCAAGTCAAGTTCTCTATACATAGCCAATCCCTCAGCTCTAAATGACAGGTAGAAAAATACCACCAGTGTATGAAACAACCCTAATACATGGAGGTAAATAATGTGAACTTTCTACTCAAAGCAGCCGTATTTCAGCCAACAAGATCCCCATAAGTTATATAGGGGTATATGTTTACATATAACCAAAAGGTTACTGAAATATATTTGCTAGTGTCCCAAATGTCAATAAGGACTACAGCAATATTAAATCATCTTAATACACATGAACGGCTATATAAATCCTGCTAAGAATTTCTATTTACCACGGGTTGTGGCAATGTGGAATATCACAGGAACCCCCCCAAGGATCTTGTTGGCTGAAATACGGCTGCTTTGAGTAGAAAGTTCACATTATTTACCTCCATGTATTAGGGTTATTTCATACACTTGTGGCATTTTTCTACCTGGCATTTAGAGCTGAGGGATTGGCTATGTATAGAGATATTGACTTGATGTACAAGGGTGTACTACCCAGTTAGGCGGTTGAATTCTGCAATTGTATCTTAATTTTTTACTCTATTTTAGACTTGTTGATAATAAAATTTATTGAATTTTATTATTGCCATTGGCTTCTTTGTTCTGTCTGGATTTTGGGTTTTCATAAATCTGCCTTGGGAAAATGGCTTGTCCAAGAACAAATTTACTTTTATTTTGCACTGCAATCACGGCTATGCCTGTGACTGCAATTCACTCCAGCAGCCTCAATTCGCTTCTGTGTGCATCCTGGGGGATATATATCGCCGCTCACATATAATACCTGTCACTGCCTCACATAGGACATATTAAAAATTACAGTACATTTATAGTTTCATGGTCAAGGAGGAAAAAACATGATGGATGAATGTCCATTAACAGTGACACCCAGAGGAAAAGCATAGATTACATTAAACTCAGGTGCAATAATGACAAATGTAGAGATGTTCTCTACATTTAGATAATCCAAAGGAATTGTTTAACCAAGTGATGATAATGCATCCAAGAACACCCATTTACATGAATGTACAAGAGAAAATGTAAAAATTAATGCCAAATACACCGCTTACCTATGATCTACAGAAATCGCACACTCTCAACTCTGTCCCGACGCACGTTTCGTGATTGCTTTCTCAAAGAGAAGTGCTTTTATTGCTTTAGCTACACCAAATAATGATTTTATTTTGATTAGGAATAAGCAGACCCATGGAAGTATGGGTTCTGTTACACGTCCTGAACTTTATTCCAAAGTTCGGTTCAGGTACCAGAACTGTACCCAAGCTTGAACCAGAACCTGAATCCAATGGGGACCTGAACTTTGGAGCTGCAAAATCTCTCCCTCTGTCTTTCTCGGCAGAAGTGTGTGTTCACTTTTAGGCCGGCATCACACTGGCATATTGCATCCTGTGCGAGATCATCGGATGCGATATGCTAATGACACTCGGCTCCTGCTCGCAGCAGAGCAGGAGCCGAGTGTCATGCGTCTGTGCTCTGATTCTCTCTCACAGGGAGGATCGGAGCACAGCTGCGGAGGAGGCGGAGAAATGAATTTCTCCATCTCCTCCATTGCTGGGGTCCGCTTATAACGCACATCACTCAGATGTTATCCGAGTGGTGTGCGCTGTCTCACTCGCACCCATAGGCTTATATGGGTGCGAGTGAGCTGAGAGTTTTCCTCGGTCCGAGAAAATCGCAGCATGCTGCGATTGTCTCGGACCGAGGAAAACGGCTGACAAAAAGTCGGCTGCTGGGAGCTGCCCCATAACTTATCATTGGTCCGAGTGCAATGCGATTTTTTATCGCATTGCACTCAGCCGTTTAAAGCGCCAGTGTGACGCCGGCCTTAAGTTCAAGTTCGCTCACCTCTAAGTTTGATTATGCACTTTGAATTTTGTTGGTTAATAAAAATGAACTATTAACACTTGTATTTTTGTAAGCATTCTTACTTAGCAGCATTTTTTCCACACCTACCTAAAACCTTTGCACATTGCTGTAAATGCACATAGATGTTTTCTATTTTAGAGGTAGATACTAGTTTTAGTAGAGATTCAGCATTGTTATGAGGAGTGGAAGGAACAGTTTTCAAGATCTGCTAGATCAGCGGTTCTCAACCTGTGGGTCGTGACCCCGGCGGGGGTCGAATGACCAAAACACAGGTGTCGCCTAAAGCCATCGGATAATACATATTTCCGATGGCTTTAGCCGCTGAGAAGCCGCGCTACCGCCTGCAGCAGCACTATTCAGCTGGAACGCACGCCATTATGGATGTACGTTCCAAACTGAATGCCTTCGTGCATGCGCAGACGTGATTGCATCATCCGTCCGGGGCCTAAGGGGCGGGGGAAGTGGGGGGAACTCTCCACAGTCCATAGCAGCTCGCCTGCTCATCCATAGCAGCGCATTACGTGTGTCCAGTGCTTGCTGATGTCATCAGTGGGCAGACGCAGCAAGCGCCGAAGGACAGAAGCCTAGGAGGTGGAGAGCCAAAAGAGCCTGCGAGACAGCCTGCTGGTGTAAAAAAGGTTAATAATGTAAAAACAGTACATACACCATACACACAATACTGTGTAAGTGTAAGGTGCTTTTTTCAGTGCTCAATTTTCAGTGCTCAATCTTTTGGACTCCCATTGATGAAAATAGGAGGCAAACCAATTTCAGCGCTAAATTTACTGCATAGGAAAATGTAGTGTGAATGGGCCCTAAGGCTCCATTCACACTGAGGAATCTGCCAGCCAAATAGGCAGGGAGAATCCTCAGTCCTCACAGAGCAGAGTGCCCGGTTTAAACCCATGCTATGCCATGGTGAAGTTTTACCTTTATTTGGAATTGTTGTTATATTTAAACCCATGCTATGCCATGGTGAAATGTTATTTATTGGAATTAGTAATAAATATTTTTCAACATATAATTAAATATTGTTTATGTGATTAATCACTATGTTTAAATTATGTTTGATTTGTAGCAATGAGAATACATAATGCATATCAGGTAAGACGAGTCTTGATGCTTTTTGTAACATAATGTTGGTTTGTGTTGTTTTTCAGGTGTCCTGCAATGATGAGGTGGCCATCATTTAAGCTATTACTTATTATTCCCTTACTGGCGTGTTGCACTTTATTGGTGTATTTCAATATTCAAAAACTGAAAGATCCTAAAGATACAAGTAAGTATATGTAAGTTCTATAAAAGAAAGGATGTTTGCTTGAAGGACTATGTTAATATACTATGTATGGTGTTAATGCCAGAAAATTCAACTGTTCTACTCATCTCAGAGCACACAGACTTCATTGCAGCAATTCATCTACTTGAAAAAACTGAGAAAAGAAGATTTGGAAGCCCTTGACCCAGATACCAGCTGAAAAAAACTGAGAAATTAAGTCTTGGAAGCCCATGACCCAGTTACCAGTTCACCCACAGGCTGTTCTTTAATTAAATACATTTCCTGATTATTAGACACTGCATATCAGGAGACCCCGCAAGACGTGACATTTATTGGATACTCTGACCCAGTTATCAGCTGGGTTCTTCTTAACGACCTGTGGCATATGCAGGACCACAGGTATAGATCAGGGCAAAAAATCAAATGAAAGGGGCATAATTTTGAAGGCGGAGCTTAGCATCAAAACACAGGTGGGGCTTTGTTGAAAACTGGATCGAACTTAGGCCCATGGTGGACCTGTGGCTCCAGAAGTGAATATGCAGGTAAGTATTGAGGATTGGTGATGTTTACAATGTGCCCACCTGTCTTACATAATATTATGTATGTGTTGATATGTAAGTGGTATGTGTTGTATGTGTCTAATATATGAGTGGTGTGTTTACTGTATATGTGGCGACACCGAATTTAAACTGAATTATCCAGACATATTATTTCAGTAAGCCCAGGGACATGAGTTAAGGTACCTTCACACTGAGCGACTTTAGAACGATAGCGATCCGTGACGTTGCAGCGTCCTGGATAGCGATATCGTTGTGTTTGACATGCAGCAGCGATCAGGATCCTGCTGTGAGATCACTGGTCGGAGCTAGAAGGCCAGAACTTTATTTCGTCGCTGGATCACCCGCTGACATCGCTGAATCGACGTGTGTGATGCCGATTCAGCGATGTCTTCACTTGTAACAAGGGTAAACATCGGGTTACTAAGCGCAGGGCCGCGCTTAGTAACCCGATATTTACCCTGGTTACCATTGTAAATGTAGAAAAAAAAAACACTACATACTTACATTCCGGTGTCTGTCGCGTCCCCCGGCGTCAGCTTCCCTGCACTGTGTCAGCACTGGCCAGCCGTAAAGCAGAGCACAGCGGTGATGTCACCGCTCTGCTTTACGGCCGGCGCTTACACAGTGCAGGGAAGCTGAAGGCGGGGGACGCGACAGACACCGGAAAGTAAGTATGTAGTGTTTTTTTGTTTTTTTTTTACATTTACAATGGTAACCAGGGTAAACATCGGGTTACTAAGCGCGGCCCTGTGCTTAGTAACCTGATGTTTACCCTGGTTACCAGGGGACTTCGGCATCGTTGGTCGCTGGAGAGCTGTCTGCGTCACAGCTCTCCAGCGACCACACAATGACGTAACAGCGACGCTGCAGCGATCGGCATCATTGTCTATATTGCTGCAGCGTCGCTTAATGTGACGGTACCTTTAGAGTTCATGACTGTTGACCCTTATTGTCTTTGAATTAATGTTCAATGGCTGTCATTTGTTGACTGGCTGATTAGCTATTGTATCTGTCATTTCACCTAATTGTGCTCAAATCAAGTAAAACATAACCTTTAACTCCTTTCTGACCTCGAATGGGATAGTACGTCCGAGATCAGAACCCCCGCTTTGATGCGGGCTCCGGCGGTGAGCCCGCATCAAAGCTGGGTCATGTCAGCTGTTTTGTACAGCTGACATGTGCCCGCAGTAGCAGTGAATGGAATCGCGATCCACCTGCCACTATTAACTAGTTAAATGCCGCTGTCAAACGCTGACAGCGGCATTTAACTAGCGCTTCCGGCCATCGGGCCGGAAATGACCGCTTTTTTGTCCCCCGTCACATGATCGGGGTCAGCGATGCGTCGGCATGACAACCAGAGGTCCATGAACACCTCTATGTTTGTTGATGCCGGATTGCTGTGAGCGCCAACCTGTGGCCGGTGCTCATAGCAATGCAGTAATTTTGCTACATAAGGGCGATCTGATCATCGCTTCTATGTAGCAGAGCTGATCGAGCTGTGCCAGCTTCTAGCCTCCCATGGAGGCTATTGAAGCATGGCAAAGGTAAAAAAAAATTATTAAAAAAATATGAAAAAAATAAAAAAATATAAAAGTTTAAATCACCCCCCTTTCGCCCCATTCAAAATAAACAACTAAAAAAATCACACATACACATATTTGGTATCGCCACATTCTATCAATAACAAAAAGGATTAACCTGATCACTAAATCGCGTAGTGAGAAAAAAAATCGAAATGCCAGAATTACTTTTTTTGGTCGCTGCGACATTGCATTAAAATGCAATAACAGGTGATAAAAAAACATATCTGCACCAAAATGGCATAATTAAAAATGTCAGCTCGGCACGCAAAAAATAAGCCCTCACTTGACCCCAGATCACGAAAAATGGAGACGCTATGGTATGGGTATTGGAAAATTGCACATTTGTTTTTTTTAGCAAAGTTTGGAATTTTTTTTACCACTTAGATAAAACCTAGACATGTTAGGTGTCTATGAACACGTAATGATCTGGAGAATCATAATGGCAGGTCAATTTTAGCATTTAGTGAACCTAGCAAAAAAGCCAAACAACAAACAAGTGTGGAATTGCACTTATATTGCAATTTCCCCGCACTTGGAATTTTGTTCCCATTTTCTAGTACATGACATGCAAAAACCAACGATGTTTTTCAAAATACAACTTGTCTCGCAAAAAATAAGCCCTCACATGGCCATATTGACGAAAAAATGTAAAAGTTATGGCTCTGTGTAGGAGGGGAGTGAAAAACTTAAACGCAAAACTGAAAAAAGCTGGGGTCATGAAGGGGTTAGTATAGATCAAAAAAATCTCACAAAGTATTTAAATGCAATCAACACCCCATATGATATGGGTCTGCTCGTAAATGGGTGCATAAAGAAGAAAGATATTTCACCCTAATAGGTTACTATAGCTTCCCTTCCTATTAGTGGAGGTTGTTGGCACCCTAGAAAACCTGTGCAGTGGCACCCCCGCTCAACGTCAACTCTCCCTCCCTTTCCCTAGAAAGCCCAATCCAAGGTAAGGTGCATAGAAATATAGCAGTATTGTACCATATGTGATATAATCAGATAGACATGGTACCCTGCTTCTGATATACCATATGATACGTGTAATATATCAGAGAGGGAGGTATATTGAGGCCCAAAGGCAAACACCAAAATCATATATCAAAAAAGTTTGAGAATAGGCAGATATCATAATTGTGTATATTCCCAGTTCTCATCTATATATTTATGCAAAAGTAATGGTACCCTAGAGTTTGCACCATAAATCATCACTGTGCAATTTTTTTTCCGATAATGCATTCACATTGCACCTTATCCAGGTCTCACAATATATATTAATGCAAATATGAATGGTACCCTAGTATATGCACCATAAGCAATCACTGTGCAATATTTCTTTTGATGATACGTTTATATTGCACATTGCCCAAGAATCTAGGAACATATGCATCAAAACAAGTTCCCATACCACAAACAATGGGGGTTGGAAATCCCAGATAACTAAAGTGCTAATGCTGTTCTTAACAAAGATTAGATAATCAAATTACACCCTCAGTTCTCATGTGACTACCCAGAATACAATCATTCAAAGAGATTCCATTGCCCCATGCAAAACAACAGCAGAAAGGGCCAGTATGCACATTTCTCGACGTGTTTCCTCAGATTGATTCCTCAGGAGAACATACTGGTATATAAATCCCATAAAAGTAATGACTTATCTTGTCAAAAGTCATCAAAACGACAGTGTGAGACCATTCACATGTGTCAGGGAGTCGATATCCACCATTTGCATCTGCTTGTCAGCCCCTCCATTTAAAACATCCAATTCAATCTACATCCTGTGTTCTTGGAGCGCAAATGTGGTCCACCCGGCACACGCACATATAGATCATACCGGTACCTGGGGGTATCAATGTCCGCCCCGTAATACTGATGAGACGCAAGCAGCGGTTCATCTCACACATACGAGCCCAGATTGGAGGCCCCAACTCTTGGAGGCGCATGCGCACATAGAACTCACCGACACTAAAAGATAACATCCGCTCTCCATACAGAGGATAAGCTGGATGCGTTCCACCATGCACATGAGCCCTGTGCCCTGATAGATAGGTGGATATGAGTGGAATGAAAAGTACGGTCCACCACATAAAACCATTCACATAGCCGAATGTTTTCATCTCAGATGCTGACTAAATAGAGCATCCAAAACATACAAATGTATAAATACATATGTAACTCAGTTTTCTTATAAGGATTTATGACAGACTTATAGTATCCACCAATCTTTTTGGAGGGTATCCTAGCAAGGATTTAACTAATACTTATACTGTATACTGATAAGAGCCAGAACCCATTAGGGTCAATGGGCCCACACAACAGGATTTTCTCCAGGAGAGTTTACATAGAGAAAACATGGGATGTGAACCAAAGAGCACTATATAGGAGAGTGGAGTCACAAGAAGCAGCCAAATTGTAGCTGCTCATTAAGGCCGTCCAGAGACACACTATTCATATAGTGAATCCATCTTGCCTCCTTTTGTAGAAGTAAATGGCCCCAGTCCCCTCCCCTTTTTGGTGGCGTAACCACTCCAATGACAATAAACTGAAAACAATCCAATTTTCCATGGTGAACATCCCTAACATGCCTCGAGATTGGGGTGCCCCGTTCATTAAGAATGACTCCCCCACTCTCCTCCGTAATTCCTGATTGGTTTTCCCTATATAATCAATAGTAACATAGTAACATAGTAACATAGTTAGTAAGGCCGAAAAAAGACATTTGTCCATCCAGTTCAGCCTATATTCCATCATAATAAATACCCAGATCTACGTCCTTCTACAAAACCTAATAATTGTATGATACAATATTGTTCTGCTCCAGGAAGACATCCAGGCCTCTCTTGAACCCCTCGACTGAGTTCGCCATCACCACCTCCTCAGGCAAGCAATTCCAGATTCTCACTGCCCTAACAGTAAAGAATCCTCTTCTATGTTGGTGGAAAAACCTTCTCTCCTCCAGACGCAAAGAATGCCCCCTTGTGCCCGTCACCTTCCTTGGTATAAACAGATCCTCAGCGAGATATTTGTATTGTCCCCTTATATACTTATACATGGTTATTAGATCGCCCCTCAGTCGTCTTTTTTCTAGACTAAATAATCCTAATTTCGCTAATCTATCTGGGTATTGTAGTTCTCCCATCCCCTTTATTAATTTTGTTGCCCTCCTTTGTACTCTCTCTAGTTCCATTATATCCTTCCTGAGCACCGGTGCCCAAAACTGGACACAGTACTCCATGTGCGGTCTAACTAGGGATTTGTACAGAGGCAGTATAATGCTCTCATCATGTGTATCCAGACCTCTTTTAATGCACCCCATGATCCTGTTTGCCTTGGCAGCTGCTGCCTGGCACTGGCTGCTCCAGGTAAGTTTATCATTAACTAGGATCCCCAAGTCCTTCTCCCTGTCAGATTTACCCAGTGGTTTCCCGTTCAGTGTGTAATGGTGATATTGATTCCCTCTTCCCATGTGTATAACCTTACATTTATCATTGTTAAACCTCATCTGCCACCTTTCAGCCCAAGTTTCCAACTTATCCAGATCCATCTGTAGCAGAATACTATCTTCTCTTGTATTAACTGCTTTACATAGTTTTGTATCATCTGCAAATATCGATATTTTACTGTGTAAACCTTCTACCAGATCATTAATGAATATGTTGAAGAGAACAGGTCCCAATACTGACCCCTGCGGTACCCCACTGGTCACAGCGACCCAGTTAGAGACTATACCATTTATAACCACCCTCTGCTTTCTATCACTAAGCCAGTTACTAACCCATTTACACACATTTTCCCCCAGACCAAGCATTCTCATTTTGTGTACCAACCTCTTGTGCGGCACGGTATCAAACGCTTTGGAAAAATCGAGATATACCACGTCCAATGACTCACCGTGGTCCAGTCTATAGCTTACCTCTTCATAAAAACTGATTAGATTGGTTTGACAGGAGCGATTTCTCATAAACCCATGCTGATATGGAGTTAAACAGTTATTCTCATTGAGATAATCCAGAATAACATCCCTCAGAAACCCTTCAAATATTTTACCAACAATAGAGGTTAGACTTACTGGCCTATAATTTCCAGGTTCACTTTTAGAGCCCTTTTTGAATATTGGCACCACATTTGCTATGCGCCAATCCTGCGGAACAGACCCTGTCGCTATAGAGTCCCTAAAAATAAGAAATAATGGTTTATCTATTACATTACTTAGTTCTCTTAGTACTCGTGGGTGTATGCCATCCGGACCCGGAGATTTATCTATTTTAATAGGGCATAGGGCATAGGGCATGTACATTGGAACAAGTATATGACTCCTATGGTCTTACAATTTGAAAAATGTCTACATTGATATATTCTTCCTGTACTTGTACTAGAAAATGCTTTGGTTTTCTGAATATATTTGCAGAATTTACATTTTCCACATTCTCCAACCAAGTTTGTGCTCTCACTATGGGGGAATAGGCACTATGTACCAATTGATTCCGTATGAATCTTCCCCTACGATATGCAACTATACTATACAACATGTATATCTGGTAAAATTGTATGCCACTTGGATATTTCATGTGGGATCAGTTTTTCTCTCCCACCCATAGACTTCAATGTGTGAGTCTCATGCGAGACTTGGTAGAAAGTAGTGCATGCTGACATTTTCTTTCTCGTGGACAGTCACACTGAAAAAAAAAAATTATCGTAAAAGCCTTATTGCATAACATTGATCAGTGCGCTGTCTGTGTGCGTTCTCATAAAAAATCAGACAGAAAATTGCTGATTTATATACTCGTCTGCGTGAGCCCCAAGGCCACAGTCACACATCCATTGTGTGAAGAGAAACAGATCAATTTCTCCTTAGGTGTCATCCTAGTTGTACCTATCACAGTTTATCACTGCGCAACACATCCGTGAAGCAAAATGGAAGCAAATATGAAGCCTCCGCTCTGCATCTGTGTCTCACGGATCCCCATAAACCTGAATTACCGCGTATGATCCACAGACAGGATCAGATCAAGACCTGCGCTGAGTCACAGCGATCCCACTACCAGATCCATGGTTTCAATGATGAGTCAATACATCCATTCTACTTTATGGTACAAAGTGTTGTCCGAGGGAAAAATAACAATTGGTCAGCACCTGGACGTGAATTAGCCTAAGGGTGCGGTCAGACTGCTGAATAACACGGCAATCATATCACACTGCTAGGATTGGCTGGCAGCTCTCCTCATCAGAGTGTGACACAGAAATACACTAGGGACAGGAGAGCCACCGGCCAGTCCGAGCCCTGTGATGTGATAGTCATCCGTGTTATATGGCTGTCTGACTGCGCCCTCAGGCTAGGGTCATACAATGAGTATTTTGTTACATGCGCTTTTATTGAGATTTCACTGTGGAAAAGCACAAAAGTATTTTCCTCATTACATTCAAGTCTATGAGCACAATCTTCAAATAAAATATAGGCAACTGTTAGGTGGATTCATAACTGGCTTAGTGATCGGACCAAAAGAGTGGTCGTAAATGGCTGCACATCCAGTTGGAAGAATGCCTCAAGTGGGATACCACAGGGTTCTGTCTTGGGCCCTGTATTGTTCAACATCTTTATCAATTCTTAGATGAAGGATTCAGGGTACACAGATTAAATTTCCTAATGACACAAAGTTAGGAGGGATAGCTAATACTAGAGAAGAGAGAGGATTCAAAAAGATATAAACTGGAGCAGTGGGCAGCAACTAACAGAATGTTTTTTAACAGGAAAAAATGCAAAGTACTACATGTGGGCAATAAAAATGAAAAAAACATAAACCGAATGGGAGGAATAGGGCTAAGCAACAGCACATGTGAAAAAGACTTGGGTATACTAATAGATCACAGACTGAACATGAGTCAACAGTGTGATGCAGCAGCAAAAAGGCAAATGCAATTTTGGGATGTATTAACATAAGCATACAGTTTAGATCATGTGAAGTCATTATTGCTCTCTACTCTTCTTTGGTCAGACCTCATCTGGAATATTGGGTCCAGTTTTGGGCACCACATTAAAAAAAAACATCAATAAACTGGAGCAAGTTCAGAGAAGAGAGACCAGAATGGTGACTGGTGTGCAAACCATGTCCTATGAGGAACGGTTGCAGGTACTGGGAATGTTTAGCTTGCAAAAAAGAAGACAGAGAGGAACTTAATTGCTGTTTTCAAAATATATCAAGTGCTGTCACATTGTAGAAGGATCATCTTTATTCTCATTTGCACAAGGAAAGACTAGAAGCAATGAGATGAATGAAACTGAATGGGAGGAGACACAGATTAGATATTAGAAAAAATGTATTGACAGGGTGATCAATGAGTGGAACAGGCTGCCACGAGAAGTGGTGAGTTCTCCTTCCATGGAAGTCTTCAAACAGAGGCTGGACAGACATCTGTCTGGGATGATTTAGTGAATTCTGCTTTGAGCAGGGTGTTGGACCAGATGATCCAGGAGGTCCCTTCCAACTCTACCATTCTATGATTCTATATATTTATTACAAGAAAAAATGACGTGTTGCAGATTTCAAAATCTCACTACAGTGCAGTTTCGGAAAAGTTAAAAAATAAGCACAGTGGGCTGAGATTTCTATAAATCCCATCCACCGAATGCTCACCTGGGGAACTTACCTATCATGTAAGAGGCAGATGATTGTCGAGCTAGGTAAGGATAGGGCATGTCTACCATCAGATTGCTGATCCTTTCATGGTATAAGAGACAGGCCACCACCAGAGATGTCTGACAGCGACTCTTTCATGGAGAACACTCGATGTATGGGCTAGATGCCTAGTTGTTTATAAATCATCTTTTATCACTTTATACCTCTTTCAGGTTATGTAGTTTATGGAGCGGTGTGTGCTGTGTGCATCTAATATGTGAGCAGTGTGTGCTGTATGCATCCAGGGCCGCCATCAGGGCATTACAGCCGTTACTGCTGTATGGGGCCCGGTCAGCAGCAGTACACAGAGGGGCCCGCAGATCCGGGGCCCCACTGTTGTGCTTCTACTGATCGGGCCCCATCGTGCACTAAAATACTGTGCACATACTGCGAACAGGTCGGCACTGGGGCCCGGGAGCCTTCTTGGAGCTGTGCACGGCCGTCTCACCAAGTCGGCTGCGCAGCTCCTGCTAGGCTGTAGCTAGAATGTATGGGCTCCCTGCAGGTCCTGACTACAGCCCATACATTCTAGCAATTTCAGTAGTGAATGTGCTAGAATGTATGGGCTCCCTGCAGGTCCTGACTACAGCCCATACATTCTAGCCGTCTCAGTAGTGAATGTGCTAGAATGTATGGGCTCCCTGCAGGTCCTGACTACAGCCCATACATTCTAGCTGCTGCTTCACTGCTGGAAACACTAGACGTCCCGGGAACGACTGAGGTAAGTATAAAAAACATTTTTGTTTTTTTAAATAGGTGAGGTGGGGGGGAGTTAGACTGCAGATGATGAAGTGTGTTTTAGGGAGTACTGTACATGATGAAATAATAGGGGGCTGCAAATGATGAAGTGTATTTGAGGGGGTACTGTATATGAAATGATAGGGGGTTGCAAATGATGAAGTAAGGGGCACTGCAGATGAAGTGAAGGGGGGATAGGGGACTGCAAATGATGTGGGGGTGATGGGGACTGCAAATGATGTGGGGGTGATGGGGACTGCAAATGATGTGGGGGTGATGGGGACTGCAAATGATGTGGGGGTGATGGGGACTGCAAATGATGTTGTGGGGGTGATGGGGACTGCAAATGATGTGGGGGTGATGGGGACTGCAAATGAAGTGGGGGTGATGGGGACTGCAAATGATGATGTGGGGGTGATGGGGACTGCAAATGATGTGGGGGTGATGGGGACTGCAAATGAAGTGGGGGTGATGGGGACTGCAAATGATGATGTGGGGGTGATGGGGACTGCAAATGATGATGTGGGGGTGATGGGGACTGCAAATGATGTGGGGGTGATGGGGACTGCAAATGATGATGTGGGGGTGATGGGGACTGCAAATGATGTGGGGGGACTGCAAATGATGATGTGGGGTGATGGGGACTGCAAATGATGTGGGGGGACTGCAAATGATGATGTGGGGGTGATGGGGACTGCAAATGATGATGTGAGAGTGATGGGGACTGCAAATGATGTGGGGGTGATAGGGACTGCAAATGATGTGGGGGTGATGGGGACTGCAAATGATGATGTGGGGGTGATGGTGACTGCAAATGATGTGGGGGTGATGGGGACTGCAAATGATGTGGGGGTGATGGGGACAGCAAATGATGATGTGGGGGTGATGGGGACTGCAAATGATGTGGGGGTGATGGGGACTGCAAATGATGTGGGGGGACTGCAAATGATGATGTGGGGGTGATGGGGACTGCAAATGATGTGGGGGTGATGGGGACTGCAAATGATGATGTGGGGGTGATGGGGACTGCAAATGATGTGAGGGGACTGCAAATGATGATGTGGGGGTGATGGGGACTGCAAATGATGTGGGGGGACTGCAAATGATGATGTGGGGTGATGGGGACTGCAAATGATGTGGGGGGACTGCAAATGATGATGTGGGGGTGATGGGGACTGCAAATGATGATGTGAGGGTGATGGGGACTGCAAATGATGTGGGGGTGATGGGGACTGCAAATGATGTGGGGGTGATGGGGACTGCAAATGATGATGTGGGGGTGATGGTGACTGCAAATGATGTGGGGGTGATGGGGACTGCAAATGATGATGTGGGGTGATGGGGACTGCAAATGATGATGTGGGGTGATGGGGACTGCAAATGATGTGGGGGTGATGGGGACTGCAAATGATGTGGGGGGACTGCAAATGATGATGTGGGGGTGATGGGGACTGAAAATGATGTGGGGGTGATGGGGACTGCAAATGATGTGGGGATGATGGGGACTGCAACTGATGTGGGGGTGATGGGGACTGCAACTGATGTGGGGGTGATGGGGACTGCAAATGATGTGGGGGTGATGGGGACTGCAAATGATGTGGGGGTGATGGGGACTGCAAATGATGTGGGGGTGATGGGGACTGCAAATGATGTTGTGGGGGTGATGGGGACTGCAAATGATGTGGGGGTGATGGGGACTGCAAATGAAGTGGGGGTGATGGGGACTGCAAATGATGATGTGGGGGTGATGGGGACTGCAAATGATGTGGGGGTGATGGGGACTGCAAATGAAGTGGGGGTGATGGGGACTGCAAATGATGATGTGGGGGTGATGGGGACTGCAAATGATGATGTGGGGGTGATGGGGACTGCAAATGATGTGGGGGTGATGGGGACTGCAAATGATGATGTGGGGGTGATGGGGACTGCAAATGATGTGGGGGGACTGCAAATGATGATGTGGGGTGATGGGGACTGCAAATGATGTGGGGGGACTGCAAATGATGATGTGGGGGTGATGGGGACTGCAAATGATGATGTGAGGGTGATGGGGACTGCAAATGATGATGTGGGGGTGATGTGGACTGCAAATGATGACGTGGGGGTGATGGGGACTGCAAATGATGTGGGGGTGATGGGGACTGCAAATGATGTGGGGGGACTGCAAATGAGGATGTGGGGGTGATGGGGACTGCAAATGATGTGGGGGTGATGGGGACAGGAAATGATGGAGTGATAGAGACTGCAGATGATGAAGTGTGTTTGAGGGGGTTCTGCACATGATGAAATGATAGGGGGCTGCAAATGATGACATAATGGGGACTGCAGATGAAGTGACGGGGGGGATAGAGGACTAAATGATGATAGGGGACTAAATGATGAAGTGGGGGTGATGGGGACTGCGCATGAAGTGAGTGTGAGGGACGTGGACAGCAATTGAATTGAAGGTGGGGGTGGGAAGAGCAAATGATGTATTGAAGGTGGGGAGAGCAAATAATGAATTTTGAGGGTGAGGAAGAGCAATTGATAATGAATAGAGGGTGGGAGAGAGAGAAGACATGGCAATGAATTGAGGCAGAAGGGGCATGTAACTATAATGAATCGGGGTAAGGGTTAGAGCGGGAGGTACATAGTGGGGTCATTGAGGATAAAGTGACTGGTAATAAATTGGAAGAAAGAATACAGGTGCTAATTAATTTATACAGTATATTAAATGAGGAAAGTGGCTATATACAGATAGTGGGGGCACAGTGGCGGATTATAATTTATATTTGGAATGGTGGGTTGCATAATAACCAATTATATATTAATGGTGGGTGAACGTCTGTAGTCAGATGTGTAGTGTAGAAGAAAGGGAAAAAATGGGGAATGTGCTCTGGAAGCGGTGCTCTAGATAACTGTGCTATTTTATGCAGAGACGAGTCCTGGCAGAAAGAAGTGATAGCGGTCTGCGCTGGATTAAAAAGAAACGCAAAGATGAAGAACTTTAGCTAGAGACGTCACTAGTGAGTATGTTACCTGTACACTGACACCATACACTGTATATTGTATACAGAGCTCCTGTGTATAATGTCACTGGTGATCACTATATTATCTGTACACTATACACTATATACAGAGCTCCTGTGTATACACTGCATACTAAGTACAGATCTCCTGTGTATAATGGCACTTATGGTGATAGTATTTTTTTTAAATTAATGATCAGTATTGTACTATTCCGTCACAATGTGGTGGTAATATGTTGTCCGGCCATGGTGTAGCGGTATTTGTTCCTTGTATGTGCTATTATTCGGTCACTGTGTGGTGGTAATATGTGGTCTGTTCATGTTCTGTTGGTATTTGTTCCTTGTATGTGGTTGGTCACCATGTGATGGTAATATGTGGTCTGGACATGCTGCGGTGGTATTTGTCCCTTGTATGTGATATTGTTCAGTCACTGTGGTGGTAATATGTGGTCTGCACATGGTGTGGCGGTATTTGTTCCTTGTAGATAGTATTATGGGTCACTATGTGGTGATAATATGGTGTCTGGTCATGGTGTTGTGGTATTTGTCCCTTGTATGTGGTATTATTGGTCATTTGAAAAATAAATAAAAATACACCTAAATTGTATTGCATATTTTAACAAATGTTTAATAGGTTAGAGTAGAGTAGGGCCCGGCCAAAAGAGTCTACCTTGTTGTCGTCTCAGATACTCAGATTAAAAAAAACCTTTTGGCCAAAACAAAAGCTGCTGGCTATGTGTTTGATCTGGTGATGGGAACTGTTAATGTGTGATTTGTGAGAAGTGGAGTTTTGCCAAGAGACAGCGGTGGGGCTGTGGACAGTTCGAGGGGTGGAGGCGGGGCTGGGGTGGAGCCTGGGCTGAGTCTTAAGGGGGCCCTGAAAATCTTGCCAGTATGGGGCCCTGAAATTCCTAGTGGCAGCCCTGTATGGATCTAATATATAAGCAGTGTGTGCTGTATGTATCTAATATATGAGCAGTGTGTGCTGTATGTATCTAATATATGAGCAGTGTGTGCTGTATGTATCTAATATATAAGCAGTGTGTGCTGTATGCATCAAATATGTGAGCAGTGTGTGTGCTGTATGCATCAAATATGTGATCAGCGTGTGCTGTATGCATCTTATATGTGAGCAGCATGTGCTGTATGCATCTAATATATGAGCAGTGTGTGCTGTGTGCATCTAATATGTGAGCAGTGTGTGCTGTATGCATCTAATATATAAGCAGTGTGTGCTGCATGCATCAAATATGTGAGCGTGTGCTGTATGCACCTAATATATGAGCAGTGTGTGCTGTATGCATCTAATATGCGAGAAGTGTGTGCATGTAATATGTGAGCAGTGTGTGCTGTATGCATCTAATATATAAGCAGTGTGTGCTGCATGCATCAAATATGTGAGCGTGTGCTGTATGCACCTAATATATGACAATAATAGGTAAAAAAAGGTAAAAAAAGATGCGAACATCATATACAGTGCAAATGGAGCGGACACGCACCACACATCAGCAGCCAGGCAAGGTGCATAGCATGAAAAGGGTACTGTTAGGTACTACATGCTCCATATAGAAGCTCCTAAATATATAGGGGTATATGTCCAGAACCCATAATCAAATGAAAACAGATGGTGTGTGTATATATAAAGATAATAACCAAAGAGCACCTTACCAGCTGCAGACACGGGGAGAGCGCCGACTCCAACCCACCCCAACGCGCGTTTCGGAGATGTCCTTCCTCAGGGGGCGTGTCTAGTCAATAGCCAGATGGGCTTTTTATATATTAGCCCCAATCCAAACAAGCCAATGCGCAGGAGCGCCACATAATCAGGGCGCCAGACCGGCACCGGAAAGCACGGGCCCATGCGATCAAGCGCCGGGCCGCGACCCGGAAATGAAGCAAAAACCCCCTGCGCATGACCGGAAATGAAGTCGCGGCCATATTGGAACAGTGAGCATCGCCAAAGAGAGGTATAGTATAGTCCAGAGGCCGGAAGTATAATTACGGCCATGTTGCAAAAGGGAAACACTGCCCAAACATACGGATCTAATACACAGGTAAAATCCCTACGCAATATTAGCGTCAGAAGTGTGAATATACAACGCTCTCAATTTCCCCACAATAACATCAAAGATGACAGAATTGGATATATCGCTGCAAATGTACATAACCCACATACCCATACCGCCACTCAATACTCACAGTACATATCGATAAAGATAACAGAACAAAACCCTTTAATGCCAATGCGATGATACAATAAAATTAAGAATAATACAAGATGGCAAATATTTAACAACTATTACATCCATATATATAATATATAATATAAGTATCACAGCACATATAGCACAAGACGTATATACGAATGGTAATATATGAATAAATGGATAATACATGCAGCAAATGGAGAAAATAGAAAGAAGATCCTAATTAGAGCAACAAATACATTATGCAACGACGCCGCAGAAAAAAGGTCCAATGGTGTTCAATCCCACGACAGAGCTGGATCATAAATGGTCGACTAGACAGGGCAAAATGGTACTACAAAAATAAAAGAGAGCAAGTAAATAAAAAAAACAACATGGTAAAAAAACATATTAAAACCCAAACAAACTGTACAGAGGTCCACACCTAGAGCCAACCCAGAAAAACAGCCAGCTCACAGAAAGGGAGCAAACGAGAGATATTCATTCAGGCCGTGTGGATGAACAGTTTTCAACTGCCAGATCCATCTGGCCTCCAACTGACTAAGCCGTTTGGACAGATTCCCACCACGAATATTGATCTTAATACAGTCTATACCACGAACACGAAAAAGAGTACTATTACAGTCGTGGAATAGTTTAAAGTGGCGTGGGATCGTTTTGAGGGTGGCCGGCTCCACGTGAGTGGCTGCCGCCTCAATGCCCAAAACGTGTTCCCTGATACGGACTTTCAACTGTCTAGATGTAAGACCCACATATATGAGACCACATGGACACGTGGCATAATACACCACGTATCTTGTTGAACATGTAATACGGTGGTTAATTCTATATGTCCTAGTCCCCTCAGAATTTTCAAATGTATCAGTACGGTCCACGTTAGGGCAGGCGACACAGTCACCACACGGAGCACAGCCCACCCTCCTAGGGAATCTGTCCAAAAATGTCTTTTTCTCATAATTATCGTAATGGCTGGATACCAGAAGGTCACGCAGATTCTTCCCTCGTCTGTACGCAACAGACGGTTTATCAGGAATAATCTTGGCAAGAATAGCGTCCACCTTAAGTATAGGCCAAGCATCTAAAATCGCGGAATAAACCCTGTCGGACTGCGAGTTAAATGTAGTGACAAAACGTGTCACTTGTTCGGTGGGAGCAGATCGAGAACGTGAGTGGTCATACAAAAGGTCATGCCTAGACGAGTGCTTAGCTCTATGATATGCCTTTTTAAGGGCACGTCGGCTATATCCCCTAGATAGGAAGCGTTGTTTTAATTCCTCTGCCCTATATTCAAAATCAGCATCCGTAGAGCAAATCCTACGGATCCGAAGGAACTGACCAGTCGGAACTGATTTAACCATATGCCGGGGGTGACCAGATGTAGCATGGAGGAGGGTATTCGTGGCAGTTTCTTTTCTGAATACATCAGACTGTAGCATGCCACAAGAGTCCCTTCTTATGGTCACATCCAGGAAGTCAAGCGTCTTATCACTAGAGCAAAATGTCAGATGTATGTTATGGTCGTTGTCATTTAAGACGTCAATAAACTGCGCAATGTCGAAAGGAGTGCCCTGCCAGACAAAAAAGATATCGTCAATATAGCGTGTCCATAATAGGACACGCTCAATTGACCCCAATCTGTCAGACAGGAAGAGGTCCCTCTCCCACAGCCCCAGGAAGAGGCCGGCATAGGACGGCGCAAAGGCCGCCCCCATGGCGGTCCCCTGGAGCTGCAGGTAGAAGCACCCCTTAAAAATGAAAAAATTATGGGTGAGGGTGAACTCCAATAGCTCCAGCAGAAGCGTGCGGATACCTATGGACACCGAAGACATGTCCAGAAAATATTTGACAGCCGCTATACCATCACTGTGTTTGATATTTGTATACAATGACTCGACATCCGCTGAAGCCATCAGAGAATCACCCTCTAAATACAGTCCGTCGACCCTGCGCAGAAAGTCCCCCGTATCCTTCAGAAAGGAGGGGAGGCCCATGACAAGAGGTTGGAGATAATAATCTATCCATTTGTTAGTATTATCCAAGAAATTACCCACCCCAGAGATAATAGGCCTGCCAGGTGGCGTGGCAGAGTTTTTATGAATCTTTGGGAGCAGGTATAAAGTAGAAATTGTAGGCTCAGGAACTACCAAGGCCGATGCAAGATCTTTGGTTATAATGCCGTCCTCTAATGCCCTTTGGATAATTGTTTCCAACTGGGATGAATAGGCCGAGAGGGGATTATAGGTAAGTTTCCTATAACAGGTCACATTGTTTAGCTGACGAAGAGCCTCCCTCTCGTACATCTCCCTGGGCCAGAGGACGACATTACCCCCCTTATCGTCAGGCTTAATAATGGTATCAGGCAATTCCTGAAGATATTTCAACCTGCTCCTTTCATTTTTCGAAAGATTATCCATAATGGAAAGTTTCGGGATTCTATATAACTCTGCCACAACCACCTGGACAAACAATATATTGCACATGTAGATAATGGGGGGAATTTCTTGGATCGTGGGCGAATGGATGGAGGAACCTTACCTCCTTCTCCCATGTGCTCACTGGAAAGTTCCTCAAGAATTCTTAGGGCCTCTTGTTCCTCCTCTGTCGGAAAAAGGGAATTCAATGTATTATTATAAAAGTATCTCTTAAAGAGCAACGACCGTGCAAAAATGTGTAAGTCCTTAATGGTTGAAAATAGATCAAAACAGGACGTGGGTACATATGAGAGCCCCCTCCCCAACAGATTCAAATCAACCTCAGAGAGTATATGATCACTTAAATTAATCACCTTGTTGTCACGGTGTATTTTAGAAGGGGCTGTATTCCGTTTATAAGGATGGAATGAGTGGTCCCGAAGTCTTATATCAGATCCAATCGTGGACACAGAAGCACCCGAAACATCTGAACGTTCACTCAAAGATGACACCGAAGTATTTGATGCACTCCTACGTAAGGACCTACTATCTGGTTTCCTCCACAGATAGACTCTATTGGCCTGATAGTCCTTCAAGTCCCGATTAAATTTAGTCAACTGGGAGTCCTGGATCTTCTTAATCAGTGCATCAATGGATTTATCCAGTTCGGTCTCAAATTTCAAGACCTTCTCTGATGGACACCCAGCCCGTATCTCTGTTTGGATGGTATCAATTTGCATGTCCAACGCACTAATTTTTGTTGAATTAAGTTCAATTAGTAACTGTAGAAATACCTCAGAGCATTTATTACAAGCCTCCTCCCACTTAGAAATAAAATTTAGATCCTCTACAGGATAGGAAGGAATCACACGAACTCGCAGTCCTCTAGGGATCATTCCGCTGGATTTATATTTCTCGAGAAATAAACGATTCCACCATATACGTGATCTCCTGAACATAATATACAATATACCTATTATTGTCATTCCCCTTGTGTTGTCATATTTATATATTCAATAAAGATTGGTTGTATATTACTTTTTGGACTTTTTTCACCATTTTTTCTTGTGGTTGTTTGCTTTGGCAATTAGTGGTGTGTCCTGTGACATCCTTTACATAGGTGTTGGTCTCCTCATATTAATAATGGTATTATTATCATGAGTGGTGGGCCTATTAGATTCCGCCTGTGTTGTTTTCCTTGTCTGTACCTAATATATGAGCAGTGTGTGCTGTATGCATCTAATATGCAAGAAGTGTGTGCATGTAATATGTGAGCAGTGTGTGCTTTATGCATCTAATATATAAGCAGTGTGTGCTGCATGCATCAAATATGTGAGCAGTGTGTGCTGTATACATCTAATATGTGAGCAGTGTGTGCTGTATACATCTGATATGCAAGCAGTGTGTGCTGTATCATCTAGTATGTGAGCAGTGTGTGTGCTGTATGCATCAAAGATGTGAGCAGTGGGTGCTATATGTATCTAATATATATGTGCCCCCGTGTGTCTCATTCCTGGCATCAGCCATATGTTCTCCCATCCTGCCCTCATGAGTATCCATCCTGCCCCATATGATCTCCCCATCCTGCCCCATATGATCTTCCGATCCTGCTCCATCTGTCTCCATCGTATCCATCCTGCCCCATGATCCTGCACAATCTGTCTCCAATCCTGCCCCCAGTGTCTCCAATCATGCTTGTATCTCCATTCTGCCCCCAGTGTCTCCAGCATTTCTGCCCTCAGTGTTTCCAGCATTTCTGCCCCCAGTGTGTCCAGCTTCTCTGCCCCAGTGTGTCCAGCATCTCTGCTCCAGTGTGTCCAGCATCTCTGCCCCAGTGTGTCCAGCATCTCTGCCCCAGTGTGTCCAGCATCTCTGCCCCAGTGTGTCCAGCATCTCTGCCCCAGTGTGTCCAGCATCTCTGCCCCAGTGTGTCCAGCATCTCTGCCCCAGTGTGTCCAGCATCTCTGCCCCAGTGTGTCCAGCATTTCTGCCCCAGTGTGTCCAGCATCTCTGCCCCAGTGTGTCCAGCATCTTTGCCCCAGTGTGTCCAGCATCTCTGCCCCAGTGTGTCCAGCATTTCTGCCCCAGTGTCTCCAGCATTTCTGCCCCAGTGTCTCCAGCATTTCTGCCCCAGTGTGTCCAGCATCTCTGCCCCAGTGTGTCCAGCATCTCTGGCCCAGTGTGTCCAGCATCTCTGGCCCAGTGTGTCCAGCATTTCTGCCCCAGTGTGTCCAGCATTTCTGCCCCAGTGTTTCCAGCATCTCTGCCCCAGTATGTCCAGCATCTCTGCCCCAGTATGTCCAGATTCTCTGCCCCCAATGTCCAGCATTTCTGCCCCTTTGTGTCCAGCATTTCTGCCCCAGTGTGTCCAGCATTTCTGCCCCAGTGTGTCCAGCATTTCTGCCCCAGTGTGTCCAGCATCTCTGCCCCAGTATGTCCAGATTCTCTGCCCCCAATGTCCAGCATCTCTGCCTCAACATGTCCAGCATTCTGCCCTGGGGCCCCCTGGATTGTCGCTCTAAAAAACCCCCCCAAAACATGAGTTCTTTCCTGGCCGCGCTCCTGAGGCGGGTGAAGCTCACTCCCTCCACGCTGGTGGAGGGCTCACTCGCCGGCGGCTGACAATGACGTCAGACGCAGGCGAAGTGCACGCTGCGGCTGAAGTCAGCTGCCAGCCTCCGACTGGCTGGCGGCTGTTAACTATTGACGTGCGGGCGCGGTCCCACATGTCAATAGCATGCCGCAGTGCCTGTAGGGGGGTCCCAGTGAGCAGCTGAGATGGGGCCCGATGCGGGCCCCCTCTGCCCACCGGGCCCCATACACCAGCAAGGCAGTAATGCCCTGATGGTGGCCCTGACTGCATGCATCTAATATGTGAGAAGTGTGTGCTGTATGCATTAAAGATGCCCCCAGGGTCCTGTTCGTCACAGTGGTATTGCTTTCCACTCAAGGAGAGTGATGCTACTTTTGGTGGCAATGAAGGAGAACTCTTTGTCAAGTAACACAATGCATGCAACATGTTCACACTCCAGACCAGAAGAGGGAGTTCTAAGCCTGATTAAGGTGAACTCCCCTATAAGAACATCCTTATCTGGAGGAAAATATTTAAGTTCCTGTCAGAGAGACAGAGGGAAAGGAAGGAGAGGAGCCCTGTGGCCTAAAGTGCTACAGCTCCTGGGAAGAGACATCGAAGGCAGAACTGTATTGCAGAGAGCGTGATGGAAGTCGGAGCAAAAGGAGAGGATACCAGAAGGGGACCAGCCCTGCACAGGCTGCCTCCTTCTGAGACACAGAATCCCTTTAGCCGGCACACCGAGGGAGTAAGGACCTTTATGCTTTACTTCAGAGACCTGCATGACAGCTAATTGCAGGTTACCTGTCCGAACCAACACCCAGGAGGCACGGTGGCACCCCTCAGAGGCCGGGGTATGCTAGAGTCCCTACAAACAGCCTCAAGCCACCAGTCATACGGGTTTGTCCTATCCTATATGGGGGACAGAGAGAAGGACATTACATCTGTGAGGACCTTATGTGAAGCCATAGGCAGTAAGGGACTACAACACTGCAGTGCAAGGGAAGGCTACTGATTTCCACCTGGACAAAGGGAAGTCTGGACTTGCCTCCAAACCGGCCGGACTCTGCCTGCCCTGTGATCTGGTGCCCTGGACTGTGGATGCTGAAGTTTTCAGTAAAGGTAAAGAGACTGCAACCTTGTGTCCTCGTTCTTTTCTGCGCATCTCACCATCCACCATCTACATACTGGGAAGCCCTGGGGACATACTTCACCTGTGGGAAGGTATACCATCTAGCTGCCATAACATCACCCCAGTGGACCCCTTAAAGCCGCGTCGGTCACCCTGACCAAATACCATAGGTGGCGTCACGAACATTTCCCCCCCTTTAAAGACCTTTCCCTTTTACACGGACGTCCCAGAGCCACGGACCGTGTCAGCCACCTTGACATCCCCCAGTGAACCGCAGGACCCAGTACTGAATACCCCATGGCCCCATGGGGGCGCTCCATGAGCAGTGTGTTTGTGCTGTATGCATCTAATATGTGAGAAGTTTGTGCTGTATGCATCTAGTATGTGAGCAGTGTGTGCTGTATGCATCTAATATGTGAGCAGTTTGTGCTGTATGCATCTAATATGCGAGCAGTGTGTGCTGTATGCATCTAGTATGTGAGCAGTGTGTGCTGTATGCATCAAAGATGTGAGCAATGTGTGTGTGCTGTATGCATCTAATATGTAAGCAGTGTGTGCTGTATGCATCAAAGATGTGAACAGTGTGTGCTGTCTGCATCTAATATGTGAATAGTGTGTGCTGTATACATCTTATATGTGAACAGTGTGTGCTGTCTGCATCTAATATGTGAACAGTGTGTGCTGTATACATCTAATATGTAAGCAGTGTGTGTGCTGTATGCATCTAATATGTGAGCAGCGTGTGTGCTGTATGCATCTAATATGTGATCAGGGTGTGTGCTGTATGCATCTAATATGTGAGCAGTGTGTGCTGTATACATCTAAGATGTGAGCAGTGTGTGTGCTGTATGCATCTAACATGTCAGCAGTGTGTGTGTGCTGTATGCATGTAATTTAAGGTGCAGTGTGTAATACATGCACCTAATGTGTAAATGTGTACAGGGCTGACACTAGAAATTTTGGTGCCCCATACTGGCAAAATTTTCGGGGCCCCCTTGAGACTCTGCCCAGGCTCCACCCCTCGAACTGTCCACAGCCCCACCCCTCTCTCGAAAAAACTCTACTTCTCACCAATCACACATTAACAGTTCCCATCACCAGATCACACATATAGCCAGCAGCATTTGTTTTGGCCGAAAGATTTTTTAATCTGCCCCCACGACAAGGTAGACTCTTTTGACTCTATACTATTAATTATTTGGTAAAATATCAAGTACAATTTTAGTATATATTTATTTTTCAATTTTTTAAATGACCAATAATATCACATACAAGGGACAAATACCACCATACCATGACCAGACACTATATTACCACCACATAGTGACCTATACTACCACATACAAGGAACAAATACCACCACATCATGACCAGACTATATGTTACCAACACATAGTGACCAAATAACAACACATACAAGGAACAAATACCACCACACCATGGCCGGACAACATATTACCACCACATAGTGACTGAATACTACAATACTGATCATTAATTAAAAAAAATTACTAATATCACCAAAAGTAACATTATACACAGGAGATCTGTACTTAGTATGCAGTGTCTGTACAGGTAATACAGTGATTACCGGTGACATTATACACAGGAGCTCTGTATACAGTATCAGTGTACAGGTAATACAGTCATCAACAGTAACATTATACGCACAAGCACTGTATATATTGTACAGGTTATACAGTGATCAATGACATTATAAACAAGAGCTCTGTATATAGTGTCAATGTAAAGGTAATACAGTGATCACTGGTGACATTGTATTAGGTGTCAAGTTCCCGCCGCTGCACAGGGGGAATCTCGAACCACCTCCGCTGTGGTCTCCCATTCTTCTCCGGCCGCAGTGGAGCCTGCTCAGCTGAGACGTCAGTCCCAGTGTCTGGCTCAGGCAGATACTGTTCGCTTGGTTACTGCTGATCTTTCAGACTCAGCCATTGTAACCAGCACTGTTCTGCGTCGAGCAGATGCTCCTGGGACTAAGTCCTGCTTTTCCTCTACTGGGCATGCCCAAGGGACGACCTCTCATTGGAGGTCGGGGATCACATGTCAGGTCCTGAAGCAGTCCCTATTGGACCACTAGGAAGGTCCTGGAGAGCTTCCTCTATAAAATGTTTGCATGGCAGCACGGTCATGCGCTAGTATCAACTTATGTTTATCAGCTTAGCGACCTTGTGGTCTGTGTCTGCATGTGCTCAGAGTCGGCTGTATAGCCACTAGAATTCCGGCACCTCTGGAGAGGAGTTTGTGTGTGTGAATTTAGGGCTGGCGTATAGCCACTAGAACTCCGGCACCTCTGGAGAGGAGTTGTTTGTGTGCTGACACTGACTGTATGACCACAGTATGCTACCTGCTCTGTTAGTGAGCTGTGATCCTCTGTGAGGTTAACAGGGCACAGCATTATCCTAATTGCGGCGACTCTGAAAAGCAACAGAGTTCTCTCCTATACAGACTGGGTGACGCAACCCGTGTCTATTCAGGTGTTGTACCGCCATATAGTGCCGCCATTTACTAGCAGCAGGTTCCACTCCTGCTCGTGGACCCCGGGCTGTGAACGCACCTATATTATCTCAATATTTACTCGGTGCGTTCCGCCAGCCCTAACAGTATACTAGCGCCAGGGTCTGGATAGTAATGCCTGACGAACAGCGACTGCAGCATTTCATCCAGTAGCTGGAGGGCAGGTTGGTGGCTCTCTTGAATGCAACCTCAGCTGTGGATGTTACCGCAGTAGCTGTTCAAGCTGCTAGCATGGCTGCAGCAAGTTTGTCCACTGCCACCCCTGTTCTGACCTTATCCCGCCTTCCGCTGCCTGATAAATACTCTGGTGATTGCAAGTCATTTAGGGGATTCGTGAGCCAGTGCGCAATACACCTCGAGCTCCTGGCAGCACGTTTTCCCACAGAGCGGGCAAAGGTGGGATTCATTATATTCCTTCTGTCGGACAGGGCGTTGGAACGGGCTATGCCATTGTGGGAGCACGACGATTATGTGGTGTAGAGTGCTCTGTTGTTTCTGAACACTCTGAAACAGGTCTTTTTAGGACCTCGAGTCACCCATGATACGGCGCTCCAACTGCTGGCATTGACCCAGGGCTCATCCATGGTCAGCCATTTTGCCGTCCACTTCCGGACTTTGGCATCTGAACTGGAGTGCCGGATAATGCCCTCATCCCTATATTTTGGAGGGGGCTGACTGACCATGTGAAAGACGCTTTGGCCTCTAGGGGGATTCCCGCCACACTGGAGGAGCTAATAACTGTATCAACTCACATTGACCTCCGTTTTAACGAGCGAAGGTTAGAGCAAGCCCAACGTACGCAGAGATTTCGGCTGGCTCCCACCTTCGCCAAACCTTTGGAATCTTCGGTCCGGGTGTCTGAGTCACACGAGGCCATGGAGGTGTCACGAGCGGGATCTAAGTCCCGAGCAATTCGTGCACTCAAGGTCTGTTATGTTTGTCGGCAGTCAGGACATCTTGCCTCCAGATGTTCCCAGTGGTCGGGAAAACGTCAGTGTCTAGTGATTGGAAGAGGAGTTACACTAGACACGGCGACGTTTTCCTCCAAACAGTCCTTCAAGGGGACAATTACCATAGGCCCATCCACTCTTAGATGTCTGAGGGAGTGTGTTCAGATTGCTACTACTGAAGTACTCGAAGATCTTTCCTCTTTCCCCAAGCACTATTTGCCCTATGCGGACGCATTCTCCAAGAGGGCTGCGGAGACCCTTCCACCTCACCACCTCTATGACTGTCCTATTGACCTCTTGCTTGGAGCAGAGCCTCCCTGGGGTCGAGTCTATCCCCTGTCCCTCCCGGAGATGGAGGCAATGTCCCAATACATCCAGAAGAATCTGGCAAGAGGATTCATTAGTAAGTCAGTGTCACCTGCAGGGGCTGGGTTCTTCTTTGTGCAGAAGAAGAATGGAGAACTACCTCCATGCATTGATTACAGGGGTCTTAACGCCATCACCGTTAAGAACAAATACCCTCTGCCTCTGATATCAGAGCTATTCGATAGGTTGCGGGGAGCAAGGGTATTTATTTAACTTGATCTGCCGGGTGCTTAGAACCTGATTCGCATCCGTGAGGGGGACGAATGGAAGACGGCATTTAACATCGGGGATGGGCATTATGAATACCTGGTGATGCCCTTCAGGCTCTGTTATGCTCCTGCTGCTTTCCAAGACTTTGTGAATGATATCTTCCAGGATATGCTCTCCACCTCGGTTGTAGTCTATCTGGATGATATTCTCATCTATTCTCCAGATTTTGACTCCCACCGGAGGGGTTTGCAAAATCTTCGACCTCCTACGGGCAAACTCCCTCTACATAAGAAAATAGAAAAGAAAAGCCAGCTCACCAGGCAACCACCGCAGGTGCACGGAACTCCACGCTGATCAACGAGGTAGAATCCAGAGAAAAAAAACTTGTCCCGTGTGCTTTTGGAGAGTTGTATCACCACTGCTTTTAAACAGGATTCAATAAAGTTACAAAGCCTGAATTTTACAATAGAGCAGGAACAAGTTTTTTTTCTCTAAACTCCTTCTACACCAAGTTGGAGAAGTGTGTGTTTGAGCAGGAGTCCTTGCCTTTCCTTGGCTATATCATCTCCGCCCAGGGATTGGCTATGGATCCTGCCAAGCTACAGGCTGTGATGGACTGGCAGGAACCCCATTCTTTCAAAGCGGTGGAACGCTTTATGGGGTTCATTAATTACTATCGCCAGTTCATTCCCCACTTCTCAATTTTGGTAGCTCCCTTGGTTGCCCTTACCAAAAAGGGAGCAAATCCCAAATTGTGGTTGGAGGAGTTCTCCAAGGCCTTAATCTCTATTAACTCCCACTTTCCTAGCGCTCCCATTCTACATCTCCCCGATGTAGATAAACCTTTCCTAATGGAGGTGGATGCCTCATCTGTCGGTGCTGGAGCAGTCCTATTCCAAAACTATGCTCAAGGTCGGAAGCATCCTTGCTTCTTTTTCTCTAAGACCTTCACACCGGCGGAAAGGAATTATTCCATCGGGGACAGGGAGTTGCTAGCTATGAAGTTGGCCTTCTCGTAGTGGAGACACCTCCTGGAGGTGGCTCGTTTTCCCTTCCAAGTCTATACCGATCACAAAATTTTGGTTTACTTGCAGACTGCCCAGCGGCTAAATTCTCGCCAGGCTAGATGGTCCTTGTTCTTCTCCCGTTTCCACTTCACTCTCCATTATCTGTCCGGGGGAGAAGAACATCTGTGCCGATGCTCTCTCCTGCTCCGTAGTATCATCAGTGGAGGAGGAGGAGCCTCGGTTAATTGTCCCTTTAGAGAGCCTGAGGACAGTGGCTCCGGTTTCCCTAGAGTCTGTGCCCCCGGGCAAGACTTTTCTGCCATCAAATTTGTGACCGGAGGTTCTATCTTGAGCTCACTTGTCCAGGGTGGGTGGACACTTTGGGACCAAAAGGACATCTGAGCTTCTGGAGAGGACGTACTGGTGGCCGCATATGGCCCGTGACGTTGGAGACTATATTCGGGCGTTTGTCTCTTGCACCAAGAATAAGTCTCCTTGACAACCACTAGCTGGGTTACTTTACCCCCTGCCGGTGGCAGACAGGCCCTGGGAGATGGTCGGGATGGACTTTGTGGTGGGCTTACCCAAGTCCCGTGGCTGCACCATTATTTGGGTAATCACCGACCATTTTTCCAAAATGGTGCACTTGGTACCTCTTCCACGGCTACCTTCTGCACGGGTCTTGGCAGCGTTATTTATCAAACACATTTTCCGCCTACACTGTATGCAGGACAAAATTGTCAGTGACCGGGGTCCCCAGTTTGCGTCTCGGTTCTGGATAGAGCTTTGTTGTCTACTCGGCATCAAGCTGAATCTCTCTTCAGCATGCCATCCCGAGATGAATGGGTTGGTAAAGAGGGCCAACCAGACTCTGGTTACATACCTGCAACATTTTGTTTCAGCCAGGCAAGATGACTGGGCATCCTTGCTACCGTGGGCGGAGTTTGCGCTGAACAACGCCGACTCCACTGGGCAGACCCCATTCTTCCTTAACTACGGCCAGCATCCACGGGTTCCTGTGCCTATGCCCGTATCTTCTGCCGACTCCAGGGTGGCAAACTGAGTTGTGGAGGCACGTGACATTTGGGACCGCACACAGGATGCTATCCGGGCCTCCAAGGAGAGAATGAGGGTCTCCGCCGATGCACATCGGTGCCCCGCTCCGACCTTTGCTCCTGGCGACTTAGTGTGGCTCTCCGCCCGTAATATCAGGCTGCGAGTTGAGTCCACTAAGTTTGCACCTCGCTACTTGGGTCCCTTCAAGGTCCTGGAACAGGTTAACCCTGTGGTCTACCGTATGGCCCTTCCTCCACGCCTAGGTATCACCGACACCTTTCATGTGTCACTTCTAAAGCCCGTTCACATGTCCTGGTTTTCTGAGTCATCTGCCGGGACACCGGGTTCATCTACGGAAAATTATGAGGTGAACGCTATATTGGGGTGTAAGGTGGTATGTGGCAAAAAAATTTATTTGATGGATTGGAAAGGTTATGGCTCAGAGGACAGGTCCTGGGAGCCTGCTGAGCACATTCGGGCTCCGCAGCTCATTGCTGCCTTCGAACGTAGCAAGGTCCAAGGAGGGGGGCCCTAGGAGGGGGAGTAATGTTAGGTGTCGAGTTCCCACCGCTGCACAAGGGGAATCTCGAACCACCTCCGCTGTGGTCTCCCATTCTTCTCCAGCCACAGTGGAGCCTGTTCAGCGGAGACGTCAATCCCAGCATCTGGCTCAGGTAGATACTGTTCGCTTGGTTACTGCTGATCTTCCAGACTCAGCCATTGTAACCAGCACTGTTCTGCGGCGAGCAGATGCTCCTGGGGACCAAATCCTGCTTTTCCTCTACTGGGCATGCCCAAGGGATGACCTCTCATTGCAGGTCGGGGATCACATGCTCAGGTCCTGAAGCAGTCCCTATTGGACCACTAGGAAGGCCCTGGAGAGCTTCCTCTATAAAAGGTTTGCATGGCCACACAGCCATGCACTAGTATCAACTTATGTTTATGAGCTTAGCTACCTTGTCGTCTGTGTCTGCATGTGCGCAGGGTCGGCTGTACAGCCACTAGAATTCCGGCACCTCCGGAAAGGAGTTTGTGTGTGTGAATTTAGGGCTAGCATATATGCGGCGCCCCAGTGTCCTGGTCGTTGCAGTGATGTCATTATCCTTCCAGGGGAGAAATGATGTCATGTCTGAAGGCAATGAAAGACAACCACGTTCAGGTATCACACACATGTAACATGTTCACACTCCAGACCAGAAGGGGGAGCTCTAAGCCTGTTTAGGGTGAGCTCCCCGACTTACATCCTGATCTGGAGGGAAAAGGAGTCCAGTTCCTGTCAGGCAGTGAGGAGAGGAGCTCTGCTGGCATGATGTGCTGCAACTCCTGGGAAAAGACACTAAAAGGTGACCACACTGCAGAGAGTGTGCATGCAGAGAGTGTGCAGGAAAGCAGAGCACAGGAGAGAAATACCAGAGGGAGGTCAGCCAGGAACAAGCTGCTCCTTTCTGAGGCGCAGAAGCCGGTAGACAGTAACACCGAGGGAGCAACTGTCTCTAAGCCTTGCTCCAGAGACCGGCAGGACAGTCAATTCCAGGTTGGCTGCCCGACCTTAATACCTTAGAAGACACGGTGGCAACTTGTGGGGGTCGGGGCGTCTCTAGGGTCCCTATAAACAAGCAGCAGCCCATCATTCATACGGGTTTGTCCTATCCACACCATCTGGGGGACAGAGAGGAAGAAATGACATAGAGAACAAGAGTTGTGAGGCACTTACCGAGAAGCTTAGCTCAGGGAGGTACTACAACACACAGGCGCTAGAAGGAAGGCGACTGATTTCCACCTGGATAAGGGGACTCTGGAATTGCTTTCAGACCGACCGGACTCTGCCTGCCCTGTCATCTGGCGCTCTGGGCTGAGGATACTATCTGAAGTCTGCAGTAAACAAAGTAAAAGACTGCAAACCTGTCTCCTCGTTCTTTACTGCACCTTGCCCATATATAAACTCTTTTACTGGACACCCCTGAGGGCCACGGACCGGGTCAGCCACCGTGACATCCCCCCGAACCGCAGGACCCGGTGCCGAGTACCCCATTGCCCTACTCTGGGGGCGATCCAAATTGGCGTCACGAACAGGATCTACTTAAGCCTGAAAATTGGGTCATGTGTGCCTAAGAACTGTATTTGTGATTTGCTTAAAGACTGTGTGTTGCGATTTGCCGCCAAAATCCGCCATTGCCACGCCGTGTGGAGCGTGAGGAGAGGGGTCATACCTTCGTGGGTGGAGCCAGCTGAAAAGAGCACGACGCAAGAAGACGGGTGCCGTGCTGCTGCCTGAAAAGCCGGAAGTGGAGACGCCGCGCAGCACAGCCGCCAGGAGAGACGCTGCAAAGTACCGATTCCGGAGAGGAGCCCCGACTTCCACCAGGTTAGCAGAGGGGAGGAGCGGCCATGTCCGATCCGGGAAGGGAAGTAGCGGCGGTCGCAGCCGCAGACCTAGAGGCGCCTCCAGGCCCCGCAATAGGCGCAGCCGCGGGCCTGGTACCGCCGCTGGGTCCCGCAGAGCTTGCCGCTTTCATCAGCCAGCCGGACACTGCCACGGCTACAGCAGTCATAATGCCCTTCTCTATGCCGTACATACCTGGAGCGGCCTGGCTCCCGCGATACTCTGGAAAATCGCATACATTAACTGACTTTAAAGAAGGGATCTGCAGCCTGCTCGAGTTCTATCCCCTGACCGAGCCCCAGAAGGTTCACATGGTAACGGGCCAATTGTTTGGAGCGGCTCTGAGAGAAGTGAAGTCCTGGCCCGCTGCGGAAAAAGGGACCGTGCAACAGGTCTTTGCAAAGCTTAAAACCACCTTTGGCACCCGCACCGCTACAGAAACTAAATTAACGTTCTATGGGTGTAAGCAGAGGCCGCAGGATAGCTTACGTGACTATGCCCTTAATCTCCAGGAGGCACTGCAGGCAATCAAGCAGGATGATCCAAACGGCCTGCAGGATGAGGATAAACTCTTAAAGGAGCAGTTCATTGAGGGGCTCCTGTGCAATCACCAAAGGGCCCAACTGCACCTCCTGGCCATGCAGAAACCTGACCTGACCTTTGCGTAATTTAAAGACAAGGCCATCCAAGTGCCACAGGAGAGACAGCCCAGCCGTGCAGTACTTCCTAGGCGTCAAGCCCTCACATACCACCAGGAAGTGGCGCCAGATCCTCAAGTTTCTGCGGAGGCCGATGCCCAGATCCTGGAAGACGATTCCCCTGTAGGACTACGCCTCCAGATGCAGGAGCTGACGAAGAGTGTTGCTGCCTTAGCTCGGACCGTGCAGTCCCTACAGGAGGCCCCTAAGGAGAAGATCCGTCTGGCTTCCGGACCGGATGATGTTCCCTGGCGACGACAGAAGCGGATCCCGCCAACCAGAGGGAGAGACGACCGTCACTACCATCAGGATGGATGACCCATTTGCCACCACTGCAATAAAGCAGGTCACATTGCAAGGTACTGTCATTTAAACAAGCAACCCCTGGGGCAGAGGGCCAACCCCCAGGAGTAGTACGTCCAGGCCCGCAAAACTGGAGAGCCAAATACGTTGGAGGACGACCTGTTCTCCCCATTGTGATCAACGGTATCCCCATGAACGCTTTGTTGTACACTGGTTCTCAGGTGACCACTATGCGATTCTCTTTGTACGCTTAGGGCAATCAGAAATAATAGGAGCAGAATCGCCGCAGTAAAAACACAACCTATTCTGACGTCTGAATCCTTGTCGTTCAGCTTTTGACAAAATCCTGTCACACTGCATAGGCTCAGGGCTCCGCTCAGAGGACAACGCCACAGTGTTCACAACTCTGCTCTCGCGCAAGCGCCGATCAATCTGAATGGCCAGAGACATAGAATCACTCAGACCAGCAGGCGTGGGGAACCCCACTGTTATGACCTCGTGGTTAAGAGGCCACACTGAAATGACCTGGTGGCTAAAACGCAACATGGAACGAGCTCTGAGAAGGTGGTATCTCTACTGACTGCAGTCCCTAATCCTAACAACACAACTAGAAATAGCCGTGGGATGTTCCTGACACTCCCTAGACACCTCGTCACAGCCTAAGATATAACTACCCCTAAAGAAGGAAATAGAAAGCTATCTTGCCTCAGAGAAACCCCCAAAAGGAAAGACAGCCCCCCACAAATATTGACTGTGAAAGGAGAGGGAAATGACGAACACAGAAATGAAATTAGAATTCAGCAAAGGGGAGGCCAATACTAAACTAGATAGACAGAGAGCAAAGGATACTGTGCGGTCAGTATTAAAAACTACAAAAATCCACGCAGAGTTTACAAAAATGAACTCCACACCGACTCACGGTGTGGAGGGGCAAATCTGCTTTCCCAGAGCTTCCAGCTAGCCTAAATAAGACATAGTGACAAGCTGGACAAAAGAGACAAAATGCAAAACAATAGAGTCCAAACAAATGGACAAACAAACTAGCAAAACTTATCTTTTGCAGACAAGGACTGGCCAAATGAGAAATCCAAGGAAAGAATCAAATCCAAACAAGAACATTGACAGCAGGCATGGACTAAAGCCCAGAGCAGGTTTAAATAACCCGATTCCCCGTTTATCTATATACCATACCTGTGGTGTATCCTATATGGGATCTAGACTGTGAGGCACTTAGTATGGGTTAGATCCCCCACTTGGCTATATACCATATCTATGGCGTATCCTATATAGGATCTAGATTACTGGGAACTTCGATTGGGGTATACCTTTTTGCCTGCACCTTCCTATGGTATATTGTTTGGTGTTATGTATATTATCTATATGCGGTAGACCCATTACTCTGGTGTCTTTTACCATTTGTGTCTGTGTTTGTATGTATGTATGTGTGGTATTATTGTTAATAAAGTTCATGTTTATACCTTTTTTAAACAAAACTCCATTTGTCCTCTTGATTCACATCTGATTTGCTATATGGAGGTATTTTGTGATTGTTTGTGACTGACACTGGTCACTATAATGAAACTGGAAATTTTGAAAGCTACCTAACGGAGCAGCAGTTCCACTCGAAACCACCAGAGGGAGCCCAAGGGCAGAACTCGCAAACATACCATTAGCAACCACAGGAGGGAGCTCCAGAATGGAACTCACAACACCCCACCATAACATCTTTAACGGATTCAGAAAGACCCTTTCTGAAAATTTCCGCCAAGGCATCCTCATTCCATTTAGTCAGTACAGACCATTTTCTAAATTTCAGGCAATACGATTCTGCCGCTTCTTGACCTTGACACAGGTCCAGCAAGATTTTCTCAGCTTGAGCCACAGAATTAGGCTCATCATACAATAACCCCAATGCTTGAAAGAAAGAATCAACATTAAGCAAAGCAGGATTTCCAGTTTCCAGGGCAAATGCCCAATCCTGTGGGTCACCACGCAGCAGAGATATGATTATTTTAACCTGCTGAATGGGATCACCAGAAGACCGGGGTCTCAATGCAAAAAACAGTTTACAGTTATTTTTGAAACTCAAAAATTTGGATCTGTCACCAAAGAATATATCAGGAGTGGGAATCCTAGGTTCTAAGGCAGGAGTCTGAACAATATATTCTGAAATACCCTGTACCCTAGCAGCAAGCTGATCCACACGAGAAACTAACTCCTGAACACTCATGTTATTACTAGGTTCCGCAGCCACCCAGAGATCAAGAGGGAGGAACAGACCAAACAGGCTAAGGAAAAAAAAATGGCACAAAATCTTCCCTCCCTTCTTCTGAGATGCAATTAACTCATTGTTGGCCAGTTGTACTGTTATGATCTGGTAGCCTTGGAGCAGCATGAGACATACTCTGGTGAAGGTGGTCCCTGTACTGACCGCAAACCCTGAACCTAGCAGCACAACTAAAAGCAGCCGTGGGGGGTACCTAACACTCCCTAGACCCCTCGACACAGCCTAAGAATTAACTACCCCTAAAGACAGAAACAGGAAACCTATTTTGCCTCAGAGAAAACCCCCAAAGGATAGAGAGCCCCCACAAATATTGACTGTGAGAGGAGAGGGAAATAACATACGCAGACATGAAATCAGGATTTAGCATAGGAAGCCATACTAGCTAAAAAGAAAGGATAGAACAGAGTACTATGCGGTCAGTATAAAAACACTAGAAAATATCCACCACAGAAAATACAAAACACCACATCTGACTAAAGACATGGAGGGTATATCTGCATATCCAGAGACACAGCTAGGCTGCAAAAAATCCTTTACAACAAAGCTGGACAAGACAAAACATGAAAAATGCACAGAACTATAAGGTCCACAGCAGGTGGACAGCAAAAACAAAGCCAGGACTTATCTTTGAAGAAAAGCACAGCGAACAGGAGAGACCAGAAGGGATGTGAATCCTCCATAAACAATGGACAACTGGCACTGACTAAAGGATCAAGCAAGGCTATATAGCCCAGCCCAAATTGCAAAAAATAGATACACCTGATAAATGCTGTGATCCAACTACCGCAGCACTACCACTCATAACCACCAGAGGGAGCCCAAGAGCAGAATTCACAACAGTATGCTTTGCGTATCCTAAAGCGGGACCCCCGCATTATCAAAATGATGACCGATGACGATTACTGGTTGGCCTGCCTCTTGGATCCACGATACAAAGGAAAATTACAAAATAGCATGCCACATGAGAACCTGGAGCAAATATTGGCTACCAAACATGCAACTCTTGTAGACCATTTGGTTAAGGCATTCCCAGCACACAGAGGCGGTGATGGTTCTCACACGAGCTGTAGGGGGCAGCATGGCAGAGGTGTTAGAGGTGCACAAAACCGAAGTGGCGTTGGACAGAGGGGTTTTATGACCAGGTTGTGGAGTGATTTCGCAATGACCACAGACACGACAGGTACTGTTGCGTCAATTCAAAGTGACAGGAAACAACATTTGTCCAGAATGGTTACCAACTATTTTTCCTCCCTTATCGATGTTCTCCCTCACAGGTCATTCCCCTTTGATTACTGGGCATCTAAAATAGACACCTGGCCTGAATTGGCAGAATATGCATTACAGGAGCTCGCTTGCCCAGCTGCTAGTGTGCTATCAGAAAGAGTCTTCAGTGCTGCTGGTTCAATACTGACCGAAAAAAGGACACGTCTGGCTCCCCGAAATGTTGATGATCCAACCTTCATTAAAATGAACCAATCATGGATTTCAAATTTTTTTGCCCCATCTTCCCTTGCTGACACGTAGCTTGCCTTCAAATTGTCTTGCTTTTGGCTTTTATACCTCCTTAAATGGGCTGACTCCCCCCACAGGGCCGTGGTCACCACTTGGCACAAGCACCCGTGCGAGTGCCGTTTGCCTGGACAGGTGGGTGTGCCCACTCTTGGGCGACGGCACTGGCACAGGGTTCCTCATAGTACAATGAAGTGTCTCTGATGGTGGTGGTGCACAACCAATGTCAGAAACACCGTCGTAATATGATTGGCCCTGTGCCAGTACCGCCGCCCACGAGAGAGTGTTCCCCCCCCCAGCTCGAACAGTGCTCGACCACTTGCAAAACTTACCTCTCCCTGCTCCACCACTGTGTAGTCTGTGCTGTTAAATCCTTCAATGGCACTGCCAATACAAATTTGTTGAAATGATAGATGATAGTAAAAATATACAGGGGCCCTGGCCTCAATTTAGACCAGTTAATACTTTGTGCCAACTTCCACTGTCTACTACTCAGCAGATTAGCCCACCCCTGTACCTAGCTATGCCACCAGTTTATTTATGAACATTTTTTTGGCTGACATTTAGCTCACTTAATTATTTTGGCCTACTACTGTCAGCCACTTATTACAGTTGTCCTCCACTGAACTAAGCAATGCCGCCTGTGTACTCCTCTTAGCTATTTTGAACTGCATTTAGCCTACTTTTTTATTTTAGGCCTACTAAGTCTGTCTGAGCCACTTATTACAGTTGTCCTCCACTGAACAAAGCAATGCCGCCTGTGTACGCCTGTCACCAATTTTGAACTGCATTTAGCCTACTTACTTACTTGGGCCTAGTAACTGTGTTAGCCTCTCATAACAGTTGTCCTCCGCTGAACAAAGCAATGCCGCCAGTTTAGTCCTGTTAGCAATTTTGAACTGCATTTAGCCTACTTTCTTATTTAGGCCTACTAACTGTGTCTGCCCCTCATTACATTTGTCCTCCGCTGAACAAAGCAATGCCGCCTGTTTAGTCCTGTTACCAATTTTGATCTGCATTTAGCCTACTTACTTACTAGGGCCTAGTAACTGTGTTGAGCCTCTCATAACAGTTGTCCTCCTCCGCTGAAAAAAGCTATGCCGCCTGTGTACTCCTCTTATGAATTTTAAACTGCATTTAGCCTACTTTTTTATTTTAGGCCTACTCAGTCTGTCTGAGCCACTTATTACAGTTGTCCTCCACTGAACAAAGCAATGCCGCCTGTGTACGCCTCTTACCAATTTTGAACTGCATTTAGCCTACTTACTTACTTGGGCCTAGTAACTGTGTTAGCCTCTCATAACAGTTGTCCTCCGCTGAACAAAGCAATGCCGCCAGTTTAGTCCTGTTAGCAATTTTGAACTGCATTTAGCCTACTTTCTTATTTAGGCCTACTAACTGTGTCTGCCCCTCATTACAGTTGTCCTCCGCTGAACAAAGCAATGCCGCCTGTTTAGTCCTGTTACCAATTTTGATCTGCATTTAGCCTACTTACTTACTAGGGCCTAGTAACTGTGTTGAGCCTCTCATAACAGTTGTCCTCCTCTGCTGAAAAAAGCTATGCCGCCTGTGTACTCCTCTTATGAATTTTAAACTGCATTTAGCCTACTTTTTTATTTTAGGCCTACTCAGTCTGTCTGAGCCACTTATTACAGTTGTCCTCCACTGAATAAAGCAATGCCGCCTGTGTACTCCTCTTACCAATTTTGAACTGCATTTAACCTACTTTTTTATTTTGGGCCTACTAACTGTGTCTGCACCACTCATTACAGTTGTCCTCCACTGAACAAAGCTATGCCGCCTGTTTAGTCCTGTTACCAATTTTGAACTGCATTTAGCCTACTTTATTATTTGGGCATATATCTGTGTTTCCTCCTCATCCTGCCCATTGCCCAGCCACTGCTAGATGAGTCTGCTGGTACATTGACCGAGACCACTGCATTCTCCTTGCACTCTACACAGCCAGAATCTGACCCTGCTGAAAGTCCGGTTCCCCTTCCCGCATACTATACCACCTTACACGGAGACAAAGAGCAAGGTGCAGATGAAAGTGCAGGTTCCTTCATCAGGTGGGGGGGCATACTCGTTGGCACTGGCACAGGACCCCTCATAGTAAGCAAAAGTGTCTCTGGCAGTGGGAGGCGCCGCCCGCCGTCAAACACACCGCCGTACTATGAGGAACCCTGTGCCAGTGCCAACTAGTGGGCCCCCCCGCTTGCTCAGGATCACAGCACTTGCAAAGTTGAAATATTTACCTCTCCCTGCTCCACCGCCATGACTTATTCCGCGTTTCCTGGGCCCACGAAAATCTTGAGCCAGCACTCCCCCCCCCCCCACAACTTTAGCCAAATGACCCCCAGTTTTCAATGCCTAACTATTATTATAAAGTAAATTAAGATTGGCAAGCTTAAGTAATAAGAATTGATGTTTTTGGCATTAAAATGGGCACTGTAGGTGTTTTCCTGTCCTCCACTCACTGCCGACTTTGATTCCCCATTGACTTGCATTGGGTTTCGTGTTTCGGTCGGCTCCCGACTTTTCAAAATAATCGGCCGATTTCACCCGACTTTTGAGAAAGTTGGGTTTCGCGAAACCCGTCTCAATCCTAAATAAGTAAAAGTCGCTCAACTCTAGTCAAGACTGGGCCAAGAAATATCTTAAGACTGCCTTTTCAAAGGTTTTATGGACTGATAAAATGAGAGTGACTCTTGATGGGCCAGATAGATGGGCCAGAGGCTGGAACAGTAAAGGGCAGAGAGCTCCACTCCGACTCAGATGCCAACATGGTGGAGGTGGGGTACTGGTATGGGCTGGTATCATCAAAGATGAACTTGTGGGACCTTTTCGGGTTGAGGATGGAGTGAAGGTCAACTCCCAGACCTACTGCTAGTTTCTGGAAGACAACTTCTTCAAGCAGTGGTACAAGAAGAAGTCGGTGTCGTTCAAGAAAAACATGATTTTCATGCAGGACAATGCTCCATCACATGCCTCCAACTGCTCCACTGCGTGGCTGGCGAGTAAAGGTCTCAAAGAAGAAAAAATAATGACATGGCCCCCGTTTTTCACCTGATCTGAACCCCATAGAGAACCTGTGGTCCCTCATAAAATGTCAGATCTACAGGGAGGGAAAACAGTACACCTCTCGGAACAGTGTCTGGGAGGCTGTGGTGGCTGCTGCACGCAATGTTGATCGTAAACAGATCAAACAACTGACAGAATCTATGGATGGAAGGCTGTTGATTGTCATCATAAAGAAAGGTGGCTATATTGGTCACTAATTTTGGGGGGTCTTGTTTTTGCATGTCAGAAATGTTTATTTCTAAATTTTGTGCAGTTTTATTGGTTTGCCTGGTGAAAATAAACAAGTGAGATGGGAATATATTTGGTTTTTATTAAGTTGCCTAATCATTCTGCACAGTAATAGTTACCTGCACAAACAGATATCCTCCTAAGATAGCTAAATCTTAAAAAAAACACTCCAACTTCCAAAAATATTAAGCTTTGATATTTGAGTCTTTTGGGTTGATTGAGAACATAGTTGTTGATCAATAATAAAAATAATCCTCTAAAACACAACTTGCCTAATAATTCTGCACACAGTGTAGTATACAGTGTATAGTGTCAGTGTATAGATAAAACACTGACGCACCGGTGATGTCTCTAGGTGAAGTACTTCATCTTTGCTTTTCATCTTTCATCCAGCACAGACCACCATCACTTCTTCCAGCCAGGGTTTGTCTCTGCAGAAAATAACACAGTTATCTAAAGCTCCGCTTGCAGAACACTTTACTTAATTGTTTCCCAACTTCTACACTACACCAAATGAAGAAAAAAAAGGCGACGTAGTGTCGCTCTGCACAGTAACAGGACCACCAACCCATTTAAAACAGTATCCTCAAAAGATAAAATAAATACATGACTGCAGTAATAATATCCTTCAGTTAGCCCTTATGGTAATAATATCCCCCATCCTGGCGTGTCTCATTCCTGGCTCCAGCCATATGTTCTCCCATCCTGGCCCCATATGTTCTTCTATCCTGCCCTCATCAGTATCCATTCTGCCCCCATGTGATGTCTCGTGATCCTTCCCCATCTACCCTGTGATCCTGCTCCATCTGTCCCATGATCCTGCCCCTTCTGTCTCCATTGTACCCATCCTGCACTATGATCCTGCACCATGTGTCTCCATACTGCCCCATGATCCTGCCCCATCTGTCTCCATCCTGCCCAATGATCCTGTTCCATCTATCTCCCTCCTGCCCCATGATCCTGCCCCATCTGTCTCCAACCTGCCCCATGATCCTGCCGCATCTGTCTCCATCCCGCCCCATGATCCTATCCCATCTGTCTCCCTCCTGCCCCATGATCCTGCCCCACCTGTCTCCATTCTGCCCCATTGATCCTACCCCATGTCTCCATCCTGCCCCCTGTGTCTCTATCCTGCCCCCTGTGTCTCCATTCTTGCCCCTTGTGTCTCCATTCTTGTCCCCTGTGTATTCTATTCTTCCCCTTGTGTCTCCATTCTTCCCCCTGTGTTTCCATTCTTGCCCGTGTCTCCATACTTGCCCCTGTGTCTCCATTCTTGCCCCCTTTGTCTCCATTCTTGCCCCGTGTTTCCATTCTAGCCCTCTGTTTCTCTGTTCTTCCCTCTGTGTCTCTATTATTCCCCTGTGTCTCCCATCATGCCTCCCTGCCGCTTTCAATAAAAATTAAAAAAAAAACCTTTCTCCTTACCTTGCCGCGGTCTCAGATGCAGGTTCAGTTTGTGCACCTGCAGAATCCTGCCACTGGAGCCCGATGACCAGAAGAGACGGGCCGCCCTGATGGCGGCCTTGGCTGTTTATACCATACTAGATGGTGGCCCGATTCTAACGCATCGGGTATTCTAGAATATGCATGTCCACGTACTATATTGCCCAGCCACGCAGTATATTGCCCAGCCACATAGTATATTGCCCAGCCACGTAGTATATTGCCCAGCCACGTAGTATATTGCCCAGCTACGTAGTATATTGCCCAGCTACGTAGTATATTACCCAGTCACGTAGTATATTGCCCAGCCACGTAGTATATTGCACAGCGACAAAGTATACAGCACAGAGGCATGTAGTATACAGACTTAAAATAAAAAATAAACATATACTCACCCTCCGTTGAAGTCCTGGCCCTGTGTGCGGTACATGCGGCAGCTTCCGGTCCTAGGGTTGGTATGGGCGCAGGACCTGTGATGACGTCGCGGTCACATGACCGTGACGTCATGGCAGGCCTTTCTCGCAGGACCTGTGATGACGTCGCGGTCACATGACCATGACGTCATGGCAGATCCTTGTCGCATACCATCCTTGCCACCGGAACCTGCCCCTTGCATGGAGCGGTCACCGGAGCGTCGCGAGGAGCGGAAAAGGCGCTGGAATGTGAGTATATGATGATTTTTTATTTTTTTTATTATTTTTAACATTAGATCTTTTTACTATTAAGGCTGCATAGGCAGCATCAATAGTAAAAAAGTTGGTCACACAGGGTTAATAGCAGCGTTAATGGAGTGCTTTACACCGCGGCATAACGCGGTCCATTAGCGCTGCCATTAACCCTGTGTGAGCGCTGACTGGAGGGGAGTACGGAGCGGGCACTGACTGCGGGGAGGAAGGAGCGGCCATGTTGCCGCCGGACTGCGCCCGTCGCTGATTGGTCGTGGCAATGGTCGTGGGCGTTTTGCCACGACCAATCAGCAACTTGGATTCCATGACAGAGGCCGTGACCAATGAATATCCGTGACAGACAGAAGGACAGAAAGACGGAAGTGACCCTTAGACAATTATATAGTAGATGCTTCTAATATGAGAGCAATGTATGTGCTCTAATATGTGAATGGTGGGTATTGTATGGGTCTGATATGTAAAACTATGTGCGCTATATGTGTCGAATATGTGAGTGGGGTGTATTATAATATTATTTCTTGTATTTTACTTATTTTTATATCACCATTAATTCCACAACGCTTTATAGATCATTGCAGTCCCCACTGGGGATTACATAGTAAATTCCATGTCAGTATGTCTTTGGAGTCCCTAATTTGTGAGCATTGTGTATAGTATGTGTCTTATATGTGGGAAGTATGTGTGCTGTATTAACTCTATTAAAGGCCTATGCTGCCACCAATTTCATAGGAGATCAAGGTTTACTACATATTGCAATAGCAAAGCATAGCAGTATATAGTACACGAGACAGTATAATCACAGGTTCAATGACTAAAAATATGTAAAAAGTATTAAAAAAAATAAAACTTTATTACATCAACCCTCTTTATATCAATCCAAAAATAAATTTAAAAAAAGCATGCGGTATTTGGAATGTTGCAAAAGTTCATTCATTTAATTAATTATGCCATTATGCCATACCGTAAGCTCCATATAGAGAAAGAGAAAATCAAAATCAGGTTTCATTTTTCCATCTCAACACTTCCTCACAAAAATTGCAGTAAAAAAAGATCAAAACGTTTTAAAGGTGTGGTCTGAATCTAACATTTATTTTAATCCTAAATGTCTGTCTATTTATTGTAATTATCAAATCTCTTTTCTATTATGTTTTAACTAAAAAAAACCTCTACCATTCTATTCTCTCTAACTGCTTTATTTTTTTAACCTACTTACAATTTGATGACATTTTGTTTGAGAATCTCCAGTGCGTGCTGGGATACTCAAATGAGACGTCTTCAGCTGGCATAGGTTGTGCTCCCTTGTCGCTATGTGATATTACTTTCAATGCACAGTGACAGTGCACTCCATAGTCGGCCCTGATGAGAAGTGACGAGGCAGCAAGAAAGTGCACTGTCAGCGCGCATTGTAAGGAAAGAACGTGGCAAACAGGAAAAAGTAGAGACAAGCCCTCCACCCTCCTTAAGGGTCCCTACTCCTTAGTGCTCCTTTTTACAGCACTGAGAAATTAAGGAATGGTGCCCCCTGAAGTGCAAGACTGAAACAGGTGTTAACGCTCTACAACAGCTGAAACTCTACTGTTATGGCAATGACCAGTGGCAGCACCAATTGTTGTTGTTTAGCCTGCTATATACTGCAGTCAACAGCGACATCAAGATGGTTAACATAGGGATGGAGCTCCCTCTCATGCCATCAGCACCCCACTGCATGATTGCATAAAAGTACAAGATTGATAAAAGACAACAACAGTACAGTTTATATTCAGATATGAGATACGAGTATGCTTTTGAACCATGACGAAAATGGTGATGGCTTTAGAACCAAAAGGTAAAATTTTGTGTTCCTAACTGTACAATAAATGTAATCGAATCTTTAATTTCCTTATTTAGATGACGTATTATTCATACAAAGGAGTCGGAAAAGCATATTGAACTCAGTTTGCATGCAGCACAATCTCAAAAACTCTTCATGGAAAATTGACCCTCTAGTTGCCAATCAACTGATGGTGGAAGAGACTCACAAGTTCCTGTACTGTGAAGTTCCCAAAGCCGGGTGTTCCAATTGGAAAAGAATAATATTCTTATTAAAAATGAATATAACCTTGAAAGCTGAGTATCTGGAACATGATGCGATCCACAGCAGGAATGTTTTAAAGAGACTCAGTGATTATCCTGAAGAGCAGCAGAAGAAAATGCTGGAGACATATATTAAAGTGTTGTTCACCCGAGATCCATTCCAAAGGCTTGTTTCTGCCTACAGAGATAAATTACTCCATGGAATGGGTTATCAAGGAATACAAGTCCCTCTTAAAATAAAAGCAATGTACAGAAAGAATAAGAATTCCACAGAAAATGTGAGCTTTAATGAGTTTGTTCAATATTTGCTAACTTTGACACCAAAGCAAATGGATGTACATTGGAGGCCAATGCATTATCTATGTGACCCTTGTAATATCAATTATGACTTTTTGGGCAAACTGGAGACAGTAAAAAAGGATTCAGACTACATTCTGAAGGCACTAGGTGCCCCATCTGCACTGAAATTCCCAGAAATCAAACAGTTTAATGAATCCAAGACAGACACAAAAACAGCCGGTGAATATTTTGCTAAACTTTCTCTTAAACTTGTAGAAAGTTTGGTTGCGTTATACAGACTTGATTTTGCTCTGTTTGATTATGTATAGGCATGTGATTACTTTTTATAGAGAGGGTCCATTTGTAAAGACCCATACCCTGCTATCGGCCCAAATTGCACATAAGGTTAGCCTTTATAGTTAAAAGTAACCTCTCATTAGATTCATGTTTCCCAAACCACAGGCAACATAAATCAGACATTAGCTGCGCGATTAGCAGCAAGATATGTTTTACTCTGATACGCTGTGACGTTTCAGGAAAAAAAAATCATCGTTTAGGGAGAGGCCTGACTCCACATCCGGCTTCTACACGCCCTGCTTCAGTTGATTGACAGGTTTCTCTATGTTTGTACATAAGGAGAGACATGTCAATCGACTGGAGGGGAGGATGGAGAGGCAGATCTGTCTACCTGTAGGCCCCGAACGGCTTTTCAAACCATGTTTTTTTCTGAAACGTGTTTCAGATTAAAATATTCCAGGCTGGAGCCACATAGCCAGGCTCTGACTCGTGCTGCCTGTTATTCAGGCAACATTTAATGACAGGTTCTTTGTAATACACCTGCACAAAAACATTTTCTTACAGATTTTGGCTTTGCAATGAGCATAATCCCTAATTTTATTTTGTTGTGGTTCATTAATGCCTTAGCACCACTTACATTTTAAGAGGCATGCCGCACAGTTCAATCATGTCCCATTGTGCCAGTTATTCAGGTTATCAAATTTTATTAATCTAAAATGGATGGGTCCAATGATTTGAAATCACGCAATTCAATTGCCTGATCCCTCAGTCGTTTTCTTTTTCTGTAACACGATGAGCACAATTGACCTTGAGCAATTATACCGCAATTTGGACAGTCCGTTCTATCATCGATCATCTGCAAGTGTCAGTGTCACAGGGCTGTAAATCTGAAAAGGGAGAACTCAAAAGATAAGGATAAATGCACAGTTCGTGTGCATTTTTAATAGTTACATGTAACTCTCACTTTGCTAAAATAAGGAATGATGAAATAGTCCCACAATCATGAATTCCTAATGTCACGGTTGGTTTTTTTTTTGGGGGGGGGAGTGGGAAGGGACTGGAGAGGACTCCCCTGGACCTTAGAGGGGATATAGCAAAAGCTCCCTTTGTCCAATATGGGAAGACCAATATTATATTTTCTACTAAAAATGCCAAAAGTTTATTTAATCCTTTAGGGTATGTGTCCACGTTCAGGATTGCATCAGAATTTGGTCAGGATTTTCCATCAGTTTTTGTAAGCCAAAACCAGGAGTGGGTGATAAATACAGAAGGGGTGCATATGTTTCTATTATACTTTTCTGCTAATTGTTCCACTCCTGGTTTTGGCTTACAAATACTGATGAAAAATCCTGACCAAATCCTGATGCAATCCTGAACGTGGACACATACCCTTAGGCTATGTGCACACGTTGCGGATTTGGCTGCGGATCCGCAGCGGATTGGCTGCTGCGGATTCGAAGCTGTTTTCCATGTGGTTTACAGTACCATGTAAACCTATGGAAAACCAAATCTGCAGTGCCCATGGTGCGGAAAATACCGCGCGGAAACGCTGTGTTGTATTTTCCGCAGCATGTCAATTCTTTGTGCGGATTCCGCAGCATTTTACACCTGCTCCTCAATAGGAATCCGCAGGTGTAAAACCGCAGGTGGAATCTGCACAAAAACGCAAGAAATCCGCGGTAAATCCGCAGGTAAAATGCAGTGCGTTTTACCTGCGGATTTTTCAAAAACGGTGCGGAAAAATCCACAACGTGAGCACATAGCCTTACTGGTGGAGTTTTTGATCAGAAAACCAGGAGAATTTTTGTTTTGACCTTCCCGCAGATATGGCCATTACTTGTTTTTCTATTTTTACATCAACTTAGCTTGTTTATTTGCAGGACAAGCTGTATTTTTATAGGCGTCATAGTGCCATCACATACATCCATGTTACATTTGTGTCAAATTTTACTACGTGTTAAATGCAGAAAATAAAATATTGTACCATTTACTGATCACCTTAGGCTGGTTTCACATTGGCGTTTTTTGGGGTGCGTTTTTGCGGTAAAAAACGCAAAAAAACGCATGGTGAAAAAACGCATGTAAACGCGTGTAAACGCTGCGTTTTTTTGACGCATGCGTTTTTGCATGTGGTAAAAAAAACGCGGCGTTTTGACGCGTTTACATGCGTTTTTACATGCGTTTGCGTTTTTTAAATGCATGCTGAGAAATGTGTGACAGCTGCCAATCATCAAAAAAAAGTAAAAAACCCACTATAAACAGAAACAGGGATCATAACCCTAACCCTAACCCTAAAGGGATCCTACCCCTAACCCTACCCCTAACCCTAAGGGATCCTAACCCTAACCCTACCCCTAACCCTAAGGGATCCTAACCCTAACCCTAACCCTACCCCTAACCCTAACCCTAAGGGATCCTAACCCTACCCCTAACCCTAACCCTACCCCTAACCCTAACCCTAAGGGATCCTAACCCTACCCCTAACCCTAACCCTACCCCTAACCCTAACCCTAAGGGATCCTAACCCTAACCCTACCCCTAACCCTACCCCTAACCCTAACCATAAAGGGATTAGGGGTAGGGTTAGGGGTAGGTTTAGGGTTAGGGGTAGGGTTAGGGGTAGGGTTAGGTTCCCTTTATCACCTTTATGTTGGGGGGTGGCATATCAGTGTGTTTTCTGGTTTTTTAATAAAAAAACGCATGCGTTTTTTACCGCAAAAAACGCATGCACCAAAAAACGCATGCGTCCCCATTGACTCCAATGTATTTTTTGACCCCAAAAAAACGCATGAAAACGCATGCGTTTTTTTTTGGTCCAAAAAACGCTTCTAAAAATACTACAAGTAGCATTTCAGAAAATGAACGCATGCAGTAAAAAAACGCATGCGTCAAAAAACGCGACCAAACGCGTACACAAAAAAACGCATGCGTTTTCAATGTTAAAGATAGGGGAAAAAAACGCTGCAGACAAAAACGCAAGTGTGAAACCACCCTTAAACAATGAGTTCACTGTAGTGCCGTACGTATTGTAAAGACTAAAGGGATACCAAATATTATCCATATTATTTACTGAATTTTGACGTTTATTTAAAAAAGCATAATACAAAACTGCGTTTATGATAATCATCCTCCGACTAACAGCTTTCAGCTTTATTTTATTTATTTTTTCTTAACCTAATAATATACTGGTACATAGACCTATATCTGTGTATCCAAGTAAATTTTTCCTAAAAAAAAAAAAAAAGATTGAAGTTTTTAGATAGAGAAAATTCTTTAATTCAAAACAATCCTACACGCAGTCACAGACTTATATGGGTGCATGTCATCCGATTAGTGGCACCAAATCGCAGCATGCTGCGAGTTTTGCTCTCATGTCAAGATAAAACATCAGATAGCACCCATCTGATTAATATGCTCGTGTGAGCAAGTCAAGAGATATAGAGGAGACATCAACTAAGAGCAGTCAGATGCCAGGGACACCTCTCCCCAGACACCAGTATTGCAGGGAAATGATCAACTGGTGAAGGTGCAACACTTCTCCTGCAGTACAAGGGAAGAGCAAGGCAGGAGTGAACATTTGTATCTGATGGTCTCAACAGCAGTGTGGAGGTCAACACTCTGCGCCACTGCACAGGTAAGGCCGGGATCACACATGCGAGAAATACGTCCGAGTCTCGCATGGTAATACCCGGCATTACCGCCGTCACTCAGGAGCGGAGCGTCAGCCGCATAGCAATGCATGCGGCCGCACGCTCCACTCCTGAGTGACGGCGGCAATGCCGGGTATTACCATGCGAGACTCGGACGTATTTCTCGCATGTGTGATCCTGGCCTTATACATCACTAAGTAGTTAGAAACACGTGTGCACAACCGTATGAGGTGCACGGGTAGGTTCCCAAACCGTAATCAGCAAATAATACAAAACCCGGCACTCAACTTTGTGGTGTGAAGAAACGAAAGATTTATTATCCCAAATCAGAAAACGTTTCGGTCCCACAGCTGGACCTTCATCAGTAACGTTTACTGGGACAATGTATAGATTCAAGTGGCTATATGGCCTGCCCGGAGGTTGCTGCCAATATATGGGTGCTGTCATCGCGGCGTCCACCGCTGATTAGCACCTGCTAATCAGCGGTGGACGCCGCGATGACAGCACCCATATAGGCTGTAACTTTTCTCTCTGGATATCCAATACTATATTGGTAGCAACCTCCGGGCAGGCCATATAGCCACTTGAATCTATACATTGTCCCAGTAAACGTTACTGATGAAGGTCCAGCTGTGGGACTGAAATGTTTTCTGATTTGGGATAATAAATCTTTCGTTTCTTCACACCACAAAGTTGAGTGCCGGGTTTTGTATTATTTGCTTATACATCACTAAGGCTGGCCCTGCCTAATGTGTTGCAAGAATTTAAAGCAACCTTCCATCCTGGGATTGTAAAGTACTATTCTCATGTATATTTAACTAAAATATAAGAGATGCTCCCTTGTGTGATTCAGTGGGGATGAGGGCTGGAATAGTAAGTAACCCTGCTCACCAGGGAGGTGCCAACCAGTGCTGCCAGTAGGAATTTCAGGGACCCATACTGGAAACATTTTCGAGCCCCCTTGAGACTCCACCAGGCTGCACCCCAGTTCTGCCTCACTCCTCAAACCTTTCACAGTCCCATCGCCCTCTATCAGAAAAATTCCACTTCTGCTCCACGTCCTCACCAATCACATTAACAGTTCCCATCGAACACCAGATCACATAGATAGCCATCAGCTTTTGTTTTGGCCAAAAGATTTCAGCTGCCACCACAAGTTAAGGTACCGTTACACATAGCGATTTACCAACGATCACGACCAGCGATACGACCTGGCCGTGATCGTTGGTAAGCCATTGTGTGGTCGCTGGAGAGCTGTCACACAGACAGCTCTCCAGCGACCAACGATGCCGAAGTCCCCGGGTAACCAGGGTAAACATCGGGTTACTAAGCGCAGGGCCACGCTTAGTAACCCGATATTTACCCTGGTTACCATTGTAAATGTAAAAAAAAAAAACAGTACATACTTACATTCCGGTGTCTGTCACGGCCCCCGCCTTCAGCTTCCCTGCACTGACTGTGAGGGCCGGCCGTAAAGCAGAGCACAGCGGTGAAAATAAAAAATTGCAGGCTAAATAATAATTTTTGAGGAAAGATAAATTATTTTTTATTTTCCCGGCTCTGCTTTATAAACTTCTGTGAAGCACTTGGGGGTTTAAAGTGGTCACCGCACGTCTAGATTAGTTCCATGGGAGGTCTAGTTTCCAAAATGGGGTCACATGTGAGGGAGCTCCAATGTTTAGGCACACAGGGGCTCTCCAAACGCGACATTGTGTCCGCTAACGATTGGAGCTAATTCTTCATTCAAAAAGTCAAATGGCGCTCCTTCCTTTCTGAGCCCTGCCGTGTGCCCAAACAGTGGTTTACCCCCACATGTGAGGTATCATTGTACTCAGGAGAAATTGCCCAATACATTTTTGGATCCATTTTATCCTGCTGCCCATGTGAAAATGAACAAATTGAACAAATTGTAGCTAAAATAATTTTTTTGTGAAAAAAAAGTATTTTTCATTTATACGGACCAATTTGTGCAGCACCTGGGGGTTCAAAGTGCTCACTATGCATCTAGATAAATTCATTGGGGGGTCTAGTTTCTAAAATGGGGTCACTTGTGGGGGAGCTCCAATGTTTAGGCACACAGGGGCTCTCCAAACGCGACATGGTGTCCGCTAAAGATTGGAGCCAATTTTTTCATTGAAAAAGTCAAATGGCGCTCCTTCCCTTCCAAGCCCTGACATGCGCCCAAACAGTGGTTCCCCCCACACATATGGGGTATCGGCGTACTCAGGATAAATTGTACAATAACTTGCTAAAAGATCATTTTTGTGACTAAAAAGTTAAATGTTCATTTTATCCTTCCATGTTGCTTCTGCTGCTGTGAAGCACCTGAAGGGTTAATAAACTTCTTGAATGTGGTTTTGAGCACCTTGAGGGGTGCAGTTTTTAGAATGTTGTCACTTTTGGGTATTTTCGGCCATATAGACCCCTCAAACTGACTTCAAATGTGAGGTGGTGCCTAAAAAAATTGTTTTGTAAATTTCGTTGTAAAAATGAGAAATTGCTGGTCAAATTTTAACCCTTATAACTTCCTAGCAAAAAAAATTTTGTTTTCAAAATTGTGCTGATGTAATGTAGACATGTGGGTAATGTTATTTATTAACTATTTTGTGTCACACAACTCTATCGTTTAACAGAATAAAAATTCAAAATTTCAAAATTTTCGTCAAATTTCCATTTTTTTCACAAATAAACACAAAAATTATCGACCTAAATTTACCATTAACATGAAGCCCAATATGTCACGAAAAAACTTTCTCAGAACCGCTAGGATCCGTTGAAGCGTTCCTGAGTTATTACCTCATAAAGGGACACTGGTCAGAATTGCAAAAAACGGCCAGGTCTTTAAGGTCAAAATAGGTTGGGTCATGAAGGGGTTAATATATAATTAGTTATTATGCAACCCACCATTCCAAATATAAATTGTAATCCACCACTGTGCACCCACTAACTATACATAGCCACTTTCCCAACCAATAAATATGGAAATTAATTAGCACCTTTACTCTTTCCCCCAATTCATTACCAGTCACACTTCGTCATCCTCAACATGCCCACTCTGTACCTCCTACTCCCCCAAATCATTACATTTACATGCACCTCCATGCCCCAATTCATGATGTCATGTCCTCTCTCTCCCTGACCCGTACCCTCTATTCATCATCATTTACTCATTATTTGTTGTCCTCAATTCATCATTTGCTTGCTCCCCACTATCAATTCATTATCATTTGCTCTTCCCCTCTACCCTCAAGTCACCATTTGCTCTCCCCAACTTCCACCTTCAATTCATAATTTGTTGTTCCCCACCCTCAATTCATCATTTCCTCCCCCTCTCCCAATTCATCATTTGCTCTCCCCCCACTCCCAATTAGTAATTTACTCGCCCACTGCTCCCAAATTGTAACATCCCTACTGGCATCACTGCATGGCTTCCCATCTCCTATGAGGCTCCCACCGACTTACTCACCCCTCCGGGTCATGCTGTGAGTTCTGCCCTCCGCCTGCTCAATGCTGCATACCATGAGTCCTCTGCTTGGTGTGTACATACTTCTCTATGCTTAGGGCAGCGGCACCAGCACTTCCTGTGTCTTAAACAGAGTCTTCCTAATATGTCCCCAGCCTATTGCCAAGAGATATCGGGTACTTAAGGCATCTCAACCAATAGGAAGATGCCTGAACAATATTCTCTTTCAGTCTGTGTTCTGCTACTGAGTTGCCAGGTCCTGTCCTGTCCCTGCTCTTGTTTATGTCACACTGGGGGGTGTATACCCATGTCTGTTCCTGTTTCCTGTCTCTCTTGTTTCTGCCACCCTGGGGGCTGTATACCCAGGCCTGAATCCTTCAAACTGAACTTGTTCCAGTGTCTGACCTTGTCTGAACTAAAGGTACCTGCAGCGCCCCAGAGACCTGGTCGTTGCAGTATGGCCCCAAGGCGAGTAGCGGTACGTCCAATGGCACTAAAGAGTTCTCCTGACCAGGTATCACCAGAACACATTACACTTCACACTCCGGCCACTAGGGGGAGCAAAAGGCTTTATTTATTGGGCCACTCCTCACACTGGTAAAACTAGGGGCTGGGGAGGAAGTTAGTCAGAAGCTGACTGGGTTGGAACCAGGCAACATCCCGTGTCAGGGGGTGTTGCGGGGAGAAGACACAGGGGGGTCCCTGTCAGGCGTGGGAACCTGGCAGGTGCCTAGCGACAGAACAGAACGTTACGGAACCGCGCCTGCACACCTTGCGGCGGTATCCTAAGGAAGAGACAAGAGGGGAAGAATATTGTGGAACAGTGTAAACGAGATCAGCACAAAGGAGAGCCAGTAAGAGTCGTGCCGAGAGAGGAAGGCAACATCTTACTGAGGCGCGTAGTCGGTGGCCGGATCACCGTAGGAGTAACTGACTTCACGCATTACTTCAAATTCCGCTGGACAGTCAATTATAGGTTGGCTGTCTACCTTCTACACCTACGAAGACATAGGGGGCAACATTGGGAGAGGGGCTTCTCTAGGGTCCTGGAAGACCTCCAAGCCTTCCCGTCAAACGGGTGGCGTCCTAGCCATAACATATCTGGGGGACGTTAGAAACTAGCAATATCTGGAACCAAAGAACGAGAGAGAGAAAGGAAGCTGTAGAGAACGAACGAAAGAGAACAGCAGTTGTGAGGACTATTCCGAATGCTCAGCAGGGTAGGACTACAACACACAGGCGCTATTGGTAGGCATCGATTTCCATCTGCGAGGGAAACTCTGGATGTGCCCATCGGACCGGCCGGTCTCTGATAGCCCGGTTGAACGTGCTCTGGACTGAGTGTACTGAAGCCTTCAGTAAAAGGTAAAGAGACTGCAAAACTGTGTCCTCGTTATTGCCTGCACCTCACACCATCACCATCCACCCTACTGGGAAGCCCTGGGGATTTACTTCACCTGTGGGAAGGTATACCATCCAGCTGCCATTCCATCACCCCAGCGGACCCCACAGCAGCGTCGGTCACCCTGAGCGAACACCACAGGTGGCGTCACGAACCCCTGACAGACTGTACTACCATTTCCATTGGACGCCCCTTAGCAGGGTCACGACACGTACAGAGTGACTTGTGGCCCTGTGTCTGGGGGCGCTCCATACCGTCACATTAAGTGACGTTGCAGCGATCTAGACAACGATCCCGATCACTGCAGCGTCGCTGTGTGGTCGCTGGAGAGCTGTCACACAGTCAGCTCTCCAGCGACCAACGATGCCGGTCCCCTGGTAACCAGGGTAAACATCGGGTTACTAAGCACAGGGCCGCGCTTAGTAACCTGATGTTTACCCCGGTTACCAGTGTAAACGTAAAAAAAACCAAACACTACATACTTACATTCCGGTGTCTGTCCTCCGGCGCTGTGCTTTCCTGCACTGTCAGCGCGGCCAGCCATAAAGCAGAGCGGTGACGTCACCGCTGTGCTTTACGGCTGGCCGGCGCTCACAGCCAGTGCAGGAAAGCAGAGCGCCGGGGGACAGACACTGGAATGTAAGTATGTAGTGTTTGTTTTTTTTACGTTTACGCTGGTAACCAGGGTAAACATTGGGTTACTAAGCGCGGCCCTGCGCTTAGTAACCCGATGTTTACCCTGGTTACCAGTGAAGACATCGCTGAATCGGCGTCACACACGCCGATTCAGCGATGTCTGTGGGAGTCCAGCAACGAAATAAAGTGCTGGACTTTCTGCTCCGACCAACGATGGCACAGCAGGATCCAGATCGCTGCAGCCTGTCAAACTGAACGATATCGCTAGCCAGGACGCTGCAACGTCACGGATCGCTAGCGATATCGTTCAGTGTGACGGTACCTTAAGTCCTTGCCTGAACCTGTTTGTATCCTTGTCTGAAACCTTGCCTACCCTACTTTGTCTATCCTTGTGTCTGGTCCCTCTTTGCCTCTGCGTCTCTGCTCTGCTCCCGTCCCGCATTCTGCGACTCTGCTTTGCTCCCGTCCCTCATCTCACGGCTCTGCTCTCCTCCTGATCTGCACCCTGCGGCTCTGCTCCCGTTCTGCATCCTGCGGATCTGCAGGAACAGGAACTGTTTATCTCTGCTTCAATTCTCCCCATCCATCTCACCTCCTCCTCAGAACTGTTCCTTAACATACAATCCTCTGTCTCAAAGCACAGGCAGCCCCCTCATGCCCTCTCCTGCTCCCACCTGCTAACACTTTCTCTGCTCCTTCTCACTGCTGGTGATATCTCAGTCATTTCTACCTCCCATCCACGCTCTATCACAACCTTCCGTAACCTCTCTAACCTTATACCCATTCGCCCAGCCCCCGCTTCCCCTGTCCCACTAGCTCTGTGGAACGCTCGCTCTGTCTGCAACAAGCTTTCCGACATCCAAGATCTTTTTGCTACTACCAAACTTTCCTTCCTCGCCATCACCGAAACCTGGCTCACCCCTTCTGACACAGCCTCCCCTGCTGCACTCTCTTACGGTGGCTTCCACCTTTCTCACACACCTGCCCCAGCAGCAAATATGGCGGATAACTGCTCCTTCACCCCAATCCCATTGCCACCCTCTGTTACCCTCCCTTCCTTTGAGGTGCACTCTGTGCGCATCTACTCCCCCTCCAACCTCCAACTGGCTGTCATTTACCGTCCCCCAGGGCCAGCCACCACCTTCTTTGACCACTTCACCACCTGGCTACTTCATTTCCTTTCTGCGGACATCCCCACTATCATCATGGGCAACTTCAACATCCCCATTGACACTTCCCTCTCAGCTGCCATTAAAGTTCTAACTCTCACTTCCTCCTTCGGCCTCACTTAATGGTCTTCTGCAGCCACTCACAAAGATGGTCACACACTGGACCACATCTTCACCCGCCTCTGCTCTCTATCTAACCTCTCTAACTCACCTCTTCCACTCTCTGACCACAACCTTCTCACATTCTCATCTCTCTCCACTCCATGTCTACAATCCCCACCCCACAAACTTTCACACCCTCGCAGAAATCTTAAACATCTTGACCTACATTCATTCTCTGAATCCCTCCTCCCTCTCACAGACATAAGTTCCATACACAATGTGGATGACGCTGCCACTCTATATAACACCACAATAGCTGTAGCTTTGGAATCTGTTGCCCCACTTACACATACCAAAGCTCGCAAAATCAACAGACTGCCCTGGCACACCAGCCTGACCAAAGAACTGAGGTGAGCTTCCAGGGCTGCTGAACGCAGATGGAAAAGATCCCACTCCAACAAGCACTTCATCGCATTCAAACAGTCCCTCACTACTTTCAAGACCACACTCGCCACAGCTAAACAAACCTACTTCTCATCTCTCATATCCTCTCTGTCTCACAACCCTAAACAGTTATTCAACACCTTCAATTCTCTCCTCCGTCCCCCAGCACCTCCTCCCTCCCCACTTATCTCCGCTGAAGACTTTGCCTCAAGCAGAAGATTGATAGCATCAGAGACAGTTTTGGTCAATAACCCCCAGAGCCCTTCCTCCCGACTACCCAGCCCTCCACCTTCAAAACCAACTTCTCCACCATTACAGAAGATCAACTCTACACTCTACTCTCAAGATCGCATCTCACCACCTGTGCACTTGACCCGCTCCCATCCCACCTCATCCCAAACCTCACCACAGTCTTCATCCCAACCCTAACCCATCTCTTCAACCTATCACTAACAACTGGTGTTTTCCCCTCAAGCTTTTAACATGCCTCCATCACACCTATCCTCAAAAAGCCCTCTCTTGACCCATCCTCTGTATCTAGCTATCGCCCTATATCACTTCTCCCTTATGCCTCCAAACTACTGGAACAACACGTTTACCTTGAACTGTCCTCCCATCTCTCTTCTTGTTCTCTCTTTGACCGCTTACAATCTGGCTTCCTCTTCACACCATTCCACTGAAACTGCCCTAATTAAGGTCACCAATGACCTCTTAACTGCCAAGAGCAAGCGACACTACTCTGTCCTCCTCCTCCTGGACCTGTCGGCTGCCTTTGACACAGTGGACCATTCCCTATTATTACAGACCCTCTCATCCCTTGGCATCACAGACTTGGCCCTATCCTGGATCTCATCATACCTAACAGACCGGACATTCAGCGTCTCCCACTCACACACCACCTCCTCACCTCGCCCCCTGTCTGTCGGAGTCCCACAAGGTTCAGTCCTTGAGCGCCTGCTCTTCTCCATTTACACCTTTGGCCTGGGACAGCTCATAGAATCTCCTGGCTTTCAGTATCATCTCTATGCTGATGACACACAGATCTACATCTCTGGAGCAGATATGACCTCCCTACTAACCAGAATCCCTCAATGTCTGTCCACTATTTCATCCTTCTTCTCCGCTAGACTTCTGAAACTTAACATGGACAAAACAGAATTCATCATCTTTCCCCCATCTCATGTGACCCCCCCAACAAACCTATCCATTACAGTAAATGGCTGCCCACTCTCCCCAGTCCCAAAAGCTCGCTGCCTCGGGATAATCCTTGACGCTGCTCTCTCCTTCAAACCACATATCCAAGCCCTTTCTACTTCCTGCCGACTTCAACTCAAAAATATTTCACGAATCCATTCATTCCTCAACCAAGAATCTGCAAAAACTCTAGTCCATGCCCTCATCATCTCTCGCCTTGACTACTGCAACCTCCTGCTCTGTGGCCTCCCCTCTAACACTCTCGCACCCCTCCAATCTATTCTAAACTCTGCTGCCCAACTAATCCACCTGTCGCCCCGCTATTCCCCGGACTCTCCCCTCTGTTAATCCCTTCACTGGCTCCCCATTGCCCAGAGACTCCACTACAAAACCCTAACCATGACGTACAAAGCCATCCACAACCTGTCTCCCGGTACTTACCTACACGCAACCTCCGATCCTCACAAGATCTCCTTCTCTACTCCTCTCTTATCTCCTCTTCCCACAATCGTATACAAGATTTCTCTCGCGTATCACCCCTACTCTGGAACCCTCTACCACAACACAACAGACTCTCGCCTACCATCGAAACCTTCAAAAAGAACCTGAAGACCCACCTTTTCCGACAAGCCTACAACCTGCAGTAACCACTGATCGACCAAACCGCTGCATGACCAGCTCTATCCTCACCTACTGTATTCTCACCCATCCCTTGTAGATTGTGAGCCTTCGCGGGCAGCGTCCTCACTCCTCCTGTACCAGTTATGACTTGTATTGTTTAAGATTATTGTACTTGTTTTTATTATGTATTTTTTATTATGTATACCCCTCCTCACATGTAAAGCACCATGGAATAAATGGCGCTATAACAATAAATAATAATAATAATAAAAATAATCTGCTCTGCTACTGTTCTGCACTCTGCGGCTCTGCTCTGCTCCCGTTCTGCATCCTGTGGCTCTACTCTGCTACCGTTCCACACTCTGCGGCTCTGCTCTGCTTCCGTTCCGTACTCTGCGGCTCTGCTCTGCTCTCGTTCTGCACTCTGTGAGTCTTTGTCCCTCTAGTCTGAACTGGTTCCTACCTGTTCCTTTATCCCTCTAGTCTGAACTGGTTCCTACTTATTCAGGTTCCACCAGTCTGAACTGAGTCCTACCTGTTCCCTTATCCCACTCTTACCTGACAGTGTTCCTGTCTTACTCAAAACAGTTCCGGTCCCTCCAGTCTGATCTGCGCCTGCCTGCCAGAGTGCCAGCTGTACCCGCCTGCCTGCCAGAGTGCCAGCTGTGCCCGTCTGCCTGCCAGAGTGCCAGCCATGCCCGCCTGCCTGTCAAAGTGCCAGCCATGCCCGCTTATACATCATTTGTACCTGCCAGTACTTGCCAGTCTGAACTTCAGCTATCCTCAGTACTCGCCAGCACCTGTCATTAGTGTCCTGATCCCCTGTGGGATCAGCTGCTACTGCCAGACGTAGCCCTGGAGTGATACCTGGCTGCTACCTGCCGCACAAGCCTGACCTCACCACTAGAGGCTCCAGTGAACACTAAGGAAGCTGCTTAATCACGCCCCTCCATGGTTAGTCAGGTTTGTGGCACAGTGGGGCCAAAATCCTCGCTTGCGCCATCCAGTCTGGGCACAAGCGTTACATAAATCGTCATTTGCTCTCCCCATCCCCCACTCCCAGTTCACTATTTGGTCTCCCCCAATCCTAATTCATCATTTGCTCTCCCCCCATTCCCAATTGATCATTTGCCCTAACCCCACTCCTAATTCGTCCTTTACATGACTCCCTACCAATTCATAATTTGTTCTCCCTACCCCTACTCCCAATTCATTTGCCCTCCCTACTCCCCACTCCTATTTCGTCATTTGCTCTTCCCACTCCCAATTCGTCATTTGCTCTCCCCCACTCCCAATTCATCATTTGCTCTCCCCCGCCCCCAATTTGTCCTTTGCTCCCCCCACTGCCAATTCGTCATTTGCTCTCCCCACACTCCTAATTCATTATTTGCTCTCCCCACCCCCACTCATAATTCATCTTTTCTCTCACCACCTCCACTACCAATTCATCATTTGCTCCCCCCACTCCCAACTCAATTGCTCTCCCCACCCCCACTCCCAATTCATTACTTGCTGTTTCCCAATACTAGTTGATTAATTCTATTTAAAAAAAAAGTTTTATATACTGTTTGTTCCGGCGTATAAGACGACTTTTTGACCCTTAAAAATTGTCCCAAAATTTGGGGGTCGTCTTATACGCCGGGTACGGCGTGTGCAGGGAGCGATCCTGGATGTCGGCGTGTGGTTCCCAGGGTCTGGAGGAGAGGAGACTCTCCTTCAGGCCCTGGGATCCATATGCATGTAAAAAATAAAGAATAAAAATAAAAAACATGGATATACTCACCCTCGGACGGCCCCTGGCTCACAGCGCTGTTAGCGTCTGCCTCCGTTCCTGAGAATGCAGAGAGTGAAGGACCTTCGATGACATCGCGGTCAGGTGACCGGTCACCTGACTGCTCATGTGACCGTGACGTCATTGAAGGTCCTTCACTCTCTGCATTCTCAGGAACGGAGGCAGACGCTAGCAGCGCTGTGAGCCAGGGACCGTCCGAGGGTGAGTATATCCAGGTTTTTTATTTTTATTCTTTATTTTTTACATGAATATGGATCCCAGGGCCTGAAGGAGAGTCTCCTCTCCTCCAGACCCTGGGAACCACACGCCGTATAAGATGACTTGGTGTATAAGATGACCCCCGTCTTATACGGCGGGCATATCCCAAATTCCAGTCGTCTTATACACCAGAAAATACGGTACTTATCTCTCATACGATCCCATGCAAGCTTCAAATCGGTTGTAAAAGCGCAAGCATTCTACAAGCTAAAAACGCTTGTGTTTTGCGGGAAAATGCATGCGAATTCCGAATGTGTTTTACCCGCGGCAGGGAGTTGTGGAAATGTTGCGGACATTTCAGCAGCATTTCTGCAACGTGAGCACATAACCTTAGAGAAGCGCTACACTACAAGTAAGCCATGATAACCTACATTGTAAAATGTGTGTATCAATGTCAGAGACTGCAGGGGAAAGGTCTTGGATAGCATTTTCAAAGTATCAAGTGTTATTAGTAGTGCCTAATTAATATTGTATTTTAGGGGCCTAAACATTAACACCAAACTATTAGTATTATAACTACTACTATTACACATTGTGGTAGGTCGACTCACTCAGCTTCTAAAAGAGGTAGACACAGGGACTGTTTCTATTTAACCAATTTCTACCATTTGACGTACTATCCCATCCATGAGACCTGGGCCTTAATTCCTATGGACGGGATAGTACGTCATATGCAACCAGCCGCGCTCACGGGTGAAGTGTGACCGATCGCGGCCAGGTGTCAGCTGATTATTACAGCTGACACCCGGCACTATGTGCAAGAAGCGGTCATGGACAGCTCCCAGCAATTTAACCCATGGAACACTGCGATCAAACAAGATCGCAGCATTCCGGTGGCATAGGTAAGCATCGCGCAGGAAGGGGGCTCCCTGTGTGCTTCCTTGAGACCCTCAGAACATTGCAACGTGATCGCGTTGTTCCTCCGGTCTTTTCCCTGCAGGCCCCCAGATCCAAGATGGTCGTGGGGTCCTTCCAGGTCCTGCAGGGAGGTGGCTTCTCAGGCTGACCGCAGGCACCAGCAAGCCTCCTGCACTGCCGGTCAGATGGCTGATCTGACACAGTGCTGTGCAAAGTGTCAGATCAGCGATCTTACTTTATACAGGGATGTCCCACCCTGGGACAATGTAAAAAAGTTTTAAAAAAATATTAACCCCTTTACCCCAAGGGTGGTTTGCACGTTAATGACCGGGCCAATTTTTACAATTTTTACAATTCTGACCACTGTCCCTTTATGAGGTTATAACTCTGGAACGCTTCAACAGATCCCAGTGATTCTGACATTGTTTTCTCGTGACATATCGTACTTCATGACAGTGGTAAAATTTCTTTGATATTACCTGCGTTTATTTGTGAAAAAAACAGAAATTTGGCGAAAATTTTGAAAATTTTGCAATTTTCCAACTTTGAATTTTTATGCAATTAAATCACACAGATATGTCACACAAAATACTTAATAAGTAACATTTCCCACATGTCTACTTTACATCAGCACAATTTTGGAACCAAAATTTTCTTTGTTAGGGAGTTATAAGTGTTAAAAATTGACCAGCAATTTCTCATTTTTACAACACCATTTTTTTTAGTGACCACATCACATTTGAAGTCAATTTGAGGGGTCTATATGATAGAAAATACCCAAGTGTGACACCATTCTAAAAACTTCACCCCTCAAGGTGCTCAAAACCACATTCAAGAAGTTTATTAACCCTTCAGGTATTTCACTGGAATTTTTGGAATGTTTAAAAAAAAAAGAAAAATATTTAGAATTGAGAGTCCTCAGTGGTTGAAACCTTTTAATGGCTAACTGAAAAGATGGTGACAAATTGCAAGCTTTCCAGGCTACACAGGTCTCTTCATCAAGTTCCATAAAGATGCGGTACATTCTGGTATCCTCCATTTTGATACAGGAAAGATATATATCTTGGTACCGTGTTAGCCAGTAGATTGAAAAATATTTAGAATTGAGAGTCCTCAGTGGTTGATACCTTTTAATGGCTAACTGAAAAGATGGTAACAAATTGCAAGCTTTCGAAACTACACAGGTCTCTTCATCTAAAGATGCGGTACATTGAAGAGACCTGTGTAGTCTCGAAAGCTTGCAATTTGTTACCAAAAAAAAATGAACATTTAACTTTTTTTCACAAAAAAGTTACTTCAGCTCCAATTTGTTTTATTTTACCAAGGGTAACACGAGACATTGGACCCCAAAAGTTGTTGTCCTGGAACTTACCTAGATGTGTGGTGAGCACTTGGACCCACCGAGTGCTTCACAGAAGTTTATAATGCAGAGCCGTAAAAATAGAAAATCATATTTTTTCATAAAAATGATATTTCGCCCCCAATTTTTTATTTTCCCAAGAGTAACCGAAGAAACTGGACCCCAAAAGTTGTTGTGCAATTTGCCCTGAGTACGCTGATACCCCATATGTCGGGGTAAGCCACCATTTGAGAGCATGGCAGCGCTCGGAAGGGAAGAAGTGCCATTTGACTTTTCAATGCAAAATTGACTGGAATTGAGATGTGATGCCATGTCGCGCTTGGAGAGCCCCTGATGTGCCTAAAGGTACCGTCACACTAGACGATATCGCTAGCGATCCGTGACGTTGCAGCGTCCTTGCTAGCGATATCGTCCAGTGTGACAGGCAGCAGCGATCAGGCCCCTGCTGTGATGTCGCTGGTCGGGGAAGAAAGTCCAGAACTTTATTTGGTCGCTGGACTCCCCGCAGACATCGCTGAATCGGCGTGTGTGACACCGATTCAGCGATGTCTTCACTGGTAACCAGGGTAAACATCGGGTAACTAAGCGCAGGGCCGCGCTTAGTAACCCGATGTTTACCCTGGTTACCATCCTAAAAGTAAAAAAAACAAACACTACATACTTACCTACAGCCATCTGTCCTCCAGCGCTGTGCTCTGCACTCCTCCTGTACTGGATGTGAGCGTCGGTCAGCCGGAAAGCAGAGCGATGACGTCACCGCTCTGCTTTCCAGCCGCTGTGCTCACACAGTCAGTACAGGAGGAGAGCAGAGCACAGCGCTGGAGGACAGACAGCGGTAGGTAAGTATGTAGTGTTTGTTTTTTTTACTTTTAGGATGGTAACCAGGGTAAACATCGGGTTACTAAGCGCGGCCCTGCGCTTAGTTACCCGATGTTTACCCTGGTTACCGGCATCGTTGGTCGCTGGAGAGCGGTCTGTTTGACAGCTCTCCAGCGATCAAACAGCGACGCTGCAGCGATCCGGATCGTTGTCGGTATCGCTGCAGCGTCGCTAAGTGTGACGGTACCCTAAACATTGAAATCCCCCACAAGTGACACCATTTTTGAAACTAAACTAGACCCCCTAAGGAACTTATCTAGATGTGTGTGGTGAGCACTTTGACCCACCAAGTATTTCACTACAGTATATAACGCAGAGCCGTGAAAATAAAAAATCTTTTTTTTTTCCACAAAAATAATTTTTTAGCCCCCAGTATTATTTTTTTTGCCAAGGGCAACAGAAGAAATTGGAACACAAAGGTTGATGTCCAATTTGTCCTGAGTACACTGATACCCTAAATGTGGGAAATGTGGGGGGGAACCACCGTTTGGGCGCATGGTAGAGCTCGGAAGGGAAGGAGCGCCGTTTGGAATGCAGACTTAGATGGATTGGTCTGCAGGCGTCACGTTGCATTTGCAGAGCCCCTGATGTGCCTAAACAGTAGAAACCCCCCACAAGTGACCCCATATTGGAAACTAGACCCCCCAAGGAACTTATCTAGATGTGTTGTGAGAACTTTGAACAACCAAGTGTTTCACTACAGTTTATAACACAGAGGCGTGAAAATAAAAAATCTTTTTTTCCCATAAAAATTATTTTTTAGCCCCTGGTTTGTTGTCCAATTTGTCCTGAGTACGCTGATACCCCATATGTTGGGGTAAACCCCTGTTTGGGCACACGGGAGAGCTCGGAAGGGAAGGAGCACTGTTTTACTTTATCAACGCAGAATTGGCTGGAATTGAGATCGGACGCCATGTCGCGTTTGGAGAGCTCCTGATGTGCCTAAGCAGTGGAAACCCCTCAATTCTAACTGAAACCCTAACCCAAACACACCCCTAACCCTAATCCCAACCATAAATGCAATCCAAACCCTAACTTTAGCCCCAACCCTAACCCTAACTTTAGCCCCAAGCCTAACCCTAACTTTAGCCCCAACCCTAACTTTAGCCCAAACCCTAACCCTAACTTTAGCCCCAACCCTAACCCTAACTTTAGCCCCAACTTTAACCCTAACCCCGACCCTAACCCCAACCCTAACCCCAACCCTAACTGTAGCCCTAACCTTTACTTTAGCCCCAACATTAACCCTAACTTTAGCCCCAACCCTAACCCTAACTTTAGCCCCACCCTAACCCTAATGGGAAAATGGAAATAAATACATTTCTTAACATTTTATTATTTTTCACTAACTAAGGGGGGATGAAGGGGGGTTTGATTTACTTTTTTTTAGCGGATTTTTATGATTGGCAGCCATCACACACTAAAAGACGCAGAAAATAGTTTTTGCGTCTCCACATTTTGAGAGCTATAATTTTTCCATATTTTGGTCTACAGAGTAATGTGAGGTCTTGTTTTTTGCAGGACGATTTGCGTTTTTATTGGTACCATTTTCGGGCACGTGACATTTTTTGGTCGCTTTTCATTCCGATTTTTGTGAGGTAGAATGAACAATAACCAGGTATTCATGAATTTCTTTTGGGGGGGGCGCTTATACCGTTCCACATTTGGTAAAATTGATAAAGCAGTTTTATTCTTCGGGTCAGTACGATTACAGCGACACCTCATTTATATCATTTTTTTATGTTTTGGCGCTTTTATACGATAAAAACTATTTTATATAAAAAATAATTATTTTTGCATCGCTTTATTCTGAGGACTATAACTTTTTTCGTTGATGACGCTGTTTGGCAGCTCGTTTTTTGCGGGACAAGATGACGTTTTCAGCGGTACCATGGTTATTTATATCCGTCTTTTTGATCACGGCGGTATGATAATAAAGTGTCGTTTTTTGCCTCTTTTTTTTGCGGTGTTCACTGAAGGGGTTAACTGGTGGGACAGTTTTATAGGTCGGGGCGTTACGCAGTGATACTAAATATGTGCACTTTTATTGTTTTTTTTTCATTTAGATAAAGAAATATATTTATTGGAACCATATATATATTTACACATGTAAATATTATTTTTTTTACTTTTTTACATTGCCCCAGGGGGGAACATCACACTAAAGTGACAGATCGCTGATCTGACACTTTGCAATGCACTGTGTCAGATCAGCAATCACACAGGCACTGCAGGGAGACTTCCTGGCGCCTGGTGCCTTTACTTCTTATATTCCAGCCCCATCACCATCTACCCCCAACCTGCATAAACTCCTCATCCTGCTGATACCCCAATGCTGCTGCCGTATGTGTCCCTATTACTGCACCTAATACCCAAATACTGAGCCGCTGCTGCCGTATGTGTCAATATTATTGCACCTGATACCCCAATACTGAGCCGCTGCTGCCGTATGTGTCCCTATTACTGCACCTGATACCCCAATGCTGAGCCGCTGCTGCAGTATGTGTCCCTATTACTGCCCCTGATACCCCAATACTGAGCCGCTGCTGCCGTATGTGTCCCTATTACTGCCCCTGATACCCCAATACTGAGCCGCTGCTGCCGTATGTGTCCCTATTACTGCCCCTGTTACCCCAATACTGAGCCGCTGCTGCCGTATGTGTCCCTATTACTGCAACTGATACTCCAATACTGAGCCTCTGCTGCCGTATGTGTCGCTATTACTGCACCTGATACCCCAATACTGAGCGGCTGCTGCCGTATGTGACCCTATTACTGCCCCTGATACCCCAATACTGAGCCGCTGCTGCCCTATGTGTCCCTATTACTGCACCTGATATCCCAATACTGAGCCGCTGCTGCCGTATGTGTCCCTATTACTGCACCTGATACCCCAATACTGAGCTGCTGCTGCCGTATGTGATCCTATTACTGCACATGTAACCCAATTCTGAGCCGCTGCTGCCGTATGTGTCCCTATTACTGCACCTGATACCCCAATACTGAGCGGCTGCTGCCGTATGTGACCTATTACTGCACATGATACCCCAATACTGAGCCGCTGCTGTTGCATATGTCCCTATTACTGCACCTGATACCCCAATACTGAGCCGCTGCTGCCGTATGTGACCCTATTACTGTACATGATACCCCAATCCTGAGCCGCTGCTGCAGTATATGTCCCTATTACTGCACCTGATACCCCAATACTGAGCCGCTGCTGCCATATGTGTCACTATTACTGCACCTGATACCCCAATACTGAGTAGCTGCTGCAGTATATGTCCCTATTACTGCACCTGATACCCCAATACTGAGCCGCTGCTGCCGTATGTGTCCCTATTACTGCACCTGCTGTGTGGTTCTCTGTGCCCTCTAAATTCTAAAGTAACCCTCTATAATATAGTAATGCCGGGTGCAAGTGCCCTAGAAAACAGCGCCCACATTTTGCCCCCTAGAAAGTAATATTGCCCTGTGTGCCCTTTGATAGTCACAGTAACCTGAGTTCCCCTATAACAATAAGTGCTCACTTTACATTTAATAATGTCCCGAGTCTCCCCCCTGTACAGCTCCCCTATGCACAGTATGATGCTCTCTTATAGACAGTATAATGCCCCCTCACTGTATAGTAGTAAAGAAAAAGACGAGCACTCTCGCTAGTGGTGGTGCAGACTGAACATCGAGGGGTACTCCAAAATATAGTCCTATATAACAACAGTCGCACTCAAAGAAGAGATTTTTCAGAGTATTGGTTGAGCTGAAAAACATGGTTTTCTTTATTATAGACGCCAGAAAAAAAGCTATCACCGCAGTGTTTCAATGTAGGTAATGTTTCGACCCACAGGGTCTTTTTCAAACCTTACTTGAATCAGTAGAAATAGGGCGGAGGGCACAGATCCATGGAGGGGTGTAGTAGTCCCGTTGGGGGCTATAGATGAAGGAATGCTGGTATACTGAGCCGCTGCTGTTGCATATGTCCCTATTACTGCACCTGATACCCCAATACTGAGCCGCTGCTGCCGTATGTGACCCTATTACTGTACATGATACCCCAATCCTGAGCCGCTGCTGCAGTATATGTCCCTATTACTGTATCTGCGGCGGATACCAGCATTCCTTCATCTATAGCCCCCAACGGGACTACTACACCCCTCCAGGGATCTGTGCCCTCCACCCTATTTCTACTGATTCAAGTAATGTTTGAAAAAGGCCCTGTGGGTCGAAACGTTAATTACATTAAAACACTGCAGTGATAGCTTTTTTTCTGGTGTCTATAATAAAGAAAACCACGTTTTTCAGCTCAACCAATACTCTGAAAAATCTCTTCTTTGAGCCCTCACTGTATAGAACCACCCACACAGTATACTGACCCCTTAGTAGCCTTCAAACTGTTTGGCTCCAACACTGTATGATGGCCCCTTCACTGTAATCTCCACACTGTATGATGGCCCCCTAGATAACCTCCATATAGTATAATGTGCCAGAGAGTCCTCAATATAATACAAGGCAGCACCCCCATAGGCAGACCCTGTAGTATACGACAGTACCCCTATAGGCAGACCCTATATATAAGGCAGCACCCTCCATAGGCAGATCCTGTATATAAGGCAGCACCCCTCCAAAGGCAGATCCTATATATAAGGCAGCACCCCCCATAGGCAGATCCTGTATATAAGGCAGCACCCCCCCATAGGCAGATCCTGTATATAAGGCAGCACCACCCCCAAAGGCAGATCCTGTATATAAGGCAGCACCCACATAGGCAGATCCTGTATATAAGGCAGCACCCCCCATAGGCAGATTCTGTATATAAGGCAGCACCCCCCATAGGCAGATCCTATATATAAGGCAGCACCCTCATAGGCAGATCCTGTATATAAAGCAGCACCCCTCCATAGGCAGATCCTGTTTATAAGGCAGCACTCCCAAATAGGCAGATCCTATATATAAGGCAGCACCCCCATAGGCAGATCCTGTATATAAAGCAGCTCCCCCATAGGCAGATTCTGTATATAAGGCAGCACCCCCTCCCATAGGCAGATCCAGTATATAAGGCAGCATCCCCCATAGGCAGATCCTGTATATAAGGCAGCACCCCCCATAGGCAGATCCTGTATATAAGGCAGCACCCCCTCCCATAGGCAGATCCAGTATATAAGGCAGCACCCCCTATAGGAAGATCCTGTATATAAGGCAGCACCCCCCATAGGCAGATCCTGTATATAAAGCACAACCCCCCAAAGGCAGATCCTGTTTATAAGGCAGCACCCCCAAATAGGCAGATCCTATATATAAGGCAGCATCCCCATAGGCAGATCCTATATATAAGGCAGCACCCCTCCATAGGCAGATCCTATATGTAAGGCAGCACCCCCATAGACAGATCCTGTATATAAGGCAGCACCCCCTCCCATAGGCAGATCCAGTATATAAGGCAGCACCCCCCCATAGGCAGACCCTGTATATAAGGCAGCACCCCCATAGGCAGATCCTATATATAAGGCAGTACCCCCTCCCATAGGCAGATCCAGTATATAAGACAGCACCCCCATAAAAAAACAATAAATACTCACCTCTCTTCCTCTTTGTTCCAGCGGCGCTCCCTGCTCCCGCTCATCTCCTGACAGCGGGCGCCGGGAGGTGATGTCATCGCGCCCGCTGTCAGACGATGTGGGGGATGATGGGAGAAGGAGTGCAGCGCTCCTTGCGGTGATGGGCGGGGGGCCCACTGCTGGCACCGAGCCCCCCCGCCTGCTCAGGGGCCCCATAGCAGCAAAACAGGGATATCGATTCTCCCTGCTCTGCCGCAGCATGTGACAGTTACAGTAGCATAGCTCCGGGTGGGCCCCCTCTGCCCCCCCAGCAGCTACACTACTGGTTAGGGGTGTGTTCAGGTTAGGGGTGTGGTTATGGTTAGGGTTGGGATTAGGGATAGGGGTGTGTTGGGGTTAGGATTGGAGTTATAATTGGGGGTTTCCACTGTTTAGGCACATCAGGGCCTCTACAAACGCGACATGGCGTCCCATCACAATTCCAGCCAATTCTGTGCTGAAAAAGTAAAACAGTTCTCCTTCCCTTCTGAGCTCTGCCATGTACCGAAACAGTGGTTTACCCCCACATATGGGCATCAGCGTACTCAGGACAAATTGGTCAACAACTTTTGGGGTCCAATTGCTCTTGTTATCCTTGGGAAAATAAAAATTTGGGGGCTAAAAAATCATTTTTGTGGGAAAAAAATAATTTTTTATTTTCACGGCTCTGCGTTATAAACTTTAATCAAACACTTGGGGGTTCAAAGTTCTCACAACACATCTAGATAAGTTCCTTGGGGGGGTGTAGTTTACAAAATAATGTCACTTGTGTTTCTTTTTTTTACTGTTTAGGCACATCAGGGGCTCTGCAAATGGAACACGACGCCCGCAGTCTGCATTCCAAAACGTCACTACTTCCTTTCTGTGCCCCGATGTGTGCCGAAACAGTAGTTCCCACATGTGAGGTATCAGTGTACTCAAGATAAATTGGACCACAACTTTTGGGGTCCAATGTCACCTGTTACCCTTGGAAAAATAAAAATTTGGGGGCTAAAATATAATTTTTGTGGAAAAGAAAAGATTTTTATTTTCACTGCTTTGCGTTATAAACTTTAGTGAAACACTTGGGGGTTCAAAGTTCTCACAACACATCTAGATATGTTCCATGGGGATCTAGTTTCCAATATAGGGTCACTTGTGGGGGGTTTCTACTGTTTAGATACATTAGGGGCTCTGCAATGTGACGCATGCAGACCATTCCATCTAAGTCTGCATTCCAAATGGCGCTCCTTCCCTTCCGAGCCCTCCCATTCCTTAGGGGATCTACTTTCCAAAATGGTGTCTATTGGGGGGGGGTTTCAATGTTTAGGCACATCAGTGGCTCTCCAAACGCAACATGGCGTCCCATCTCAATTCCTGTCAATTTTGCATTGAAAAGTCAAACGGTGCTCCTTCCCTTCCGAGCTCTCCCATGCACCCAAACAGTGGTTTACCCCCACATATGGGGTATCAGCGTACTCAGGACAAATTGTACAACAACTTTTGGGGTCCAATTTCTTCTTTTACCCTTGGGAAAATAGAAAATTGGGGGCGAAAAGATAATTTTTGAGAAAAAATATGATTTTTTATTTTTACGGCTCTGTATTATAAACTTCTGTAAAGCACTTGGTGGGTTAAAGTGCTCACCACACCTCTAGATAAGTTCCTTAGGGGGTCTACTTTCCAAAATGGTGTCACTTGTGGGGGGTTTCAATGTTTAGGCACATCAGGGGCTCTCCAAACGCAACATGGTGTCCCATCTCGATTCCAGTCAATTTTGCATTGAAAAGTCAAATGGCGCTCCATCGCTTCCGAGCTCTGTCATGCGCCCAAACAGTGGTTTACCCCCACATATGGGGTATCGGTGTACTCAGGACAAATTGTACAACAACTTTTGGGGTCCATTTTCTCCTTTTACCCTTGGTAAAATAAAACAAATTGGAGCTGAAGTAAATTTTTTGTGAAAAAAAGTTAAATGTTCATTTTTATTTAAACATTCCAAAAATTCCTGTGAAGCACCAGAAGGGTTAATAAACTTCTTGAATATGGTTTTGAGCACCTTGAGGGGTGCAGTTTTTAGAATGGTGTCACACTTGGGTATTTTCTATCATATAGACCCCTGTTATGAACAGGTGATTCAGAACCACAATGGACCTAGTGGTTAAGAGCACACAAAGTGACCTGATAGTTACTAACATAAGACGAGCTCTGAGACGTGGAAACTCTGCTGACCGCAATCCCTAATCCTATCATACCACACTAGAGGTAGCCGTGGAGCGCTCCTGACCAGGCCTAGGCGCCTCGGGCACAGCCTGAGAAACTAGCTAGCCCTGAAGATAGAAAATTAAGCCTACCTTGCCTCAGAGAAATTCCCCAAAGGAAAAGGCAGCCCCCACATATAATGACTGTGAGTAAAGATGAAAATACAAACACAGAGATTAAATAGATTTTAGCAAAGTGAGGCCCGACTTACTGAATAGACTGAGGATAGGAAAGATAGCTTTGCGGTCAGCACAAAAACCTACAAACAACCACGCAGAGGGGGCAAAAAGACCCTCCGCACCGACTAACGGTACAGAGGTGCTCCCTCTGCGTCTCAGAGCTTCCAGCAAGCAAGAAAAACCAATATAGCAAGCTGGACAGAAAATATAGCAAACAAAAGTAACACAAGCAAAACTTAGCTTATGCAGGGCAGACAGGCCACAAGAACGATCCAGGAGAGAGCAAGACCAATACTGGAACATTGACTGGAGGCCAGGAACAAAGAACTAGGTGGAGTTAAATAGAGCAGCACCTAACGACTTAACCTCGTCACCTGAGGACGGAAACTTAGAAGCCGCAGCCCCACTCACATCCACCAGAGGAAGCTCATAGACAGAACCAGCCGAAGTACCACTCATGACCACAGGAGGGAGCTTGACCACAGAATTCACAACAGACCCCTCAAAATGACTTCAAATGAGATGTGGTCCCTAAAAAAAAATGGTGTTGTAAAAATGAGAAATTGCTGGTCAAATTTTAACCCTTATAACTCCCTAACAAAAAAAAATTTTGGTTCCAAAATTCTGCTGATGTAAAATAGACATGTGGGAAATGTTACTTATTAAGTATTTTGTGTGATATATCTCTGTGATTTAATTGCATAAAAATTCAAAGTTGGAAAATTGCAAAATTTTCAAAATTTACGCCAAATTTCCGTTTTTTTCACAAATAAACGCAGGCAATATCAAAGAAATTTTACCACTGTCATGAAGTACAATATGTCATGAGAAAACAATGTCAGAATCACTGGGATCTGTTGAAGCGTTCCAGAGTTATAACCTCATAAAGGGACAGTGGTCAGAATTGTAAAAATTGGCCCGGTCATTAACGTGCAAACCACCCTTGGGGGTAAAGGGGTTAAGGCCATGTGCACACGTTCAGTATTTTTCGCGTTTTTTCGCTATAAAACGAGATAAAAACGTGAAAAAAACGCTTACATATGCCTCCTATTATTTACAGTGTATTCCGCATTTCTTGTGCAAATGTTGAATTTTTTTCCGCGAAAAAATCGCATTGCGGAAAAAAAAGCAACATGTTCATTAAATTTGCGGAATTGCGGGGATTCCGCACACCTAGGAATGCATTTATCTGCTTACTTTCCACATGGGGCTGTGCACACCATGCGGGAAGTAAGCAGATTATGTGCGGTTGGTACCCAGGGTGGAGGAGAGGAGACTCTCCTCCACGGACTGGGCACCATATAATTGGTAAAAAAAAAAAGAATTAAAATAAAAAATAGTGATATACTCACCTTCGATGGCCCCGGAGTCTTCCCGCCTCTCAGCAGTGCATGCTGCCGCTTCCGTTCCTATAGATGGTGTGTGTGAGGGACCTGCGATGACGTCGCCGTCTTGTGATTGGTCGCGTGACTGCTCATGTGACCGCTCACGGGACCGCAACGTCATCGAAGGTCCTGCACACACACACCATCTATAGGAACGGACGCCGCTGAGGAGATCGGCTGTCTGCATGTGAGTATAACCATTTTTTTAATTTTTTTTATTATTTTTAAACATTTTATCTTTTACTATTGATGCTGCATAGGCAGCATCTATAGTAAAAAGTTGGTCACACTTGTCAAACACTATGTTTGACAAGTGTGACCAACCTGTCAGTCAGTTTTCCAAGCGATGCTACAGATCGTTTGGAAAACTTTAGCATTCTGCAAGCTAATTTCGCTTGCAAAATGCTAAAAAAAAAAGCGAAAAAAAAAACGGGAAAAAAAAGCAACAAAAAAAATACGGATTTCTTGCAGAAAATTTCCGGTTTTCTTCAGGAAATTTCTGCAAGAAATCCTGACGTGTGCACATACCCTAAGGGCATGAAAATTCAAAGATGGAAAATTGCAAAATTTTTAACATTTTTGCCAAATTTCCATTTTTTTTCACAAATAAACGCAAGTCATATCAAAGAAATTTTACCACTGTCATGAAGTACAATATGTCTCGAGAAAAGTTTGTCAGAATCACCAGGATCTATTGAAGCATTCCAGAGTTATTACTTCATAAAGGGACAGTGGTCAGAATTGTAAAAATTGTCCCGGTCATTAACGTGCAAACAACCCTCGAGAGTATAGAGATTAAAGTCCGGCTGGTTTATTGCAGTCCTCATTAACCAGTTATCAGAAATCATAACTATAGCCTTTGTCTGGCACAAAGTAAAACAAACAGTAATAAGTCCATACAATAGTGCTGTTTAGCACACCTGGCTAAGGCTATGTGCACACGTTGCGGTTTTTGCTGGGGATCCACAGCGGATCTGCAGCTGCGGGTCCACAGCAGCTTTCCATGTGTTTACAGTAGGGTTGAGCGAAACGGATCAGTCATTTTCATAAGTCGCCGACTTTTGGCAAAGTCGGGTTTCATGAAACCCGACCCGATCCCTGTGTGGGGTCAGCCACGCGGTACGCGACTTTCGCGCCAAAGTCACGTTTCAATGACACGATAAGCGCCATTTCTCAGCCAATGAAGGTGGACGCAGAGTGTGGGCAGCGTGATGACATAGGTCTCAGTCCCCACCATCTTAGAGAAGGGCATTACAGTGATTGGCTTGCTTTCTGCGGCGTCACAGGGGCTATAAAGGGGCGTCCCCGCCGACCGCCATCTTACTGCTGCTGATCTGAGCATAGGGAGAGGTTGCAGCCGCTTCGTCAGAAGCAGGGATAGCGTTAGGCAGGGTACATTAACCCCCAAGCTGCTTGTGCTGTAGAGATTTCCACTGTCCAACATCACCTTTTGTTTGCAGGGACAGTGGAGGCTACATTTTTTTTCCTCAGCGCTGTAGCTCATTGGGCTGCCCTAGAAGGCTCCCTGATAGCTGCATTGCTGTTTGTACGCCGCTGTGCAAACCAACTGCTTTTTTCAAAGCACAGATCCTGTTGCTCCTTCCTTTCTGCACAGCTATCTTGTTTGTTTGTCCACACTTTTGACTTTTTTTGTGCAGCAGTCCACTCCTTGTTATTGCTGCCTGTCATTCTTTGCTGAGATTACTGCAGGGAGATAGTAATTGTAGGACAGTCCCTCTTTTTTTTTTCGTTATATCTCTTCAAGCCACTTTCTGCCACAGAAAATATACTCTAATACAGTGGCCCAGATTTATTCACTAGTCTCCCTGAAGAAAAAAAAAGGGTGCAGATTAAAATTGGCAAATCTGCATCAGTGGCAGTCCTGTGTGTGGCATCTGTGTCTCATTTTCTGGCACAGAAAACATACAGTCTAACAGTGGGCCTGATTTCTTGCCAATTCTCCCATAAATTGAAAAAAAATAGTGGGAGATTAAGATTGGCAATTCTGCCTCGGTGCCAGTGCTGTGTGTGGCATCTGTCTCTAATTTTGTGCCACAGAAAACCTAGTGTGTAACACTGGGCCTGATTTCTTGACAATTCTCGCACAATAAAGTTACAAAAAAAGTGGGAGATTAAGATTGGCAATTCTGCCTCAGTGCCAGTCGTGTGTGTGGCATCTGTCTTTAATTTTGTGCCACAGAAAACCTAGTGTGTAATACTGGGCCAGTTTTTTTTTAATTCTTCCAGAAAAAAAAAATAGTGGGAGATTAAGGTTGGCATTTCTGCCTCAGTGCCAGTCCTGTGTGTGGCATCTGTCTCTCATTTTGTGCCACAGAACATATACTGTATAAGGCCACATTTCTTCAATATTCTCCCAGAAAAAATAAAAAGGGGGAGATTTTTATTGGTAATGTCTGCATCTGCGTCAGTCCTGTTAGTGGCATATCTGTCTGCCACTGAAGCTGTGTACTGTTATACATTGGGCCTGATTTTCCCTGCAGTCTCACCCACCTATAAAGGGATATATAAATCCAACAGAAGTTTGAGTTCACCTTGCAACTGGTTTTACAGTAACAAATACCGTTAGTTTGGTTACGTTTTTCAAACAATGAGGAAGTCTGGTGGAAGAGGTCGTGGCCGTGGGCGGTCATTGCCAGCTGGTAATGATGGTAGTGGTGGTGGAGCATCAGGTGGTCGTGGGAAAAGCAATATAGCACCTAAGTCTCGAGTTGTTGAGCCAGGTTCATCGTCTGGCTACACAAGGCCTCGAACGCTCCCTTTTCTGGGAGTAGGAAAACCGCTTTTAAAGCCGGAGCAGCAAGAACAAGTTTTGGCTTTCCTTGCTGACTCAGCCTCTAGCTCTTTCGCCTCCTCTTCTGAAACTGCTAAATGTAAAAGCAGCGCGTCGTTAGTGGATGTTCAAGGTCAGGGACAAGTCGCTTCCTTGTCTTCTTCACCAAGAACAACAGAGAAGGATGCATCAGGCGACACAACGGGTTACTCCATGGAGCTCTTTACACATACCGTTCCTGGGTTAGAAAGTGAAATAGTTAACAGGCCATGCCCATTACAAGTTGAATCGGACATGGAGTGCACAGATGCACAGCCACAGCCAGATTACTATGCTGTTCCTTTGACTCAGACCAGAACATTGCCCTCGCAGTGTACTGATCCAGAATCAGACCCTGATGAGACTATGGTGCCCTGTCACGAACGCTATACCACCAGCTTACACGGTGACACAGACGAAGTTGCACACGAGATAGAAGAGGAGGTCATAGATGACCCAGTTGTTGACCCCGATTGGCAGCCCTTGGGGGAACAGGGTGCAGGCGACAGTAGCTCTGAAGCGGAGGAGGAGGAGCCGCAGCAGGCATCAACATCGCAACAGGTTCCATCTGCCAGGCCCGTATCTGGCCAAAAACACGTGGCAAAACCAAAACCAGTTGTAGGACAGCGTGGCCATCTGGTTAAAGAAGCTCAGTCTGCAATGCCTGAAAAGGTATCCGATAGTAGAAAGAGTGCAGTCTGGCATTTTTTTAAACAACATTCAAATGATCAGCGCAAAGTCATCTGTCAAAAATGTTCAACTACCTTAAGCAGAGGTCAGAGTCTAAATACAAGTTGCATGCGTAGACATTTAACCACCATGCATTAGCAAGCCTGGACTAACTACCAAACGTCCCTTAAGGTTGTAGCACCCTCGGCCAATGAAGCTAGTCAGCAACGCTACATCCCTTCCCTCACTGTAAGCCCACCATTTCCCGCACCACCTGCAGTAAATGTGCAGGTTTCGTCGCCAGGCCAAAGCAGTCAGGGAATCACCAGGTTCGTTGTAGGAAACACTGCATGTAGGGCACAAGCAAGAATACCATCTCCAACCCTCTCTCAGTCTGCCATGTCCACCGGCACCCCCGCTAGTTCCATGATCTGCAGCTCTCCAGTCCAGCTCACCCTACATGAGACTCTCGTTAGGAAAAGGAAGTACTCATCCTCGCATCCGCGTACACAGGGTTTGAACGCCCACATTGCTAGACTAATCTCGTTAGAGATGATGCCCTACCGGTTAGTTGAAAACGAAGCTTTCAAAGCCCTGATGGACTACGCTGTACCACGCTACGAGCTACCCAGTCGACACTTCTTTTCGAGAAAAGCCATCCCAGCCCTCCACCAGCATGTAAAACACCGCATCGTCCATGCACTCAGGCAATCTGTGAGTACAAAGGTGCACCTGACAACAGATGCATGGACCAGTAGGCATGGCCAGGGACGTTACGTGTCCATCATGGCACACTGGGTTAATGTGGTGGATGCAGGGTCCACAGGGGACAGCAATATTGGGACAGTTCTGCCTAGCCCACGGTCTAGGAAACGGTTGGCTGTAGGCATTGGCCCCCCCTCCTCCTCCTCCTCGTCCTCCTACAGAAGCGAGAACTCGTCCACAGACCGCAGTCGCACGAGCACTCCATCCGCAGCTGCCAGTGTTGCACACAAGGTGTCCCATTATGGGACAGCTAGTGGCAAGCGTCAGCAGGCTGTATTGGCAATGAAGTGTTTGGGCGATAACAGACACACCGCGGAAGTTCTGTCCGAGTTCTTGCAGCAAGAAACTCAGTCATGGCTGGGCACTGGTAGTGAGTGATAACGGAAGGAATTTTATGGCTACCATAGCCCTTTCACAACTGAAACACATTCCTTACCTGGCTCACACCTTAAACCTGGTGGTGCAGTGCTTCCTGAAAAGTTATCTGGGGTTACCCGACCTGCTCCTCAAAGTGCGCAGACTTTGCTCGCATATCCGCCGTTCGCCCGTACACTCCAGCCGTATGCAGAACCATCAGCGGTTTTTGAACCTTCCCCAGCATCGCCTAATCATCGACGTTGCAACAAGGTGGAACTCCACACTGCACATGCTTCAGAGACTATGCGAACAGAGGCGTGCTGTTATGTATTTGTGGGAGGATACACATACATGGGCAGGCAGTTGGATGGCAGACATGGAGTTGTCAGGTGTGCAGTGGTCGAAGGTACAAGACCTGTGTCAAGTCCTTTAGTGTTTTGAGGAATGCACACGGCTGGTTAGTGCAGACAATGCCATAATAAGCATGAGCATCCCCCTAATGCGTCTGCTGATGCAAAGTTTGACGCACATAAAGGAGCAGGTGTCTGCAGCCGAGGAAGAGGGAAGCCTTGATGACAGTCAGCCATTGTCTGGTCAGGGAAGTCTACAGGACGAGGTAGCGGGCGAAGAGGAGGAGGACGAGGAGGATGATGGGGATGAGTATTTTTTGAATCAGGAAGCTTCTCCAGGGCCAATAGAAACTGGTGGCGTTGCAAGGCCGGGTTCAGGTTTTTTGAGGGAGACAAGTGACGTAGATTTGCCTGAAACTGCCCCTCAACCCAGCACAACCGCAGATTTGACAACTGGAACTTTGGCCCACATGGCGGATTATGCCTTACGTATCCTCAAAAGGGACCCACGCATTATTAAAATGATGACCGATGATGATTACTGGTTGGCCTGCCTCCTTGATCCTCGCTATAAAGGCAAATTGCAAAATATCATGCCACATGAGAACCTCGAACAAATATTAGCAACCAAACAAGCAACTCTTGTAGACCGTTTGATTCAGGCATTCCCAGCACACAGCGCCGGTGATGGTTCTCACACGAGCTGCAGGGGGCAACAGGGCAGAGGTGTTAGAGGTGCACAAATCAGAAGTGGCATTGGACAGAGGGGTTTTCTGACCAGGTTGTGGAGTGATTTCGCAATGACCGCAGACAGGACAGGTACTGCAGCATCAATTCAAAGTGACAGGAGACAACATTTGTCCAGTATGGTTACTAACTATTTTTCATCCCTTATCGATGTTCTCCCTCAACCGTCATTCCCATTTGATTACTGGTCATCCAAAATAGACACCTGGCCTGAATTGGCAGAATATGCACTGCAGGAGCTTGCTTGCCCAGCAGCTAGTGTGCTATCAGAAAGAGTATTCAGTGCTGCTGGTTCAATATTGACCGAAAAAAGGACTCGTCTGGCTACCCAAAATGTTTATGATCTAACCTTTATTAAAATGAATCACTCATGGATTTCTAATTATTTTGCCCCACCTTTCCCGGCTGACACCTAGCTTTCCTATAAAAATGTCTTGCTTGTGGACTGGTCTTACTGACTGTTCCAATCTCTTAATATGCAGCAGCTGTTTGTCCAGCATACGACATGTTTACACCTCCCTAAATGGGCTAACTCCCGCCACGGGGCCATGGTCTCGCCACTTGGCGCAAGCACCCGTGAGAGTGCCGTTTGTGTGAAGAGGTGGGTGTGCCCGCTTTTGGTCGACGGCACTGCCACTGGGTCCCTCATAGTACAATAAAGTGTCTCTGGCGGTGGTGGCGCGCACCCAACGTCAGACACACCGTTATAACATGAGGGGCCCTGGGCCTGTACCGCCGGCCGCTAGAGAGTTCCCCCCCTTCCCAGCGCAAACAGTGCTCTACCACTTGCAAAATTATCTCTCACAGCTCCACCAATGTTTAGTCTATGCGCTGACATCCTTCAATGCCTGGCACTGACAATACCAATTTGTTGACATGTATGATGCTAGTTAAAATAGTCAGGGTCAGTGTCCTATATTGACACCAGTAAATACTTAGCACCAAATTACTATGTCTGAAACTCAGCAGAGGAGCCCACCCCTGTACCTAAGTATGCCACCCTTTTTTTTTTGTTTTGTTGTTTTGCGAGACATTAACATCTAATTTTTTTTTTGGGAGTACTAACTGTGTCAGACACTCCTTCCAATCGTCCTCCGCTGACCACACCAATGCTGCCTGTGTACCCCTGCTCACAGATATCCACCCTATATTAAAATATCAACCTTTATTTAAATCTTAATAAATATCAACAACATACCAAACACCACAAGAAAAAAAAAGAACCAGGGGTGTGCCTACCCCTACACTGGCCTAGCTTAACCTACCTATTTGCGGAGGTTGGCACCCTAAAAACCTGCGCAGTGGCGCCCCCGCTCCTCGACGGCTCTCCCTGCTCACCCTATTGGGCCCTGTAGTGGCAGGGGGTGAGGAAGATGATGAATAGGCTGGTGAGAAAGAAAAGAGGTATGTATGCAGTATTTTTCTAAATAGATGTCTAGATTGGTATCGTTTGATGCAAGACTGAGGACAACTATAATTATAATTTAGCATCTTCATCAAAGTACCAGTCTAGTCATTGCATCAAACGATACCAATCTAGACATCTATTTAGAAAAATACTGCATACATACCTCTTTTCTTTCTCACCAGCCTATTCATCATCTTCCTCACCCCCTGCCACTACAGGGCCCAATAGGGTGAGCAGGGAGAGCCGTCGAGGAGCAGGGGCGCCACTGCGCAGGTTTTTAGGGTGCCAACCTCCGCAAATAGGTAGGTTAAGCTAGGCCAGTGTAGGGGTAGGCACACCCCTGGTTCTTTTTCTTTCTTGTGGTGTTTGGTGTGTTGTTGATATTTATTAAGATTTAAATAAAGGTTGATATTTTTAATATAGGGTGGATATCTGTGAGCAGTTTATGTACAATCCTTCTAACAAATTACGTACGAGTTGTTTAAATTTACTGTGTACCCCTGCCACATAATCGAAGGTGCTTTGAGCCTATTTTTTTTTTATTTTAGGCCTACTAAGTGTGTCTGCGGTCCCTCCTTCCAATTGTCCTCCACTGAGCACACCAATGCAGACCGTGTACCCATGTAACCTTTTTTAAACCTGTGTCGAGCCAACTTTGTGGTGTAAGGCCTACTAACAGTGTCTGGCAGTGCCACTCAATACAGCTGTCCTCTTTAAAAAAATTACCTGCAATTATCAGGTTTTCAGTCTATCGGAATTTTACAACTGCAGTGGGGCTACTAGTTTGGTTGGGGCCTAGTAACAGTGTCTGCCGCTCCAAGGTGTTCTCCTGGTTTCCTTTCCTGAGCTTCTATCTTGAGGCTCTTGTTAAATAGTTGTTAAATGGAACAACTGCATTTGGCCTACTAGTTGGGTTGGGGCCTACTAACGGTGTCTGCTGCTCCTTGCTGTTCTCCTGGTTTCCTGTCCTGAACTTTCATTTTCAGGCTCTCGTTAAGTAGTTGTTAATATTATACTGCATTTGGCCTACTAGTTGGGTTGGGGCCTACTAACAGTGTATGCCGCTCCGTGCTGTTCTCCTGGTTTCCTGTCCTGAACTTCTATTTTCAGGCTCTCGTTAAGTAGTTGTTGAAACAACACTGCATTAGGCCTACAAGTTGGGTCTTGGTTGTAGAGACGGTGTCTGCCGCTCCAAGGTGTTCTCCAGGTTGCCTCTCCCTAGCTTCTATCTTCAAGCTCTCGTTAAGTAGTTGTTGAAACAACACTGCATTAGGCCTACAAGTTGGGTCTGGGTTGTAGAGACGGTGTCTGCTGCTCCAAGGTGTTCTTCAGTTTGCCTCTCCCTAGCTTCTATCTTCAAGCTCTCGTTAAGTAGTTGTTGAAACAACACTGCATTAGGCCTACAAGTTGGGTCTGGGTTAGTGCCGCCTGTTTAATTCTGTTACCAATTTTGAACTGCATTTAGCCTACTTACTGATTTGGGCCTACTCACTGTGTCAGCCTCTCATTACAGTTGTACTCCACTGAACAAAGCATTGCCCCCTGGTTAGTCCTGTTACCAATTTTGAACTGCATTTAGCCCACTTTATTCTTTGGGCCTATATCTGTGTTTCCTCCTCATCCTGCCCATTACCCAGCCAGTGATAGATGAGTCTGCTAGTACATTGACCCATAACGCTACATTCCCCGTGCACACTACACAGCAAGAATGTGACCCTGCTGAAAGTCAGGTTCCCCTTCCCGCATACCATACCACCTTACACGGGGACAAAGAGGAAGGTGCAGATGAAAGTGCAGGTTCCTTCATCAGGTGGAGGGGGGAAACTCGTTGGCGACGTCACTGGCACAGGGCCCCTCATAGTATGTAAAAGTGTCGCTGCCGGTGGGAGGCGCCCCCGCCGTGCAAACACACTGCCGTACTTTGAGGGGCCCTGTGCCAGTGCCAATGCCAACGAGTGGGCCCCCCCTGCTTGCTCAGGATCACAGCACTTGCAAAGTTTAAATACTTACCTCTCCCTGCTCCACTGCCTTGACGTGGTCCACATTTCCTGGGCCCACTAAATACTTGAACCAGCCCTACCCCCCACAACTTTAGCCAAATGACACCCAACTTCCAATGCCTAACTATTATTATAAGGTAAATTAAGAGTGACAAGCTTCAGTAACAAGAATGGATGTTTTTGCCATTAAAATGGGCACTGTACGTGTTTTCCTGGCCTCCACTCACTGCCGACTATGCTTCCCCATTGACTTGCATTGGGTTTCGTGTTTCGGTCAATCCCCGACTTTTCACGATAATCGGCCGATTTCACTCGACTCGACTTTTGAGATAGTCGGGGTTCGCGAAACCCAACTCGACCCTAAAAAACTAAAAGTCGCTCAACCCTAGTTTACAGTACAATGTAAACCTATGGAAAACGCAATCCGCATTGCCCATGCTGCGGAAAAAAATGCGTGGAAACACTGCGGGTTACATTCCGCAGCATGTCAATTCATTGTGCGGATTCCGCAGCGGTTTACAACAGCAGAAAAAAGGCAGCAACATTTACCTGCCCAGATCTTGGAACAAAATGCACTGCAGGGTGCCAGCCCATAAAGCAAGATGTTAGCAACACAGGTGCAAAATACCAGATCAACAGCCACTCTCCACATACCCACTTCTGGAGTCTAAGCTGGACAAGAGAAAAACAAATGAATAGCACAGAATATAAGCACACTGCATGTGTGCCACAGAAAAAGAAACAGACACTTATCTTTGCTGAATTGGCAGCTAAGCAGGAGAAGCCAGAAAGTGATCCAACACAAGAAACATTGACAACTGGCAAGGACTAATGAATCCTGCACACCTAAATATCCCAGTCAGAACTGCAATCAGCAGATACACCTGGCCAGGACTGCGACTCAGAGACACTGCATTCCCACCTACAACCACTGGAGTGAACCCAAAAGCAGAATTCACAACAATCCCTGCCGAGGGAACTGAAGGACCTGGTACCGAGTACCCCATTGCCCTTACGTGGGGGTGATTCAAATTCTTGGCGTCACGAACAGGATCTACTTAAGCCTGAGGAATCGGGTCATGTGTGCCTTAGAACTGTGCCAGAATTGTGTTTGAACTGTTTCTGCCGAAAGAACTGTGTATTGCCATTTACCGCCAAAAATTCCCGCCAAAACCGTCGCCATTACCGCGCTACGAGGAGCGCTGGAGAAGGAAGGCGTGCCATGGGAGGAGACCATGAAAGCGGCGCCAAAAGTGATGACCGCCCCCTCCGACTATGGCTGCAGGATGACAAGCTCAGGAATGCAGGAGCTCAAACCCCAGAAAATGGAGGAGCGGCATGCGAGAGCGAACGAAGGTCCCGGAGCAGGGGTGGCTACCGGCGGGGACCTGGGAGAGAGCGACCTGATACTTTGCGGCCTCAAGTCGTCAGAGGAGGACTACTCTGACATGCCGCCGCTAGAGAAAATTGATTTCATACAGCTATGGATAGAGCAGCTGCGTCGACTGCCATGGCACAACAGCTTTATGGCACCGAGGGAAGAGGGACCTACCCTACGCCGGGGGAACACCCAGGTGGGGCTGACGGCTGGGCAGTCAACGGTTCCAGTGTCCCGGACGGTGGAGCGGCTCGGTGTCGAGGGGACCGTAGCCAGTGCAGGTATGAAGAACACCGGCACCCCGGAGACCAGGCTGATCTCAGCGATCGCTCGCCGCCCCGCATCTGACCTGTCCCCTGCTCTCCCAGTGCGATGGGGGGTAGTGGTGGTCTCTCCCCACCAGACTGGAACGGGGTATATACATGAGATAGAGCCACCAATCGGGGCCCCCGCCACCGACCAAGAAAGATCATCTCCCGTGGGGACAGACTGTACTGCTGTACTGCTTACGAGGCACAAAAGGGAGACATAGTCACGTACACCCGCTATAGGAAAGATGATGGTTGGCGTGCACGAAAAGTGAGGAGAAGTGCCCCCTTAATGTTGTCGCCCAATGCCTGGCAGGGCCGCGCTTAGTAACCCGATATTTACCCTGGTTACCTAAAAAAAAAAAAACACTACATACTTACATTCCGGTGTCTGTCGCGTCCCTCGCAGTCAGCTTCCCGCACTGACTGTGAGCGCCAGCCGTAAAGCACAGCGGTGACGTCACCGCTGTGCTCTGCTTTACGGCCGGCCGGCATTCACAGTCAGTGCGGGAAGCTCACAGTCAGTGCGCTCACAGTCAGTGCGCTCACAGTCAGTGCGGGAAGCGTCCCTCGCAGTCAGCTTCCCGCACTGACTGTGTGCGCCGGCCGTAAAGCACAGCGGTGACGTCACCGCTGTGCTCTGCTTTACGGCCGGCCGGCGCTCACAGTCAGTGCGGGAAGCTGACTGCGAGGGACGCGACAGACACCGGAATGTAAGTATGTTGTGTTTGGTTTTTTTTGGTAACCAGGGTAAATATTGGGTTACTAAGCACGGCTCTGCGCTTAATAACCCGATGTTTACCCTGGTTACCCGGGGACCTCGGCATCGTTGGTCGCTGGAGAGCTGTCTGTGTGACAGCTCTCCAGCGACGCTGCAGCGATCGGCATCGTTGTCTATATCGCTGCAGCGTCGCTTGATGTGACGGTACCTTTAGAGGTGCCATGATCTTCACCAAGCTGGATATGAGGGGAGTCTACATCATAATCCGCATACATCAAGTGTCAAGGGGATGCCGCAATAGTGTGGGGTCAGGGGATTGCAGCGTCTGGTGACACATACACCTGCACTAGTTAGAGCGGCTTCACTGTCTTATTAGCAGTTCTGGCTTTATTTGCTCTGGCACTGTAAGGGTTAAACTGCTTAGTTGTGCTCCTGGAGTTCTCTGTCTTGGGTGGTGGTATCAGCTATTCTGAGTTCATTAATCCCAGCAGATAATGAAAACCTCTGCCAAGTGCTCCTGTATTTTGTACAAGCGTTGCTGTCAGGATCCTGGAGGTGGATTATCTTGAAGAGAGCAGGAGGTTTGGCAGTCTGAAATCAAACATACCAGATCCTTAACTCCTGCAACATCTTCTCTCAAGCGAGAGTCAGGAGGCCCCCATACACATTGGACTGTAAGCCTCCCAATATTGGCGGGTTCGACCAGTGGTAGTCTGACCCATTGGGTTAGTGAATTCCAGACTAAAGGTCTGCATACATATTAGACTGTCATTCATCTTTTAAATCTTCAAAGGCAATCTGAAAACAACTGGCACCACACTGCCATATAAGTAGCCTCTGCCCTCACCTTCCCCCTTCCATTGTAAGCCCTTGTGAGCAGCGGGCTCACTCCCTACGAGCCATTATGTTGCTCATCTGTGTTTATTTGTAACTTAACTAACAGAAAAAACCGACTGGCATTTTCAAATCAGAAAACTGGTGTGTATGTAATGTGATGGAGATATTGCCCTTCACCCCCTTGAATACATCAGTGCTGTGTATAATGTGATGTGTACTGCACATGCCAAGAGGCATGGATCAGTGGCGTAGGAAGGGGGGTGCGGAGGGGAGCGGTCCGCCCCGGGCGGCACAATGCGGGGGGCGGCCGGCGCTGCAGGAGAAGAAGAAAAAAAAAAAAAGACGCCCCTTTAAATCTTCGGGCGGCGCCGTCCGCCGCCACGACCAGGGCCAGCTCCCCCCACCCCCGGACCCCGCCCCCCGCTCTAATACTCACCTCTCCTGGTTCCTGCGGCTTCAGCGTCCTCTGACTCTGCGACGTCTCAGGGCAGAGGGCGTGATGACGTCACTACTGTGCGCGCCGCTCTGCCTCTCTGTCCTGAGCGTCGCAGAGCCGGAGAGACGCTGACTGGCTGCACCGGACCTGCGCTAGGAACGGGAGAGGTGAGGATTTTACTTTTTTTTTTTTTTCTTTATGTCTGACTGTCTGGGGGCAATGCTGGACACACTGGGGCAATACTGGAGACCATGGGGCAGATTGCTGGACACACTGGGGCAGTACTGGAGACCATGGGGCAGAATGCTGGACACACTGGGGCAGTACAGGAGACTATGGGGCAGATTGTTGGACACACTGGGGCAATACAGGAGACCATGGAGCAGATTGCTGGACACACTGGGGCAATACAGGAGACTATGGGGCAGATTGCTGGACACTCTGGGGCAATACTGGAGACCATGGGGCAGAATGCTGGACACACTGGGGCAATACAGGAGACCATGTGGCAGAATGCTGGACACACTGGGGCAATACAGGAGACCATGGGGCAGATTGCTGGACACACTGGGGCAATACAGGAGACTATGGGGCAGATTGCTGGACACACTGGGGCAATACTGGAGACCATGGGGCAGAATGCTGGACACACTGGGGCAATACAGGAGACCATGTGGCAGAATGCTGGACACACTGGGGCAATACTGGAGACCATGGGGCAGATTGCTGGACACACTGGGGCAATACAGGAGACTATGGGGCAGATTGCTGGACACACTGGGGCAATACAGGAGACCATGGGGCAGATTGCTGGACACACCGGGGCAATACTGGAGACCATGGGGCAGAATGCTGGACACACTGGGGCAATACAGGAGACCATGGGGCAATACTGGAGACCCTGGGGCAGATTTCTGGACACATTGAGGCAATGCTGGAGACCCTGGGGCAGACTTCTGGACACACTGGGGCAATGCTGGACACTGGGGCAGATTGCTGGACACACTGGGGGTAATATGCTGGACACACTGGGGCAATGCTGGACACTGGGGGTAATATGCTGGACACACTGGGGCAGACTGCTGGACACACTGGGGAAAGGCTGGACACTCTGGCAGATTGCTGGACACACTGGGGGCAGTGCTGGACATACTGGGGCAGATTGCTGGACACACTGGGGGTAATATGCTGGACACACTGGGGCAGATTGCTGGACAACATGGGGGTAATATGCTGGACACACTGGGGGCAGGACTTGAGGCATGGGCAGAATGTAGATACGGGACAGGATTGGATCATGGGGCAGGACGGATACGATGGAGGCTGGTGGGGCAGGATGGGGAGATCATATGGGGTAGAATGGATACTCACGAGGGCAGGATGCGAGAACATATGGCTGGAGCCAGGAATGACATAAACGGGGACCAGGGTGGGGAATAGTGTTACCATAGGGGATAATTAAGGGATATTATTACTGCAGTGATGTATTTATTTTATTTTTTGAGTATACTGTTTTAAATGGGGGGGGGGGGGCGGTCCTGTTACTGTGCAGAGTGACACTATATCACCTTTTTTTCTTCATGTGATGTAATGTAGAAGTTGTGAAAAATTAAGTAATGTGTTCTGCAAGCGGAGCTCGAGATAACTGTGTTATTTCCTGCAGAAACGAGTCCTGGCTGGAAGGAATGATGGCGGTCTGTGCTGGATGAAAGATGAAGGACTTCACCTAGAGACGTCACTGGTGAGTCAGTGTTACCTATACACTGACACTATACACTGTATACTATATAGAGCTCCTGTGTATAATGTCACCAGTGATCTCTGTATTACCTCTACACAGACACTGCTTACTAAGTACAGATCTCCTGTGAATACTGGCACTTATGGTGATAGTATTGTGGTTTTTTTTTTATTACTGATCAGTATTGTAGTATTCAGTCACTATGTGGGGGTAATATGTGGTCTGGAAATGGTGCAGTGGTATTTGTCCCTTGTATGTAGTATTATTCGGTCACTATGTGGCCTGGTCATGGTGTGGTGGTATTAAGTCACAGGTGTGGCATGTGGGGGTGACACCATTAGGCCCAGTTTAAGTTCTACAAAACAGGAAAACCATTTTTGGTAACCTTTGTGTGTATTGAGCCGGGGGGGGGGGGGGGGGCGCCAAACTCGGGAACAGCCCCGGGCGGCAAAAGCTCTAGCTACGCCTCTGGCATGGATTGTTCATGCTCATTAAGGCATGAACTACAAACTACTGGGTGGCAAAGACTGCATGATCCAAAGGCTACAATGGTAATTGTTTTGTGAAATTGATGATGTGTACAATAAAGGTCAAAAAAAGTCACTACTAAAGATCAGAGAGGTATGAAAGTCCAGGAAGTAAGTTATGTGCGAATTGAAACACAATGCCTAAAATCCAGTTGCAGTGAAAATATTAACTTGTAGTTATTACAATATATTCAATTGCAAGCTTACGAAAAATTACCTAAATGAGGTACGAAGTGACTCAAAAAGTAGGGGGTAAAAATGTTATTCGTTTTTATTGAAACAATACATTAAAAGGTGTATCAAATAACCTTAAAAGACAGGACGATGGTATACATGGGACCTCCAAAGAGAAACAGGATGTGACACAGTAATAGGCACAAATCTATAAACAATACATCTGCACTTGCTGATATAACCCTATTTCGGAGTTAAATGGACTTAGCATGTGGGTGGACCTGGGGTGGTCTTTTTGGCGATTAAGACCCCTTTAAATGCTCCTATAACAACCAGTGAAGGGCAATAAAGGGTAGCAGAATGTATTGATGATAGCCCACATCTCAGGAAAAAAGCATATTAATAACTTATAAAGCAGCTTCAGTCATACTCATTGTTGAGTCGGTAGTGGCTTAGTAGTAGGAACAGTATATGTTCTTTTTATAGTAGGAAACTAAAATCAAATGATTTTTTGGATGGCCACCAGATGGCAGTAAGGTGCAACATCAGCAATAATGGTGCATATGTGGGAAGCCGCATGGGGTATAAAAAGCCAAATAGACAGTCTGTTGGTTATTGCCTGAGAAGAAGAGATGATGCAAGGTGTGGAGGAGGGGGTCACATCCCGCGCCCGACGAGCGCCGTTTCGCCGTGTGGCTTCTTCAAACAAGAGGGGCGTAATGGAGACTAGGATATTTAGTATTCAACACAAGGAGGGCACCATCAAGTAAATAATTTAAAAATACCCATGGGATCCTCCTGCAGTATGTCTTGTATATAGGATCAACAACCAAAGAGCAAGAAGACATACAAAAAAGCAGGGATCACCTTAAGAAATGTCAAATTTTTTTATTACACATAAACCCACAACACCAGGAATTTTTAAAAACATTTAAAAACAATCGGTAAGTATACCATTAATGTAACAGTCAGGAGCACTGGTTAATACAGTCAAGGCAGGTATGCAGCATGCAATCACAATATAATAAAGCACAAATGTTAGATTTTAAAGGAGGCAAACCTTTATAGCATAACTGAATGCATTTATCATCTCTGAATAGATTGGCACCAAATACAAGGTAAAAAACCGATAACCACATGGGTAACCCCAACCAAAGGATATGGGGACGTGAATATCAACCCTGTTAATTAGAGTTGAGCGACTTTTACTTTTTTAGGATCCAGACGGGTTTTGCGAAACACGACTTTGTCAAAAGTCGGGTCGGGTGAAATCGGCCAATTATTGCGAAAAGTCGGGGACCGACCGAAACACGAAACCCAATGCAAGTCAATGGGGAATCAAAGTCAGCAGTGAGTGGAGGACTCAGGAAAACACATACAGTGCCCATTTTAATGCCAAAAACATCAATTCTTATTTCTGAAGCTTGTCAATCTTAATTTACTTTATAATAATAGGCATTGAAAACAGGGGGGTCATTTGGCTAAAGTTGTGGGGGGTAGGGCTGGCTCAAGATTTTCGTAGGCCCAGGAAACGCGGAATACGTCACGGCGGTACTGAGAATACGTGGCCCTATGTCTGGGGGCGCTCCAATTAGATGGATGGGTTTTTGGGGCATGTTGTGGCGTAGGTTGTCGGATCCCGTTTGGATCGCCCCCCGGACATCGTGGTTGTTCATCTTGGAGGAAATGATTTAGGAGCAAAACCAGTGAGAGAATTGATTCGGGATATCCGTTTCGATTTTTTCAGACACTGGGTATCTTTTCCTGGTGTAATGACGGTTTGGTCGAACATTAAGTCACGGCGGACGTGGCGGGAGGCCAGTTCTCATAAAGGGATTAATAGGGCCACGGTGAAGCTGAATAGGGTGGTGGCTGTTGTGAATTCTGTTGTCAAGCTCCCTCCTGTGGTCGTGAATGGTACTTCGGCGAGTTCCGTCTATGGGCTCCCTCTGGTGGCTATGAGTGAAGCTGCGGCTTCTGAGGTTCCTTACACAGGTGACGTGGTTTATCCTTTGGTTGGCTGTTCTATTTAACTCCTCTCAGATCGTTACTCTAGGCCAGCTGTCAATGTTTTTGCATTCGTTCAGTTCGCTCCTGGATCTCTCTGGTGACCTGCCTTCTCCTGCAGAAGCTAAGTTCCTTATAGTCTTATTTTGTTCTCTGTTTTCTTGTCCAGCTGGTTTTCATGATTTTGTCTTGCTAGCTGGAAGCTCTGGGATGCAGGGTGGCCCCTCCGCACCGTGAGTCGGTGCGGAGGTCTTTTTTGCACACTCTGCGTGGTCTTTGTAGGTTTTTGTGCTGATCGCAAAGTTACCTTTCCTACCCTCTGTCTATTTAGTTAGTCTGGCCTCCCTTTGCTGAAAACCTGTTTTCATTTCTGCGTTTGTGACTTTCATCTTTACTCACAGTCAATATATGTGGGGGGCTTCCTTTACCTTTGGGGAATTTCTCTGAGGCAAGGTAGGCTTTATTTTCCTTCTCTAGGGCTAGATAGCCCTTAGGCTGTGACGAGGCGCCTAGGTCTGGTCAGGAGCGCTCCACGGCTATTTCTAGTGTGTGTGATAAGATTAGGGCTTGCGGTCAGCAGAGTTCCCACATCCCAGAGTTCGTCCTGTATGTGGTTTAACTATCAGGTCATTCCGGGTGCTCCTAACCACCAGGTCATAACAGTATGGTTGGCCTGTAAGTATTAATGCATCTCAATAGAGGGATAAGAGAACTTCTGAGACCACTTTTTTTTCTTTGCACTGTGTTTTGTCTTTCTTAACCCCTAGACCTTTGGGTGGTTCAGGACACAGGTGTAGTTATGGACATTCAAGGTTTGTCCTCTTGTGTGGATCATCTCACTGCAAGAGTACAAAACATTCAAGATTTTGTGGTTCAGAATCCTATGTTAGAGCCTAGAATTCCTATTCCTGACTTATTTTCTGGGGATAGATCTAGGTTCTTGAATTTCAAAAATAATTGTAAACTGTTTCTAGCTTTGAAATCCCGCTCTTCTGGTGACCCCGCTCAACAAGTAAAAATCATTATTTCTTTATTACGTGGTGACCCTCAAGACTGGGCATTTTCCCTTGCGCCAGGAGATCTGGCATTGCGTGATGTTGATGCGTTTTTTTTGGTGCTTGGATTGCTTTATGATGAACCAAATTCAGTGGATCAGGCAGAGAAAATCTTGCTGGCTTTGTGTCAGGGTCAGGATGAAGCGGAGGTGTACTGTCAGAGGTTTAGAAAGTGGTCAGTGCTTACTCAGTGGAATGAATGTGTCCTGGCGGCAATTTTCAGAAAGGGTCTTTCTGAAGCCCTTAAGGATGTCATGGTGGGATTTCCCACACCTGCTGGTCTGAATGAGTCTATGTCTTTGGCCATTCAGATCGATCGGCGCATGCGTGAGCGCAAAGCTGTGCACCATCTGGCGGTGTTCTCTGAGCATAGGCCAGAGCCTATGCAGTGTGATAGGACTTTGACCAGAGCTGAACGGCAGGAACACAGACGTCGGAATGGGCTGTGTTTTTACTGTGGTGAATTCACTCATGCTATCTCCGATTGTCCTAAGCGCACTAAGCGGTTCGCTAGGTCTGCCACCATTGGTACGGTACAGTCTAAATTTCTTTTGTCCGTTACTCTGATTTGCTCTCTGTCATCCTTTTCTGTAATGGCATTTGTGGATTCAGGCGCTGCCCTGAATTTGATGGACTTGGAGTTTGCCAGGTGCTGTGGGTTTTTCTTGGAGCCCTTGCAGTATCCTATTCCATTGAGAGGAATTGATGCTACGCCTTTGGCCAAGAATAAGCCTCAGTACTGGACTCAATTGACCATGTGCATGGCTCCTGCACATCAGGAGGATATTCGTTTTTTGGTCTTGCATAATCTGCATGATGTGGTCGTTTTGGGGTTGCCATGGCTACAGGTCCATAATCCAGTGTTGGATTGGAAATCTATGTCGGTGTCCAGCTGGGGTTGTCAGGGGGTACATGGTGATGTTCCATTGCTGTCAATTTCGCCTTCCACTCCTTCTGAAGTCCCTGAGTTTTTATCAGATTACCGGGATGTATTTGAAGAGCCCAAATCCGGTGCCCTACCTCCTCATAGGGATTGCGACTGTGCTATTAATTTGATTCCTGGTAGTAAGTTTTCTAAGGGCCGTCTGTTTAATTTATCTGTGCCAGAGCACGCCGCTATGCGGAGTTATGTAAAGGAATCCTTGGAGAAGGGTCATATTCGTCCGTCGTCGTCACCGTTGGGAGCAGGGTTCTTTTTCGTGGCCAAGAAGGATGGTTCTTTGAGACCTTGTATTGATTACCGCCTTCTTAATAAGATCACAGTCAAATTTCAATATCCTTTGCCGCTGCTGTCTGATTTATTTGCTCGGATTAAGGGGGCTAGTTGGTTCACCAAGATAGATCTGCGTGGTGCGTATAATCTTGTGCGAATTAAACAGGGTGATGAATGGAAAACGGCATTTAATACGCCCGAGGGCCATTTTGAGTACCTGGTTATGCCATTCGGGCTTTCTAATGCTCTATCTGTGTTTCAGTCCTTTATGCATGACATCTTCCGAGAGTACCTGGATAGATTCATGATTGTATATTTGGATGACATTTTGGTCTTTTCGGATGATTGGGAGTCTCATGTGAAGCAGGTCAGAATGGTGTTCCAGGTCCTTCGTGCGAATTCCTTGTTTGTGAAGGGGTCAAAGTGTCTCTTTGGAGTTCAGAAGGTTTCATTTATTTTGGGGTTAATTTTTTCCCCTTCTACTATCGAGATGGACCCTGTTAAAGTTCAGGCCATTTACGATTGGACTCAGCCGACATCTGTGAAGAGCTTGCAGAAGTTTCTGGGCTTTGCTAATTTTTATCGTCGCTTCATCGCTAATTTTTCCAGTATTGCTAAACCGTTGACTGATTTGACCAAGAAAGGTGCTGATGTGGTCAATTGGTCCTCTGCGGCTGTAGAGGCTTTTCAGGAGTTGAAGCGATGTTTTGCTTCTGCCCCTGTGTTGTGCTAGCCAGATGTTTCGCTCCCTTTTCAGGTTGAGGTTGATGCTTCTGAAATTGGAGCAGGGGCTGTGTTGTCGCAAAGAAGTTCTGATGGCTCGGTGATGAAACCCTGTGCCTTCTTTTCTAGAAAATTCTCGCCTGCTGAGCGCAACTATGATGTGGGCAATCGGGAGTTGTTGGCCATGAAGTGGGCATTCGAGGAGTGGCGACATTGGCTTGAAGGAGCTAAACATCGCGTGGTGGTCTTGACTGATCACAAGAATTTAACTTATCTCGAGTCTGCCAAACGGTTGAATCCTAGACAGGCTCGATGGTCGCTCTTTTTCTCCCGTTTTGATTTTGTGGTTTCATACCTTCCGGGATCTAAAAATGTGAAGGCTGACGCCCTGTCAAGGAGTTTTGTGCCTGACTCTCCGGGTGTTCCGGAGCCGACGGGTATTCTTAAAGAAGGGGTAATTTTGTCTGCCATTTCCCCTGATTTGCGGCGTGTGCTGCAAAAGTTTCAGGCTGATAGACCGGACCGTTTTCCTACGGAGAAACTGTTTGTCCCTGATAGATGGACTAGTAGAGTTATCTCTGAGATTCATTGTTCAGTGTTGGCTGGTCATCCTGGAATCTTTGGTACCAGAGATTTGGTGGCTAGATCCTTTTGGTGGCCTTCTTTGTCATGGGATGTGCGTTCTTTTGTGCAGTCCTGTGGGACTTGTGCTCGGGCTAAGCCCTGCTGTTCTCGTGCCAGTGGGTTGCTTTTGCCCTTGCCGATCCCGAAGAGGCCCTGGACGCATATTTCCATGGATTTTATTTCTGATCTCCCTGTTTCTCAAAGGATGTCGGTCATTTGGGTGGTTTGTGATCGCTTCTCTAAGATGGTCCATTTGGTACCCTTGCCTAAATTGCCTTCCTCCTCTGATTTGGTGCCATTGTTTTTCCAGCATGTGGTTCGTTTGCATGGCATTCCAGAGAACATCGTCTCGGACAGGGGTTCCCAGTTTGTTTCGAGGTTTTGGCGGTCCTTTTGCGCTAAGATGGGCATTGATTTGTCTTTTTCTTCGGCTTTCCATCCTCAGACTAATGGCCAAACCGAACGAACTAATCAGACTTTGGAGACATATCTGAGATGCTTTGTCTCTGCTGATCAGGATGATTGGGTGTCCTTCTTGCCTTTGGCTGAGTTCGCCCTTAATAATCGGGCCAGCTCGGCTACTTTAGTTTCTCCGTTTTTCTGTAATTCTGGTTTCCATCCTCGTTTCTCTTCAGGGCAGGTTGAGTCTTCGGACTGTCCTGGTGTGGATGCGGTGGTGGACAGGTTGCAGCAGATTTGGACTCATGTGGTGGACAATTTGACATTGTCCCAGGAGAAGGCTCAACGTTTCGCTAACTGCCGGCGTTGTGTTGGTCCCCGACTTCGTGTTGGGGATTTGGTTTGGTTGTCATCTCGTCACGTTCCTATGAAGGTTTCCTCTCCTAAGTTTAAGCCTCGGTTCATTGGGCCATATAAGATTTCTGAAGTTCTTAATCCTGTGTCATTTCGTTTGGACCTTCCAACTTCTTTTGCCATCCATAATGTGTTCCATAGGTCGTTGTTGCGGAGATACGTGGCACCTATGGTTCCCTCCGTTGATCCTCCTGCCCCGGTGTTGGTCGAGGGGGAGTTGGAGTATGTGGTGGAGAAGATTTTGGATTCTCGTGTTTCGAGACGGAAACTCCAGTACCTGGTCAAGTGGAAGTGTTATGGTCAGGAAGATAATTCCTGGGTTTTTGCCTCTGATGTTCATGCTGCCGATCTTGTTCGTGCCTTTCATTTGGTTCATCCTGGTCGGCCTGGGGGCTCTGGTGAGGGTTCGGTGACCCCTCCTCAAGGAGGGGGTACTGTTGTGAATTCTGTTGTCAAGCTCCCTCCTGTGGTCGTGAATGGTACTTCGGCAAGTTCCGTCTATGGGCTCCCTCTGGTGGCTATGAGTGAAGCTGCGGCTTCTGAGGTTCCTTACACAGGTGACGTGGTTTATCCTTTGGTTGGCTGTTCTATTTAACTCCTCTCAGATCGTTACTCTAGGCCAGCTGTCAATGTTTTTGCATTCGTTCAGTTCGCTCCTGGATCTCTCTGGTGACCTGCCTTCTCCTGCAGAAGCTAAGTTCCTTATAGTCTTATTTTGTTCTCTGTTTTCTTGTCCAGCTGGTTTTCATGATTTTGTCTTGCTAGCTGGAAGCTCTGGGATGCAGGGTGGCCCCTCCGCACCGTGAGTCGGTGCGGAGGTCTTTTTTGCACACTCTGCATGGTCTTTGTAGGTTTTTGTGCTGATCGCAAAGTTACCTTTCCTATCCTCTGTCTATTTAGTTAGTCTGGCCTCCCTTTGCTGAAAACCTGTTTTCATTTCTGCGTTTGTGACTTTCATCTTTACTCACAGTCAATATATGTGGGGGGCTTCCTTTGCCTTTGGGGAATTTCTCTGAGGCAAGGTAGGCTTTATTTTCCTTCTCTAGGGCTAGATAGCCCTTAGGCTGTGACGAGGCGCCTAGGTCTGGTCAGGAGCGCTCCACGGCTATTTCTAATGTGTGTGATAGGATTAGGGCTTGCGGTCAGCAGAGTTCCCACATCCCAGAGTTCGTCCTGTATGTGGTTTAACTATCAGGTCATTCCGGTTGCTCCTAACCACCAGGTCATAACAGGTGCCGAGCTTTGTGTCTCGGAACGGGGGTATTGCCGTGAGACATTTTGAACTGGAGTCCGGGATCGGTAATTTTTGGAGGGAGGACGGAGTGCATCTCAATGACATTGGTTTGGATTTGTGGGCGCTTGGTTTACAGGAAGGAGTCAAAAGGGCTATGTCGGTGGTGGGGCACTCACGAGCCTGAGGTGGTCAGGGCTGTTCGTGTGTGGCGGGGGGTGGGGTTCTTGGAGTTGGTGATGATGCTAATAGGGTTGACCTGGCTTTTGTTACAGGCTCTGGACAGGGAGTTTACCTCGGGAGCTTTGGGGTTTGTTTGCCTGAAACGGGTTACATGGTGCCCTCGAGCTGGTGGTTACGGCTGAGGGTAAATAAGTGTTTTTGGTTAAAATTTTGTGGTGGCTTTCTGCCTATTATGAGCCAGATTTTTTAGCTCCAAGAGCCCTCCCCTCAAGGCTTTTTACATTTACAATGGTATACATGTTGTTATTCACGTAATTGTTTGTTTAATAAAATGGCCGCTGTGGCCAAATTATCCAAAAGAAATTATTGTGTCGTGTGAATTTCTAGGGTGGGAAAACGGAGTTGTTTAAGGGGGCAGGGTAGTTGGGGCGGAAGATTACCTACGGAAAGGACCCTGTATTGGCGATACGCGGTCATGAGTGGCGCAGACACAGTTAGTAGGCCCAAATACAAAAGTAGGCTAAATGCAGTTCAAAATTGGTAACAGGACTAAACGGGCGGCATAGCTTTGTTCAGTGGAGGACAACTGCAACGAGTGGTGCAGACACAGTTAGTAGGCCCAAATAAAAAAGTTGGCCAAATGCAGTTCAAAATTGGTAACAGGACTAAACAGGCAGCATAGCTTTGTTCAGTGGAGGACAACTGTAATGAGTGGTACAGACAGTTTGTAGGCCCACAATAAAAAAGTAGGCTAAATGCAGTTCAAAATTGGTAACAGGACTAAACAGGTTGCGCCAGGTGGTGACCACGGCCCTGTGGGGGGAGTCAGCCCATTTAGGGAGGTATAAAAATGGCCTATGGTGGACATTCAGCAGCTGCAAATGGCGGAATTGGAGAAGTCAGTAAGAGGAGGCCAAAAGCAAGACATTTTTCAGGCAAGCTACGTGTCAGCAGGAAAAGGTGGGGCAAAATAATTTGAAATCCATGATTGGTTCATTTTAATGAAGGTTAGATCATCAACATTCTGGGTAGCCAGACGTGTCCTTTTTTCGGTCAGTATTGAACCAGCAGCACTGAAGACTCTTTCTGAAAGCACACTAGAAGCAGGGCAAGCGAGCTCCTGTAATGCATATGCTGCCAATTCAGGCCAGGTGTCTATTTTAGATGCCCAGTAATCAAAGGGGAATGACCTGTGAGGGAGAACATCGATAAGGGAGGAAAAGCAGTTTGTAACCATACTGGACAAATGCTGTCTCCTGTCACTTTGAATCGATGCAGCACTACCTGTCGTGTCAGCGGTCATTGTGAAATCACTCCACAACCTGGTCATAAAACCCCTCTGTACAACGCCACTTTGGATTTGTGCACCTCTAACACCTCTGCCATGTTGCCCCCTACGGTGTGAGAACCATCACCGCCGCTGTGTGCTGGGAATGCCTGAACCAAACGGTCTACAAGAGTTGCTTGTTTCGTAGCCAATATTTGCTCAAGGTTCTCATGTAGCATGATATTTTGTAATTTTCCTTTATATCGTGGATCCAGGAGGCAGGCCAACCAGTAATCGTCATCGGTCATCATTTTGATAATGCGGGGGTCCCTTTTTAGGATACGCAAGGCATACTCAGCTATGTGTGCCAATGTTCCAGGTGTCAATTCACTGCTTGTGCTGGGTTGATGAGCACTTTCTTGCAAATCAACATCACTTGTGTCCCGTAAAAACCCTGTACCTGATCTTGCAACGCCACCAGTTTCTATTGCCCCCTGTGAAGCATCCTCCTCCCATAAATATTCATCCCCATCACCCTCCTCCTCTTCGTCCGCCACCTCGTCCAGGAGAGTTCCCTGAGCAGACAATGGCTGACTGTCATCAAGGCTTCCCTCCTCCTCGGCTGCAGACACCTGCTCCTTAATGTGCGTCAAACTTTGCATCAACAGACGCATTAGTGGGATGCTCATGCTTATGATGGCGTCGTCTGCACTTACCAGCCGTGTGCATTCCTCAAAACACTGAAGGACTTGACAGAGGTCTTGGAGCTTCGACCACTGCACACCAGTCAACTCCATGTCTGCCATCCAACTGCCTGCTGAGCGAAATTATGATGTTGGCAATCGAGAGTTGCTGGCCATGAAGTGGGCATTCGAGGAGTGGCATCATTGGCTTGAAGGAGCTAAGCATCGCATGGTGGTCTTGACTGATCACAAGAACTTGACTTATCTCGAGTCTGCAAAACGGTTGAATCCTAGACAGGCTCGTTGGTCGCTGTTTTTCTCCCGTTTTGACTTTGTGGTTTCGTACCTTCCGGGCTCTAAAAATGTGAAGGCGGATGCCCTGTCTAGGAGTTTTGTGCCCGACTCTCCGGGTTTCCCTGAGCCGGCGGGTATTCTCAAAGAGGGAGTAATTGTGTCTGCCATCTCCCCTGATTTGCGACGGGTGCTGCAAAAATTTCAGGCTAATAAACCTGATCGTTGCCCAGCAGAGAAACTGTTTGTCCCTGATAGGTGGACGAATAAAGTTATCTCTGAGGTTCATTGTTCGGTGTTGGCTGGTCATCCTGGAATCTTTGGTACCAGAGATTTGGTGGCTAGATCCTTTTGGTTGCCGTCTCTGTCGCGGGATGTGCGTTCTTTTGTGCAGTCCTGTGGGATTTGTGCTCGGGCTAAGCCCTGCTGTTCTCGTGCCAGTGGGTTGCTTTTGCCCTTGCCGATTCCGAAGAGGCCTTGGACACATATCTCTATGGATTTTATTTCGGATCTCCCCGTCTCTCAAAAAATGTCGGTCATTTGGGTAGTTTGTGATCGCTTCTCTAAAATGATCCATTTGGTACCCTTGTCTAAATTACCTTCCTCCTCTGATTTGGTGCCATTGTTCTTCCAGCATGTGGTTCGTTTACATGGCATTCCAGAGAACATCGTTTCTGACAGAGGTTCCCAGTTTGTTTCGAGGTTTTGGCGAGCCTTTTGTGCTAGGATGGGCATTGATTTGTCTTTTTCCTCGGCTTTCCATCCTCAGACAAATGGCCAGACTGAACGAACCAATCAGACCTTGGAAACATATCTGAGATGTTTTGTTTCTGCTGATCAGGATGATTGGGTGTCCTTTTTGCCGTTGGCTGAGTTCGCTCTTAATAATCGGGCCAGCTCGGCTACCTTGGTTTCACCGTTTTTCTGCAATTCTGGGTTCCATCCTCGTTTCTCTTCAGGGCAGGTTGAGTCTTCGGACTGTCCTGGTGTGGATACTGTGGTGGACAGGTTGCAGCGGATTTGGACTCATGTAGTGGACAATTTGACCTTGTCCCAGGAGAAGGCTCAACGTTTCGCTAATCACAGACGCTGTGTGGGTCCCCGACTTCGTGTTGGGGATTTGGTTTGGTTGTCATCTCGTTATATTCCTATGAAGGTTTCCTCTCCTAAGTTTAAGCCTCGTTTCATTGGTCCGTATAGGATTTCTGAGGTTCTTAATCCTGTGTCTTTTCGTTTGACCCTTCCAGATTCTTTTTCCATCCATAACGTATTCCATAGGTCATTGTTGCGGAGATACGTGGCGCCTCTGGTTCCATCTGTTGATCCTCCTGCCCCGGTTTTGGTGGAGGGGGAGTTGGAGTATATAGTGGAGAAGATTTTGGATTCTCGTGTTTCGAGACGGAAACTCCAGTATCTGGTTAAGTGGAAGGGTTATGGTCAGGAAGATAATTCCTGGGTCTTTGCCTCTGATGTCCATGCTGCCGATCTTGTTCGTGCCTTTCATATGGCTCATCCTGGTCGGCCTGGGGCCTCTGGTGAGGGTTCGGTGACCCCTCCTCAAGGGGGGGGTACTGTTGTGAATTCTGTGATCAAGCTCCCTCCTGTGGTCACGAGTGGTACTGCGGCTTCTGAGTTTCCTTCCTCGGGTGATGAGGTTAAGTCGTTAGGTGCTGCTCTATTTAACTCCACCTAGTGCTTTGATCCTGGCCTCCAGTCAATGTTCTAGTATTGGTCTTGCTTCCTCCTGGATCGTTCCTGTGGCCTGTCTGCTCAGCATAAGCTAAGTTCTGCTTGTGTTACCTTTGTTGCTTATTTTCTGTCCAGCTTGCTTTTTTGGGTTTTCTTGCTTGCTGGAAGCTCTGAGACGCAGAGGGAGCACCTCCGTACCGTTAGTCAGTGCGGAGGGTCTTTTTGCCCCTCTGCGTGGTTGTTTTTGTGTTGACCGCAAAGCTATCTTTCCTATCCTCGGTCTATTCAGTAAGTCGGGCCTCACTTTGCTAAATCTATTTCATCTCTGTGTTTGTACTTTCATCTTAACTCACAGTCATTATATGTGGGGGGCTGCCTTTTCCTTTGGGGAATTTCTCTGAGGCAAGGTAGGCTTATTTTTCTATCTTCAGGACTAGCTAGTTTCTCAGGCTGTGCCGAGTTGCATAGGGAGCGTTAGGCACAATCCACGGCTACCTCTAGTGTGGTTTGATAGGTTTAGGGATTGCGGTCAGCAGAGTTTCCACGTCTCAGAGCTCGTCCTATGTTTTGTGGTTATTGTCAGGTCACTTGTGTGCTCTGAACTTCAAGGTCCATTGTGGTTCTGAATTACCTATTCATAACACAGGCCATTCATAATTGGATTCAGCCCACATCCGTGAAGAGCCTTCAGAAATTTTTGGGTTTTGCAAATTTTTATTGCCGTTTCATTGCTAATTTTTCCAGTGTGGTTAAACCCTTGACCGATTTGACGAAGAAAGGCGCTGATGTGGCGAATTGGTCCTCTGCGGCTGTCTCTGCCTTTCAGGAGCTTAAACGTCGATTTACTTCTGCTCTGGTGTTGCGCCAACCGGATGTTTCTCTTCCATTTCAGGTTGAGGTTGACACTTCTGAGATTGGGGCAGGGGCCGTTTTGTCTCAGAGGGATCCTGTTGGTTCCTTGATGAAACCATGTGCCTTCTTTTCCCGTAAGTTTTCGCCTGCTGAACGCAATTATGATGTCGGCAATCGGGAGTTGTTGGCTATGAAGTGGGCATTTGAGGAGTGGCGACATTGGCTTGAGGGAGCTAAGCACCATATTGTGGTCTTGACCGATCATAAGAATCTTATTTACCCCACTCTGCCAAACGGCTGAATCCTAGACAGGCTCGATGGTCCTTGTTTTTTCCCGTTTTGATTTCTTGGTCTCGTACCTTCCGGGTTCTAAGAATATTAAGGCTGATGCCCTCTCTAGGAGTTTTTTGCCTGATTTTCCTGAGGTCTTAGAACCGGTCGGTATTCTGAAAGAAGGGGTGGTCCTTTCTGCCATTTCCCCTCATTTACGACGGGTTCTTCAGGAATTTCAGGCTGACAAACCTGACCGCTGTCCTGTGGGGAAACTGTGTGTTCCTGACAGATGGACTAGTAGAGTGATTTCTGAGGGTCACTGTTCCGTGTTGGCTGGTCATCCTGGCATTTTTGGTACCAGAGACTTGGTTGGTAGGTCCTTTTGGTGGCCTTCTTTGTCACGTGATGTGCGTTTTTTTGTGCAGTCCTGTGGGACTTGTGCGCGGGCCAAGCCTTGTTGTTCCCGTGCTAGTGGGTTGCTTTTGCCATTGCCAGTCCCTGAGAGGCTCTGGACGCATATTTCGATGGATTTTATTTCTGATCTTCCGGTCTCCCAGAAAATGTCTGTTATCTGGGTTGTTTGTGACCGGTTCTCTAAGATCGTTCATTTGGTGCCTTTGCCTAAATTGCCTTCCTCTTCGGATTTGGTTCCGTTGTTTTTTCAGTGGTTCGTTTGCATGGGATTCCGGAGAATATTGTGTCCAACAGAGGTTCCCAGTTTGTTTCTAGGTTTTGGCGGGCCTTTTGTGCTAGGCTGGGCATTGATTTGTCTTTTTCTTCTGCATTTCTTCCTCAGACAAATGGCCAGACCGAGCGAACTAATCAGACTTTGGAAACTTATTTGAGATGCTTTGTGTCTGCTGATCAGGATGATTGGGTGGCCTTCTTGCCATTGGCCGAGTTTGCCCTTAATAATCGGGCTAGTTCGGCTACTTTGGTTTCGCCTTTCTTTTGTAATTTTGGTTTTCATCCTCGTTTTTCTTCTGGGCAGGTTGAGCCTTCTGACTGTCCTGGTGTGGATTCTGTGGTTGACAGGTTGCAGCAGATTTGGGCTCATGTGGTGGACAATTTGGTGTTGTCTCAGGAGGAGGCTCAACGTTTTGCTCTTCGGTGTGTTGGTTCCCGTCTTCGGGTTGGGGATCTGGTCTGGTTGTCTTCCCGTCATGTTCCTATGAAGGTTTCTTCCCCTAAGTTTAAGCCTCAGTTTATTGGTCCTTATAAGATTTCTGAGATTATTAATCCGGTGTCTTTTCGTTTGGCGCTTCCGGCCTCTTTTGCTATCCATAATGTCTTCCATAGATCTTTATTGCGGAAATATGTGGTGCCCGTTGTTCCCTCTGTTGATCCTCCGGCCCCTGTGTTGGTTGATGGTGAGTTGGAGGATGTGGTTGAGAAGATTTTGGATTCTCGTTTTTCGAGGTGGAGGCTTCAGTACCTTGTCAAATGGAAGGGTTATGGCCAGGAGGATAATTCTTGGGTTTTTGCCTCTGATGTCCATGCTGCTGATTTGGTCCGTGCCTTTCATCTGGCTCATCCTGATCGTCCAGGAGGCCCTGGTGAGGGTTCGGTGACCCCTCCTCAAGGAAGGGGTACTGTTGTGAATTCTGCTCTTGGGTTCCCTCCAGTGGTTGTAGGTGGGAATGCAGTTGTCTCTGAGTCACAGTCCTGGCCAGGTGTATCTACTGATTGCAGTTCTGACTGGGATATTTAGGTGTGCAGGATTCATTAGTCCTTTCCAGTTGTCAATGTTTCTTCTGAAGTGTTGGATCACTTTCTGGCTTCTCCTGCTCAGCTGTCAATTCAGCAAAGATAAGTGTCTGGTTTTTGTTTCTGTGGCACACATGCAGTGTGCTTATATTCTGTGCTATTCATTTGTTTTTCTCTTGTCCAGCTTAGACTGTGTCAGTGTTTTCTCGGTCTTGTTGGATTCTCTGGAGATGCAGATATACGCTCCACATCTTTAGTTAGATGGTGGAGTTTTTGTATTTTCTGCTGTGGAAATTTTTGGAAGGATTTTTAATACTGACCGCTTAGTATCCTGTCCTATCCTTTCCTATTTAGCTAGTGTGTGCCTCATTTGCTAAATCCTGTTTTCTGTCTACGTGTGTCTTTTCCTCTACTACTCACAGTCAATATTTGTGGGGGGCTGCCTATCCTTTGGGGTTCTGCTCTGAGGCAAGGTAGAAATTCCTATTTCCATCTATAGGGGTATTTAGTCCTTCGGCTGTGTCGAGGTGTCTAGGTTTTGTTAGGCACACCCCACGGCTACTTCTAGTTGCGGTGATAGATCAGGGTTTGCGGTCAGTATAGTTACCACCTACTCCAGTGAAAGTTTTCATGCTGCTCCAAGGTCACCTGATCATAACAGTAGATGGCTGCTGCGGATCATCCTCCTCCGCTTCTGAGCTACTGGCAGCGGCACCCTCTTCCCCCAATGGCTGCCAATCTGGGTCAACAACTGGGTCATCTATCACCTCCTCTTCAATGTCATGTGCAGCTTCCTCAGTGTCACCGTGTAAGGTGCTGTAGCGTTCGGGACGGGGCACTATGGTCTCATCAGGGTCAGATTCTGTACACTGCGAGGGCAATGTAGTGATCTGAGTCAATGGAACAGCATTATAATATAGCTGTGGCTGTGCATCAGTGCACTCCATGTCCGATTCATCTTTTAACCCCTTCATGACCCAGCCTATTTTTACCTTGATGACCTGGCCGTTTTTTGCAATTTTGACCAGTGTCCCTTTATGAGGTAATAACTCGGGAACGCTTCAACAGATCCTAGCAGTTCTTAGATTGTTTTTTTCGTGACATATTGGGCTTCATGTTAGTTGTAAATTTACGTCAATAAATTCTGCATTTATTTGTGATAAAAACGGAAATTTGGAGAAAATTTTGAAAATTTCGCAATTTTCACATTTTTAATTTTTATTCTGTTAAACCAGAGAGTTATGTGACAAAAAATAGTTAATAAATAACATTTCCCACATGTCTACTTTACATCAGCACAATTTTGGAAACATTTTTTTTTTTGCTAGGAAGTTATAAGGGTTAAAATTTGACCAGCGATTTCTCATTTTTACAACGAAATTTACAAAACCATTTTTTTAGGGACCACCTCACATTTGAAGTCAGTTTGAGGGGTCTATATGGGTGAAAATACCCAAAAGTGACACCATTCTGAAAACTGCACCCCTCAAGGTGCTCAAAACCACATTCAAGAAGTTTATTAACCCTTTAGGTGCTTCACAGCAGCAGAAGCAACATGGAAGGAAAAAATGAACATTTAACTTTTTAGTCACAAAAATGATCTTTTAGCAACAATTTTTTTATTTTACCAATGGTAAAAGGAGAAACTGAACTACGAAAGATGTTGTCCAATTTGTCCTGAGTACGCTGATACCTCATATGTGGGGGTAAACCACTGTTTGGGCGCACGGCAGGGCTTGGAAGGGAAGGAGCGCCATTTGACTTTTTGAATGAAAAATTGGCTCCACTCTTTAGCGGACACCATGTCACGTTTGGAGAGCCCCCGTGTGCCTAAAAATTGGAGCTCCCCACAAGTGACCCCATTTTGGAAACTAGATGCCCCACGGAACTTATCTAGATGCATAGTGAGCACTTTAAACCCCCAGGTGCTTCACAAATTGATCCGTAAAAATGAAAAAGTACTTTTTTTTCACAAAAAAATTATTTTAGTCTCAGTTTTTTCATTTTCACATGGGCAACAGGATAAAATGGATCCTACAATTTGTTGGGCAATTTCTCCTGAATACACCGATATCTCACATGTGGGGGTAAACCACTGTTTGGGCACATGGTAAGGCTCGGAAGGGAAGGAGCGCCATTTGACTTTTTGAATGAAAACTTATCTCCATCGTTAGCGGACACCATGTCGCGTTTGGAGAGCCCCTGTGTGCCTAAACATTGGAGCTCCCCCACAAGTGACCCCATTTTGGAAACTGGACCCCCCAAGGAACTTATCTAGATGCCTAGTAAGCACTTTAAACCCTCAGGTGCTTCACAAATTGATCCGTAAAAATGAAAAAGTACTTTTTTTTTCACAACAAAATTGTTTTCGCCTCAATCTTTTCATTTTTACATGGGCAATAGGATAAAATGTATCCTAAAATTTGTTGGGCTATTTCTCCCGAGTACGCCGATACCTCATATGTGGGATAAACCCCTGTTTGGGCACACGGCAGGGCTCGGAAGGGAAGGCGCGCCATTTGACTTTTTGAATGGAAAATTAGCTCCAATTGTTAGCAGACACCATGTTGCGTTTGGAGAGCCCCTGTGTGCCAAAACATTGGAGCTCCCCCACAAGTGACCCCATTTTGGAAACTAGACCCCCAAAGGAACTTGCATAGATGCATATTGAGCACTTTAAACCCCCAGGTGCTTCACAGAAGTTTATAATGCAGAGCCATGAAAATAAAAAATAATTTTTCTTTCCTCAAAAATGATTTTTTAGCCTGGAATTTCCTATTTTGCCAAGGGTAATAGGAGAAATTGGACCCCAAATGTTGTTGTCCAGTTTGTCCTGAGTACGCTGATACCCCATATGTGGGGATAAACTACTGTTTGGGCGCACGGCAGGGCTCGGAAGGGAAGGCATGCCATTTGGCTTTTTAAATGGAAAATTAGCTCCAATCATTAGCGGACACCATGTCACGTTTGGAGAGCCCCTGTGTGCCTAAACATTGGAGATCCCCCACAAATGACACCATTTTGGAAACTAGACCCCCAAAGGAACTAATCTAGATGTGTGGTGAGCACTTTGAACCCCCAACTACTTCACAGAAGTTTATAACGCAGAGCAGTGAAAATAGAAAAAAAAATTTCTTTTCTCAAAAATGATTTTTTAGCCCGCAATTTTTTATTTTCCCAAGGGTAACAGGAGAAATTTGACCCCAAAAGTTGTTGTCCAGTTTCTCCTGAGTACGCTGATACCCCATATGTGGGGGTAAACCACTGTTTGGGCACATGCCGGGGCTCGGAAGTGAAGTAGTGACGTTTTGAAATGCAGACTTTGATGGAATGGTCTGCGGGCGTCACGTTGCGTTTGCAGAGCCCCCGATGTGGCTAAACAGTAGAAACCCCCCACAAGTGACCCCATTTTGGAAACTAGACCCTGAAAGGAACTTATCTAGATGTGTGGTGAGCACTTTGAACCCCCAAGTGCTTCACAGAAGTTTATAACGCAGAGCTGTGAAAATAATAAATACGTTTTCTTTCCTCAAAAATAATTACTTAGCCCAGAATGTTTTAATTTTCCCAAGGGTAATAGGAGAAATTTGACCCCAATATTTGTTGTCCAGTTTCTCCTGAGTAGGATGATACTCCATATGTGGGGGTAAACTACTGTTTGGGCACATGCCGGGGCTCGGAAGTGAAGTAGTGACGTTTTGAAATGCAGACTTTGATGGAGTGCTCTGCAGGCGTCACGTTGCGTTTGCAGAGACCCTGATGTGGCTAAACAGTAGAAACCCCCCACAAGTGACCCCATTTTGGAAACTAGACCCCGAATGGAACTTATCTCGATATGTGGTGAGCACTTTGAACCCCCAAGTGCTTCACAGAAGTTTATAACGCAGAGCCGTGAAAATAATAAATATGTTTTCTTTCCTCAAAAATAATTTTTTAGCCCAGAATTTTTTATTTTCCCAAGGATTACAGGAGAAATTGGACCCCAAAAGTTGTTGACCAGTTTCTCCTGAGTACGCTGATGCCCCATGTGTGGGGGTAAACCACTGTTTGGGCACACGTCGGGGCTCGGAAGTGAGGGAGCACCATTTGAGTTTTTGAATACAAGATTTGCTGGTATCAATGGTGGCGCTATGTTGCGTTTGGAGACCCCTGAGGTGCCTAAACAGTGGAAACCCCTCAATTCTACCTCCAACACTAACCCCAACACACCCCTAACCCTAATCCTAACCCTAATCCCAACTGTAGCCATAACCCTAATCACAACCCTAATTCCAACCCTAACCCTAAGGCTATGTGCCCACGTTGCGGATTCGTGTGAGATTTTTCCGCACCATTTTTGAAAAATCCACGGGTAAAAGGCACTGCGTTTTACCTGCGGATTTACCGCGGATTTCCAGTGTTTTTTGTGTGGATTTCACCTGCAGATTCCTATTGAGGGACAGGTGTAAAACGCTGCAGAATCCGCACAAAGAATTAACATGCTGCGGAAAATACAACGCAGCATTTCCGCGTGGTATTTTCCGCACCATGGGCACAGCGGATTTGGTTTTGCATAGGTTTACATGGTACTGTAAACGTGATGGAACACTGCTGCGAATCTGCAGCGGCCAATCCGCTGCGGATCCGCAGCCAAATCTGCACCATGTGCACATAGCCTAATTCTAAAGGTATGTGCACACGCTGCGGAAAACGCTGCGGATCCGCAGCAGTTTCCCATGAGTTTACAGTTCAATGTAAACCTATGGGAAACAAAAATGGCTGTACACATGCTGCAGAAAAACTGCACAAAAACACAGCGGTTTACATTCCGCAGCGGTTTACATTCCGCAGCATGTCACTTCTTTCTGTGGATTCCGCAGCGGTTTTACAACTGCTCCAATAGAAAACCGCAGTTGTAAAACCACAGTGAAATGCGCAGAAAAACCGTGGTAAATCCGCCATAAATCCACAGCGGTTTAGCACTGCGGATTTATCAAATCCGCTGCGGAAAAATCCGCAGAGGAACAGAATACATGTGCACATATCGAAACCCTAACCCCAACCCCAACCCTAACCCTAGTTCTAACCCCAACCTTAGCGGGAAAAAAAATTCTTTATTTTATTATTGTCCCTATCTATGGGGGTGACAAAGGGAGGGGGTCATTTACTATTTTTTTTATTTTGATCACTGTGATAGATTATATCTCAGTGATCAAAATGCACTTTGGAACAAATCTGCCGGCCGGCAGATTTGGCGGGCGCACTGCGCATGCGCCCGCCATTTTGGAAGATGGTGGCGCCCATGGAGAAGACGGACGGACCCCGGGAGGATCGGTAAGTATGATGGGGTGGAAGGGAGCACGGGGGGGTGGATCGGAGCATGGGAGGGTGGATCGGAGCGCGGGGGGGTGGATCGGAGCACGGGGGGGGGATCGGAGCGCGGGGGGTGGATCGGAGCACGGGGGTGGATCGGAGCATGGGGGGGTGGATTGGAGCATAAGGGGGTGGATCGGAGCACGGGGGGTGGAGCACGGGGGGGAGCGGACAAGAGCACGGGGGGAGCGGAGCACAGGACGGAGGGGAGCGGGGCAGTGTGCAGGACTGATCGGTGGCTTGGGGGGGTGATTGGTGGGGTGGGGGGGCACATCAGTGTTTCCAGCCATGGCCGATGATATTGCAGCATCGGCCATGGCTGGATTGTAATATTTCACCAGTTATAATAGGTGAAATATTACAAATCGCTCTGATTGGCAGTTTCACTTTCAACAGCCAATCAGAGCGATCGTAGCCACGGGGGGGGGGGTGAAGCCACCCCCCCCTGGGCTGTACTACCACTCCCCCTGTCACTGCATAATGTCTTTCATACTCCTCTCTCACACCCTCTCCTTCCAGCAAACTCACATTCAACTTCCACACACCTTTCCCAGCCACCTCATTAACATGCAAATCCAATACACACTTCATACACACATGATCGGAAAAAAACAACACTCTCCTGTGCATAACTAACAGGAATTAGATTTTTTGAAACAAAACAATAGTCCAATCTAGACACCACCCTCCCACTGTCAGAAAAAAACGTATTTAACAACGGAGTTATCTTGCATGCACGCTGCATATCCTTTAAACCAAAATCACTCACCATATCCATTAACACTTTCCCTGACACATCCACATTCACACTTCCCACATCACAGTTCATATCACCCACTATCACAACAAAAACTCTTCCTGGAATAAAAAACTTATTTTTTTCAAATAAAACTTTACACTCCTGTTTTTCCACAGGCACATATACATTAATAATGCAAAAACAAACATTTCTAAACTCAAAATTTGCCAACACACACCTCCCAACCTCAATTACCATATAGTCACACAAACTCACATCATTTCCCTTCACCAAAAAACCCACACCATCATTTTTATTACAAGCACTTCCTGACCACACAGACGCACCATGAGGCCATTCACTCCCCTTCACATCATCCACAATCCCACACTCCTGATAAACCGACCACGTGCTCGTCACCAAGGACGCCTGGATTAAAGGCTCTTCAGCCCGGACACCACGCTCCAGAGTTCCGCCGGGCATTCCAGCCCCGTCTCCTCGGCATCCGGCGCCAGCGACCGAAAACGCTCCCACTGGAAACGAGACAAAGAATCGGCAATGCAATTATTAAGGCCATGTTCACACAGTGCGTTTTTTACTGCGGAACCGCCGCGATTTTGCCGCTGCGGCTCCGCAGCTGTTTTCCATGCAGGGTACAGTACACTGTACCCTATGGAAAACAGGAACCACTGTGCACATGATGCGGGAATTAACTAAAAAAGCCGCGCTGAATAGCCGCGGTAAAAAAGAAGTACCATGTCACTTCTTTTTGCGGAACTGCAGCAGTTCTGCACCCATAGACCTCCATTGTGAGGTCAAACCCGCAGTAAAACCCGCAGATGAAAAAAATATCTGCGGATTTTCTGCAGTTTGTGGTGCAGAACCGCTGCAGTGTGGCTGCCCCCCCGTGCCCCAATCCCACCCCCCCATGCTCCGACGCCCCCCCCCCCCCGTGCCCTCATCTCCCCCCCTTATACTTACCCGGCCTCCCGGTGTCCGTCCGTCCGTCTTCTCCCTGGGCGCCGCCATCTTGCAAAATGGCGGGCGCATGCGCAGTGCGCCCGCCGAATCTGCCGGCCGGCAGATTCGTTCCAAAGTGCATTTTGATCACTGAGCTATAACCTATCTCAGTGATCAAAATAAAAAAAATAGTAAATGACCCCCCCCCCTTTGTCACCCCCATAGGTAGGGACAATAAAAAAATAAAGAACTTTTTTTTCCCCCACTAAGGTTAGGGTAGGGGTAGGGGTAGGGTTAGGGGTAGGGTTAGGGTTAGGGGTAGGGTTAGGGTTAGGGGTAGGGTTAGGGTATTTTCAGCCATTTTAACCCTAAAAAACTTCCTAGAAAACACACAGACTCTGCATAGAAAACTGCATAAAAAAACGCACTAAAAAACGCATCAAAAAACGCATCAAAAAACGCACCAAAAAAGCACCAAAAAAAGGACCTGCGTTTTCTGCCAAGAGCTGCGGTTTTTAGTGCAGAAAAAACAGCAGGGAAATCAGGAACGTGTGAACATGGCCTAACACCGGGCACATGTGATGCCGTGAAATAAGCATTCAAGGATAAGCAAGACAAAACCAACTGCCGAAGAACTCTGATCACCGGGGGCGACGCCGTCGTCAAACTGTTAATGGCACACACAACCACCATATTATCACAATTAAAATGAACCCTTTTATTCCGAAAATCGTCGCCCCAAAGCTGCACCGCCACCAAAATCGGAAAAATCTCCAACAACGTGATGTTCCGTACCAACCCTGTTTCAAACCAGGCTTCCGGCCATCTAGCCGCACACCAACGGCCCCCGAAAAAGGCCCCAAAACCAATACCGCCTGAGGCATCTGTAAACAAGTCCAAGTCAGCGTTACCCACTGCTTCCTCCATCAACAAGGAATGTCCGTTGTAACAGGACAAAAAACGGTCCCAAACCTCCAAGTCGGCCTTGTGCTCGGCCGACAAACGAACAAAATGATGAGGGGCGGTAATCCCGGCCGTAGCGCTGGCCAGCCTACATGAAAAAATTCTCCCCATGGGAATAATTCGGCACGCAAAGTTCAACTTCCCCAAGAGCGACTGCACTTCGCGCAGCGGCAATTTTTTCAAACGTCTAGCTCGGGCCACCTCGTCTCTCAGGCCCAACACCTTATCAACCAGCAACCTAAACTCCCACCTCACAGAATCGATGACAATACCCAAAAAGAACAAACTCGTGCACGGACCCTCCGTCTTGCCCGGTGCCAGCGGGACCCCAAAACGCTCAGCGACCCAACCATCCTTAACAGGACCTCACAACATTGAGACTGATCGGGTCTATGCACAAGTGCACGACAGTGAACAGCCCATGGGCAAACATCGGTCAACATAAAACCCGCCGTCCCAATAACAGCCTAACAACCTCACGCTATCGGGGTGAATCGGCAACAAACGAAAGGCCGACTCAATATTGGTCTTGGCCAACAATGCCCCCCTACCGCAACTGCGCACCCACCTGGCTGCCTCATCAAACGACATATAAACCACCGAACAGAGCTCCAGATCAATCCCATCATTAACTGACCTCCCCTTTGGGTGTGACAAATGCTGAATGAGCCGGAACTTATTGGGCTCCTTCTTGGGCACCATGCCCAAAGGCGACACCACCAAGTCGTCCAAAGGAGGAGTGGGAAACGGACCCGACATCCTACCCAAAGCCACCTCTTTGCCTAACTTTTCAGACACGACTGATGCGTGCAACTCGGCCGATCTAAAATTCTTCAAAGTCGGTGGTACCACAAAACCCGGGGCCGGTATACAAAAGCCAACGCCAAACCCAGCCCGGCGCAACTCTGCCCTCTCCCTATCAGGGAACCTATCTAGATAAGGGGCCACCCCTTCCATCCTCACCAGAGTCACCCCCTTTGGAATTACCCTCTGGCTTCCCTTTCTTCTTAAAACAATTGGAGGCTCTGTGTGAGGCGCCGTTGCAGTGCGAGCACAAATGCTTGAACTTGCAAGTCGCTCCAAACTTACACTGGCCCTCGTTGAACTGCCAAAACACGCCATGCTTCAGACTGCTGGATTGTCCCGACTGACCCCTGGCTCCTGAAGAGGAACCCTGCCCAGTGCCTTGGCCGGAAGTTCCGGCCCCGCCTTGAAAGGAGTGACCAAACTTCATTGGTGCCATTACACGCAACCACAAGCCAATGTCCTTCTGATCCCATCTGATCGCTGGACGAACCGCCTTCCGCTGCCGAAACTGCTCATCGTATCGTAACCATGCTTGACCACCATAGGCCCTATGCGCCTCCCCTATGGAATCCATATAACAAAACAAAGCTGAGCAATTCTCGGGAGCCTTCTCGCCAATAACACTTGCCAAAATCATGAATGCCTGAAGCCAGTTCACAAACATCTGAGGAATAAGGTGCCATCGCCGCTTTTCCTCCTCCTCCTTCTTACTATCTTCCTTTTTACTCTTATCCAGGTTATATTTCTCCAGCGGTAAAAGTGAAAATATCTCCATGTACTCGTCCTTCCAAATCTTTTCACGCACCTCCTTCTTCAAGTGCGCCCCCAACGGCCCTTCAAAGCACACATACACCTCACCACACGCCTTATCATCTAGCCGAATGCCCCCTTCCTTCTCTTTCTCAGTCTGCACAGATACCAAGACCGGCTCGGCCGACTTGCCCTGGTCAACTGAACTGCTGCCTAACAACGCTAACCCCGGATCAGACGATCCGACCCAAGCCGACAAAGGGGACGGCTCTGGCCTACCACTGCTCAACCGTGACAACAGCTCCCGTACCCCCGACAACAACTCGCCCACCCCTTCACGACTCGTATCCGCCCGCAAACCAACTTCCTCACCCCGCTCTACATACCCCCCAACTGTTGTGAATTCTGCTCTTGGGCTCCCTCCGGTGGTTGTTGATGGTAATGCAGTTATTCCTGAGCAGCAGTCTTGGACAGGTGTTTCTGCTAATTGCAATTCGGACTGGGGTATTTAGCTGTGCAGGACTCATTAGTCCTTGCCAGTTGTCAATGTTCCTTTGGAAGTGTTGGTCCTCTGCCTGGCCCCTCCTGCTTGCTGCCAATTCAGCTAAGATAAGTGTTTTCTTCATTTTTTTAGACACACTGCTGTGTGTTTATTTTCTGTGCTTATCTTGTTTCTATTTTGTTCCTGCTAGACTGTGCCTGATGTTTTTCTCAGTCTAGTTGGACTCGCTGGAGTCGCAGATATACTCTCCACATCTTTAGTTAGGTGGTGGAGTTTTTGTATTTTTCTGCTGTGGATATTTTGTAGTGTTTTATGCTGACCGTATAGTATCCTGTACTTTCCTTTCCTATCTAGGTAGAAGTGGCCTCCTTTGCTTATCCCTGTTTTCTGTCTGCGTGTGTCTTTTCCTCTCCTACTCACAGTCATTATTTGTGGGGGGCTACCTACCCTTTGGGGGTCTACTCTGAGGCAAGAGAGTTTTCCTATTTCCATCTGTAGGGATATTTAGTCCTTAGGCTGTGTCGAGGTGTCTAGGTCTGGTTAGGCACACCCCACGGCTACTTCTAGTGGCGGTGATAGGATCAGGGGTTGCGGTCAGTAAAGTTACCACTGCTCCAGCGAAGGTCATTTCATGCTGCTCCAAGGCCACCTGATCATAACACCCAACCCGATCTACCGAAGTCAAAGTCGGCGTCGACAACGCCGGGGACAAACAAAACATAGAAGGGTTCTCACCAGGCTGCAGGGGAGCTGTGATTCCCCCAGCCGCAGACGCCGTCGCCGTCCAGCCGTCTCTTGATCCCGAAGCCATCCGTGCGTCCCCCCGGACGTGAACTTCGCTCCTCACCGCTCCAGCTCATCCGACCCCTGCAGAGGGGACCGTGCTGACCCTGTCACTCGAGGAGGCTGCCAGGTATCCGTCAGGCCCAGACCCGGACCCGCCATCCGAAACGCTGCCATCTGCCGCCATCCCAGGAAGAGGTGCGGGCCCGGTCGCAGATGCATGAGGAGAATGGCGTACCCCGGCCGAGTCCAGCAGCCCCACCGGGTCTGGGGCGCCGCCTGCCGCTGGGATGCTCCCCCGCCGTCTCGTGGTGCCGCCAGAACCAGGCCGCCCAAACGGTCATCACCGCAGCGGCCCGCCGTGACATTACCGCGTCCTGTAGCCGCTCTGGCGCACATGGGCCCAGGCCCCCGGAGTGATGTGGGAGAAGGCCCGACTGCCGCCGCAGGCCCCAGTGCGGCAGGTGGATTCCTCCCGGACCACGGCCTGCTGGGGCGCTTGTGCGCAGGCGCACGGCCGGAGGGTCCCGTGAGGGGCTCCTGCGCCGCCGCTGTGACGCCGGGGCAGTATCAGGGGATAGGCGCTGAGGGGGCGCACGCGCCTAGATCGCTGCTCACCGGGCCCAGCTGCTGGGGGATCCGCACCGCTGCCGCCGCTGCTGGTACCGCCCAGGATGCCTGCTACTTGTGGCTCTAACCAGCCGGGAGGCTGCGACGCTGCCGCCGCCTGCAGCTGTGCCAGCACCTGCTCAATGGCCACCATGTTCAGCGCTGGTGAGTGCTCCCTGCTCACGAGTCCACTGAGCGGGAAGTGAACAGCTCCTCCCACCCACTCACACTATACCCCTCTCCAGCAAAGTTAACCCTCCCCTTTTAGCGAACCCCACGCCCCCCTTCTTCATGCTCCAAACCCCCTGTCATGGCGGCTTCCACGTACGCCGCCCGGGGGAGGGGGTGGGCGGCTCGCTCCAGCCTGTCTAGACTGAGTGTGTTGTATAAATTAAGGGTGGGAGGGATGGATGTGAGTGAAGATTTAGTGAAAGTGAAAAAAGTGAATGATTTTTTGTTAGAAAGAGGGAGGAGTATTGTGTACAGGGCCAAGGTAGAGAATTTGGAGAAAAATGAGAAGTGTTCGTGTTTTTAATTTAAAAAAGTTTTTGGGAAGAGACAGAGTATGAGTGTTTTGAATGGGATGGATGGAAATAAAGTGAGTGGTGCGGACTTGTGTGAGGAAGTGGCAACGTTTTATGATGATTTGTATGCTGTGAAATGGAGGGATGAAGGTTTGGAGAGTGAGGTGCTGAGTGTTTTGGAAAATAGTTTGAATACGATAGAAAGGGAAAGTTTGATGGGTGATGTGACGAGTGAAGAAGTATGGAAGGTGGTGTGTAGTATGGCGTTGAATAAAACACCGGGGGAGGATGGTCTACCGGTGGAATTTTATCGTGTGATGTGGGATGTGATTGGGAAGGATTTTGTGGATGTATGTACCGGTAAGTATATGTGGGCGAATGCAGAGGTGGCAAATGGTATGCGTGCAGGGGTGGTTGTGTTATTGCCAAAAAAAGGTGATTTGAAAAATCTAAAAAAATTGGAGGCCGATCACATTGCTAAATTGTGATTATAAGATTTATGCGAAACTTTTGGCTAACAGGATGCGTGGCGTGGTTGGGAGTGTGGTGGGTGAGGAGCAATGTTGTGCGGTGCCTGGAAGACTAATACATGAGAGTGTGTGTTTGTTGAGAGATTGTCTGTGGGACTGCATGAATCGTAAGAAGGGGGTGTATGTGTTGAGTTTGGATTTTGAGAAGGCGTATGATAGATTGGCGCATGGTTTTTTGTTTAGTGTGTTGGTGAAGATGGGTTTTCCTTCTGAGTTTGTTGAGAGAGTGAGAAGTTTGTATAAGAACATTTATAGTTGTGTGTTGTTGAATGGAAATGTGGGGAGGAGAGTAAATGTATTTTTGGGTGTTCGGCAGGGGTGCCCTTTGTCCCCTATCGTATTTATTTGCACAATTGAGCCTTTGTTATGTCTGTTAAGAAAAGATAAGGTGATTCGGGGTGTGCAAGTACCGGTGGGGTGGGGGGAGAGAGTGGAAGATGAGTGGCTATATGGATGATGTGTGTGTGCTGTGTGATTCAGAGTGTTCGGTACGGCGTGTGAAGTTGTTGGTTTCTATTTTTTGTGGAGCATCTGCTTTTAAATTGAATTGGGAGAAGACTGAGTGTAAGAATTTTGGGGGAAGGAGTCTGAGCGATGATGTTGGAGTGAATGTGGTGAGTGGATCGATAAAGGTTTTGGGTGTGAAATTTTCAGAGAAATTGGATGGAGAGGAAAGCTGGGTGGATGTGAGAGAGAGAGTGGAGCGTAAGTTAAATTTTTGGAGTTTGAGGGATCTTACTTTTTTTGGTAAAATTTTAGTTATTAAGAGTGTTGTGTTACCTATTTTTTTGTATGTTGCGATGGTTTTTCCACCAAGCTACATATGTATTAGAAGATTAAATAGGGTTTTGTTTGTCTTTTTTTGGGGTTCATGTATGGAGCGTGCAAGGAGACAGATTGTTATGAAGAGTTGGGATAAGGGGGGACTGGGTTTCCCAAATTTGAATGTATTTTTCGGCGTCAATATTATGGTGTTTGTACTAGGTGTGATTAGGATGGATGGGAAGTATGCATGTATATGCAGGTTTTTGTTTGGAAATTTCTTGTTTCGTTTGAGATGGCGTGAAAGAGATCTTAGGAGCCCAGTGGCTTTTGACGTTCCTGTGTGGTATGTGTAGGTTTACAAATTTTTAGTGAAGTATGAACTGTGTGATGTGGATGTGAGATTGTTAGAAAAGAAGAGAGCTGTATATAAGATGATTGAGTGTAGAGAGATGGAATGTGACATTATTGTTGGACGGGCCCATAGGCTGTCCTTGCCAGATCTTAAAATGGTAAGAGGGGATGATGTGCAGAAAGTATGTAAGAAGGTACGTGTGAATGGTATGACAAATAGGCAGAGTGAGATTGTATGACAGTCATTGCATGGGCTGTTGCCGGTGAGGGAATTTCTGAAAAATCGGGGTTTAGTGAGGAGTGAGAAGTGTCCGAGGAGTGGATGTGGTGGGAGTAAGAGTGCGGTGCATTTGTTTTGGAATTGTCAATATGCTAGAAGTGTGATTGCAGGTCTGGGTCGTTTGTGTAAGGAGCTGTGTGAGGTGAATCCGTTGTCTTTTGAGCTCTTTATGTTTGGATTGCGTATGTGTGGGGAAAAGGAGAGAGTATTGTGGTTGATGATGGCATGTATAAAAGAGGTATTGTGGGATGTGAGGAATATGTATGTGTTTAAAAGGAAGGATATTGAGGTTACAAATTGTATAAAAAATTATTTTGGGAAAATTGTATTTTTGCTTTGTGTGTGATCAGAGGATGAGAGGGGAGGTGGATGCAGAGGGAATTTGGAATACTAAAAAGTGGAAACATTTTGTTAATGTATCTTGAGGTGTTTTTGGTTAATTGAAAATTTTTCTTGTGTTTTCCAATGATGATGGGAATAGCGGTTGCATTGAGTATGTGGCACGCTGTTTTGGGAGTTGAGTTCCTTATAGTTTTGGTTACCTGACGGTGGAACTTCCCATCTGAGGGAAAAAAAAAATCAGTGTCTCAGGCCTTGGTGTGGTGAAAGTGCTAAACCATATCTGGTTATCGCTGCTCGGCCTTTTGGCTGAAATCCTCGTCGTCGCCGCCGCCACTCAAGATCAAGTGTAGCATCTGTTCTTTTCAGTTTAATACCTACTACGTTCCCTATTTGGGAGCCACATATTAAATGGATTATTAGAACAGGGAGATGGAAAAAGAGCTTGCTCTGTCCACTCCACGCATTGAGCCGTTATTGCGGTATCTCCGGGAACAGTGCACTCCTTCTCTGATCCGGCTTCCAAATACAGATTGAATTGAAATCAGCACAAGTTGTGTTCTAACCCATTATGTGAATTCTTTTCAGGGTCAAAGTTGCACATTTCAGATGCCAAATGCATTTTGCTTGATTTAACTTGACCAATTGCAACATTTTGTGTGCGTATTGTTGGCACCTATGCATGTCAAGCATTGTATTGCGTTCAATATGAAATCTGTCAATCAATCAATCAATCTCTCTGTACTGGTTGCAACCGGCGTGTGAAGATGTGGACACATATTTGGCCTTTGTTACAGTGTTGCAAATAGACCATCTACAAAGTTAGGCCCCTTGCTATCAGTACTTAGTGTTTTACTTTAAGTAACCCATGAGTACGGTAGTTCTGTAATACATACCACATTTGTGACAGCATGATTTCTTTTGTAAAACATTGTCTCCCTCTTGTAGAGCACTGACTAACTTTTAAATTTGGTGTATATGTATTTAAAGAAAGGAAAAATTGTGCCTGTGCTGATCTTGAATACGCTGCCTATCTTCTCCTTTGTGAGTATTCTAATGCTTTCTAGCAACCAGGTGCGCTGCCTGCATAAGATAGAATCTGCGCGCGGAACCCTCACGTGTCACAATGGGCTCTTGGCCATGGTCTGGAACCCTCACGTGTCACAATGGGCCCTTGGCCATGGTCTGGAACCCTCACGTGTCACAATGGGCTGGAACGCTCACGTGTCACAATGGGCCCTTGGCCTATAAAAAGCAGTGCGATGGCAGTTATCTTCAGTTTGCTGCTGGAGCAGCGGCGGGCAGCATGGTGATAGGTAGGCAGCAGGGTCTATACCCGGCATCAGGAGAGCTAAGGGAAGACAGCTGCTCGCTTGTTTGTTTTTTTTTTATTTCCCTCTCGCACACCTCCTCCTGGCACTCAGTAGTGCACATTGGAACAAAGGGGGAGGGTTACAATAGGTGGGGTTATGCAAATTAAAAACGAGTGGCTCACAGCTTGACCAAACAGCAGAACTGTCATTGTGAAGGCGTCCGGTTTGATAAAATGTCCTCCTCAGGGTAATCTTTTGCTCCATCTCCCCAAAGGGTATCAGTGTTAGGCCTTGGTGCGGCACAAGTGCAAAACGATTTCTGGTTATTGCTTCTCGGCCTTCTGGCTAGGATGAAGGATCAGTGTCTCAGGCCTTGGTGTGGTGAAAGTGCTAAACCATATCTGGTTATCGCTGCTCGGTCTTTTGGCTGAAATCCTCGTCGTCGCCGCCGCCACTCAAGATCAAGTGTAGCATCTGTTCTTTTCAGTTTATTATCTGCTACATCCCCTATTTGGGAGCCATATATTAAATGGATTATTAGAACAGGGAGATGGAAAAAGAGCCTGCTCTGTCCACTCCACGCATTGAGCCGCTGTTACAGTATCTCCGGGAACAGTGCACTTCTTCTCTGATCTGGCTTCCAAATACAGATTGAATTGAAATCAGCACAAGTTGTGTTCTAACCCATTATGTGAATTCATTTCAGGGTCAAAGTTGCACATTTCAGATGCCAAATGCATTTTGCTTGATTTAACTTGACCAATTGCAACATTTTGTGTGCGTATTGTTGGCACCTATGCATGTCAAGCATTGTTTTGCGTTCAATATGAAATCTAGCAATCAATCTCTCTGTACTGGTTGCAACCGGCGTGTGAAGATGTGGACACGTATTTGGCCTTTGTTACAGTGTTGCAAATAGACCATCTACAAAGTTAGGCCCCTTGCTATCAGTACTTAGTGTTTTACTTTAAGTAACCCATGAGTATGGTAGTTCTGCCATACATACTACATTTGTGACAGCATGATTTCTTTTGTAAAACATTGTCTCCCTCTTGTGGAGCACTGACTGACTTTTAAATTTGGTGTATATGTATTTAAAGAAAGGAAAAATTGTGCCTCTGCTGATCTTGAATATGCTGCCTATCTTCTTCTGTGTGAGTATTCTAATGCTTTCTAGCAACCAGGTGCGCTGCCTGCATTAGAAAGAGTCTGCGCGCGGAACCCTCACGTGTCACAATGTGCCCTTGGCCATGGTCTGGAACCCTCACGTGTCACAATGGGCCCTTGGCCATGGTCTGGAACCCTCACGTGTCACAATGGGCTGGAACGCTCACGTGTCACAATGGGCCCTTGGCCTATAAAAAGCAGTGCGGTGGCAGTTATCTTCAGTCTGCTGCTGGAGCAGCGGCGGGCAGCATGGTGATAGGTAGGCAGCAGGGTCTATACCCGGCATCAGGAGAGCTAAGGGAAGACAGCTGCTCGCTTGTTTGTTTGTTTTTTATTTCCCTCTCGCACACCTCCTCCTGGCACTCAGTAGTGCACATTGGAACAAAGGGGGAGGGTTACAATAGGTGGGGTTATGCAGATTAAAAACGAGTGGCTCACAGCTTGACCAAACAGCAGAACTGTCATTGTGAAGGCGTCCGGTTTGATAAAATGTCCTCCTCAGGGCAATCTTTTGCTCCATCTCCCCAAAGGGTATCAGTGTTAGGCCTTGGTGCGGCACAAGTGCAAAACGATTTCTGGTTATTGCTTCTCGGCCTTCTGGCTGCGATCTTGTGTCGCGGTCAGGGGGTGCGAGTGTTTCCTAGCAGCGTGCCGCTAATTTTCTTCTGCGGTATTCATATCGGCAGTAAAGACTGAAGATGTTTATCAAGAATACTATTCGTGTGGTTGTGGAAGTTGGTGCCAAAAACAACGTGGTGTACGTGGTTCGTGACCTGCTGGAGGGAAAGGCTGGAGCTCATCGGACTGACATTTTCAGCGTCAACGAATTTCATAACCAACTTCATAACCAATTTCATAAACAACCATATGATGTTACCTTTGTGAGTGAGCCTTGTTGTTTAACCATCTTTGAGTGGCTCAGAAGTAATGATGGTGATCCATGCCTGGAGGGAGTGCGGGTGTTGCCTCTGTTTGGGCTCATGGAAAAAGTTGTGACTGTTACTGTGTATAATCCTTATACTGAAGTAAGTCTGCTGGAGCAGTTCCTGGCTCGGGACTGCGAATATGTGAAGGGTGGAGAGAAACAAAGAAATTGTTTGGGCATCTTTAATTGCAAATATGTGTTTCGTGTGAAACTAAGGAAAGACCCAAGTTGTTTGGGAGGTTTCGCCCATCCCCCGGCGAACTTTTCAGTAGCAGGTCAAAGGGGCTTTCTGACATATGCAGGGCAGCCTCTGTACTGTAAGAAGTGTTTCCAATTTGGGCACTTACAGAACACCTGTGAGAAGAGCATGGTTTGCCGCAATTGTAAGCAAGAGGGCCATATGGCGGCTCAGTGTCCAATGCCACGTGAGTGTGACCAGTGTGGTAAGACAGGGCACCTGTATAAGGACTGTCCATACGGTGGGCCAAGGAGGCCAACTAGAGAGGAGGAGAGGCGGGAGGAGGAAGAAAAGAAACGTGAGGAGCGGAGGCAGGAGGAGGAGAAAAAGAGAGAGGAGGAGGTAAAGAAACGGGAGGAGGAGAGGAAGCGGGAGGAAAACAAGGCTTCTGCGCAGCAAAGTGCTGAGGTAATTCCGCCTCTATGATTGAGAGACGGCGGGATAGACGGCAGGAGGACAAGTAGGCTGAAAGGAGGAAGGAGGAGCTGGAAGACAAGTTATTTTGGAGAGCCGCAAAGCAGGAAGAGCGTGCTATGGCTAATAAAAATAAGAAAAAAAAGGAGGTCCCAGTTACCAAAGCAGAGGAGTTGCGTGTTTTTATGGATTTTGATACTTCTGGGGTGGAGGAGATGGCTGAATCTGTGATTCCTGAGTCTGGCCCAAGAAACATTGGTGTTTTTCCCTCACAAGAGGAGCCTGGATGTCGAAAGTGTCCCAGGGAGGGTGGTGGGGAAAGTTGTAACTTTGAGGTTCCAGAAGGAGGAGCGCCCCAGAGGAAGGTTGGGCGGAAGAAGACACGTGTGGAGGAGTGTATGGAGGTCAGCGGCTCTGAAAGCTGTTCGGCGCAGATGGTGGAGGAGGACAGTGGCGACACTGCTTAGTTATGTGCTATTATTTCAGTAGCTAGGTGTTTTTGTATATAGCATTTGCCTTTAAAATGTTTTTTTGCTTTTTTATGTTTTTCATGTAAGTTGTTTAATGTCCTTTTTGTAGGTTTTTTTTAATATTTTTGTTTCTGTGTATGTTATGGGTTTTGTAATTATATCGCAAAATGTGAGGGTCTTTAAAAACAGGTTGCGACGGGCGGACATTTTGGATTTTTTTGCAACGCAAAAAGCAGGAATTTTTTGTTTGCAGGAGTGTGGGATTGTGGATGGTGTGAAGGGGAGTGAATGGCCTCATGGTGCGTCTGTGTGGTCAGGGAGTGCCTGTAATAAAAATGATGGTGTGGGTTTTTTGGTAAAGGGAAATGATGTGAGTTTGTGTGACTATATGGTGATTGAGGTTGGAAGGTGTGTGTTGGCAAATTTTGAGTTTAGAAATGTTCGTTTTTGTGTTATTAATGTATATGCGCCTGTGGAAAAACATGAGCGCAAAGTTTTATTTGAAAAAATTAAGTTTTTTATTCCAGGGAGAGTACCTGTTGTGATAGTGGGTGATATGAACTGTGATGTGGGAAGTGTGAATGTGGATGTGTCAGGGAAAGTGTTAATGGATATGGTGGGTGATTTTGGTTTAAAGGATATGCAGCGTGCATGCAAGATAACTCCGTTGTTAAATACGTTTTTTTCTGACAGTGGGAGGGTGGAGTCTAGATTGGACTATTGTTTTGTTTCAAAAAATCTGATTCCTGTTAGTTATGCACAGGAGAGTGTGGTTTTTTCGGATCATGTGTGTATGAAGTGTGAATTGGATTTGCATGTTAATGAAGTGACTGGGAAAGGTGTGTGGAAGTTGAATGTGAGTTTGCTGGAAGGAGGGGGGGTGAGAGAAGAGTATGAAAGACATTATGCAGAGTGGTGTGGGTGCAGGAGTGATTTCAGAAATGTGTGTGAATGGTGGGATTGGGTTAAATGGAAAACCAAGAGTTTTTTTTTTAAAAACTCGGGTACAAGTGTGCGGCTGCAAAGAGAGAAAGGTTTGTTTTTTTAAATGCAAGATTGAGTGTGTTGTATAAGTTGAGGGCCGGAGGGATGGATGTGAGTGAAGATTTAGTGAAAGTGAAAAAAGAAGTGAATGATTTTTTGTTAGAAAGAGGGAGGAGTATTGTATACAGGGCCAAAATAGAGAATTTGGAGAAGAATGAGAAGTGTTCGCGTTTTTTCTTTAAAAAAGTTTTTGGGAAGAGACAGAGTATGAGTGTTTTGAATGGGATGGATGGAAATGAAGTGAGTGGTACGGACTTGTGTGAGGAAGTGGCAAAGTTTTATGATGATTTGTATGCTGTGAAATGGAGGGATGAAGGTTTGGAGAGTGAGGTGCTGAGTGTTTTGGAAAATAGTTTGAATACGATAGAAAGGGAAAGTTTGATGGGTGATGTGACGGATGAAGAAGTATGGAAGGTAGTGTAGTATGGCGTTGAATAAAACACTGGGGGAGGATGGTTTACCGGTGGAATCTTATCGTGTGATGTGGGATGTGATTGGGAAAGATTTTATGGATGTATGTAAGTATATGTGGGCGAATGCAGAGGTGGCAAATGGTATGCGTGCAGGGGTGGTTGTGTTATTGCCAAAAAAAGGTGATTTGAAAAATCTAAAAAATTGGAGGCCGATCACATTGCTAAATTGTGATTATAAGATTTATGCGAAACTTTTGGCTAACAGGATGCGTGGCGTGGTTGGGAGTGTGGTGGGTGAGGAGCAATGTTGTGCGGTGCCTGGAAGACGAATACATGGAAGTTTGTGTATGTTGAGAGATTGTTTGTGGGACTGCATGAATCGTAAGAAGGGGGTGTATGTGTTGCGTTTGGATTTTGAGAAGGCGTATGATAGATTGGCGCATGGTTTTTTGTTTAGTGTGTTGGTGAAGATGGGGTTTCCTTCTGAGTTTGTTGAGAGAGTGAGAAGTTTGTATAAGAACATTTATAGTTGTGTGTTGTTGAATGGAAATGTGGGGAGGAGAGTAAATGTATTTTCGGGTTTTCGGCAGGGGTGCCCTTTGTCCCCTATCGTATTTATTTGCGCAAATGAGCCTTTGTTATGTCTGTTAAGAAAAGATAAGGTGATTCGGGGAGTGCAAGTACCGGTGGGGTGGGGGGAGAGAGTGGAAGATGAGTGGCTATATGGATGATGTGTGTGTGCTGTGTGATTCAGAGTGTTCGGTACGGCGTGTGAAGTTGTTGGTTTCTATTTTTTGTGGAGCATCTGCTTTTAAAGTGAATTGGGAGAAGAGTGAGTGTAAGAATTTTGGGGGGAGCAGTCTGAGCGATGATGCTGGAGTGAATGTGGTGAGTGGATCGATAAAGGTTTTAGGTGTGAAATTTTCAGAGAAATTGGATGGAGAGGAAAGCTGGGTGGATGTGAGGGAGAGAGTGGAGCGTAAGTTAAATTTTTGGAGTTTGAGGGATCTTACGCTTTTTGGTAAAATTTTAGTTATTAAGAGTGTTGTGTTACCTATTTTTTTGTATGTTGCGATGGTTTTTCCACCAAGCTATACGTGTATTAGAAGATTAAATAGGATTTTGTTTGTCTTTTTTTGGGGTTCATGTATGGAGCGTGCAAGGAGACAGATTGTTATGAAGAGTTGGGATAAGGGGGGACTGGGTTTCCTAAATTTGAATGTATTTTTCGGCGTGAATATTATGGTGTATGTACTAGGCGTGATTAGGATGGATGGGAAGTATGCATGTATGTGCAGGTTTTTGTTTGGAAATTTCTTGTTTCGTTTGAAATGGCGTGAAAGAGATCTTAGGAGTCCAGTGGCTCTTGAGGTTCCTGTGTGGTATGTGTGGGTGTACAAATTTTTAGTGAAGTATGAACTGTGTGATGTGGATGTGAGATTGTTAGAAAAGAAGAGAGCTGTATATAAGATGATTGAGTGTAGAGAGATGGAATGTGACATTATTGTTGGACGAGCTCATAGGTTGTCCTTGCCAGATCTTAAATTGGTAAGAGGGGATGATGTGCAGAAAGTATGGAAGAAGGTACGTATGAATGGTATGACAAATAGGCAGAGTGAGATTGTATGGCAGTCATTGCATGGGCTGTTGCCGGTGAGGGAGTTTCTGAAAAATCGGGGTTTAGTGAGGAGTGAGAAGTGTCCGAGGAGTGGATGTGGTGGGAGTAAGAGTGTGGTGCATTTGTTTTGGAATTGTCAATATGCTAGAAGTGTGATTGCAGGTCTGGGTCATTTGTGTAAGGAGCTGTGTGAGGTGAATCTGTTATCTTTTGAGTAGTGTTGAGCATTCCGATACCGCAAGTATCGGGTATCGGCCGATACTTGCGGTATCGGAATTCCGATACCGAGATCCGATATTTTTGTGATATCGGGTATCGGTATCGGAAGTGTAAAATAAAGAATTAAAATAAAAAATATTGTTATATTCACCTCTCCGGCGGCCCCTGGACATCAGCGGGAGGATCCGGCGTCCGGCACGGCTTCTTTCTTCAAAATGCGCGCCTTCAGGACCTGTGGTATGACGTCCCGGCTTCTGATTGGTCGCGTGCCGCCCATGTGACCGCCACGCGACCAATCAGAAGCCGCGACGTCATTCCTCAGCTAAAGTCCTAGAATAAGCGCCTTTTAGGACCTGAGGAATGACGTCGCGGCTTCTGATTGGTCGCGTGGCGGTCACATGGGCGGCACGCGACCAATCAGAAGCCGGGACGTCATTCCACAGGTCCTGAAGGCGCGCATTTTGAAGAAAGAAGCCGTGCCGGACGCCGGATCCTCCCGCTGATGTCCAGGGGCCGCCGGAGAGGTGAATATAACAATATTTTTTATTTTAATTCTTTATTTTACACTTTAATATGGATCCCAGGGCCTGAAGGAGAGTTTCCTCTCCTTCAGACCCTGGGATCCATGAGGATACATTCCGATACTTGATGTCCCATTGACTTGTATTGGTATCGGATATCGGTATCGGCGATATCCGATATTTTTCGGGTATCGGCCGATACTATCCGATACCGATACTTTCAAGTATCGGACGGTATCGCTCAACACTACTTTTGAGCTTTTTATGTTTGGATTGGGTATGTGTGGGGAAAAGGAGAGAGTATTGTGGTTGATGGCATATGTAAAAGAGGTATTGTGGGATGTGAGGAATATGTATGTGTTTAAAAGGAAGGATATTGAGGTTAAAAATTTGTATAAGAATCATTTTGGGAAAATTGTATTTTTGCTTTGTGTGTGATCAGAGGAGGAGAGGGGAGGTGGATGCAGAGGGAATTTGGAAAACTAAAAAGTGGAAACATTTTGTTAATGTATCTTGAGGCTTTTTTTGGTTGTTAACAATACATTTTGTTGTGTTTTCCAATGATGATGGGAATGGCGGTTACATTGAGTATGTGGCACGCTGTTTTGGGAGTTGAGTTCCATATAGTTTTGGATACCTGACTGTGGAACTTCCCATCTGAGGGGGAAAAAAAAAAAATCAGTGTCTCAGGCCTTGGTGTGGTGAAAGTGCTAAACCATATCTGGTTATCACTGCACGGCCTTTTGGCTGAAATCCTAGTCGTCGCCGCCGCCACTCAAGATCAAGTGTAGCATCTGTTCTTTTCAGTTTAATATCTGCTACGTCCCCTATTTGGGAGCCATATTTTAAATGGATTATTAGAACAGGGAGATGGAAAAAGAGCTTGCTCTGTCCACTCCACGCATTGAGCAGCTGTTGCGGTATCTCCGGGAACAGTGCACTCCTTCTCTGATCTGGCTTCCAAATACAGATTGAATTGAAATCAGCACAAGTTGTGTTCTAACCCATTATGTGAATTCTTTTCAGGGTCAAAGTTGCACATTTCAGATGCCAAATGCATTTTGCTTGATTTAACTTGACCAATTCCAACATTTTGTGTGCGTATTGTTTGCACCTATGAATGTCAAGCATTGTATTGCGTTCAATATGAAATCTAGCAATCAATCAATCTCTCTATACTGGTTGCAACCAGCGTGTGAAGATGTGGACACGTATTTGGCCTTTGTTACAGTGTTGCAAATAGACCATCTACAAAGTTAGGCCCCTTGCTATCAGTACTTAGTGTTTTACTTTAAGTAACCCATGAGTTTTCTAGCAACCAGGTGCGTTGCCTGCATTAGATAGAATCTGCGCGCGGAACCCTCTCGTGTTACAATGGGCCCTTGGCCATGGTCTGGAACCCTCACGTGTCACAATGGCCCCTTGGCCATGGTCTGGAACCCTCACGTGTCACAATGGGCTGGAACGCTCACGTGTCACAATGGGCCCTTGGCCTATAAAAAGCAGTGCGGTGTCAGTCATCTTCAGTCTGCTGGTGCAGCAGCGGCGGGCAGCATGGTGATAGGTAGGCAGCAGGGTCTATACCCGACATCAGGAGAGCTAAGGGAAGACAGCTGCTCGCTTGTTTGTTTTTTTTTTTTAATTTCCCTCTCGCACACCTCCTCCTGGCACTCAGTAGTGCACATTGGAACAAAGGCTTGGAACAAAGGGGGAGGGTTACAATAGGTGGGGTTATGCAGATTAAAAACGAGTGGCTCACAGCTTGAACAAACAGCAGAACTGTCATTGTGAAGGCGTCCGGTTTGATAAAATGTCCTCCTCAGGGCAATATTTGGTCCATCTCCCCAAAGGGTATCAGTGTTAGGCCTTGGTGCGGCACAAGTGCAAAACGATTTCTGGTTATTGCTTCTCGGCTTTCTGGCTAGGATGAAGGATCAGTGTCTCAGGCCTTGGTGTGGTGAAAGTGCTAAACCATATCTGGTTATCACTGCTCGGCCTTTTGGCTGAAATCCTCGTCGTCGCCGCCGCCACTCAAGATCAAGTGTAGCATCTGTTCTTTTCAGTTTAATATCTGCTACGTCCCCTATTTGGGAGCCATATATTAATTGGATTATTAGAACAGGGAGATGGAAAAAGAGCTTGCTCTGTCCACTCCACGCATTGAGCCGCTGTTGCGGTATCTCCGGGAACAGTGCACTCCTTCTCTGATCCGGCTTCCAAATACAGATTGAATTGAAATCAGCACAAGTTGTGTTCTAACCCATTATATGAATTCTTTTCAGGGTCAAAGTTGCACATTTCAGATGCCAAATGCATTTTGCTTGATTTACCTTGACCAATTCCAACATTTTGTGTGCGCATTGTTTGCACCTATGCATGTCAAGCATTCTATTGCGTTCAATATGAAATCTATCAATCTCTCTGTACTGGTTGCAACCGGCGTGAGAAGATGTGGACACGTATTTGGCCTTTGTTACAGTGTTGCAAATAGTCCATCTGTAAAGTTAGGCCCCTTGCTATCAGTACTTAGTGTTTTACTTTAAGTAACCCATGAGTTTTCTAGCAACCAGGTGCGTTGCCTGCATTAGATAGAATCTGCGCGCGGAACCCTCTCGTGTCACAATGGTTCCTTGGCCATGGTCTGGAACCCTCACGTGTCACAATGGCCCCTTGGCCATGGTTTGGAACCCTCACGTGTCACAATGGGCTGGAACGCTCACGTGTCACAATGGGCCCTTGGCCTATAAAAAGCAGTGCGGTGTCAGTCATCTTCAGTCTGCAAACGAGTGGCTCACAGCTTGAACAAACAGCAGTCCTCCTCAGGGCAATCTTTTGCTCCATCTCCCCAAAGGTTATCAGTGTAAAGGTACCGTCACATTAAGCGACGCTGCAGCGATATAGACAACGATGCCGATTGCTGCAGCGTCGCTGTTTAGTCGTTGTGTGGTCGCTGGAGAGCTGTCACACAGACAGCTCTCCAGTGACCAACGATGCCAAAGTCTCCGGGTAACCAGGGTAAACATCGGGTTACTAAGCGCAGTGCCGCGCTTAGTAACCCGATGTTTACCCTGGTTACCATTGTAAATGTAAAAAAAAAAAAAAAAACTACATACTTACATTCCGGTGTCTGTCGCGTCCCCCGGCGTCAGCTTCCCTGCACTGTGTAAGCGCTGGCCGTAAAGCAGAGCAGTAACGTCACCGCTGTGCTCTGCTTTATGGCCGGCCGGCGCTGACACAGTGCAGGGAAGCTGACGCCGGGGGACGCGACAGACACCGGAATGTGAGTATGTAGTGTTTTTTTTTTTACATTTACAATGGTAAGCAGGGTAAATATCGGGCTACTAAGCGCGGCCCTGCGCTTAGTAACCCGATATTTACCCTGGTTACCAGTGAACACATCGCTGGATCGGCGTCACACATGCCGATTCAGCGATGTCAGCGGGTGATCCAGTGACAAAATAAAGTTCTGGCCTTCTAGCTCCGACCAGCGATGTCACAGCAGGATCCTGATCGCTGCTGTGTGTCAAACACAACGATATCGCTATCCAGGACGCTGCAACGTCACGGATCGCTATCGTTATCATTCTAAAGTTGCTCAGTGTGAAGGTACCTTTAGGCTTTGGTGCGGCACAAGTGCAAAACGATTTCTGGTTATTGCTTCTCGGCCTTCTGGCTAGGATGAAGGATCAGTGTCTCAGGCCTTGGTGTGGTGAAAGTGCTAAACCATATTTTGGCTGAAATTGTCGCCGCCGCCACTCAAGATCAAGTGTAGCATCTGTTCTTTTCAGTTTAATATCTGCTACGTCCCCTGTTTGGGAGCCATATATTATGGATTATTAGAACAGGGAGATGGAAAAAGAGCTTGCTCTGTCCACTCCACGCATTGAGCCGCTGTTGCGGTATCTCTGGGAACAGTGCACTCCTTCTCTGATCCGGCATCCAAATACAGATTGAATTGAAATCAGCACAAGTTGTGTTCTTTCTCAGGGATTTTTTTGGAGGTTTTTGTTTTTGTTTTCCACTGTTATCTCTTTGATTTCACGGACTCTTGTGAAACTACCACCAAACAAAACAGTCCAATCAAATCCACCCAAGGCTCAATGGTTCAAAACATCAGTAGCAGGGTCCTGACAAAGAGTAAATATTTTAACACTGTAGCTTCTAGCACTCCCCCAGCTTGCAAAATTTATTCATTTGCTTAACTAGTCTTTTTAATGTGTTTTTTTTGTATTTAGATTTTTACATGTATGAGCAATGGTTTAAAGTGCTATACTCAATTATATTTTATGATTGTTTTGTGTGTTTTATTATGTACATATGTGTTTAAATATGTGTTTAAATCTGATTCCCCGCCCACTGGGTGTGGTGTTTTTTTGAAAGGAGGCGTCTCCATGTGCCTTCTTTTGCTATAAATACAAGACCCTGTATGTGTATGTGCATAGACTGTCCTGAGGAAGTGGTGTGATCACCATGAAACGCGTAGAAATAAAGTCTATTCTCTATTACATCTACTTGGACTTCTCTGGTACATTATCCTGACAGGCGAGCAGTGCAGTCTGATGCCCCATTCTCTTCACCTAGCCAAGGATCATCACATCGGGGCTTGCAGCAGCCACCAATGCTAAGTGCAGTGGTTGTGTTTTACACAACCATAATAGGTGAGTGAATTTATACTATCTCTCACGAATATTCTCTTTTTTCTCGGATAAGACCCTATGTGCGCTCTATATTCCTTCTAGCTACCTTGTCACACTGCCAAATATGTGGCCTGTATTTTTTGTTTTTTTAAATTCAAAATAGTGCTGTATATAAGTAGAGTAACAGACAGGAAAATAATGGAATACCGGCCTAAAATGCCAAAACTTAGAGCACAAAGATATATGAGGCCTGTCACGGAAATACCACACTGCCAATTATGTGGCCTGTATTTTGGGGGGGTCTTTAAAATAGTGCTGTATATAACTAGAGTAACAGACAGCAAAAAAAATGGAATTTAGGCCTAAAATGCCCATATTTTTAGCACACGGATGTATGAGGCGTGTCACAGATATGTAAAATGTGTGGCCTATATTTATTGGGGGTATACAAAATAGTGCTGTATATAACTAGAGTAACAGACAGCAAAAAACTGGACTAATGGCCTAAAATGCCCAAACTTGGAGCACGCAGATATATGAGGCCTGTCATGGAAATATGACGCTGCCAAATATGTGGCCTGTATTTGGGGGGGGGGGGTCTGCAAAATAGTGCTGTATATAACTAGAGTAACAGATAGCAAAAAATTGAATACCGGCCTAAAATGCCCAAATTTTTAGCACACGGATGTATGAGGCGTGTCACAGATATACCACACTGTAAAATATGTGGTCTGTATGTATTTTTTTTTTGGGGGGGGGGTTCAACAAAATGGTGTCATGAGATTGCGTAAGACACTCAAAAAAATTTATATTCTACTGTACCACAAAAAAATGAAAGATTTTTCTGCTCACTCATAAGTGATTTTAGTGACCCCTTTAAAATTGCTGGAATGTCACGCTGTGCTAGGAAAAGGATCTGGCTGTATTTTGCAGTGTCAAAAAGCAAATGGAGAAAAAAAAGACCTCAGGATTGCTTTGCAATAAAATAATCTCTATTAACCTGGCAAAAAAAAAATTCCTAGCCAATTATACCTGGGGTTAGGAATATACGGTCAATATATACTATAGGTAGCAGCAGCAGCAGACAGTAATGGAATGGACCCTCTTGATGTGTACAATGATATCTATATACACGCATAGAGTGCCTGCAGGTCTATAGAGCGACGTACACTCCCCTGCCTACCTAACACTACAACCTACAGTACAGATCAAAAGTTTGGACACACATTCTCATTTAAAGATTTTTCTGTATTTTCATGACTATGAAAATTGTACATTCACACTGAAGGCATCAAAACTATGAATTAACACATGTAACACATGTGGAATTATATACTTAGCAAAAAAGTGTGAAACAACTGAAATTATGTCTTATATTCTAGGTTCTTCAAAGTAGCCACCTTTTGCTTTGATGACTGCTTTGCACGCTCTTGGCATTCTCTTGATGAGCTTCAAGAGGTAGTCACCGGGAATGGTTTTTACTTCACAGGTGTGCCCTGTCAGGTTTAATAAGTGGGATTTCTTGCATTATAAATGGGGTTGGGACCATCAGTTGTGTTGTGCAGACAGAGCCGGCGTCAGCACCCGGCGCACCTGGGCAAATGCCGGGGCCCTAGAGAGAGAGGGGGGCCCACTCACGCTGTCATAGATACAGCTGGGAGAGCAGAGCAGGAGATAACATGCTCTCTCCGCCCACAAAGTCACTGCTGGCTGCGTTCTCTTAACCCCTATGTGCCAGCTCTGACACAAGCATCTTCTCACTCAGTCAGTGCAGCCAGGCAGGCACACATAGGGGTTAAGAGAAGGCAGCCAGTGTGACATTGTTTGTGGGCAGAGAGAGCACGTTCTCTGCTCTGATCTCCGCCCCTGGCTGGCTGCCATGCTGCTGAAGTTATGAGGCAGATTCAGGAGGAGCTCCTAGTCCTACCAGTGCCTGAGTGAGTGGCGCTGCTATATACTACGTGGGCTGCGCTGCTATATACTACGTGGGCTGCGCTGCTATATACTACGTGGGCTGCGCTGCTATATACTACGTGGGCTGCGCTGCTATATACTACGTGGGCTGCGCTGCTATATACTACGTGGGCTGTGCTATATACTACGTGGGCAGTGTTATATACTACATGGCTGTGTTTATATGCGATCATGAATCGGGGTAAGTGTTAAAGGGGGGGGCCCACTGAGACTCTTTCGCCCGGGGCCCTCAAAAACCTGGAGCCGGCCCTGTGTGCAGAAGTCTGGTGGATACACAGCTGATAGTCCTACTGAATAGACTGTTAGAATTTGTATTATGGCAAGAAAAAAGCAGCTATGTAAAGAAAAACGAGTGGCCATCATTACTTTAAGGCCGGCGTCACACTAGCGAGTTTTACGGACGTATAAGCGCATAAAATACGTCCGTAAAACACGCATTACACACGGCCCAATGATTCTCAATGGGTCAGGTCCTATCAGCCGTATATTACGCACCCGTGTTATACGGCTTGCGCAAAAAATACGCCAATGAAAGTCTATGGGGGCGAGAAAAATACGGATTACACACGGACCAGCAGTGTGACTTGCGAGAAATACGCAGCGGTGTTAGAGAGAAAAGCCGGCAATTCAGTGCGGTGTACAGTAAAATCACACTGACAGCTTACAATAGAATAGGTAGAATAAATGTGTACACATAGAATAGGTATATATATATATATATATATATATATATATATATATATATCATTGAGACACATATATGTATATATATTAATATTTCATTCAGCGCTAGATAGCTTAAAAGCCGGTAATTCATATGCCGGCTTTTGCTATCTCCTTCCTAAACCCGACATGATATGAGACATGGATTACATTCAGTAAACCATGTCATATACCCATTTTTTTGCATATTCCACACTACTAATGTTAGTAGTGTGTATGTGCAAAATTTGGGCGCTCTAGCTATTAAATTAAAGGGTCAAATGGTGGAAAAAAATTGGCGTGGGCTCCCGCGCAATTTTCTCCGCCAGAGTAGTAAAGCCAGTGACTGAGGGCAGATATTAAATATAGCCTGGAGAGGGTCCACGGTTATTGCTCCCCCCCCCCCTGGATATAAACATCTGCCCCCAGCCACCCCACAAAAGGCACATCTGGAAGATGCGCCTATTCTGGCACTTGGCCACTCTCTTCCCATTCCCGTGTAGCGGTGGGATATGGGGTAATGAAGGGTTAATGTCACCTTGCTATTGTAAGGTGACAGTAAGCCAGATTAATAATGGAGAGGCATCAATTATGACACCTATCCATTATTAATCCAATTGCATGAAATGGTTAAAAAAAACACACACATTATTACAAAGTATTTTAATGAAATAAAAACACAGGTTGTTGGAATATTTTATTATTCTGGTAATCCACCTGAAGACCCTCGCTCTGTAACAAAGGAAAAATAAAAAAAACAACAATATCTCATACCTTCCGATGATCTGTCACGTCCCACGATATAAATTCATCTGAAGGGGTTAAATAATTTTACACCCAGGAGCGGGGTGCTTTGCTGGTGACACTGTTGGGGGTATATTCAAAATTGAAGGCATACTGAACCAGCATGGCTACCACATCATCTTGCAGCGGCATGCTATTCCATCCGGATTGCGTTTAGTTGGACCATCATTTATTTTTCAACAGGACAATGACCCCAAACACACCTCCAGGCTGTGTAAGGGCTATTTGACCAAGAAGGAGAGTGATGGGGTGTTACACCAAATGACCTGGCCTCCACAGTCACCAGACCTGAACCCAATCGAGATGGTTTGGGGTGAGCTGGACCGCAGAGTGAAGGCAAAAGGGCCAACAAGTGCTAAGTGCAGCGCCCCCAGAGTCCTGGTTCGTTGCAGTAATGTTATTTTTCCACCAGGGGGAGTGATGTTACGTCTGAAGGCAATGAAGGAGATCTTCTGATCAGGTATCACAGCCACACACACACTTCACACTCCAGTCCACCAGGGGGAGCTAAGGGTTCTATCTATTAGGCCACTCCTCACATTAGGGTAAAACTGGGGGGTTGGTGAGGAAGTTAGTCAGTCAGAGTCAGAAAGAGAAGTCTGAGGAGACTTCCTGGCTGGGGACCGACGAGGAAAGGTCTCCCGGTCGAGCTGGCTAGGGTGATCTCTGGTCAGATCCAGACTGAAGTCTGAGGAGGAAGAAGGACACGGAGCTGCGCCTGCAACCCATGCGGCAGCATCCTAAGAAAGGACAAGAAAGGAATTGTGCTGTAGTGAGTGAGAAAAGAAGTCATAGCAACAGGAGTGAAACATCAGTGGGAGACCAGCTAGAAGCAGGCTGCCTCCATCTGAAGCGCAGATCCGGTGGCCAGAATACCGAGGGAGTAAAGAGCTCTATTCCGTTAGTTCAGAGACTGGCAGGACAGTTAATTCCAAGTTGGCTGTCTGACCTTTATACCTAAGAAGACACAGTGGCAACTTGTGGTGGTCGGGGCACCTCTAGGGTCCCTACAAACAAGCCTCAGGCCATCAGTCATACGGGTTTTGTCCTATCCGTACAATCTGGGGGACAGAGAGGAGTAACAACAGTGAGGACCTTATAGTAGCTTATGCAAGTAGGGACCTACTTCATTACTGTGCGCAAGGGGAAGGCTATTGAATTCCTCCTGGATTTGCCTTCAGACCGGCCGGACTCTGTCTACCCTGTGGTCCCTACCCTGGACTGTGGATGCTGAAGCCTTCAGTAAAAGGTAAAGAGACTGCACCCCTGTGTCCTCATTATTCACTGCGCCTTGCGCCATCCACCATCTACACTCTGGGAAGCCCTGGGGACATACTTCACCTGTGGGAAGGTATACCATCTAGCTGCCATAACATCACCCCAGTGGACCCCTAAGCAGGTGGCATCACGAATACTACCCCTTTAAAGACCTTCCCCTTCATTTTACCAACGGACCTCCTGAGGGCCACGGACCGGGTCAGCCACCGTGACATCCCCACTGAGAGCAGAAGAGGGCACGGTACCGAGTACCCCACGGCCCTACGGGGGCGATCCACTAACCATCTCTGGGAACTCCTTCAAGATTGTTGGAAGACCATTCCCGGTGACTACCTCTTGAAGCTCATCAAGAGAATGCCAAGAGTGTGCAAAGCAGCCAGCAAAGCAAAAGGTGGCTACTTTGAAAAACCTAGAATATAAGACATAATTTCAGTTGTTTCACACTTTTTTGTTAAGTATATAATTCCACATGTGTTAATTCATAGTTTTGATGCCTTCAGTGTGAATGTACAATTTTCATAGTCATGAAAATACAGAAAAATCTTTAAATGAGGTGTGTCCAAACTTTTGGTCTGTACTGTATATACTCCGTAATTTGTCCTTAAAAGGATTGTTGGTTTAGCTGGATTTCAGTAGTTTAGGATGGTAGACCCCACAAATCCCCAAATCTGACCCTATCTCAGCAGCAGCTCTCCCTACACTGTCTGATTCCGGAGCTGAATGCGGTGAGCAGGGCGCTTCCGGTCTCTTATACCCCTGATGACGCTGTACAGCCAGCCAATCACTGTAATACCACAACAAAGATGGCTGCGGCATTACAGTGCTTGGCAGACAATCCCTGCATATTGATTGGATCTCTGAAGACCGCCAAAAATGCAGGGTGGAGACCCGAGTTCCCGCCGAGTAATCCTGGAAATGATCAGTGCTTGCTGAGTACAGTGATACTCGGGCGAGTAACGAGTAGTAGCGAGCACGTTCGCTCATCACTAGTTGTAATATATCTTATCATAGAAATCTGCTTCTTTCTCTTCCTGGACTCATAATTCAACTTAAAAGTGTTAATTCATAGGTAAAATCTGTCTTCAGAGAATACAAATGTTCCCATTACCTAGATAGGAGATGACAGTTGGTGCTCATAAAGTTCTATAGAGAACTGAAACTGACTTTTCAAGAGAATTTGCAGCAGAACATCCGTATCTGCCTCTAGCTCCTACATAGAACTTTTAAAGCACCAACTATCATCTCTTATCTCAATAATGTATCTTCTGAATACAGATTTTACCCATGAATTGAGAGTTAAAGATCAGTCCTGGAGGAGAAAGGAGCAGACGTCTCTGATTAGATATAATACAGAGTTTCTTATTTTAATGTGTACTATTAATTAATGAAATAAAAAAACTGTAACCTTAAAGTAGCAACATTTTGGTGCTTTCATATACAAGGAAAACTAATGTAAAGTAAATGATGAATTTCCCATATAGACTACAAAAATTATTTTATTCTCTATGCAATATTTGATGACTTGTATTAATAGTATAGCAGTGTTGAATGGTGAATATAGGGACCATATGAAAACAAAAGGTTTAAACCTGTGAGCGTGATCTTGTAGCACCATATTTTGGGAGATTGGTAGAACTTCCTAAAACAAAAACTGCCCTTGCTGCTTATAAGAAGAAATCAGAACACATCTTTTATTTCTGATATTGTTTTTGAAAAATGAAATCTGCATTGTGAACGATAACTGTGGGCAACAAAGGCCGGTTTTCTTCTGGAATGTTTCATAAATCGGCCACATTGTAATCCAAATTTGGTATAAAAGAAAGTTTTGTAAAACTTTTCGGTCTTTCCTATACTAGGAGCCAATGTAATCTAGGCCTACTACTACTGGCAATGTAAGTGGGTTATGTAACCCCAGCAGCTGTTGTGTGTGGGTAGTGTGGCATGAGCTGGCACCTGCCAAAAGGTATTAATTAATGGTAATTGTTACTATGTCAATTTATGTTCATAAACCTGCTCTTTGTATTCTAGAGGACTTGAGTAATATTATGATGCTATGCATCAAGTTCAAAAGAAAACAATGAAGAATAGTATCTACAGTATATACAGTTCATGCAGAGGGATCCGTTCTTCATAATACAATAGTCTATTATATTATAGGACAAATGGAAAATGTGATTTTTTTTTGTGTTTTCCAAGTGGAAAATGTAAATAGTCATATTTACATATTGTACTTCATGATAGTGGTAAAATGTATTTGATATTACCTGCGTTTATTTGTGAAAAAAAAACGGAAATTTGGCGAAAATTGTGAATTTTTATGCCCTTAAATCACAGAGATATGTCGCACAAAATACTTAATAAGTAACATTTCCCACATGTCTGATTTACATCAGCACAATTTTGGAACCAACATTTTTTTTTTGTTAGGGAGTTATAAGGGTTAAAAGGTTGGCCAGCAATTTCTCATTTTTACACCATATTTTTTAGGGACCACATCTTATTTGAAGTCATTTTGAGGGGTCTATATGATAGATAATTCCAAAGTGTGACACCATTCTATAAACTGCACCCCTCAAGGTGCTCAAAACCACGTTCAAGAAGTTTATTAACCCTTCAGGTGTTTCACAGGAATTTTTGGAATGTTTAACCCCTTAATCCCATATGACATACTATCCCGTCGAGGTGACCTGGGACTCAATTCCCAGTGATGGGATAGTACGTCATATGCAATTGGCAGCGCTCACGGGGGGAGTGCGGCCGGGTGTCAGCTGACTATCGCAGCTGACATCCGGCACTATGTGCCAGGAGCGGTTACGGACCACTCCTGGCACATTAACCCCCAAAACACTGCGATCAAACATGATTGCAGCGTTCCGGGGGCATAGGGAAGTATTGCGCAGGGAGGGGGCTCCCTGCGGGCTAACCTGAGACCCTCGGTACAAGGCGATGTGCTTACCTTGTACCAAGCGTCCCCTTCCTGCAGCTTTAATCCGACAAGGAAAGTACCCCAAAATAACTATAAATAAACTTCAAGTAGATAAATAGACTTAAATACCAACAAGAAACTACTTGAAAACAAATAATCAAAGAATCAATATAAAATTCAATTAGTTATTTTATTTAACACCAAAAAACAATACACAAAAGTTAAAAACAAGAGGGGTATCTTAGCACTCATAGCATTACAGAAAAATGTATATCAGTAAGACGATATCAATTCCACAGTGTGGAGTACTGGAGCATAAAAAAGATTTTTAACTGCAATACCACAATTAATCAATATCCAAAATGGGACAAAAGCGAGGAAAAGTGTACATCAATATACTTCCCAAAATAAATAAGTGGCATCTCATGTACTAAAACTATCCTCAACAGGAGCAGCTTCAAAGAAAGAAAAGTGCATAGTGCATAACATATAGTAACCAGTACTCATGCTGAACGTGCCGACACCACCTCCTCACACTCCAAAGTGCGTTTCACACGTTGCTTCATCAGGGAGTGATACAGAAGAGGTCACACTTCCATTTTATATACAAACTACACCAGAACTTGGGCCAATCAAAGTAAAGTGCATTTATATCGGCGCATCGCATGCCGCCGCGGTGATAACATCTCCGCCCCATGTCTCCCGGCAACGCCACAAGAAGTCACGATCGCGCGATCCGTGACATCACAGTCAAGGCATGGGACAGAGCATGCACACACCACGGAAGCAGGAGATGCACACAGCACCGCTACGGCCATGTTGGTTTTGGGCAAGTATGTGGGCAAACATCATAGCCAGCACAATAAAGATTGAAGTAAAAGAAAAATTACTAATAAAATGGAGATTGCATGTTATATATAGGAGACCTGGATATCTACTATCAGATAATTATTAACACCCCATACTGTGAATAATACACTAGTATTGCAAAAGAAATATATAAAATACATCCATTAGTGTAAAATATACAAGATTTCATGTGCATATATAAACTTATATAAAAATCTTTCACCGTAATTACATAAAAAATATGCATGTACAAAAATACATATACAAAAAAGGTTGCACTCTATCGTGCCAAAGCATGTCTAATATGAAATAAATGAAATATGAATAGCAAAATGGCTTTTGAACATTAGGAAAATATTTGAGAGACGCTTTGCACAGAATTTGATCAAATAGTGTGAGCCCATCAACCATCATCAAGGTAAAAGAGAAAAGAAATATATTCAACGAATTGCAGAGCTGGAATTTAAGACAGACGATTTGGAAAACCGATCTCGGAGAAACAATTTAAGAATAATTGGGGTGCCGGAGAAGGTGGAGGGAAATAATTCCACTGAATATATTGAGGCATGGCTCAAGAACTCGGTGGGAGGAGCAGACCTTACCAAACATTTCTCGGTGGAAAGGGCTCATCGGGTCCCCACTCGCCCTCTGCCGCCCGGCTCGGCCCCTCGTGCCATATTGGCAAAAATTCTGGACTACCGGGATCGGGAGACTTTACTGAGAAAGGCCAGGCTGAGTGATGGCCTGAGCATAAATGGGAATCGGATCTCCATTTATCCGGACTACTCGGCATCGGTGCAGAAACTTAGAATGAAGTTTGGGGAGGTCAAGCGACGGCTCCGTGAACTGGACCTAAAATATTCAATGCTCTACCCAGCTAAGCTTAGGGTGGTGGCGCTGGACCGTGTTCAATTTTTTCAAAATCCGGAGGAGGCGATGCAATGGCTGGACACCAACGCCAAGAAGATTGGCACTGAGCGGAACCGTTAAGACTGTTTCGGAAGGATTGTGACTCTGCTGGTTCTGCCTCTCTTTGTTGGAGGGGTCCTTTCTGAATGTTACTGTTGCAGATGGTTCAACTGCACCTAACGTTTACAGTATTATGTTCGGCGGCGTAATGAATATTTCATATTGGTCGCGGTGTGGGGGGAAGAGATGGACGGCAAAAGACTTAGTTCTAGGGTATACTAAGTGCCCTCGGTTCTCATATAGAGAAAGAAAGTTCGGAGTATCTGAGTTATCTTGAGTTTTAGATGGGGAAGGTTGGGTTAGTTGTTGGGATGGGGGGTGGGAAGGGGGGGGAGGAGGGCATTGGGGGAGACCTGGGAGAGACGATTCTTATTTTATACCTTTTTCTAAGGAAATGGGAGGGAAGGTTAATATTATAAGTTGGAATGTTAGGGGGCTAGCGGACGCTACTAAACGTGCGGCAATATTTCAGTACTTAGTGAAACAGAGGCCCTCGGTGATATGCCTGCAAGAAACTCACTTGGTGGAGGAAAAAGTAGATATGTTACAGAAAAAATGGGTGCGCAGGGCATATCACTCGACTTTCTCTAATTATGCAAGGGGGGTTTCTGTTTTGATCCATACTAGTACTCCATTTGAGGAAGTTGAGGTTAAAATTGATAAAGATGGTCAGTATGTCCTTTTGGTGTGTAAAATTCTTAACCGTATGATCTGCATTGTTTCAATATATATACCCCCGCCGTATTCTGGTAAGAAAATCCAAGAGATTTTGGAGCATATGAGAGGGTGGGTCGGGGTTCCTCTTCTGGTGGTTGGAGATGTGAACAATATTGCCGACGACCATTGGGATAAGAGTAATCACGCTCCGCTACGTAGGGACGGTAATGGCACTCCTTTTGGGAATTACCTTAGAGAAATAGGCTGGATTGACTTATGGCGGGTTCGAAACGCTAATACTTATTCTTATTCCTGTTACTCGACCACGTATGGTTCTATGTCTCGTATCGATGTCGCCATGGGCAATGATGGGATGAACGAATTGTTAAGTGAGGTGGAATATAATCCCAGGATTCTATCAGATCATAGTCCAGTTCGGGTCTCATTAAAATTATCTGAACAGGTTGGTTCACGGAAGATGGGATGGAAGGTTCACCCCTCCTGGTTACAACTCTTGGACATGGAAAGGGTGGGGGCTGAAATAGAGGAGTTTTTTAGAATTAATGACGGGAGTGCGGAATGCCACGTAGTATGGGACACCATGAAGGCGTATTTAAGGGGGATTCTGTTTCGTGACATTTCACGACACAAGACTAGGACTAGAGTACAGGATCAAGCTATTCTGGAAGAACTGAAGGCAGCTGAGGCAGCATTGGGGGCCCATTGTACTAAGGAGTCTCAGAGTCGGATGAGGAAGGCCCAAGAGGAGGTCAATCAATTATATTTGAGAAGGGCGGAGAGATTGCGGGCCTTTCAAAAAGCGTCTTTCTATTCAGAGGGGGAAAAGGTGGGGCATTTACTTTCGGTAGTGGCGTCTGCACAGAGGGACTCCTCTCATGTCTACTCCATTAGGAGGGAAGATGGAATATTGGTTACTCAGGGGGAGCAGATTTTGGAAGTGTTTAGGAAATTCTACAATAAGCTATATACTTCAAGTGTGGACAGGGGGGCTGAGGACATGACGGGCTACTTGGAGGGGATTGACCTGCCTAGGTTGAGCAAAGAAGACTGTGAGTTGTTGGAGGAGCCGATTGGGGAGGAAGAATTGGGGGCCGCTTTGGCGGGGGTTGCTGGGGGTAGGGCTCCGGGGGCGGATGGTATTCCAGCTGAGATGTACAAGGTATTGAAAGAAACTTTGTTGGCCAAACTGTCGGAGGTGTATAATAGGTCATTGGAAAGAGGGGAGTTACCTGTTTCAATGAGAGAGGCTATCGTGGTCGTTATCCCTAAGGCCGACAAGGACCCACAATTACCAGAATCCTATAGACCAATCTCACTTTTGACGGCTGACATTAAGATACTGGCAAAAGCTCTGGCAAACAGGTTATCTAGGGTGATTGACAGACTGGTTCACCCGGATCAGTCAGGCTTTATGCCCAATAAATCAACGGCACTTAATCTGAGAAGGTTATTTTTAAATTTGCAAATCCCTTCTGACAATGTTGGCAAACGGGTTGTGGTATCCTTGGACGCTCATAAGGCTTTTGATTGCGTGGAGTGGAGTTATTTGTGGTCAGTACTGGAACGAATGGGGTTTGGACCTAAATTTATCTCATGGGTGCGGCTGTTGTACTCTTCTCCGGTGGCCAAAATTAGAGTGAATGACGCTCTCTCTGAGACTTTCTCTTTATCTAGAGGTACTAGACAGGGCTGCCCTCTGTCCCCGCTGCTCTTCGCCTTGGCGGTGGAACCCCTTGCCGCAAAGATCAGAGGGTCCCGGGAGGTGAAGGGTTTTATGTACGGGGAGGCGGAAGAAAAAGTAGCGTTATACGCTGATGATATCCTGCTCTTCTTGGAGGATTCCGAGGGGACCTTGGTAAAGACGGAGGCCATTATTGAGGAATTCGGGAGTTATTCGGGCTTAAGGATCAATTGGGACAAATCGAATATGATGTTGATAGATGGGGATAGTGGGGACGGTGATGGGGGGGACTCTGTCACAAGGTTGAGGCTAGTTGAGAAATTTAAGTACTTGGGGATTCAGATCGCACTCCCTCTGACTAGCTTTGAGGAACTGAATTTGGCACCTCTTCTGCGTAAGATACGTACCAAGGTCCAGGCGTGGAAAAAGCTACACTTATCGGTAATTGGTAGGATAAACCTGATAAAGATGATTGTGATGCCGCAGTTACTCTATGTGTTGCACAATTCCCCTATATGGATATCGCAGAATAGGTTTCGGAGGATTAGATCTTTGTTTGGTGAGCTGATCTGGGGTGGGAAGAGCCCCAGATTTAAACAGGAAACCCTACAGAGACCAAAGACGGAGGGAGGGGTGGCATTGCCCAATCCGTGGTTGTATTTTTTGGCCTCACAGTGTCAGCATTTCAAGGGATGGGGAGATGGGTCAGGTGGGATGCGGGCACCTTGCAGCCTGAGATCATTGATTGGGACAAAGGTGTTGAGTGAGGGCCTAGAGGGGGGACATTTCCGTGAGAAAGGTTCTAAATTTTGCACTGTAAGGCTCATTCACAAGGTGTGGGATAAAGTTAAAGGAATTAGGGGTGTACGGGCACTCACTAGATTCTCACCCATTTGGAACAACTGTGTCCTACAGGAGTTTAGACAGATGGAGGGATTTCATATTTGGAGGGAGGCAGGCATTTCTCGGATGGGCCAGATTTTACATCAGGGTAGAATTAGAGACTTTGAGATATTGCAGGAAGAATTTTTACTCCCGGAGTCTGAGATGTACCAATACCGTCGTCTTTCTCATGCGTACCGGGCACAGTGTAAGAGAGGGCCTGTTGAAATCCAGGTGGATCTTATGCTGGATTTTATCCTTGAAGGGGGAGGCACGAAGGGGGTGATTTCGGGAATATATGAATTCCTTCTATTTTCTTTTCTGGCGGAGCACCCTATTAGAGCAAGGGCGAAATGGGAGGCTGACCTGGGGGCGATTGATGATGACCGATGGGAATCAGTATTGGATTATGTGCCCAGGATATCAATGAGTGAGCCTGGTAGGCTGTCACAATTATTTGTCATTCATAGGGCTTACAGAACCCCAGACATGTTGTTTAAAGCCGGATTAAGGCCTAATTCAGAATGCCCTAGATGCTCGCAGTCCGAAGCGGGCATCCTTCATATGTTGTGGCAGTGCCCCAGGCTGTCCTCCTTTTGGGTGGTGGTGTTGAATAAAGTGGGTTTGGCATATAGTTGTAATGTGCCTCGGGATCCTCTGGTATGTGTTTTGGGCTATGTTGAGGAGGTAATAACTGATAAGCTGTATAAAACGGTTATAGCTAGACTGTTATTTATTGCGCGAAAGTTGATCGCCAAATTCTGGATTAGGGAAGAGCCACCAACAAGGAGAGACTTTATGAAGCAAGTGGACCATATCATTGCTTTGGAGAAGAGTATCTATGTTAGGAGGAACAAGATGGACCTCTTTGACAGGTTGTGGAGCCCGTGGCTTGAATCAATGTGACCTGAAGACCTTTTGCCCCTATGGAAATATTTTTTGACAAGTCATCTTCCTCTTCTTGTACTTTTGTATGTGATAATTTAGTGGGGGATGACTCTTGACAGGTCTCTAGTGGGTGGGGGGAAGGGGGGTGGGAGTTTGGTTTGGGACTAAATAAGTTTTCTAACAAAAAAAAAAAGTATTGTGTATTTGTATATTGCTGAAAACAAACTATTCCTTTTATTGTTTATGCACAATTTTGATGGTTTAATAAAAATATCTGATTAAAAAAAAAAAAAAACCATCATCAAGGTGGTCTCATTAATATGATGGGTCCCTGACCTCCCTGTCCAAATGTGAACACTTACCGAAGGCCAATGTCTGTATGCCTGGGTGAATGTGGACACCTCTGTCAGCAAAGCCTGCATATGGGTTGGCCGGAACCAAGTGTGATTAGATGTAATTAAAAACCACATGGTGACGGGAGGAGTGCTCAGTCAGTAAGCTAACATAGAAATGACAGAAAAAATGACTGGCACATCCAAACTAGTGTGAATAGGTGCATACCAGGAGCAGCTACCTCCATATACAATATACAAAAAAGGTTGCACTCTATCGTGCCAAAGCATGTCTAATATGAAATACATTAAATATGAATAGCAAAATGGCTTTTGAACATTAGGAAAATATTTGAGAGACGCTTTGCACAGAATTTGATCAAATAGTGTGAGCCCATCAACCATCATCAAGGTGGTCTCATTAATCTGATGGGTCCCTGACCTCCCTGTCCAAATGTGAACACTTACCGAAGGCCAATGTCTGTATGCCTGGGTGAATGTGGACACCTCTGTCAGCAAAGCCTGCATATGGGTTGGCCGGAACCAAGTGTGATTAGATGTAATTAAAAACCACATGGTGACGGGAGGAGTGCTCAGTCAGTAAGCTAACATAGAAATGACAGAAAAAATGACTGGCACATCCAAACTAGTGTGAATAGGTGCATACCAGGAGCAGCTACCTCCATATACAATATACAAAAAAGGTTGCACTCTATCGTGCCAAAGCATGTCTAATATGAAATACATTAAATATGAATAGCAAAATGGCCACAAGGACGGGAGCGCCATTTAGGGCCTTTCGAGTTGAATATGAAATTCGACTTTGGTGCGACATAGTGACTGTGTATAATAGTTTCCCCAATAGTTTTAGTTCTTCTTGCCACAACCTGTGCTTTATCCTCAATAAACTTAGTTAGTCCCGGGTCTCGTTTTAATATTGGCCAAAATCGATTGAAAATGCTATTCATATCTTTCCATGGGGCTCCCCGTCCTTGTGGAGACTGTAGTGCTTGTAAGTATATGATCAAGACGGAGACTTTTAGTAATTCTTCAAAGACACGTGATTTCAAGATTGTTCATCCAATCAATTGTAAAATGACATCAGTGATGTATTATTTAACATGCCCATGTGGGCTCATTTATGTGGGTCTTACGTCAAGACAACTTCGAGTGCGTGTACTAGAACACGTGAAAGATATAAGGGTAGCAAGATTACTTAATTCGGAAAATTCACAGAAAGAGGAGATTGACAAATTGAAGACAATACCAGCTCATTATCGAGAATTTCACCCATCAGGAGCGATAGATCTTCAGATAAGATAAGAGGTATTGATATAGTACATCTTGGAATTCGGGGAGGGAACATTATGAATAAATTAGCCCAAAGGGAATGCCGATGGATTACGAATCTTAGAACAATGAAACCATATGGCTTGAATGACCAATGGGGATTTGCCAGTTTTCTATAGGTGGGTCCTCTAGCTGTTGCCTGTATGTCAACATTTTTTTAAAATGTATTCTGGTTTTAATATTCTTCTTTTTTAATTTATGTATGTATGTCCTTTTTAAAGGGGAGGTCTAAGGGGATTGAAATTCCTCTTATTGCTTATTATAATTTGTGGGCTGTTTATATCTTGGCAAAGTACAAGGACTTATATTTCTCTCTTTTTGTATTTACTTATGTAGAAGTTTATCATATATTAAATAGATCTGGAGATACAGATCTGTGAAGAAAATCTGGATTATCTGTGGATTTCGAAGAAGACTGCAGCACTTTTCACACTAATATTTTGTATTTGACATACACTGCACTTTAATTATTTTTGTAGATGAATTTTGGTATATATGAATTTGTAATGAACATAAAAATATAAAAAAATGTTGTATATGTGCACTCTTTTGTATTTGATATATTTTATTGCACACATATTGCACTTTATAGATGAATTTACGTATTTAGGTGGCTTACAAGCGCCTGCTCAGAGCAGGTGCTGGTAAGCCTGCAGCCCTGCTTGTCAGATCGCTGATCTGACACAGTGCTGTGCAAAAGTAAAAAAATATTTAGATGTGTAAAAAAAAAAAAAAAAAAATTCCTAAATAAAAAAAATATATTGTTCTCATAAATACATTTCTTTATCTAAATAATAAAAGTACACATTTAGTATCACCGCGTCCGTAACGACCCCACCTATACAACTGTCCCACTAGTTAACCCCTTCAGTGAACACCGTCACAAAAAAAACGAGGCAAAAAACAAGGCTTTATTATCATACGCCGAACAAAAAGTGGAATAACACGCGATCAAAAAGACGGATATAAATATCCATGGTACCGTTGAAAACATCATCTTGTCCCGCAAAAAACAAGCAGCCATACAGCATCATCAGCGAAAAAATAAAAAAGTTACAGTCCTCAGAATAAAGGGATGCAAAAATAATTATTTTTTCTATAAAATAGTTTTTATCGTATAAAAGCGAATGATATAAATGAGGTATCCCTGTAATCGTACTAACCCGAGAATAAAACTGCTTTATCAATTTTACCAAACGTGGAATGGTATAAATGCCCCCAAAAAAAGAAATTCATGAATAGCTGGTTTTTGATCATTCTGCATCACAAAACTCAGAATAAAAAGCGATCAAAAAATTTCACGTGCCAGAAAATGATATCAATAAAAACGACAACTCGTCCTGCAAAAAACAAGACCTCACATGACTCTGTGGACCAAAATATGGAAAAATTATAGCTCTCAAAATGTGGAGACGCAAAAACTATTTTTTGCAATAAACAGCGTCTTTTAGTGTGTGACAGCTGCCAATCATAAAAATCCGCTAAAATACCCGCTATAAATAGTAAATCAAATCCCCCTTGATCACCCCCCTAGTTAGGGAAAAATAATAAAATTAAAAAAATGTATTTATTTCCATTTTTCCATTAGGGTTAGGGCTAAGGTTAGGGTTAGGGATAGGGCTAGGGTTAGGGTTGGGGCTAGGGTTAGGGCTACAGTTAGGGTTGGGGCTAAAGTTAGGGTTAGGGCTGGGGCTAAAGTTAGGGTTGGGGCTAAAGTTAGGGTTAGGGCTACAGTAAGGGTTGGGGCTAAAGTTAGGGTTAGGGTTGGGGCTAAAGTTAGGCTTAGGGTTGAGGCTAAAGTTAAGGTTAGGGTACAGTTAGGGTTGGCCAAAAAATATCAAATATGAAGATATTCTATCAAATACCCCCACCATGCTCAGACCCCAAGTGGGGGAGCTACCCAGGGAGATATTTAATTACTGTTGTCACAACGGACACTCCTCAAAATAGCACACAACGGAGGAAAAAATGGAGTTCAAGTCCATATATAAATATCTTTTATTTCACAAAAAGTAACAACCATAACCAAAAACATACAAAAATGACATTCTCAATTAAACCTTATATAAACAAATACAAAAGAGGGTGAATGGTAGCAAAAGATGGAAAACAGACACCTTGTGGGGAATCCTAATGCCCAGTTATTAACTTTTAAAGTGCATAGTGCCATATAGTTGAAGAGCCAAGGACCAAGTAGTATGAGGCTCCCCTATAGAACTATCTAGCTGATATAAGTAGTATCTAGCCCTGCGCACAGGCTAAGTGACCCAGGTCAGGTCAATAATCAACAAGCCAGATAGAGGGAACCGCCGTAAATAAGTCAAAATGATCCTTACCCAGATAAGAGGCAACTAGGATAACCCATGCGGTGGCCCCAATGCGCGTTTCGCGTCAGCTTCGTCAAGGAGCGATGTTGATACGTATCCGGAATGTGCCTTATATAGTACTGAACTCTAATTACCCCCACTCCACCTGATGCGGCGCATGCCACCGCTCGCCCGACCGGAAATTGCATCGCCGGCGGCATCCAAGATGGCGCCGCGGCCAGTTCCGTCGAAATGACGTCACTGAGCCACACGCGTCATCAGGCGGCGCCGCCCACAATTCTCCGGACCGAAGACGTCAGCAGACATGCGCACAGTGGATCTATGCTGTAATATGGGAGGTAATATGTTAAGAAGGGGGCGGAACAAACGGCGTAGTAAACAGGGTTAGGGGTGTGTCAGGGTTAGGGGTGTGGTTAGGGTTATGGTTGGGATTAGGGTTAGGGGTGTGTTGGATTTAGGGGTGTGGTTATGGTTGGGATTAGGGTTAGGAGTGTGTTGGGGATAGGGGTGTGGTTGGGTTTAGGGGTGTGTTTGGGTTAGGGTTTCAGTTAGAATTGGGGGTTTCCACTGTTAAGGCACATCAAAGCTCTCCAAACGTGACATGGCGTCTGATCACAATTCCAGCCAATTCTGTGTTAAAAAAGCAAAATAGTGCTCTTTCCCTCCCGAGCTCTCCCATGTGCCCAAACAGGGGTTTACCCCAACATATGGCGTATCAGCATACTCAGGACAAATTGGACAACAACTTTTCAGGTCCAATTTCTGTTGTTAGCCTTGGGAAAATAAAAATTTGGGAAGCTAAAAAACATTTTTGTGGAAAACAAATGATTTTTATGTTCACGGCTCTGCGTTACAAACTGTAGTGAAACACTTGGGGGCTCAAAGTTCTCACAACACATCTAGATAAGTTCCTTGGGGGGTCTGGTTTCCAATATGGGGTCACTTGTGGGGGGTTTCTACTGTTTAGGTACATTAGGGGCTCTGCAAACGCAATGTGATGCCTGCAGACCATCCCATCTAACTCTGCATTCCAAACAGCACTCCTTCCGAGCTCTGCCATGCACCCAAATGGTGGTTCCCCCCCCCCCCCACATATGGGGTATCAGCATACTCAGGACAAACTGGACAACAACTTTTGGGGTCCAACTTCTCCTGTTAGGAAAATACAAAACTGGAAGCTAAAATATAATTTTTGTGGGAAAAAAAAGAATTTTTATTTTCACAGCTCTGCCTTAAACTGTAGTGAAACACTTGGGGGTTCAAAGCTCTCACAACACATCTAGATAAGTTGCTTAGGGGGTCTACTTTCCAAAATGGTGTCACTTGTGGGGGGTTTCAATGTTTAGGCACATTAGAGGCTCTCCAAACGCAACATGGCATCTCATCTCAATTCCTGTCAATTTTGCATTGAAAAGTCAAACGGCGCTCCTTCCCTTCCAAGCTCTGCCATGCGCCCAAACAGTGGTTTACCCCCACTTATTGGGTATCAGCGTACTCAGGACAAAGTGCACAACAAGTTTTGTGGTCCAATTTCTTCTCTTACCTTGGGAAAATAAAACATTGGGGGCAAGAAGATCATTTTTGTGAAAAAATATGATTTTTTTATTTTTACGGCTCTGCATTATAAACTTCTGTGAAGCACTTGGTGGGTCAAAGTGGTCACCACACACCTGGATAAGTTCCTTAGGGGGTCTATTTTCCAAAATGGTGTAACTTGTGGGGGGTTTCAATGTTTAGGCACATCAGTGGCTCTCCAAACGCAACATGGCGTCCCATCTCAATTCCAGTCAATTTTGCATTGAAAAGTCAATGCGCGCCTTCCCTTCCGAGCTCTGCCATGCGCCCAAACAGTGGTTTACCCCCACATATTGGGTATCAGCGTACTCAGGACAAATTGTACAACAACTTTTGGGGTCCATTTTCTCCTGTTACCCTTGGTAAAATAAAACAAATTGAAGCTGAAATACATTTTTTGTGAAAAAAAAGTGAAATGTTCATTTTTTTTAAACATTCCAAAAATTCCTGTGAAACACCTGAAGGATTAATAAACTTCTTGAATGCGGTTTTGAGCACTTTGAGGGGTGCAGGTTTTAGAATGGTGTCACACTCTGTTATTTTCTATCATATAGACCCCTCAAAATGACTTCAAATGTGATGTGGTCCCTAAAAAAAATGGTGTTGTAAAAATGAGAAATTGCTAGTCAACTTTTAACCCTTATAACTCCCTAACAAAAAAAAAATTTGGTTCCAAAATTGTGCTGATGCAAAGTAGACATGTGGGAAATGTTACTTATTAAGCATTTTGTGTGACATATCTCTGTGATTTAAGGGAATAAAAATTCAAAGTTTTGTTGAAGAAGCTGCAAAGCGAAACGGCGCTGGTTGGGCGCAGGATGTGACACTTCTTCCTCATATGCAGCACCATTTTCCTCCTCTCATTTTCAGGTAATAGCTAACAGCTTATTGATCGGCTTTTCCACTCTTTAACTATTTGGATCTTGCTACATTCACTATTCCTTCAGACTTTACACCTTATTGTGATCTAGTGACTGCTCTAAAAACTGCATAGCATTTATGTTCTCTCTGCTTTATATGAACAGATACTGTTCTTATATTTAGGTCACTATTGATTTGATTATGATTATGACATAAGTTGTTTTCAAAATATGCCTATTTCCTGATGTGAGGGTATCATTATACTCTGCTGTTTATTATTCTTTACCCTTTTTGGATATAGGACTGCCAAGTGTTTTAAAAAAGAGACGCTTTTTATGTCCACCCATATGCAAGTCCATACATGTTCCCTATAGGGATACTTTATAAGCGCGGATATATTGCATTTATAAAAAAATTTAATCTTTTTCCTTATGTCTCACCCTGACTTTTTTGGAGGTCCATTTTTTTCCATCTTCGTGTCTTTTAATGTTGTGTGATTTTAAAATATTGTCTCAATAAAGACAAAAATACTTTTTATTCACTTTCTGGAACCAGGCTGGGCAGGAGGGAGTACCCGTGCCAAAGACACTGCCGAGAACCAACTGACGGTACTGGAACCCGGATGGGTAGCAGAAGGTGCAAGAGCCAATGGAACTACTGAGGACCAGCTGACGGTACTGGAACCCAGTTACTAAGCAGGAGGTACCCATGCCAGAAAGCACTACCAAGGACCACCAGACGTTGGTGGAACTCGGATACCGGGAAGGAGGCACCTAAGCCAAAGGCTCTGCCTGGAACCACCTGATGGTACTGGAACCAGGATGGGGAGCAGAAGGTACAAGAGCCATTGGAACTACCGAGGACCAGCTGATGGTACTAAACCCCGGTTACTAAGCAGGAGGTACCCGTGCCAGAAAGCACTACCAAGGACCACCAGACGTTGGTAGAACTCGGATACCGAGAAGGAGGCACCTAAGCCAAAGGCTCTGCCTGGAACCAGCTGACGGTACTGGAACCCAGGGGAACCTATTCAAGATTGATTTCCAAAGAACCAGCTAATGGTGCTGGAACTCAGATAGGAAGCAGAAGGTTCACATGAAAAAAAAAAATTCAAGGCCGCGAGCTGGTCGGTGTTACCGAAAACCCACAGTCCTACAGGGGGAGCTTGTCCTATTGGCACTACGGAACCAGCCTTGATTGCCAGTTCCCGCAGCCCACATAGGAAGCACCTAAACTGTAGGCACCATAGAGTTGGCTAACCTGACCGCAACCCAACAGGACAACGTATTGGAGGCAAAGTGACCTTGACACTACTCGGAAACAGCTGGCTTGCTGGAACCAGGCTGGGCAGGAGGGAATACCCGTGCCAAAGACACTGCCGAGAGCCAGCTGATGGTGTTGGAGCCCAGGGAATACAGGAGAAACAGAGTGTAGGCTGAGGCCTAATTGGAGGCAGTTTAATATCTGTAGTAGTGTGAATGTGGAGGGAGCAGGAGAAATTGCCGCACACACAGCAGGGGATCAGCAGACGTTACTGAACCCCAATAACACTGGAGCATGTGTTGACTATGCAGATGGCACTCTGTCAATGCTAGAAACATAGTGTAGCCAGAGGCCTAATTGGAGCAAGTTTAATATCTGTTGTAGCGTGAGAGTGGATAGAGCAGAAGAAATTGCTGGATACACAGCAGGGGAGCAGCTGACGTTACTGAACCCCAATAACACGGCAGCAAGTGATGACTGTGCAGACGGCACTTCTGAGCTGCAACTGGCAGTGTTGGAACCCAGGGTCAATGCTAGAAACAGAGTGTAGGCTGAGGCCTAATTGGAGCAAGTTTAATATCTGTTGTAGTGTGAGAGTGGATGGAGCAGGAGAAATTGCCGGATACACAGCAGGTGAGCAGCTGACATTACTGAACCCCAATAACACGGCAGCAAGTGTTGACTGTGCAGATGGCACTTCTGAGCAGCAACTGGCAGTGTTGGAGCCCAGGGATTACAGTTCAGGTGGTAGAAACATGAACACAACAGGAGACCTGGATACTGTTGCCAACCAATTATTTATTCTGGAAGAGGAGTGGCAAATTCCTGCGAGATCCAGGCCTTGTTCATTTTCAGAAAAGTAAGCCGGTCAACGTTATTGGAGGATAGTCGCATGCAACGGTCTGTTAGTACACCACCTGCGGCACTAAAGACGCATTCCGATAATACACTAGCAGCAGGGCAAGCCAGCACCTCCAATGCATACTGGCTAAGCTCTGGCCATGTATCCAGCTTAGAGACCCAAAACTTGAAGGGGGAAGAGCCGTCTGGGAGTACACTCAGAGAGAAAGACATGTAGTCTGTCACCATCTGATGGAAACGTTGCCTCCTGCTGACAGGAGCCATCTGTGATGGTGTAGACATTTGTGGTGGGGACACAAAACTTTGCCACATTTGGGCCATACTGGTCTTGCCTTGTGCTGAGGCACTGCTTCTGCTCCCTCTTTGTGCAGAGCTTCCTCCACTGCCTTGACGCACTTTGTAAAGCACTAGCAGCACTGCTCTAGGTTGGAATGGAGAACATGATGGAATGCACCAGTGTGTCTTGGTACTCCCGCATTTTACGCTCCCGGTTCAACGGTGTTATGAGGCTTTGTAAGTTGTTTCAGTAGCGAGGATCTAGGAGGGTGTACACCCAATAATCAGCTGTGTTGAGAATGTGGGCGATGCGGCGCTCGTTTCTCAGGCACTGCAGCATGAAATCAACCATGTGCTGCAGACTGCCAACTGGCCAAGAAACGCTGTCCCCTGCTTGAGGCATCATCTCTGCCTGCTCTTCATCACCCCACCCTCGCTCTACATACTGACTACTAGAGCATTGTGTAACTCCCTCCTCTGGACAGATGTCTTCCTCCTCCATTGACTCCTCCTCATCCTCCTCACAAAGTGTCCCCTGCCTAGGCCTTTGTGAGGAACCACGTTGTGCAGACTGTCCAGAAGCAGATGGCATTTGTGACTCCTCCTCCTCCACCTATTCCACAACCTCCTCCCTTAGTGACTGCAGTGTTTTTTGAAGCAGGCAGATAAGGGGGATAGCCAGGCTGACTAGTGCATCATCTGCACTCGCCATCCACGTGGAATCATCGAAGGCACGCAAAATGTGGCAGATGTCCTTCATAGAGACCCACTCAGTGGTGGTGAAGTGTGAACGGCACGCAGTGCGACTTGTTTGCGCCTGATGCAGCTGGTACTCCATTACTGCTGCCTGCTGCTCACACAACCGCTCCAACATATGTAACGTTGAATTCCACCTGGTGGGTAAGTCACATATGATGGAATGTTCCGGAAGGCGGAATCGGCGTTGCAGAGCTGCAATGCACGATCTTGCTATGCTGGAAAGCCGCAAGTGAGCGCACTCTAGGCGGACCTTGTGCAGCAGTGCATCAAGATCCGGATAGTCTCTCAAAAAAACTCTGCACGACCAAGTTGAGCACATGTGCCAGACATGGGATGTGAGTGAGGTTGCCTAGGCCCAGAGCTGCCACCAGATTCTGGCCATTGTCACGCACTACCATGCCTCGCTGGAGATTCGCTGGCACAAACCACACGTCGCTCTCCTGCTTGATGGCATTCCAGAGCTCCTGCGCTGTGTGGCTTCGATTCCCCAAATAAATTAATCTTAATACGGCCTGTTGACGTTTGGCCACGGCTGTGCTCATATTGGTCGTAACAGGTAAGCGTTCACGGGTCCATGTGGAGATAGACTGTGATGGCTCCTGCAGCGCTGATTCAGAGGAACTGGAGTATGAGGAGGAGTCAATGTGTACAGACTGGATTCCTGCAGTCCTTGGAGTTGGCAGAACACATACAGCGTCACTCTCAAGATCTGTACCCGGCTCCACAACATTTACCCAATGGGCAGTGAGTGAAAGGTATCGTCCCTGTCCATGGTTACTGGTCCACGCAACGGTGGTCAGGTGGACCTTGCTACTGACGGCGTTTAGTAGCGCATGTTTAATGTTTCCCTCCACATGCTTTTGCAGGGCAGGGACGGCTTGCCTGCTGAAATAAAAGCGGCTGGGCACGTTGTATTGTGGGACTGCCAATGCCATGAAGTTATGGAAGGTGTCAGTCTCCACCAGCCTGAATGACAGCATTTCAAGGGACAGTAGTTTTGCAATGCCAGCATTCAGAGCCTGTGCTCGGGGGTGGCCACCTTTTCTCCCATACCTGGGCTACCGATGGATGTAGACTGTCCTGGGAGTGTGAGGATGACAGGGAACGTGGTGCTGTGGGTGGAATTACACTGGGTCTCTGTACAACAGTGCCAGAGGTTCTTCCATGGCGATCCTGTGAAGAAGCCGAACCAGCTGTGTGTGAGCTGGAGAAAGAGACTACAACACGAGCTTAAGAGGTGATAGGTGCCGCTGTAGGTTGGCCTAGGTCTTCAGTGTGTTTTTGTAACTCCACCATGTCCTTGGTCCGCACATGTTTCCACATATTTGTGGTATTGAGGTTGCTGACACTTTTTCCTCTTTTGGCTTTCTGATTGCACAGCTTGCATTTGACACAGCAAATGTCATCTGCAACTGCGTCAAAAAAGGACCAGGCACTGCAAGTCTTGGGAGCGGCCTTTTTGGGTTTTGAAGAGGCATGTTCCTAATGGGTGCCGAAGTGGAGGCTACAGGCAACCCATTCTGCCCCCTCCCTCTCCCTCCTTTTTGGGCCGTTCGGGGAATCTCTTCCTCAGAGCTGCTCCCACCACTTTCCTGTACCTCACACCATGATGGGTCAAGGACCTCATCATCTACACTACCCTCTTCCAACAACTGCTTCTCCTGGGTAGTCTCGGCAGCACAGTATGCACTAGAAAGTGGCACCTGAGTCTCAACATCAGATGCGTACTGAGGAGTGCTGACTATAGGCACTGGCCCAGCCTCTTCAGATTCAGAGAGACAAAGCAGTTGCGCATCACTGCATACTGTCTCTTCTTCCATTTCTCGAATGCTGCTTGGCTGGCCCCCTCTTTACAAGCCAAGAGATTCAGAGAACAGATGTAAAGATGGCTCCTGTCCAGGGCTCTCTGAATGCCTGGGCAATTTGGCAGGTGGTGAAGAGACAGATGGGTGCTCTTCAGTGCTCTGGACCTGAGAGGATGTGGCACTAATTGAAGTCGATGCGTTAGCTGCCATCCATCCGACAACGGCTTCAATTTGTTCGTCCCTCAGCAGTGGGGTACGGCGAGCTCCTACAAAGCTCCGCATAAAGGACTGTTTACTGGTAAAACTGGGGGATGCTGAGTCACTGGTGCCTGCAGCAGGCACAGAATCCCCACGTCCTCTCCCTTCAGAAACTCCACGCCCGCGACCAGGTGCCTTACTCCCTGCCTTCTTCATCTTGGTAGACTGATAAAGATAGGCAGAAAAGTACTAAGGGCTTAGTGTGCTTATTCCTGAACAGTTGCTAACAGGTATAAGAAACGCTACTTTTATAAAGTGTGTACTAGACTTTAATATGAGCTAATGTGGCTTACACAATTGTAAAGTGGAGTGGTTGGTGAACTTTATTTAGGTTTTTGTTTTGATAAAAAAAAATGGATGTGCCCAAAGATGTAAAACTGATAGTATCACAAACTTTTTGTAGCTATTACAATGCAGGAAGGTAACCTACAATGCAATAGATGAGGCTCCAAAAAATACTAATCTGGCTGGGGCTGCAGGGCACAAGGCTGCAGAAAGGCTCCTCTATCTACTCCTATAGAGTGCACGCAATCTAGCTGGATACGGATGGAAACACACTAATAGGAGAAATCAGGAAAAATGGCCAGCAGCACTAATCAAAAAAAGGACAATGTAACTGTATGAGGCAGTGACGAACGCTGAGCGGACTACAACCAGATGGGGCTGCAGAACAGACTACACTGTGAGCTGCACTCACACACAGTGACCTCGCAGACCGCCGTGAATGGCACTGCAAGGCTGCAAAAAAGCTCCTCTATCTACTCCTATATAGTGTTTGCACGCTATCTAGCTGGATACGGATGGAAACACACTAATAGGAGAGTCCTGCCGGTTTGGAGGCAAAGCCAGAGTCCCCTTATCCAGTTGGAAATCAGTAGCCTTCCTCTAGCACTGCAGTGTTGTAGTCCCTTACTTAGTGTCCTAATAAATAGCATAGCTCCCCCTGGTGGACTGGAGTATGAAATGTGTTGCATGTTTGTGGTACCTGGTAAAGAGATTTCCTTTATTGCCTCCAAACGTAACATCACTCCCCCTTAGAGGAGAATGATATTACTGCAACCACCAGGACCCTGGGGCGCTGCACTCCCTCCCCCGTTAAATCCAGTACTCCGGGACTGGGAAAAGAAAACAACAATACATTAGCAGAAAGACATGCAATTTTTAAATGCTATAAAACAAGTTAATTTAACTATGCTTCCCTTTATAGGAGGTGAGGACACTTGAACGTTGCATAACAATAACATATTTATAGTGCCGGCCTACTTCTATAGATGGAACATTTTAGCAACAATATATTAACTAACTATGAAATGTAATTACCTTTACAGGTATACTATCTATTAAGTGCAAAGGCAAACATCTTATCTTTATTCAAGTGCAAAACAATTTTTCCTTTCTCAGTGCAAAGTTATCAATCACATCAACATTCAAGTCAATTTAGCAACAAAAGTGACGTGATACGAGGGACCCATTACAACCTCCAACGTTGGTCTTAGGCGGGCTACAAGATGTGTATCCAGACCAGGAATTCTGCCACACCAGGTCTTCAGGTCTGCAAAACAATTCTCACATCAAGATTAACAGCAGTTTCTGTTGGAGGCAGTCTGTGTAAAAGCCTCCTGTTGTAAAACCAGTAGGAAGCACCCTTAAGAAGGTGCAAACTATTTACAAGACAGTTTTTGATCATGCGCAGTTCATGATTCTGCAGTTCTTAAGGCAATGATGGACTTGTGCAAAACTGATGCAAACTCCTGGGATCCTTCTGGAACTGAGGACCCCTTTAAGAAATAACACTGGACGGGTTTATAAACTTGTGAACAGCAACAGATAGTTCAGGAACTTGCAGCAATCGACAAACTTTTAACTATTTACAGTCTGTTCAAGTTTTGTGGTATCGTATTATAGCATCTTCCAAGGCACCAGCCGGCATCGAACGCTTCCTGGCCTCGGAAGGTGGGTGACCGGATCTTCTTCAGGTTCCAAGTAGACGTCATGGGTTCACTTTTCATGTATTGTCATGTCATTGGCTGCTATCAAAGTTTGTGTAGCCTGAGTTTTAATGTCAGCTTTAGCATGGGCCGCAGCAGCAGGCCCAGTAATGGTAATTATGCACACAGTAGTAGTAGTGATGGTTTGAGGAGCTGCTGGTTCAGAGACTAGAGGAGTAGTGCTGCTAGTCTTAGTTTCGGCAGCAGGTGGCGCTACCGCAGGTTCACATATTTTAACGTTCTTGGCGTACCAACTTTGCTCACTCCAGTGGAGGTTATAGGTCACATTATCCCCTCTGCCCAAACTCCGGGTAGGGTGCCCATCCTGGAAATGGGTCTCCACGTTATGGCTGGAAACAAAGACTTCTGTTTGCAGTCCCAGCTCCTTTATGAAGCCCCAACCCCTTTTCGGGTGAAAGGCTATTACTGTTCCTCGCATTGCTGGACGCGGTTTACGGTGTTTGGCCCTATTAGTCGGCGTTTTACATGGGGCGTTCTGCTCCTTCACCTTCCGGTCTTTCCAGTGTAAGAGCAAGCATTGTTTTTACTCCTCCCAGGTGAGGATTGCAATATAGGACCCATTCAACCCATCTCTTGGGGCGTCCCAATGAAAGATCACCCCCTCAGGGCTCACATCCAGTGGTATGCCGTCAGTCACTAGGCACGGGAATGGTGTCTCATCAGTGGTGCGGGGAGTCGCTGGAGCGACGGCTGGCCTTCGGAGACAGTCTGGGCGAGGAGCGGTCACTGAAGCGGGATCAGTAGCTGGGGGAAGAGCTGTCGCTGGAGCAGGATCGATCAGTGGGGCATGGGCCTTTTCTGTACCTGCGTCTGATGTGGTTCCACCAATGCCAGTCTGCTTTGCTGATGAGGATGCTGGAGTCTGCTGCTGCCTTGACCGTGACTCTTCCAGTGCGATCTTCCTGCACAGCTCCGACTTCCATTTCTTCACTGTTGTTGGCTCTGCGTCCAGGAGTTGGTGGCTCGGCTCCTCCACCTGCGACTCCAGGAAGTCCGGATCCTCCTGGGATGGTCCTGGGTCACTTCGTCGTCGATCAGGTACCCGCTGGTCGCCATCTCTGCTCCTAGATCTGCAGCCGCATATGCATGCTGCTCCTCCGTTTTCTGGGGCGGAGCTCCTTCTTCCCCTCATTCCCGCCATTGCAAATAAGGGGGCGGACCTCCTTGGGTGCTGGGCACGTCTTCATCTCGTAGCAGTAGTCGAAGGGGGCGGTCGCCATTTTGGCGCCGTTTTGGTAGTCTCCTCCCATGTTGGCATGCCCTCCTACTCCTGCGCTCCTCATGGCGCTGTAATGGCGGCGGTTTTGGCGGGAATTTTGGCTGTCTTTTGCAATACACAGTCCTTTACTAAATCACAGTTCAAGCACAACTCTGGCACAGTTCTTAGGCGCACATGACCCGATTTTCAGGCTTAAGTAGATCCTGTTCGTGACGCCAAAAGATTGCAGCACCCCCAAGGGCTAGGGGAACTCGGTACCGGGTCCTTCGGTTCTCAAGGGGAATGTCATGGTGGCTGACCCGGTCCGTGGCCCTTGGGATTTTCGTTGTAAAAGGGAAAGGTCTTTAAAGGGGAAATGTTCGTGACGCCACCTGTGGTATTCGGTCAGGGTGACCGACGCTGCTTAGGGGTCAGCTGGGGTGATGTTATGGCAGCTAGATGGTATACCTTCCCACAGGTGAAGTATTTCCCCAGGGCTTCCCAGTGTGTAGATGGTAGATGGTGTGAGGCGCAGTGAAGAACGAGGACACAAGGTTGCAGTCTCTTTACCTTTTACTGAAGGCTTCAGCATCCACAGTCCAGAGCACCAGATCACAGGGCAGGCAGAGTCTGGCCGTTTTGGAGGCAAAGCCAGAGTCCCCTTATCCAGGTGGAAATCAGTAGCCTTCCTCTAGCACTGCAGTGTTGTAGTCCCTTACTGCTAAGCTTCTCATAAGGTCCTCACAACTGTTGTAGATGTTATAGATGTTATGTATTTCTCTCTGTCCCCCAGATGGATAGGACAAACCGGTATGACTGGTGGCTTGAGGCTTTTTACAGGGACTCTAGCACGCCTCAGCCCCCGAGGGGTGCCGCATGTCTCCTGGGTATAGGGCGGGACAGTAACTTGCAATTAGCTGTCCTGCCAGTCTCTGGAGCAAGGCATAAAGGACTGTTGCTCCCTCGGTGTTCCTCACTGAGGCAGCCTGTGCAGGGCAGAACTCCTTCTGGTTTCCTCTCCTTTTGCTAAGACTTCTTCTCATTCTCTACAATACAGTTCTCTGTTCGTGTCCTTTCTTAGGAACTGCCGCACGAGGGGCAGGCGCAGCTCCGTGTCCTTCTGTCTAGGCCTCTGACAGGATCCCACCCCTGTCAGGGACCAACTCCCTGAGCGGAGCTCAGGCAGCAGCTAACTGGGAGAAGCCCAGCCGGCATCTGACTAACTTCCTATCCAGACCACCAGTTTTACCTAATGTGAAGAGTGCCCTAATAAATAGGAGCATAGCTCCCCCTGGTGGACTGGAGTATGAAACGTGTTGTATGTTTGTGGTACCTGGTAAAGAGATTTCCTTTATTGCCTCCAAACGTAACATCACTCCCCCTAGAGGAGAATGATATTACTGCAACGACCAGGACCCTGGGGTGCTGCATTATCTCAAACTGTCCCTCAGTCAGAACAGTAGCGTCCTGTCCCTAACTGAATTCACAGCAGAGTGAACCCAAAATGGCGGCGGCGGCTTTTATAGTGCATCATGACATCATTTCAGCAGCCAATCACAGCCATGCCATTAGTTACATGCCTAACATGCATAACAGGATGTGCCCACACTTCTTAGGATTCCTCATTGGCTGAATTAAATCAAACTGGCTCATAGCATTATGGGAACTTCCAATTCCGGTATTCGATATTGCAAAAGTATCGGAACTCAGTATCGGAACTCCGATACCGCGAATATCGTCCGATACCCGATATTTGCAGTATCGGAATTTTCAACACTAGTCAGAAGTAATCTGAATTAGGCTGCATTCATGTAGCACCCCAGGTAACTGGTTGCTACAGTGATGTTGCTTTTCCTCGGGGAAGGTAATGTCATGCTCAGAGGCAATGGAATTCTCTTCACCAGGTAATGCACACACATGCAACATATTCTGAATCTAGGCCAGGAGGGGGAGCTCAGGACCCGAATTCAGGGGAGCTTCCCTAAGCTTTATGTATCCTGACCTGGAGAAGGAGCTAGTTAGTTGGTCTAGGGGGACCAAGGAGATTAGTTAGTGAGAGACACTGGAGTGGAAGGACGTCTGGAGCAGATGTGAGAGGCCTGGCAGCCACAAAGGAGCTGCAGCCTCTGGGAAAGGAGAAACAACCTGGAGGGTTGGATGTAGAGTACCTGGAGAGGAAAGGAGCAAAGGAGAAGAACAGGTCTCAGAGGGGAACTGTGACGGGGCACCCTCAGAGCTGAAGCGCAATTCCGGGTACCGAGAGCCCGAGGCTTTTGTGGGACTCTAGGACACAGAGCAGAATCGGAGGGCCAGGAACTGTATGTAACTAGCCCTCACCACGCCTTAGATGCAGCAGCAACTAAGGAGCCCAGGGCATGTTAGAGTCCCTGTAAAATGGCTCAAGCTGCCTGTCTTGCAGGTACCTGTCCCAGGACAGGGGGAAACTGGAGGACCCTATAGGAAGCTCCAGGCACCAGGGGCCTCACCTTTAACGGTGCTAGAGGAAAGGGTCACGGACCTCACCTGGAGAGGGGGACTCTCCGTTGCCTCTGAGCCGGCTGGACCACCATCACCTGTGACGGTGCCCTGGGCTGTGGCTTACCATCTGCAGTAAACCAGGTAAAGACTTACAACTTGTCTCCTCCATTTATTCATCGGCACATACCATCATCTTGGCCACACACCATAGGACCCCGCTTCACCTGTGGGAAATGTATCACCTGTGTTGCCACACCATCCCCCAGGGGACCCCTTCAACGCAGCGTTGGTCCCACTACTGATCGAACACCACAGGTGGTGTCACAACAGACTTTGAATATTTTCCCCTTTAAAGACCGTTCTCCTTTAACGTTGAACCCCAGGGCCACGGACCAGGTCGCAGCCACCGTGACATCCCCCTTGAGACCAGACCAGGTTTTGAGTACCCCGCTGCCCTGGCTGGGCCACATGTCCAGTAGACATCCGGTAGAATGAATCCAGCAGTAATCGGTTGACAAAAAAATTGTGCAGACTCAACTTTTTTTGTCTGGCTAAAAAAAAAAAAGATTTCAACTGGATCCGTTTTTACATTGAAGTTTATGGAAAATAAATCTGTTAAATAGCCATCCATTTTCTTTCATTTGAAACTGATTCAGTAAGCAACAAAATGGATCCTTTACAAATGAAAGAAAAAGGAATGGCTAATTAAGGCTGGTTTCACATTTGTGGACAAGGGCTTTGCGGAGGACTGCGTAGTTCCTCTGTTAAGCCCCGCCCAATGCCGCACCTCTTCCTTCAGCTCCACCTATGTCAGCATGCGTCCTGCATACCCTATCTTTAACATTGGGTATGCATGCCATGCGGATGTATGCGGATGCCTCTGCATGCGTCGTTTTCACGCTGCGCCGACCGCAACAAAATGCAACATGTTGCGTTCGACACAGATCGGCACAGCATGAAAATGATGCATGCAGAGGCATCCGCATACATCCGCATGGCCTGCATACCCAATGTTAAAGATAGGGTACGCAGGACGCATGCCGACATAGGCGGAGCTGAAGAAAGAGGCGTGGCAGTGGGCGGAGCTTAATGGAGGAACTACACAGTCCTCCGCAAAACCCTCATCTGCAAATGTGAAACCAGCCTAACAGATCAGTTCTCTGTAAAATTCAGTGTTAAAAAAATCTGATCCAGTTGAAATCAGTTTTTTGTAGCCAGACAAAAAAGTTGTGTCTGCACAATTTTTTATTTATTTATGCTTTGCTTATATAGCGTTATCTTATTCCACAGCGCTTTACATACGTTATACATCTTCTTGTTATTGTTTTAAAAAATGTCTACTCCAAAACAGAAATATATCAAAAGGGTCATAATTACCGTATATACTCGAGTATAAGCTGAGATTTTCAGCCCAAATTTTTGGGCTGAAAGTGCCCCTCTCGGCTTATACTCGAGTCACGGTAGCGGTGGGTCGGCAGGTGAGGGGGAGAGGGCGCTGAGGTATACTTACCTAGTCCCAGCGATCCTGGTGCTCCCCGCCTGTCCCACGGTCTTCTGTGCTGCAGCTTCTTCTCCTCTTCAGCGGTCACGTGGGACCGCTCATTAGAGAAATGAATAGGCGGCTCCACCCCTATGAGAGGTGGAGCCGCCTATTCATTTCTCTGATCAGCGGTGCCGGTGACCACTGATAGAGGAAGAGGCTGCAGCACAGAAGACAGTGGGACAGGCGGGGAGCGCCAGGATCGTTGGGACTAGGTAAGTATGTCATATTTACCTGCCCCCGTTCCAGCCGCCGGGCGCCGCTCCATCTTCCCGGCGTCTATCTGCGCTCTGACTGTGCAGGTCAGAGGGCGCGATGACGCATATAGTGTGCGCGGCGCTCTCTGCCTGATCAGTCAGAGCGGAGAGACGCTGGGATCGGACACTGGGAGCTGCAATCAAGAGACGTGAGTATGGCGTTTTTTTTTTAATTGCAGCAGCAGCGGCACAGATTTATGTGGAGCATCTATGGGGAAATATGAACGGTGCAGAGCACTGTATGGGGCACAGCTATGGGACAAAAATGAACGGTGCAGAGCACTATATGGCACAGCTATGGGACAAAAATGAACGGTGCAGAGCACTATATGGGGCACAGATATGGGGCAATATGAACGGTGCAGAGCGCTATATGGCACAAGTATGGGGCAGTATGAACAGTGCAGAGCATATATGGGGCACAGATATGGGGCAATATGAACGGTGCAGAGCGCTATATGGCACAGCTATGGGGCAATATGAACGGTGCAGAGTGCTATATGGCACAGCTATGGGGCAATATGAATGGTGCAGAGCGCTCTATGGCACAGATATGGGGCAATATGAACGGTGCAGAGCATATATGGGGCACAGATATGGGGCAATATGAACGGTGCAGAGCATATATGGGGCACAGATATGGGGCAATATGAACGGTGCAGAGCACTATATGGCACAGATATGGGGCAATATGAACGGTGCAGAGCACTATATGGCACACATATGGGGAAATAATGAACGGTGCAGAGCACTATATGGCAGAGCTATGGGGAAATAATGAACGGTGCAGAGCACTATATGGCAAAGCTATGGGGAAATAATGATCTATTTTTATTTTTGAAATTCACCGGTAAATGCTGCATTTCCACCCTAGGCTTATACTCGAGTCAATAAGTTTTCCCAGTTTTTTTGTGGCAAAATTAGGGGGGTCGGCTTATACTCGGGTCGGCTTATACTCGAGTATATACGGTATCAAACTTTGGCTAATATTAAATTCTTATCTACTAATATATGGCTTTTTTAATTTTTGAGAGGATATTCTACTTGAAGTTAAGTACTAGATTCTAAAGAAATGACAATGTAAGGCTACGTTCACATTAGCTTTGTGCGCCGCTGCGTCGGCGACGCAACGCACAACGCACGCAAAAACGCACCAAAAACACACGCAAAAACGCTGCGTTTTGCGACGCATGCGTCGTTTTTTGCCGAAATTTGGACGCAAGAAAAATGCAACTTGTTGCGTTTTCTTGGTCTGACGCTTGCGGCAAAAAAGACGCATGCGTCGCACAACGCAACAAACAAAAACGCATGCGTCCCACATGTTAAATATAGGGGCGCATGACGCATGCGTCGCCGCTGCGTCGCCCGACGCAAACCCGACGCAAACTAGCATAACGCTAGTGTGAACGTAGCCTAAGACATGCAAACCTGAGAGATTTTGTGGATTTTGCCAGGGGCTTATCCATAAAAGCAAAGGAAAGTAAAGAGGTACACACATTAAAACAGGAAACAAAAGGCAGCAAGTGCTTAGTTAGGATCTCTCATTTGCATGTATGTCAATATCCAGAACATCTGTCTGTGATGAGCCAGTAATTACGCTCTAAAACCGGATAGATAATGAATTACATTTTAACAGAAGCAATGACAATAGAAATAGTAGATGTTCATTGCATATTTTTTACTTGCCTATAAAGGATGGAAATCATGAAAAATGAATGAGTGATCCACCACAAATACATGCATTAATAGGAAACATGGTTTGAATCACACCTTACGAAAGTAAAGTGTCATAGTCACATATAAATCTAGCTACAACAAATTTGCCTGCACTCTGTCCAAATGTGAGGTGCTGGTGGAATGGGCCCTTGAGACCCTGAGTCCAAATGAAGAGAATTCACCGAACACTCTATCCGTAAGGTGATGTAGAAAAGGAAATGTATTTATGTGGTCACACACAATATTCGTAGAGCAGAGAAGAGAAAAACGTATTTGAGCAACTCGATTCGACGTTTCGACTGATCTCCGGTCTTATTCAATATGTCACCTTATGCTGAGAAATGCCTGAGTGGTCCTGTGTAGTGGACGTTATGGGCAGCGCTCCAGCGCTTTGCCCCCTTAAAGGGACACTGTCACCTGAATTTGGAGGGAACAATCTTCAGCCATGGAGGCGGGGTTTTGGGGTTTTTGATTCACCCTTTCCTTACCCGCTGGCTGCATGCTGGCTGCAATATTGGATTGAAGTTCATTCTCTGTCCTTCATAGTACACGCCTGCGCGAGGCAAGATTGCCATGTGTAGGCATGTACTACGGAGGACAGAGAATGAACTTCAATCCAATATTGCAGCCAGCATGCAGCCAGCGGGTAAGGAAAGGGTGAATCAAAAACCCAAAAACCCCGCCTCCATGGCTGAAGATTGTTCCCTCCAAATTCAGGTGACAGTGTCCCTTTAAACAGTGTGCTTAGGCTGCGTCTGATCTATCCGGCTGGTGGCGTGCTGCATGTCAGTGCCTGCGCTGTAATGTATGGTTTTGTGGCGCCCTGGCAGGAAGTGTGTCATAGGAAGTGATGCGGGGCGCCCTTAGTGAGGCCAGTTCAGAGTGCTGGCCTCACGGATAGAGTGTGCGGTGAATTCTCTTCATTTATAGTCACATATAAATGCAGAAGATTAACTATGAATTTAACTGCATTCGGGCTGTACAAAATCTAAACCTGGCTTCATGATGTACTCTATCAGTAACTGACATCTGTTGAGACAAATTCACACAATTTAACACTACTATATTTAAGCTTCTTTTCCCATAAAGCCATATATGTTAAAGCAGCAGAATAAAACAAACATAATGTAATACTGCAACATGCAAATTAAAAATAACCAGACAGTATCTCAGAAGCAGAGTTCGCAACCATGAAATGATATGCATTTACATAGACTCGGCAGGGCGTCACCACCTTCCTCTGTGGCCACTGCCCTCTGCTGTGCTCCGCGTCAGGTTTTGCAAGTGGCCTGGAGTGCTGCCATGACATCTGCTTAAGCCTATGTAAGCCCCACTAAGACAGACACCTGTGTCTTTGTATTAAAGGTACCTTCACACTCAGCGACGCTGCAGCGATACCGACAACAATGCCGATCGCTGCAGCGTCGCTGTTTGGTCGCTGGAGAGCTGTCACACAGACAGCTCTCCAGCGGCCAACGATCCCAAGGTCCCCGGTAACCAGGGTAAACATCGGGTTACTAAGCGCAGGGCCGCGCTTAGTAACCCGATGTTTACCATGGTTACCATTGTAAATGTAAAAAAACAAACACTACATACTTACCTTCCGCTGTCTGTCCTCCGGCGCTGTGCTCTCCTCTGCACTGTCAGCGCCGGTCAGCCGGAAAGCAGAGCGCTGACACAGGATGCAGGAGGAGTGCAGAGAAGCACAGCGCCGGGGACAGACAGCTGAAGGTAAGTATGTAGTGTTTGTTTTTTTACCGTTTACGCTGGTAACCAGGGTAAACATCGGGTTACTAAGCGCGGCCCTGCGCTTAGTAACTCGATGTTTACCCTGGTTACCAGTGAAGACATCGCTGGATCGGCGTGTGTCAGCGGGAGATCCAGCGACGAAATAAAGTTCTGGACTTTCCTCAGCGACCAACGATCTCCCAGCAGGGGCCTGATCGTTGGTCGCTGTCACACATAACGATTTCCTTAATGATATCGTTGCTACGTCACAAAAAGCAACGATATCGTTAACGATATCGTTATGTGTGAAGGTACCTTTAGACTCCTAGTCCTGTTTGTTTGATGTTCTCCTCCAGCTCCTTGTCTGCATTTGCCTTGTGATCAGGAATACCTGTTGCCTTTGTTGCTTAGGATTTTCTTGCGTCATCTCTTCAGCTGCCATCTTAGGCTGGCGTCACACTGGAGAGAAATACGGACGAGAGAGAGGCGAAAAAACAACGCATTGCACACGGACCAATGTTTCTCTATGGGGCAGCTTCCATCAGCCGTATATTTCTTGGCCATATTTCACGGGCTGAGAAAATCGCAGGATACTGCAATTGTCAGCTTATTCCTTCAAAAATACGCCAATGAAAGTCTATGGGGGCGAGAAAAATACGGATTACACACCGACCATGCGTGTGACTTGCGAGAAATGCACACCAGTGTCCTATAGAAAAGCCGGTAATTCAGTGCGGTGTACACTAAAAATCACACTGACAGGTTAGAATAGAATAGATAAAATTAATGTCTACACATAGTATATGTAGACATATATATAAATACTAGATGGTTGCCCGATTCTAACGCATCTGGTATTCTAGAATATGTATGTCCACGAAGTATATTGCCCAGCCACGTAGTAGATTGCTCGGCCACATAATAGATTGTTCAGCCACGTAGTATATTGTCCAGCCACGTAGTAGATTACCCAGTTACATTGTATATTGCCCAGTGACGTAGTATATTGCCCAGTTACATTGTATATTGCCCAGTGACATAGTATACAGCAGAGCCACATAGTATATTGCCCAGTTACGTAGTATATTGCCCAGTGACGTAGTATACAACACAGAGCCACGTAGCATATTGCACAGCCCATGTAGTATATTGCCCAGCTATGTAGTATATTGCCCAGCCACGTATGACACAGGTTAAAAAAATAAAAAATAAACATATACTCACCTTCCGCAGGCATAGCACTGTCACCTGTGTGGGGTGCAGGCGGCATCTTCCGGTCCCAGGGTGTGCTGACTTCGCGGTCACGTGACCGTGTCACGGTCACATGACCGTGACGTCACGGCAGGTCCTTGTCGTGCTGGATCTGTCATGACGTTGCGGTCACATGACCGTGTAGCGGTCACATGACCGTGACGTCATGGCAGGTCCTTCTGCCAGACCATCCGTGCGACCGAAACATGCCGGTTGCATCGCGAGGAGCAGGAAAGGCGGCGTAGGTGAGTATATAATCATTTTTTATTTTTTTATTATTTTTAACATTCAATGTTTTTACTATTGGCGCTGCATAGGCTGCGTCAATAGTAAAAAACTTGGTCACACGGGGTTAATAGCAGCGGTAACGGACTGCATTACACCGCGGCATAACGCGGTCCGTTACTGCTGCCATTAACCCTGTGTGAGGGCAGACTGGAGGGGTGTATGCGGGCGCTGGGCAGTGAGTGCGGGGAGTAAGGAGCGGCCATTTTCTTCCGGACTGTGCGCGTCGCTGATTAGTCGCGGCAGCCATGACAGGCAGCTGCCGAGACCAATCAGCGAACGAATAACCATTACAGACAGACAGACGGAAGGACAGACGGAAGTACCCCTTAGACAATTATATAGTAGATATATATGTCATTGACACACACACACACATATATATATATATATATATATATATATATATATATATATATTTATATTTAATACAGGACTAGATAGCATAAGAGCCGGTAATTCAGTTGCCGGCTTTTGCTATCTCCTCCTTATCAAACCCGACAGGATATGAAACATGGATTACATGGTGAGGAATATGCAAAAATATAACAGATATGAAATGGTTTACTGTATGTAAACCATGTCTCATATCCTGTCAGGTTTGGTAAGGAGATGGCAAAAGCCAGCAATAGAATTACCGGCTTTTCTGTTATGTAACTCTGTATTACATATATATATATATATATCTATATACATAATTGTCTAAGGGGTACTTCCGTCTGTCTGTCCTCCTGCCTGTCACGGATATTCATTGGTCGTGGCCTCTGTATATCATGAAAATCCAAGTCGCTGATTGATCGCCACAAAACAGCCACGACCAATCAGCGACGGGCACAGTCCGGAAGAAAATGGCCGCTCCATACTCCCCGCAGTCAGTGGCCGGCGCCCGCTCCATACTCCCCGTTCCTTGCAGTCAGTGTCCCCGGCGCTCCGCTCCCCGCAGTCAGTGTCCCCGGAGCTCCGCTCCCCGCAGCCAGTGTCCCCGGCGCTCCGCTCCCCGCAGTGAGTGTCCCCGGCGCTCCGCTCCCCGCAGTCAGTGTCCCCAGCGCTCCGCTCCCCGCAGTCAGTGTCCCCAGCGCTCTGCTCCCCGCAGTCAGTTTCCGCGGCGCTCCGCTGCTTACTCCCCGCAGTCAATGTCCCCGGCACCTGCTCCATACTCCCCTCCGGTCACCGCTAACACAGGGTTAATGCCGGCGGTAATGGACCGCATTATGCCGCGGGTAATGCATTCTGTTACCGCCGCTATTAACCCTGTGTGTCCCCAACCTTTTACTATTGATGCTGCCTATGCGGCATCAATAGTAAAAAAAGTAATGTTAAAAATAGTAAAAAAAACTAAAAACCTGCTATACTCACCCTCCATTGTCCGCTGAGGCGCTTGCGCCTGCCGCCATCTTCCTTTCCCAGCGATGCTTTGCGAAATTACCCAGAAGACCTAGCGGTCTTGCGAGACCGCTAAGTCATATGGGTAATTTTGCAAAGCATCCTGGGAACGCAAGATGGCGGCAGCCGCGCCCATCTGCACAGCGCCGTTGGATCCCAGGAAGCAGAAAGACGGGACGCTGAGGAACAGCGACCAGAATGGTGAGTATGATAAACTACAAGGGGCCCTCGGATCGTTAGGTGAGTATGTTTATTTTTTATTTTTTTAACCTGTGACATACATGGCTCGGTAACATACTACGTCACTGGGCAATATACTACGTGGCTCTGTGCTGTATACTACAAGGCTGGGCAATTATACTACGTCGCTGTGCAATATACTACGTGGCTCTGTGCTGTATACTACGTCGCTGTGCAATATACTACGTGGCTCTGTGCTGTATACTACGTGGCTGGGCAATATGCTACGTCGCTGTGCAATATACTACGTGGCTGGGCAATATACTACGGGGCTGGCCAATATACTACGTCGCTGTGCTGTATACTACGTGGCTCTGTGCTGTATACTACGTGGCTGAGCAATATACTACATAAATGGGCAATATACTACGTAACGGGGAATATACTACGTGGCTGGGCAATATACTACGTGGCTGGACGATATACTACGTGGACATACCTATTCTAGAATACCCGATGCGTTAGAATCGGGCCACCATCTAGTATATATATATATATAATGGCACACATCCCTTCTCCGTGGTGTCACTTATTCGTCACGTGCCTGCTCTCACACGTGACTTGGGTTTGTGCCTGCAAGGGCTAATCTATCTCCCCACTCTCAGTCCAGCTTTCAACCTCTGTCCTATGCTGTAATGGGAGCATAAATCACACACCGACCCAGGCCACATACCCGCTCATACACGCTGCCACCACTCACCGAATAGACAGGCAATTAGTCCCGGAACTAATACTAATAATGTCTACCACTCATAAGGCTCACACACCTTAGGCTATGGATTCTTTTAGAACATTCAAGGTTCAACTTGTTAAAGTTTTATACTTTAATAACAAAAGGGTCCGTGCTTACAATAAGAAAAAGGTATAAAAATATGATAATAAAAAGACATACAACTTATGCAAAACAGTATAAAATAAAGAGGAGAACTTACAGAAATTATCTAACTGGTAGATGCTTCTGCTCCCTGAGGGTAGGATGAATGTAGATTGGATCACACCAGCTTCTCAGGCTGCCCCCATCATGTGAACACAATTCTCTGTCTGCAGCCTAAATTTATAACTTTGGTCTGAGGTCAGGTTTCTAGACCGGTCCCCCAGGTTAATATCATAATTGCTGTCTGTTTGATTGGGCACGGCCGCTCTTCTAATGAATATATATTATTTTCTTCTGGAGACACTTGTGAGATGGTTCCCAGGAATAGCTAACCGCAGGTCACAATTAACATCTCCCCTCCAAGCACTAGGTGTCAAGTGTTCCTTTCTTCTTGGCCCTAGCCAGACCTCCTGGTGAGATATGGAGACACAATTTCTACTGTCAAGGTAAAAATATATGTCTTTATACTCTTTTTGTACTTTATGTATACTTATGCTGTGAAACAATAAGTTTTTCCCCTTCGCTTGCTAATGCATATGTAATTGTATTTAACATGGCTGCCAGTATTCACCTTTGCTTCAGATTCACTCTGCTGAAGAAGCAAGTTACACATTCCAGAAGGACAAGTATCATTTCTCTGGAAATGATACTTAAAGCGATGTGGACAAGATGTGGACAAAGGAAGATTCATCAGATGATGTCAGAGCCAACCAGAAGGACTGAATACTAGATACATTGCTTAACCCCCGCCTATCCCCGCCCTCTGCACACCTTCCCCCAATAGATCATATAATGTTGTGTATCAGGAAATAAAGTTCAGTTGTTGCTGTGACGTTACACACGAGCATGCAATGAGTTTGAACCAGCATTCTGTCTGACTCATTCTTATCCGGTACCAACATGCTGTTAATCTGATTTGGAATGACTGGTGGATGAAGGGTATTGTCGTGACGACCCCGACAATTTGGCGCAACCAACGTGGGGCGTGGCCCGCGATCCGAGACCCCCTGGACCCATGCCTGGACGTCCGTGGACGACACCCGTAGCGGCTGACCTCGAGGACTGATCACCCTCAAAACACGGTAAGTGGAGATCACATACTATGTATGTGTCACATTTGCTAGTGTTTCAGCCGTTATTGGTTAGTCTGTGGTCTCCTTGGGTCTGGGGAGTGACCGGTCGAGTGGTGAGACCGAGCGCGATCCCGTGCCACGCTTCGAACCAGCAACTGAGAGACGTCGCACTCTGCGCGTCCTCGTGTACACCACACCTCCTCCACCGGTCATTGTACTCCATTCAACCACCCTACCCGTGACTATTGTCTAGTAGTGATAGAGTGAAAGATTGAGGAAGTTGTGGATTGGGGGCGGCTTTGAGAAAGGGACAGGAGACGCAGCCTCTGTGATATTGTACCAACTAGGTAATTAAGACGTCCCGAGAGGGGACCACCTGTTTTTCTGTGGAGGGCTCTCACTAGGAGACCGCCTCCCGACTGGTTAGAATATCGTGACAGGGTAGACTGTTAATCACTGGTGTTCAGGGGTTAGGGACAGCACGTCGAACGAGAGGCTCCGTGTTTTTTTCGATGGGAAACCAGTGTTGTTACCGCTGTCAGCGATCCTGAGCTGCAGCAGGGCGTAGTATTCTGTGAGTCATGTTGCGTCTCTTGAAGCAGAAGAAGTCTGTGCCCCACGAGTTAAATGAGGATGCTGTGGAAGTCAAGACAATTGTAGAGTCACGGGAGGGCAAGAAGGCAGTCAAGAATGTTGAAAGAGAAAGGACTGTTAGAACAAGCGCAAGCTCATCTGCGAGTTGCGCGAGGTTTAAAGAATGAGGAACGGAAAAAGGTTGATGGAGAGGAAAGATGAAAGGATGCAGAGCCCGTGTTTGGTTATAAAATATCTCAATCATTGGTTTTTCTAAGGTGTTTTGGTATATGAATTGTGTGAAGGTTTTGTAGAAATTAATTGAGTCTGAGAATTGCTGTATTCCGTTACTGTGGTTTTCCGAGACACCCGATGGGAGGGGTGAACCCCTGCGCGAATTGTTTTTTGACTTCTCCTCTTTGTGCTGTGGGCCAGAGAGAGGGGGGCCAGCTGCGCTGAAGAATATGGAGTTGTGTATATTCTGTCCTTGGTTCAGTACAAAGTTTCCAGAAGAACTTAACCCAGTCTGTATCAGCAGCTGCAGCGATCCTCACTCGCTCTCTAGCCCCACTGCTCTCAGCCCCCACCGCTCTGTAGCCCCCGCAGCTTCAAGGACACAGCTCGCAGCTCGCTTCCTTATCAGTGGCCCAAGAAACAGATTTCAGCTCCAGCCCCCCTCCCTTACACAAATCCAGTGTCATATTCCAATATTCATTTTAACCCTGTGTCTGGAAATCTCCCTTGCCATGTTAATTCTCAGACCAAGACAAGACAGATGGACTTGTAAACATTGCGGTCAGACAAACCCAGACTGGAGAAATACTTGTATAATCTGTGCTGCAACCCAATCTAAGTGAATTACGCTGAATCCTGTCCAGATAAGATCACATGTAGTGACATAAGAAACTGACACAGGATTGTGGTTAGTGGGGACATTAACTTTTGGGAGTAGGCTGACAGTAATCCTTTTGGGAAGGAGCTGTAGACCAGCATGTCATGTCACCCCCAACCGGTCATCTAGTCACCCCCACCACCAGAGAACCAACCATATCAGGTAGTGTAAGACAGATACAGGAGTATTATCCCTGGAAGCCCTCTGACTGGCTAGCTATGCTAAAATAATTGGCTGACCCTGAGAACAAACCTTTCCCATTATACAGACAAAGATAATATGATGGATGTATAAGTGCACCTGAGCAGAGCTAGAGAGTTGGTGAGCCAAGATGATGGTCAGATGGTATTTATGTTATATAACCCCTATGTAGATGAGTATAATGAGATGTGTATCTTACATGTCCTTTCCCAATCAGTTGGTAAAAAAAAAAAAAAATAGGGGGGATAGTGTCTCTAATCCCGGCAGTTAGAATATCCTTATGTCACGTTGCTTCAGTATGTGGGTAATTTTTTGTTTTTTGTTGTGTGCACAGACAGAGCAGGAAGCCATTGTTGCCACTGTTAGTTTTCGCAAGTATCTGGCAGATCTGAACTGTCGGGCTTCGGCCTCGAAACTTCGGTTCTGCCTTGGTCAAGTGATATTTTTGGGTCACTGTCTCCTTCAGGGTGCCAGACACCTCACAGAAGAAAGAAAAATAGCCGTCAGCTACAAAAGATGAGACTGAGCTCCAGCGTTTTCTTGGACTATGTACTTATTGTTGTCAGTGGATACCGGACGCATCCCGCATAATGCAATTTCTCTACAAGGCCCTAAAAGACTGTTCAAGATATGCTGATGATTTTGGCAGACTCCACACAGGATACGCTGTTACTATGGAAGACACTGTAGTGCACGGAGCTGCACTCACTCCCTCCCATCCTGTCAGCACAAGAAGCAGAACGTCAGGATCTGTCTACTGCATGTGTTCTGGCCAAAGACAGACGGGCTAATAAATACACGGACTCACAGTATGCATTTGGTATTGCTCATGATTTCGGAGCCCTATGGGCCAATCGAGGGTTTGTTACTACTGCCGGGACTCCAGTGAAGAATGTTGAAGCTGTTAAAGCCCTCATGGACTCAATCGAATTACCTACTCAGGTGGCCATTATCAAAGTTAAGGAGCACGGTACTATGGAACAGACCACAGACTGGTGGTAACGCCTTTGCGGATATGCAAGCAAAAGCCGCTGCTCTCCTACCCGTTGAACTGACCATACCAGCTATGGTGACCACACGCTCTCAGCGTAAACAGTTACAAGAAATACTGACTCTACAGGAACCTGATGATCTACGACAGACTGAGGTTTTCTGCCGGACCCCGCAAGACCGCTTAATGACGATGCAGAGAATATCTCCAAAGGAAGAAGTGAAGCAGTGGAAAGCTGATGGAGCACGTATGGACAATGGTCGCTGGAAAAAGGACCAACTTGTGTGTCTCCCTAAGCGGATGTACCCTGCTATTGCCACGTGGGCACATGGGCCCACACATCGAGGTATCAGTCAGACCTGCAAACCCGGTCAACTTCAACGTGTACCCCCGAAGCATCTTGCTAAGCCCGATTATCCTTTCCAAAAGCTCCAGGTGGACGACAGGACCACATCATGTTGCCTAAGTCTGGAAGGTATGAATATTGTCTGGTGGTTGTCGATATGTTCTCCAGTTGGCCAGAAGCATTCCCTGTTACCAACGTGACTGCAAAGACCACAGCAAAGAAACTGGTGATGGAAGTTATATGCAGATATGGTGTTCCAGAAGTTGTCGAAAGTGACCAAGACCCGGCCTTTTCTTCTCATGTGTATCAGGAGGTTCTGACAATGCTTGGATCCACTGTAGCCCTCCATACTCTCCACAATCCAGTGGGAAAGTTAAGAGGCTGAACGGCACACTGAAGGGACAATTGACCAAAATGATGCAGGAGACTACGGCTCCATGGCCAGGGCTCTTACACATTCGTACTACCCCTATTGCAAAATATGGCCTGTCCCCATATGAGATATTGTTTGGTGCTAGGTTCTCAGTTGCAAATTTTCAGTCTCAGTAGTTGTCAGAAGAAACTTACCGTGCTGTTCAATATGTTATTCAGCTTCGTAAAAAAAAAATGTTGCTAACACCCATGTTTTAGTTTCTTTTTCCCTTCCAGATTCAGCAGAAACCGATATTGGTCACAATTTGAAGCCTGGTGGTTTTATGGTCGTGAAAAGCTATGTCAGTAAAACTTGAAGGAAAGAGCACCTGGATCCACGCTTCACACTGCAAAAGAGACCGGACCAGCGCCTAGTCGCAGCAGTGATTAAAGAAAAATGTTGTTGTTCTTGGTCCTAGGGCCAGGGGTCATCTTCACCCCTACCTCCTCGGCCCCTATTGTAAATAAGAATTCCGGTGCCACTATTCTCTGGGTAAACCTAACGGCCCCGGTAAATATCTGGTGATTTGATTTCTGCGATGTAGTCAAGTGCCCCGAGACTCAGCGGGTGGTAGAGGGAATTATCCAGTATTATATATGTGTTACCAGAGATAACAATTGTGCTGGGAAGATATTTTGATTGCTAACGAGCTTTAACACAAAAAAAAAAAAAAAAAAAAAGATATCTAAGGGCTAGCCTTCTATAAATGTAGATGTAGCTTGGGGATGCATTCGTGCAGGGGTGCATTCGTGCACTGTTATTCGTGTATTTTTTATTCAAAGTACTTTTTTTTCTAAGTACTCGGCAGTTATAACATGGCAGTTAGACAGGGCAGGAGACAGGTAAGACAATCTAAATCTAATCCATATTCACTTGAAACAGCACAAATACTCACCATATTTATTTGTATAATCTATATTCTGGCTGCTGCATTCACTCACATTCACCGCCCTCGCATTAACTCTCTACACTCCATCCATATCGGCCCCTCTGTCCTTGCCTCTCCTATGTATAGCACTCATGCTCTATTCACATTGCTTAACAGCACAGATCCATTCAGTCCCAACATCCAACACAAGAGACGCTCTCACAAATCACTTAACCATCTGCTCACTCTTTCGATCCTCCTTCTCCTAGTCGCTGGAGACATATCTCCAAACCCCGGCCCCCCATGTTATAGCCAGTCAAACCTCCCAATTGCTACACCCAGAAACCCCTCTAACCTTATTAATATTCCCTGCATGCCTGCTGTCTCTTTCAATTGTGCCCTTTGGAATTCTCGCTCTGTGTGTAATAAACTCTCCTTCATTCATGACTTCTTCCTTTCTAATTCTCTTAATCTCCTGGCTCTTACTGAAACCTGGATCCAGCAGTCAGACACCACCGCTGCTGCTGCTCTTTCATATGGTGGACTACACTTTTCTCATACCCCAAGATCAGACAACAGAGCAGGTGGAGGCGTTGGTCTGCTCCTTTCACCCAAATGTACTTTCCAAGTTATCCCCCAAGTACCCTCACTTGTCTTCCCTTCCTTTGAGGTCCATGTGGTCAGACTCTACGTCCCCTTCTCCATGCGAGTGGCGGTGGTGTATCGTCCTCCCGGCCCCTCTCATCAGTTCCTGGATCACTTTGCCACCTGGCTTCCACACTTTCTCTCCTGTGACACCCCCACCCTTATCATGGGTGATTTCAACATCCCCATTGCCTCTCCCCTCTCCCCATCTGCTTCTCACCTTTTATCTCTATCCTCCTCTTTTGGCCTCTCGCAGCATACTAACTCTCCAACACATGAAGATGGAAACTCCCTTGACTTGGTCTTCTCCCGACTTTGCTCAGTGGATGACTTCACAAACTCCCCTCTCCCGCTCTCTGACCACAACCTTCTTTCATTCTCTATCAAGAACTGCCATCCCGCTCAGGTCACCCCCACTTTCCACACTTATAGAAACATCCAGGCCATTAACACCCAGAAACTTATGATGAACTTGCAGTCCTCATTGGCCCCTATTTCCTCCATCTCATGTCCTGATTCTGCATTGAAGCATTACAATGAAACCCTGCAAAGTGCTCTGGATGAAGCTGCTCCTCCTATACATAAAACAACTCGGCACAGACGGCAACAACCGTGGCACACGCTGCAAACACGTTTCCTGCAGCGGTGCTCCAGGTGCGCAGAACGTCTGTGGAGAAAATCTAATCTACCCGAAGATTTCATCCATTATAAGTTCATGCTAAAGACATACAATTCTGCCCTTCACCTCTCCAAACAAACCTACTTCAACACCCTCATCACCTCCCTGTCCAATAACCCTAAACGTCTCTTTGACACGTTCCAGTCCCTACTCAACCCAAGAGAGCAGGCCCCAACCACGGATCTCCGTGCTGACGATCTGGCCAATTACTTCAAAGAAAAAATTGACCACATTCGACAGGAAATCATCTCCCAATCTCTTCATACCATGCACTGTCCTCCCTCCCCCACTGCATCTAGTTCACTCTCTGACTTTGAAGCAGTTACAGAAGAAGAAGTAAGCAGGCTTCTTGCATCTTCTCGCCCGACCACTTGCACCAGTGACCCCATTCCGTCACATCTCCTCCAGTCCCTTTCCCCGGCTATCACCTCTCACCTAACAAAAATATTCAACCTTTCCCTCACTTCCGGTATTTTTCCCTCCTCATTTAAGCATGCCATCATACATCCATTACTTAAAAAACCATCCCTCGATCAAAACTGTGCCGCTAATTATAGACCTGTCTCTAATCTTCCCTTCATCTCTAAACTCCTCGAACGCCTGGTCCACTCCCGTCTTACCCGCTATCTCTCAGATAACTCTCTTCTCGACCCTCTTCAATCTGGCTTCCGCTCTTTACACTCTACCGAAACTGCCCTCATTAAAGTCTCTAATGACCTACTAACAGCTAAATCTAATGGTCACTACTCCATGCTAATTCTCTTGGATCTCTCTGCAGCATTCGACACTGTGGATCATCAGCTCCTCCTCACTATGCTCCGCTCCATCGGCCTCAAGGACACCGTTCTCTCCTGGTTCTCCTCCTATCTCTCTGATCGATCCTTCACTGTATGTTTTGCTGGTTCCTCCTCCTCTCACCTTCCCCTTACTGTTGGGGTTCCTCAAGGATCAGTCCTAGGCCCCCTACTCTTCTCGTTGTATACTGCCCCTATTGGACAAACAATCAGTAGATTTGGTTTCCAGTACCATCTCTATGCTGACGACACCCAATTATACACTTCTGCTCCCGATATCACACCGACCTTTTTAGAAAACACCAGTGATTGTCTTACCGCTGTCTCTAACATCATGTCCTCCCTCTATCTGAAACTAAACCTGTCAAAAACTGAACTCCTCGTGTTCTCTCCCTCTACTAACCTACCTTTGCCTGACATTGCCATCTCCGTGTGCGGTTCCACCATTACTCCAAAGCAACATGCCCGCTGCCTTGGGGTCATCCTTGATTCTGACCTTTCATTCACCCCCTACATCCGATCACTGGCTCGCTCTTCTTACCTGCATCTCAAAAACATTTCTAGAATTCGCCCTTTTCTTAATTTCGACTCTGCAAAAACTCTGACTGTTTCACTTATTCATTCTCGTCTGGACTATTGTAACTCTCTACTAATCGGTCTCCCTCTTGCAAAACTCTCCCCGCTCCAATCTGTCCTGAATGCTGCAGCCAGGATCATATTCCTCACCAACCGTTACACCGATGCCTCTACCCTGTGCCAGTCATTACACTGGCTACCCATCCACTCCAGAATCCAGTACAAAACTACTACCCTCATCCACAAAGCACTCCATGGCTCAGCACCACCCTACATCTCCTCCCTGGTATCAGTCTACCACCCTACCCGTGCCCTCCGCTCCGCTAATGACCTCAGGTTAGCATCCTCAATAATCAGAACCTCCCACTCCCGTCTCCAAGACTTTACACGTGCTGCGCCGATTCTTTGGAATGCACTACCTAGGTTAATACGATTAATCCCCAATCCCCACAGTTTTAAGCGTGCCCTAAAAACTCATTTGTTCAGACTGGCCTACCGCCTCAATGCATTAACCTAACGATCCCTGTGTGGCCTATTTATAATAAAAAAAAAAAAAAAAAAAAGGTTCCTCGCATCATGTTCTCATACACTTTATGCAGTATTAGCCCTCTGTGTCTGTACTGCTACATACTTAGGCAGGTAACTGGTTCATGCAGCTTTACATGAACACCTGAGCCTTACACTATAGCTGGTCCGAATAACTAAAGCAATTGTTACCATCCACCTCTCGTGTCTCCCCTTTTCCCCATAGTTTGTAAGCTTGCGAGCAGGGCCCTCACTCCTCCTGGTATCTGTTTTGAACTGTATTTCTGTTATGCTGTAATGTCTATTGTCTGTACAAGTCCCCTCTATAATTTGTAAAGCGCTGCGGAATATGTTGGCGCTATATAAATAAAATTATTATTATTTTCATAATGTGTTTAATAGTGGATACTATGGGAATTTAGGCCATATACAGCTCCAGGATATTAGCTTCAGACCAACCAAGGCCCCCGTTACCAGCACAGCTAAAACAGGCCCAGGTGAACGTTTGCAAAATGTAGTTAATGAAGTAATCCCCATTCCAGGTCTTAGTTGGCAAGAAGTCTTCTCCATAGAAACACAAACAGCCCCAAGGACAAATTTATGGTTAGAATGGGTAAGATACAATGTACGAGTCCAGAATATCTCTGTAGGATGTATTGCTTGTGCTGCAGCGAATACACATCTATACACACATGCATTGTTTTTTCCTGATGACAATACTACTGCCTGTGTTATGAATCTGTTGAAGGATTTAAAGCCCACTGATTGCTCAGATTATGTCCCACTAATTCATGAAGCACCTAAACTAAAGGTCCCAGGAGGGATAACCGTATTAGCTGATAATTATACCTGCTATAATTCCCACGACACTACAGGTACACCAGTAGGGGTCTTCGAGACAGGGTTCTGCAAAGAGAACAGTTCCCTAGATACTGATTTGCTAGCTAATCACACACAGTACATGTACGACATTTATTGGTAATGTGGAGATGGTAAGCTCCATCCTAGGTTGCCTAATGCCTGGACAGGTCAATATACCCTTGTTAAACTAGCTGTGCAGTTCAAGATTTTACCTTGGGATCCGGAGATACCTGATGAATATACCAGAAAGAGGAGAAGTCTCGATCAGCTCCATATGAGTTATGAAGAAGATCCATTAGTATATGTCGATGGCATTGGAGTGCCAAGGCGGGTGCCTGACCAATTTAAAGCCCAGAACCAGATCTATGCTAGCTTTGTTTCTTTAATCCACAAGTGCAGATTAATAAAAATGTTGATGGGATCAATTATATATATATATTACAGTGAACAAAGGTTTGTCAATTTTATCTGTGATGCTTTCCAAGGTATAGTTGAGGAATTGAGCCCTAACACTAGAATGACCCTCCAAAACCGACTAGCCCTTGATATGATCTTAGCTGAGAAAGGAAGAGTCTGTGGGATGGTGGGAGAGGAAAGTTGTACCTATATCCCTCAGAACTCTGGGGTAAATGGAAAGACCATGATAGCCCTTAAAAAGTTAAATGGGTTAGCAGCAGAATTAAAATCTAATGTTGGAGTAGACACATCTTTCTTTTCCGGTTGGTTGGGTGGGCTCAAAGGATTCCTTCAACAAGCTTGTCTAGTACTGATTGCCCTTCTTGTAGTTGGATCGATAATCCTCTGTTGTGTTATTCCCCTGTATAAAAAGATTATCACTGAGGCAACTCCGACTGGCACCTTCCTCAACCAAGAAGTAGACTCACCAGAGTACGATGGCACTGATCCAGGGGAGATCCCTAAGCATGTCCCCCTCAAGAAGATAGACAAAACCCACTACTTTCAGATGATGCAAAGAGAGTTAGTTTAGGGACAGCGGGAGAACTCCATGTGAAGCTAGCGAAGGGTTCAGCTGCCTGGAGGCCTCTCACAAGGGGAGAGCTTCTGAGGTGTCTGGATGAAGAAATCCACCTCCCCTTTCCCCATCACATGGACAGTCTCGAAGGAACTTTCTTTTTAGGGAAAAACTTAGTGTTTAGGGGGGATTGTCAAGGTAAAAATATATGTCTTTATACTCTTTTTGTACTTTATGTATACTTATGCTGTGAAACAATAAGTTTTTCCCCTTCGCTTGCTAATGCATATGTAATTGTATTTAACATGGCTGCCAGTATTCACCTTTGCTCCAGATTCACTCTGCTGAAGAAGCAAGTTACACATTCCAGAAGGACAAGTATCATTTCTCTGGAAATGATACTTAAAGCGATGTGGACAAGATGTGGACAAAGGAAGATTCATCAGATGATGTCAGAGCCAACCAGAAGGACTGAATACTAGATACATTGCTTAACCCCCGCCTATCCCCGCCCTCTGCACACCTTCCCCCAATAGATCATATAATGTTGTGTATCAGGAAATAAAGTTCAGTTGTTGCTGTGACGTTACACACGAGCATGCAATGAGTTTGAACCAGCATTCTGTCTGACTCATTCTTATCCGGTACCAACATGCTGTTAATCTGATTTGGAATGACTGGTGGATGAAGGGTATTGTCGTGACGACCCCGACACTACTAGTCCCAAGGAAGTACCTATTAACACCTAGGTGCGACATGCCTTCATTTATTGCTCTTTGTTCTGTCCTCACTTAATGAGGCAGGCTCATGTAGCTATACAGGCAGCTAAACCGCTATACCGGAGTCCAATAAGGAGACTGTGGTTGAGTCTGTGCTTTTATTGAACGTGATAGTATATGCCGGAGTGAAAATGGGAACAATCAGAATACATACAATCAGTGCAGAAATACACATTATACAGTACATGTTGTACATTATGCATGAACATTTACAAACCTAGTAACTGACCTAGGGATACAATTGACAAAGGTAGGCTAATATTAGAGCACAAATTGCCTATAGAAAGCATGAATACATACCGGCAACGCAATCGCAAGGGGGATGTAATGGTGGAGTCTTTTCTTGAGGCTATGTCCACACATTTTTTCTCCACAGCATTTTTTTCCATACAGAAATGCTGCAGATCCGCAAATGATTTACGGTACAATGTAAATCAATGGAAAAAAAATGCTGTGCTAATGGTGCGGAAAATTCCGGACAGAAAACGCTGCGGATTAAAAGAAGGAGCATGTCATTTATTTGTGCGGATCTGCAGCGTTTTTGTACTCATTCCATTATCGATATCCGCAGGGGTAAAAACGCATGAAATCAGCAGTAAATCTGCAGGAAATCCGCATAAAAAACGCATCAAATCCGCACCTGCATTTTCTGCCAATAGATCCAGAATCCGCACAAAAAATTCCAGAGGAAAATCCGCAACGTGTACACATAGCCTGAAAGCAGAGTGAAGGAAAATGGAGGGAGATGGAAGCTGAGCTACCATAATGCATTGCAAAAATGGGAGGAGATTCAGACATAAGAGATAGAAAACAGAAATAGGACTGCAAACATAACTCTGGCCACTAGAGGGAGCTAAAACAGTACAGACAAATAAATATGCACGTTTCTCTGTACTCATACTAATGAAAAAACAGCAAATTATGCGAACAGTTAATCAGAGGTAACAAATTAGAAGGCGGAGACCGAACACTCTCCCTAATGCCAAGACACTGGCTCAGATGTTTGTCACTGAGATTGTGAAGCTTCACAGGTTTCCCTCCGATGTGATGTCAGATCGAGGGACCAAATTTGTATCTAAATATTGGAGGGCGTTTAGGGATGAATCTATCTTTTGCTTCAGCGTTCCATCCTCAAACTAATGGCCAAAGAAAATGTCACATTCTGACGGCCTTTGGTAAGGAAGGGGGGCCTCAAACTGTCCCTGGAACTGGGACCCTAACCATCCCTGTCCCAGGGGTACTCTTGAAGGTAGAGAGGCCAGAGTCTCTGACTTTACTATGGTACTGTTAACCCCTAATCTGTCCCATCCCCCACTCCATGAGGCATGGGACAGAAATGTAAGTCAAACAAGACACAAAAATAAAACAGGGATAACAGAAAGCAACAAACATACAAACCCTCACCAAGGGTAAAGAAGTATTTAGGGAAGGATAAGAATGTACCAACCTAATGGAAATATGATAATGAGGAAAGCATACACCCAAAAACCGCATGCAACAATCTCCAGTAGCAGCAACAACTCCTATTCAGCACAACATCTCCTAGGACCTAGGAAGCAAAGCTTTCATGGCAAGACAGAGAAGGTCTGGTCAGGTTTTATAGAGAGAGGTAATAACCAGATCAGAATCAGCTTAAAATGGAGCTGCACGTTTCTAATCAGCATAGAAAGGGTCATTAACCTCTTCAGCACCAATGGAAACCAGATCCATTTAATATGGAACACAAACACACAGGCTAAATGGAAGATCTGTGATACACAATTCAATATACCTACTCCTCTTTGGTCAGTTCTGGGCACCACATTGTAAAAAAGCAGTAAAAAAATGGAGCAAATTCAGAGAAGAGCTACCAGGATGGTGAGTGGACTGCAAACTATGTCCTATGAGGAACGGTTACAGGATCTGGGAATGTTTAGCTTGCAAAAAATGAAGGCTAAGAGGAGATTTAATAGGTGTCTATAAATATCTGAAGGGATGTCACAGAGCAGAGGGATTACCCTTACTCTCATTTGCACATGGAAACATGAGAGCAATGGAATGAAACTGAGAGAAGATACAGATTAGATATTAGAAAAAACGTTTTGACAGTGAGGGTGATCAATGAGTGGAACAGGCTGCCATGAGAGGTGGTGAGTTCTCCTTCAATGGAAGTCTTCAATCAAAGGCTGGACAGACATCTGTCAGAGATGGTTTAGTGAATCCTGCATTGAGCAGGGGGTTGGACAAGATGACCCCAGAGGTCCTTTCCAACTCTAACATTCTATGATTCTCGGACAAGGTCCGGAGGTGTAGATTTCAACAAAACCGTGGATCTATTGCTTTATTTCTGCAAGGAAATATGATATTTATTATGCAAAATTTATACTCTGCGGTGCTGCAACAAGGCCCCAAGAAGGGCAAGATGGTAAACAAAGTTGGGGATGTAATGGGAGTCATTACCAGGCATCAGAGCTTTCACAGACTCGCTTTAAGTAAATAAAAACTTTAATCTTCGGGACTTATCTGAACCTAGAGTCCTAAATGAATGAAGGACAAAAGTGAGCCAAAATCACAGAATAGAACCAGAAAGTGAGTCTGCCTATCCTCTTAGAATGGTATAAGAAACTAAGGACACACAAATCATAAATGCTTTTTTGTGTGCCATTGCAATGGGAAAAGATTAAAGATGAGAAGTAAGTGGCAAAAGTCATTACTATGCCCTTAGAATAATTCTCAGAGGACAGACACTCCTTGTGCCATTCATCACTGTTCTTTCTGTGATCAATGGTAGCCTTAAAAATTGATTTTTTAACCTTTTAAAGGCTGAAACATTAGCACAACTTTTTTCCTCATGTTAGGGCTAGCGGAACACACCAAATAATAAGATAGATTAAGGTGCGTTCGCAGCCCGGGGTCCACCGTGCAGAGATGGAACCTGCTGCCAAGTAATGACGGACTATATGGTGGTACAATGTGAATACACACACGGGTTACCTTCACCCTGTGTGAAGGAAGCGAACCCTGTTAAGTCACAGGGCCGTGGTACCGCACATAAGAGCACAAGCAAGGAGTCACCAAGCTCAGACCCAAGACTTGGGATCCGAGTCCGACTAGACTACTTGCGCTCGACACCGCTAATAGGGTGTCAGCATAACCAAAGTAATAATAAAAGATGCACGAGAGTGCATGCGGTGCCGCACTGGCAGACGCCACTAACCACCCAAGCTTGGGTCAGGAAAGCGCTGTGAAAGCGCACGGCGCCGCACTGGCGGTCACAGCAATAGACGCTGAATAGTGTGTAACGTGCTGGTAGCTGAGTCGGGCGCTAGATAAGAATCACCCACCTTACGTGAACAGACATCCAATAGGGAGGGGATTTTAATGAACGACTTTCACTCACAACACACACACGTTTACAAATGTACACTAGCGCATGGCCGTGCGGTCATGCGCAGCTTATATAGCTGCAGCACGTTCAGGACCTTCCAATAAAGGACCAATGGGAACCTCTGCAGCATCTGAGCATGTGACCCTCGATCTCCAATGGGAGATCTCACCCTGGGCATGCTCAGAAGGGAAAAAGCAGGACTTAGATCCCAAAAGCATCTGCTCGCCGCTGCTCAGCACTGGCTTCAATGGCAGAAGCAGGCAAAGCAGCAGTAACCCTATGCACAGAGTGAGACTGCCTGGCAGAAACAAAATGTCGTAAATATGTGACCAAGGTCTGGTTGGCCCTCTCTACCAACCCATTCATCTCGGGATGATATGCCGAAGAGAGATTCAACTCAATACTGAGTAGACGACAAAGCTCTCTCCGGAATCGAGATGCAAACTGGGGACCCCGGTCACTAACAATTTTGTCTGGCATACCGTGTAGGCGAAAGATATGTTTAGTGAACAACACAGCCAGAGCCCGTGCAGAAGGTAGCCGTGGAAGAGGCACCAAGTGCACCATTTTGGAAAAATGGTTGGTGATCACCCATATAATGGTGCAGTTACGAGACTTGGGTAAGCCCACTACAAAGTCCATCCCGACCATCTCCCAGGGCCTGTCCACCACTGGCAGAGGGTAAAGCAAACCAGCTGGCCATTGCCGAGGGGACTTGTTCTTGGCGCAAGAGACACACGCCCGAACATATTCTGCGACATCACGAGCCATATGCGGCCACCAGTATGTCCTCGCCAGTAACTCAGATGTCCTCTTGGAACCAAAATGTCCACCCACCCTGGACGAGTGTGCCCAAGAGAGAACCTCCGGTCGCAAACTGGATGGTACAAAAGTCTTGCCCGGAGGCACAGACTCTAGCGAAACCGGGGCCACAGTTCTCAAGCTCTCGGTGGGGACAATAAGCCGAGGCTCCTCTTCCTCCTCCACAGATGACACAACAGAGCGAGAGAGAGCGTCGGCCCGAATGTTCTTCTCCCCAGAAAGAAAATGGAGGGTGAAATGAAACTGGGAGAAGAACAAGGACCATCTGGCCTGGCGAGAATTTAACCGCTGGGCTGTCTGCAGGTACACCAAATTTTTATGGTCTGTGAAGACTTGGAAGGGAAAACGAGTTCCCTCCAAGAGATGTCTCCACTCGGAGAAAGCCAACTTCATGGCTAGCAACTCCCTGACCCGGATGGAATAATTCCTCTCTGCTGGTGAAAAGGTCTTAGAAAAGAAGAAGCAAGGATGCTTCCGACCTTGAGCATCCTTCTGGAAGAGGACTGCTCCAGCACCAACAGATGAGGCATCCACCTCCATGATAAATGGCTTATCTACATCGGGGCGATGAAGGATGGGAGCGCTAGCGAAATATGACTTTATGGAGTTAAAGGCCTTGGAGACCTCCTCAGACCACAATTTGGGATTTGCCCCCTTCTTGGTGAGGGCAACCAAGGGAGCTACCAAAGTTGAGAAGTGCGGAATGAACTGGCGATAATAATTAATGAACCCCATTAAGCGCTGCACCGCTTTAAGAGAATGGGGTTCCTGCCAGTCCATCACAGCCTGTAGTTTGGCAGGATCCATAGCCAATCCCTGGGCGGAGATGATATAGCCCAGGAAAGGTAAGGACTCCTGCTCGAACATACACTTCTCCAATTTGGCATAGAGGGAGTTTGCCCGTAGGAGATCGAAGACTTTGCAAACATCTCTCCGGTGGGAGTCAATATCTGGAGAGTAAATGAGAATATCGTCCAGATAGACTACGACTGATGTGGAGAGCATATCCCGGAAGATGTCGTTCACAAAGTCTTGGAAAATGGCTGGGGCATTACAGAGCTCGAAGGGCATCACCAGATATTCATAGTGCCCATCCCTGGTGTTAAAAGCCGTCTTCCATTCGTCCCCCTCACGGATGTTGTAAGCACCCCGCAGATCTAATTTAGTAAATACCCTTGCTCCCCGAAGCCTATCGAAGAGCTCAGATATCAAGGGCAAAGGATACTTGTTCTTAACGGTGATGGTGTTAAGACCCCTGTAGTCTATGCAAGGACGCAATTCCCCATTCTTCTTCTGTACGAAGAAGAACCCAGCCCCTGCAGGTGACACTGACTTCCTAATGAATCCTCTTGCCAGATTTTCCTGGATGTACTGTGACATTGCCTCCGTCTCCGGGAGAGATAACGGATAGACTCGACCCCGAGGAGGCTCAGCACCAGGCAAGAGATCAATAGGACAGTCATAGGGGCGATGGGGCGGAAGGGTCTCCGCCGCCTTTTTGGAGAACACGTCTGCATGAGACCAATATTGCTTGGGGAGAGAGGAAAGATCTGCGGGTACCTCTATAGTAGCAACCTGAACGCACTCCCTCTGACACATACCCCCACAAGATTCACCCCATCCCAGAATTCTGCCTGAGGACCACTCGATATGAGGAGAGTGGTACCGTAGCCAAGGTATTCCCAACAGGACCTCATCTATTCCCTCAGGAATGGCGAGCAAAGATATAATCTCCTGATGGGATGGCGACATGGACAGAGTAAAAGGGATGGTCTGGTGTGTTATCTGTGAGGGCAGTGTCGACCCATTCACCACTCGTACCGTTACTGGTTGAGCTAGCATAACCAGGGGTATTGCGTGACATTGGGCGAAGGCAGAAGACATAAAATTGCCCTCCGCCCCAGAATCCACGCAGAGCTCTACCGAGTGAGTGAATGAGCCTATTGTTATTGTCCCCTTACAGGGCAATTTGGAGGCAAACGTCGCCGTGTCTAGTGTACCTCCACCCACTACCACTAGACGCTGACGTTTCCTCGACCGCTGGGGACATCTGGTTGCAAGATGTCCTGACTGCTGGCAAACATAACAGACCTTGAGTGCACAAGTGGTCCGGGACTTAGATCCCGCTCGTGACACTTCCATGGCCTCATGTGACTCAGGAACCAGGACCGGAGATTCCAGAGGTTTGGCGAAGTTAGGAGCCAGCCGAAACCTCTGCCTACACTGGGCTCGTTCTAACCTCCGCTCGTTAAAACGGAGGTCAATACGAGTAGAGACAGTTATTAACTCCTCCAGTGTGGCAGGAATCTCCCTAGTGACCAGAGCGTCCTTCACGTGATCAGCCAGTCCCCTCCAAAATATGGGGATAAGGGCTTTATCCGACCACTCCAGCTCAGATGCTAAAGTGCGGAAATGGACGGCACAATGGCTGACCAAGGACTCACCCTGAGTTAATGCCAGCAGTTGGAGCGCAGTATCATGGGTGACTTGAGGTCCTAAAAAGACCTGTTTCAGAGTGCTCAGGAAGAGCAGAGCACTCTGCACCACATGATCGCCTTGCTCCCACAGCGGCGTAGCCCATTCCAACGCCCTGTCCAACAAGAGAGACACAATAAATCCCACCTTTGCCCGCTCTGTGGAACAACGTGCAGCAAGGAGCTCGAGGTGAATAGAGCACTGACTCACGAATCCCCTAGAAGCTTTGCTATCTCCAGAAAATGTTTCTGGCAGCGGGAGGCGAGATAATGTCGGAACAGGGGTGGCAGTGGACAAGGTAGCTGCAGCCACGCTAGCAGCCTGTACAACAACTGCGGTAACATCCACAGCTGAGTTTGAGCTCTCGAGAGCCGCCAACCTACCCTCCAGCTGCTGGATATACCGCAAGGATTGCTGTATGTCCGTCATTACTAGACAGACCCTGGCGCTAGTGTAATGTTAGGGCTAGCGGAACGCACCAAATAATAACATAGATTAAGGTGCGTTCGCAGCCCGGGGTCCACCGTGCAGAGATGGAACCTGCTGCCAAGTAATGACGGACTATATGGCGGTACAATGTGAATACACACACGGGTTAACTTCACCCTGTGTGAAGGAAGCGAACCCTGTTAAGTCACAGGGCCGTGGTACCGCACACAAGAGCGCAAGCAAGGAGTCACCAAGCTCAGACCCAAGACTTGGGATCCGAGTCCGACTAGACTACTTGCGCTCGACACCGCTAATGGGGTGTCAGCGTAACCAAAGTAATAATAAAAGATGCACGAGAGTGCATGTGGAGCCGCACTGGCGGACACAACTAACCACCCAGGCTTGGGTCAGGAAAGCGCTGTGAAAGCGCACGGCGCCGCACTGGCGGTCACAGCAATAGACGCTGAATAGTGTGTAACGTGCTGGTAGCTGAGTCGGGCGCTAGATAGCAATCACCCACCTTCCGCGAACAGACATCCAATAGGGAGGGGATTTTAACGAACGACTTTCACTCACAACACACACACATTTACAAATGTACACTAGCGCATGGCCGTGCGGTCATGTGCAGCTTATATAGCTGCAGCACATTCAGGACCTTCCAATAAAGGACCAATGGGAACCGCTGCAGCATCTGAGCATGTGACCCTCGATCTCCAATGGGAGATCTCACCCTGGGCATGCTCAGAAGGGAAAAAGCAGGACTTAGATCCCAAAAGTGTCTGCTCGCCACTGCCCAGCACTGGCTTCAATGGCAGAAGCAGGCAAAGCAGCAGTAACCCTATGCATAGAGTGAGACTGAGCAAGATGCTGGGACTGACGTCTCCGCTGAGCAGACTCCACTGCGGCTAGAGAAGAATGGGAGACCGCAGCAGAGATGGTTCAAGATTCCCACTGTGCAGAGACGGGAACTCAACACCTCATCAATTGCAATTCCTTTAAATGCAGCATGGTTTTTCTTGAGCAGCCACTGAGTGAAGATTAATATGTAAATGTATATAGTACTAACATTGATTGAGTTAAAAAAACACAAAGATGAACAACAAATTTATTAAGTCCATAGACAATTTTTACTCCTTTCTTGACAATTTAGAAACGTTTCAAGAAAAATGGCAATCAATAAAAGAAGCAATGAAGTGTGCCAAATGTATCAAGTATGGGTGCATCTACTAAGGAAAAAGCATTGCATCTGCAGCGCCCCAGGCTCCTGGTTGTTGCAGTAATGTCATTCTCCTCTAGGGGGGAGTGATGTTACGTTTGGAGGCAATAAAGGAGATCTCTTTACCAGGTACCACAAACATACAACACATTTCACACTCCAGTCCACCAGGGGAGCTATGCTCCTATTTATTAGGGCGATCTTCACACTTCGGTAAAACTGGTGGCCTGGATAGGAAGTTAGACAGTTGCTGGCTGAGCTCCGCTCAGGTAGTTGGTCCCTGACAGGGGTGGGAGCCTGTCAGAGGCCTGGACAGAAGGTCACAGTGCTGCGCCTGCCCCACGTGCGGCAGTTCCTAAGAAAGGACACGAACAGAGAACTGTATTGTAGAGAGTGAGAAAGAAGTCATAGCAAAAGGAGTGGAAACCAGAAGGAGTTCTGCCCTGCACAGGCTGCCTCCTACTGAGGCGCTGGATCCCGGTAGCCAGAACACCGAGGGAGCAACAGTCCTTTATGCCTTGCTCCAGAGACCGGCAGGACAGCTAATTGCAAGTTACTGATCCGCCCTATACCCAGGAGGCAAGGTGGCACCCACTAGAGGCCGGGGCATGATAGAGTCCCTGTAAAAAGCCTCACGCCACCGGTCATATGGGTTTGTCCTATCCATCTGGGGGACAGACCGAGAGATGACATCGATAACATCTACAACATCTGTGAGGACCTTAGGAGAGGCTTAGCAGTAAGGTACTACAGCACCAAGGCGCTAGAGGAAGGCTACTGATTTCCACCTGGATAAGGGGACTCTGGATTTGCCTCCAAACCGGCCGGACTCTGCCTGCCTTGTGATCTGGTGCTCTGGACTGTGGATGCTGAAGCCTTCAGTAAAAGGTAAGGAGACTGCAACCTTGTGTCCTCGTTCTTCACTGCACCTCGCACCATCCACCATCTTACACACTGGGAAGGCCCGGGGAATCACTTCACCTGTGGGAAGGTATATCATCTAGCTGCCAAAACATCATTCCAGCGGACCCTTTAGCAGCGTCGGTCACCCTGACCGAATACCACAGGTGGCGTCACAAACATATCCCTTTAAAAACCTTCCCCTTTATACACGGACGTCCCGAGGGCCACGGACCGTTTCAGCCACCGTGACATCCCCCCTGAGAACCGAAGGACCCAGTACCGAGTACCCCTATCCCTACGGGGGCGCTCCACATCTTTCTACAAGAATATATTATAATATAATATTGATTACAGCTTGAAAAAATTACAAATGCTTTTCAAATAAAAAGAAAGCAATTAAAAAGAATGCCTTATATACATATAAGTATCCAAATTTAGCAATACGGAGTTTGAAGAATAAAAACAGGATCCATCAGACAAAAGCACAATTTCCACAAAACAATCATTAACAACAGACATGATCATTCTACAATGAGCAAAGTTTATGGGCATCACAAACCAAAGTAAAAAGTCTCCACTTTTCTCTACAGGAGGCAAACATTTGGATATTGCAAGTCTATCACAACTTATGCTGTAGTATTTAAAGAACTAATACATCTTCATGCGGCACTAGGGCAAAGTTCTCCAAATTCCACATATCACAGACAGGAATATCCGTAGCAATTATGCCAGTTCCAATAGGTTTTTAAGTGTCACAAATCAAAGAACAGCAGTGTTCTATTTGTTGCTTCCCATCATGGATCACACTCCTTTGGTATTTACAGGCTGTTTATTACATGCGGTGTAATTCTCCATGACATGTGTCTACCACAACAGACCAACAAGTTCCAACCACACAATAGAACACACTTAAATTTAGTAAGACCTCTAGAGGCCAAATCATCATATAACATACTGCTACAAACAGCTACAACCTAATATATCGTCATACGGCAACATGTTACAGTCAAATTTACATATAAATGCAGATTATATATATATATATATAATGTGGTAGATCGGCTCACTCGGCTGCACATGGAGGGAGTTACGGGAACATTGCGGCTAAGGATGTACTTGGCTTATTAGATACGTCACAAACCAAGTTTAAGCACATAATAAATATGGCCTTCTGGGCAAAACAGCAAAACGAAACAAAATGGTAGCATTAGGTACAGTCCTTGCATTAGTGGGGATCAGACCACTCTGGGTTAGCAAAACTCATAACATAAACAAAAGCACAAACCACTTCTCTGGAGTATTTCTCTCCAGATACTGAACACTGCTGCCTTTGGAGGCCAGCTACTTAAGCCCAGACCACACCCTGGGGTGGTGATAAGGTGGACATCCTCCCACCTACTCTATGGATGTCCATATAAAAGCCAGTCCATAATGCAAATTACTTAATCCCTCATAACATTTAAGGTACCGTTACACTTAACGATTTACCAACGATCACGACCAGCGATACGACCTGGCCGTGATCATTGATAAGTCGTTGAGTGGTCGCTGGAGAGCTGTCACACAGACAGCTCTCCAGCGACCAACAATGCCGAAGTCCCCGGGAAACCAGGGTAAACATCGGGTTACTAAGCGCAGGGCCGCGCTTAGTAATCCGATGTTTACCCTGGTTACCATTGTAAATGTAAAAAAAAAACACTACATACTTACATTCCTGTCGCGTCCCCCAGCGTCAGCTTCCCTGTACTGTGTAAGCGCCGGCCGTAAAGCAGAGCGGTGACGTCACCGCTGTGCTCTGCTTTACGGACGGCCGGCGCTGACACTGGGGGACGCAGGGAAGCTGACGCTGAAGGACGTGACCGGAATGTAAGTATGTAGTGTTTTTTTTTTAACTTTTACAATGGTAACCAGGGTAAACATCGGGTTACTAAGCGCGGCCCTGCGCTTAGTAACCTGATGTTTACCTTGGTTACCAGTGAAGACATCGCTCAATCGGCGTCACACACGCCGATTCAGCGATGTCAGCGGGTGATCGAGCGACGAAATAAAGTCCTGAACATTCCCCAGCGACCAACGATCTCCCAGCAGGGGCCTGATCGTTGGTCGCTGTCACGCATAACGATTTCGTTAACGATATCATTGCTGCGTCACAAAAAGCAACGATATCGTTAACGATATCGTTATGTGTGACGGTACCTTTAGTGTGCTGGAGAAAAACACTGGGTTTTATATCACTGACGCCATTAGGCATAGTGAAATATATCTCCCCTCCAGCACTTTACCAGTGACTTATATATACAGTACAGACCAAAAGTTTGGACACACCTTCTCATTTAAAGATTTTTCTGTATTTTCATGACTATGAAACTTGTACATTCACACTGAAGGCATCAAAACTATGAATTAACACATGTGGAATTATGTACTTAACAAAAAAGTGTGAAACAACTGAAATTATGTCTTATATTCTAGGTTCTTCAAAGTAGCCACCTTTTGCTTTGATGACTGCTTTGCACACTCTTTGCATTCTCTTGATGAGCTTCAAGAGATAGCCACTGGGAATGGTTTTTGCCCTGTCAGATTTAATAAGTGGGATTTTTTGCCTTATAAATGGTGTTGGGACCATCAGTTGTGTTGTGCAGAAGTCTGGTGGATACACAGCTGATAGTACAGTACTACTGAATTGACTGTAAGGGTATGTGTCCACGTTCAGAATTGCATCAGGATTTGGTCAGGATTTTACTCAGGTAAAATCCTGACCAAATCTGCACCTGAGGTCACTGGCAGGTCACCTGCGTTGTCCTTGCTTTGTTTCAGCATTGTAAGGACATCCTGCGTTCTTAGGGTATGTGTCCACGTTCAGGATTGCATCAGGATTTGGTCAGGATTTTCCATCAGTATTTGTAAGCCAAAACCAGGAGTGGATGATAAATACAGAAGTTGTGCATATGTTTCTATTATACTTTTCCGCTAATTGTTCCACTCCTGGTTTTGGCTTACAAATACTGATGAAAAATCCTAACCAAATCCTGATGCAATCCTGAACGTGGACACTGTTATGTTTGCTAATGACAGGTGTTATGAAGGCAATCCAGAAACACAGTGTGCTTAGCGATCAGAGCGCACACAGTGATCTGACAAATACCCAAAAATACAAGAACGAGCTCTGAGACGTGGAAACTCTGTAGACTGCACACCTGATCCTATCCTAAACACAACTAAAAGCGGCTGTGGATTGCGCCTAACAACTACCTAGGCAACTCGGCACAGCCTAAGAAACTAGCTAGCCTGAAGATAGAAAAATAGGCCTGACTTGCCCCAGAGAAATTCCCCAAAGGAAAAGGCAGCCCCCCACATATAATGACTGTGAGTAAGATGAAAAGACAAAACGTAGGGATGAAATAGATTCAGCAAAGTGGGGCCCGATATTCTAGGACAGAGCGAGGACAGTAAAGCGAACTTTGCAGTCTACAAAAAACCCTAAAGCAAAACCACGCAAAGGGGGCAAAAAAAAACCACCGTGCCGAACTAACGGCACGGCGGTACACCCTTTGCGTCTCAGAGCTTCCAGCAAAAACAAAAGACAAGCTGGACAGAAAAAAAGCAACAAAAAAGCAAAAGGCACTTAGCTATACAGAGCAGCAGGTCACAGGAACAATCAGGAGAAGCTCAGATCCAACACTGAAACATTGACAAGGAGCAAGGATAGCAGCATCAGGCGGAGTTAAGTAATGAAGCAGTTAACGAGCTCACCAGAACACCTGAGGGAGGAAGCTCAGAAGCTGCAGTACCACTTGTGACCACAGGAGTGAATTCAGCCACAAAATTCACAACAGTACCCCCCACTTGAGGAGGGGTCACCGAACCCTCACCAGAGCCCCCAGGCCGACCAGGATGAGCCGCATGAAAGGCACGAACAAGATCGGAAGCATGAACATCAGAGGCGAAAACCCAGGAATTATCTTCCTGAGCATAACCCTTCCATTTAACCAGATACTGGAGTTTCCGTCTAGAAACACGAGAATCCAAAATCTTCTCCACAATATACTCCAATTCCCCCTCCACCAAAACCGGGGCAGGAGGCTCAACAGATGGAACCATAGGTGCCACGTATCTCCGCAACAACGACCTATGGAATACATTATGTATGGAAAAGGAGTCTGGGAGGGTCAAACGAAAAGACACAGGATTGAGAACCTCAGAAATCCTATACGGACCAATAAAACGAGGTTTAAATTTAGGAGAGGAAACCTTCATAGGAATATGACGAGAAGATAACCAAACCAGATCCCCAACACGAAGTCGGGGACCCACACGGCGTCTGCGATTAGCGAAAAGTTGAGCTTTCTCCTGGGACAAGATCAAATTGTCCACTACCTGAGTCCAGATCTGCTGCAACCTATCCACCACAGAATCCACACCAGGACAGTCCGAAGACTCAACCTGTCCTGAAGAGAAACGAGGATGGAACCCAGAATTGCAAAAAAATGGAGAAACCAAGGTAGCCGAGCTGGCCCGATTATTAAGGGCGAACTCAGCCAACGGCAAAAAGGACACCCAATCATCCTGGTCTGCAGAAACAAAACATCTCAGATATGTTTCCAAGGTCTGATTGGTTCGTTCGGTCTGGCCATTAGTCTGAGGATGGAAAGCCGAGGAAAAGGATAGGTCAATGCCCATCCTACCACAAAAGGCTCGCCAAAACCTTGAAACAAACTGGGAACCTCTGTCAGAAACAATATTCTCAGGAATGCCATGCAACCGAACCACATGCTGAAAGAACAAAGGTACCAAATCAGAGGAGGAAGGCAATTTAGCCAAGGGCACCAGATGGACCATTTTAGAAAAGCGATCACAGACCACCCAAATGACTGACATCTTTTGAGAAACGGGAAGGTCAGAAATGAAATCCATCGAAATATGTGTCCAAGGCCTCTTTGGGACCGGCAAGGGCAAAAGCAACCCACTGGCACGAGAACAGCAGGGCTTAGCCCTAGCACAAATCCCACAGGACTGCACAAAAGTACGTACATCCCGTGACAGAGATGGCCACCAGAAGGATCTAGCCACTAACTCTCTGGTACCAAAGATTCCAGGATGACCAGCCAACACCGAACAATGAAGTTCAGAGATAAGTTTATTAGTCCACCTATCAGGGACGAACAGTTTCTCTGCTGGACAACGATCAGGTTTATTAGCCTGAAATTTTTGCAGCACCCGCCGCAAATCAGGGGAGATGGCAGACACAATGACTCCTTCCTTGAGGATACCCGCTGGCTCAGATAAACCCGGAGAGTCGGGCACAAAACTCCTAGACAGAGCATCCGCCTTCACATTTTTAGAGCCCGGAAGGTACGAAATCACAAAGTCGAAGCGGGCAAAAAATAACGACCAACGGGCCTGTCTAGGATTCAAGCGCTTGGCAGACTCGAGATAAGTCAAGTTCTTATGATCAGTCAATACCACCACGCGATGCTTAGCTCCTTCAAGCCAATGACGCCACTCCTCGAATGCCCACTTCATGGCCAGCAACTCTCGATTGCCCACATCATAATTACGCTCAGCGAGCGAAAACTTCCTGGAAAAGAAAGCACATGGTTTCATCACTGAGCAATCAGAACCTCTCTGTGACAAAACCGCCCCTGCTCCAATCTCAGAAGCATCAACCTCGACCTGGAACGGAAGAGAAACATCTGGCTGACACAACACAGGGGCAGAACAAAAACGACGCTTCAACTCCTGAAAAGCTTCCACAGCAGCAGAAGACCAATTAACCAAATCAGCACCCTTCTTGGTCAAATCGGTCAATGGTTTGGCAATGCTAGAAAAATTACAGATGAAGCGACGATAAAAATTAGCAAAGCCCAGGAACTTTTGCAGACTTTTCAGAGATGTCGGCTGAATCCAATCCTGGATGGCTTGGACCTTAACTGGATCCATCTCGATAGTAGAAGGGGTAAAGATGAACCCTAAAAATGAAACTTTCTGCACACCGAAGAGACACTTTGATCCCTTCACAAACAAAGAGTTAGCACGCAGGACCTGAAAAACCATTCTGACCTGCTTCACATGAGACTCCCAATCATCTGAGAAGATCAAAATGTCATCCAAGTAAACAATCAGGAATTTATCCAGATACTCACGGAAGATGTCATGCATAAAAGACTGAAACACAGATGGAGCATTGGCAAGTCCGAACGGCATCACTAGATACTCAAAATGACCCTCGGGCGTATTGAATGCAGTTTTCCATTCATCTCCTTGCCTGATTCTCACCAGATTATACGCACCACGAAGATCTATCTTAGTGAACCAACTAGCCCCCTTAATCCGAGCAAACAAGTCAGATAACAATGGCAAGGGATACTGAAATTTAACAGTGATCTTATTAAGAAGGCGGTAATCAATACACGGTCTCAGCGAACCATCCTTCTTGGCTACAAAGAAGAACCCTGCTCCCAGTGGTGATGACGATGGGCGAATATGTCCCTTCTCCAGGGATTCCTTCACATAACTGCGCATAGCGGCGTGTTCGGGCACGGATAAATTAAATAATCGACCTTTAGGGAATTTACTACCAGGAATCAAATTGATAGCACAATCACAATCCCTATGCGGAGGTAGAGCATCGGACTTGGGCTCTTCAAATACATCCTGATAATCAGACAAGAACTCTGGGACCTCAGAAGGGGTGGATGACGAAATCGACAAAAATGGAACATCACCATGTACCCCCTGACAACCCCAGCTGGATACCGACATGGAATTCCAATCCAATACTGGATTATGGGTTTGTAGCCATGGCAACCCCAACTCGACCACATCATGCAGATTATGCAACACCAGAAAGCGAATAACTTCCTGATGTGCAGGAGCCATGCACATGGTCAGCTGGGCCCAGTATTGAGGTTTATTCTTGGCCAAAGGTGTAGCATCAATTCCTCTCAATGGAATAGGACACCGCAAAGGCTCCAAGAAAAACCCACAACGTTTAGCATAATCCAAATCCATCAGATTCAGGGCAGCGCCCGAATCCACAAACGCCATGACAGAAAACGACGACAAAGAGCATATCAAGGTAATGGACAGAAGGAATTTGGACTGTACAGTACCAATGACGGCAGACCTAGCGGACCGCTTAGTGCGCTTAGGACAATCAGAAATAGCATGAGTGGAATCACCACAGTAGAAACACAGACCATTCAGACGTCTGTATTCCTGCCGTTCAACTCTAGTCATAGTCCTATCGCCCTGCATAGGCTCAGGTTTAACCTCAGGCAGTACCGCCAAATGGTGCACAGATTTACGCTCGCGCAAGCGTCGACCGATCTGAATGGCCAAAGACAAAGACTCATTCAAACCAGCAGGCATAGGAAATCCCACCATGACATCCTTAAGAGCCTCAGAGAGACCCTTTCTGAACAAAGCTGCCAGCGCAGATTCATTCCACTGAGTGAGTACTGACCATTTCCTAAATTTCTGACAATATACTTCTATATCATCTTGACCCTGGCACAAAGCCAGCAAATTTTTCTCAGCCTGATCCACTGAATTAGGCTCATCGTACAGCAATCCGAGCGCCAGGAAAAACGCATCGACAATACTCAATGCAGGGTCTCCTGGCGCAAGAGAAAATGCCCAGTCTTGAGGGTCGCCGCGCAAAAAAGAAATAATAATCAAAACCTGTTGAATAGGATTACCAGAAGAATGAGGTTTCAAGGCCAGAAATAGCTTACAATTATTTTTGAAACTTAGAAACTTAGTTCTATCTCCAAAAAACAAATCAGGAATAGGAATTCTTGGTTCTAACATAGATTTCTGATCAATAGTATCTTGAATTTTTTGTACATTTATAACGAGATTATCCATTGAAGAGCACAGACCCTGAATATCCATGTCCACACCTGTGTCCAGAATCACCCAAATGTCTAGGGGGAAAAAAAAAAGTGAACACAGAGCAGAAAAAAAAAAAATGATGTCAGAACTTTTTCTTTCCCCCTATTGAGAATCATTAGTTTGGCTCCTTGTACTGTTATGTTTGCTAATGACAGGTGTTATGAAGGCAATCCAGAAACACAGTGTGCTTAGCGATCAGAGCGCACACAGTGATCTGACAAATACCCAAAAATACAAGAACGAGCTCTGAGACGTGGAAACTCTGTAGACTGCACACCTGATCCTATCCTAAACACAACTAAAAGCGGCTGTGGATTGCGCCTAACAACTACCTAGGCAACTCGGCACAGCCTAAGAAACTAGCTAGCCTGAAGATAGAAAAATAGGCCTGACTTGCCCCAGAGAAATTCCCCAAAGGAAAAGGCAGCCCCCCACATATAATGACTGTGAGTAAGATGAAAAGACAAAACGTAGGGATGAAATAGATTCAGCAAAGTGGGGCCCAATATTCTAGGACAGAGCGAGGACAGTAAAGCGAACTTTGCAGTCTACAAAAAACCCTAAAGCAAAACCACGCAAAGGGGGCAAAAAAAAACCACCGTGCCGAACTAACGGCACGGCGGTACACCCTTTGCGTCTCAGAGCTTCCAGCAAAAACAAAAGACAAGCTGGACAGAAAAAAAGCAACAAAAAAGCAAAAGGCACTTAGCTATACAGAGCAGCAGGTCACAGGAACAATCAGGAGAAGCTCAGATCCAACACTGAAACATTGACAAGGAGCAAGGATAGCAGCATCAGGCGGAGTTAAGTAATGAAGCAGTTAACGAGCTCACCAGAACACCTGAGGGAGGAAGCTCAGAAGCTGCAGTACCACTTGTGACCACAGGAGTGAATTCAGCCACAGAATTCACAACAGGACACATACCCTTAGGCTGCTTTCACACATCAGATTTTTGGTTTCAGGCACAATCCGGCAGTTTCAGGCACAATCTGGATCAGTTTTTTTCTGATGCCTGATCCGTTTTTTCCCCATAGAGTTGTATTACTGCCGGATTGTGCCTGAAGGACATGCGTTTCATCCGTTTTGTGCCGGATCCGTCCCTTCAGGCTTTTTTGCCGGATACAAAAAACGTCTCCTGCAACGTTTTTTGTGTCGGGCGAAAAAGCAGGAAGGGACGTTTCCGGCAATAGACGCATGGAACTGATGTGTGAAAGAACATTTTCGGCGACCAAATCCGTTTTTAACCCCTTAAGCCCCGAGGGTGGTTTGCACGTTAATGACCGGGCCAATTTTTACAATTCTGACCACTGTCCCTTTATGAGGTTATAACTCTGGAACGCTTCAACGGATCTTGGCGATTCTGACAATGTTTTCTTGTGACGTATTGTACTTCATGTTAGTGGTAAAATTTATTCGATATAACTTGCGTTTATTTGTGAAAAAAACAGAAATTTGGCAAAAATTTTGAAAATTTCACAATTTTCCAACTTTGAATTTTTATACCCTTAAATCACAGAGATATGTCATGCAAAATACTTAATAAGTAACATTTCCCACATGTCTACTTTACATCAGCACAATTTTGGAACCAAAATTTTTTTTTGTTAGGGAGTTATAAGGGTTAAAAGTTGACCAGCAATTTCTCATTTTTGCAACACCATTTTTTTTTTAGGGACCACATCTCATTTGAAGTCATTTTGAGGGGTCTATATGATAGAAAATACCAAAGTGTGACACCATTCTAAAAACTGCACCCCTTAAGGTGCTCAAAACTACATTCAAGAAGTTTATTAACCCATCAGCTGTTTTACAGGAATTTTTGGAATGTTTAAATAAAAATGAACATTTAACTTTTTTTCACACAACATTTATTTCAGCTCCAATTTGTTTTATTTTACCAAGGGTAACAGGAGAAAATGGACCCCAACAGTTGTTGTACAATTTGTCCTGAGTACGTTGATACCGCATATGTGGGGATAAACCACTGTTTGGGCGCATGGCAGAGCTCGGAAGGAAAGGAGCGCCATTTGACTTTTCAATGCAAAATTGACTGGAATTGACATGGGACGCCATGTTGCGTTGTGGAGAGCCCCTGATGTGCCTAAACATTGAAACCCCCCACAAGTGACACCATTCTGGAAAGTAGACCCCTTAAGGAACTTATCTAGATGTGTGGTGAGCACTTTGACCCACCAAGTGCTTCATAGAAGTTTATAATGCAGAGCCGTAAAAATAAAAAATCATATTTTTTCACAAAAATGATCTTTTTGCCCCCAATTTTTTTTTCACAAGGGTATGAGAAGAAATTAGACCACAAAAGTTGTTGTGCAATTTGTCCTGAGTACGCTGATACCCCATATGTGGGTGTAAACCATTGTTTGGGCGTATGGCAGAGTTCGGAAGGGAAGGAGCGCCATTTGACTTTTCAATGCAAAATTGACTGGAATTGAGATGGGACGCCATGTTGCGTTTGGAGAGCCCCTGATGTGCCTAAACATTGAAACCCCCCACAAGTGACACCATTTTGGAAAGTAGACCCCTTAAGGAACTTATTTAGATGTGTGGTGAACACTTTGACCCACCAAGTGCTTCATAGAAGTTTATAATGCAGAGCCGTAAAAATAAAAAATCATATTTTTTCACAAAAATGATCTTTTTGCCCCCAATTTTTTATTTTCCCAAGGGTATGAGAAGAAATTAGACCACAAGAGTTGTTGTGCAATTTGTCCTGAGTACGCTGATACCCAATATGTGGGTGCAAACCATTGTTTGGGCGCATGGCAGAGCTCGGAAGGGAAGGAGCGCCATTTGACTTTTCAATGCAAAATTGACTGGAATTGAGATGGGACGCCATGTTGCGTTTGGAGAGCCCCTGATGTGCCTAAACATTGAAACCCCCAAAAGTGACACCATTTTGGAAAGTAGACCCCATTAAGGAACTTATCTAGATGTGTGGTGAGCACTTTGACCCACCAAGTGCTTCATAGAAGTTTATAATGCAGAGCCGTAAAAATAAAAAATCATATTTTTTCACAAAAATGATCTTTTTGCCCCGAATTTTTTATTTTCCCATGGGTAAGAGAAGAAATTAGACCACAAAAGTTGTTGTGCAATTTGTCCTGAGTACGCTGATACCCCATATGTGGGTGTAAACCATTGTTTGGGCGCATGGCAGAGCTCGGAAGGGAAGGAGCGCCATTTGACTTTTCAATGCAAAATTGACTGGAATTGAGATGGGACGCCATGTTGCGTTTGGAGAGCCCCTGATGTGCCTAAACATTGAAACCACCCAAAAGTGACACCATTTTGGAAAGTAGACCCCCTAAGGAACTTATCTAGATGTGTTTTGAGAGCTTTGAGCCCCCAAGTGTTTCACTACAGTTTATAACGCAGAGCCGTGAAAATAAAAATTCTTTTTTTTTTTCACAAAAATGATTTTTTAGTCCCCAGTTTTGTATTTTTACAAGGGTAACAGGATAAATTGGACCCCAAAAGTTGTTGTCCAATTTGTCCTGTGTATGCTGATACCCCATATGTGGGGGGGAAGCACTGTTTGGGCGCATGGCAGAGCTCGGAAGGGAAGGAGCGCCATTTGGAATACAGACTTAGATGGATTGGTCTGCAGGCGTCACGTTGCATTTGCAAAGCCCCTGATGTACCCAAACAGTAGAAACCCCCCACAAGTGACCCCATATTGGAAACTAGACCCCCCAAGGAACTTATCTAGATGTGTTGTGAGAACTTTGAGCCCCCAAGTGTTTCACTACAGTTTATAACGCAGAGCCGTGAAAATAAAAATCCTTTTTTTTTCACAAAAATGATTTTTTAGCCCCCATTTATGTATTTTCACAAGGGTAACAGGATAAATTGGACCCCAAAAGTTGTTGTCCAATTTGTCCTGAGTACGCTGATACCCCATATGTAAGGGGGAAACACTGTTTGGGCGCATGGCAGAGCTCGGAAGGGGAGGAGCGCCATTTGGAATACAGACTTAGATGGATTGGTCTGCAGGCGTCACGTTGCATTTGCAGAGCCCCTGATGTACCCAAACAGTACACACCCCCCACAAGTGACCCCATATTGGAAACTAGACCTCCCAAGGAACCTATCTAGATGTGTTGTGAGAATTTTGAACCCCCAAGTGTTTCACTGCAGTTTACAACGCAGAGCCGCGAAAATAAAAAAAATCTTATTTTTCCCACAAAAATGATTTTTAGCCCCCCACATTTCTATTTTCCCAAGGATAACAAGAGAACTTGGACCCCAAAAGTTGTTGTACAATTTGTCCTGAGTACGCTGATACCCCATATGTTGGGGTAAACCCCTGTTTGGGCGCACCGGAGAGCTCGGAAGGGAAGGAGCACTGTTTTACTTTTTCAATGCAGAATTGGCTGGAATTGAGATCGGATGCCATGTCGCGTTTGGAGAGCCCCTGATGTGCCTGAACAGTGGAAACTCCCCAATTCTACCTGAAACCCTAACCCTAACACACCCCTAACCCTAATCCCAATGGTAACCCTAACCACACCCCTAACCCTGACACACCCCTAATTCTAATCCCAACCCTAATCCCAACCGTAAATATAATCCAAACCCTAACCCTAACTTTAGCCCCAACCCTAACCCTAACTTTAGCCCCAACCCTAACCCCAACTTTAGCCCCAACCCTAACTTTAGCTCCAACCCTAACCCCAACCCTAACCCTAGCCCCAACCCTAACCCTAGCCCTAACCCTAACCCTAGCCCTATCCCTTGCCCCAACCCTAGCCCCAACCCTAGCCCTAACCCTTGCCCCAACCCTAGCCCCAACCCTAGCCCTAACCCTAGCCCTAACCCTAACCCTAGCCCTAACCCTAACCCGAACCCTAGCCCTAACCCTAGCCCCAACCCTAACCCTAGCCCTAACCCTAGCCCTAACCCTAACCTTAGCCCTGATGGGAAAATAGAAATAAATACATTTTTTTAATTTTATTATTTTTCCTTAACTAAGGGGGTGATGAAGGGGGGTTTGATTTACTTTTATAGCGTTTTTTATATCGGATTTTTATGATTGGCAGCCGTCACACACTAAAATACGCTTTTTTATAGCAAAAAAGTTTTTGCGTCTCCACATTTTGAGACCTATAATTTTTCCATATTTTGGTCCACAGAGTCATGTGAGGTCTTGTTTTTTGCAGGACGAGTTGACGTTTTTATTGGTAACATTTTTGGACACGTGACAGTTTTTGATCACTTTTTATTCCGATTTTTGTGAGGCAGAATGACCAAAAACCAGCTATTCATGAATTTCTTTTGGGGGAGGCGTTTATACCGTTCCGCGTTTGGTAAAGTGGATGAAGCAGTTTTATTCGTCGGGTCAGTACGATTACAGCGATACCTCATTTATATCATTTTTTTATGTTTTGGCGCTTTTATACGATAAAAGCTATTTTATAGAAAAAATAATAATTTTGGCATCGCTTTATTCTCAGGACTATAACTTTTTTATTTTTTTGCTTACTATGCTTTGTGGCGGCTCGTTTTTTGCGGGACAAGATGACGTTTTCAGCGGTTTCATGGTTATTTATATCCGTCTTTTTGATCGCGTGTTATTCCACTTTTTGTTCGACGGTATGATAATAAAGCGTTGTTTTTTGGCTTGTTTTTTTTTTTTTTCTTACGGTGTTCACTAAAAGGGTTAACTAGTGGGACAGTTTTATAGGTCGGGTCGTTACGGACGCGGCGATACTAAATATGTGTACATTTATTGTTTTTTGTTTTTTTTTAGATAAAGAAATGTATTTATGGGAATAATATTTTTTTTATTATTTATTTATTCAGTAATTTTTTTTTTTTTTACACATGTGGAAATTTTTTTTTTACTTTTTTACTTTGTCCCAGGGGGGGACATCACAGATCGCTGATCTTACAGTTTGCACAGCACTCTGTAAGATCGGCGATCTCACTGACATCGCTGCAGGCTTACCAGCACCTGCAGGCGACCCGGAAGTACTCCCTGCAGGACCCGGATGCAGCCCCGCGGCCATTTTGGATCTGGGGACTGCAGGGAGAAGACGCTCGGTACACGGTGAGTACATCACCGTGTACCGATCGTCTCAGGGAAGCACGCACGCAATTTTGAATAAATCCCCACCAATGTCACCAAAAAAGCACCCCCACACCATCACCAGTCTCTTCTGCTTGTTGCCTGTCCTTAGCAATAGTTTCCTAGCAGCTATTTTACCATGAAGGCCTGCTGCACAAAGTCTCCTCTTAACAGTTGTTGTAGAGATGTGTCTGCTGCTTGAACTCTGTGTGACATTGACCTAGTCTCTAATCTGAGCTGCTGTTAACCTGCGATTTCTGAGGCTGGTGACTTGGATAAACTTATCCTCAGAAGCAGAGGTGACTCTTGGTTTTCTTTCCTGGGGCGGTTCTCATGTGAGCCAGTTTCTTTGTAGCACTTGATGGTTTTTGCAACTGCACTTCGGGACACTTTCAAAGTTTGCCCAATTTTTCTGACTGACTGACCTTCATTTCTTAAAGTAATCATGGCCACTCGTTTTTCTTTACATAGCTGCTTTTTTTCTTGCCATAATACAAATTCTAACAGTCTATTCAGTAGGACTATCAGCTGTGTATCCACCAGACTTCTGCACAACACAACTGATGGTCCCAACCCCATTTATAAGGCAAGAAATCCCACTTATTAAATATGACAGGGCACGCCTGTAAAGTGAAAACCATTCTCGGTGACTACCTCTTGAAGCTAATCAAGAGAATGCCAAGAGTGTGCAAAGCAGTCATCAAAGCAAAAGGTGGCTACTTTGAAGAACCTAGAATATAAGACATATTTTCAGTTGTTTCACACTTTTTTTTGTTAAAGCGAGGGTGCCGTGATTTTAGTTTTTGTATTAATAATTATTGATTATATAATCAATTATTTTTAATACAAAAGTAAATGTAGTACTTTAATACTTTTTTATTTATTCATTTTTACTTTTGCCACTGGAGGCCGCCATTTTCATTAGTGTGGGTGTAAGTGTCTGGGCACGACACTTGCACACCTCACTTACGGCAGCCATGGGCATAGGAGCCAACAGTCGGGCTCCGACCGCTCCTCCTGCCTCTCAGCTGTGACTTGGGTACGCCCACTGGGCTGCTACGTCACAGCTGTGAGAGGAGATCGCGGCCATTTTGTTTTTTCCCTCTGTCATTGCACACACAGCTCAGTGTGTGCGATCATAGCAGGAGCTGCCAGGGAGAAGCTGCTGCTGGGAAGCGAGGGTCGGGGTGAGTATCTGCAGCCAGGAGCTGTGATTGCAGCCTGTACTTAGTATTACAGCACAGGCTGCAATCACTGCTCACTGCCGACCTGTTCAGAGCAGAGCAGGGAGAGCGTCACACTGCTCTGCCCTGAATAGGATTCAGCACTTCCTGGGAGAGGAGGGAAGGTAAGTACAGAGTTTTTATTTTCTTATGCATCTACCACTGCTACCTGCTCCTATATACCACTGCTACCTGCCCCTATATACCACTGCTACCTGTCCCTATATACCACTGCTACTACCCACTATATACCACTGCTACTATCCCCTATATACCACTGCTACTAGCCCCTATATACCACTGCTACTAGCCCCTATATACCACTGCTACTAGCCCCTATATACCACTGCTACTAGCCCCTATATACCACTGCTACTAGCCCCTATATACCACTGCTACCAGCCCCTATATACCACTGCTACCAGCCCCTATATACCACTGCTACCAGCCACTATATACCACTGCTACTAGCCCCTATATACCACTGCTACTAGCCCCTATATACCACTGCTACTAGCCCCTATATGCCACTGCTACCAGCCCCTATATGCCACTGCTACCAGCCACTATATACCACTGCTACTAGCCCCTATATACCACTGCTACCAGCCCCTATATACCACTGCTACCAGCCCCTATATACCACTGCTACCAGCCCCTATATACCACTGCTACCTGCCCCTATATTCCACTGCTACCAGCCCCTATATACCACTGCTACCAGCCACTATATACCACTGCTACTAGCCCCTATATACCACTGCTCCCAGCCCCTATATACCACTGCTACCAGCACTATATACCACTGCTACTAGCCCCTATATACCACTGCTACTAGCCCCTATATACCACTGCTACTAGCCCCTATATACCACTGCTACCAGCCCCTATATACCACTGCTACCAGCCACTATATACCACTGCTACTAGCCCCTATATACCACTGCTACCAGCCCCTATATACCACTGCTACCAGCCCCTATATACCACTGCTACTAGCCCCTATATACCACTGCTACTAGCCCCTATATACCACTGCTACCAGCCCCTATATACCACTGCTACCTGCCCCTATATACCACTGCTACCTGCCCCTATATACCACTGCTACCTGCCTCTATATACCACCGCTACCTGCCTCTGTATACCACCGCTACCTGCCTCTATATACCACCGCTACCTGCCTCTGTATACCACCTACCACTGCTGCCTGCCTCTATATACCATCTACTACTGCTGCCTGCCTCTGTATACCACCGCTACCTGCCTCTGTATACCACCTAACAGTGCTGCCTGCCTCTATATACCATCTACCACTGCTGCCTATCTCTATATACCATCTACCACTGCTGCCTGTCTCTATATACCACCTACCACTGCTGCCTGTCTCTATATACCATCTACCACTGCTGCCTGCCTCTATATACCATCTACCACTGCTACCTCTGTCCTGTGTAGCTAATCTAGTCTTGTGTAGCTAATCCTGTCCTGTGTACAGTATCACACAAGATAGGATTAGATACACGGCGCAGCACAGTATCACACAGGACAGGATTAGATACACGGCTCAGCAGTCAGTATCTAATCCTCTCCTATGCACTCCTCTCCCCCCTGCGTGTCTTTCCCCATTGTGGTTTATTATTTTTGTTGTGGGAGATGAGGGAGTCGAGGATTATGCGTTCGGTATGGTATAAAAAAGATTAATAAAGGACTTTATTCTGGCCGAGTCTTTATTTACAATACATGTGAGATCTATGTGGCGGCATTATGGGTGATCTATATGGCGGTATTGTGTGAGAAGCATATGGTGGTATGTGAGAACACTGGCGGTATTATGTGTGATCTATATGGTGGTATGTGAGAACACTGGCGGTATTATGTGTGATCTATATGGCGGTATGTGAGAACACTGGCGGTATTATGTGTGATCTATATGGTGGTATTATGTGAGAACTGTATGACAGTATTGTGTGATCTATTTGATAGTATTGTGTGTGATCTATATGGCGGTATTATGTGAGAACACTATGGCAGTATTATCTTCAGAAAGCGGACCCATTCTATGGTGGTTCTGGCTGAGCACCTGCACGCGGGTCTGGGGTAATAGAGGGGCAGCAGGACCTCCGTTAGGTGCAGTCAGGGGAGGGCTGGTGAGGCGGCCCCTGAAGAGAGGGGTCTCATTTTTATCGTTACTATATGGCTACATTTCCTTCCCAGCATCACCCCAGACTGCGCCTGTCGCCTCGCTTTCACACATCGCCAGGACAGGATGGGGAAGACAGGATCTGAGGAGGGGAATGGGGTCTGCATGCAAAGTCTGGATCAGACCAGGCCATCAATCCGCAGAAATGTTTCCTGGATTTATGTGGAGCAGACGGTCCATCCAGGTGTATAAAAGACAGCGCTTTATGTACAATCCCTGGCTGCTCCGCGCACCAAACAGGGGGCCCCTATAGACCAGCACACTGCTCTCCTGAAATACTCTGTAGTAGTGTATAATTCAGATTATTCGTCAAACTCAATCTGACAGGTGCCCCGCCCCCTATCAAAGTGTATCAAAGTGTGTAACCCCTCCCCTCCCCTTGCCTGACGGCTGGTAGCCAGCTGTCCCTCCTTGTTTGATTTCCCCCTTTTGATATCGTTTAATATACTTTAATTTGTTGCATTTTGATATTATTCCCGTATTTTTGTGGAATAACACATGTTTATAATTATAGCCTAGTCGTGTATTTATTTTACACGTGGTTTATAACACCTTTCTCATTTGTTTTATAATAGATTTTATACGTATCCCCGAGTTTGATTCTGTAAGCTTTTGTTTTATTCACAGTGTATTCATATAGTGGAGAACTTAAAGCTGTTTATATGTGTCTCTACTGAGCACTATGGTGAACATTAACTAAATGTTTATTTTCACAAACAGAGAATCTGCTGTGGGTATTTGCAGTGTATTCATATAGTGGAGAACTTAAAGCTGTCTATTTGTTTTTGTAAATGGTGAACACTAACTAAATGGTGAACATTATCTAAATTAGGTTAACTGCGGTTCAGAGGTTCATAACACCTAGGTCAATTGTTGTTGTATTTGCGTACCCAATAAATGTTTATTTTCACAAGCAGAAGAGGCAGCTTTTCTCTTTGTACATGTATTGTACCTGAATTGATATTTGCTTTCTCTTTTTTGTGTCCTGAAGATGGCATCTGAGAAGTTATTTGTTATCTAGTGAGGGCATTGTAAGTTGTGTTTATTCACATTGTAGCAGATTTTCTCCTTGTGGCTGCCTTATATACACAGAAGAGATATGCACCAATGGCAATCTGAGAAGTTATTTGTTATCTACTGAGGGCATTGTAAGTTGTGTTTATTCACATTGTCGCAGATTTTCTCCTTGTGGCTGCCTTATATACACAAACAGAAGAGTTACTGGACAACTTATTTCTGATACATATATATATATATATATATATATATATATATATACATATATATATATATATAATATGCACCAATGTTACAACACAAGCTATAATATAACACAATGTTACAACACAAGTAAGAAGTGGCGTGTTTTATACGAATAAAAACCAAAGACACGATATTGTAAAAATGTAAAAAAAATTATTTCTCACAATAAAACAGCATCTCAAAGACATTTCAACACTATAAAAAATTCTTACAGAATATAAAAAGTAAAAAACATTAAATAGTACAATGAACAATTACACTTCTTACAAAATAATTAATATAGCGTTACAAGGCGTGTACAGCATTTATCCAGTACATTCTTTACATCGTGAGCCACATGGTTTGTAGCATCGGTAGAGACCTTTTTTTAGGTAGCAAAGTTCCGCGTGTGGTACCTAATGACGGGGAATGTAAAGATTGAATTGTATGGGGGGCCGCCGCTAACTTCAGCGGCGTAGATACAGAGCGTGTCTCACTGTTGGTAATTTTTAATTCATCTAAAAGCTTCCTAGTAGCGGGGTTACCCACAACTGTAGACGGCATATTTAGCTCGGCCATAGCCTGCATAAATGAATCCCAACCCGGCGGTAAATTTCTACTGTTCAGAGCATGACTCTGCGTTGTACTACGTACCAAATCCAGTAAGTTAGACCCTGGTATTACGGATCCTTTGAAAATAAATTCAGCATTATTATTCCATGCTGTGACATTTTTATTCTGCAGCAGCCTGTTTAGTAAAAATTCAGCATTCTTTTTATATCTTTGGTTTATATGTCCGACAATTTCAGCGATCTCATGATTTTTATCAGAGTCGGTATTTGGCAATTGCTGCTGACCAGGATCAGGAGGGCTAACGAGATTTAAAGCCGTTACTTCTTTTGAGCTGTGCCTCGTATGTACCAAGTAGCGTTGTAGCACAGCGCTATACATTTTAATTTTAACATCATCGGGAATGTCACGACGCTGTAAAATGTCGCTAATCTCACCATCAAGGCGCCGAATAACACTGTCGCGTATGTTATCTGTAGTACCGGGTCTTAGTTTGTCTAGCTCCTGTTTGGGGACTAGATACATTTTCGCTGCATGCTCCATTATCTTCCGGCGATCAGGCTTGTTATTATTGGGATTGCAAAAGCTATCCCGCCGGCCTGTTTTAGTAGGCGCTTCTTTTTCTTTATGGGCTGAGATCTGTCGCTCAGTGTTCTTATAGCTTTACGCCACTTCTTTAATATACCTTTTTGGCGCTCTTTCAGCGGAATCCTGCCTTTTAAGATATTTAAAGCAATCTCGCCTATGGCTGTAATTAAATCATTGCTTGCATCGCGCAAAATAGACTTTCTGACAGCGGGGGTTGCTTTCACTAGGGTTTTTAAGAGAGCCCAGTTACGCCGGAGCCTCTCAGACATCTTTACATCACAACGCCCACAGCGTAGAATGTCTGATACCGGGTAAAATTCACTTTTTAGAAGTGTTTTTCTTCTGAACATAGACAGCGGGCAACGCGGGTGGAAACAACCCAGTCCTTAAACGCAGATCCTCAGGAGTATTAGCTCTCAAATCTACAAGCAAATACCCGTAAGGCTCCCGCGTGGCATCCTCAAAAGCTTCTAGGAAAAAACGTGTTTTTCCGGGATACATCTGACGAGCTAGAGTTAAAATTTGTAATTTATCTCGGGGATTGTTAAAAAGCACCATGTACTTTGTGTTTAAATTTATCGTACGGCTTTTCTTGCCCTGACAAAATATGTTTTGCACCAGGTAGAAAATGCTGAGATTTCTGTGGTGCACATACTTGGTAAAGGCTTTTTCTATCTCACAATTCTCACTAGCACTCTCCATGAGATCATCAACAATCGCCAAATTCACCTTCTCCGGTGGGAATAATTCGTCATCTACGAATGTATTCGGCAGACCCTCCACAAATCTGGCGTGGGGAAAAGAGAGAGAGATTTCATCATATAGTTTTTGCCAACACGAATAAAACCATACAATATTATCAGGTTTCTGAGAAAAATTAGCTTCAATATTATATAGCAGCTGTTTTACAAAATAGCTCTTTCCAGAATTAGACGGGCCTGCTAGAATGCACGAGAACGGGTGTTGCAGACGCGTATCCATCACAATACTCGACTAATACCCAAAAGGTAATGTTGTGAAATCGTCTAATAGTCGCCGCTTTGTATAAACACACTTTTGTGTTTTGCGTAATGGCCTTGTTTCAATATCCCAGTACTTTTTATTTCTCACAATGGACGCCTGCTGTACGACAATACGTTTCTGAGTTTCTGCGGCAGAATTGCGCGGGTAGTCCAGAACTAGATCTTTCAGACTGTTGAAATTAATAGATTGAGAGTTACCAACATTTAGTGTTATCCCCTTAACTTTTAAGACAGTTTTACCGGTGTTGAGTTTGTAGCCGTAAGTTTTGGGGCCCGCGGATACAAATTCTGTGATGTGTGTACCATCGGGTATTTCACTGGTCAGCTCCCCCAGGTAATCGCCTAAAGGCGGTTGCCACTCACCATCTCTCTGTACAAAAATAACTGAGTCTGTGTCGTGATAAAGGCACCTCTCCTGCAGCCGGTCCAGCAGCGAATAGAGCTCTAACCGAGCATACGCTGTTGTAAAACACGCTATAAAAATGTTTGTGTTTTTGTTGAGTGTGTGGTGGCCTTTTGCATATTTCCAGTTAATGGTTGCGGTGTCATCATCAAGGAAATGTAACATCGAAATGTCATAGTAAGGCAGGAACAAATACTTAAAAAGCTCATCTGGATCCCTAACAATGCTGGTACATGATAGATTAGATCTCTGAGCAAACTTTCCCCATAAAGAATTTAAGAAAAGCTTGGAGATCTGGCGCTTAGCAGGATTGACAGCTATATTTTCAGGCCGTAATTGGACACCTTCTTTTTCAAGAAAAGAGTCAATGTACTGCCGTTTCTTGGCGTCATCAGTGCACCAGCTAGGATAACCAGAGGCTTCCTGCTTATCCCTAAGATGTAATTTAATGTAAGGCGCAAACAGATCATCAGTGGTTTTAGGAAAATGCCATATTTCATAGATGTGAGCGATCCGATACCCTTTTTCTATCGCCATCTCGAGCTCTATAGTGCACCAGGTGCCTGTCAGCGCCCGTTCTTCATCACTGTGGGCACAAATATCTGCCTGGGAATTTGCAGCGCATGTGTAGCAAAGGGGAAACATTAATTTTTTGTTGAGTTTTACCGGTAGAACTGGAAAAAATAAATCTCTCGGCGGGTAGATCTTGACTCTAGCAATGCCAAAGTATTTTTTAATGAATCCAAAATTGTCGTAGATGATGTCAGGATGGCCTACAGGGTATGTTTTAGTTTTGTTTACAAAGGGGTACAGACTGGTGAAATCGTAGTAGTGTAAAGTCTCCCCTTCTTCCAGATGGTGATAGAGCTTAATGGCGTTAGTTCGCCTGCCATAAAGCGCATCACGGGGGTCTAAAGGAACGGGGAATTCCATCTGGTGAAGAAATGTTTGAAGGTTAGAATGATTTTCAACCATTTCATTCCACTCATGTTCCCACATCAGTCTTACTGTGTACCCGCAACACTGTAAGTAACGCTTTTTAGCTAAAAAGGTGTAATATAACTGACCGTAGGACGTGCTTGTGACCTTATTTGTGTCATTTTCATTATAGCACACGGGACAACCGTGGTAAAAACACCCCTGAAATTCAAAGGCTATGTGCTGGCCGCTAACATAGGCATAGCCATCTAGAAAATACTTCCCGACCTGTTTTTCACCGCCTCTCAAAGCGTGCTGTATGTCGATGTTCTCAGAGTGGGCTACATACATGAGCCACTGTATAGCGGGTGTCGAGTAGCGCTTTTTTGCCTTGTGATAATTATCACCAGGTAAAATGGCGATTGTCTTTTTTGGAAGAAATTTAAACCGGTACATTGTCATACACACCGAGGCCAGGGTGATGAGCTGAAAAGGATCAACACATCTGCTCACTACAATCCTTTGCTTTTGACGCTTACAGTATTTTTTAACATTTTTCTGCGTCATCTGCATAATACGCTCTCTATAGATCTCGCAGGCGTGTCTCAAAATTTCAACATCTTGTTTGCAATAAGATTTTAGCTCGGCCTTGAAGTCAAAAGTTGTATTTACCTGTGTCTCATACCACTCCAGGAACTCTACCTTCTCGCCAGGTGACATGTACTCCACCCCATAATATTTTACATCAGGTATGGGACCTACATAGTTTTGGTTTTCTCGGGTATTGAAAAAGTGTGGAAAATGTCCTTTGCCTCCTGAAAAGCCCATGGCCTGTGGTAATTTACTGAGTTTCATGGGGATAAAATTTAGAGAGTCTATGAACCTTATAGACAAATCGGGTAGCGACACACACAAGAGACGTCCACCTTGGGTTATCAACTGTACTTGTAGTTTTTCAGAAATCAGTTCCTTAACAATAAAGTATGAGTCGTATCTTCCACCATTGTGGGCAATAAATGTATGATCTGAAAATTTACCGCTTGTAAAGAACTGTACAAAGTCATGTGTACAGGTATCGCCCTCAAACTCCCAGGAGGGGTGGCCATACAGCGTTGTAGCATAAATGTAATTCGGGACGTGTGTGCCTGTCTCCTGCATACATTCAAAATCATAAAAGATATAACAATCTGACTCATCCTGTGCTACATACTTCCGCATGTAACAAAGATGGGCATCGAATTTATTTATATGTCTGCGACATACAGGACAGCGCAAACCATTACATTTATGCTCTGTTTCGCTATTTCTGGGGACAAAAAGGTTGCATTTATCACAAAATGTTTTAAGTCTGCAGAATGCCGGGTCGCCTAATCCCAATTGTTTGTGATAATCTAAGCACACGCTCGAGCGGCAATAAACTCTGCAAACAGGACATCTGGGCTGTTGGTCGGCACCGCTTTCTTCGCAATTCTCTCTCTGACAGGCTTTACAAAAATACTGGCAGGAGTGGTTGTTTTTGTGGTGAAACACTGAATTGCAGAGCTCACAAAAGTAATTAGCACCGATAAAACCCTTCATATTTTTGATACCGTAGTAGTGATTATCATGGAACAATATGAATACTGTTTTACCATTAGGTGTATTACCGCTCTGAAAGTAACGCCAATCAATATATATATATATATAATCTATGTTAATATATACTGTTTATGGCGTAAAACTATAGCATCTTTTAACTATTGTATTACACAAATTATGTCATAATAAATATATGATTAAATTAATAAAACAAATAATAGCGGTAGCCACCAATATAATACTGAATTATTAATATATAGCGGCATAAGTCTTGCTATATTAATTTACACCGCAAATATGTTTATACCGTAAAACTATATTATACTATATCAGTTGCTTTAATCCTTTGTATGTAAACACGAACTACGCGCAATTTTTCATACAGATACTGACACGGAGACATCTGACGATATGGCTGAAAACTGGTGTGTTCCCGAACCACGCGATACGCTGGGTTCAGACGTGGAGATCATAGATGTCAAGAACCCTGCAACTTCAGCGAAATCCGATGCTCCTAAAAGACGCGGCAACTCGTTACGCCGATGTTTCAAGAATAGAAAAGGTATCTGTTCACTTGAAATACAGTCGATTCTCACTTTTGTGTAATACTCATATTTACTTACAGCTGCTAGCTAACTGTCAGAAAATTCATTTTTGAATATATATATATATATATATATATATATATTCGTCTCACCGCTGCAGTTTTGTGTAGAAAATCAATTCTGTGTTCGCTAATCGTTATATTTTTACTTACACCCGCTAATCTAGTTGCCCGGAAAATACAGCTTGAAAAAGAGAATATTCCCGCCTCTGCGAGTTTGAGCATTGCGCCGCCCGTTAAACCAGGAGCTGATGTGGGACAATTCCCGCTTCATACTTGTAAGTATATATCTGGACTGCTCTATACAGGTTTATGTAAATATTGTTACAATGATTTCATGGGTACCTGTCCCCATTAACTTTTCAAATATTACGCATGATCATAGCTATGCGTCGCCGTTTAGCTTTTCCAATTTTGTGCCGTTTCGTGGCTAACCGCCACTTGTATCTTTTCTTTTAGATACGTCGCCTCTTCAGCAACGAGTTTTGCACCGGCGTAATTACGACGCTGAAGAGAATCAACCACAAAGAGCTAATACGGCGGTGCGAACAACATCTCTCTCGCCCATCTGTGTTGTGGATCGTGATGAATGCTACGCTGCACCAAAACAACCCGGGAATCCAAGCCCCAAGATTTCACATCAGAAATATACGAACGTTTCAAGAGAGAAACGTGCAGCGCCGAATGCTAGGCCCCGCATAACTCGGCCCGCCAATAGCACAGGTGTCATACCACAAGTTACGCCTGAAAACAGAGAAATTGAACAGCTCTCCGAGGGTATGTGGTCACCCACAGAGCCCCTCAATATACCTGTGTGCCAGACTGTGCAATCTGCAGATACTGCTCTTGCAGGCTCTTCTAGCGTTTTTGCCCCTGTATTACCTCTAAAGAAACGAGCCGTATCCCGACGCCGTGTAGGTAGAAAGCAGAACGTTGCTGTACATACACCTTACACAGGTCGTCCTTCGTGGGATGCTGACCATGTCAAAATGTTTACTGACATGTCTGCGCAGTACGCTCAAAGCAAACTCGCACAGATGGAACTAAAATCTTTCTGCGATACATATGAAAGACTGTTAAATGCATGTCCAACACCTGACATTACCGAGGAGCTGCGTGCTTTCAAACTAAATCACCCCTGATAAATCTAACTAAAGTCTTTTAAATCACATACAATGGTTGTCATTTTTCATAATATGTGCGTGTTGTGTATTGTGTGTATTTGTCAGGGTCCGTCCATTGTTCATCGTTTCGTTATCAGATTCCGCAAAGATGCATTTGTCATCATTATGCTGTTAGCTAACTTAAAATTTGAGATGCTGTTTTATTGTGAGAAATAATTACACTGCCATGTAAATACACGCCTAAGGTATACGCAGAATTATAGATAGCGTCGCCAGCTGGGAAATTAATTGAGAAACGAGTCCAGTGGTAACGCGCCGCGAGCTGCAATAATTCAATATAAAATGACTATTTTCATCATGTGATAAAATAATGCAGAATTAAAGAAAGCTGGAATAATATATGTGGCTGTGTCAGCGCTAAAATAGAAAAATGTTAGTAATTCAATATAAAATGGCTATTTTCAGAATTTGACATTACCGCTTGCTATAGCGTTATTTTTATAAACATGTGTTATCCCCGAATCAAATTAACAATATCAAACATGTTGTGTTATAAAAGCATAAATAAAACTGATAGAAATGCACAAAGAGAAATGTTATCCCATGACTATTTTCATCATGTGATAAAATAATGCAGAATTAAAGAAAGCGGGAATAATATATGTGGCTGTGTCAGCGCTAAAATAGAAAAATGTTAGTAATTCAATATAAAATGGCTATTTTCAGAATTTGACATTACCGATTGCTATAGCGTTATTTTTATAAACATGTGTTATCCCCGAATCAAATTAACAATATCAAACATGTTGTGTTATAAAAGCATAAATAAAACTGATAGAAATGCACAAAGAGAAATGTTATCCCAGAATAATTAATATGATATTCTGCCATCTAGTGGCCGTGATGGGTAATTGGTTATGCTACACATTTCTCAAAGAAATGTCTTTGTAAGCCAACAACGAAATTTTACACAAAAAACAAGAAAAACAGTAATACATGTGCAGCAGTAACTTAAAATGTGTTCCCAGAATCAAATTACCAATATCAAACATGTTGTGTTATAAATGCATGAATAAAACTGATAGAAATGCACAAAGAGTGCAGAAGTGTTATTTCTATAAAGATATATTGCCCGGTTTCTTATGTATGTCCAGTTATTTTCAACAAAACAAGGATAGAGTCAAATTATAGACAGCACATCCAAAGTGCATAAAGATAATAACATAAATAAGTCCTAAATGTCTATTTCTTGTGTGTGTGTGTGTGTGCTGTATGTGTTGTGTGTGTGTGGGTTCTGTGTGTTTGTTGTGTGTGGTTCTGTGTTGTGTGCGTGTGTGTGTGTGTGTGTGTGTGTGTGTGTGTGTTTGTGCCTGTCTGACCGCGATTTTACACAAAAAACATTAAAAGTCTGTATATGTTAGATGTCTTTGTATAAAAAGGAGTCAAATTATAGGCAGCACAGGCACCTGTAAAATTAATAGTGTAAAATTAATATGTGCTAAAATAATGTAGAATTAATGAAAGCTGTAATAATATATGGGAATGTGTCACTTTTATATTCGTATAAAACACAACGCTTCTTACATGACAATCAAACAACAAAAACAAATGAAAGGTGTTATAAACCATGTGTAAAATAAATACACGACTAGGCTATATTTATAAACATGTGTTACCCCAGAATCAAGGCCACAATAACTTTTCTTTAAGCCGCTGACCCGCAGTTGGAACTAAAATCTTTCTGCGATACATATGAAAGACTGTTAAATGCGTGTCCAACACCTGACAATACCGAGGAACTGCGTGCTTTCAAACTAAATCACCCCTGATAAATCTAACTAAAGTCTTTTAAATCACATACAATGGTTGTCATTTTTCATAATATGTGCGTGTTGTGTGCTGTGTGTATTTGTATGTGTGTGTGAGTTCTGTATGTGTTGCGTGTTCTTTACAGATCCATAAACTTATAATAGCAAAATGTTGATGCCGACAGCCGCACACAGATGTATTTTTGCATTATTTCACAGTGCCTGATGAGTACCGGATGCATGGTTGGTTGAGAAGCGCCCGTGGGTGCAGAAGTGTTTGTGGCCCGCATATTAATAAAGCACAAAAAATCCCTGACCTATGTGGTCAGCATATTAATAAAGTGCAAAAAACATGATAACATAAGTCCTAAATGCCTAATAACCGCATATTAATAAAGTGCAAAAACATGATAACATAAGTCCTAAATGCCTAATAATCGCATATTAATCATAAATAAGTTCTAAATGTCTATTTCTTGTGTGTGTTGTATGTTAATAAAGTGCAAAAATCACTGACCTATGTGGCCCGCATATTAATAAAGTGCAAAAATCCCTGACCTATGTGGTCAACATATTAATAAAGTGCAAAAAACATGATAACATAAGTCCTAAATGACTAATAACCGCATATTAATAAAGTGCAAAAAAAAAAAAAAAATCCCTGACCTATGACAAAAAGCTAATATAATATAAACCAAAGATATAAAAAGAATGCTGAATTTTTACTAAACAGGTTGCTGCAGAATAAAAATGTCACAGCATGGAATAATAATGTTGAATTTATTTTCAAAGGATATTAGTAAGGCCGCGCACCAATAAATGATTTTACAATATTGTGCTATAAATCCCTTATAAATGAGAATGTGTTATAAATATCATATAAAAGTTGTGAAATTAATGTGTGATAAAATAATGTAGAATTAAAGAACGCCGAAATAATATCTGCGTATGCTGCAGCGCTAAAAGTTGTACATTTGTTTCTTACGTGTTTTGGTGCAGCCAAGAAGATTTTTTATGCAGATTTTATATAAAATGCGGGCGAAAATAGTTAATATTGGTGTATTTTCATACTTGTTCATCGTGTCGTTATCAGATACCGCAATGATGCATTTGTCAGCATCATGCTGTTAGCTAACTTAAAATTTGAGCTGTTGTTTTATCGTGAGAAATAAATCTTTTTAAATTTTTTACAATAAGACCCGGTACTACAGATAACATACGCGACAGTGTTATTCGGCGCCTTGATGGTGAGATTAGCGACATTTTACAGCGTCGTGACATTCCCGATGATGTGAAAATTAAAATGTATAGCGCTGTGCTACAACGCTACTTGGTACATACGAGGCACAGCTCAAAAGAAGTAACAGCTTTAAATCTCGTTAGCCCTCCTGATCCTGGTCAGCAGCAATTGCCAAATACCGACTCTGATAAAAATCATGAGATCGCTGAAATTGTCGGACATATAAACCAAAGATATAAAAAGAATGCTGAATTTTTACTAAACAGGCTGCTGCAGAATAAAAATGTCACAGCATGGAATAATAATGCTGAATTTATTTTCAAAGGATCCGTAATACCAGGGTCTAACTTACTGGATTTGGTACGTAGTACAACGCAGAGTCATGCTCTGAACAGTAGAAATTTACCGCCGGGTTGGGATTCATTTATGCAGGCTATGGCCGAGCTAAATATGCCGTCTACAGTTGTGGGTAACCCCGCTACTAGGAAGCTTTTAGATGAATTAAAAATTACCAACAGTGAGACACGCTCTGTATCTACGCCGCTGAAGTTAGCGGCGGCCCCCCGTACAATTCAATCTTTACATTCCCCGTCATTAGGTACCACACGCGGAACTTTGCTACCTAAAAAAAGGTCTCTACCGATGCTACAAACCATGTGGCTCACGATGTAAAGAATGTACTGGATAAATGCTGTACACGCCTTGTAACGCTATATTAATTATTTTGTAAGAAGTGTAATTGTTCATTGTACTATTTAATGTTTTTTACTTTTTATATTCTGTAAGAATTTTTTATAGTGTTGAAATGTCTTTGAGATGCTGTTTTATTGTGAGAAATAAATTTTTTTACATTTTTACAATATCGTGTCTTTGGTTTTTATTCGTATAAAACACGCCACTTCTTACTTGTGTTGTAACATTGTGTTATATTATAGCTTGTGTTGTAACATTGGTGCATATTATATATATATATATATATATCAGAAATAAGTTGTCCAGTAACTCTTCTGTTTGTGTATATAAGGCAGCCACAAGGAGAAAATCTGCGACAATGTGAATAAACACAACTTACAATGCCCTCAGTAGATAACAAATAACTTCTCAGATTGCCATTGGTGCATATCTCTTCTGTGTATATAAGGCAGCCACAAGGAGAAAATCTGCTACAATGTGAATAAACACAACTTACAATGCCCTCAGTAGATAACAAATAACTTCTCAGATGCCATCTTCAGGACACAAAAAAGAGAAAGCAAATATCAATTCAGGTACAATACATGTACAAAGAGAAAAGCTGCCTCTTCTGCTTGTGAAAATAAACATTTATTGGGTACGCAAATACAACAACAATTGACCTAGGTGTTATGAACCTCTGAACCGCAGTTAACCTAATTTAGATAATGTTCACCATTTAGTTAGTGTTCACCATTTACAAAAACAAATAGACAGCTTTAAGTTCTCCACTATATGAATACACTGCAAATACCCACAGCAGATTCTCTGTTTGTGAAAATAAACATTTAGTTAATGTTCACCATAGTGCTCAGTAGAGACACATATAAACAGCTTTAAGTTCTCCACTATATGAATACACTGTGAATAAAAAAAAAGCTTACAGAATCAAACTCGGGGATACGTATAAAATCTATTATAAAACAAATGAGAAAGGTGTTATAAACCACGTGTAAAATAAATACACGACTAGGCTATAATTATAAACATGTGTTATTCCACAAAAATACGGGAATAATATCAAAACTACAACAAATTAAAGTATATTAAACGATATCAAAAGGGGGAAATCAAACAAGGAGGGACAGCTGGCTACCAGCCGTCAGGCAAGGGGAGGGGAGGGGTTACACACTTTGATACACTTTGATAGGGGGCGGGGCACCTGTCAGATTGAGTTTGACGAATAATCTGAATTATACACTACTCTCTGTGCTGCTGTCACCTTGCTCCCTCCACCGCATATCTCCCAGAATCCTTGCTGCCTGCCATCCTTGGTGACTGTCTACTTGTCAGTATAAGGCTGCCTTCGCACTATCATTATTTGGTCAGTATTTTACCTCAGTATTTGTAAGCCAAAACCAGGAGTGGGTGATAAATACAGAAGTGCATATGTTTCTATTATACTTTTCCTCTATTTGTTCCACTCCTGGTTTTGGCTTACAAATACTGAGGTAAAATACTGACCAAATACTGATAGTGTGATGGCAGCCATACTCTGCAGTCACCAACAAAATGGCTGCTCACTGAGTTCCTGAATATCATCCTCCCTAATCCCTTAGCAAACACCCAGAAGGAGAGGAGAGGAGACGTCACACAGGTCAGCAGACTCCGCCCATAATTACTGCAGTGCAGTAATGTGAGCTATTTGTACACTAGGTTATTCTGAAATTTCAGCAGCTGCTTCCCCTAGTGTTGAAAAGTGGAAATTCCAAAACTTTTCAAATTATTTTTCATATTTTACTAAATTATAAACAAATGATAATATTTTTTAAGAAGATGTAATCATTAATTCTTTACATTTTTACAATTTCTGAAAAAAAATTTTTTTTGATGGCACCTTCCCTTTAAGTATATAATTCCATATGTGTTAATTCATAGTTGTGGTGCCTTCAGTGTGAATGTACAATTTTCATAGTCATGAAAATACAGAAAAATATTAAAATGAGAAGGAGTGTCCAAACTTTTGGTCTATCGTGTATATATATATATGTATATATATATATATATATATATATATATATATATTGTGAGGGGTTGACACACTCAGCTGCTCTCCCAGGTAGACACAGGAACCATTCTGGTAGAAGATCACCTGCTGGTTTATTGTGGATACCATAAACCTTGGCAAGGTACAGCAAAATAAACAAAGGCTTGCTGGCATAATGGTAAACAAAACAAATAAAGTAGTCCTTTACCTGCCGGTTACACCTGCAGTTAACCCGCACAGTCCTTTAGCTCCTCCGGGAGCTATGTGGGAGTTCCTGCTCTCCTAAGACACAACCCCCCTGACTCTCGTGTCCAGGTATTTAATAACCATGTGATGGTCATATGACTTTGACCTCACACAGGTCCTGTCAGGACTCTGCAGGTGGAGATAATGGGGACCTCCGCCCACCCACCCTATTGAGGTCCACTAAAATGAGGCCATAAGGCTACTTTCACACTTCCGTTGTTTTGGGGCTGTCGCAATGCGTTGTTCTGTGGAAAACCGCATCCTGCAAAGTTGCCCGCAGGATGTGTTTTTTGCACATAGACTTGTATTGCCGATGCATCGTGATGTATGGACACACGTTCACTGGATGCGTCGTTATTTGGCGGGCCGTCATATCGAAAAAACGTTCAAGGGAACGTTTTTTCGTAAGTTGTGTCCTGCATTTCCTACTGCGCATGTGCGGCTGGAACTTCGCCCCCTCCTCCCTGGGACTTTACAGTGAGCAGCGGACGCGTTGAAACACTGTGTCCGCTGCCCACGTTGTGCAGAATTTGAACAACGTCCATCGGTACGCTGTACCGACGGAAGTGTGAATGAAGCCTAACATAGGTTTCTATTAACCCTCTCGGCACTTAGCATGCTGGAGGAAAAAACACACTCTGGTTTCGCATCACCGACCGCAGTATGCGCATTGACATGTATCTTCCTTCACATACTGTGCCAGCAACTCTATCACTATATATATATTTACTCACTGGTGGTATATATAATTATGTATACAACCCATAGAGATGATAAATTTTAACTAAAAAAGGACAATTTTAGATTTAAATTGTGTGCATTTCTTCTTCTTTTTTTTTTCTGGGGTAGCAGGGTGGAGGGCGCCATTTCAGTGTTTGCTTCAGGCAGCCAAAAATCTAGAGGCAGTCCTAATCTTATATGACCATTCCACATATATAAAAAAAATAATTGGCATCACTGTCCAAAAGTATGTCTCCATTTTCCTCCACACAAGGCAAACATCTGGATACTGCAAATCTATCATAGCTGCAGTACCTAAAGAATTAGTACTCCTTCAGGCAATAGGGTACAGTTTCCCAAAACTCGCTATATCGTCATACTGCAATATTTTTCAACCCAATTGATAAAATAAACATTAACTCATCAATGTAAATTACCGTAATATCACGCCAAGTAGTGTTGCTGCTGTGTTTCTACCCCTGATGTAAGAGACATACATCAGGATTTAAAATTGAAATGAGACATAGACAATGCAAATAAAAGAGGCAGAAGACGGGATGGTAGCAGGGAAACCACAGTATGGAAGTAAAACCTATGTGAAATATTTTAAGCATACTTTACATGTCTGCACAATTCCAGCAACTAGAATAGTGAAGACATTTCACAGAACACACATTGTTCAAGCTATGGCCTATGAGATGTATAGAAAATTCACAATGTACAATCAGTATGAGCAATGTCAAAACTGAACCCAAACATGGCTCATTACAAGCAAAACGGAAAATGAGCTATTGATTAAATCAGGCTTTGGTGTTGTGTATAGGTTCTCTTTTATTTGAGTGGTGAAAACAAAATCCAAACTTTGGTTAAAAAAAAAAATGGCACCATTTTCCAAGACCCTTAGCATCTCAATTTTTCAAGATTTGGGGTTGGGTGTAGCAGAAATGCTCACTTGCTATGAACACCAACCACCAGGCGGCACTCATAGCAATCTGGCTATGACAAACATAGAGGTCTGCTGGAAACCTTTGGTTGTCATGCCAGCCCATCAGTGACCCATGATCACGTGATGGGATTTCCGGCGCGCTTACCGTAAGCGTGAATTAAATGCCACTGTCAGAGATTGACAGCGGCATTTAACAGGTTAAAAGCCACAGGTGGATCGCGATTCCACCTGCGGCTGTTAAGAGGCACATGTCAGCTGTTCAAAACAACTGACATGTTCCGGGAAAGATGTGGGCTCAGCGCTGGTGCCCACATCAAAGGGAAGGTTTCCAACCTGGGCGTACTATTATGCTCTGGGCTCTCTGACCTTTCCCAGCGCCTGTGCACCGCAGTACTTAACTCTGCCCTCAAAAGGGTAGAAAAGTACGCCTGCGCTGGAGCAATGCCAGGGAGAAGAAGCAGGAGGGCAGCGTCGCAAGCAGATGGGAGGCGCCGGACCCGAACCTGCGACACCCATGTGACCAAACCGCACAGGACCGCCCCCCGGGTGAGTATAATATAACTTATTTTTCTTCACTTGCAGGTCGGACTGGGGCTTATCTACAGCATTATAGAATGCTATAGATAAGCCCTGAAAGGCAGTGGCCGCACCTTATAGCGGAAAAATCTGCTGACAGGTTCCCTTTAAATGTGCACATTCACATGTTTTTGTCTAGCTCAAGATCCTCAAATTAACTTTCTTAGATCTCTAAAAATGTATGACAATTTGTATGGATATGAAAATCATACCTAATAAAATTTGTATTTCAGGAGCATTTTAATAAAAAAACATATATAAAATATTTAAAGGGCAATGCCACCTAGCAGAAGGTATAACATATATATATTGAAATGCAGTGCTTACTGTATGTATCGGGGAACACTTGCTTGGCAACGAGATGAAAACACACAGGAACGTTTTCTCACTGCAAACAGTCTATGCGGTTTCTTTTGCACTCATAAACCCCTTGAGGCCATGTTATGTATCACAGGCTAAGCACAAAGTGCACAGCACTTTATAGTAAATGGCTTTAGATTGCAGTCCCTAAACACACCGGATCTCTTTGTCCAGTTACCGTGGGCAAACACACGCCGAACAGTTCATAAACCCCTTGACGACCGCCGATACGCCTTTTCACAGTGGTAGTTAAGGGTACTTAAATCACAGTGCCGGTAATTAACGTTGCTGTGGAAAAAGTGTATAGCGCCCCCCAGAGTCGGATTTTCTCTGGGATCTCAGCTGCCGGGAGTAGCTGGTACCCCAGAGAACATGATTTGGGTTGGTTTTTACCAACTCTGGGGTTGCGATCGCCCTTATTAACCATATAATGGTGACCGGAAAGAAAAATCCGATTTGCAAATTAATTTCTCCTCTGATGAGATCACCCATCAGAGGAGAGATAAATAGGGTCCCCCGATCCCCCCCGATACTTACCGGCATCCCTGGGTCCTCCTGCTTCCCCCCACGGCTGTTGGCATCTTCTACCGGTAAGAAAATGGCAGGAGATCTGCCGGCTGGCACCCGGCAATAATAGGAGATTTTTTCCTATTGGTTCATTTTGATCACTGTGATAGACCCTATCACAGTGGTCAAAATAAAAAATATAGTAAATGAACCCCCCCCTTTATCACCCCCTTAGATCGGGAAAAATAATGAAAGAAAAAATATATATTTATTTCCATTTTTCCATTAAGGTTAGAGTTGGGCTAAAGTGAGTTGGGCTAAAGTTAGGGTTAGGGTTGGGCTAAAGTTAGGGTTGGGATTAGGTTTAGCATTAGGGTTAGGATTAGAGTTAGGGTTGATATTAGGGTTAGGGTTGGGATTAGGGTTAGGGTTGGGGTTAGGGTTGGGATTAGGGTTTAGGTTAGGGTTGGGATTAAGGTTAGGGTTGGAATTAGGGCTAGGGTTGTGCTTAGAGTTGAGATTAGGGTTAGGGTTGGCATTAGGGTTAGGTTTGTAGCTAGGGTTATGGTTAGGGTTGGGATTAGGTTTAGGGTGTGTTGGGGTTATGGTTAGGGTTGGGATAAGGGTTATGGTTGGGATTAGCGTTAGGGTTGTGATTAGGGTTATGGTTGGGGTTGGAATTAGGATTAGGGTTGTTTTGGGGTTAGGGTTGGAGCTAGAATTGGGTTTTTTTCACTGTTTAGATACATCAGGGGGTCTCCAAACGTGACATGGCGCCACCATTAATTCCAGCCAATTTTGCGTTCAAAAAGTCAAATGGTGCTGACTGCTGAGCTCTGACGTGCGCCCAGACAGTGATTTACCCCACATATGGGTTATCGGTGTACTCAGGACAAATTTGACTACAAATTTTGGAGTCCAATTTCTCCTGTTACCCTTGTGAAAATAAATTGCGGACTAAATTACGGGCTCTGTGTTATAAACTGTGTTATAAACATCTATGAAGCACTTGGTGAAGTTCTCACCATACATAAGCTCCTTGGGGGGTCTATTTTCCAAAATGGGGTCACTTGTGGGGGGTTCTACTGTTTAGGCACATCAGGGGCTCTGCAAATGCAACATGACGTCCGCAGACCATTCTATCAAAGTCTGCATTCCAAAACGGCGCTCCTTCCCTTCTGAGCTCTGCCATGCGCCCAAACGGTGGTCCCTCCCAGATATGGGGTATCAGCGTACTCAGGACAAATTGCATAACAACTTTTGTGGTCCAATTTTCCCTGTTACCCTTGAAAATAAATTGTGGGCTAAAAAATATTTTTTGAGGAAAAAATGATTTTTTATTTTCATGGCTCTGCGTTATATACTTCTGTGAAGCACTTGGGGGTTCAAAGTGCTCACCACATATCTAGATAAGTTACTTAAGGGGTCTAGTTTCCAAAATGTTGTCACTTGTGGAGGGTTTCCACTGTTTAGGCACATAAGGGGCTCTCCAAACGCAACATGGTATCCGATCTCAATTCCAGCCAATTCTGCATAGAAAAAGTCAAACGGCGCTCCTTCTCTTCCGAGCTCTCCCATGGGCCCAAACAGTGGTTTACCCCCACATATGGGGTATCAGCGTACTCAGGACAAATTGAACAACAACTCTGGGGGTCTAATTTCTCCTGATACCCTTGGGACAATAAACATTTTGGGGCGAAAATATCATTTTTTTGGAAAAAACATGATTTTTTATTTTCACGGCTTAAGGGGTCTAGTTTTCAAAATGGTGTCACTTGTGGGGGGTTTCCTCTGTTGAGGCACATCAGGGGCTCTCCAATTCTACATTGGAAAAGTCAGTCGGCACTCCTTCCCTTCCAAGCTCTGCCGTGCACCCAAACAGTGGTTTACCCCTACATATGGGGTATCGGCGTATTCAGGAGAAATTGCACAGCACATTTTGTGGTTCATTTTCTCTTTTTACACTTGTAAAAATTAAAAAATAAAATGGTTCTGAAGTAAAATTTTGGTAAAAAAAGTTAAATGTTAATTTTTTCCTTCCACATTGCTTCAGTTCCTGGGAAGCACGTAAAGGGTTAATAAACTTCTTGAATGTGGGTTTTCAGCACCTTGAGGGGTCAGTTTTAGAATGGTGTCACTTTTGGATATTTTCTGTCATGTACACCCCTCAAAGTGACTTCAAATGTGAGATGGTCCCTAAAACTTTTAACCCTTATAACTTCCTAACTAAAAAAAAATTGTTTCCAAAATTGTGCTAATGTAAAGTAGACATGTAGGAAATGATATTTATTAAGTATTTTGTGAGACATATCTCTGTGATTTAAGGGCATAAAAATAAAAAAAGTTTAAAAATTGCAATATTTTAAACATTTTCGCCATATTTCAATTTTTTTCATAAATAAATGCAAGTAATATCAAAGAAATTTTACCACTAACATGAAGTAAAATATGTCATGAAAAAATAATCTGAGAATCCGTGGGATCCTGTTATGAAAGGCAATTCAGTACCACAATGGACATAGCGGTCAGAGCACATACAGTGATCTGACAATAACCCAAAATCATAGAACGAGCTCTGAGACGTGGGAACTCTGCAGACCGCAATCCCTAATCCTCTCCAAACAACACTAGAGGCAGCCGTGGATTGCGCCTAACTCTGCCTATGCAACTCGGCACAGCCTGAGAAACTAACTAGCCTGAAGATAGAAAATAAGCCTACCTTGCCTCAGAGAAATACCCCAAAGGAAAAGGCAGCCCCCACATATAATGACTGTGAGTTAAGATGAAAAGACAAACGTAGAGATGAAATAGATTCAGCAAAGTGAGGCCCGACTTTCTTAACAGAGCGAGGATAGAAAAGGCAACTTTGCGGTCCACACAAAACCCTAAAGAAAACCACACAAAGGGGGCAAAAAGACCCTCCGTACCGAACTAACGGCACGGAGGTACACCCTTTGCGTCCCAGAGCTTCCAGCAAAAAATTAGACAAGCTGGACAGAAAAAATAGCAAACAAATAGCAAAGAAGAACTTAGCTATGCAGAGCAGCAGGCCACAGGAATGATCCAGGGAAAAGCAAGTCCAACACTGGAACATTGACAGGAAGCCAGGATCAAAGCATTAGGTGGAGTTAAGTAGAGAAGCACCTAACGACCTCACCAGATCACCTGAGGGAGGAAACTCAGAAGCCGCAGTACCACTTCCCTCCACCAACAGAAGCTCACAGAGAGAATCAGCCGAAGTACCACTTGTGACCACAGGAGGGAGCTCTGCCACAGAATTCACAACAGTACCCCCCCCTTGAGGACGGGTCACCGAACCCTCACCAGAACCCCCAGGCCGACCAGGATGAGCCACATGAAAGGCACGAACAAGATTGGGAGCATGGACATCAGAGGCAAAAACCCAGGAATTATCTTCCTGAGCATAACCCTTCCATTTAACCAGATACTGGAGTTTCCGTCTAGAAACACGAGAATCCAAAATCTTCTCCACAATATACTCCAATTCCCCCTCCACCAAAACCGGGGCAGGAGGATCAACAGATGGAACCATAGGTGCCACGTATCTCCGCAATAATGACCTATGGAATACGTTATGTATGGAAAAAGAATCTGGAAGGGTCAGACGAAAAGACACAGGATTAAGAACCTCAGAAATCCTATATGGACCAATGAAACAAGGTTTAAACTTAGGAGAGGAAACCTTCATAGGAATATGACGAGAAGATAACCAAACCAGATCCCCAACACGAAGTCGGGGACCCACACGGCGTCTGCGATTAGCGAAACGTTGAGCCTTCTCCTGGGACAAGGTCAAATTGTCCACTACATGAGTCCAAATCTGCTGCAACCTGTCCACCACAGTATCCACACCAGGACAGTCCGAAGACTCAACCTGTCCTGAAGAGAAACGAGGATGGAACCCAGAATTGCAGAAAAATGGCGAAACCAAGGTAGCCGAGCTGGCCCGATTATTACGGGCGAACTCAGCCAAAGGCAAAAAGGACACCCAGTCATCCTGATCGGCAGAAACAAAGCATCTCAGATATGTTTCCAAGGTCTGATTGGTTCGTTCGGTCTGGCCATTAGTCTGAGGATGGAAAGCCGAGGAAAAAGACAAGTCAATGCCCATCCTACCACAAAAGGCTCGCCAAAACCTTGAAACAAACTGGGAACCTCTGTCAGAAACGATATTCTCTGGAATGCCATGTAAACGAACCACATGCTGGAAGAACAATGGCACCAAATCAGAGGAGGAAGGCAATTTAGACAAGGGTACCAGATGGACCATCTTAGAAAAGCGATCACAGACCACCCAAATGACTGACATCTTTTGAGAAACGGGAAGATCAGAAATAAAATCCATAGAGATATGTGTCCATGGCCTCTTCAGGACCGGCAAGGGCAAAAGCAACCCACTGGCACGAGAACAGCAGGGCTTAGCCCGAGCACAAATCCCACAGGACTGCACAAAAGCACGCACATCCCGCGACAGAGACGGCCACCAAAAGGATCTAGCCACTAACTCTCTGGTACCAAAGATTCCAGGATGACCAGCCAACACCGAACAATGAACCTCAGAGATAACTTTATTGGTCCACCTATCAGGGACAAACAGTCTCTCCACTGGACAACGATCAGGTTTATTAGCCTGAAATTTTTGCAGCACCCGCCGCAAATCAGGGGAGATGGCAGACACAATTACTCCTTCCTTGAGGATACCCGCCGGCTCAGACAAACCCGGAGAGTCGGGCACAAAACTCCTAGACAGAGCATCCGCCTTCACATTTTTAGAGCCCGGAAGGTACGAAATCACAAAGTCAAAACGGGCAAAAAACAGCGACCAATGAGCCTGTCTAGGATTCCACCGCTTAGCAGACTCAAGATAAGTCAAGTTCTTATGATCAGTCAATACCACCACGCGATTCTTAGCTCCTTCAAGCCAATGACGCCACTCCTCGAATGCCCACTTCATGGCCAGCAACTCTCGGTTGCCCACATCATAATTTCGCTCAGCAGGTGAAAACTTCCTGGAAAAAAAAGCGCATGGTTTCATCACTGAGCAATCAGAACCTCTCTGCGACAAAACAGCCCCTGCTCCAATCTCAGAAGCATCAACCTCAACCTGGAACGGAAGAGAAACATCTGGTTGACACAACACAGGGGCAGAAGAAAAATGACGCTTCCACTCTTGAAAAGCTTCCACAGCAGCAGAAGACCAATTGACCAAATCAGCACCCTTCTTGGTCAAATCGGTCAATGGTTTGGCAATACTAGAAAAATTGCAGATGAAGCGACGATAAAAATTAGCAAAGCCCAGGAACTTTTGCAGACTTTTCAGAGATGTCGGCTGAGTCCAATCATGGATGGCTTGGACCTTAACAGGATCCATCTCGATAGTAGAAGGAGAAAAGATGAACCCCAAAAATGAAACCTTCTGCACACCAAAGAGACACTTTGATCCCTTCACAAACAAAGAATTAGCACGCAGGACCTGAAAAACTGTTCTGACCTGCTTCACATGAGACTCCCAATCATCCGAGAAGATCAAAATGTCATCCAAGTACACAATCAGGAATTTATCCAGGTACTCTCGGAAGATGTCATGCATAAAGGACTGAAACACTGATGGAGCATTGGCAAGTCCGAATGGCATCACTAGATACTCAAAATGACCCTCGGGCGTATTAAATGCAGTTTTCCATTCATCTCCTCGCCTGATTCGCATCAGATTATACGCACCACGAAGATCTATCTTGGTGAACCAACTAGCCCCCTTAATCCGAGCAAACAAATCAGATAACAATGGCAAGGGGTACTGAAATTTAACCGTGATCTTATTTAGAAGGCGGTAATCTATACAAGGTCTCAGCGAACCATCCTTCTTGGCTACAAAAAAGAACCCTGCTCCTAATGGTGACGATGACGGGCGAATATGCCCCTTCTCCAGGGATTCCTTCACATAACTGCGCATAGCGGCGTGCTCAGGCACGGATAAATTAAACAGTCGACCTTTTGGGAATTTACTACCAGGAATCAAATTGATAGCACAATCACAATCCCTATGCGGAGGTAGGGCATCGGACTTGGGCTCATCAAATACATCTCGGTAATCAGACAAGAACTCTGGAACCTCAGAAGGGGTGGATGACGAAATTGACAGAAATGGAACATCACCATGTACCCCCTGACAACCCCAGCTGGACACCGACATGGATTTCCAATCTAATACTGGATTATGGGCTTGTAGCCATGGCAACCCCAACACGACCACATCATGCAGATTATGCAACACCAGAAAGCGAATAACCTCCTGATGTGCAGGAGCCATGCACATGGTCAGCTGGGTCCAGTATTGAGGCTTATTCTTGGCCAAAGGCGTGGCATCAATTCCTCTCAATGGAATAGGACACTGCAAGGGCTCTAAGAGAAACCCACAACGCTTAGCATACTCCAAGTCCATCAAATTCAGGGCAGCGCCTGAATCCACAAATGCCATGACAGAATACGATGACAAAGAACAGATCAAGGTAACGGACAGAAGAAATTTTGACTGTACCATACCAATGGTGGCAGACCTAGCGAACCGCTTAGTGCGCCTAGGACAATCAGAGATAGCATGAGTGGAATCACCACAGTAGAAACACAGCCCATTCAGACGTCTGTGTTCTTGCCATTCAACTCTGGTCAAAGTCCTATCGCACTGCATAGGCTCAGGTTTAAGCTCAGGTAATACCGCCAAATGGTGCACAGATTTACGCTCACGCAAGCGTCGACCGATCTGAATGGCCAAAGACATAGACTCATTCAAACCAGCAGGCATAGGAAATCCCACCATGACATCCTTAAGGGCTTCAGAGAGACCCTTTCTGAACATAGCTGCCAGCGCAGATTCATTCCATTGAGTGAGCACGGACCACTTTCTAAATTTCTGACAATACACCTCTATCTCTTCCTGACCCTGACAAAGAGCCAGCAAATTTGTCTCTGCCTGATCCACTGAATTAGGTTCATCGTACAGCAATCCGAGCGCCAGGAAAAACGCATCGATATTACTCAATGCAGGATCTCCTGGCGCAAGAGAAAATGCCCAGTCCTGAGGGTCGCCGAGCAAAAAAGAAATAACAATCAAAACCTGTTGAACTGGATCACCAGAGGAGCGAGGTTTCAAGGCCAGAAATAATTTACAATTATTTTTGAAACTCAGAAACTTAGTTCTATCTCCAAAAAACAAATCAGGAATAGGAATTCTTGGTTCTAACATAGATTTCTGATCAATAGTGTCTTGAATCTTTTGTACTCTTGCCGAGAGCTGATCCACAAATGAAGACAGACTTCTAATGTCCATCGCTACACCTGTGTACTGAACCACCCAAATGTCTAGGGGAAAAAAAAGGCAAAACACAGTGCAAAGAAAAAAAAATGGTCTCAGAACTTCTCCTTTCCCTCTATTGAGAATCATTAGTACTTTTGGCTTCCTGTACTGTTATGAAAGGCAATTCAGTACCACAATGGACATAGCTGTCAGAGCACATACAGTGATCTGACAATAACCCAAAATCATAGAACGAGCTCTGAGACGTGGGAACTCTGCAGACCGCAATCCCTAATCCTCTCCAAACAACACTAGAGGAAGCCGTGGATTGCGCCTGACTCTGCCTATGCAACTCGGCACAGCCTGAGAAACTAACTAGCCTGAAGATAGAAAATAAGCCTACCTTGCCTCAGAGAACTACCCCAAAGGAAAAGGCAGCCCCCCACATATAATGACTGTGAGTTAAGATGAAAAGACAAACGTAGAGATGAAATAGATTCAGCAAAGTGAGGCCCGACTTTCTTAACAGAGCGAGGATAGAAAAGGCAACTTTGCGGTCCACACAAAACCCTAAAGTAAACCATGCAAAGGGGGCAAAAAGACCCTCCGTACCGAACTAACGGCACGGAGGTACACCCTTTGCGTCCCAGAGCTTCCAGCAAAAAATTAGACAAGCTGGACAGAAAAAATAGCAAACAAATAGCAAAGAAGAACTTAGCTATGCAGAGCAGCAGGCCACAGGAATGATCCAGGGAAAAGCAAGTCCAACACTGGAACATTGACAGGAAGCCAGGATCAAAGCATTAGGTGGAGTTAAGTAGAGAAGCACCTAACGACCTCACCAGATCACCTGAGGGAGGAAACTTAGAAGCCGCAGTACCACTTCCCTCCACCAACAGAAGCTCACAGAGAGAATCAGCCGAAGTACCACTTGTGACCACAGGAGGGAGCTCTGCCACAGAATTCACAACAGGATACGTTAAAGCGTTCCAGAGTTATAACCTCATAAAGTGACTTGTCAGAATTGTAAAAATTGGCCTGGTCATTAAGCTGCAAATTGGCTCAGTCACTAAGGGGTTAATGTCTACAGAAAACAACAAGCACCAACAGTCTGTTCCAATAGCAGTTACTTGTCTGCCGTCACCTTAACCCCCTTGTTTGGAGTTACCTTACAGGAGCTCCTTCTCCACACGCTGGCTCATTGTCAGTCCTCTCCATCAAGGAAGCTGCCTTACTGGGATCACCGTCCTTGCGACCAGGGCACTCCGACAGTCCAGACCCTCAAAAGTTCGGTAGCTTCCCCAAAGCAGTGCCGTCACAGACTCTGCACATACATGGGGTCACCCTGTGCTCTTCAGGGATCCAGTCCCCTTGTGGGATCTTCCAACACAGAGGTTTTCCAGGTACATGGTTTCTCCGTGTGCTATTCAGGAAGTCCATCCACTCATAGGACCTTGCAACACACAGGCCTGACCTCTTCCTTGCAACATAGAACCATGTGCCAAGACACAGTCATATTATGTATCTGAAACCACCCCCAAAGGTGGGAGGTGTATGTGGCTAGCCAGTCCCACCCAGCTCTCCGACTAACCCTGTAAGCCTCTCTTTATAAACAAAAAAATAAGCTCATAGAATTACAGGTCCCAGAATAACATTAGTGGCTTACAGCGCAGAGGACCTCCCCCTCTGCGACACATACCGGTCATTTACAACAATAACGGTCACTGTCTCACCATATACTGTATATAAATAAAGATATCTGCAATGTTGTTTATGAAAATTTTTACTCAAACTCACCAATCCAGTACTGAGTCTCCACAGTTGCTCCGAGTGTCTGTTATTGTCTGCAATGCTGACGTCACGTCGACAGCACTGCAGTCAATCAGTGAGCACAGTGCCTCTGCCCAAGTTGACAGCATGAGCCGCCGCTGAGCCCATTGATTGTTGAGACTCAGTGCTGGACACAGGGAGGTTGAGTAAAGCACAGTTTAAAAAAAAAAGAAAAAGAAAAAGCCCTTTAATTTCTACCTATATATTCAGAAAACTATTACTATCAGCACATTACTACAATAATACACATTTTAAAAACACAAAAACCTTAAAAAAAGAGATCTACATAATTTATCACATCTTTCCCCCCCCCCCTCCCGCATACAGCATGTGGGTGCTCTTCAGACTGCCTCCCCCACATTTCACAGTTGGTTTAGGTTTCCATAGTAACATTACTACTACTAGCTGGGGAGTTTGTATTACTCATTATTTAATAAAAATACATAAAGTCACGTTTCTCTAGAACAGAGTGAGGTGAAGGGTGAAATAATGCACTACAAGAAATCTATGGCTAGCATTAAAACCCATAAAAAAATAAAAAATATAAAAATGAAGAATTGGATTCGCTGTGTGGCTTCTTCTAACTTTTCAATTAAATATTGTTTTACTGTAATTGAATAATGTCTAATGCAGCTTACAGTTTGCAGCTGTAACATGCAAGATGGATTTGTAAAATAGGAAAATAATAAAACAGCATACACACTCAATGATTTTTCTATATAATGAAGGGCTTATTCAATACCAGACATCCCCTTATTATTGGGTCCATGTAGGTGAAAAAAATTGATACTCACCTCCTCATTTTATGACACTTTCTTGGTATCAACATCTGGTGTGGTCATCATGTCAGCGGCCACCCCTCAGCACATTGTTCACATTTTGTCCACTTGGACCCTTGGTCCATTAATGTGAAGTTGTCAGGTAATGAACAGTACGTTTCAATATGTACTGTATATGCTGCCTAAGATAGAAAAAAAATCATGGAGCTCTACAGTGTAGAATGTAGAGGAACCAGACTCTTGAGGAACCAGAGGGTATGCAGCAACACAATGCCAACAAGAGGAGAGGGAAGGTGTATGACAAAATATAAAACCCATGGGGAGAAAATAAAAATAAAACCACGGTCTGGAACTGGAATAACTAAACCAAAGTCCACCTGGAGGTATAGCCAGCAAGGAAGTGCAATTAAGTGCTATCCCCTCCCTCTCTCACACTGGGAAATGGTCAAATTCATTTTCTCCATTAACCTGAAGAAGGCTGCAAACAGCCAAAACGCATTTTGGATATAGTTTTCATCTGTTTTATTTCAGTTTGAATAAAATTATCCCTACAAGCAAACTGGAGTTCCTGCAGCTTGATTTCTCTCGGTGGCAAAGTTAGCGCCATTCCCTGGTCCTCCATTCTGGCAACCAAAAGGACCTAGAAATGGATCTTCAAGTGGCAGAAGAACCAAGATGGTCAGCTAAAATGAAATCATGCACATCATTAAGAAGATCTACGCATAAAGAGTTTGGTACATAAAGTTTGTTTATAGGTAAACCTTCCGATGCACTGTCCTCAGCATCTTGAATGCGCTGCCTAAGACATAAAGGTACCTTCACACTGAACAACTTTCCAACGAGAATGACAACGATCCGTGTCGTTGCAGCGTCCTGGATAGCGATCTCGTTGTGTTTGACACGCAGCAGCGATCAGGATCCTGCTGTGACATCTCTGGTCGTCGCTGAAAGTCCGGAACTTTATTTGGTCATCAGGTCGGCGTGAGTCGTCATGTTTGACAGCAAAAGCAACGATGCCTGCAATGGTTTTTCATGGAGAAACAACCAGCGAGAACGATAAGTACGTCACTGGATCGCTCCTGCATCGTTCTGCTGTTCCCGGTGCTTGACGTCTCCTAACGACCTAAACAGCGACGCTGCAGCAATCAGCATCGTTGTTCATATCGCTGCAGCGTCGCTTAATGTGATGGTACCTTTACTCCAGAGAACCAATCAGCACCTCACGCTAAGGGTACCGTCACATTAAGCGACGCTGCAGCGATATAGACAACAATGCCGATCGCTGCAGCGTCGCTGTGTGGTCGCTGGAGAGCTGTCACACAGATAGCTCTCCAGCGACCAACGATGCCGAGGTCCCCGGGTAACCAGGGTAAACATCGGGTTACTAAGCGCAGGGCCGCGCTTAGTAACCCGATATTTACCCTGGTTTCCTAAAAAAAACAAACACAAACACTACATACTTACATTCCGGTGTCTGTCGCGTCCCTCGCAGTCAGCTTCCCGCACTGACTGTGAGCGCCGGCCGGCCGTAAAGCAGAGCACAGCGGTGACGTCACCGCTGTGCTTTACGGTCGGCCTTCTAGCTCCGACCAGCGATCTCACAGCAGGATCATGATCGCTGCTGCGTGTCAAACACAACGATATCGCTATCCAGGACGCTGCAACGTCACGGATCGCTATCGTTATCGTTCTAAAGTCGCTCAGTGTGAAGGTACCTTAAGGATCTTGACTAAATATGGGACAAAGCGTCAACCTTGACATTCTTAGATCCAGAGAGATAAATAACGACAAAGTCAAATAGGGCAAAATAAAGGGCCCTCTGAGCCTGTCTGGTGTTTAAGCTCTTAGCAGCATCAATATATAACAGGTTCTTATAATTAGTAAACCAATGTCTCCATTCCTCAAATGCTTTTTTAACTGACAGAAATTCTCGGTCAAAAATATCATAATTAGATTCCGCTTGAGTGAACTTTTCGGAGTAAAAAGCACAAGGATGTAGATACCCACTCTTTTTTTTGTGAAAGAACAATACATATCCCAAAAGAGGAAGTGTCTACGTCGACAAAGAAATTCTGAGTAAACGAGTATATTAATATGTTATTCAGGTAAATTACCACCAATCTACCCACCAAAGAGCAAAAATTGTAATTTATGAAATTATGAAAGACTGCCGCGGAGCATTGTTTAACCCGAATGGCATCACCAAACGTTCGAAATGACCCTTAGGTGTATTGAATATGGTCTTCCATCCATCACACTTACAAATGCATATAAAGTTATATACCCTTCTCAAGCCAAGTTTGGAAAACCATTTAGCTTCAGACATTCGTTAATAAAGGTCAGGTATAAGGGGCAAAGGGTAAGGATTTCATTAATCTCTCTAAAATCCAGGCACAGATACAACTCTCCATCTTTCTTTTTTATAAAAAAAAAAACACTGCCACTGGAGAGGTGGATGTCTGTATATGACCCTTAGCCAGACTCTTTTGCATATGAGGAACTGTATAAGCATAGTTTTGACAATTTGCTCTATAGGTATCAGTCATGCAGCTGAATTGGTTATTAGGTACAAGAGATGGTGTGGATTGTTTAGCTGGATCCAATCCAGTGGCCATATCAGTAATCTGCTGCTTGAGGACAGGAGCCCTGTAAACCTTCTCTTATCAGATGCCATCCTTGGCTCCACTTTTGATTAGCTGGACTGGTGCAAAGTTATAATTGTGATGTGACGCTCTAGTAAACACTTTGTGTATCAAATTGGCTGGACAGTTCCTCTCCTTAAATCTCTTTGAGATGATCATGGCTTGCATCTTAAACTTCCTGTTGTCACAGCAATTTTTTGTAACTCTTTTTTTGAGTTGGTCAAAAGAAACGCTCTTAACCAAAGAAGGTAATGTTATCGCTAAAAATCAAGGCTAACTGTTCATATCACCACTTCTGAAGTGTGTATTGTTGTGAATTCTGCTCTTGGGTTCCCTCCAGTGGTTGTAGGTGGGAATGCAGTTGTCTCTGAGTCGCAGTCCTGACCAGTTGTATCTGCTGATTGCAGTTCTGACTGGGATATTTAGGTGTGCAGGATTCATTAGTCCTTGCCAGTTGACAATGTTTCTTGTGAAGTGTTGGATCACTTTCTGGCTTCTACTGCTTAGCTGCCAATTCAGCAAAGATAAGTGTCTGGTTTTTGTTTCTGTGGCACACATGCAGTATGCTTATATTCTGTGCTATTCATTTGTTTTTCTCTTGCCCAGCTTAGACTGTGTCAGTGTTTTCTCAGTCTTGTTGGATTCTCTGGAGTTGCAGATATACGCTCCACATCTTTAGTTAGATGATGGAGTTTTTGTATTTTCTGCTGTGGATATTTTTGGAAGGATTTTTAATACTGACCGCTTAGTATCCTGTCCTATCCTTTCCTATTTAGCTAGTGTGTGCCTCATTTGCTAAATCCTGTTTCCTGCCTGCGTGCATCTTTTCCTCTACTACTCACAGTCAATATTTGTGGGGGGCTGCCTATCCTTTGGGGTTCTGCTCTGAGGCAAGGTAGAAATTCCTATTTCCATCTATAAGGGTATTTAGTCCTCTGGCTGTGTCGAGGTGTCTAGGTTTTGTTAGGCACACCCCACGGCTACTTCTAGTTGCGGTGTTAAGATCAGGGTTTGCGGTCAGTATAGTTACCACCTACTCCAGTGAAAGTTTTCATGCTGCTCCAAGGTCACCTGATCATAACAGTACAACTGGCCCATAATGAGTTAAATGCGTCTCAGAAGAAGGGAAGAAAGGTCTTGAGCCATTTTTTTTTTCTTCAGTCTACTTTGTCTTCTCCTCCCTCTTTATCTCTGGGTGGCTGAAGAGCCTTGTGCTAGCATGAATGTTCAGGAATAAGCTTCACGTGTAGACCAGCTTGCTGCTAGGGTACAGGGTATTTCTGATTATATTGTTCAGACTCCTGCTTTAGAACCGAAGATTCCTACTCCTGATTTGTTTTTTGGTGACAGGTCCAAATTTTTGAGTTTTAAAAACAACTGTAAACTGTTTTTTGCTTTGAGACCTCGATCCTCCGGTTACTCCATTCAGCAGGTGAAAATTGTCATCTCCCTGCTGTGTGGCGACCAGCAGGATTGGGCATTTTCCCTGGAATCTGGGAATCCGGCTTTGCTTGATGTAGACTCCTTTTTTCAGGCTTTGGGATTGTTATATGATGAACCTAATTCTGTGGATCAAGCTGAGAAGACCTTGTTGGCCCTGTCTCAGGGTCAAGAGGCGGCAGAATTGTATTGTCAGAAATTCAGAAAATGGTCGGTGTTGACTAAATGCAATAATGATGCTTTGGCGGCAATTTTCAGAAAGGGTCTTTCTGAATCCGTTAAAGATGTTATGGTGGGGTTTCCCACACCTTCCGGTCTGAGTGATTCTATGTCTCTGGCCATTCAGATTGACCGGCGCTTGCGGGAGCGCAGAACTGTGCGCGCTGTGGCGTTATCCTCAGAGCAAATTCCTGAGCCTATGCAGTGTGATAGGATTCTGTCTAGAACGGAACGACAAGGTTTCAGACGTCAGAATAGATTGTGTTATTATTGTGGAGACGCTTCTCATGTCATTTCTGTCTGCCCTAAGCGGACAAAGAGGATCGCCAGTTCAATTACCATCAGTACTGTACAACCTAAATTTTTGTTATCTGTGTCCTTGATTTGCTCATTGTCATCATTTTCTGTCATGGCGTTTGTGGATTCAGGCGCCGCCTTGATCTTAATGGGCTTTGAGTTTGCCAAGCGTTGTGGTTTTCCCTTGCAGCCTTTGCAGAACCCTATTCCTTTAAGGGGCATTGTTGCTACACCCTTGGCTAAAAATAAGCCCCAGTTTTGGACACAGGTGACCATGCGCATGGCGCCAGTCCATCAGGAAGATTGTCGATTTCTGGTGTTGCATAATTTGCATGATGCTATCGTGCTGGGTTTTCCGTGGTTGCAGGTACATAATCCTGTGTTGGATTGGAAGTCCATGTCTGTGACTAGTTGGGGTTGTCAGGGGGTTCATAATGATGTTCCTTTGATGTCAATCTCCTCTTCTTCCTCTTCTGAAATTCCAGAGTTTTTGTCTGATTTTCAGGATGTATTCGATGAGCCCAAGTCCAGTTTCCTTCCACCGCACAGGGACTGCGATTGTGCTATTGACTTAATTCCAGGCTGTAAGTTTCCTAAGGGTCGACTTTTCAACCTGTCTGTGCCTGAACATACCGCCATGCGGAGCTATATTAAGGAGTCTTTGGAGAAAGGGCATATTCGACCATCTTCTTCACCGTTGAGAGCGGGGTTCTTTTTTGTTGCTAAAAAAGATGGTTCCTTGAGACCCTGTATTGATTATCGCCTCTTGAATAAGATCACGGTCAAGTTTGAAATACCCTTTACCTTTGCTTTCCGATTTGTTTGCTAGGATTAAGGGAGCTAGTTGGTTTACGAAGATTGACCTTCGGGGGGCATATAATCTTGTTCATATTAAGCAGGGTGATGAAAGGAAAACTGCGTTTAACACGCCCGAAGGCCATTTTGAATACCTTGTGATGCCATTTGGACTCTCTAATGCTCCATCTGTTTTTCAGTCCTTCATGCATAATATCTTCCGGACTTATCTTGATAAATTCTTGATTGTATATTTGGACGATATTTTGATTTTTTCCAATGATTGGGAGTCTCATGTGCAACAGGTCAGGATGGTATTTCAGATCCTTCGTGACAATGCTTTGTTTGTGAAAGGGTCTAAGTGTCTCTTTGGGGTGCAGAAGGTTTCTTTTTTGGGCTTTATTTTTTCTCCCTCGTCTATAGAGATGGATCCGGTTAAGGTTCAGGCCATTCATGATTGGATTCATGTTGTGAATTCTGTGGCAGAGCTCCCTCCTGTGGTCACAAGTGGTACTTCGGCTGATTCTCTCTGTAAGCTTCCGTTGGTGGAGGGAAGTGGTACTGCGGCTTCTGAGTTTCCTCCCTCAGGTGATCTGGTGAGGTCGTTAGGTGCTGCTCTACTTAACTCCACCTAGTGCTTTGATCCTGGCTTCCTGTCAATGTTCCAGTATTGGACTTGTTTTCCTCCTGGATCGTTCCTGTGGCCTGCTGCTCTGCATAGCTAAGTTTTCCTTTGCTATTTTGTTAGCTTTTCTTCTGTCCAGCTTATCTATTTGTTTGCTGGAAGCTCTGGGACGCAGAGGGTGTACCTCCGTGCCGTTAGTTCAGTACGGAGGGTCTTTTTGCCCCCTTTGCGTGGTTTTTAGGGTTTTGTGTTGACCGCAAAGTTACCTTTCCTATCCTCGCTCTGTTCAGAAAGTCGGGCCTCACTTTGCTAAATCTATTTCATCTCTACGTTTGTCTTTTCATCTTACTCACAGTCATTATATGTGGGGGCTGCCTTTTCCTTTGGGGTATTTCTCTGAGGCAAAGTAGGCTTATTTTCTATCTTCAGTCTAGCTAGTTTCTCAGGCTGTGCCGAGTTGCATAGGTAGCGTTAGGCGCAATCCACGGCTGCCTCTAGTGTTGTTGGATAGGATTAGGGATTGCGGTCAACAGAGTTCCCACGTCTCAGAGCTCGTTCTATGTTTTTGGATTATTGTCAGATCATTGTATGTGCTCTGACCTCTATGTTCACTGTGGTACTGAGTTGCCTAATCATAACAGATTCAGCCCACATCCGTGATGAGCCTTCAGAAATTTTTGGGTTTTGCAAATTTTTATCGCCGTTTCATTGCTAATTTTTCCAGCGTGGTTAAACCCTTGACCGATTTGACAAAGAAAGGCGCTGATGTGGCGAATTGGTCCTCTGCGGCTGTCTCTGCCTTTCAGGAGCTTAAACGTCGATTTACTTCTGTTCCGGTGTTGCGCCAACCGGATGTTTCTCTTCCGTTTCAGGTTAAGGTTGACTGTTATGACCTGGTGGTCAGGACAATAATGGACATGGTGATAAAGAGCACACGGAATGACCTGATAGTTACTGATAATATAGGACGAGCTCTGGGACGTGGGAACTCTGCTGACCGCAATCCCTAATCCTATCACACACACTAGAAATAGCCGTGGATTGCTCCTAACGCTCCCTATGCAACTCGGCACAGCCTAAGGAACTAGCTAGCCCTGAAGATAGAAAAATAAAGCCTACCTTGCCTCAAAGAAATTCCCCAAAGGAAAAGGCAGCCCCCCACATATAATGACTGTGAGTAAAGATGAAAATACAAACACAGAGATTAAATAGATTTAGCAAAGTGAGGCCCGACTTACTGAACAGACTGAGGATAGGAAAGGTAGCTTTGCGGTCAGCACAAAAACCTACAAAAAGACCATGCAGAGGGCGCAAAAAGACCCTCCGCACCGACTCACGGTGCGGAGGCGCTCCCTCTGCATCCCAGAGCTTCCAGCAAGCAAGACAACAATCAAAATAGCAAGCTGGACAGAAAAATAGCAAACCAAAGAAAAACAAGCAGGAACTTAACTTCTGCTGGGAAGACAGGTCACAAGAACGATCCAGGAGACAACTAGACCAATACTGGAACATTGACAGATGGCATGGAGCAAAGATCTAGGTGGAGTTAAATAGAGCAGCCAGCTAACGAATTAACCTCGTCACCTGTGGAAGGAACCTCAGAAGCTGCAGCCCCACTCACAACCACCAGAGGAAGCCCATGGACAGAACCAGCCGAAGTACCATTCATGACCACAGGAGGGAGCTTGACAACAGAGTTCACTACAGTACCCCCCCCTTGACGAGGGGTCACCGAACCCTCACCAGAGCCCCCAGGCCGACCAGGACGAGCCAAATGAAAGGCACGAACCAGATCGGCAGCATGAACATCGGAGGCACAGACCCAGGAATTATCTTCCTGACCATAACCCTTCCATTTGACCAGGTACTGGAGTTTCCGTCTCGAAATACGAGAATCCAAAATCTTCTCCACCACATACTCCAACTCCCCCTCAACCAACACCGGGGCAGGAGGATCAACGGATGGAACCACAGGCACCACGTATCTCCGCAATAATGACCTATGGAATACATTATGGATGGCAAAAGAAGCTGGAAGGGTCAAACGAAACGACACAGGATTGAGAACCTCAGAAATCTTATACGGACCAATGAAACGAGGCTTAAACTTAGGAGAGGAAACCTTCATAGGAACATAACGAGATGACAACCAAACCAAATCCCCAACACGAAGTCGGGGACCCACACAGCACTGGCGGTTAGCGAAACGTTGAGCCTTCTCCTGGGACAAAGTCAAATTGTCCACTACATGAGTCCAAATCTGCTGCAACCTATCCACCACAGAATCTACACCAGGACAGTCCGAAGACTCAACCTGCCCTGAAGAGAAACGAGGATGGAAACCAGAATTGCAGAAAAACGGCGAAACCAAAGTAGCCGAGCTGGCCCGATTATTAAGGGCGAACTCAGCCAAAGGCAAAAAGGACACCCAATCATCCTGATCAGCAGAAACAAAGCATCTCAGATATGTTTCCAAAGTCTGATTAGTTCGTTCGGTTTGGCCATTTGTCTGAGGATGGAAAGCCGAGGAAAAAGACAAATCAATGCCCATCCTAGCACAAAAGGCTCGCCAAAACCTCGAAACAAACTGGGAACCTCTGTCCGAAACGATGTTCTCCGGAATGCCAAGTAAACGAACCACATGCTGGAAAAACAATGGCACCAAATCAGAGGAGGAAGGCAAAGAAGGGGTGGTCCTTTCTGCCATTTCCCCTGATTTACGACGGGTTCTTCAGGAATTTCAGGCTGACAAACCTGACCGGTGTCCTGTGGGGAAACTGTTTGTTCCTGACAGATGGACTAGTAGAGTGATTTCTGAGGTTCACTGTTCCGTGTTGGCTGGTCATCCTGGCATTTTTGGTACCAGAGACTTGGTTGGTAGGTCCTTTTGGTGCCCTTCTTTGTCGCGTGATGTGCGTTTTTTTGGCAGTCCTGTGGGACTTGTGCTCGGGCCAAGCCTTGTTGTTCCCGTGCTAGTGGGTTGCTTTTGCCATTGCCAGTCCCTGAGAGGCCCTGGACGCATATTTCGATGGATTTTATTTCTGATCTTCAGGTCTCCCAGAAGATGTCTGTTATCTGGGTTGTTTGTGACCAGTTCTCTAAGATGGTTCATTTGATGCCTTTGCCTAAATTGCCTTCCTCTTCAGATTTGGTTCCGTTGTTTTTTCAGCATGTGGTTCGTTTGCATGGTATTCCGGAGAATATTGTGTCCGACAGAGGTTCCCAGTTTGTTTCTAGGTTTTGGCGGGCCTTTTGTGCTAGGCTGGGCATTGATTTGTCTTTTTCTTCTGCATTTCATCCTCAGACAAATGGCCAGACCGAGCGAACTAATCAGACTTTGGAGACTTATTTGAGATGTTCTGTGTCTGCTGATCAGGATGATTGGGTGGCCTTCTTGCCATTGGCCGAGTTTGCCCTTAATAATCGGGCTAGTTCGGCTACTTTGGTTTCGCCTTTCTTTTGTAATTTTGTTTTTCATCCTCGTTTTTCTTCTGGGCAGGTTGAGCCTTCTGACTGTCCTGGTGTGGATTCTGTGGTTGACAGGTTGCAGCAGATTTGGGCTCATGTGGTAGACAATTTGGTGTTGTCTCAGGAGGAGGCTCAACTCTCAGGAGGTGTGTTGGTTCCCGGCTTCGGGTTGGGGATCTGGTCTGGTTGTCTTCCCGTCATGTTCCTATGAAGGTTTCTTCCCCTAAGTTTAAGCCTCGGTTTATTGGTCCTTATAAGATTTCTGAGATTATTAATCCGGTGTCTTTTCGTTTGGCGCTTCCGGCCTCTTTTGCTATCCATAATGTCTTCCATAGATCTTTATTGCGGAAATATGTGGTGCCCGTTGTTCCCTCTGTTGATCCTCCGGCCCCTGTGTTGGTTGATGGAGAGTTGGAGTATGTGGTTGAGAAGATTTAGAATTCTCGTTTTTCGAGGTGGAGGCTTCAGTACCTTGTCAAATGGAAGGGTTATGGCCAGGAGGATAATTCTTGGGTTTTTGCCTCTGATGTCCACGCTGCTGATTTGGTCCGTGCCTTTCATCTGGCTCATCCTGATCGTCCTGAGGACCCTGGTGAGGGTTCGGTGACCCCTCCTCAAGGGGGGGGGTACTGTTGTGAATTCTGCTCTTGGGTTCCCTCCAGTGGTTGTAGGTGGGAATGCAGTTGTCTCTGAGTCGCAGTCCTGGCCAGGTGTATCTGCTGATTGCAGTTCTGACTGGGATATTTAGGTGTGCAGGATTCATTGGTCCTTTCCAGTTGTCAATGTTTCTTGTGAAGTGTTGGATCACTTTCTGGCTTCTCCTGCTCAGCTGTCAATTCAGAAAAGATAAGTGTCTAGTTTTTGTTTCTGCGGCACACATGCAGTGTGCTTATATTCTGTGCTATTCATTTGTTTTTCTCTTGTCCAGCTTAGACTGTGTCAGTGTTTTCTCAGTCTTGTTGGATTCTCTGGAGTTGCAGATATACGCTCCACAGCTTTAGTTAGATGGTGGAGTTTTTGTATTTTCTGCTGTGGATATTTTTGGAAGGATTTTTAATACTGTCCGCTTAGTATCCTGTCCTATCCTTTCCTATTTAGCTAGTGTGTGCCTCATTTGCTAAATCCTGTTTCCTTCCTGTGTGTGTCTTTTCCTCTACTACTCACAGTCAATATTTGTGGGGGGCTGCCTATCCTTTGGGGTTCTGCTCTGAGGCAAGGTAGAAATTCCTATTTCCATCTATAGGGGTATTTAGTCCTCCGGCTGTGTCGAGGTGTCTAGGTTTTGTTAGGCACACCCCACGGCTACTTCTAGTTGCGGTGTTAAGATCAGGGTTTGCGGTCAGTATAGTTACCACCTACTCCAGTGAAAGTTTTCATGCTGCTCCAAGGTCACCTGATCATAACAGTGTATGGTCTGAAAAGTTCCACTAGGATCAAAAGAAACTTCAAAATCTAAAACGTCAATGGAAGTAGCAGCATAACAATTTGTAAACGATAGTCCAAAGCTATTTTGGTTATTTTTAAAGGTGAGTGAATCAATTAATATGGATCGAATTAGTGAGGAATTTTAGAAAATTCAGTGGACCCGGCAAATTTGAGCAATTTGTCATTCAATTTGCCTGTATCAAAAAAAATACCCTTCTACACAGCTGTCTTGCAGCTGTCTAGTCTGCAGTATCCATACATTTATTACTAATTAAAACATTTTCCAATGACATGTGATATTCATGAGCAGCGGACATCCCTCATTTACTGATCGACAGCTTTTTACCTATGAATAGTATAGAAAGAAAGCTGCCGATCAGAGGCAAATGGGCAGGAGATGAAGGGACTGATCAATATTGAGGATTCTACATGGCATGCCCTTCACTTTGAGGGCTCCAGCTTTGCATCTGAAAAAGTGTGATCAACACTGGGCCTACAGAATGACTTTTGGCCACAATAAAGCCAGCGATGGCTCAGTTTCACTGTTGCATCAAAGCATTATGCAAGTCAATAGGGTTGAATTGTCACATACCCTGTCAAGAAAGTTTTAAAAAGTCAACAGTCACACTACCTTGCGGGTGATCCTATTACTTTGCACCATGTTGCAATTTAAAAGCAATCTTTAGCTGTACAACCTGTGTTGTAGTATAGCCCAAGCCCAGTACAAAAAATCTAACACGAAAGGAAAAGTAGGTGACATCGCTCAAATAAGTGTGTCTGTCATTACAATATACTGACCCCAGAAAATGCAGCAAAAAAAAAAACAGTTGACAGTTCCCTTTAGGCTTCATAATGCTATAGGACTTTGTACATTTAAGAAGACAGGAAAGACAAAGTGTCCAATTCTTAGGTATTGCACTCCAATTTTAATAAAGGCAGAGGTGGAGTATGATGAGTGTAAGTCATTAGGAGGTGCGCCTCTGCCAGAAATGTTACTCCAGTCGGGGACAGGAGTTTATTTCTGGAGTAAGCTATTTTGCTAAAGTCGAATGGCTTTACATGAATTTGCCAGGTGGGCTTCACAACTTTGGCAAAATTGTCCTGGGACTGGCAGAAAAAAAGTCACAAATTTCTTGCATAACTTTAAGTCGTGACATATCAGGGTGTTTTAAGGAAGAATTATGGCAAAAACGCATGGATGAATCGGCGCAAAGAGTTAACTTTATTTCAGTTCAGACATTTAGTGTCTTAAAGGTTATTTGAGTTTGTACTTTGATATTACTCTACTCTTTCCATCAGAGACCTTGCCCCAGGGAAATAACGACACTTAAATCTCTTGTAGTTTAAGCAACAAAAGTGTAAATCAATAGCGGCTGTAATTTATGGTGTAGTGAAGCTAGGTGTGCCGATGGCCTGTGGAGAAAATCACACAGGTCAGCAGATTTCTTTTAGAAGTTTATGTTCAAAACTTACAACTCTGGCCCCGCACCCTGCCAAACAAACATACAGCGCTGGCAAAAATTAAGACGCCACTGCAAAATGTTCAGTTTGTCTGATTTTTCTCTCTATGGGTATATTTTTGAGTAAAATGTAAATTTCAGACCTCAGATAATCCAAAGAAAACAAGTTCATAATCATTTAGAAACAACAATACTAATGTTTTAACTCAGGAAGAGTTCAGAAATCAATATTTTGTGGAATAACCATGATTTTTAATCACAGCTTTCATGCGTCTTGGCATGCTTTCCACCAGTCTTTCACACTGCTTCAGAAATGTAAGCAGTTCTTCATTGTTTGATGGCTTGTGACTATCCATCATTGTCTTGATTACATTCCAGAGGTTTTCAATGGGGTTCAGGTCTGGAGATTGGGCTGCCCATGACAGGGTTTTGATGTGGTGGGCTCTTAATTTTTGCCAGAGCTGTATTAGCAGTGGCAAGTGGGGTTCACATTTGTGGGGTAAATGTCACCTTTATATTGTCAGGTGACATCGAGCCCACAGATTACTAATGGAGAGGCGTATATAAGATACCTATCCATTAGTATCCTATAGTTATATAGTAAATAAAGACACAGCCAGAATAAAGTCTTTTAGCTATATATAACCAAGAAGTATCATTTCTCATTGCGGAGATTGACATGCTAAGCATGCCGAGATGAGGAGACTTAAAGCCGCAAAGCTCCTCTGGTAAATATGCTAATTACGCAAAATGTCTCTTCAGAGAGGAAGAGAACTAGAACTCTAGTGCCACCTATTGGAAGGTAGCATCTATATCTATAACATCTAAATATATATATATATATATATATATATATATATATATATATATATATATATACAGTTAGGGCCAGAATTATTTGGACAGTGACACAAGTTTTGTTATTTTAGCTGTTTACAAAAACATGTTCAGAAATACAATTATATATATAATATGGGCTGAAAGTGCACACTCCCAGCTGCAATATGATACTTTCCACATCCAAATCGGAGAAAGGGTTTAGGAATCATAGCTCTGTAATGCATAGCGTCCTCTTTTTCAAGGGACCAAAAGTAATTGGACAATGGACTCTAAGGGCTGCAATTAACTCTGAAGGCGTCTCCCTCGTTAACCTGTAATCAATGAAGTAGTTAAAAGGTCAGGGGTGGATTCCAGGCGTGTGGTTTTGCATTTGGAAGCTGTTGCTGTGAGCAGACAACATGCGGTCAAAGGAACTCTCAATTGAGGTGAAGCAGAACATCCTGAGGCTGAAAAAAAAGAAATAATCCATCAGAGAGATAGCAGACATGCTTGGAGTAGCAAAATCAACAGTTGGGTACATTCTGAGAAAAAAGGAATTGACTGGTGAGCTTGGGAACTCAAAAAGGCCTGGGCGTCCACGGATGACAACAGTGGTGGATGATCGCCGCATACTTAATTTGGTGAAGAAGTACCCGTTCACAACATCAACTGAAGTCCAGAACACTCTCAGTGAAGTAGGTGTATCTGTCTCTAAGTCAACAGTAAAGAGAAGACTCCATGACAGTAAATACAAAGGGTTAACATCTAGATGCAAACCATTCATCAATACCAAAAATAGACAGGCCAGAGTTAAATTTGCAGAAAAACACCTCAAGAAGCCAGCTCAGTTCTGGAAAAGTATTCTATGGACAGATGAGACAAAGATCAACCTGTACCAGAATGATGGGAAGAAAAAAGTTTGGAGAAGAAAGGGAACGGCACATGATCCAAGGCACACCACATCCTCTGTAAAACATGGTGGAGGCAACGTGATGGCATGGGCATGCATGGCTTTCAATGGCACTGGGTCACTTGTGTTTATTGATGACATAAGAGCAGACAAGAGTAGCCGGATGAATTCTGAAGTGTACCGGGATATACTTTCAGCCCAGATTCAGCCAAATGCTGCAAAGTTGATTGGACGGCGCTTCATAGTACAGATGGACAATGACCCCAAGCATACAGCCAAAGCTACCCAGGAGTTCATGAGTGCCAAAAAGTGGAACATTCTGCAATGGCCAAGTCAATCTCCAGATCTAAACCCAATTGAGCATGCATTTCACTTGCTCAAATCCAGACTTAAGACGGAAAGACCCACAAACAAGCAAGACCTGAAGGCTGCGGCTGTAAAGGCCTGGCAAAGCATTAAGAAGGAGGAAACCCAGCGTTTGGTGATGTCCATGGGTTCCACACTTAAGGCAGTGATTGCCTCCAAAGGATTTGCAACAAAATATTGAAAATAAAAATATTTTGTTTGGGTTATGTTTATTTGTCCAATTACTTTTAAACCCCTAAAATGTGGAGTGTTTGTAAAGAAATGTGTACAATTCCTACATTTTCTATCAGATATTTTTGTTCAACCCTTCAAATTAAACGTTACAATCTGCACTTGAATTCTGTTGTAGAGGTTTCATTTCAAATCCAATGTGGTGGCATGCAGAGCCCAACTCGCGAAAATTGTGTCACTGTCCAAATATTTCTGGCCCTAACTGTATATATACAGTGGGGCAAAAAAGTATTTAGTCAGTCAGCAATAGTGCAAGTTCCACCACTTAAAAAGATGAGAGGCGTCTGTAATTTACATCATAGGTAGACCACAACTATGGGAGACAAACTGAGAAAAAAAAATCCAGAAAATCACATTGTCTGTTTTTTTTAACAATTTATTTGCATATTATGGTGGAAAATAAGTATTTGGTCAGAAACAAACAATCAAGATTTCTGGCTCTCACAGACCTGTAACTTCTTCTTTAAGAGTCTCCTCTTTCCTCCACTCATTACCTGTAGTAATGGCACCTGTTTAAACTTGTTATCAGTATAAAAAGACACCTGTGCACACCCTCAAACAGTCTGACTCCAAACTCCACTATGGTGAAGACCAAAGAGCTGTCAAAGGACACCAGAAACAAAATTGTAGCCCTGCACCAGGCTGGGAAGACTGAATCTGCAATAGCCAACCAGCTTGGAGTGAAGAAATCAACAGTGGGAGCAATAATTAGAAAATGGAAGACATACAAGACCACTGATAATCTCCCTCGATCTGGGGCTCCACGCAAAATCCCACCCCGTGGCGTCAGAATGATCACAAGAACGGTGAGCAAAAATCCCAGAACTACGCGGGGGGACCTAGTGAATGAACTGCAGAGAGCTGGGACCAATGTAACAAGGCCTACCATAAGTAACACACTACGCCACCATGGACTCAGATCCTGCAGTGCCAGACATGTCCCACTGCTTAAGCCAGTACATGTCCGGGCCCGTCTGAAGTTTGCTAGAGAGCATTTGGATGATCCAGAGGAGTTTGGGGAGAATGTCCTATGGTCTGATGAAACCAAACTGGAACTGTTTGGTAGAAACACAACTTGTCGTGTTTGGAGGAAAAAGAATACTGAGTTGCATCCATCAAACACCATACCTACTGTAAAGCATGGTGGTGGAAACATCATGCTTTGGGGCTGTTTCTCTGCAAAGGGGCCAGGACGACTGATCCGGGTACATGAAAGAATGAATGGGGCCATGTATCATGAGATTTTGAGTGCAAACCTCCTTCCATCAGCAAGGGCATTGAAGATGAAACATGGCTGGGTCTTTCAACATGACAATGATCCAAAGCACACCGCCAGGGCAACGAAGGAGTGGCTTCGTAAGAAGCATTTCAAGGTCCTGGAGTGGCCTAGCCAGTCTCCAGATCTCAACCCTATAGAAAACCTTTGGAGGGAGTTGAAAGTCCGTGTTGCCAAGCGAAAAGCCAAAAACATCACTGCTCTAGAGGAGATCTGCATGGAGGAATGGGCCAACATACCAACAACAGTGTGTGGCAACCTTGTGAAGACTTACAGAAAACGTTTGACCTCTGTCATTGCCAACAAAGGATATATTACAAAGTATTGAGATGAAATTTTGTTTCTGACCAAATACTTATTTTCCACCATAATATGCAAATAAATTGTTAAAAAAACAGACAATGTGATTTTCTGGGTTTTTTTTCTCAGTTTGTCTCCCATAGTTGAGGTCTACCTATGATGTAAATTACAGACGCCTCTCATCTTTTTAAGTGGTGGAACTTGCACTATTGCTGACTGACTAAATACTTTTTTGCCCCACTGTATATATAAATAAGTGTATGTGTGTGTGTGTGTATGTGTATCCGCCACACCCACTCCACATAGCCCCAACCAATCACTAAGCATCTTTTATTTCACCGGAGCTGTTTAAAAGAAGCTGAGCTGTGATTGGTTGCTTTGAGTAACAGTTTCCCTTGTAGACAGTTGTGGTAACTGAGGCCTATTATTCTTATTATTTCTATGGTGTTATCGTCCTTCTGTAAAGCTGGAAATAACACAATTTATTACCGTGCTGACACAGACCACCCTCTGCCACAGACTGCAGGGGGAGCCGAAAATCAGGAACTTCCCTTTGTCTGGCATGAAGCATCTTCATTAACTTAAAACTTCAAACACAGATTAAAAAAAGAAACACAAGATGAATTTCTCCAACCCAGGTATCATTTTAATCGGTGTAACAGCGCCAATCTGACAATCCTGGCTCTGATGGGATGATGTGGGATATTAGGGGTAGTAATCCGGTGGCTCTGACGGGATGATGTGGGATATTAGGGGTAGTAGTCTGGTGGCTCTGGCTGATGGGATGATTGGGATATTAGGGGCAATAGTCCAGTGGCTCTGGCTGACGGCATGATGTGGAATACTAGGGGTAGTAGTCCGGAGGCTCTGGCTGATGGGATGATTGGAACATTAGGGGTAGTAGTCCATGACTCTGACTGATGTGATGATGTGGGATATTAGGGGTAGTAGTCCAGTTGCTCTGGCTGATGGGATGATTGGGATATTAGGGGTAGTAGTCCGGTGGCTCTGGCTGACGGGATGATGTGGGATATTAGGGGTAGTAATCCGGTGGCTCTGACGGGATGATGTGGAATATTAGGGGTAGTAGTCCATGACTCTGGCTGATGTGATGATGTGAGATATTAGGGGTAGTAGTACGGTGGCTCTGGCTGATGGCATGATTGGGATATTAGGGGTAGTAGTCCTGTAGCTCTGGCTGACGGGATGATGTGGGAAATCTGTGCATCTTTGCACCGGATGGAAAAACCAAAGATGTTGTTTACCAAAAGGCTCTTGAATGCATTGAAAATAAAATACTATCAATATTTGAGTAATCATTTAGTTAATTTGTGTTGTAAATCTGTAGTGTTGAATATACGCGCAATATAATCATTATAATTTGTTATAACTAACCACAGTTTGTTACTATGCCTGGGCAATGCCGGGTTCTTCAGCTAGTTTGACATAAAATAAACACTTACTTTTCACAGCAGTTCAGTCACCAGTGGTTCTCAGCCTGGACGGTTGCATCTTGGCACCGTCCAGGCTGAAAACATTTATCCCCCAGACATTGATTACGGCATGGAACAATACGTTGAAGAGGTGAGGGATATTGTTGCTTTTTTATTTTTGTTTTGCTACAGAAGGCAAGGCCTTCAGTGGAATTAGGCTTTAGGATAGTATAAGGCTGGCATCAATAAGGACGAGTGACGAGTGAGAGGCGCAAAAACAACTCATTGCACTCGTACCAATGTTTCTCTATGGAGCAGCTTCCATCAGCCATATATTTCTCGGCTGTATTTTATAGGCTGAGAAAATCGCAGCATGCTGCGATTGTCAGTGTATTCCTCCAAAAATACACCAATGCAAGTCTATGGGGGCGAGAAAAATACGGATTACACACGGACCACACGTCTGACTTGCGAGAAATACGCAGCGGTGTCCTATAGAAAAGCCAGTAATTCAGTGCGGTGTACAGTAAAATCACACTGACAGGTTAAAAATAGAATAGATAGAATAAATGTCTACACATAGTATAGGTATACATATATATATGTATACATATATATATATATATATGTCAGCGAGACACATATATATATTCACATTTAATACAGAGCTAGATAGCAGAAAAGCCGGTAATTCAATTGTCGGCTTTTGTTAAGTCCTTACCGAACCTGAAAGGATATGAGACATGGTTTACATACAGTAAACCATTTCATATCTGTTAGGTTTTTACATATTCCTCACTAATAATGTTAGAAGTGTTTGTGTGTAAAATATGGGAGCTGTAAAGTGTTAATTTAAAGGGTTAATTCACAGAAAAAAATGGGCGTGGGCTCCCGCTCAATTTTCTCCGCAAGAGAGGTAAAGCCAGTGACTGAGGGCAGATATTAATAGCCTGGAGAGGGACCATGGTTATTGGCCCCCCCTGGCTAAACAAATCTGCCCCCAGCCACCCCAGAAAAGGCACCGTCATCAAAGCTGCGCCCCCTGGCAGCATGACGTCATTTGAACTGTAGCATGAGAAAATATTCAGAAACTTTCCCACGCTACAGTTCAAATGACTTTATGCCACCAGGGGGCGCAGCTTTGGTGACAGCACCGCTAGTCACTGAAGATCCGTTCCCTGTATTCCATTCATTCCCTAGTCTTTTACAGCCAGGAGAGACCGCATTAGCAGCGCTCCAGGTTGTAAATGTATTTAACCCCTTCAGATGGATTTACATCGTGGGACTTGACTGTACGGCGGACAGGTAATGGATATTGTTGTTTTTTTATTATTATTTTTTTTCAGAACGATGGCTTCGCTTTGGATTGTGCATACAATAAAGATATTAAAAACCTATGTGTTTCTTTCTTTCTTTCTTTCATTAAAAGACTTTATTCTTAATGTGTGTGTGTATTTTTAGCCATTTCCTACTTTTGGATTAATAATGGATAGGTGTCTTATTGACACCTCTCAATTATTAACCTGGCTTAATGTCACCTTACAATAGCAAGGTGACATTAACCCCTTATTACCCCACATCCCACCGCCACACAGGAGTGGGAAGAGGGAGGCTAAGTGCCAGAATAGGTGCATCTAACAAATGCGCCTTTTCTGGGGTGGCTGGGGGCAGATTTGTTTAGCTGGGGGGGGGACAATAACCATGCTGCCTCTCTAGGCTATTAATTTCTGCCCTCAGTCACTGGCTTTCCCTCTCCGGCGGAGAAAATTGTGTGGGAGCCCACACCAGTTTTCTCCATGAATTAACCCTTTAAATTAACACCTACAGCTCCCAAATTTAACACACAAACACTTCTAACATTATTAGTGAGGAAAATGTAAAAATCTAACAGATATGAAATGGTTTACTGTATGTAAACCATGTCTCATATCCAGTCGGGTTCGGTAAGGACTTAGCAAAAGCCAACAATTTAATTACCGGCTTTTCTGCTATCAAGGTCTGTATTAAATATATATATATATATATATATATATATATATATATATATATATATATATATATATATATGTCTCACTGACATATATATATATATATATATATACAGTTAGGTCCATATATATTTGGACAGAGACAACATTTTTCTAATTTTGGTTATAGACATTACCACAATGAATTTTAAACAAAACAATTCAGATGCAGTTGAAGATCAGACTTTCAGCTTTCATTTGAGGGTATCCACATTAAAATTGGATGAAGGGTTTAGGAGTTTCAGCTCCTTAACATGTGCCACCCTGTTTTTAAAGGGACCAAAAGTAATTGGACAATTGACTCCAAGGCTATTTCATGGACAGGTGTGGGCAATCCCTTCGCTATGTCATTCTCAATTAAGCAGATAAAAGGCCTGGAGTTGATTTGAGGTGTGGTGCTTGCATTTGGAAGGTTTTGCAGAAAAGTAAACATGCGGTCAAAGGAGCTCTCCATGCAGGTGAAACAAGCCATCCTTACGCTCCAAAAAAACAGATAAAATCCCTCTGAGAAATTGCTACAATATTAGGAGTGGCAAAATCTACAGTTTGGTACATCCTGAGAAAGAAAGAAAGCACTGGTGAACTCATCAATGCAAAAAGACCTGGGCACCCACAGAAGACAACAGTGGTGGATGATCGCAGAATAATCTCCATGGTGAAGAGAAACCCCTTCACAACAGCCAACCAAGTGAACAACACTCTCCAGGAGGTAGGCGTATCAATATCCAAATCTACCATAAAGAGAAGACTGCATGAAAGTAAATACAGAGGGTTCACTGCACGGTGCCGCCACTCATAAGCATCAACAATAAAAAGGCTAGACTGGACTTTGCGAAAAAACATCTAAAAAAGCCAGCACAGTTCTGGAAGAACATTCTTTGGACAGATGAAGCCAAGATCAACCTCTACCAGAATGATGGAAAGAGAAAAGTATGGCGAAGGCGTGGTACAGCTCATGATCCAAAGCATACCACATCATCTGTAAAATACGGCGAAGGCAGTGTGATGGGTTGGGCATGCATGGCTGCCAGTGGCACTAGGTCACTAGTGTTTTTTTGATGATGTGACACAGGACAGAAGCAGCCGAATGAATTCTGAGGTATTCAGAGCCATACTGTGTGCTCAGATCCAGCCAAATGCAGCCAAACTGATTGGTCGTCGTTTCATACTACAGATGGACAATGACCTAAAACATAAAGTCAAAGCAACCCAGGAGTTTATTAAAGCAAAGAAGTGGAATATTGTTGAATGGCCAAGTCAGTCACCTGATCTTAACCCAATTGAGCATGCATTTCACTTGTTAAAGACTAAACTTCAGACAGAAAGGCCCACAAACAAACAGCAACTGAAAACCACTGTAGTGAAGGCCTGGCAGAGCATTAAAAAGGAGGAAACACAGCGTCTGGTGATGTCCATGAGTTGAAGACTTCAGGCAGTCATTGCCAACAAAGGATTTTCAACCAAGTACTAAATATTACCATTTTATTTAAAATTATTGAGTCTGTCCGATTACTTTTGGTCCTTTTAAAAACAGGGTGGCACATGTTAAGGAGCTGAAACTCCTAAACCCTTCATCATATTTTAATGTGGATACCCTCAAATGAAAGCTGAAAGTCTGAACTTAAACTGCATCTGAATTGTTTTGTTTAAAATTCATTGTGGTAATGTTTATAACCAAAATTAGAAAAATGTTGTCTCTGTCCAAATATATATGGACCTAACTGTATATATATATATATAGACTGTATATATGTTTTCAAGAATATTTGAGCCCATGGATCCATTATATGTCCATTTTGCAAGCCGCTGAGAAAATCTCGCCATACGGATGACACACGGATACTTTTTGGAGAAAAAAATCGCATCCTCGCATTGAATACGGATCACTGTTCAGGAACTTTTCTGCATATCTCGGCCGTAAAAAACGGACCGTATTTTTATACGTTAGGTATGACGCCGGCCTAACTGTGTTTGTAATTTTTTAATAAAAAAGTAAAAGGGTTTTGTTTTATTTCAAATAAAATACTTTATTCTGGCTGTGTCTTTATTTACAATATAACTATAGAAAACCAAAATGAAGATGGACACTTGAGCTAAAATTAAACAAGTTTTATTGAAGAAACCTTAAAAAATATAAGTACAACAATAACAACAAAGAGTAAAAAGACACAATAAGAAAAGAGAGGCAACACTAGTGCCACGCACGGATGCTATAACCAGATATAGTCAGGAGGTACGTGAATGAATAATATCACACCAAACTATCTTATGGAGCAAATCATAAAAGCTGAACATACAAAAATGCAAGAATAAAGTGGTTACATTGTATATACATAGCGAATGATTATCTAATATGCCAATAAATCTATATATATAATTGTCAAAGGGTTTTTCCGTCTGTCTGTCTTTCTGTCTGTCTGTCTTTCTGTCTGTCTGTCTGTCTGTCCTGGAAATCCCACGTCTCTGATTGGTCGAGGCCGCAAGGCCTCGACCAATCAGAGACCGGCACAGTATTGACATAGAAATCCCGCGTCTCTGATTGGTCGAGGCCGCCAGGCCTCGACCAATCAGCAACGGGCACAGCGACGCTGATGTCATAAAGGATGTAGACATCCCGCGTCTGATTGGTCGAGGCCACCAGGCCTCGACCAATCAGCAGCGGGCACAGCGACGGTGATGTCATAAAGGACATAGAAATCCCACGTTTCTGATTCAGCGACGGGCACAGTATCAACGTAGATGTCATAATGGTTGCCATGGTGACGATGATGTCATAAAGGTTGCCTCGACGAATCAGCGACGGGCACAGTCTGCCGCGAATTCTGGAATCATCATTGTCCATATACTACGGGGACATGCATATTCTAGAATACCCGATGCGTTAGAATCGGGCCACAATCTAGTATATAATATCAAGCAAAGATTAATATTACCAGACCATCTGAGCACAGACTTGGCCAAAAAACAAGAGATGCAACCACAGATGTAGATAAGCTCCAAGACTATACCCGGATCAGGGAAGGTTCTTATAAGTTAATAGTTTTATAATAAAGTGCATAATGCACTTGATACTTGACTATTGCACTTAAACACACGGGCTGATGACCGGATCATGCAGCTTTATATGAAAATCCCTATTCATTATAATTGCCAGACCTGAAATAACAAGCACTTTTTCACCTATTGTGTCCCCCCCATTTCCTTGTAGATTGTAAGCTTGCGAGCAGGGACTTCACCCCTAATGTCACTGTTTAAATTGTCTTAACTTGTACTGAATTTATTTTCTGTACATGTCCCCACTGATTGTAAAGTGCTGCGGAATATGTTGGTGCTATATAAATAAAAATTATTATTATTATTATTTATTATACCGCGCTTGGGGGAAAAAAACTGTCTCATCAGGGAGTAATCAATAAGATGAAACCCCTAACATTAGTTGGTATGTAGGTACCTGCCCTGTTGGACAACACGATGTATACATATATATATAGTCCAAAGAACACTAATGTCAATGGTAAGCTATACCTAGTTCTCACGTGACACTGTTAAATGCGGTAATGCTGCTTACCCTAGGCGAAGTACATGAACCTTCATGTCCTGCGTTCCATCATTGTTGGTCCAGCCATATCTTGCTGGACGGGCGACTGAATATAAGTGTTTGTACACTAGCTGTGGGAGGCTGGAGATATGAAGCGCCTCAGCTGAAGGTACCAGGGAGCCCCGGCCGTAGGCGTCCCTGGATACTGCTGAGAAAATGGCTGCCAGTACTCACTCACGCATGCTTAGAAGTGACGTCACTAAAGCTACGGAGCACTGCTTAGACCAAAACAGATAACCAACGCGTTTCGAAGGTATACGACCTTCTTCATCAGGGTTAGAACCCGCATTGTGGTTGCTTCTATATGTACTCTCGGCTGCATCCAATGTGTCTTCGCCCACCAGCGCAGAAACCACTCAGTCCCGTCCCCGTTTGCGTTCTACATGTATGTTTGTGTACCTTAATGCAGCTAACGGTCGGCATTGAATACACCAGGCTAGATCAATACATACTTTTCCTTTTCAAAATGGATGCTTGTGATAAATGGCTTAGAATGAATTTAAATAAAACATGCATATGCTCCTTTCCTAAATGTAAAAATGCAAACCATTAGTTAAAACTAACTTTATTACATAATCCTTTAAAAGCATTTAAAAAGTGAGCATATGTTCAAATTATTAACATAGTCCCATACGCCATACTATTAAGTAGAATAACACCACAAAACGCCCAAGGGACAAGGGAAATTTTTTTTTACAAAAAAAATGCCATATAAAAGATAATATATAAGTTTAAAAAATTAATAAATAATTTAATAAATTACGCATAATTTGTTTCATATTAATTAAAAGACGTTTTGTCTAAAAGTGAATGAACCCGAAAATGCTCGTTGTTTGTAAAACGCCTTTTTGTGGCCCTAACTGCAGATGTGCCTATAGTAACTATACCCTGTCGTATTAGAAATCGTACAGCTCCAAATCATAATTTAAACCTTTGGGGATGAGGCAATCCAGCCGAAAAATCCACTGAGACTCAATTCTAGACATTTGTTTTAAGAAGTCTCCCCTCCTTGGATTTGGTTGTACCTTCTGAATACCACAGAAGAACACACCTCTAGTTAATCTCCCATGTCTCTCCTTGAAATGGCACGATAGGGGATGCCCCATATAGCTCTTTTGGATATTGCTTAAATGTTCCTTCACCCGTACCATCAGCTTCCTTTTGGTCCTCCCCATATATATTTTGTTACATGTGCACCGGATAAGGTAAATCACCCCTGTGGAGAAGCAGGAAATGTTATCCCTAATGGTAAACTCCTCCATACTGCTAGAGTCTTTAAAATTCGATTGGCGAGTTTTTTTAAAAGATGTATTTAAACAACAGAAACATCCTCCACATGGTGTAAAACCTGTATTAGAGCATGAAGATGTTCCGGGACCCACTTGAGGTTTGCTGAAATCTAATTTGGTTATGGGAGCTAAAAGGTTACCAAGTGTTTGGGCCTTTTCAAACACAAACTCAGGGTGAAATGGTAGATGTTCACTGTTGTGAATTCTGTTGTCCTCCTGTGGTCATGAATGGTACTTCGGTGAGTTCTGTCCGTGGGCTCCCTCTGGTGGCTGTGAGTGGAGCTGCTGCTTCTGAGGTTCCTTACACAGGTGACGGGGTTTATCTTTTGGTTTGCTGCTCTATTTAACTCCACTTAGATCGTTACTCCATGCCAGCTGTCAATGTTTCTGCATTGCTTCAGTTCGCTCTTGGATCTTTCTGAGACCTGTCTCTTCCTGCAAGAAGCTAAGTCCCCGTTTGTCATTTTCTGTTCATGGTTTTCTAGTCCAGCTTGCTTTCATTATTTTGTCTTGCTAGCTGGAAGCTCTGGGATGCAGGGTGGCGCCTCCGCACCGTGAGTCCGTGCGGGGGTCTTTTTGCACACTCTGCGTGGTCTTTTTGTAGTTTTTGTGCTGACCGCAAAGATACCTTTCCTATCCTCTGTCTATTTAGTTAGTCTGGCCTCCCTTTGCTGAAACCTGTTTTCATTTCTGTGTTTGTGACTTTCATCTTAACTCACAGTCAATATATGTGGGGGGCTGCCTTTTCGTTTGGGGAATTTCTCTGAGGCAAGGTAGGCTTTATTTTCTATCTCTAGGGCTAGCTAATTCTTAGGCTGTGCCGAGGCGTCTAGGCCTCTTAGGTACACTCCACGGCTATTTCTAGTGTGTGTGATAGGATTAGGGCTTGCGGTCAGCAGAGCTCCCACATCCCAGAGCTTGTCCTGTTTGAGGTTTAACTATCAGGTCATTCCTGGTGCTCCTAACCACCAGGTCATAACAGTACAGCTGGCCCAAAGTATTAATGCATCTCAATAGAGGGATAACAGAAGCTCTGAGACCATTTTTTTTCTTTGCACTGTGTTTTGTCTTTCTTTTCCCCTAGACCTTTGGGTGGTTCAGGACACAGGTGTAGTTATGGACATTCAAGGTCTGTCCTCTTGTGTGGATCATCTCACTGTAAGGGTACAAAACATTCAAGATTTTGTGGTTCAGAATCCGATGTTAGAGCCTAGAATTCCTATTCCTGACTTATTTTCTGGGGATAGATCTAAGTTCTTGAATTTCAAAAATAATTGTAAACTGTTTCTAGCTTTGAAACCCCGCTCCTCTGGTGACCCCGTTCAACAAGTAAAAATCATTATTTCGTTGTTGCGTGGTGACCCTCAAGACTGGGAATTTTCCCTTGCGCCAGGAGATCCTGCATTGCGTGATGTTGATGCGTTTTTTCTGGCGCTTGGATTACTTTATGATGAACCAAATTCAGTGGATCAGGCAGAGAAAATCTTGCTGGCTTTGTGTCAGGGTCAGGATGAAGCGGAGGTGTACTGTCAGAAGTTTAGAAAGTGGTCTGTGCTTACTCAGTGGAATGAATGTGCCCTGGCGGCAATTTTCAGAAAGGGTCTTTCTGAAGCCCTTAAGGATGTCATGGTGGGATTTCCCACGCCTGCTGGTCTGAATGAGTCTATGTCCTTGGCCATTCAGATCGATCGGCGCTTGCGTGAGCGCAAAGCTGTGCACCATTTGGTGGTGTTCTCTGAGAATAGGCCTGAGCCTATGCAGTGTGATAGGACTTTGACCAGAGCTGAACGGCAAGAACACAGACGTCGGAATGGGCTGTGTTTTTACTGTGGTGAATCCACTCATGCTATCTCCGATTGTCCTAAGCGCACTAAGCGGTTCGCTAGGTCTGCCATCATTGGTACAGTACAGTCTAAATTTCTTTTGTCCGTTACTCTGATTTGCTCTCTGTCGTCCTATTCTGTTATGGCATTTGTGGATTCAGGCGCTGCCCTGAATTTGATGGACTTAGAGTTTGCCAGGCGCTGTGGTTTTCTCTTGGAGCCCTTGCAGTATCCTATTCCATTGAGAGGAATTGATGCTACGCCTTTGGCCAAGAATAAGCCTCAGTACTGGACTCATTTGACCATGTGCATGGCTCCTGCACATCAGGAGGATATTCGCTTTTTGGTGTTGCATAATCTGCATGATGTGGTCGTTTTGGGGTTGCCATGGCTACAGGTCCATAATCCAGTATTGGATTGGAAATCTATGTCTGTGTCCGGCTGGGGTTGTCAAGGGGTACATGGTGATGTTCCATTGTTGTCAATTTCGCCTTCCACTCCTTCTGAAGTCCCTGAGTTTTTATCAGATTACCGGGATGTATTTGAGGAGCCCAAATCCGGTGCCCTACCTCCTCATAGGGATTGCGATTGTGCTATTAATTTGATTCCTGGTAGTAAGTTTCCTAAGGGTCGACTGTTTAATTTATCTGTGCCAGAGCACGCTGCTATGCGGAGCTATATAAAGGAATCCTTGGAGAAGGGTCATATTCGCCCGTCGTCGTCACCATTGGGAGCAGGGTTCTTTTTTGTGGCCAAGAAGGATGGCTCTTTAAGACCTTGTATTGATTACCGCCTTCTTAATAAGATCACAGTCAAATTTCAGTATCCTTTGCCGCTGATGTCTGATCTGTTTGCTCGGATTAAGGGGGCTAGTTGGTTCACCAAGATAGATCTTCGAGGGGGGGATAATCTTGTGCGAATTAAACAGGGCGATGAATGGAAAACAGCATTTAATACGCCCGAGTGTTGTGAATTCTGTGGCAGAGCTCCCTCCTGTGGTCACAAGTGGTACTTCGGCTGATTTTCTCTGGGAGCTTCCGTTTGTGGAGGAAAGTGGTACTGCAGCTTCTGAGTTTCCTCCCTCAGGTGATCTGGTGAGGTCGTTAGGTGCTTCTCTACTTAACTCCACCTAATGCTTTGATCCATGCTTCCTGTCAATGTTCCAGTGTTGGACTTGTTTTTTCCTGGATCATTCCTGTGGCCTGCTGCTCTGCATAGCTAAGTTCTTCTTTGCTATTTGTTTGCTATTTTTTCTGTCCAGCTTGTCTAATTGTTTTGCTGGAAGCTCTGGGACGCAAAGGGTGTACCTCCGTGCCGTTAGTTCGGTACGGAGGGTCTTTTTGCCCCCTTTGCGTGGTTTTCTTTAGGGTTTTGTGTAGACCGCAAAGTTATCTTTCCTATCCTCGCTCTGTTAAGAAAGTCGGGCCTCACTTTGCTGAATCTGTTTCATCCCTACGTTTGTCTTTTCATCTTAACTCACAGTCATTATATGTGGGGGGCTGCCTTTTCCTTTGGGGTATTTCTCTGAGGCAAGGTAGGCTTATTTTCTATCTTCAGGCTAGTTAGTTTCTCAGGCTGTGCCGAGTTGCATAGGGAGCGTTAGGCGCAATCCACGGCTGCTTCTAGTGTTGTTTGGAGAGGATTAGGGATTGCGGTCTGCAGAGTTCCCACATCTCAGAGCTCGTTCTATTATTTTGGGTTATTGTCAGATCACTGTATGTGCTCTGACCGCTATGTCCATTGTGTTACTGAATTGCCTATCACAACAGTACAGGAAGCCAAAGGTGCTAATGATTCTCAATAGAGGGAAAAAAGAAGTTCTGAGACCATTTTTTTTTCTTTGCACTGTGTTTTGCCTTTTTTTTCCCCTAGACATTTGGGTGGTTCAGGACACAGGTGTAGCAATGGACATTAAAGGTCTGTCTTCATGTGTGGATCAGTTCACGGCAAGAGTTCAAAATATCCAAGATTTTGTATTTCAGAATTCTTTGTTAGAACCGAGAATTCCTATTCCAGATTTGTTTTTTGGAGATAGAACTAAATTTCTGAGTTTTAAAAATAATTGTAAATTATTTCTGGCTTTGAAACCTCGCTCCTCTGGTGACCCAGTTCAACAGGTTAGGATCGTCATTTCTTTTTTGCGTGGCGACCCTCAGGATTGGGCATTTTCTCTTGCGTCAGGAGATCCTGCATTAAGTAATATCGATGCGTTTTTCCTGGCGCCTGGATTGCTGTACGATGAGCCTAATTTAGTGGATCAGGCAGAAAAATATTTGCTGGCTCTTTGTCAGGCTCAGGATGAGATAGAGGTATATTGCCAGAAATTTAGAAAGTGGTCCGTGCTCACTCAATGGAATGAATCTGCGCTGGCAGCTATATTCAGAAAGGGTCTCTCTGAAGCCCTTAAGGATGTCATGGTGGGATTTCCTATGCCTGCTGGTTTGAATGAGTCTATGTCTTTGGCCATTCAGATCGGTCGACGCTTGCGTGAGCGTAAATCTGTGCACCATTTGGCGGTATTACCTGAGATTAAACCTGAGCCTATGCAGTGCGATAGGACTATGACCAGAGTTGAACGGCAAGAACACAGAAGTCTGAATGGGCTGTGTTTCTACTGTGGTGATTCCACTCATGCTATCTCTGATTGTCCTAAGCGCACTAAGCGGTTCGCTAGGTCTGCCACCATTGGTACAGTACAGTCAAAGTTCCTTCTGTCCGTTACCTTGATCTGCTCTTTGTCATCGTATTCTGTCATGGCGTTTGTGGATTCAGGCGCTGCCCTGAATTTGATGGACTTGGAATATGCTAAGTGTTGTGGGTTTTTCTTGGAGCCCTTGCAGTGTCCTATTCCATTGAGAGGAATTGATGCTACGCCTTTGGCCAAGAATAAGCCTCAATACTGGACCCAGCTGACCATGTGCATGGCTCCTGCACATCAGGAGGTTATTCGCTTTCTGGTGTTGCATAATCTGCATGATGTGGTCGTGTTGGGGTTGCCATGGCTACAAGCCCATAATCCAGTATTGGATTGGAAATCCATGTCGGTGTCCAGCTGGGGTTGTCAGGGGGTACATGGTGATGTTCCATTTCTGTCAATTTCGTCATCCACCCCTTCTGAGGTTCCAGAGTTCTTGTCTGATTACCGGGATGTATTTGATGAGCCCAAGTCCGATACCCTACCTCCGCATAGGGATTGTGATTGTGCTATCAATTTGATTCCTGGTAGTAAATTCCCAAAAGGTCGACTATTTAATTTATCCGTGCCTGAGCACACCGCTATGCGCAGTTATGTGAAGGAATCCCTGGAGAAGGGGCATATTCGCCCGTCTTCGTCGCCATTAGGAGCAGGGTTCTTTTTTGTAGCCAAGAAGGATGGTTCGCTGAGACCTTGTATAGATTACCGCCTTCTTAATAAGATCACTGTTAAATTTCAGTACCCCTTGCCATTGTTATCTGATTTGTTTGCTCGGATTAAGGGGGCTAGTTGGTTCACCAAGATAGATCTTCGTGGTGCGTATAATCTGGTGCGAATCAGGCGAGGCGATGAATGGAAAACTGCATTTAATACGCCCGAGGGTCATTTTGAGTATCTAGTGATGCCATTCGGACTTGCCAATGCTCCATCAGTGTTTCAGTCCTTTATGCATGACATCTTCCGAGAGTACCTGGATAAATTCCTGATTGTGTACTTGGATGACATTTTGATCTTCTCGGATGATTGGGAGTCTCATGTGAAGCAGGTCAGAACGGTTTTTCAGGTCCTGCGTGCTAATTCTTTGTTTGTGAAGGGATCAAAGTGTCTCTTTGGTGTGCAGAAGGTTTCATTTTTGGGGTTCATCTTTTCCCCTTCTACTATCGAGATGGATCCTGTTAAGGTCCAGGCCATCCATGATTGGACTCAGCCGACATCTCTGAAAAGTCTGCAAAAGTTCCTGGGCTTTGCTAATTTTTATCGTCGCTTCATCTGCAATTTTTCTAGTATTGCCAAACCATTGACCGATTTGACCAAGAAGGGTGCTGATTTGGTCAATTGGTCTTCTGCTGCTGTGGAAGCTTTTCAAGAGTTGAAGCGTCGTTTTTCTTCTGCCCCTGTGTTGTGTCAACCAGATGTTTCTCTTCCGTTCCAGGTCTAGGTTGATGCTTCTGAGATTGGAGCAGGGGCTGTTTTGTCGCAGAGAGGTTCTGATTGCTCAGCGATGAAACCATGCGCTTTTTTTTCCAGGAAGTTTTCGCCTGCTGAGCGAAATTATGATGTGGGCAACCAAGAGTTGCTGGCCATGAAGTGGGCATTCGAAGAGTGGCGTCATTGGCTTGAAGGAGCTAAGCATCGCGTGGTGGTATTGACTGATCATAAGAACTTGACTTATCTCGAGTCTGCTAAGCGTTTGAATCCTAGACAGGCTCGTTGGTCGCTGTTTTTTGCCCGTTTTGACTTTGTGATTTCGTACCTTCCGGGCTCTAAAAATGTGAAGGCAGATGCTCTGTCTAGGAGTTTTGTGCCCGACTCTCCAGGTTTATCTGAGCCGGCGGGTATCCTCAAGGAAGGAGTAATTGTGTCTGCCATCTCCCCTGATTTGCGGCGGGTGCTGCAAAAATTTCAGGCTAATAAACCTGATCGTTGTCCAGCGGAGAAACTGTTTGTCCCTGATAGGTGGATGAATAAAGTTATCTCTGAGGTTCATTGTTCGGTGTTGGCTGGTCATCCTGGAATCTTTGGTACCAGAGAGTTAGTGGCTAGATCCTTTTGGTGGCCATCTCTGTCACGGGATGTGCGTACTTTTGTGCAGTCCTGTGGGATTTGTGCTCGGGCTAAGCCCTGCTGTTCTCGTGCCAGTGGGTTGCTTTTGCCCTTGCCGGTCCCGAAGAGGCCTTGGACACATATCTCTATGGATTTTATTTCGGATCTTCCCGTTTCTCAAAAGATGTCAGTCATTTGGGTGGTCTGTGATCGCTTTTCTAAGATGGTCCATCTGGTACCCTTGTCTAAATTGCCTTCCTCCTCTGATTTGGTGCCATTGTTCTTCCAGCATGTGGTTCGTTTGCATGGCATTCCAGAGAATATCGTTTCTGACAGAGGTTCCCAGTTTGTTTCGAGGTTTTGGCGAGCCTTTTGTGGTAGGATGGGCATTGACTTGTCTTTTTCCTCGGCTTTCCATCCTCAGACTAATGGCCAGACCGAACGAACCAATCAGACCTTGGAAACCTATCTGAGATGCTTTGTTTCTGCCGATCAGGATGACTGGGTGTCCTTTTTGCCTTTGGCTGAGTTCGCCCTTAATAATCGGGCCAGCTCGGCTACCTTGGTTTCGCCATTTTTCTGCAATTCTGGGTTCCATCCTCGTTTCTCTTCAGGACAGGTTGAGTCTTTGGACTGTCCTGGTGTGGATACTGTGGTGGACAGGTTGCAGCAGATTTGGACTCATGTAGTGGACAATTTGACCTTGTCCCAGGAGAAGGCTCAACGTTTCGCTAATCGCAGACGCCATGTGGGTCCCCGACTTCGGGTTGGGGATCTGGTTTGGTTATCTTCTCGTCATATTCCTATGAAGGTTTCCTCTCCTAAGTTTAAACCTCGTTTCATTGGTCCGTATAGGATTTCTGAGGTTCTTAATCCTGTGTCTTTTCGTCTGACCCTCCCAGATTCTTTTTCCATACATAACGTATTCCATAGGTCATTGTTGCGGAGATACGTGGCACCTATGGTTCCATCTGTTGACCCTCCTGCCCCGGTTTTGGTGGAGGGGGAATTGGAGTATATTGTGGAGAAGATTTTGGATTCTCGTGTTTCAAGACGGAAACTCCAGTATCTGGTTAAATGGAAGGGGTATGCTCAGGAAGATAATTCCTGGGTTTTTGCCTCTGATGTCCATGCTCCCGATCTTGTTCGTACCTTTCATGTGGCTCATCCTGGTCGGCCTGGGGGCTCTGGTGAGGGTTCGGTGACCCCTCCTAGAGGGGGGGGTACTGTTGTGAATTCTGTGGCAGAGCTCCCTCCTGTGGTCACAAGTGGTACTTCGGCTGATTCTCTCTGGGAGCTTCCGTTTGTGGAGGAAAGTGGTACTGCGGCTTCTGAGTTTCCTCCCTCAGGTGATCTGGTGAGGTCGTTAGGTGCTTCTCTACTTAACTCCACCTAATGCTTTGATCCATGCTTCCTGTCAATGTTCCAGTGTTGGACTTGTTTTTCCCTGGATCATTCCTGTGGCCTGCTGCTCTGCATAGCTAAGTTCTTCTTTGCTATTTGTTTGCTATTTTTTCTGTCCAGCTTGTCTAATTGTTTTGCTGGAAGCTCTGGGACGCAAAGGGTGTACCTCCGTGCCGTTAGTTCGGTACGGAGGGTCTTTTTGCCCCCTTTGCGTGGTTTTCTTTAGGATTTTGTGTAGACCGCAAAGTTATCTTTCCTATCCTCGCTCTGTTAAGAAAGTCGGGCCTCACTTTGCTGAATCTGTTTCATCCCTACGTTTGTCTTTTCATCTTAACTCACAGTCATTATATGTGGGGGGCTGCCTTTTCCTTTGGGGTATTTCTCTGAGGCAAGGTAGGCTTATTTTCTATCTTCAGGCTAGTTAGTTTCTCAGGCTGTGCCGAGTTGCATAGGGAGCGTTAGGCGCAATCCACGGCTGCCTCTAGTGTTGTTTGGAGAGGATTAGGGATTGCGGTCTGCAGAGTTCCCACGTCTCAGAGCTCATTCTATTATTTTGGGTTATTGTCAGATCACTGTATGTGCTCTGACCGCTATGTCCATTGTGATACTGAATTGCCTATCACAACACCCGAGGGCCATTTTGAGTACCTGGTTATGCCATTCGGGCTCTCTAATGCTCCATCAGTGTTTCAGTCCTTTATGCATGACATCTTCCGAGAGTACCTGGATAGATTCATGATTGTATATTTGGATGACATTTTGGTCTTTTCGGATGATTGGGAGTCTCATGTGAAGCAGGTCAGAATGGTGTTCCAGGTCCTTCGTGCGAATTCCTTGTTTGTGAAGGGGTCTAAGTGTCTCTTTGGAGTTCATAAGGTTTCGTTTTTGGGTTTCATTTTTTCCCCTTCTACTATGGAGATGGACCCTGTTAAGGTCCAGGCCATTTATGATTAGACTCAGCCGACATCGGTGAAGAGCCTACAGAGGTTCCTGGGCTTTGCTAATTTTTACCGTCGCTTCATCGCTAATTTTTCTAGTGTTGCTAAACCGTTGACTGATTTGACCAAGAAAGGTGCTGATGTGGTCAATTGGTCCTCTGCGGCTGTAGAGGCTTTTCAGGAGTTGAAGCGTCGTTTTTCTTCTGCCCCTGTGCTTTGTCAGCCAGATGTTTCGCTCCCGTTTCAGGTCGAGGTTGATGCTTCTGAGATTGGAGCAGGGGCTGTTTTGTCGCAAAGAAGTTCTGATGGCTCGGTGATGAAACCTTGTGCCTTCTTTTCTAGAAAATTCTCGCCTGCTGAGCGCAATTATGATGTTGGCAATCGAGAGTTGTTGGCCATGAAGTGGGCATTCGAGTAGTGGCGACATTGGCTTGAAGGAGCTAAACATCGCGTGGTGGTCTTGACGGATCACAAGAATTTGACTTATCTCGAGTCTGCCAAACGGTTGAATCCTAGACAGGCTCGATGGTCGCTCTTTTTCTCCTGTTTTGATTTTGTGGTTTCATACCTTCCGGGATCAAAGAATGTGAAGGCTGATGCCCTGTCAAGGAGTTTTGTGCCTGACTCTCCGGGTGTTCCGGAGCCGGCGGGTATTCTTAAAGAGGGGGTAATTTTCTCTGCCATCTCCCCTGATTTGCGGCGCGTGCTGCAGAAGTTTCAGGCTGATAGACCTGACCGTTGTCCTACGGAGAAACTGTTTGTCCCTGATAGATGGACTAGTAGAGTTATCTCTGAGGTTCATTGTTCGGTGTTGGCTGGTCATCCTGGAATCTTTGGTACCAGAGATTTGGTGGCTAGATCCTTTTGGTGGCCTTCTTTGTCACGGGATGTGCGTTCTTTTGTGCAGTCCTGTGGGACTTGTGCTCGGGCTAAGCCCTGCTGTTCTCGTGCCAGTGGGTTGCTTTTGCCCTTGCCGGTCCCGAAGAAGCCCTGGACGCATATTTCCATGGATTTTATTTCTGATCTCCCTGTTTCTCAAAGGATGTCGGTCATTTGGGTGGTTTGTGATCGCTTCTCTAAGATGGTCCATTTGGTACCCTTGTCTAAATTACCTTCCTCCTCTGATTTGGTGCCATTGTTTTTCCAGCATGTGGTTCGTTTGCATGGCATTCCGGAGAACATCGTCTCGGACAGAGGTTCCCAGTTTGTTTCCAGGTTTTGGCGGTCCTTTTGTGCTAAGATGGGCATTGATTTGTCTTTTTCTTTGGCTTTCCATCCTCAGACTAATGGCCAAACCGAACAAACTAATCAGACTTTGGAAACATATCTGAGATGCTTTGTTTCTGCTGATCAGGATGATTGGGTGTCCTTCTTGCCTTTGGCTGAGTTCGCCCTTAATAATCGGGCCAGCTCGGCTACTTTGGTTTCTCCTTTTTTCTGCAATTCTGGTTTCCATCCTCATTTCTCTTCAGGGCAACTTGAGCCTTCAGACTGTCCTGGTGTGGATACTGTGGTGGACAGGTTGCAGCAGATGTGGACTCATGTGGTGGACAATTTGACATTGTCCCAGGAGAAGGCTCAACGTTTCGCTAACCGCCGGCGCTGTGTTGGTCCCCGACTTCGGGTTGGGGATTTGGTTTGGTTGTCATCTCGTCATGTTCCTATGAAGGTTTCCTCTCCTAAGTTTAAGCCTCGTTTCATTGGGCCATATAAGATTTCTGAAATTCTTAATCCTGTGTCATTTCGTTTGGACCTTCCAGCTTCTTTTGCCATCCATAATGTGTTCCATAGGTCATTGTTGCGGAGATACGTGGCGCCTATGGTTCCCTCCGTTGATCCTCCTGCCCCGGTGTTGGTCGAGGGGGAGTTGGAGTATGTGGTGGAGAAGATTTTGGATTCTCATGTTTCAAGGCGGAAACTCCAGTACCTGGTCAAGTGGAAGGGTTATGGTCAGGAGGATAATTCCTGGGTTTTTGCCTCTGATGTTCATGCTGCCGATCTAGTTCGTGCCTTTCATTTGGCTCATCCTGATCGGCCTGGGGGCTCTGGTGAGGGTTCGGTGACCCCTCCTCAAGGGGGGGTACTGTTGTGAATTCTGTTGTCGAGCTCCCTCCTGTGGTCGTGAATGGTACCTCGGTGAGTTCTGTCCGTGGGCTCCCTCTGGTGGCTGTGAGTGGAGTTGCTGCTTCTGAGGTTCCTTACACAGGTGACGGGGTTTATCCTTTGGTTTGCTGCTCTATTTAACTCCACTTAGATCGTTACTCCATGCCAGCTGTCAATGTTTCTGCATTGCTTCAGTTCGCTCTTGGATCTTTCTGAGACCTGTCTCTTCCTGCAAGAAGCTAAGTCCCCGTTTGTTATTTTCTGTTCATGGTTTTCTAGTCCAGCTTGCTTTCATTATTTTGTCTTGCTAGCTGGAAGCTCTGGGATGCAGGGTGGCGCCTCACGGTGCGGGGGTCTTTTTGCACACTCTGCGTGGTCTTTTTGTAGTTTTTGTGCTGACCGCAAAGATACCTTTCCTATCCTCTGTCTATTTAGTTAGTCTGGCCTCCCTTTGCTGAAACCTGTTTTCATTTCTGTGTTTGTGACTTTCATCTTAACTCACAGTCAATATATGTGGGGGGCTGCCTTTTCCTTTGGGGAATTTCTCTGAGGCAAGGTAGGCTTTATTTTCTATCTCTAGGGCTAGCTAATTCTTAGGCTGTGCCGAGGCGTCTAGGCCTGTTAGGTACGCTCCACGGCTATTTCTAGTGTGTGTGATAGGATTAGGGCTTGCGGTCAGCAGAGCTCCCACATACCAGAGCTTGTCCTGTTTGAGGTTTAACTATCAGGTCATTCCTGGTGCTCCTAACCACCGGGTCATAACAGTTCACGTATCAGTTTGTCCCTTTGTAGGGTAGCCCAATGCCTGCAGATAATGCCCTGAAATTGTCTGTAACCCGCATGAAATTGTGTTATAAAGGGTAATTGATTGATCTGTGCAAAGATGTCTGGAGTCACAAGGACATTTGTTCTTATCTTATGAACTAAGGTACTTCTTGGAACCCCCCTTGCTACACTTTTAGCTTGCTCCAACACTGGTTGTGTATATCCTTTATTGAGAAATTGTTTTGTTAAGTACTCAGCTTTATTCTCAAAGTCACTCATATTAGTGCAATTACGTCGAATCCTTGTAAATTGGCCTTTTGGAATATTGGTAAGCCACACAGGTAAATGGCAGCTCGTTATATAAATGTAACTATTGGAATCAACCTCTTTGCGGTAACATTTCTTATGTAGCTGACCTTCCTCCACAAAAATGTTAAGGTCCAGAATCGGTACTAATTGTAGGTGTAAATTCAAGGCCAAAGTCGTTAATGTTTAGGCCCGAGATAAAGACGTTCAGGTCCATTCGTGAACCCCCCCCCCCCAACCAGAACAATGTCGTCGATAAAACTTCTCCATAGAACTAGGCATGTGCGTAGGTGACCATTCTCGTAAATGTGGGACTCCTCCCACTTGGCTATGTACAAATTAGCAAAACTGGGCACGAAGCGTGTCCCCATCGCAGTACCCCATGTCTGCAAAAAGAATTTTCCCTCATACATAAAAAAGTTATGCTCTGTGATGAATGTGATGCACTCCTGGATAAACTATATTTGACTGTCCGCGTACACCCCTAATTTATGGAGGAAGTACCCTGCGCCTGGCACCCCTTTACTTGATAACTGTATATAGGGACTTGATGTCCAAAGTAACCAGGAAATAATTGGATTTCCAGTCAATTGTCTCCAAAACTTGTAAGACATGCCCTGTACCTTTCAGATATGCTGGCAGGAGAGGCATACACTTTTGTAAGTGGGTATCTACATACCGAGATAGATTGGCTATAAGGCTATTGATACCGGAGATGATTGGTCTCCCTGGTGGGTTTGTTATGCTCTTATGGAGCTTATGGTAAAACACTGCTATGTTTGGATTTCTGCAGTTAGGACCACAAAAAGGCGTTTTACAAACAACGAGCATTTTCGGGTTCATTCACTTTTTAGACAAAACGTCTTTTAATTAATATGAAACAAATTATGCGTAATTTATTAAATTATTTAGTAATTTTTTAAACTTATATATTATCTTTTATATGGCATTTTTATTCTAAAAAATGTTAATAATTTGAACATATGCTCACTTTTTAAATACTTTTAAATGATTATGTAATAAAGTTAGTTTTAACTATTGGTTGGCATTTTTACATTTAGAGAAAGAGCATATGTATGTTTTATTTAAATTTATTCTAAGCCATTTATCACAAGCATCCATTTTGAGAAGGAAAAGTATGTATTGATCTAGCCTGGTTTATTCAATGCCGACCGTTAGCTGCATTAAGGTACACAAACATACATGTAGAACGCAAACAGGGACGGGCCTGAGTGGTTTCTGCGCTGGTGGGCGAAGACACATTGGCTGCAGCCGAGAGTACATATAGAAGCAACCAAAATGCGGGTTCTAACCCTGATGAAGAAGGTCGTATACCTTCGAAACGCGTTGGTTATCTGTTTTGGTCTAAGCAGCGCTCCGTAGCTTTAGTGACGTCACTTCTAAGCATGCGCGAGTGAGTACTGGCAGCCATTTTCTCAGCAGTATCCAGGGACGCCTACGGCCGGGGCTCCCTGATACCTTCAGCTGAGGTGCTTCATATCTCCAGCCTCCCACAGCTAGTGTACAAACACTTATATTCAGTCGCCCATCCAGCAAGATATGGCTGGACCAACAATGATGGAACGCAGGACATGAAGGTTCATGTACTTCGCCTAGGGTAAGCAGCATTACCGCATTTAACAGTGTCACGTGAGAACTAGGTATAGCTTACCATTGACATTAGTGTTCTTTGGACTATATATATGTATACATCGTGTTGTCCAACAGGGCAGGTACCTACATACCAACTAATGTTAGGGACTTCATCTTATTGATTACTAGATGGTGGCCCAATTCTAACGCATCGGGTATTCTAGAATATGTATTTCTGTATGTATATAGCAGCCACATAGTATATAGCACAGGCCACGTAGTATATAGGAGCCATGTAGTATATAGCAGACAAATACTACGTGGCCTGTGCTATATACTATGTGGCTGCTATATACATACATATTGTAGAATACCCGATGCTTTAATACAGGCCACACAATATATAACAGTGGCCACGCAGTATATAACACAGCCACGTACTATATAACACAGCCCACGCAGTATATAGCAGCCACGCAGTATATAACACAGGCGACGTAGTATATAACACAGGCCACACAGTATATAACACTGGCCACGTAATATATAGCACAGCCCATGCAGTATATAGCAGCCACGTAGTATATAACACTGCCCACGCAGTATATAGCAGCGACGTAGTATATAACACTGCCCACACAGTATATAGCAGTGGCCACCAGGGGCGGATTATAATAGGGTCAATCTGGGTGGTAGTGGTGTGGGGGGCCCTGGGCTACCGCTCAGATTGCCCGCCGCTAACAGGGCATTACTGCCCTGACTGGCGTATTGGCCCGGTGGGCAGAGGGGGCCCGCATCGGGCACCGTCTCATCTGCTCACTGGGCCCCTACCGGCGCTGCAGCAGTTTCACCCATTGACGTGCGGACGTGTTAGCAACAGCCGCCAGCCAATTGGAGGCTGGCAGCTGAAGTCGGCCGCAGGTGCAGCGCACATGTCGCCAGTGTCTGACGTCATTGTCAGTCGCTGGCAAGTGCGCGCTGCTGGAGGGAGCTCACCGCTGGAGCGCACAGGTCAGGTGTTGTGAATTCTGCTTTTGGGCTCCCTCCGGTGGTTGTAGGTGGTAATGCAGTTGTCCCTGGGCTGCAGTCTTGGACAGGTGTATCTGCTGATTGCAATTCTGACTGGGGTATTTAGGTTTGCAGGACTCATTAGTCCTGGCCAGTTGTCAATGTTTCTTGGGAAGTGTTGGATCTTTGTCTGGCTTCTCCTGCTTAGCTGCCAATTCAGCAAAGATAAGTGTCTGTTTCTTTTTCTGTGGCACACGTGCTGTGTGCTTACATTCTGTGCTATTCATTTGTTTTCTCTTGTCCAGCTTAGACTGTGTCAGTGTTTTCTCAGTCTTGTTGGATTCTCTGGAGTGGCAGATATACGCTCCACATCTTTAGTTAGATGGTGCTAGTGTGGCCTCTTTTGCTAAATCCTGTTTCCTGCCTGCGTGTGTCTTTTCCTCTACTACTCACAGTCATTATTTGTGGGGGGCTGCCTATCCTTTGGGGTTCTGCTCTGAGGCAAGGTAGAATTCCTATTTCGATCTATAGGGGTATTTAGTCCTCCGGCTGTGTCGAGGTGTCTAGGATTTGTTAGGTACACCCCACGGCTACTTCTATTTGCGGTGTTAAGATCAGGGTTTGCGGTCAGTATAGTTACCACCTACTCCAGTGAAAGTTTTCATGCTGCTCCTAGGTCACCAGATCATAACAGTCAGGTGAGGAGAACTCGGGGTTTTTTTGCTAACGGCAATCTGGGGGGCCCGGGCATGCCAGAATGCTGGACACTGTCTGTGGGCAATATGCTGGACAAACTGTGGCAGATTGCTGGTGGACACACTGTCTGGGGGCAATGCTGGAGACACTGGGGCAGATTGCTGGACACACTGGGGGCAATGCTGGACACACTGGGGCAGATTGCTGGACACACTGGGGGTAATATGTTGGACACTGGGGCAATATGCTGGACATACTGGGGCAGATTGCTGGACACACTGGGGGTAATATGCTGGACACACTGGGGCAGATTGCTGGACACACTGGGGGCAATGCTGGACACACTTGGGGTAATAAGCTGGACACTGGGGCAATATGCTGGACATGCTGGGGCAGATTGCTGGACACACTGGGGGTAATATGCTGGACACACTGGGGGTAATATGCTGGACACACTGGGGCAGATTGCTGGACACACTGGGGGCAATGCTGGACACACTGGGGCAGATTGCTGGACACACTGTCTATGGGCAATGCTGGACACACTGGGGCAGATTGCTGGACACACTGTCTGGGGGCAATGCTGGACACACTGGGGGTAATATGCTGGACACATTGGGGCAGATTGCTGGACACACTGTCTGGGGGCAATGCTGGAGACACTGGGGCAGATTGCTGGACACTGGGGCAATATGCTGGACATACTGGGGCAGATTGCTGGACACACTGTCTGGGGGCAATCCTGGACACACTGGGGCAGATTGCTGGACACACTGTCTGGGGGCAATGCTAGACACACTGGGGCAGATTGCTGGACATACTGTCTGGGGGCAATGCTGGACACACTGGGGCAATATGCTGGACATACTGGGGCAGATTGCTGGACACACTGGGGGCTGGACTGGAGGCATGGGCAGAATGTAGATACAGGGCATGATTGGAGACACGGGGCAGAATGAAAGACATGGGGCAGGATTGGATCATGGGGCAGGATGGATACGATGGAGACAGATGGGGAAGGATGGGGAGATCTTATGGGGTAGAATGGATACTCATGAGGGCAGGATGCAAGAACATATGGCTGGAGCCAGGAATCAGATAAACTGGGCCAGGGTGGGGAATATTATTACCATAAGGGCTAATTAAGGGATATTATTACTGCAGTGATGTATTTATTTTATTTTTTTAGTATACTGTTTTAAATGGGGGGGCGGTCCTGTTACTGTGTAGAGTGACACTACATCGCCTTTTTTTCTTCATGTGGTGTAATGTAGAAGTTGTGAAAAATTAAGTAATGTGTTCTGCAAGCGGAGCTTGAGATAACTGTGTTATTTCCTGCAGAAACGAGTCCTGGCTGGAAGAAATTATGGCGGTCTGTGTTGCATGAAAGATGAAGGACTTCACCTAGAGACGTCACTGGTGAGTCAGTGTTACCTATACACTGACACTATACACTGTATACTATATACAGAGGTCCTGTGTACAATGTCACCAGTGATCTCTGTATTACCTCTACACAGACACTGCATACTAAGTACAGATCTCCTGTGAATACTGGCACTTATGGTGATAGTATTGTGGTTTTTTTTTTTATTACTTATCAGTATTGTAGTATTCAGTCACTATGTGGTGGTAATATGTGGTCTGGAAATGGTGTTGCGGTATTTGTCCCTTGTATATGCTATTTGGTCACCAAGTGGTGGTAATATGTGGTCTTGACATGGTGCGGTGGTATTTGTTCCTTGTATGTGATATTCATCGATCACTGTGGTTGTAATTTCTGGTCTGGTCAGAAAAAGCAACTGTCAGAAATCTGCATGAAGTGCAATATCTGTTTATTAAAAAAAACAGGCTATTAATATCAGCTCACAGCTGTTTGCTTAGCCTTTACTGGCTAGTTAACAGGGGAACCTCAGAAAAAAATTGACATGAAGTCCCCCTATAAAATCTAACCAGCAAAGGCTAGGCAGACAGCTGCAGACTGATATTAATAGCCTGGGAAGGGACCATGGATATTAGCATCCCCAGGCTAAAAACATTAGCTCACAGCCACCCCAAAAATGGTGCATCTTATAGATGCACCAATTCTGGCACTTAGCCTCGCTCTTCCCACTTGCCCTGTAGTGGTAGCAAGTAGGGTTCATATTTGTGGTGTTGATGTCACCTTTGTATTGTCAGGTGACATCAAGCTCACAGGTTAGTAATGAAGAGGCGTCTATATGACACCTATCCATTACTATCCCCATAGTGATATTGTATAAAACGCAGACACCCAAAATAAAGTCATTCATTTGAAATAATCACACAGGCTCCTTTATTGAATCTAAATATACCATACTTACTGAACGCCTAATCCCCGACGCCCTCGTCTCCTGCAAACAATCAGAAATTAATAAACCCACATACAGTATAATACTATCCTGTCCGATGTAGTCCATTTAATACAGAGTTCCCACGGCGATCTCATGTGTAGAACAGTCACACCTAAACCCTATTGAACATCTCTAGAGACACCTGAAATGGCTGTCCACCAATGTTCACTATCCAACCTGACGGAACTGGAGAGGATCTACAAAGAGGAATGGCAGAGGATCCTCAAATCCATATGTGAAAAACTTGTTACATCATTCCCAAGAAGACTCATGGCTGTGCTAGCTCAAAAGGGTGTTTCTACTCAATACTGAGCAAAGTAATGGCTGGAGCAGGGCCGCCCAACCCCCACAGCAAGGCCTGAGCGGAGGCCAGCATGACAAGGGGTTGGAGGAGGGTATTTAGGGTAATTGGGAGGAGGGTCTAGGTATGGGGGGTAATATGGGGATTGCTGGGGGGTGGGGCCTGTCAGTTCCCACTCTTCAAGCCCCCGGAGCACATCCCCTACCATGTCGGCGTTGGACCGGGTCTTGGAGAGCCTCAGGGCAGCAGCTGCTTCGCACCCTGATGGCTGGCTGGAGGCGCAGGTGGCAGGAATTATCGGCGGGAGCCAGGCGGCGGCAGCGGCGTCCCCGCTGGAGCGGCGGGCCCGAAGATGCAGGCCCCCGGAGAGACTGTCCCCAGATATGGCTCCCAGGGGCCCCCGCAGGCGCAGGAGCCCCTCCCAGTACCCTCCAGGCCGGGCGCCGGTGAGTAGCGGTGCCAGTAGGCCCCGGCCTGGGAGGAATCCTATTGCCGGGCGGGTCCCTTCGGCGGCTGCTGGGCCTCAGCCTCGAGCTATCAGGGGGGCGGAGCCAGCATGCGCCGGGCAACGAGGGAGACGTAGCAGTGCGGGGGGCCGCAGCGGCGATGCTCCTGTCACACAGCCTGTCCCTCCTCTTACTAGCAGCGATGGAGCCAGCGGGGGCGCGGACGGTTATGGGCATCCCAGTTATGTGCCGGTCATGTCGCCGGGAGCTGGGCATTATCCGGCCCAGCTGGACAACTGCGGGGGTACAGCGGCGGTGCCTGATCGGGTGGCTGGTGCACAGTGGGACTTGGCCGGAGGCTCAGGACTGGCAAGCACTCCGGCCAGAAGCAGAGGGACACCCCATTCCCCAGCGGCGGCACCAGGAGGCACAGCGATTGCAGCAGGTTTCGCCGAGTCAGGAGGTCGGGCAGCAGGGACATCAGGAGACCGGCAGTCCGGCTGGAGGGGTCACAGCCTCCTCGCAGCCCGATGAGTATATGTCTGTGTCTAGTCCATGTATTCAAAACGTTTCTGTACCGGTGGCTGGTGGTACGCGGGGTAGTATGGCAGGTGCGGATGTGGCGAATGGTGCTGCCGTTGCGGGGGGGCAGGTGTGCAGGAGGTGTTACATAGCGTACAGGCTTTATTGTCTAGGTTGGATAGGGGTTTATTGGAGCAGAGGCAGCTAGCTGCTTGGGTAGCACTTGCAGGACCCCGGTTGGTGTGGTGGCGACGACGCAGGTGCAGGCGTCGCCGGTTTCCGTGTCGGTGCAGACTGAAAAGGAGAAGGAATGCAGGGTGCATCTTGATGATAGGGCTCACGGGGAAGTCTATGTATGTTTTGAAGGTCCTTTGGGGGCCCATCTTAAAAAGGAAGTGAAAGAGAAAATCGGTAAAGATGAATATGTTGCGATTTTTTCGTTGCTCCCGCTAGAGAAGTTTCATTTGGATAAGGGCAAAAAAGAGGAAAGCAAGAAAGAGGATGAGGAGAAACGGAGGTGGCGTCTGATACCGCAGACGTTTTCGAACTGGCTGCAGGCGTTTGCGATTTTAGCCAGCGTGATTGCCGAGAAGGCTCCGGAGAACAGCGCTGGGTTGTTCTGTTATATGGATTCCATCGGTGAGGCTTATCGGGTTTACGGGGGGCAGGCATGGCTCAGGTATGATGAGCAATTTCGGCAGCGGAAAGCTATCCGGCCTGCCATAAGGTGGGATCAGAAGGATATCGGTTTGTGGCTGAGGGTCATGACATAGTATAAATTTGGGCATTCCTTTCATGGGGGATCCGGATCCTCGGGTCAGGCCAGTGGTTCAGGTTCCGGGGCCCAGTCGGGTAATCCGGGAGAGCGTAACCTGGGATTATGTTGGCAGTTCAATGAGGGGCAATGCAAGTTTGGGGCCAGCTGCAAATTTAAGCATCTCTGCTCCCATTGTAGCGGCTCCTCGCATAAATGTTTTAAAAAAGGCAAGCCCAAGTCAGGGGCTGGTAATACCCAAGGGGGCGACGCCAGTGAGTTTGGAAAAGATGGCCCCTTATCTAAGTAGATACCCGGATAAGGAGAAGGCCAAATTAATATTTTCGGGTATTAATGATGGTTTCGTGATACCGCCTCCTAGTTTTGTGGTGCCGCAAGGGGTTAAAAATTTGCGTTCTGCCTTGTTGCACAGTGCGGTGGTCACTGAAAAATTAGGGAAGGAAGTGTTGTTGGGTCGTATGGCGGGCCCGTTTGAGGTACCACCGTTGCCGGATTTAGTTGTGTCACTGCTTGGGGTCGTGCCTAAGAAAGAGCCAGGAAAATTTCGCCTAATTCATCATTTGTCCTACCCGCGTGGGTTGTCCGTCAACGATGGTATAGCGCCAGAGCTTTGCTCGGTGGTATATGTATCTTTTGATGAAGCGGTGGCTTGGATGCGCAGGTCTGGGAGAGGGGCGCTGTTGGCGAAAACTGACATTGAATCAGCTTTTCATTTGTTGCCAGTTCACCCCTCCAGTGTTAGGCTGTTAGGTTGTTTTTGGAATGGGGTTTTTTTTGTGGACAGGTGTTTACCGATGGGTTGTTCCTTGTCTTGTGCTTTATTTGAATCGTTTAGTTCATTTTTGGAGTGGGTGGTCCGTGATGTGTCCGGTTGTGATTCTGTTATCCACTACCTGGACGATTTTTTGTGCGTCGGCCCAGCTGGGTCCGATTGTTGCCAGAGGTTGTTGAGCGCGGTTCAGTGGGTGGCTGATCTTTTCGGGGTCCCGTTGGCACCGGGAAAGACTGAAGGCCCAGACACGTGTCTTTCGTTTTTGGGCATTGTAATCGACACTGTGCGGTGGGAGTTTCGTTTGCCGATGGAGAAGGTGGAAGGTCTTCGGGCTGAAGTGGCCAGGGCCTGTTGTTTAAAAAAGTTGTCTCTGCGTGAGGTGCAGTCATTGCTGAGAAAGCTTAATTTTGTATGACGTGTTTTGCCCATGGGTAGAGTTTTTTCCAGAAGGTTAGCGAGTGCTACGGCTGGAGTGCGTGCCCCTCATCATTTTATCAGATTGTCTGCAGAGGTGAGGGAGGATTTGGTTGTTTGGAATAGGTTTTTGATGGACTATAACGGACGGATGAGGTGACGGATAGCGACACGCTGAAGTTGTTTATGGACGCCGCTAGGGGCATTGGTTTTGGAGCATATTTTCGGGGGCAGTGGTGCGCGGAACAATGGCCTGAAGCTTGGATTGCTGCCGGCTTGGTCAGGAATATTGCATTGTTGGAGATTTTTCCCATCCTTGTGGCGGTCCATTTATGGCGTAAAGACTTCCGTAATAGGTGTGTGCGCTTTAATTGTGATAGCATGGGTGTCGTTTGCGCTATCAATGGGCTTTCTGCGTCATCGTCTCCTGTGGTGCGCGTGCTGAGGCAGTTGGTTTTGTCATGCTTAGCGTTGAATGCACAGGTGACGGCATCCCACGTGCCAGGTGCTCACAATGACATTGCTGATTCTCTTTCTCGTTCGCAGTTCAACCGTTTCTGATTGTTGGCCCCGGAGGCGGAAGTCGTCGGCTTGAGATGCCCTGCGGAGCTTTGGCAGGTGGTATTCAAGACGCTGAAGGTTTGATTAGGTCGTCGCTGGCGCCTAAGACTTGGGATGCTTATCAGGCAGTTTGGTCGTCCTCGGAGGGGTTATTGGTGGCAGGGCATTATGAGGCGAGTGCGGAGGATCAGGTGGGGGCATTATTATCCTGGTTAAGTGTGTGGGCAGCTGAAGGTTGGTCCGCGGCTAAGGTGTCACGTACTTTGGCGGCGCTAGCCTTTGGTTTTAAATTAAGGGGGCAGAAAGATCTGTCGAAGGTCTTTTTGGTAAAGGTACCGTCACACATAACGATATCATTAACGATATCGTTGCTTTTTGTGACATAGCAACGATATCGTTAACGAAATCGTTATGTGTGACAGCGACCAACGATTAGGCCCCTGCTGGGAGATCGTTGGTCGCTGGGGAAAGTCCAGGACTTTATTTCGTTGCTGGATCTCCCGCAGACATCGCTGAATCGGGGTGTGTGACGCCGATTCAGCGATGTCTTCACTGGCAACCAAGGTAAACATCGGGTTACTAAGCGCAGGGCCGCACTTAGTAACCCGATGTTTACCCTGGTTACCAATGTAAAAGTAAAAAAAAAACACTACATACTTACATTCCTGTCACGTTCCTCAGCGTCAGCTTCCCTGCGTTCCCCAGTGTCAGCGCCGGCCGGCCGTAAAGCAAAGCACAGCGGTGACGTCACCGCTCTGCTTTCCGGCAAGCGCGCTTACACAGAGCAGGGAAGCTGAGGCTGGGGGATGCGACAGGAATGTAAGTATGTAGTGTTTTTTTTTAACTTTTACAAAGGTAACCAGGGTAAACATCGGGTTACTAAGCGCGGCCCTGCGCTTAGTAACCCGATGTTTACCCTGGTTACCCGGGGACTTCGGGATCGTTGGTCGCTGGAGAGCTGTCTGTGTGACAGCTCTCCAGCGACCAAACAGCGACGCTGCAGCGATCGGCATCGTTGTCTAGATTGCTGCAGCATCACTTAATGTGACGGTACCTTAAGGCAGGCGGTTAAAGGTTTTCGGAGGCGTCAGGGTCATGGTGATACTAGGCGCCCGGTTTCGTTTGCTTTGTTGGAACGTTTGGGGGGGAGTTTGCCTTCCATATGCTCGTCGGAATTCGAATGCAGTCTCTTCAGGTTGGCATTTTCGCTTGCATTTTTCGGGGCGCTTAGACTGGGGGAGCTGGTTTTCAGGAAGGCGTTGAGGTTATTGGGGCTGGACAGTTCGTGCTTTGCTCCTCACTCTTTTCGTATTGGGGCGGCAACTGAGGCCGCTTTGGGCGGTTTGGGTAGTGAGGAAATTCACCGTATTGGGCGGTGGCAGTCCAATAGGTATCGCAGTTATGTTAGGCCGCACCGGGTTACAGTGGAGCAGTAATGCCTCGTGATCTGGGGGTATTTGCTTGCTGTGATGGTTTGTTTAAGTGTTGTTTTTTGTTGTTTCAGGGTCTCCGCCGGAATTTGTGTGGATCTTAGGTCACTCGTTTGTTCACTGGGGAGCCTTGCGCGCAGACGTGCGGAGAGAAGGGAGACAACTGGGTTTCGAACGAGCAGTGGCTGTGGTTCGGTGGTTGGGTTTCTGGGGTATGCTCTGGAGCGGAGATTTGAAAGAGATGCACAACAGCACGAGTTTGGACAGGGCACCGGATATTTTGGTGTTGCACGCCGGGGGGAACGACCTTGGGGTCCGACCTTTCAGGGAATTAATCAGGGACATTAAACAGGATTTGCTGCGGTTGTGGGTGTTGTATCCTGGCCTTACTGTTGTTTGGTCGGAAATTGTGCCACGTTCTCGTTGGCGGAACATGCGATCTTGTGTTAAAATGAACAAGGCCAGGGTGAAGGTGAACAGGGCGGTGTCGGCGTTTGTGTCACGGAACGGGGGTGTGGCGGTGCGACATTTCGAATTAGAAAAGGGTGAAGGTGGTTATTGGTTGTCGGACGGTGTGCATTTGAATGCGTTGGGTAGTGATCTTTGGGCCTGCAAGAAGGGATTGAAAGGGCCATGGCTTTTCGGTCTGGGGGGGTCTCGGGCCTTTGAGGTGGTCATCGGCCCTCGTTGTGGCGGCTGGGGGGAGTCCTTGGAGTTGGTGGAAATTGGTTCTGGGGATCCATCGGCATATGGGTCCCCTGTTTTCGGAGTTTAACAGGTTTTGGATCTGGTGAATTGTGGTGGGGACTTTCGGCTGGGGTGGCCGAATCCCCGTGAAGTTTTCGTGAACAGTTAAACCCTTGGGTTTATTGGTGCTCCCGAGCCAGGGTGGTAACGGCTGGGAGTAATTATGTGTTTACTGTTATGTTCACAGTTATGTTTGGGATATTCGCCAGATCCTTTGTAGCTTCAAGAACTCCTCCTAGTTCAAGAGTAATATTTACATTGTGGTTAATTGTTATTTATTCTATGTGTTAAATAAAAGGCTGCTGTGGCCAAATTATTCCAAAGATAATTCTTGTCTTGTGTTTTGTGGGAATGGGAATGGGGAAGGGTAACGGAGAAAAAGGGAGGTGATCAAGGGTAATGGTGGTCACCCGGTATACCCAGTGTCTCGACAATACCATTGTCAAGTAATGGCTGGAGCAGGGCCGCCCAACCCCCATAGCAAGGCCTGAGCGGAGGCCAGCATGACAAGGGGTTGGAGGAGGGTGTTTAGGGTAATTGGGAGGAGGGTCTAGGTATGGGGGGTAATATGGGGATTGCTGGGGGTGGGGCCTGTCAGTTCCCGCTCTTCAAGCCCCCGGAGACATCATGATTAAGGGTGCCCTGTCACCTGAAACGCGTAGATAGTGTTTTTATTGTATTGTGCTGATGTTTCATCCTCTGCTTCTGATTGAAGTGAATAAAGTATTTAGTTTTTACTTTTCACGCCTCGTTGAGCTGGAATTTTTTCTTCATTACTGTTCATATTCCCCCTTGGCTGTGTCCCATACAGTGCTCTGCACTGTTCATATTCCCCCTTGGCTGTGTCCCATACAGTGCTCTGCACTGTTCATATTCCCCCTTGGCTGTGTCCCATACAGTGCTCTGCACTGTTCATATTCCCCCTTGGCTGTGTCCCATACAGTGCTCTGCACTGTTCATATTCCCCCTTGGCTGTGCCATATAGTGCTCTGCACTGTTCATATTCCCCCTTGGCTGTGCCCCATACAGTGCTCTGCACTGTTCATATTCCCCCTTGGCTGTGCCATATAGTGCTCTGCACTGTTCATATTCCCCCTTGGCTGTGCCATATAGTGCTCTGCACTGTTCATATTCCCCCTTGGCTGTGCCCCATACAGTGCTCTGCACTGTTCATATTCCCCCTTGGCTGTGCCATACAGTGCTCTGCACCGTTCATATTCCCCCTTGGCTGTGCCATATAGTGCTCTGCACTGTTCATATTCCCCCTTGGCTGTGTCCCATACAGTGCTCTGCACTGTTCATATTCCCCCTTGGCTGTGTCCCATACAGTGCTCTGCACTGTTCATATTCCCCCTTGGCTGTGTCCCATACAGTGCTCTGCACTGTTCATATTCCCCCTTGGCTGTGCCATATAGTGCTCTGCACTGTTCATATTCCCCCTTGGCTGTGCCCCATACAGTGCTCTGCACTGTTCATATTCCCCCTTGGCTGTGCCATATAGTGCTCTGCACTGTTCATATTCCCCCTTGGCTGTGCCATATAGTGCTCTGCACTGTTCATATTCCCCCTTGGCTGTGCCCCATACAGTGCTCTGCACTGTTCATATTCCCCCTTGGCTGTGCCATACAGTGCTCTGCACCGTTCATATTCCCCCTTGGCTGTGCCATATAGTGCTCTGCACTGTTCATATTCCCCCTTGGCTGTGCCATATAGTGCTCTGCACTGTTCATATTCCCCCTTGGCTGTGTCCCATACAGTGCTCTGCACTGTTCATATTCCCCCTTGGCTGTGCCCCATACAGTGCTCTGCACTGTTCATATTCCCCCTTGGCTGTGCCATATAGTGCTCTGCACTGTTCATATTCCCCCTTGGCTGTGTCCCATACAGTGCTCTGCACTGTTCATATTCCCCCTTGGCTGTGCCATATAGTGCTCTGCACTGTTCATATTCCCCCTTGGCTGTGTCCCATACAGTGCTCTACACTGTTCATATTCCCCCTTGGCTGTGCCCCATACAGTGCTCTGCACTGTTCATATTCCCCCTTGGCTGTGCCATACAGTGCTCTGCACCGTTCATATTCCCCCTTGGCTGTGCCATATAGTGCTCTGCACTGTTCATATTCCCCCTTAGCTGTGCCATATAGTGCTCTGCACTGTTCATATTCCCCCTTGGCTGTGCCATATAGTGCTCTGCACTGTTCATATTCCCCCTTGGCTGTGTCCCATACAGTGCTCTGCACTGTTCATATTCCCCCTTGGCTGTGCCCCATACAGTGCTCTGCACTGTTCATATTCCCCCTTGGCTGTGCCATGTAGTGCTCTGCACTGTTCATATTCCCCCTTGGCTGTGTCCCATACAGGGCTCTGCACTGTTCATATTCCCCCTTGGCTGTGCCATATAGTGCTCTGCACTGTTCATATTCCCCCTTGGCTGTGCCCCATACAGTGCTCTGCACTGTTCATATTCCCCCTTGGCTGTGCCATATAGTGCTCTGCACTGTTCATATTCCCCCTTGGCTGTGCCATATAGTGCTCTGCACTGTTCATATTCCCCCTTGGCTGTGCCCCATACAGTGCTCTGCACTGTTCATATTCCCCCTTGGCTGTGCCATACAGTGCTCTGCACCGTTCATATTCCCCCTTGGCTGTGCCATATAGTGCTCTGCACTGTTCATATTCCCCCTTGGCTGTGCCATATAGTGCTCTGCACTGTTCATATTCCCCCTTGGCTGTGCCCCATACAGTGCTCTGCACTGTTCATATTCCCCCTTGGCTGTGCCATATAGTGCTCTGCACTGTTCATATTCCCCCTTGGCTGTGTCCCATACAGTGCTCTGCACTGTTCATATTCCCCCTTGGCTGTGCCATATAGTGCTCTGCACTGTTCATATTCCCCCTTGGCTGTGCCATATAGTGCTCTGCACTGTTCATATTCCCCCTTGGCTGTGCCCCATACAGTGCTCTGCACTGTTCATATTCCCCCTTGGCTGTGTCCCATACAGTGCTCTACACTGTTCATATTCCCCCTTGGCTGTGCCCCATACAGTGCTCTGCACTGTTCATATTCCCCCTTGGCTGTGCCATACAGTGCTCTGCACCGTTCATATTCCCCCTTGGCTGTGCCATATAGTGCTCTGCACTGTTCATATTCCCCCTTAGCTGTGCCATATAGTGCTCTGCACTGTTCATATTCCCCCTTGGCTGTGCCATATAGTGCTCTGCACTGTTCATATTCCCCCTTGGCTGTGCCCCATTCAGTGCTCTGCACTGTTCATATTCCCCCTTGGCTGTGCCCCATACAGTGCTCTGCACTGTTCATATTCCCCCTTGGCTGTGCCCCATACAGTGCTCTGCACTGTTCATATTCCCCCTTGGCTGTGCCCCATACAGTGCTCTGCACTGTTCATATTCCCCCTTGGCTGTGCCATATAGTGCTCTGCACTGTTCATATTCCCCCTTTGCTGTGTCCCATACAGTGCTCTACACTGTTCATATTCCCCCTTGGCTGTGCCCCATACAGTGCTCTGCACTGTTCATATTCCCCTTTGGCTGTGCCATACAGTGCTCTGCACTGTTCATATTCCCCCTTGGCTGTGCCCCATACAGTGCTCTGCACCGTTCATATTCCCCCTTGGCTGTGCCATATAGTGCTCTGCACTGTTCATATTCCCCCTTGGCTGTGCCATATAGTGCTCTGCACTGTTCATATTCCCCCTTGGCTGTGCCCCATACAGTGCTCTGCACTGTTCATATTCCCCCTTGGCTGTGCCATATAGTGCTCTGCACTGTTCATATTCCCCCTTGGCTGTGCCATATAGTGCTCTGCACTGTTCATATTCCCCCTTGGCTGTGCCCCATACAGTGCTCTGCACTGTTCATATTCCCCCTTGGCTGTGCCATACAGTGCTCTGCACCGTTCATATTCCCCCTTGGCTGTGCCATATAGTGCTCTGCACTGTTCATATTCCCCCTTGGCTGTGCCATATAGTGCTCTGCACTGTTCATATTCCCCCTTGGCTGTGCCCCATACAGTGCTCTGCACTGTTCATATTCCCCCTTGGCTGTGCCATATAGTGCTCTGCACTGTTCATATTCCCCCTTGGCTGTGTCCCATACAGTGCTCTGCACTGTTCATATTCCCCCTTGGCTGTGCCATATAGTGCTCTGCACTGTTCATATTCCCCCTTGGCTGTGCCATATAGTGCTCTGCACTGTTCATATTCCCCCTTGGCTGTGCCCCATACAGTGCTCTGCACTGTTCATATTCCCCCTTGGCTGTGTCCCATACAGTGCTCTACACTGTTCATATTCCCCCTTGGCTGTGCCCCATACAGTGCTCTGCACTGTTCATATTCCCCCTTGGCTGTGCCATACAGTGCTCTGCACCGTTCATATTCCCCCTTGGCTGTGCCATATAGTGCTCTGCACTGTTCATATTCCCCCTTAGCTGTGCCATATAGTGCTCTGCACTGTTCATATTCCCCCTTGGCTGTGCCATATAGTGCTCTGCACTGTTCATATTCCCCCTTGGCTGTGCCCCATTCAGTGCTCTGCACTGTTCATATTCCCCCTTGGCTGTGCCCCATACAGTGCTCTGCACTGTTCATATTCCCCCTTGGCTGTGCCCCATACAGTGCTCTGCACTGTTCATATTCCCCCTTGGCTGTGCCCCATACAGTGCTCTGCACTGTTCATATTCCCCCTTGGCTGTGCCATATAGTGCTCTGCACTGTTCATATTCCCCCTTTGCTGTGTCCCATACAGTGCTCTACACTGTTCATATTCCCCCTTGGCTGTGCCCCATACAGTGCTCTGCACTGTTCATATTCCCCTTTGGCTGTGCCATACAGTGCTCTGCACTGTTCATATTCCCCCTTGGCTGTGCCCCATACAGTGCTCTGCACCGTTCATATTCCCCCTTGGCTGTGCCATATAGTGCTCTGCACTGTTCATATTCCCCCTTGGCTGTGCCATATAGTGCTCTGCACTGTTCATATTCCCCCTTGGCTGTGTCCCATACAATGCTCTGCACCGTTCATATTCCCCCTTGGCTGTGCCCCATACAGTGCTCTGCACTGTTCATATTCCCCCTTGGCTGTGCCCCATATAGTGCTCTGCACTGTTCATATTCCCCCTTGGCTGTGCCCCATACAGTGCTCTGCACTGTTCATATTCCCCCTTGGCTGTGCCCCATACAGTGCTCTGCAGCGTTCATATATCCCCATAGCTGTGCCCCATACAGTGCTCTGCACCGTTCATATATCCCCATAGATGCTCCACATAAATCTGTGCCATGGCCGCTGCTGCTGCAATTAAAAAAAAAAAAGCCATACTCACCTCTCTTGATTGCAGCTCCCGGCGTCTCGTTCCGGCGTCCGGTCCCGGCGTTTCTCCGCTCTGACTGATCAGGCAGAGGGCGCCGTGCACACTATATGAGTCATCGCGCCCTCTGACCTGAACAGTCAGAGCGGAGCGACGTCGGGAAGATGGAGCGGCGCTTGGCGGCTGGAACGCGGACAGGTGAATATTACATACTTACCTAGTCCCAGCGATCCTGGCGCTCCCTCTGCCTGTCACAGCTGTCTTCGGTGCCGCAGCCTCTTCCTCTATCAGCGGTCACCGTTACCGCTGATTAGAGAAATGAATAGGCGGCTCCACCCCTATGGGAGGTGGAGCCGCTTATTCATTTTTCTAATGAGCGGTCACACGTGACCGCTGAAGAGGGGAAGAAGCTGCAGCACAGAAGCCCGTGGGACGGCAGGGACAGCGCAAGGATCGCTGGGACTAGGTAAGTATACCTCACCCCCTCACCCGCCGACCCCACCGCTACCGTGACTCGAGTATAAGCCGAGAAGGGCACTTTCAGCCCAAAAATTTGGGCTGAAAATCTCGGCTTATACTCGAGTATATACGGTAATTCTTGTCTTGTGTTTTGTGGGAATGGGAATGGGGAAGGGTAACGGAGAAAAAGGGAGGTGATCAAGGGTAATGGTGGTTACCCGGTATACCCAGTGTCTCGACAATACCATTGTCAAGGGTCTGAATACTTATGACCATGTAATAGTTAAGTTTTTCTTTTTTAATAAATTTGCAAAAATTTCTACATTTCTACTTTTTTCAGTCAAGATGGGGTGCAGAGTGTAATGAGAAAAAAAGTGGTCTTATTTGAATTTACCAAATGGCTGCAATGAAACAAAGAGTGAAAAATGTAAAGGGGTCTGAATACTTTCTGTGCCCACTGTATTTTGTATGTAACTATGTAAATGTTTTGATTTTTTTTTTACAATTGAACACAGGCGCCGGATGATGAGACTATTCTCCCATTATTGGCTCATGCTGTCTCTGTTATATGTGACAAAAGACGTAGCTGGATGGGAGTAGTAGTCCCATCAGACGACGCCTGGGTACACACGTTGCATGGGTACACACTCACAGACACAAACAGACAGACACATGCACATATTCTCCACACACAGAGTCACACACATATTCTCCGCCCACACACTCTTCCTCCTTCTGACATCGTTTCCCTTTGACAAATCGCAGCATTTTGGCAGCAAATCTGCAGCAAATACGCAAACCTTTTTACACCTGCATTTTTGCTGCAGATTTGACTGACTCAATTGAAGTCAATGAGTCAAAAATGCTGCAGAAACGCAAAAAGAACGCACATAAAAA